>NC_072386.2:40660252-42034002 GCF_028885625.2 Pongo pygmaeus | reverse complement strand
ATCTCGGCTCACTGCAACCTTCACCTCCCAGGTTCAAGTGATTCTCGTGCTTCACTCTCCCAAGTAGCTGGGATTACAGGTGGCCCCACTGCGCCCAGTTAATTTTTGTATTTTTAGTAGAAACGGGGTTTCACCATGTTGGCCAAGCTGGTCTCGAACTCCTGACTTCAGGTGATCCACCCGCCTCAGCCTTCTAAAGTGCTGGGATTATAGGCGTGAGCCACCATGCCCAGCTAATTTTTGTATTTTTAATAGAGACGGTGTTTCACCATGTTGGCCAGGCTGGTCCGAACTCCCGACCCCAGGTGATCCGCCCACCTCAGCCTCCTAAAGTGCTGGGATTACAAGGTGTGAGCCACCGTGCCTGGCCAAGATTTATCTTTTCTTTAAAGCAGCAGTGGCAATCTTCTGCAAAGTTTTTTAACCTTGTCAAAAAAAACATAAGATGTAACTGTTAAATAAGATCAGTCTAAGAAGAAAAATCTGAATTTATCCTCTTCACTCCAACCATCTGAACATTGCTCAAAGCAATTTGAGTCAGACCTGGGAATCAGTCTTACCTTCAGGAAACCCTGGAGAATGTTTGTCTGTCTGTTTTTTGATCAAGTCCAGTCTGGGCAACAACTCACTGTGTTGCCCAGGAGAAGGTTTTAACCAGGCTTTGTCAGTTTACTTGGTCTGTACGTTGGTGCTGATAGCTTCAGAAGTTTTCTAAGCAGGGATTAAATAACCCATAATTGTTATTTTAAAATATTTACATATCTACTGTTATATTGTTTCTGTCTCTTCTATTATTATTATTATTATTATATATATATATATATTTTTTTTTTTTTGAGACAGAGTTTTGCTCTTCTTGCCCAGGCTGGAGTGCAATGGCACAGTCTCGGCTCACTGCAACCTTTGCCTCTAGGGTTCAAGTGATTCTCCTGCCTCAGCCCCATGAGTAGCTGGGATTACAGGCATGCACCACCATGCCTGGCTAATTTTTGTAATTTTAGTAGAGATGGGGTTTCTTCATGTTGGTCAGGCTGGTCTTAAACTCCCGACCTCAGGTGATCTGCCCACCTCGGCCTCCCAAAGTGCTGAGATTACAGGCATGAGCCACCAGGCCAGTCAGGGAAGTTCATTAGTGGATGACTTTTGATTTAAATGGAAAACATTTTTGTTCTTTTAGAGTTCACATTGTAATTAATAATTATGCCAAAAGATAGTAAGTTGCTTAAATCACCTAAGATGAATTTTTATGGAAGTGTTTTGTAAAACACAATTATATATATTAAACTTGATTTTGTTTCCAAAATAAGTCAATAGTTATTTTTTTAGAACCTTTATTTTGGACCCTGCTTACCTCTTTGAGGGTGTAGAGGTATATTAAGTGGCAGATTTTGTATTGTAGCAGCTAGTCATATGACATTAAGTACATTATACTTAATGTACATAATCTCCATAACAACCTATGATGAAGGTAAAGGCTTTACTCACATTTTACATGGGAAAACAGAGGGTGAGTGAGATTTAGTGACTGGTCCAAGAAGAAACAACATAGCCAGTCTTGCAGGAGTGTCTGATGTGAACACAAGATGATCTGTAAGTGGGGGAATGAAGACAAGAAAGAAAAATGGAAGCTTCAAAGAAGTAGGAGAAAAATTAAAATATTACGGTAAAATTATTTTAGTACCTGAAACATACATCTCCTATACATAAATTGCTTTTGATCTTCACCCCAATCCTGTAAGACATTGTGGCAGATACTATTATTCTCATTTCACAGATGAGAAAACAGGTCTGAGAAGTGATTGCTACATACCAGAATCACAAAGCTAGTAAGTGGTAGGTTAAGGAAAAGAACTCAGGTCTTCTGACCCTCATTTGGGGGTCTAAATAGAAGGTGAAGGACCAGTTTAACAGAGTGCTTCTCAACTCTGGTTGCATGTTTTTTTCTAGAGAGCTTTGGAAAAATACTGATCCCCAAAGATTCTTAATTAATGAGTCTGAGTTGATACTTAGTGTTTGGTGTTTTTGTGATTTAATTTTGCAGTCAGGATTGAGAGCCACTCCTTTGACAGAAACTGGTAGAATGAGTTAAGAAACCTTGAAGGTTCCAACCAGTTGTGGTACAACTATGGTACCTGGGGCAAGATTGCTTGAGTAAAAATAGAAATTCAGATTCTGTCTGCCCAAGAGTTACTGAAAATATAAAGAGAGAATTTTTGTAAAAACATTGCAAATACAAAAAAATGCCAGAAAAACATAGCTCGATGATCATTGTTATTACTGGGGAAACATTAAAGATAGGACTTTGTTTAGTTTTTAGTTCCAGTATCCAACACTACTTACTGCTGTGTAAGTATAATAAAATAATGATGTTTATTTGATTTCTAATTGGGTTCCTTTCATGAATCTCAGGAGAATATACACCTTTAAATCAAACGTAGTGATTAAAACAGCAATAGGGTAAAATTGAAAGTAGTAGCAGTTTTTGTAACACATATTAGTGTGATTTTATGATATATATATTTTGAATTAATACTTAGAGCAATTTCATCACTGTTAATAGTTGACTTTCTCTCAATACCATCTGTTTTCTTGTAGGACCTATACAAATCAGCCTTCTTTTATTTTGAAGGAACATTTTATAATGATAAAAGATACCCGGAATGCAGAGATTTGAGCAGGTATAGTTTCCAAAAATCTTCTCAAAGTCTTTCCTATTTCTAGTTATTAAAGTAGTGTTATCTCCACAAATCCTATTATTGGCCTATTAAGGACCTTTGCCAAGGAATTATTGATAAATCTTGTCTTGTGCATTACATACATCCAAAAAAAATTAGCCAGGCACAGTAGTCCCAGCCACTCCGGAGGCTGAGGCAGGAGAATCTTTTGAGGCCAAGAGTTCAAGGCTGTACGGCATGCTATAATCTCGCCTGTGAATACCCACTGCTCTCCAGCCTGGGTAATATAGCAAGACTCTGTATCTAAAAAAAAAAAAATTAAATCCCCTTAACATGCATTAGTTGTCTCTGACCTTTACATATAAGTAATAGCGGCAAATTAACCTTTCACTATTTTTTCTGCCTATCCAGTATATACTGTTGTTTGCCCTAGGTGATGGTGATGTATATATTGCTTAAGTACATAATATAGGAAAAATCTATAAGCTCATTTTAATGAGACCATACTTTCATTATCAATGTCTTAACAGTTATAGTATATAAGTATATATATTATTGTTGCCCTTTTTTTAAAAAAGAAAAAAAGTCTCGTTCTGTCACCCAGTCTGGAGTATGGTGGCATGATCTCAGCTCACTGCAGCCTCTGCCTCCCAGGTCAAGCCATTCTTGTGCCTCAGCCTGCCAAGTAGCTGGGACTACAGGTGTGTGCCATCATGCCCAGCTAATTTTTGTATTTTTAGTAGAGACAGGGTTTCAACATGTTGGCCAAGCTGGTCTTGAACTCCTGGCCTCAAGTAAGCCAACGGCATCGGCCTCCCAAACTGCTAACATTACAGGTGTGAGTCACCATGCCCAGCATATTGTAGCCATTTTTAATCTGTATTGTAACCCAACAGTTCAAACCTATTGGTTTCAGCATTTTTTTTTTTTTTTTTTTTTTTTTGGAGACAGTTTCGCTCTTGTTGCCCAGGCTGGAGTGCAATGGTACGATTTCGGCTCACCATAGCCTCTGCCTCCCAGGTTCAAGCGATTCTCCTGCTTCAGCCTCCCCAGTAGCTGGGATTACAGGCATGCACCACCACGCCCGGCTAATTTCGTATTTTTAGTAGAGATGGGGTTGCTCCATGTTGGTCAGGCTGGAATTGAACTCCTGACCTCAAGCGATCCGCCCACCTCGGCCTCCCAAAGTGCTGGGATTACAGGTGTGAGCCACCAGGCCCAGCCTTGCATTTCTTTATACTATAAATAATTGAAGACCCCGATGAGCTACTGCTTATGTGGGTTATAACTATCAATATTTATAATATTAAACATTGAAACTAAGAAGTATTTGAAATATTAAATAATCTCATTACATACTAACATTTTGTGAAAAATATTTTTCAAAACACAATAATGAGTGGCATTGTTACACATTTTGCATTTAAGCTAAAGTGATGCACATCATGTAACCTGCAGAAAACTGATCCCTTATGAAAATTCAGCATTCCTAATCTCAACATGTGTCAAACATTTTGGTCTTCATCTCAAGATGGCAACTGTCCAGTTAGTTGGGTGAGCTAGGTTAATGTGAATTACTGCAATCACAAACTGTTTTCTGTAGTTTTTAAGTTTTTGTGGAAAAATGATATATCCTTGCCTTTTCCCCCCTCAGAACTATCATTGAGTGGTCAGAGTCCCATGATAGAGGCTATGGAAAGTTTCAGACTGCTAGAATGGAAGATTTCACCTTCAATGACTTGTGTATTAAACTGGGTTTTCCTTACTTATACTGTCATCAGGGAGACTGTGAACATGTCATTGTCATTACTGACATAAGGTAGGTGACAGCACGTAGGACATTTTGTTACCTTTTTTTTTCTTTATTTCAGAGTACAAAAGCAGAGATAGTTTTTTAAAAAATAAGAGGAGTAAAAGTAATAACCATTGCAACTTGGCTTGGGAGCAGCAAAAATACTGTCCTCTTTCCATGCAAATACCAACTCTTTCCATCCATTTGCATCCTCTATTGTTCATTATTTTGGAAAATCTTTAAGAAATACTTTACTGTTAGACGGTTAAAAATCTGTTAATACTTTAAAAAGTATCTCCATTTTGTATTAAATAGCTGTTATTCAGACATTACTTATCCATTTATATATAACATTGCAACTTTGTTTTTAGGTTTGTCTTTTTGCCAAAATTTGAAGGAGATAAAAGGGAATTGGAGGAAGAGTAATTCTAATATTTGACAAATGTGAAGTCTTAATGCTTTGACAAAGATTTAAATTGGGAAGGAGCTAAGATAGTCTAAAATAAGACTTAGGGATGAGTTATAAATTTTAGACAGCTAATAGCTCTATTCCATGAATAAGGCTATTCATTTCCTCTTTATTTAGGAAATCACAGTTTAAGAAGAAATACTATGTACGAATAAACCCTGCTCCATTGCTGGTTTGATTCCTTATGAGAGACCATTTAAAAGTTTTTTCTGGAACAATAACGTACCTATGTTTGACCAGTAATTAGAAACCAGTAATTACTGGTATTAATTAGTAATTTATTATACCACTAATAGAAACTGATGCCTGCCAGGCGCAGTGGCTCACGCCTATAATCCCAACACTGTGGAAGACTGAAGTGGGCAGATTGAGCCCAGGAGTTCGAGACCAGCCTGAACAATACGGTGAAACCCTCTCTACAAAAAATACAAAAGTTAGCTGAGCATGGTGGTGCGTGCCTGTAATCCCAGCTACTCAGGTTAAAATGTGAGGATTGCTTGAGACCAGGAGGTCAAGGCTGCAGTGAGCTATGATCATGCCACTGCATTCCAGCATGGGTGACAGAGTGAGACCTTGTCTCAAAAAAAATAAAGAAAGAAGCTGATGCTTTCAGAAAGTCCCTGCTTCCATTTTTGGTCTTTAACTGACTCTTCTCCAAAATTTTGTATCCCATGCACTCCCATCTCAGGAAACTACCAGAAGATGTAAAAGTGCTTCACAGAAAGTGTAAACCGTGAACAAGAAAGACATGGAATGCAACACAGAATAGGTTAAATAGACATAAAAGGGATTCTCAGAATGATGGAAAAGTGAAATCCCAGTGTGAGAGCTTTACACCAGACCCAGAGATTTGATCCAGGGTCTGGAGCCAGGAGCATACAGAACTCAGGAAGGATGTCTGGGAGGAAAAATAAAACTGGTAGATTCCCGGTTGTTCACTGTTCTGTCAGAAAATAGGTGACTGAATTCGTGACAGGTACATTGAAAATTAAGCAAATGGGCCAGGCGTGGTGGCTCACGCCTGTAATCCCAGCACTTTGGGAGGCCAAGGCGGGCAGATCACGAGGTCAAGAGATCGAGACCATCCTGGCTAATACAGTGAAACCGTCTCTACTACAAATACAAAAATTAGCCAGACGTGGTGGCGGGCACCTGTAGTCCTAGCTACTCAGGAGGCCGAGGCAGGAGAATGGCGTGAACCCGGGAGGCGCAGCTTGCAGTGAGCTGAGATTGTGCCACTGCACTCCAGCTTGGGTGACAGAGCGAGACTCCATATCAAAAAATAAATAAATAAATAAATAAGAAAATTAAGCAAATGTAAATGGGAGAGAATTAATAGATTAATAGCTACAAAGCAAAATGTCGTCCAATAGATGTCAACTGTGTGGCTTAGGTAGAAGTAGCACTAATTCGTCATGAATTAAATATCTGTTTAACCAAAATTATGGTAGTTCTATGGGGAGAAGTTGAGGAGCTAAATTCTAAACAAACAAGAATGGAAAACAGTTGCCCCTAGGGAAGAAGAATGAGGAGGCAAGGGCCAAAAGAATACATAAACCTTGGATTTATATGACTTTAAAAATTATAGACAGTACATTTATGTCTTTGATGTTATTAAAATTTTATATCAGCAGCCTGGCACGGTGGCTCATGCCTGTAATCCCAGCACTTTGGGAGGCCAAGGTGGCCAGATTACTTGTAGTCAGGAGTTGGAGACCAGCCTGGCCAACATGGTGAAATCCTGTCTCTACTAAAAATACAAAAATTACCCAGGTGTGGTGATGGGCGTCTGTAGTCCCAGCTACTTGGGAGAGTGAGGCATGAGAATCACTTGAACCCGAGAAGCGGAGGTTGCAGTGAGCCAAGATCGTGCCATTGCACTCCAGCCTGGGCGACAGAGCAAGACTGTATCAAAAGAAAAAAAAATTACATAAGCTGTTCTGCCTGCTCTTCCTTTCAAATGTGGGAAAATGTGCTGGCCTTGTAATAAACATAAGATGGAAGGCAATCCCCTATTCTCTCTGATGGCCTTATTTTTCGTAAATTTTTCTTTTTTTTTTTGAGACGGAGTTTCACTCTGTTGCCTAGGCTGGAATGCAGTGGCATGATCTCGGCTCACCGCAACCTGTGTCTCCTAGGTTGAAGCAATTCTCATGCCTTAGCCTCCCAAGTAGCTGGGATTACAGGCACGTGCCACCTTGTCCGGCTAATTTTTGTATTATTTTTTTTTTTTTTTTGAGACTGAGTTTCGCTGTTGTTGTCTAGGCTGGAGTGCAGTGGCGTGATCTCGGCTTACCGCAACCTCTGCCTCCCAGGTTCAGGTGATTCTTCTACGTCAGCCTCCTGAGTAGCTGGGATTACAGGCATGTGCCACCACATCCGGCTAATTTTGTATTTTTAGTAGAAACAGGGTTTCACCATGTTGGTCAGGCTGGTCTTGAACTCCCGACCTCAGGTGATCTGCCCACCTTAGCCTCCCAAAGTGCTGGGATTGCAGGCATGAGCCACTGCGCCTGGCCTTTTCCGTACATTTCTTATAGTATAGGCCTATTTCTATAAACAACATGATGCCAAGGCTGCAGGATAAAAACATGACCATTAAATTCATGGTAACTTCTTGATACAGTGATCAACAAAAGAAACATGATTTGTTTGAATGGCAAAGAAAAACAATTTACACTATTTTTTTTCTTGAGAGGGGATGTCACTCTGTTGCTCAGGGTGGAGTGCAGTAGCAAAATCATGGCTCAATGCAGCATTGACCTCCTGGGCTCAAGTAGTCCTCTTCCCTCAGTCTTTCCCACAGCTGAGATTATAGGCATATGCCACCATGCCTGGCCAATTTTGTTATTTTTTTGTAGAGACAGGGTCTCACTTTGTTTCCCAGGCTGGTCTTGAACTCCTGAGCTCAAGCGATCCTCCTGCCTTGGCCTCCCAAAGTGCTGGGATTGCAGGCGTGAGCCACCACATCTGCCCTTTAATTTTTTTAAACACTTTACATTTATTAAGAGTATGCAATGTAGGGCTTTTTAAAAGGCAATTTAGAGAAGTCATTTTTATCTTACAGGTGGATTTAATCATTCATTGCCATTCCATAATACCAACTATCAAAAGGTTAATTATTTTCTGATGGTGAAAGTTTTAATTAAAAAAAATCAAATTTTAGAATTGTTAGAGACTTTTAGAACAGTTTTGTGTAGTCCTTTCATCTTTCAGAAGAATCTGATGTCTGTCATGATTTAAAAGATTTACCCAAAGCCATGGAGCTGATTAGTGGCAAAGTAGAGACTGACTTCCATTTCTTTTTTAATAAAAATTATGAAACTTCTTAAAGGTTTCATAATTCTGATGCTTAAAACTAAGATTCTACCAATTCATATTATGCCAGGAGTCAGAATTAGATTTTAATAAAGGAGACTTTAAAAAAACAAGAGCCACATTGTAACAACCAGTTAATCTAGGTAAAATATCACTGAGTAGCTTTGCCCAAATTATGTTTCATTACAAGGTACTAAATGTTAGCCAGGTGTCGTGGCTCACAGCTATAATCCCAGCACTTTGGGAGGCTGAAGTGGGAGGATCGCTTGAGGCCAGGAGTTTGAGACCAGCCTGGACAACATAGTGAGACCGTGTCTCTATAAAAACTTAAAAAATTATCTGGGTGTGGTGGTGCATGCCTGTAGTCCCAACTGCTGGAGAGGCTGAGGTGGGAGGACTGCTTGAGCACAGGAGTTTGAGGCTACAGTAAGCCAAGATCATGCCACTGTACTCCAGCCTGGGTAACAGAGTAAGACCCCATTTCAAATAAATAAAAATAAAAGATACTAGTGTTAAGCAAAGCAAGGATTCTCTGGTAGAATACATTCAAGAAATGCTCTACATAATAACTCCCTCTTAGTGGGGGATCACAGTGTACATTACCATAAAGCGATTTGAGAAGCCTAAGGAAAGAAAACCTTGTTTAATCCAAAATGCTCTTGGAGAAAGTATTTTGTGGAACACAATTTGGTCAAACGTGGCATAACAAGTAATTCAGCAACATATTGTAAGCAAAAATTGAAAATATCTATTTTCCTAATACTCAGGTACAGATATATTTTAATAGGTCATAAAAATTTGTCACTTAATATTTGTCACCTTAATATCTTTATTTCCCCATAAACAAAAGGCTTGTGCATCATGATGACTGCTTGGATAGGACACTGTATCCCCTCCTTATCAAGAAGCATTGGCTATGGACCAGAAAATGTTTTGTTTGTAAAATGTATACAGCTAGGTGAGTGATAATGTATTTTTTTTTTCTCTGAGAAATGGTAGTTTTGACTTTTGGTATTTTGTTTTCCACTTTGGATCTAAGAATACTTGTACTTTAGGTTATAAATATGAAGTATCATCTAGTAGGGAAGTGCCACAAAATCAATTTAATGAGTTAAAACATTCTTAAATAGTAAGGAAATATTATATGTACACAAGTCCAGGGGTAGGTCAAATTTCAGGCTTGTAAAATGTATACAGCTAGGTGAATAAAAATAAAAGTTACTAGTGTTAAGCAAAGCAAAGAATTCTCTGATAGAATACATTCAAGAAAAGCTGTGTACAATAACTCCCTGGTAGAGGGCCACAGTGCACATTACCATAAAGGGGTTTGGGAAGTAACAAAAGAAAACCTCGTTTAATCCAAAATGCTCGAGAGCCATGTTCTGCCTCTTGTCCACATAGTTTAATCAGCTTCATCAGTAAAACTTCATCAATTAAAAAAAACCACAGCACATCACATTAAATTAAAATATAGTTTTATAAAATTTTTACTTTATGTGATTCTACATGTTTAGATTATAAGGCATTTCTTACTGTGGGTCAGTAAAAAAAAATTTGTTGCTTTTGGAGGCTGAGGTGGGAGGATCGCTTGAGGCCTGGAGACCAGCCTGGACAACACAGCAATAACTATAAAAAAACATATAAAAAAAATCTGAAAGCCACTCAGAGGAAAGGAAATTTAGTACAGGTTGAGCATTCCAAATTTCAAGAATCAGAAATCTAAAACCTGAAAGTGTTTGAGTGGCAATATCTGATGCTCAAATGATCATTGGAGCATTTTGGATTTCAAATTCTCAGTGGGATGCTCAACCGTCAAATATATGCATAATATATTTAAAAATCTGAAAAAAATCTGCAATTTGAAATACTTCTCTCTGGTCCCAAGCATTTCAGATAAAGAATACTCAACTTGTATCTTCAGTTTGTTTTCGCCACCCCACCACAATATTCTTTTCTGAAAGATGAATAGGAAAACATGATAAATCAAACTGAAAATAATGTTAAAAGCAAACATTCCATGAGATGCAGAATTCAAACATACCATACAATAGCATCTTCATGCCATTCAGCATTTTGGTTGAATAATGTTGCCCATATTGCTATTTGTATATACTTTATAACATAATCTTGAGTTCTAGGTAAAAAGAATTATATAGTTTTCAAATTAACCAGTACTCAATTTATCAGTTAAGAAGGTATATTAAGCAAAAGTTTATCAGATCCGTAGCATCTAATTTTGCCACGGTTTTTCAAGATGGTCTGTTAGAAGAAAATGACTATATTCGTACTTGGAGGATAGGTGTCATGGCAAATGTGTGATGCTTTCAAATAGATTTATATTCTTCCTTTAAGGGTATTACAGAGAAACAGCATTCTTCAGTGTTTCTTAATGTTAGATGCCCTTTTGCTTTCTAGAGAGAGTATTGGTGGTGATGTATTTGTATCTATGTGTACAAAATTAAAGGATTATTATGCATTAATAACAAACTGATAAGGAAATAGAATGTTATATTTACATATTGCTACAGGTCATAACTTAAAGCATGTTAAAGTATGGCAAATTTGATTGTAATGATGTACTTCTTTTTTTAAAAACTACAGATGGGTGACGAACAATGACAGTTTTGCACCAGAGGACCCATGTTTCTTTTGTGATGTTTGCTTCCGAATGCTGCACTATGATTCAGAAGGCAACAAACTGGGGGAATTCCTTGCTTATCCTTATGTTGATCCTGGAACCTTTAATTAAGAATAGCTACACTCACAAAAGTACCCCCTCATGAAATAACTGTTCTCTTCAATGGTTACCTTATTTCTAAGAAATGCCACTGAGGAACAGGATCCACTTTGAACAGTCCGCTAAAGCTATCAAAAAAAAAGTCCAAATCACAGATTTTCTTATAATGATTGTATTTAAATGTTTATAACATAGTTTAATTTCATATTTATTCCAAATAGTATTTTAGTGCTTTTTACTCATTTTGAGTTGAGTTGTAGTACTTTATATATTCTGACTTTAAATCCTTTGTCAGACACACATATTCTTTCTCCCAATCCATGCCTTCCCTATTCATTCTCTGTCCGGAGTTTTTTGCTAAAGATAGAATTATTAATGATACATCAAGTAGTGGAAGTGTTTTGAAAATTCCTTGAAGAATGTGAGAGCTACACCTTCTGCCATGAGGCTTCCAAGGTAAAGATCCTTCAAATACCTGTAATGGAAATTAGGGAGAATGAATTATTTACAAATAAGACAAATTTAATAGCTTAGGGATTTTTTTTTTTTTTTTGAGACAAAATCTCGTTCTTGTTGCCCAGGCTGGAATACAATGGCGCAATCTCAGCTCACTGCAGCCTCTGCCTCCCGGATTCAAGTGATTCTCCTGCCACAGCCTCCCGAGTAGCTGGGATTACAGGCACCTGGCACCATACCTGGCTAATTTTTGTATTTTTTAGTAGAGATGGGGTTTCACCATGTTGGCCAGACTGGTCTCAAACTCCTAACCTCAGGCGATCCGCCCGCCTCAGCCTCCCAAAATGTTGGGATCACAGGTGTGAGCCACCGCGCCCAGCTGCTTTGGGGGAATTTAATCTTAGTGTGCTGTTTAGGTAATGTTAGGTTTTGTTTTGAAGGAAACTAGGCATACAAGACATGTTAATAAGACTATGTGAATAATGAATTTAAAAAGATCTTGAGTATATACTCATAACTCCAGAAATAACATTAACTTGAAGCTTTATTTCTTGACAAAAGCTTTGTGAATGCTATGAGTTTAAAATATGTCAATTTAATACTATGATTTAAAAAACAATAGCAGATTTCTTATGACTGTGGGGACATGGAAAAATCAAGATCCTCTTGATTGCTAGCTCTGGCTCACTTATTCTCCGGTAATGATACTATTGGATGTATACCAAAATTATATAAGCAAAAAGAAAAATAAGTTTTTCTGGCCCAGGTCTTCCATTCCTCTGGTCCCCTTACTATAGTAATCCTAGTTACTCTCATCTTATTTTGAGAAAACAAAAAAAAACTTTTTAAACTTATTTTTTGACATAGGCTCTTACTCTGTCACCCAGGCTGGAGTACAGTGGCGTGATTTTGGCTCACTGGAGCCCTGACGTCCCTAGGCTCAGGTGATCCTCCCACCTCAGCCTACCGAGTAGCTGAGACCACAGGCACAGACCACCATGGCGGGCTAATTTTTTTTATTTCTTGTAGAGACAGGGTTTCACTATGTTGCCCAGAATAGTCTCGAACTCCTGACCTCAAGTGATCCATCCGCCTTGGCCTCCCAGAGTGCTGGGATTACAGGCATGAACCACAGCGCCCAGCAAAAGAAACTTTTCAGGTCTAGACCATCAGATAGATTTATAGCTAGCTATATTAAAATATTTTCTGGAAACCTTTATGGGTAGAAAATTTAATACTGTTTAAAAGACTTTTAGGAATACTATAGATTTCAAATGCATCATTTAAAATAAATAAATTCCACTTTCTCTCTCCTAGGTTGTATTTAAATTTGACTGAGTATCTGGATGGCTAAGAACAGATATTTATCATATACATGGAAAACTGACGAAACCTATAAGCCTATGTGTTTGACAGTGAAGTATGTTTTATGGACTTAAATGCCACTAACAGTTAAGTCCATTGGCTTGGAGATGACAAGCACGTGTTTCTGGTATGTCTAGTGTTCTCATTCACTGATTCAGTCAGTACACAGATAATCAGTATAGAGAACTCAAGAGGCTGGCTTATGTTATGCCTAAATTTTTACTTTCTTGTATACAACAATGCTAAAATTGAGCAGATTGATAACTGCCAGCAAACCATAGATTTAAGATAAATGATTTACCCAACCCTAAAATTCTATGGGTAAAAATTTTTATTCATTTTTAATACTGCATTCCTTATAGGTCTTACTTACATGCATGTGCAAGGATATTTTATTATATTCATTTTCATTTCATACTCTGAAAACACCAAACTTCAAAAAGTTAATTATTGTCATAATGCATTATTCCATGTGTGGTGTCAATTCATTTTAGTGGACAAAGAAACATGCCAGTTAAAACATTTCTGCTACTGGGATTCTTTTATTATTTGAGAATGTTATTCTGCTAGTTCTTAAGGTTAACTTTTTCATCAAAGACTCAGGTACCTACCTATTATTGTTTCCTGGTGAAACTGAGGAGAAAAGTTAATCAACCAGGTTACTCCCACAGTTTGCCCGTGTGTTATGTATCAGTTATACAGGTATCCCACCAAGTTCAAGTCAAAAGAAATTTCTAACTTTGTATATTTCTGGAGCTATAAAACCCCTGATTTAAGACAGCTTTTCTCTTTTTTCAAGGCAGCTTTTCTTTATGCTTATTTCAATCAAATGTAACACGCCTATCAGATTACATGTTAACACATTATCTAATGAAGATAGGCAAATATGAAAATGTTGTCATGAACATGTCAATCAACCTGCTTGGTAGTTGAATTTGACTTTTATATAATAGTGGATACACATGCACAGAAGTCACTAGAGAAGCAATAGCTATTTCTTTAAACATTCTTCAGGCCTCAGTACCGTTTAAGGATAATTAGACATTTTAGTTTTACTAGGAGAAAGGTCAGTCATCTCTAACATTGTGTTGCAGAATTATACAACGCAAACATAAACACATTTCTGCCTATTAAACCAGTTTCTTTGTTTCATAATGATATGGATTTGCTATTTCCATTAGAGCATCCTTTTTCTAGCCAATCGGACAAAATAAAGTTAGCAAAGCCCTCACAGCACCCTATGAAAAATCTTTGCTCTTATACAGGATGAGATGCAGACCTCATCTTGACCTGACATCTGTAACCAGGTAAGTGTATGTGAGTAGGAACACAGACAGCAGTACTGTATCAGCAAAATCTATCATATTATTTGAAATCACTGGATATAATATTATAAAGTGTACGATTCTCTCCAGTTGTTCACATACCAAATCCCAATCAGTTCTCAGATTCAGATGGATGTATCTGCAGTTTCTCCAAGCAGATAAGAAAACCTTCAATAGTCAGTTCTGCTTGGTCATGGTATGACTCTTTTTTTTTTTTTTTTTTCAGATGGAGTCTTGCTCTGTCTCCCAGGTTGGAGTGCAGTGGCGCAATCTCAGCTCACTGCAACCTCTGCCTCCCGGGTTCAAGCAATTCTCCTGCCTCAGCCTCCCAAGTAGCTGGGATTACAGGCACGTGCCACTGCGCCTGGCTGATGTATGACTCTTTTATCCAGTAATCAAAACACATACGTACATACACACACATACCAGCCCAAAAGAGGTGTTAAAACATAAGTATTACACGTACTTTTTGGAGGGGTGCGGTGGGGGGCTATCTATCTCAAAATTACCTCTTGGTTCCTTGTCCAGCTGTGGAGTTTTGACCACACACACAAATTGAGCCAATGAACAATTTCAATGATCCTGAAAGTTCTTAAGTCTTATGAATAATTATCAAGAGTTCTGAGAAGTTATCATCTGTAAATCAGCCTATGACCAAGCACATTTCTTGAGAGTTACGATTAAAGGACAGCAATTATGCTTGAAGCAAACATACATCAACTAGTTAGAGCAAGGTCAGCCTGTACAAGCTGACGTAAATTATGAGAATGATGCTGTATCTCTAGAATTTGAATATTCTGGCTTTGTAAAACTATAGATCTGGTGGGTCATGGGAAGAAAGGGAGGGTGAACAAAAGATAAATATTTCCTTTATTTTTTATCATCTTGAGCTTACTGTTTGTTTAGTTACCCCGTTTCCCAAAACAACACAACCTCTGTGACCAGTTAAGAAATTATTTCCTTGGCAGCAAACCCAGAATTCCATCACTTACTCTTGTAAATAGCAAGAAAGTAATTTAATAGCAGAGTTTGATAGAAAAATTCTTTAATCAAAACAAGTTTACATGTTGAACTTATGGCTTAACTAGAACAAATCTAAGTTAAAACTGTATAAGGACCAAACACATAATGACTGGTATATATGCAGGTTCTCTCAAAACAGTGATTCCTAGTTCCATTATAAGACCTCATAAAAGCAAAAATGCAATTCTGTAGATGAAAACAGTTATAAACCATACAATGTCATACACAGATGCTGGTCTTAAGCCATTTTTTTCCATATTCATATAATTTCAAAACATGAGAAGTATCCTACTTATTGAGAAGTGCCAAATGACCTAATATTCAAAATATCGTAGAAATGCTATCCTTTAGTTAGTTAATATACCCTTCAATTTTGTAACATCGGTTTCACCCTGGATTTAGTCCATACACATCAAGGTACAGACTATCAAAGTACAATGCTGGAACAACTAGTGTTTGTATTTTTGGAATCCAGAAAATAAAAATAATATAGCCATGATTTCAAATAGGTGAGTTTCCTTATATAACATTTATTTATATTTATCGTATAAGCATCATGATTTTTTCTTCCAATTAAGTACTATTTAGTGACTTCCTAAAGACATTTTAAACAACATTCCTCAAAAATAAACTAACTTTTCAGTTTTAGTTACTAGTGCCTGTCTATAAAAGGACCTTAAATGATTTAACCCTAAAGCCAGATTCATTCCTATATATACCCAGTCAGTTATCTGCAGAGAAGTCCTAAGACTTCACTGAATGCCCAGCCACAAAACTAAATTACCTTCAAAAATTAACATGATGTTTTATAGTTTGTAGAATTCTCAGTCAGTTCAATGTCAGTTGCTTAATTAGTTGTCATACCAAAAAAAAAAAAACCATACAGAGCACACATTGTTCCAAAGAAGCTGGATAATGTAGCACAATGTAGACTGTGAGATTAAAATTAACTTTTGATAAAAAGGGAGTGAGTACTTGTATAGAAGTAACATTTTATCTACCATAAAAATGCTTAACTTCTACAAAACCCACGAACAGTGAAAAGACAGTCTGGTAAATCCAAGGTTTGTAAAAACTATGCACAAAACCCACAGTATTTGGGAAAAGAGGCAAGGTTTATACAAGTAGCAGTTTTAAAAATGTAACTGTTCTACTATCAATTACACGTTAACATACAAACACTAATTGAAAATATGCTACAACCATGTCTGGAAAAGCAGTTTAACATTTTCTAAATGGATTTTATCCCACATTTACTGTATAATGTAGCTGTTAATACTGCACAAGTACACTCAGCGATAATGTTTACTTTAAAACAAAGATAAAGGGATTTTCTCCCTCAAAACAAGTTTTCAACATCAAACCTATGCTTATAAAAATTTAAAACTTTCAGCAGTCTATTTCAAATGAAAACCATTACAAACTTCTCAAGTGTTCTCTATATTCCAGGTATGTCAACCTAGTTATCTAGTGTAGAATCCTTCAGAGATATTTCAGTCTCTCTCTCTTCACTGGATGGCCTGAAGAAAAGGGGGAAAGGTACAACTGGAATTAGGATTTTCTCCTGATGAAGGAAAAAAAGACATTAAGTCTGCATTATATTTTTAAACGCATGAAAAGACTGAAACCAACCAAACCAAAAAAAAACTTGACTTGTTATTAGAAGAGTCATTATTTTTTTCTTCTTCAAAATTGTTATTTTACCATGTTGTATCTTCTTCCCAAAGTAATATGCAGATGAAGCAAAATAACTCAGGAAAGTGTCATGGACCAAGCCCTTTCCATCATTTCTAGCTTAAAAGTGAATTCTCTTTAAAGAACATGAGAATGTTTTATATCTGTGATACCAACAAATTTCAAAATCTTAATAAAAAGAGAGGTTGATATACACATAGACAAGAAGATTTCCCTCAATTTCAGAATTCGAAGGGATGCTTCTAAGTCCTTCAGATACACAGTGGAACAAACCAAGACTTCAACTATGGCTCCATAGCCTATTTTAGAGTGGTTATTAAAAAATAGCCTGTGATGGCCGGGCGTGTTGGCTCACACCTGTAATCCCAACACTTTGGGAAGCCAAGGTGGGTGGGTCACCTGAGGTCAGGAGTTCGAGGCCAGGCTGGCCAACATGGTGAAACCTCATCTCTACTAAAAATACAAAAAATTAGATGGGCATGGTGGCAAGTGCCTGTAATCCCAGCTACTTGGGAGGCTGAGGCAGGAGAATCGCTTGAACCCAGGAAGTGGAGGTTGCAGTGAGCACGATCGTGCCATTGCACTCCAGCCTGGGCAACAAGAGTGAAACTCTGTCTCAAATAAAGAAAAAAAAAAAAACTGATTCTCCATCTAACTTTTTACAATTATCCTCTCACAATTCAAGAAAGTGTGAATGCAAGTCATAACTAACAGTATCTCAGTAAAAGAAGTCCAGGAGCAAATATTTTAACTGGGTTCCCAGCTAGTTCCATTCCCTTGAATTCAGTGGCAAAGTCACTGTCAAAAGGTTTTTACTCTTCTTCCTTTTTGAATTGTAACTTGCTTACTGAATTCAGGAATTGGGTGATCAAAAGATAACTGCTTATTATACTAAGATAACCTTGGAACAGAACTGTGATTAAAAACCTGAATAATAAAAACACACAAGACCCATTAAAACCTATTCCTCACTTTTTCTTTGTGCTGGCTTCATGGTTGTCTTTGCTGTCTTCACTGCTCTCCCCGTTATGTTGTGGCTGATTACCGTCTTGAGCATCAGATCCTCCATTTAGAGTCTTTGACCCTTGAGAAGGAATCCAATGGAAAAACTTTGTTAAAGCTTACAAAATAATAATTGAAGGTGTCTACTAAAGATCCAAAATCAAAATACAACATGGCCCTCGTGTTTCTACTACTTAATGTCTTTTATTTGAAATTACATTGTAATACAACCCTCTCTTGAATGTTAGAATAGGGTTTTGATGCTTTGTCAAAAAGGGGAGCAGATCACCGCCAGAGGCTTTGGGTAGCTAAGGCACCATAAAAAGCAGGTTAACTATCTATGGGTACAGGAAGTGGATTATTAATCTGATTATTCTGGTTGTTACTATTACCAGGAAGACTACAGGGTGTTATAATTCTTAACATATTTATTTATTCTACTAAGAAAAAGCAATGTGAATCAAATTTTAAAATTTATTATTTTAGAACCAAGTGCTAAAGGAGTATTTCCTAATTGATATTTTTGTGCCTAATAAATAAAGGGGGTTTTCCTGTAAGTCGTATTAATAATTCTCTAAGGGGACCCATGTCATTCCCCAATAAAGCAACAAAAACAAAAAACCAACCGCTTTTGAAATGCCAGCTTCTACCTTAAGCAGCTGCCACTAAGATGTTTAATAACAAGACTGGAGGAGCTGATAATGGTACTATGATTCTGTTTTAAGAGTCTTTCATACATTCTGAAGTGTTTATGAGTGAAATGATATGTCAGGGATTTTTCATAAAACAACTTTCAAGAGGGGCATAGAGAAAGCTTATGGGCTACAAAAGCACAATGATCATAAACTGAACTGCCAAAGCTGGATGACAAGGACATGAGAAGTTATTTCTATTTGTGTACGTTATAAATTTTTCCTAATACAAATGAAAAGAAAATAACTACTGTTAGTAATAAGTACTAGCAGGATTTAACTACTGCTAAAGTTAGTGAAAAAAGTAGAAGCTAAGGTTGAATGCTTTACATATATGCTACACATCTAAGTGCTTTGTAAGACTATCACCAGGTGCAGTGGCTCATGCCTGTAATCCCAGCACTTTGGGAAGCCGGGGCAGGTGGATTAACCGAGGTCGGGAGTTCAAGACCAGCCTGACCAACGTGGAGAAACCCTGTCCCTACTAAAAATACAAAATTAGCTGGTGTGGTGGCGTATGCCTGTAATCCCAGCTACTCTGGAGGTTGAGGCAGGAGAATCGCTTGAACCCAGAAGGCGGAGGTTGTGGTGAGCCGAGATCACGCCACTGCACTCCAGCCTGGACAACAAGAACGAAACTCCATCTTCAAAAAAAAAACAAAGAAAAAAAAAAACTTTCTCATTTAATGTAGGTAAGACACAGAATTGTTTTGGAAGTATTTGCATATACGTGAGTTTAACTTGGGGATGGGACCCAACTGTAAACATGAAATTTATGTTTTGTACACACCTATATACATAGCCTAAAGGTAATTTCACACAATAATTTTAATAATTTTATATATGAAAGTTTGTGTACGTTGAGAACCAATAGAAAGCAAAGGTACATCTTCTTAGCCACCTATGTGGACAATCTGGCTGCTTGGCGATGCCATCATTGTTGACTGAATTTATATGCTACCAATGAGAAATCATTTTCTGTAAACTTATTCATACATAAGTACTTCACAGTAAAAAAAAAAAAAAAAAAAAAAGACATGGCATTAATACACTGAAGTCTGTTCAGGGTAACTCAGCAGCATCATCAGGATACCTGTATCAAGTAATGGCAGGTGTAGTCTCCATCTATAAGGCTGTGTTTTAATTTAAAAGGCTACTGTACGCTATTTTACTTTTTAGGTGAGAAGAAAACGTCAGAAGCAGCTGAGCAACCAGGAAGTGGGTACTCTAGGGATGAGGAGGCATTGTGATGGATGGCTTTTTAAAAATTGTTTATCCAGAGTCATCTGCCTCATGAGCGATGGTTTCTGCCTTAGAAGTCAAATATAAACTGACATGATTTTTTGTTCTCAATGCACACTGCTCTAGTCCTTCAATAGGCCCATCACATTTTCACCATTTTGCCTATGTATACTTTTTCTGTGGTGTATACTATATATGAAAGCCATTTTTAAAAGCAGTCCTGGCAAATGGTTTAAAAACTGGTGTGAAATTGTTGGCTTTTTACCACATACCTGTTTGTTCCTTCTCTAGCTTTTTGTTTGGCCCTTTCTTCCCTTGATCTTTGGTTTTATTCGCTTCCTCATGCTGTCTTTGTTCAGCAAGAGATTTATTCAGCACTTGTGTGATCACGGAATCTCCTTCACCAACCAAAAACATGTTCTTAAACTTGTTATACAACATTGTAGACTTTTCCATGATAACCTGACTAACTTTGAATCGCCGTATCTGAGAAAACAATATACATTCATCATAATTGTTTTCCTAATTGATTTTTTAAACAATTTTTAAATGAAGTAATGACAAAACTCAAAGAATCTACATGACTTGAAATCACTTACTTTTTTCAGTGTAGTAATCATCTCTGTGTGTTTCTGAGCTTGTTGCATTGTGACCTGAAGTGAAGCAAGTTCATCCAAGGCCTCAATGCATCTGTTCACATCCTTCATGACAAAACAGTAATTTCATAGCTGTTAATTATCTTAACACTTACAATCTGTTTCTAAAGATTGTTTCAAAAAAAAATAATAAGGTAGTGCAAAATGACCAGTAATTATCCCTTATCTTAAATTTACATACTCATAAGATCATGTGAGAAAAGATGAAGCTATAAATGCAGTACTGTAGTATTAAATGAAGTTAAACACTTACAAGATTATCAATTTTGAGTGAATTTTTAATCTCAGCATGTATCCTTTGAAGTCGAGAATCCATTGATGTTTCTACAAATTAAAATATGTGAAAAACAGTGAACAGTTTTTCCAAAACCAGTATTTCTGTATACACGCTAAGTATAATGAATTAGTGGACTTAAAAAAAAAATGTTCTTAGTAATCTTTACTAAGAAGCTCAAAGAGATGCACAATAGCTTAACTAAGAATAAATACTTATTGCCATTTTTAGTGTCTGGATGAGAAAAGCAACATGCAGTGTAAAAGCACAAAACCACCAGTTGGCTGCGTTTTTTCTAAAATAAATAGTCTGCATACGATAACTCCTCTGCTCTCCAGTCCCCAAACACCTGCTTTTCCTTATGTTTAACCAAGGGATTTGTCTGAAATGGGAAAGCATCCAGCTTTCAGCAAGTGTACTAAAATTTGACACCATCAGATAATTAATGAGCATTAAACATAAACACAACTCAAGCAAGTTCACTTGATTATGCTTAAAATACAATGCAATTTATATAAAGCCCATTAGGGATTTGAAAAATTATATTTGTAGGATATGAGTATAAAATTATTCCAAAACCAATACATGAAAAGTTATGTCTATATAACTTCCTTTCCATGTATAATTTTATGTATCTTAGAAAGTGAAATAACTAACCTCGCTTCTTCTCCACTTTCTTAACTTCTGGCTTCTTTCCTTCATCTTTATTCTGCCTATCAAATGTTAACAAAAATATTTCAAAACATTGGAACTTTGTGACTAAATGCCCACAATCCCTATGTAAAAGCTAAAAATGTTTTCCTTAAAATAAGTCAATAGCCTAGACTGCAAAGGAATTGACTGTACCTCTTATAAGGGTGCAGTTCCATAGCATAAATATAAGCAAAACTCTAATTAACATGCTAAATTAAATCATATCTAACTTTTCAGTTACATCAGAAATAGTGTGTTGCTAGAAGACCAATTTCAGGGTCACTGGACAAATAGGCCACAATGGGAAGATGATACCTATAAATATTTAATGGCTTCTACATCAATTCTTTTTTAAGGCTGCATGTTAAAATAGATCAATTTAATTGTTGTGCATGTAACAAGTAGATTAATGAGTTTTGAAGTTAGCTTTAAGGTTAAATAGACTTAAGATTTTTTTTTTTTTTAATTTTGGCCAGTTTATCAAACTTGAATGACATCCAGTAACATTCACTAACATTTCACAAAAGGTACCATTTTATTGTCAATCACAAAAATAACCACTTAAAATTGAAATCTTAATTTCTAGTACCTTGGCTTAGAGTTCAGGCCATATTATGAACCAATTCAAATAGACAAGAACAAAAAATATCTAAAAATCAGGTTTTTTTTAAAAAAAAACTTTATTTTAAAATTTTGGTTACAGTTTCATTCTTAACAAGTCTACTACTGTTTAATCTCTCAGGATTAAAAAAACATTTATTAAGATTCTAAAGAATTAAACAACAAAGGAATGTCAGGAGAAGGGCCCCATTCTCAGGGATATAACTGCTATTCCAGTTTAATAACTAGCTTCAAAACAAAATGAATTTTTATATTTTCTAAATGAATAATGTACAACCATCTTCGTCTGAGCTTGTTATTACTTTCAAACACAAAGCTTCATTTTAAGCTTGGTTAAAAAAAAAAAAAAAAAAAAAAACAGAATGATGGCCGACCTTAGTATGTAGTGTGTACCTTACAGGAAATTTGTTAACAATCATAACACAGTAATGCCATTAATAATGAAGTCCTCAATTTAGAATCTGGAACATTCTTCCATCAATTGGGGGAAGGGGGAAATTCAGTCCAATGAGTCTGTCTCAAGATCTTCATCTCTTGTTTGCTCCACTTGTATTCTCTTTTCAGTAACTGGATTAATGCTTTGAGCCCAAAATGAGATATATTTTTTATTACTGTAGATTACATGTTGTTTGGCTGGGAATACAATACAATAAACTTTATTTTGCATAATGCATTTCACACAAGCTGCATCTGAAATGCTTTACAGAGCAAAACTGTCCAAGTACAAAGTTTTGTAATAACAGGAGAAGGAAAGAAAACACAAATATTAGAATTTGAGAAAGTTACATTGGAGGACATTCAAAAGAAACTGAAATACATAAAGATAACTTTAAGATACTAAAGAAGGGTTGGGCTACATATACTAGTAACAACTAATTTTATATCTTAATTTTGGGAGCACAATAAAGTCAAAGGCAACAAACAGTCCAACAGCTTTTCAGTGAAAAGATAGAATAGAAAATGATAGGTGACAAAGAATAACTTAAATATTTACAGAAGTGCTTAAAGTCTAACAGATTAGAGGGAATAATATTTTTGAGCTTTAGATAACTTATTTAATTACTCCCTCAAGGAGCTAAAACTACTTGTATATCCTCCAAACTAAGAAAGCAGAGTAAAACGCTGTACTTGTCAAGAAAGACTTTGGCTTATGGATATATTATATAAAGAAAAAAAGTACAAAATTATTCAAGAATCGTTTCACTGCTCATCATTAACTTTGTCTTATTGACCTAGAGCATGTTTTAAAAATCACCTCACTAAAACAACAAAAAAACAAAATTTAGTCAGAATGTAAGACGCTTCACGAGGAAAGAAAAGCATGTCAGAGAAAGAACTCAGAAGTGACAGTCTAAAGGTAACTAGGAATGCAAATGTAATAAAGACACGAAGTCTGTTCATTATTATTATTGTTATTACTTTTCCTTCTAGTAATAAAATTATATAAGGGGAAAGAAATTCCCCATGGCAAGTACTGTCTCTAAGTATCAAAATTTAAGAGAAAACAGCTTTGAATTTGATTTATATTGCACATATATAATAATGTACACCCTGTCAGCCTTTAGATTTACTTTTACTGGCTTCCTGGGTTTCCAAATGTGCTTTTGTTACTTTTGCTGGTCTTTAGGGTGAGGCCTGCTTGGTGGTGTGATGAATAAGGGTATTATTTCCTGCATTCTTTGTCCACCAGTATATTATCGCCCCTCTATCTATATGTATTATATTATACAAACAAATGGTAGAGGATGAGTACACTTCTTGCAAAGCCAGTATCAATTAAATCCTATCTGCACTTTGTTTAAATTCAAAAATAATTCACAGAGTGACTGCCTCAGTCAATTTCATCCTCTCAGAAAAGAATGAAGCCTGAAATAAGATCATCATCATATATTGAAGATTTTTCTAACACATGGGAAAAGTCACTTCTTCAAAAGGCTTCATAAAGTCTGGAAAATGAAAGTCTATTATTTAAAAATTCCATGCTAGCCTTTAAAAAGAACCCAAAATTTAGAAAAAAAAAAAAAAATACTTACTGCTCAGTTTCCATTTGTTCCTCTTGCTTGCGTTTTCGATCTGCTGCTTCTTTCTCATGTTGGCCTTTCAGCATATTCCTTCTGTGAGCAGTCTGAAAGTTCCTCCCACCTTTTCTCTTCTGTTTTGAGAATTAGGATGGTTTTAGTTAACTATAAAGTCAGTGACTAGTGCTTATGGAATTACAATCTGGGGAGAAAAGCAGCAGCTAGTTTTTAAAAAAGGGATGAATACTCAAATTAGCAACCTAAAAATAGTCTTTGAATTACACCTATCTCTGCAAATTTAACTTTGATTAATGACCATGAAATAATCATCTTGTTTTATGCCCTGCTATAGGAGTGATGTCCTTTGGATAAAATGTAGTATGTCAGTCTGTTTGCCTCTCTACAGAATGATTTGACTTGAGTACTGACAAGCACACTACATGACCTATCCAATTTAAAATGTTTGGTTTCTAAAAGATTAAGAAATGAGCCAAAAATCAGATGAAAGTAAACAAAAGATTTGCATGACCTGGATCTGTAAATCTCTAAGGCTATACACAAAATTTTATTTTTTTACACAAAAGGATACACAGCTTTAATGAGATTCCCAACAACTATGGCATCCAAATAAAGTTACATACCACTGATAAGATGTACAATAATAGGCTTGAAGAGTGTTAAGAATTTCTTGGGGGTAAATAACAAAAATCTCTATATAAATCCACCTCTTTTATCATTTGTCTTCACTGGCCACAGCCTATTTCATTTCATCTACCTTTTCTAGACAGATGGAGTTACTGGAAAGGTACTGTTTACTTAATTTCCAGATCATAATTGTAAAATAGTAAGATAAATTTAGAGAACAGACAATAAAGGGACATTTTCAATATGCTTTGTAACAGCTAATTTAAGTCTATTCAAAAAGGTAAACAAATTCATTTTCACTGCCACTGATATTTATAGACTTCCTCCAAAATATTAAAAGCTCTTAAACTAGGTAGATTAAGAAATACATAAATGGCCAGGTGTGGTGCCTGTAATCCCGGCACTTTGGGAGGCCAAGGTGGGAGGTTCACCTGAGATCAGGTGTTCAAGACCAGCCTGGCCAAGATTGCAAAACCTTGTCTCCACTAAAAATACAAAAATTAGTCGGTAGTGGTGGCACACGCCTGTACTTCCAGCTACTCAGGAGGCTAAGGCTGGAGAATTACTTGGATCCAGGAGGCAGAGGTTGCAGTGAGCCAAGATTGTGCCACTGCACTCCAGCCTAAGCAACACAGCGAGACTCCATCTCAAAAAAAAAAAAAAAAAAAAAAAAGAAAGAAGAAAAATATATATATATATAAACTAAGAATAGAACAGCCATTTTATATATGTAAACTTTATACCTTTTCACCTTCTTGATCATCTCCTTCTTCTTCAGAATCGGAGGTTGATGTAACCCCTGTTTTAGCTAAATTTTTCCTTTTTGATTCAACTTCTTTCTTCCCCTCTTTTTTGTCTGGCTCTTTTCTTGGCTTATCTTCTTCCTTCTGGCCCTCTTCATCTTTCTTAGGCTGCTTTTTAGGTTGTTTTTCCTCTTGCCCCTTTTTCTTACTTTTGTCCTCTTCAGTAATGCTATTTTAGAGTACATAACAATGTATATTTGTCATTCAACTATATTCTCCCAGTCAAGTGAACAGTATTTTAGATATCAGTAAGCTATAATTTTTAATTTAAAGGCAAATCTAAAACAACTTAAAGAGTGTCTTCACTATCCAGTCATAAAAGGAATTCTGTCACAGAACATCCTTTTGGTATAAATTAGAAGATATAAGATGGGCAGATCCCTGGCTCTTATGCAACTTAAATTCTACATATTTGTAAGAATAAATTATGTTTAAAAAGTAGACACACTGGGACAAATGGAATTGCGGAAGTGAAATCAAATACGGTCATTTTAGAACTCAAAGAAATATTCTTTGCAGGATAAAAAGGTCCCAACTTAAGCATATGATAAATATATAGCCAATTAAGCATGTTTTCAGACAGTGCTGTGCTGACTAGCACCTAAGTATTCCCATCACCACTGAATTTCACAGACACCACTAAAACGAGAAACTACATAAACTGCTCAATAATCCTAATTACTGCTGCATATTTATGCAAGTTGGTACTACAGAAATAGGCTCTAGGAGAATCAAATAATGCAAATACTAACCACGTAATTACTTTTATGGTTATATATATTCTTCTAAAGCAATTCTTTTATAAATAAATACTTCACTTGAAGCTGGAATAAGCTGTTTAAAAACTGTAACCTTTTAACTGTCCAAAGAATTTCATTGAGATTTTTGCAAATTATTCAATTAAATCAATGAATTTGAGAGCTCGAAGAGACTTCATATCATTCAGTTCAACCTCTTCCATTTGACAAATGAGAAAATGATGAGGCAAAAGGTCAAATAACAAGCCCAATATCTCAATTCCAAATCCATTAACCTCTTTCCAGACAAGTGATTCCCTGACCACTTAAGAACTATTAAGTTGGAAGAGAAGAAATTTACTTTTGCCCCTTTAGAAACTTTTTATTACATAATTATCATTGGGTATGCTTATTTTCTAATGGTCCTATGGTTTTCATCCTTTTAACTTCAGCCTCTCTGGGATTAAAACCATCCTTTACTTTTAATAAATGAAAGTAAAAGCATGCAAGTGAAACTATTTGCTTTCTTCAGGATTTCCACTGATGTAAATATTTTGATAATCAGTTTCCTAAAAATGGGACTAGAGTCCCATTTAAAAAGACATTTCTGTGTCTCTTAAACATACTGGCCAACTACTTCTCCCAAAATGTTACACCTGTATGGAAGGATATAGCTATTAAAAATACAAATACCATTTGACCCAGCAAATCTGCTTCTAACAATGTATCCTAACCAATATATTTGCATTATGTACAAAAGAATAGATGACAATGTTTTTAAAATCGTCTATCCATACATAGGATAGATCTTAAGAATTATAAAACATATAGTGGGATACCATGCAGCTGGTCTTTAAAAAGTGACTTTAGGGATTTATTTAAACAATTTATCCTAAGGTCATAAAAAAGATTATTTCAAGGTGTGAAATAATCTTTGTGCCAAAACAATTTGCATAAACATGATTATCACTGCTTGCTACCAATGAGTCTTTTCCCAGTGGTTCTTCCATGAAATACAGACTTGTGACAATTTCCCTTTTTAGTAGGTCAAGGGATATTAGCAAAGTTGTATTTGTAAATTTCTTAATCTTTTAATATATGTTAATATAAGCAAAGACTAATGCAAACACGACCCTAAGTACTTCAGTGGGCTTTAACAAACATTTCTGAGGATTATGAGTTGGTTTTTAGCTCTTCTGGGCTGTATTTTACTGTCAAAAATAGTGTCACATCAGTACCCGTGGCAAAGCAGCAGACGCTAAGAGATACAAGGTGTTCTAACGGTGAAGAGCAGAAGTTTAAAAAGAGCTTATACAGTTCTGCACTCCACTGAGTGTGTGCCCAGATACACAGCCAAGAGTAGTTACAGCTCACACTCAGCCTACGTACAGCATGAATAAGAAATAAACGCTGTAAAGGCTACTGCGATTTTAGGGTTGTCCATTGCCTCAGGAAAAAGATCACTAATAGAGAAACTGACACCAGGACCAAAAACCTAAAACATGTAGTCACTTGCTTTAGGGCTGGGAGACTGGAAACCCTAATACGTTATTATACAATGGGTAAAACTGTTGGACCGTAACAGAAATAAGAAAATATATTCAATGAACTTGTGGCTTTGGGTGAAGAAGTTTCAAAATAGAATACTGGTAGCGTGAAATGACTATCAAGATAAATTTGATAGTGTTCAAGAAAGAGATGTGTTCAAAAAAGATTAGCCTATTTTCAAGTAAAGATGTAGGACTTTCAAATTGGGTGATAGCCTGGGTCAAAGACCCAATAAAGGGTATAGCTGCAATCCTTAAGAATTAAAATTGGACTTCGTTAATCCTTCAGATAGACAAATGATTCCTGCGGGATGGTTTCTCACAAAAACCTATAAACTCAAAGTATCTGTTATTAAATATAAAAAGATGAGCATGTCTGAGAAAAGTCTTACCAATAATTGCATAGGAAGCTGACCAGAATTAAACATACATACAAAAGTATTACATTACCAAAAGTGACACCAGACTCCATCAAGAGAAAGTAAGTGAGATAAGGATAAGTTCCTAAAAAGGAACACTGGGCCCTCAGATCACTATGGTCCGAAAGCAGGCTGAGAAAGCTGCTCAGCTGATAAGGAGGGCAGTATTTTCCAATGACCTTTTCAGATGCAACAAAGGATGATACTGAAAAAGTAGAGAAGTTCCAGAGGAATCAGCCAAAAGCCATGAAGACAAACGGAGTGGGAAGCCTACTCCGGGGGGAAAACTGGGACCTAATTAGGGAACACTAATTATATCCAAAATAGAGGGATCTCCCAGTATTTTCCCAGCAGAATTTCAGATTTCCTAGGGAATAATGACTGCCAACTCACCTGTTAAGTATCCAATTTCTTAACTTCACTATAATAGTTAAAGTATGTTGTATTTTTCTGCCACTGTTTTTAAAAATTGACAGGTAAAAATTCTATGTGTTTATGGTGTGCAACACAATGTTTTGATGTATGTATACATTGTGGAATGGCTAAATCAAGCTATTTAACATACCACCTCACACACATATTTCTATTTTGTGGTGAGAACCCTTAAAGTCTACTCTCAGTAATTTTCAAGTATATAATATACTGTTATGTGCCACTATTTCTGAAAGTAAATACAGACGGGCAGTAAAACTCTTTAAACATATTTTGGTTGAAACCAATTCTCTAATAGTGTTCTACAATTAGAATTTTCTATAATCAGTTCATTCAAAACAATGTAAATCTATGCTTAATAGACATACCCCACTTAAGCCTTTCAAATCTTCAAACACAATAGCCATAAAAAGTTTTTCTCCCCCTTTGTCTAAACATACTCTCTATTCCTTCTGGCAAAGATTCCCCAAAAAAGCCAAAGTAAAAAGGATCCAAGTAGAAAAGGCAGCAAGGAAAAAATGCAAAAAACCAAAAAACACTCACAATTTCCCGGATAACTGAATAGTTATTCTGAAATGCTTTAAAAATAAATACAAAAATTATTTTAGCCCTATTTTTAAATAAAGCACCTATTCTGGAGGAGATAAAGATTTGTAGGCTAGGCACAGTGGCTCACGCCTATAAACCCAGCACTATGGAAGGATGAGGTGGGAGAATCGTTTGAGCCCAGGAGTTTGAGACCAGCCTGGGAAAGATGAGACCAGTCTCATCAAAAAAAGTTAGCCAGGTGTGGTGGCACATACCTGTGGTCCCAGCTACTTGGGAGGCTAAAGTGGGAAGAGGCTCCTTGAGCCCAGGAGTTTGAGGTTACAGTGTGCGATTGCACCACTGCACTCCAGCCTGGGCGACAGAGTGAAACCCCATCTTAAAAAAAAAAAAAAAAATTTGTGACATTACTTCAAATATATTCTAAAATTCCTGAAACATACCATCTTGCCCAATTTCTCTATTATATATTTTACGTTGTATTATCTAAGTATCTATATAAATTGATATACTGGAGTCTTAATTAATGAAATGATATATAGCCATTCCTTACCAATTTTTACTTTACAAAATTTTTCCAGTATTTCCTGTAATTTTAAGAAATATCAAAATAATAACAAACATCCTGTAAGAGAAAACTGATAAAAACGCAGAGATATGTGCTTGTTTAAAGTCAAATGTCTCATTTATTGCATAACTAATTATACATTAAAAATAAACTCACATGTCACTCTCTGAAGGACAGGGCTGTTTTACCATTTTGGGTCTGCCTCTTGGTTTTGGAATCTTGACTTCTGTAGCTAATATACACATGGAAAAAAAATCAGTAACTACTAGTTTCTATTTAAGATACAAATCTCAGATATAAATATCAGAAATGATACATACTATTTAAGAATATTAGTAGCTTATTACAGATACAATTATTGCTAAATTTAAAAAATACTACTTCCCCCACCATGGTTAAAATGAGCAACAAAAAAGTTTATAAAGAGGTCAACAGAGTTTAACCCTCAATTTGTCCTTACTATGACTGAGAGGGCTTAAAACATTTTTCACTATCGCTTCAACAGTAATGTCACAAAATTCAACTTCGGAATAGGAAACAGCACTTATATTTAATATTCATATACATATTATATTACTTATGCAGTTACATATCTTTGGAAGTTCATATCAAAATTCACTGAGTTTCCCTAGCACTATTAATTTTAACCACTGCAATATTAAACTCCAAACTATGTAAATAAAAATCTTTTTTCTTTTCTGGGTATTAATCATCTTACCCCCCATTTTCAGTAACAATCCTATTAAAAAGTAGAAAAAAAATTCACTCAATTTTGGTTTTGTTTTACGAAGATCTTTCCAAAATATTTCCAATTTGCCAAATTAAGAAAATACTTTTAATAGGCAATGCTGAAGAGAGCTGCAAACTGTAAAAATCAAAATCCCTATCAATAAAGAATGCAAAAATTTATTAATGACTTTAATCAAATGCTATTTCTCATTCTCTGATTATAACTCCATTTTGAACTCTTATGACTCTTAAGCGAAAGGTAAAATAAACCCATTATTCATGATAATTTTAACCTCACCACAGCCTCTCTTACCACTATTTAGGAAAAACATAACAGAGATAAAGCAAAGTTTATTTCAAATTTAAATACTTTGAAACAGAGCACAAATCATGTTTATCTCTTTTGAAATCTGTATGTTACACATAATCAATTGCCTATTTGCTTCATTCCAAAATACTTGAGGCAGCAACACTTTAAATGGACTGGAATATTAATCACAAGCCAAACAGATATTTAAACATCAGTAATCCTACCTGCAGGTCGTCCTCTTTTAGGACTCACTTTTAGATTAACAGATGCTGTTGCTGTTGTCACTACTCCTGCCTCCTCAGTTTCTACTTGTTTTTCTGCCTGAATTACAAAAATTTAATTAACTTATTTAGCAAATAGTAGGCACTCAAAGTTTAATTCAATGGCAAAAATATGCCAGTCTATGGTAACGCTGAGTTCAAGTGTAGATATAACCTCTATATGATCTTTGTTTTTTCAACAATCAACTCAAGAGTAACATCTTCAAACTTAGTTTATAACTCTAGTGAACAATTCTTAAAAAAATAATAATAACTTCTTAGAAATGAAGTCATTTGTAAAAATAAAGCTAACATTCTTGATACAATATGGAAAACAAAGTATGTGATTACACTGCAACTAACACAGTGCTATTTCTAATTCTTCCTTCATACAGACACATTTTATTTCTAAACTGAGACTGTTAGCTAACAGTTCTCCTTTAGGAGTTATTCTTCTTTCCCGTAAGAAGGGATTTACTACAACAGAGAGTAAGGAATCCCCTAACCATTTGCAAAGTCTAATGCCCTTTGATAATTGCTGATATGACTCTCCTGGAGAGAATGGCCCCAAATGAGAATCAGTATTATTGATTTAAGCATTAGCACGGAACAAAGGTTAAGAACACAAATTAGAAACAAAATGTAAACATGAGGCAGCAGTTGGTACTGATCATAACTGCAAAAGGAGGAAAGAGAAAGACCAAAGGAGGAGATGGGCTCCTTCCCCATCTCCCCCAACTATTTATAATTCAGCATTAACTGTATCACTAAAGATAAAAACAAGAAGGCATTCAAAAACATGCATAATCCAATCTCATTGATTAAAAAAATTAAAAATTGCCTTTTCATCAATGATTTGTAAACATAATGCCCAGTGTTGGTAAGCATGTGGAGAATCATTCATACATTGACTACCAATGATCAATAAGCTGGTATCAATAAACTGATACTTTATGAAAGCACATAATTATGAATGAGTATTGGCAATACAGAATGTGCAAATCTCTATATAGGGCTGGACACAGTGGCTCACTCTCAACACCCACATTCACCCACTCTCAATCCCAGCATTTTGGGAGGCCAAGATGAGTGGATCACTTGAGGTTAGAGGTTCGAGACCAGCCTGGCCAACATGATGAAACCCTTTCTCTACTAAAAACACAAAAAATTAGCCAGGTTTGTGGCGCACACCTGTAATCCCAGCTACATAGGAGACTGAGGCAGGAGAATTGCTGGAACTCAGGTGGCAGAGGTTGCAGTGAACCGAAATTCATGCCACTGCATTCCAGCCTGGGCGACAGAGCAAGACTGTCTCAAAAAACAAAACAAACAAAAAAAAACCTTTATATGGCAATTCCACTTCTACGAATGGATCCATTTCTTTATTAGTTTTTTAAACATTTCTTTTAATAACTAAAACATAATGAAGCATATTAAAAGTATTATTAAAACTCATCTAAGGTAACCCTTGAGTTGTTCTCAGAGAACACTGAAAATTCCTCCCCGAACATTATTAGCTCAGGTTTTATTTCTAGAATTTTAAGAACTTACAAAATTGCCCTGCCCCAATCCTGATTCAATAGCTCTGTGTCAGGGAACCAGGATTCTGTGTTTTTATAAAGCTCCCCAGGTAACAAAGCTTAAGAACTCCAGACTGAGAGCTCTTTTCCTACTGAGGAGTTAAGAGGGCATAATTTGTCTAAAATTCAGTTACAACTGATTAATTCTTTGCTGCAAAGAAGACTCTCTCCACTTACACTTTCTGCTTTAGGAAATAAAACACTGAATAAGAATTATAGGTAGAGCTGGGTGCAGTGGCCCATGCCTGTAATCCCACTCAGTGCTTTGGGAGGCTGGGGCTAGCAGATCACGAGGTCAGGAGTTCAAGACCAGCCTGGCCAACATGGTGAAACCCCATCTCTATTAAAAATACAAAAATAAGTCAGGCACCTGTAATCCCAGCTACTCAAGAGGCCAAGGCAGGAGAATCACTTGAACCCAGGAGGCAGAGATTGCAGTAAGCTGACATCCTGCTACCACACTCCAGCCTGGGCAACAGAGCAAGACCCCGTCTCAAAAAAAAAAAAAAAAACAAATAATTATAGGTAGAAGAGATGGTTTTTAAGGAGGTACCAATAAGTGTAACAAGTTCATCAATAATAATTAAAACTATATTAACACTAAGAGATCAGCCCTACTATGCACGTGTGTTCATGACTATTACAGCAAAATCATGCAAGTCAGAACCATTCCTCATGAAAATAAAATCAAAGAATAAGAAATACTTTATCTAAAGAAAGGACCAATGAAGTTATATGAAATATATATATTTAAAACTTTTTTTTTCCACTCTTAGGATATGCTTAAATATTTAAACATCTTAAATGCTAATATTTTAAACTACTGACTACAGATTTGTTTCTTCCATATTTTACTTGCTCTAAGACATCTAACCCTCATTTTCTCTTCATTTTTTACCCCTTTCTAGCTCTACCAGCTTCCTTGATCTTAACTAAAAACACGCCACCTCACACACACACAAAAACCTCATGGGATTACTATTCAAACGCATTCATAAGTCCTCCACATCCTTGTTTTGCTGTATCTGTCCCACAAATCCTCGAGAGAGGTTACCATACAATTCTACCTTCTCTGTTCTATTATTCCCAGCTGCTGAAGCCTGCTGGGAAAAAGAAAATGTACAAACATGCATTCATTTTATGCAATCTCAGTTGAGATCTCAAAGTCACTTCACCCTATCTGATCAGGCCTCCTCCTCCCATCAATAGCTGCATAAACACTCAATCTATTCTTCCTGACTTGTACCACATCCAAAGTCTTGCTTTGATGTGGATGGGGCAGAAGGGAGTAAGGGCTGTAGAAAGGAATTCCCTTAATTTCCTAGTGTCCCAAAAAATTTTCAGAGCCTCCTCCATCCCTCCCCTTCAGTGTTAAGAGACTGAAACATCCACCTCCTCCTTGTTAAGTCAGTTCCTTCAAATGTCCCCTCCATTCTCTCATCCAACACATATTTACATAAAATAATTTAAACTGACTCCACATCTTTGATCTTTCCTAATTTTGCAAAGAAAAAGTGTTTAGGCATTTACTGTCTTTTGTCATTTTAACACTTTCCCTTAGCCATGAAAATCCCTATTATGTTGCCACATTCTCCTTTCCTTCAAAGATTTAAAAAGCACAGTGTAACTTTACCATTAAACATTTATTCTCTAACCCCTTAATCTAGTTTCTGTCCTTACCATTCAACTAAATGGAGTTCACCTGAAAGTATCCTAGAGCAGCCTATTTGGCAAGTATCTTACTGGGACCCTCTCTAAATCAGGACATTACTGACCACTTCTTCATTCTGGACATTCTCCCTTCCCTTGTTTAGCTTGATATCCTCTTAGATTTTCTCTTGACAGTTCATTCTCAGCCATAATTTCACAGGGCAACCTTCCCCCCTCTCCATTATACTCCTTCAGGATTCTGGTTTCTGCATCCTCTCAATCAACAGTTCTCCTTTTGACCTCATCTATTATCCTATCTTCATGCCAGAGACTGCATCTGTAACTTACATCTTCTCCCTCTTTGGTGCCAGAACAATATATATATCTCTTCACTCTAATTCCCACAGGTGCTTCACCTTCCCCTTACTCATGGCTGTGATTCCAAACCAACATCCTCTGCACTGCCAATAACTAGTTATTCAAGTAAAGACCTTGGAGCCACCTTAGATTCTGGGTCCCTCCCCCACCCCCTTCACCATCCACTTCTCATCAACCATCAACTTAACCTCTTAAAGTGCTCTTAAATCCCATCTCGTCTACACCACTTAAAAAATCTGCTATAAGATCCTTGTCCTTCCAGTCTCATGCCAACTCCTTAGAAAGGCTTTTGTAGCCTAGTCTGTTGCCAACTAATTAACTCTCCATTTAAACCCTCTTATTTTAAATATTTATTTTTTGTCTCAAAATAAATGTAAGTTCAATGGAAATAAAGACCTTGTCTTCTTTACTGACTACTCAAATCCATGCCAAGTCCAGTAAAGTTAGTACTAAAATTCTGAATGAATTTTACAGTGAACTGGTCTCACTGCCCCAATCCAATCCCCATCGTTTACACTGCTTTAAAAAAATGATGCATTCTTTGGGAGGCCAAGGAAGGCGAATCACAAGGTCAGGAGTTCAAGACCTGGCTGACCAACAAAGTGAAATCCCATCTTTACTAAATATACAAAAAATTAGCTGGGTATGGTGGCGGATGCCTGTAATCCCAGCACTTTGGGAGGCAGAGGTGAGCAGATCACTTGAGGCCAGGAGTTTGAGACCAGCCTGGCCACCATGGTGAAACCCCATCTCTACTAAAAATACAAAAATTAGCCAGGCCTGGTGGTGCACGTCTGTAATCCCAGCTACTCCGGAGGCTGAGTGAGGCAGCAGAATCACTTGAACCCCGGAGGTGGAGGTTGCAGTGAGCTAAGATCATGCCACTGCACTCCAGTCTGGGTGACAGAATGAAACTCTGTGTCCAAAAAAAAAAACAAACACCAAATTTATATTAAAGAAAAAAAGAGGCATCAATTTGTGCACAGAGGCTCACATCTGCAATCCTAGTGCTTTGGGAGGATCACCAGAGGCTGGGAGTTTGAGATCAGCCTAGGCAACATAGCAAAACCCCATGTCTATCAAAAAAAAAAAAAAAAAAAAAAAAAAGGCCAGGCCCGGTGGCTCACACCTGTAATCCCAGAGCTTCAGGAGGCTGAGATGGGCACATCACCTGAGGTCAGGAGTTCGAGATAAGCCTGGCCAACATGGTGAAAGCCCGTCTCTACTAAAAATACAAAAATTAGCTAGGCATGGTGGCTCACGCCAGCACTTTGGGAGGCTGAGGCAGGTGGATCACTTGAGGCCAGGAGTTCAAGACCAGCCTAGCCAACATGGTAAAACCTCATCTCTACTAAAAATACAAAAAAATTAGGCGTCCATGGTGGTGTGCACCCGTAATCCCAGCTAATCGGGAGGCTGAGGCAGGAGAATCACGTGAACCTAGGAGGTGAAGGCTGCAGTGAGCCGAGATGGCGCCACTGCACTTCAGCTGGGGCAACAGTGTGAGGATCTGTCTCAAAAAAAAACAAAAACAAAAACAAAAACAAAACAAAAAAACACAAAAATACAAAACTTAGCTGGGCATGGTGGTGCATGCCTGTAATCCCAGCTACTTGGGAGGCCGAGGCAGGAGAATTGTTAGAACTCAGGAGGTGGAAGTTGCAGTGAGTCAAGATCGCACCACTTCACTCCAACCTGGACGACAAAGCGAGATCCGTCTCAAAAAAAAAAAAAAATTAGCCAGGTGTGGTGGTGCACTTCTACAGTCCCAGCTATTAGGGAGGGTAAGATGGGAAAATCCCTTGAGCCCACAAGTTTGAGGTTGCAGTGAGACATGATTGCACCAGTGCACTACTCTAGCCTATGTGACAACATGAGACCCCATCTCTTAAAAAAATTTTTTTAAAGGAGGTATCTAAAATTTAAAATAATTCAATCATTTCCCATCACTTCTGTGAATTCCAAGGTCTTTAGGACAACATCAGGTTTTTTTGGTACCCATTTCCCTCAAACTTCATGGTGTGTTAATAATGAAATACAATACTCAAGATGCTTGAAACAGAATTTCCTCTATGTGCTGTAGATGCTATTCAAATGGCTTCATGTGTCCTTCCCTGCTCCTTCATCTGCCTGACAAAATTCTGCCTGTATTTTAAAATCTTGTTATCACACCACCTCCAACCCATACTGCACAACAAATAAGCCACTGTAATTATTTATTTTCATAGTTTACCTCCTCATGAGATACTGAACTTTTGGTTTTCTTTGCATCTTTGGTATATAATAATTTGAGACATAAATAGGTCAGAAAAGGGTGTGAACAAAACTTCGTATATGGAAGGAAAATTTCATATTAATTAAAAGCCTACTATGTACCTAACCTTGCACTGTCACTCACACTCATTTCTCACAACAATGTTGTGAAGTAACAATAACAACAACATAATGGACAACACTTATACAGCACTTACTAGTGTTTAGGTATCAGGATTTAGCATAAACATTTTACATATGTTAAATCATTTAATCCTCCATAAACCTGGAGTATATATTTCTACCCATTTTAAAGAAAACTGAAGCAGTCATTAAAATGAATGAAAACCGGTGCATTTTATTTCCTTTACCACTCAAGTTATTTGAAGGGTGCTATATCACTAAGAAAGAAACAGGTAGTTTTGCCAAGTAAAACATAACCCATAAAAAATTAAAGGGTTTAGAATAAAAGCTGAAATTTAAAGTTTCATTATATCTACTCTCCCTCAACCCAACTAAAATAAAAATTCTTTTCAGATCCCTGTGGTTGGTAAGTCAGTGAAATTACCTTTCTCTTTCTCCCTCTTCTGGCAGCTTTTGGAGTAGTTATGTCAACTGCTTTAGTCACATCCTAAAGAAGAAAAAAAAAAACTGAATACTGAATAAATTATCCCAGGAATGAAAGAAACCTTCTTAAACTAAAAGTTACAAGCACGTTTAACTGAAAGCATTGGGGAAATTTGTTTTGCTCTGTAGAGTTCTGAAATTAAAAACATTGTGTCTCATTATAAAGTGAGAAAAATGCATTTCCACTGTCAGATCAAATATAAGTCATGCTTGCTAGTACGCCAGGAAGTCCGTCTTTTTAAATTTATAAAACTACTTTCTCTACACTAGAATTCTGAATTTTAGGGGTGGATAAATTTGAATTGTGAATTTTAAAGGGTGGCTGGGACATTGAAGATCATCTAATAACCATTTCATTAGGCCTGGAAGGGCTAAATGAGTAATCTTTACACACCGATCATATACAGTTGGACATCGACCTAGGTTTTAAAAAATTTAGTCTAATGCTTTTTCCAGTACATCCATCCCACAACACTTCTCTTTAAAAAAAATCCTTAACACTACCGCACCCTATAGTTGGACTTCATGTTTTACATATAAAAATAACTTCAAATAATAACATGTATGCATCTTAAAGATGCATAAATTGTTTAACAATACTGCATTTCATATTTACACAAGGAAATAAGCCTTAAATATTTTCTAATTCACTTTTCAAGTACTTTAAAAATTACTTACTAATTAATCATGGCCAACTCATTTCATTATTTCTTCCTTGAAACAAAATGGGTTTAAAATGTTAAGAGAAATAGAACACACCTCATTGCTGGCTTTTTCTTCATGGTCGGTATCTTCCTTTGAAACACTAGTTTCCTTTTCTTCAACTTCAACATCAGATGATGCATTTGATTGTTTAGTTGCTGCCTGTGTGCAATCAACTCTATTAATTTCACAAAATAAGTTTTTACCCCAATAATATATACAATTCTTTATTTTTATTTTTATTTTTTTTAAGAGACAGGGTCTCACTCTATCATCCAGGCTGGAGGCAGTGGTGCAATTATGGTTCATTGAAGCCTCAATTCCTTGGCTCAAGGCATCCTCCCTCCTCAGCCTGAGCCCAGGAGGTCAAGGCTGTAGTGAACCATGATTGCACCACTGTACCCCTGGGCAACGCAGTCTCAAAAAATAAAAATAAAAAAAAACTCCAAGACTATATGGTGACAAGGCTTGACAATTTGGAGGATGAAAAAGACCATAAAGGTGCAATCACAGGACAAATTACAAAACGTAGTTGGGCACTGTGGCTCACACCTGTAATCCCAGCACTTTGGGAGGTTGAGGCAGGCAGATCGCTTGAGGTCCGGCATTCAAGACCAGCCTGGCCAATATGGTGAAACCCCATCTCTACCAAAAATACAAAAATTAGCCAGGCATGGTGGCACGCGCCTGTAATCCCAGCTACTCGGGAGGCTGAGGCACGAGTATAGCTTAAACCCAGGAGGCAGAGGTTGCAGCGAGCCAAGATCAAAACTGCACCACTGCACTCCAACCTGGGCGACAGAGCAAGACTCTGTCTCCAAAAAAACAACAACAAAAAAGAAATTACAAGACGTTAAGTTTCAGAAAACAATCAATTCTGTCTCTTTAGACAGATGTCTTCCCATTACACAGTCAAGGCAATAATGATTAGAAACCATGTAGCCATTCAACAAATATTTAGTGATTAGCTATTCTTCTCACACATGTACATGCTGGGCACACAGGACATAAACCTTTGTTCACAGAGGCAACATAATATTCTGTAGCAGGTATAGACAAGTACAGAAACAATTATGATATGGTTCAATGAAACCATTAACAAGTAAGTACTGGGAAGTAATGAAGTCACTTATGATCATTTAATGTGGCCTTGCAGCATCAATGAAAGATTTATATGTTCCAGATAGAACAGTATCTAAAAAGTTCTCCTAGGTAAGAAAAAGCATGGCACATGTGAAGAAATGAAATTTATCAGTTTAAGAGTAAAAAGCTAGGCCAGGCACAGTGACTCATGCCTGTAATCCCAGCACTTTGGGAGGCTGAGGTGGGCGGATCATAAGGTCAGGAGTTCAAGACTGGCCTGGCCAAGATGGTGAAACCCTGTCTCTACTAAAAATACAAAAATTACCCAGGCACGGTGGCAGGCACACGTAATCCCAGCTACTCAGGAAGCTGAGGCAGGAGAATTGCTTGACCTGGGGGGCAGAGGCTTCAGTGAGCCAAGATCGCGCCACTGCACTCCAGCCCGGGCGACAGAGTGAGACTCCGTCTCAAAAAAAAAAAAAAAAGAGTAAAAAGCTGCAGAATTTCCACTTTGTTGCTACCTCCCTTCTTTAGGTTTACTCGTGCTCTTCCCAGTTTTTGGACCTCAGGTCTCAAACAGAGGACGTTTATTGATGAATGAGAAACTGTCCCAATTATCTTCATAAAGACCTCCTCTCATAGCTCTCTGATCCTATTATAAAGCCATCTATTTTAAATTGTAAGAGTTCTGGAACATTCATTTGGGAATATACGCAACAATTCAAGAGTGCAATCGACAATATAAAAAATTTTTCTAAGCCTATAATCCCAGCACTTTGGGAAGCCGAGGTGGGCAGATTACAAGGTCAGGAGATCGAGACCATCCTGGCTAACAAGGTGAAACCCCGTCTCTACTAAAATACAAAACATTAGGCTGGGCACAGTGGCTCAGGCCTGTAATCCCAACACTTTGGGAGGCCGAGGCAGGCGGATCACAAGGTCAGGAGATCGAGACCATCCTGGCTAACACGGTGAAACCCTGTCTCTACTAAAAATACAAAAAATTAGCCGGGCGTGGTGGCGGGTGCCTGTAGTCCCAGCTACTCGGAAGGCTGAGGCAGGAGAATGGTGTGAATCCAGGAGGCGGAGCTTACAGTGAGCCAAGATGGCGCCACTGCGCTCCAGCCTGGGCGACAGAGCGAGACTCCTCTCAAAAAAAATAAAAAAATTTTTTTCTAAATCACATCAATACCAACACAAAGGAGAAGTAAGAGAACCAGTGTTTTCTGTAGGATAAAAACAATACAAATTGGATAAAGGCAAACCACTCCATGAAAATTTAGTATCACAAATAAATTAATAAAAGCTCTGGACCCATGGGAAAAACCACAGAAAAGAAGGTATAAGGTGGCTGCTGACACCAATAAATATAATTTGCATAGTGCTGTAAGTACATTTGTCACATACTAATTTAACTCATGAGGTTCATATTCTAATACAATTCAATGGATTTAGAAATTAAAGGCTGGGCGCAGTGGCTCACATCTGTAATCCCAGCACTTTGGGAGGCTGAGGCGGGTGGATCACCTGAAGTCAGGAGTTTGAGAGTAGTCTGGCCAACATGACAAAACCCTGTCTCTAGTAAAAATACAACAAGTTAGCCAGGCATGGTGGCGGGCACCTGTAACCCAGCTACTTGGGAGGCTGAGGCAGGACAATCACTTGAACCCAGGAGGCAAGTTGCAGTGAGCCAAGATTGCACCATTGCACTCCAGCCTGGACAACAAGAGCGAAACTCCACCTCAAAAAAAAAAAAAATTTTTTTTAATTAATTAAAGAGAATAAGAAAACTTAGGCACACACCACGTACGTTGCAAAACCTAAATTTAGAACAGTACATACAGCTTTAAATTCAATGATGTATTAAATCCTCTATCAGGAGTTAAATAACTGAATAGTTCCCAGTTTCTTGAGATCTGTTTAACTACACAAAATAATGATTTCGTCAATTCATTTTGATATAAAATGTCCAAGGTTCAACCTCACAAACAAGAACACAAGCTAGTATGAAATTCCCAAGGCTTTTAGTATTTATTTTCCTACAGCTAGGATAGTGATTATTCCCCAGGATTAAATAAGTAATACCAAATTTTATGTAATATGACTTACCTGTTGACTTGAAAATTTCACTTTTGGATTGTTATCTATCTCCCATAAACCTTCATTAAAACCTTTTCTTTTATTTGGCTTGCCATACTTTTCCTTATTTTCTGAGTAAGGAAATATATCCTTTGGTCCTAAAAAAGCACTAAAAAAGAAGTGGGGAGGATGTGAGTGCAAAGCAAGCTCAAATATATAATTTATTAAATAAGACACCCTATTAGGCAATTATGAAAAATACATAACCTAAACTGCATTAGAAATCTTATATAAGTTAAAGGGCAATTAATAATTCCAAATACTTTTATTAAATTCAGTAACAAGCTACTATTTAAATCCATAATCCTATTAAGTAAAACCACAAACGTTGCACAATGTGAATGTACTTAACACTGCTGAACTATACACTTAAAAATGGTTACATCGCCAGGCGCGGTGCCTTACGCCTATAATCCCACCACTTTGGGAAGCTGAGGCGGGTGGATCACCTGAGGTCAGGAGTTTGAGACCAGCCTGGCCAAGATGGTGAAACCCCATCTCTACTAAAAATACAAAAATTAGCCGGGCGTGGTGGCATGCGACTGTAGTCCCAGCTACTTGGGAGGCTGAGGCAGGAGAATCGCTTGAACCCGGGAGGCGGAGGTTGCAGTGAGCTGAGATCGCGCCACTGCACTCCAGCCTGGGCGACAGAGTAAGACTGTCTCAAAAAAAAAAAAAAAAAGGTTAATTCAATAAATTTGGGTTTTTTTTAAACTACAAACTTTGACACATTAGCATTAATCAATACATTTAACTGCACCCCAAATATAGTTTCACTTCAAAATAACTTCGGGTATTATACAACTCACAAAACTATCGTGTTTTTAAAATAATCAATGAGTATGTTAAGAATTTTATTTTACTCAATGAGGGAATCAGACATGTTATAACCCATTCATTCATATATGTACAATCAATTCTTGCTATCTGTGGTAGTAATGTTCTATAAAGTCACTGTGAAAACTGAATTAGCAAATACTCAACCACTGCTCCTAGGAGAAATACAGGGTTAGGTTCCTGTAATCACAAGGTTTTCATGAACCAATCAATACATAAATTCATTTTATGTGTGTTTGTTTAAAGACACCTTATTTAATACAGACTGCTGACTCATTAACACTGAACTCATAGCCAACAGCGTATGTAACATGCGCTTTCTCTATAAAGCACATTATAACCTTCTCGCACTTACCAACACTAAAGAACACTTCAGCATTATGCTTGGGGGCTAGTTTAAATAGCAAAATGACCAACAAAAGCACAAAAATGCATGGGAATAAACAGACTGCAAAAAAAGATACTTGCTTACAGTATGAGTGCTGGAAAAAGAAGGCAAGCATTCCCTTGTACAACCTCAGCTAAGAATGTGTTCTATCAGGAGACTCAAATGTTTCTGCTACTCAGTGCATGTTTGTGAATGACCTGTACAACAAGTACTACTGATCTGGACTTACAAATAAATTTTGGTGAGTAGGTACATTTGCAAATATGGAATCCACAAATAACAAGGCTCAACTGTTTACATATGTGTGTACATATATACACAGATAGTTCTTAATTTACTAGGAGGTATGTCCCAATAAGCCCACTGTAAATCTAAAATATCTGAAGTCGGAAATCCATTTAAATACCATGAAAAACCCACTCTAAAGTCAAAAAATCTAAGTTGAACTATTGTAGGTGTGTTAGTCCATTCTCACGCTGCTATGAAGAAATACCAGAGACTGGGTGATCTATAAAGAAAAGAAGTTTAATTGACTCACAGTTCCACACGGCTGGGGAGGCCCCAAGAAATTTACAATCATGGCAGAAGGCACCTCTTCACAGGGCCACAGGACAGAATGCATGCAAGCAGGGAAAATGCCAGAAACCATCAGATCTCATGAAACTCACTATCACAAGAACAGCATAGGGGAAACCGCCTCCATCATTCAATTACCTCCACCTGGTTCCACCCTTAACACATGGGGATTATTAGAATTCAAGGTGAGATTTGCAAGGGGACACAGAGCCAAACCATATCATTCTGGCCCACCCCCTCTCTCAAATCTCATGTCCTCACATTTCAAAACACAACCATGCCCTTCCAACAGTCCCCGTCCCCCAAAGTCTTAACTCATTCCAGCATTAACCCAAAAGTCCAAGTCCAAAGTCTCATCTGAGACAACGCAAGTCTCTTCCACCTAGGAGCCTGTAAAATCAAAAGCAAGTTAAGTTACTTCCTAGATACAATGGGGGGACAGGCATTGGCTAAATACACCCATCCCAAATGGGAGAAACTGGCTAAAACAAAGGGGCTACAGGCCCCATGCAAGTCCAAAATCTAATAGGGGCAGTCAAGTTCCAAAACAATCTTCTTTGACTCCATGTCTCACATTCAGATCACGCAAATGCAAGAGGTGGGCTTCTACAGCCTTAAAAAGCTCTGCCCCTATGGTTTTGTATGGTACACACCCCGCCTTAGGCTGGTGTTGAATGTCTGCAGCTTTTCCAGGTGCATGGTGCAAGCTGTCTGTGGATCTACCATTCTGGGGTCTGGAGGATGGTGGCCTTCTTCTCACAGCCAGTGCCCCAGTGGGGACTCAGTGTCGGGGATCCAACCCCACATGTCCCTTCCACACAGTCCTAGCACAGGTTCTCCATGAAGTCTTCGTCCCTGCAGCAGACTTCTACCTGGACATCCAGGCATTTCCACGTCTTCTGAAATCTAGGCAGAGTTTCCCAAACCTCAATTCTTGTCTTCTGCACATCCGCAGACCCAACACCATGTGGAAGCTGCCAAGACTTGGGGCTTGCACCCTCTGAAACAACAGCTTCAGCTATACCTTGGTCCCTTTTAGCCAAGACTGGAGCAGCTGGGACACAGGGCACCAAGTCCCAAGGCTGCACGCAGCAGGGGAGGCCCTGGACCCAGCCCAGGAAACCATTTTTCCCTCCTAGACCTCTGGTCCTATGATGAGAGGGGCTGCCAGGAAGGTCTCTGGTATGCCTTGGAGGTGTTTTCCCCCATTGTCTTGGTGATTAGCGTTTGGCAGCCAGCTTCAATTTCTCCCTAGAAAATGGGTTTTTCTTTTCTACTGCATCATCGGGCTGCAAATTTTCCTTTTATGCTCTGTCACTTCCTAAATGCCTTGCTGCTTAGAAATTTCTTCTGCCAGATACCCTAAATCATCTCTCTCAAGTTCAGAGTTCCAAAGATCTCTAGGGCAGGGGCAAAAAGCCACCAGTCTCTCTGCTAAAGCAGAGCAAGAGTGATCTTTACTCCAGTTCCCAACATGTTCCTCATCTCCATCTGAGACCACCTCAGCCTGGAGTTCATTGTCCATATCATTATCAGCATTTGAGTCAAAGCCATTCAACAAGTCTCTAGAAGTTCTCAACTTTCCCACATTTTCCTGTCTTCTTGTGAGCCCTCCCAACTGTTCCAACCTCTTCCTGTTACCCAGTTCCAAAGTCACTTCCACATTTTCAGGTATCTTTACAGCATCACCCCACTTTCTGGTACCAATTTACCATATTAGTCAGTTCTCGCACTGCTATGAGGAAATACCCAAGACTGGATAGTTTATAAAGAAAAGAGGTTTAATTGATTCAAAGTTCCGCATGGCTGGGGAGGCCTCAGGAAACTTACAATCATGGCAGAAGGTAACTCTTCACAGAGACGCAGGAGAGGGAATGAGTGCAAGCAGGGGAAATGCCAGACACTTATGAAACCATCAGATCTCATGAGACTCACTATCACCAGAACAGCATTTGGGAAAATGCCCCAATCATTCAATTACCTCTACCTGGTCCTGCCCTTGACATGTGGGGATTATTACAATTCAAGGTGCAATTTGGGTGGGGACACAGAGCCAAACCGTATCAGTAGGTCAGGGACCATCTGTACATATATATTTAGATACATTATCCAGGACGGACCCTGTACATCTCCTCCCCACATCAGTGAGTCACATAAGTCTGTCAGTTCTATAAAGCTAGACATAAGTATGTTGATAATTTTACTATGACAGCTGATATACATATACTTCCCAAAGCAACAGGAAAATGGAACTGATACTTATTTCCTCTAAAATGTACTAAATTTTAAATTACTATCATTAGATATATATCACAAATTCCTGATCTGCTAAAATTCTTTAAGAATTAGGGAACTAATGAGTACAGTTAACATTCTAGTTAGAATTTTAAAAAGGCTCTAAAATAAAAATTTCAATTAAAAGACTTAAGAGTTCTATTTAAATATGGCTGGGTGTGGTGGCTCATTCCTATAATCCCCGCACTTGGGAGGCCTAGCTGGGCAGATCACCTGAGGTCAGGGGTTTGAAACCAGCCTGGCCAATGTGGTGAAACACCGTCTCTACTAAAAATACAAAATTAGCCGGGCGTGGTGGCACACGCCTGTAATCCCAGCTACTTGGGAGGCTGAGGCAGGAGAATCACTTGAACCCGGGAGGCGGAGGTTGTGGTGAGCCAAGATCACACCATTGCACTCCAGCCTGGGCAACAAGAGCGAAACTGCATCTCAAAATAAAATAAAATAAAATAAATATATATATATATACACATACACACACACACACACATATATATATATAAAATCAGGGTATATAAAAGTCAGCTTTATTATTTAAATTCTGTAACATTCACTGTATCCATGTATTTTAACTGCACATCCCATTTTCAAAGTAATATTATTATGCTAGGATTAAGGCAAACCAATAATTTACCAAATTTACTTTGGAGTTAAACTGAAATCATCTCATTCCATCAAAAACTGAAGATTTTACTAGACATCATTAATTCCTGTCCATAATCTCAAATTAGAAAAATTAACACATTTAGCTATTAACAGTACAACATTCCTCTTATGTAACAGGTTTCAAATTCCAAGTAAATGACTTGAGTTAAACCTCCATGAAAACGTATTTCTGGTCAGAACAAACCCAATTCAACACAAATTCTCCCTCCTGAAAAACCAGAAAAACAACAGTAAAGAGATTATTTTAAAAGTATAAACTCTTAAAGCCAAACAAGACAAAAATAAAATTTGGAAGCTAAAAAGACGACTAAAGAAGTTGAATCTTAAGCACCCTCATTTACAAGTTAAAATCCCCAAAGGGCTCAAAATTGGGGTCACCAGGAACTTCAGGAGTAGGAAAAGACCTCAAAAATAATTACAGGAAAATGTTTTAAAACCTCAAATGTGTATTTTTTTTTAAAGGTATGGCTCCAAGTCTAAAAGCCACTGAAGACTGATCTACCAAAAAGTTAGTGTATAAAAGCTAGAGTTAAATTTTTTTACATGAATCATTTTTCTTAACCTCAAAAAAAGCAGTTCTTAAAAATGACCATGCAAGGCAATCTTAATAATCAATGGGAGAAGTTACGATTGTTCTGTGACCTTTAAAAATTGTCAGAACATTAAGCAGTCTATTACTGACGGTTATGTAAATGCATAAGGAAATAAAATAGTAAAACCAATACCAACTTAGTATGCTGTAACTTAAAACATTAGGAACATTGAGATTAAAGTGTATCATTTCTTTGTACAAAAAATAAATCTATCAAGAATAGTTTGAACAGTGCTTGCCTTCTAGTGATATTTATTACGATATGGAATGAGTCTATCTACCATGCCTTGGCAAACTGTCATACTCCTTTTTAAGTTTGGATCACATTCCAATATTTTATCCTTCATGCTTTCAATGATGTGAAATATCCTCATTGTTTTTTGTTGGTATCACTTCTATTAATAAGATATCTTCATATTTTCCATTACAACTACCTTTTTCATTTATGTTGATAAGCTTGCCTTCACTAAGTTTCTCTGGCTGGACAATTAGTGTCTCTCCAACTGCAAACCATCTATATTCACAAGGTAAGCTATTTATTCTATTATTCCATTTATATTAAATTCAAATTTCCCATCTAGCATTATGATTTTTGCTGCACTATCATCTTTGTTGACCAATTTCCTCGTTTATTTTGGTAAACTGTCACATGGGGGACATCATTAGGAGACAGAGGCCAACTATACATCCCACTATGCATGATTTTGAGAAACCAATGCATGGTGACCAATCACCAAGAAGCTTTGAAAGTGACATTATATGCACCTGTAATTTACATCTTAACTTGTGGGTTGAAAAGACTAGCAGCAAATTTTGTAGTTTATGCAATTAGTTAATATGGCAGGGTAGGTGAAATTTTAACCATGTTGTTAGTGGACTGTTACTTAGCTAAGTCATGGCAATTGAAATTTGTGCCTACAGAAACTATGTAAAGCTAAGGACTGCCTATATATACCCTTCTCTCTTCAAGCTTTGAGTTTAAATTCCACTTTTAACAGGCAGCAGTATTGCCATTCCTGCTTTCTTTGTGACACTGTATCATTACTTCGTCTTGTTTGAGCTTTGTCTCACAAAATAAGACATAGCAAAGTGGTTTATTAAAACAGAAAGTCTTAACAGAACTATATTCATTCATAAAATTAATGTTTACATTTAGTTTTATTCACACCACCTCATTTTACATGTACCTTTTCATTACAATTGGTTTTTATTCTTAACTTTGCTAAGTAGGTTTTTTAAAAGATTCACCCCTTGCTCCTACTCCCAGATTCAGATTTACAAGTTGTACCTTTCATTATTAACCATAATGGTTCAACTGATGTCATACATAAATTCACATATCTTAATATACTAGAAATTAAATAACTATGTACTTCCAACTGAAAAGACTTTTACAAATGTAAATTCATGTTAAGTACAGAAGATTTTTAAATTCGCACACATTTTTTTTTAGTTCACATAATTCAACATCATTAAGTTATCCAGGAAATGTAAATCAAAAATCACAAGATACTACCCTCACTCCCACTCAGACGTCCAAAAAATGACAAATAATAACAAGTGTTGGCAAGGATGTGGAGAAACTGCAACCTTCATACAATTGCTGGTGGGAATGTTAAACGGTGCAGCTGATTTGGAAAGTCTGAGAGTTTTCTCAAAACATTAAACATGAAGTTACATCTGACCCAGGAATTTTCTCCTAGAGAAATGAAAACTTATGTTCACAAAAAAACTTGGACACAAATGTTCACAGCATTATTCATGAAAGCCAAAAGTAAAAATAACTCAAATGTCTATCAAGTGATGAATAAATACAATATGGTAAATCAATATAATGGAATATTTGATAATAAAAAGTAATAATGTACTATCACATCCAGGCTAGAGCACAGATGAACCTTGAAAAACATCATCCTAAGTGAGAAAAGCCAGCCACTGAGGACCACACATTCTATGATTCCATTTTTTTTTTTTTTTTTTTTTGAGACAGAGTCTAGCTCGGTCACTCAGGCTGGAGTGCAATGACGCTATCTTGGCTCACTGCAACAACCTCTGCTTCCCAACTTCAAGCAATTCTCCTGCCTTAGCCTCCCAAGTAGCTGGAATTACAGGCATGTGCAACCACGCCTGGCTACTTTTTACATTTTTAGTAGAGATGGGGTTTCACCATGTTGTCCAGGCTGGTCTCGAACTCCTGACCTCGTGATCCACCCGCCTCAGCCTCCCAAAGTGCTGGGATTACAGGCGTGAGCCACCGCGCCTGGCTGATTCCATTTATATGAAGTGCCCAGAATAGGAAGAAAGTAGGTTAGTTGCCACCTAGGCCAAGGTGGGAAAGAAGATTGGGTAGAAATGGAAAGTAAATGCTAATGAATACATGGTTTCTTTTTGGAGAAATGAATTATATTTTAATAAAGCTATTAAAATTCTTTGACAATAACATATCCTATCAAAGAAAACTAATCCATAATTTCACCAACTAAATCTACTCTTTTCAGCCCACTTATTTGTATATATACAACTATGGAATTTCAATGTATATGATACAAACTTACTCAAAAGTAGACCTCTTCAAATTAAAATGAGTATCTTTTTATGTCAACAATTACTTAACACCTACACAGTATTTCACTGAATAGCTAAACCTATTGTTGGGCCATTTTCCATATCAAATTTTATATTATAAAATCACACTGCTGTAATAAACATATTGCTCAATCTCTGCACCTATCTTCACAATAAATTCTAAGAATAAGTAGGTCAAGCTGGGAATGGTGGCTCACATTTGTAACCCCAGCCCCAGCACTTTGGGAGGCCAAGGCGGGCGTATCACCTGAGGTCAGGAGTTCGAGACCAGCCTGGCCAACACGGCAAAACCTCATCTCTACTAAAAATACAAAAATTAGCCAGCCGTGGTGGCGTGCACCTGTAATCCCAGCCACTAGGAAGGCTGAAATAGAGAATCGCCTGAATTTGGGAGGCGGAGATTGCAGTGAGCCAAGATCGTGCCACTGCATTCCAGCCTGGGTGACAGAGTGAGGCTCCGTTTCAAAACAAAAAAAAAACAAAGAGTAAGATATGCTCAAGACTGATGAATTCTTAATGAGACTCAAAAATGACAGTAGATGGAAAAAAAAAAAATCTTCCTTGGGCACGCAGTCTTACAGGTTTACAGGTTTGGTGAACAGGGACCAGATTAGTTTTTCGACGGACATCACTATACTACTTCCCAAGGGTACAACCTTACGCAGCTGTGGTTTTGATTCATTCTTCAAGGCATTCCACTTTAAAATTACATATATAAAAAATCCTTAATATGCTAAGTAAATGCAGGATATAATTATACATAATATCAAATACCAAAAAATTGTAAAAGTCAGTCTGAAATACATCAAAATGTTAACAGTAGGTCTGATTCATTCTTCAAGGCATTCCACTTTAAAACAACATACCAAATGCTTAATACACACACATATGCACACAAAAGCAGGGCATAACTATATACGACAGAAGCTCCTTTAAAAATTGCATAGACAAGTTTGAAAAAAATACATCAAAATATTACCAGGTTTAGGGGTTATTTCTAAAAAACAGGAGTAAAAAGGATTTGTTTCCTTTTATATTGTTTTTAAAAATTTTAACAAGAAAAGATACACATTCAAGGTAACTTACCCACCAAATTCCAGAGCTGAAAGGAAACTGAGGGATCACCAAAAACCTCATTTTAAAGATTAGAAAATTGAAATTCAAAAAGACTGACTCAGGCAAGGTCACCTACCTATTAAAACAGCAGAGTCTCAACTTGCAGTGTTCCTTAAAGAGGTTTTGGACTTTCCTTTAACCACTGTAATACAGTCTTTGAAACATCTCCTAATAAAATATTCATTCTATTTCTCTATATGTACGAACTCAGACCTCAAATACCAATGTCAAAGCTTATAAGAGTCAAGACTGATGTAAAACATTCTAAGAAAACAGGAAATCATTAACTGACTTCAATACTAGTTTTATAATACTGAGGCAGCTCAAATCCTACAATGTGTTTCTTACATGGCACACACTTTGAAGCCCTAAGTGCGTACATGTGCATTCCAATTTTCCTAATGGTATATAAACAAAGACAAGCAGTTATCTCTCTTAATTCACTTTTTGTGAATAATATGAATACCCACAAGAACACACACAAAAATTCAGTTGTTACACAACTAGAACTCTTAAAAGAAACAAGTCACAGGCCAGGCACGGTGGCTCATGTCTGTAATCCCAGCACTTTGGGAGGCTAAGGTGGGAGGATCATTTGAACCCAGGAGTTCAAGACCAGCCTGGCCAACATGGTGAAACCCCGTTTCTACTGAAAATACAAAAATTAGCTGGGCTTGGGGGCGCGTCCCTGTAATCCCAGCTACTCAGGAGGCTGAGGCAGGAGAATCGCTTGAACCCGGGAGGCAGAGGTTGCAGTGAGCCAAGATCACGCCACTGCACTCCAGCCTAGACGACAGAGCGAGAGACCCTGTCTCAAAAAAAAAAAGTCACATACACAAAACAGGAAATCAGAGCCAAATATATGAAGCTCAAAACTCATTTAAGTGTTGCCAAGTAATATTGCTAAACAGAAAAATTTCATTTTTAACAACATATTCATTCTAACTTGCTTCGTCAATTCTACATTACTAAATCACAAAATATGAAAGTTTATTATAAATATTTTATATTTTATAATAGCATGTATTAGTCTATAATAGAAAAATGATTCAACAGACAATTGAATATGCACGCACTATTTGTCATGAACCTGCTGGTAAAAAGAGATCAATAGGGCTGGGCGTGGTGGCTCACGCCTGTAATTCCAGCACTGCGGAGGCCGAGGAGGGCGGATCATGACGTCAGGAGATCAAGACCATCCTGACTAACACGGTGAAACCTGGTCTCTACTAAAAACACAAAAAATTAGCTGGGTGTGGTGGCGGGCGCCTGTAGTCCCAGCTACTTGGGAGGCTGAGGCAGGAGAACGGCGTGAACCCAGGAGGCGGACCTTGCTTTGAGCAGAGATGGCGCCACTGCCACTGCACTCCAGCCTGGGCGACAGAGCAAGACTCTGTCTCCAAAAAAAATAAAAATAAAGAGATGAATAAACAGTTCATCTCGTTTGGTGTAAAATTTAAGAAAAATCATACAAGTCCCACACCAATACATGCAGCTATGAAACTTGTACAGAAGAACTAGTGTAGAAGAAAAAAATCCTATCCTAAGATTCATTACTTTATTTTCTTCTTGTGACCACTATCAGTACCTCTGCACTGACCTTCACTCCTAAAACTATAAATTAGACGGGTTTTAAAACAGCCTGTGATTTATATTTAAAGTTCCTAAAACTGAGCACCCAACTTCTTTGCATTAAGACAATTAAGAGCAGTGAGGAGGAAAAAACAGCAAAATATCTTTATTTAAATTTTCTAGATTTCTAAGATACAGAGCTAGGTAGGAATATTCCCTCAATTAGCAAAGGTAATTAGTCACCAAAACTCAAACTGAGCTGCATTTCAATTTAATAAATACTACTAGTAGAAGTCTTGGAAAAATGGGTAAATCCCCACAAGTCTTGTTCCCAAAATGAAATGAAAGTTTGCCAAAGCTGAACATTTTAAATAAATAATAGCTGCTATTTAGTGTTTAATACATGCCAAGCATTGTTCTAAGCATTATTCATGTCATGTCTTATCTGCATCCCAAGATTCTGAGGCAAGATACTATTACCCCCACTTTACAAAAGAGAAAGAAAAAAACACAAATATAAGTAACCTGCCCAAGGTTATATAGCAGGTAAATGGCAGTCAGGATTCAAAAACAAACCTCTGATCTAGTTGCTCTACATAAACTTGGCTAATGGAAAGCAAATGCATAATCAACAAATGACTTTATCTAGTGCACAAAGCTTTCCAATCACCAAATATTTATTTAACAGCTACTAAGTGCCAGGCACTTAAGTTAATGATGACAAGATAGACAAGGTCCCTGCTGATCCAGCTCTTCGAGTGTGGGTGAAAAAAAGAGAAAAGGAAAAAAAAAAAAAATTCAGTCACTGTTGCAATGGGGAAAATAAACACGAGGAGGAGGATGTGAGCTAAGATCTAAATGACTTCAAATATCCGAAGGCATAACCTTCCCTGCAAAGGGAAAACAAAAGACCTGAGACAAGATGAGGCTTATTTGTACAACAGAAAAAAGCGGTGAAAAATGTAATGAGGCTGGAGAGGTAAGCATGGGCTAGTTTGTATAGGGTTTTATAACTAGCATTTGTAGGTAGTTTTTGGTTTTGATTCACTGCTGATGTTAAAATAGGGAGTCACTGAAGGTTTTCAGTGAAATGACATGATCTGATTGGGATATAAAGATCTCTTTGACTAGACAGTTGTACCTCTGTATCCGTAAGACTGTAAATTATCCTTCCTCGACCCCTGCAGATACCAAAATTCACAGATGTTTAAGTCCCTTATATAAAACAGCATATATATATATAAAACGCACACCGTTCCATATACTTTAAATCAGGGGTCCCCAGCCCCCAGGCCAAGGACCAGTACCCATCCGTGGCCTGTTAGGAACCAGGCTACACAGCAGGAGGCAGTCATTACCACCTGAGCTCTGCCTCCTGTCAGATCAGTGGCAGCATTAGATCCTCACAGAAGCACAAACCCTATTGTGAACTGCACATGCAAGGGATCTAGTCTGAGGGCTCCTTATAAGAATCTAAGTAATGCCTGCTGATCTGAGGTGGAACAGTTTTCATCCCAAAACCATCCCCCCAAGCCCCCGTGGAAAAAACTGTCTTCCACCGCTGCTTTAAATCATCTCTAGATCACTTATAATACCTAATACAATGTAAATGCTATATAGTTGTTACATTGCATTAAGGTAATAATGACAAGGAAAAAAATCTATACATATTCAGTACAGACATAACCATCTTTTTCCCCCAAATATTTTCAATCTGTGACAGGTTGACTCCATGGATACAGAACCCACAGATACAGCAGGCCAACTGTATTTGAAGAGTGGAAACTGAAACCAACATAGAGTAAGGGCACTATTTTTAATTTTTTTACCCCCCAAGACAGGGTCTTACTATGTTACAAGCCAGATTTGAACTCCTGGGCTCAAGGGATCCTCCTGCCTCAGCCTCCTGAGTAGCTGGGACTACAGACATGTCCCAGTGTGCCCAGCTTAGGACATTATTTACAGGAGTAATTACGCATGGACTTGAATTATACAAAGATGACCAAGAGCGGACAAATCCGAATGCATTTGAAAGGCAAAGAACAAGATTTGCTGACTGACTAGATGTAGAAAGGAAGGGGAAAGACTATAATATGTAATCAAGGATAATACCAAGACTTGGCTTCAGCAAGAATTAAGTCCATGTCATTCCCACTTACTAAAAATCTGTCTGAATATGTTAGGTTTAAAATATCTAGTACGTGGTCACAATTAGGGCTCACTGTCTAATATTCAAAACTTGATTGCTGAACATTTACTATAAATGTCCTAAGTAAAATCAGATGTTTGTAGGCCAGGAAAAGAATGCAGTTACAAAAGAATTCTGCTCTAAATCAACAATTAAAAAATCTTAATCTATAAACCAGTTATGAATTAGTACAATTTCCAAATACCCCTTTCTTCTTGTATGTTCTTCCTATCCCAACTCCCTAACCCCTGGTTAGCAGACTAAACTATTTATGCAAAATCCAAACTAAAAAGTTCAAACAGGCCAGGCACAGTGGCTCATACCTGTAATCCCAGCACTTTGGGAGGCCAAGGCAGGTAGATCACTTGAGGTCAGGAGTCTGAGACCAGCCTGGCCAACATGGTGAAACCCCGTCTCTAATAAAAACACAAAAATTAGCTGGGTGTGGTGGCAGGTGCCTGTAATCCCAACTAGTTGGGAGGCTGAGGCAGAGGAATCGCTTGTATCTGGGAGGTGGAGGTTGCAATGAGCCAAGATTGTGCCACTGCACTCCAGCCTGGGCAACAGAGGAGACTCCATCACAAAAAAAACAACAAAAAAAAAAACAACAACAAAAAAAATCAAGTAGCCTGTAATCTCAGCACTTTGGGAGGCTAAGGCAGGAGGATCACTTGAAACCAGGCATTGGAGACCCACCTGGGCCATGTAGCAAGACCCCATCTCTAAAAAATAACAATAATAATAAATACAAAAATTAGCCAGCTACTGTAGTATCAGCTACTTGGGAAGCCGAGATGGGAGGATCACTTGGGCCCAGGAGTTCAAGGATGCAGTCAACTATGATTGCCACTGTGCTCCATCCTGGGCCATGGAATGAGACTCTGTCTCCAAAAAAAACTTCAAATAACTACCCTCCCAAATTTTGAGGGGAAAAAAGATCATCAGAGACCTAGTTTCCAAAAATTAGTATTTTTTTGTTTGTTTTTTAGAGACAGAGTCTCACTCTGTCGCCCAGGCTGGAGTGCAATGGCACAATCTCAGCTCACCATACCCTCTGCCTCCTGGGTTCAAGCAATTCTCCTGCCTCAGCCTCCCAAGTAGCTGGGACTACAGGTGCACACTACCATGCCCGGCTAATTTTTGTATTTTCAGTAGAGATGGGGTTTCACTATATTGGCCAAGGTGGTCTTGAACTCCTGACCTCGTGATCCGCCCACCTCAGCCTCCCAAAGTGCTGGGATTACAGGCGTAAGCCACCACGCCCAGCCCCAAAATTAATCTTAAGTACAAAAGAAGTCACCACCAGACCAACATACATATGGGGCAGCACTGCTTTTCCAAACATAAATGGTATACTCATAAGAACACTAAGGCAAAAACCAAGTGCATTTTGAAATGAAAATTCAGTATCATTAGCTTAACTTTAAAAGTTAAATTCATTTGAATTCCTTGAATATATCCTAAATTCTTGAATATTAGTAATTCATTGTCTTCATTAACTACCTAATTACCTACTAACCAAACAACAGTTTAGTTACTTAGTTTAATTTGTTTTGGTTTAAAGTGTACATATATTTATAATATGAAAATCCTTTTAAATGCAGGAGAAGGGATAATCATTCCTCTTCTAAATTTAAAATAGTAATGTAAGAATGGACTGCATGTTCTATAAGACTATAAGGATATATAGAAGTACAAAACCTGTTCCATTCCAGCACTTTAGGAGGCCGAGGTGCGCGGATCACAAGGTCAGGAGATCGAGACCATCCTGGCTAACATGGTGAAACCCTGTCTCTACTAAAAATACAAAAAATTAGCCGAGCGTGGTGGCGGGCACCTGTAGTCCCAGCTACTCGGGAGGCTGAGGCAGGAGAATGGCGTGAACCCGGGAGGCGGAGCATGCAGTGAGCCGAGATCACACCACTGCACTCCAGCCTGGGCAACAGAGCTAGACTCCGTTTCAAAAAAAAAAAAAAAAAATCTGTTCCATTTCAGACAAAAATCAGAATTAAAGAATTTTAAGCTTATAAAACTGAAAAATGCTAAGGAATGTCCACTCACATTACTACAGTATTTCCAAACTTCAACGTAAATCAGAATCATCTGGAAGGCTTATTAAAACAGGTCTTTGGCTCCACATTCACAGCTTGATTCAGTAGGTCTAGAGTAAGGCCTAAGAACTTGCCTTTTTTCGTTTTTGTTTTTTTTTTGAAATGAGGTCTGCAGTGGTGAGATCTTGGCTCACTGCAACCTTTGCCTCCCCGGCTCAGGTGATGGTTCCACCTCAGCCTCTGGAGTAGCTGGGACCACACGTGTGTGCCACCACAAATGGCTAATTTTTGTATTTTTGTAGAGACACAGTTTCACCATGTTGCAGGCTGGTCTCCAACTCCTGAACTCAAGTGATCCTCCCGCCCTGGCCTCCCAAAGTGTTGGGATTAGAGGTATGAGCCACCACACCCAGCCAAGAACTTACATTTTAACTAAAGTTCCCACGAGATGCTAATGGTGCTAGACCTGACAACACACTTTGAAAAGCCCTACTCTAATATACATTGCATCATTTTCCATTAAAAGACACTTTTGTCCTCTATTAAATTTACTGAAGAGTTTCTTTACAGTATCCCATGGAATCAGAAATTTATCACTTCTTAAAAATTATATTGTTATATATAGAATACACTTGAACCTAACTCTAATTATGATGAAGGCCAAACCAATTCTGGATCCAAAGTTGGATTTTTTTAAAAACTTATTATGAAATATTGTATAACACCATTCAAATAAAATGTCCAGAACCGGTAAGTCTATACAGACAGTAGACCAGTAGTTGTTTAGGGTTGGAGAGGGGAAAGTGATCATCAAAAGGTTATGATAGTAAATATACTAAAATCTATTGACCTATACACTTCAAGCAGGTGAACTTCTTTGTATGTAAATTCCATCTCAATAAAGCTATTAAAGACATTGTGTGAAAGTTTATACAGTAGCTAAGCAACTTTAAACGAAATATTGCCATTGTAGCCACTCTTAGGAATATATAATTCTCATCAGAATAGCAATATTTTGTTTCTCCTCATCCCAGGTAAACAAGACTACCAAAATTATGACAGACTCCAAACTTCAAGTCCAAAATCAACCAGATTATATAGTATTTGTAAGGCCATTAAATTATAGGTACGTAGGAATATTCTTTGGGAAATTAATGGTAGTCTCTGGAGTGATCCCATGCACTTGGCAGTAACATATGTCAACATTCAGAGGAATTTTTGAAAAATTTGCTTCACATCAGTTCTCTGCCCACATACCCACCAGAGGCAGCAGAGCTTCAGGCACCATATAAACACATGGAGGGAACTAGCTAGACTTCCTCTTCTCACCTTCCCCACAATATACACAGTTTGTATATCTGATATCATAAAACCAAAAATTAGGTACCAAGTAGTCCTTATAAAAAGCACTTATTTTACTGCATAGGAATATCAGATCACTTATTAAAACTTTCCTCATATATTTTCATCCATCAATCATTCTTATTGCTGAGAGAATTTCTACTTTCTTTTTTGGTTAAGGAAATATCAATTCCAGTAAAAAATAAACCTATAGCATCTGTAAACGCTACCTTAAAAACAGAGACTTAAAGACTCTTTCCAAAGTTCAAAGATTTTAAAGTTTCCTATTATGTTACGATTTCCCCCTTGAATTAATGTCTACTGCCCAATAACCCTGTTAAATTAGCTCTGATTTGCCTTTAAAGCTAAAAAGACTTACGTCTCATGAGTTCCAAAAAAGAAAATGGGTAGTTTGTTTGTGGGTGGCTTTACAGCTCCATCAGGAACTTCGTCTACCTAAAAGAAAAGTGAGAAAAATTAAAATATTTTAAATCATACACACCTCATTTATCTGAATAAATGAGAGCACAACATCCAAAAGGGATCTGTTATAAAATGGACCAGTTCTGCAGGCCCATAATCTCCTATCTCCAAATCTGAAACCCAAGAAGCTCTGAAAACCAAAATTTCTGTCAAAACTCATTTGGTGGCAAAACCTGGACTGACACTGAGGGTATCAGTCATTTCTTTTATCCACCTACTGTTTCCACTGTTGTTTCTTTGCAGAAATATTAAGATTATCATGTGCTATTCCAGACCGCACCAGCAGCAAAATATATGGCATATGTACTCTCCCTGCCTTCCTAAAATCCCAAAATTCTGAATTATTAATCATATCATTTCAGGTAAGGAGTCTGAACCTATTCGACAACCCCTAAATGTTAGTTCTGCAGGAAATCTATACAAATAACAGAATAATGTAAAAGCAGACATTGACAAAAGTTTAAATCAGTACCTCCCAAAGTCTGAAAAACTTATTAGGAAAAGATCCTTCACTAATATGCCTAAATCACATGAGGCTACCTGTTCCTTTTTCACTGCTCTTTCAACCTTTTAAATTATGTAAGGAAGAAATCATCAGGTGCTGTCACATCTAATATATCCATAATACTTGTTACTTTCCCTTACCAATAAAGGAAAAGCAGACCTCAGGACTAAAGCAGTACTATCTAGCTAGAATTTAACAACATGTCGGCCAGGCGCGGTGGCTCACGCCTGTAATCCCAGCACTCTGGGAGGGCGAGGTGGGTGGATCATGAGGTCAAGAGTTCAAGACCAGCCTGACCAGTATGGTGCAACCCGGTCTCTACTAAAAATACAAAAATTAGCAGGGCACAGTGTCAGGTGCCTGTAATCTCAGCCACTCGGGAGGCGAATCACTTGAACCTGGGCAACAGAGGTTACAGTGAGCCGAGATCACACCACTGCACTCAAGCCTGGGTGACACAGTGAGATTCTATCTTTAAAAAAAACAAACAAAAAAAAAGAATTTAACAACATATCTATTTTAAATGTCATAATTTTCATAATTTCAAAAACACTTCAATTTGAAAATCAGCTGACTTTGTCAAGAAGGGGGTTGACCATCAGAGGACATACTATCCTCTGTAAGCATTATGGTGTTGCAGAAAAAAGACCATGAGGATGACTGAACTGGTTATTTGTGAGGGAAGTCTTAAGGCTTTCACACACCAATAGAATCATTACCACCCAATATCTCTAGGGACCTATTTCCCCACCTATATGATGAAGATCACACCTGTTATCTCAACTTTGTGGGAAGGTCCCGATAATTGCAAAAATCCTTAATCCCTTAAGAGATCATTTCTGTTAACCCAGTTCATATGCTTCTTTCTGCTAGCAAACAGCTTTAAGAGAGTTTATGCAAATACCTGGCACCTATAGCCTTTAGCAAATGCCAGGCAAAATTTAAGTTGATTTTTTAAATGATTATTACTGGTAAACGATTATGTACATGAATGTTTAAGACTTAAAAATTAATGAAGTTTGGGACATGTAGACAGAAATGTTAAAGCAAAATTGCAACAAGAGGTGTCACCTTTACAGCTCAGACTTTAAATATGTACTCTAAACTCTCTACAACAAAGATTTCAAATTTCTAAGAATGAAGAAGATAGAAAAAGGAATGTAATTGTTGGACACAGAATACACCAACACTAAATGGAGGTGTTTCTCAGAAAAAAATGATGGGGAAAAGGGAAAAGACAAACATTTCCCTTCCAATCCAAATGAACTTGTTAAATGTAGAACTTGTTAAATAAGGAAAACACTCTGATCTTCCAAAGGCTACCCTATTTTATTTTCAGTAGCACTCTTAGTCACTTAACATATGAGCGTGGGGAGGGTGATTTGGGAGATTTTTTAAACATTTCATTTGGCTTTTAACTTCACTGTGGCATGCAAATCGGAATACAGATCTATGAGACAACCTCAGATTTTCAAACACCTCAAATAAACAAGGATACCTCGAAAACCATGAAAAAGTATATTAGAGGGGCCTTAAACCTGATCAGTTTCCCTAGGCTCCATCTGAACGTGAATTGTGTTTTACAGGTGCATCATATGTACTACGGACTGTGGAGGGTATAAATTAATTCCATTTAAGGTTGTTGCCCTCGGGATCGCAATATATTTGGAAGTCAAAGCATACACAGAGTAAGAATTAAAACAAAAGATTATCACGAAAGGAATAGATTAGAATGTAAAATATATAGACAAGGATTATGACTAAGGATTGTTCAAGTTAGACTGCACCGAAAAGGCAGACTTTATAGGCAAGGAAAAAAGCTTTGGAAGGAAACTTGTGAACAGGAGTCCACGTAGAGCAACTAGATGGAAGAAAGTCAAGGAACAGTGATCATTTTACACTTGGATGGCACTCTCAGCTCCTAGACAGGACTCCGTTATCTAATAGGTGTTTTCCCCCATTCGCCTGCTGACATAACTACAACTACAGAATTTAATTGTTTTTAAGAAATACATTTTCAAAGGACAGTAAATTAGTCGAAAATAAATGGCGTGGAAAAATACAACTTCAGAACCCCATGTAAGCATATTTTTAAAGGATCTTCAGCTTACCTAATCTAATAGATTGCAACATATCTTAGGTCCTATCTATCAGTTTTAGAGCCTGAGTACCACCATAAACAAAAAGACCCCTTTTTCTAAAAATGGAGCGTAGATCTTTAAACAGTCTCAATTCCTAAATGTCACAAAACATCCTGGGTCCTTAATCATTTCTCTGTACCACTAGATGTGAACTGAGGAATCTGGTCCACACCTCCTTTTTGCCTATTGGAAACAAGGTAAAACAACTTCTTCAAGGTCATAAACACCTCAAATAAAAAAGGGGAAATGAATTTTCTGGCCCTTCCTCGGTACTAAACTACTGTAATACTTCCAAGAATATCCAGTCCTGAATCTCTGTATTAAACAAGCAAATCCAGAAGGCCTCATCAAGTACAAGGTATTTTTTTAAAAACCCTGTAAATCCAATTTAACCACATACGCACTTCTCTGACATCCAAGAGTTTGTGTGTAATCTGCACAAATTCCATTGATGTTTTGTACTTGATCCAAAACTACGGAAATGTCAATGTTTCACTAATTTTTAAACAAAAATTCATTATTCATATTTCACCTACAATGGAATATTAACTAGCAACGCATTTAAATATTTCCTAGGAAGAAAATCTGTCCAAGTCTGCCAATAAACCACAGGGAAATACACAGGTATGTAGAAACGTGTGGATTTTTATAATTACACGGGAGATTATTGGGCAAAAAACTAAAATGAAAGGTCAGGTTACAAATGAGACTAAAGCGAGGGAGAGAAAGGACAGAGGAAAAAATAAAGAGACACGGTGGGCAGCAGGCCTCTGGGGAGGCGGGTAGCACTGCTAAGCGCGAGGGATACAAATCACTTACTCGAGCTGGCCAATGGGGATAACCTTTCATCTTGGCGAAGATGAGGTCTCCAGGTTTGAAATCGCGAGTCATGTTTCGGGGGCGAGACCGGGGGTCCGAAGCCCGAGAGGCGGCGAGGAGATGCGGCGGCGCGGGGATGCGGGCGGCGGACGCGGGCCCAGCTGTCGGGCCCGCGGGCGGGGGAGGATGCCTCGGGGCGTCCCGACGCGCCTGCTAGGGAGAGCACGGAGGGCGGTTAAAGCGAAGAACCCCGAAGGGAGGGGCCGCAAAGGGAGGGGGAGGGGAGCCTGCGGGTGGGGGTGGGAGAGCTAGGGGAGGGCCGTCTCCCGCTCCTCCCCCGCCAGTGCGCTGCCTCCGCGCTGGGGCAGGTCCTCCGCCCCGCCACCGAAGAGACGCCACCACCTGAGGCAAGGATGCTGCCCAGCCAGAAATCTCCCGTCTGCCCGCCCCATCTTTCTCCAGGCTTTTTCCACCGAGCTTAAGCCCCAGAAGAGAGGAGGTGCATGGGAGAGAAAAACGCAGGGATTCCGAGGCGAGCGGCCCCCTTCCGCCCACGCAAGGCCTCCCCCGCAACCTGCTGCCCAGCGGCTGCAGCCTCGGCCCCCTCGACTCCCGGGCGGGCCGCGTTCACTTCCCCGCTACAGCCAAGAGCGAGGCCACCGAGGGGGGGGGCGGGGCGAGTCCCCGTCGCCCGCTCACCTGCCGGGGCCGCGGGCGCCGACGCTGCGGTTGCTGGCCGGTCGCCTCTACCCGCGTCCACGCAAGCCACCTGCGCCACCAGCTGCCGCAGAGGCGTCTCAACGGCTCGGAATCGCAACCGCGCCGCCGCTGCCGCCGCCGTAGCTGCGCTGCTCCCGCGCGGCTCCCGCTCGGCGCCCGCTAGCACTGGGGCGCGACCAACTGTTTACCGAGAGAGGGGGGATGATGCAGCACCCGGCGAAGGTGTGTGGCTCCGAAGCGGATTTTCTGAAAACCCTACGTCCCCAAGTTCGCTTTCATGTAACAAGTGCATGCAAATGGAGAGGAAGACGCAAGCGAAGAAGAAAGGACTGGGCGAAAATAGCTCGGCCTGCCGCAAGTTCCCCCTGCGGTTTGCGGAGTGGTCGGGCCCGGCCCGCCCCTGCTGGCCTCTCTGCGTGTGTGTATTTGTATGTGTACTGTATGTAAAAGGCGGGGAGGGAGGAAATGATTGTTGTGGACGCGGTTTGGGGGCGGGTATCCGGGCCTCTATCCCTTGGCTGCGTGTTAGGGAGAAACTGGCAGTAAAGCTTCATGTTCTTGTATCGTTTCCCAGGGTGGGGAGGTTTGAATGCTGCTTTTGCGCGGTTTGCATCATCCAAAAAAGAGGAGCTGTACGAAAACCCAAAAATGAAATTGGAGCATGCGGCGGTTGCAGGGTGTGCTGCATCTAGGCCTCTTGCACCTCGCTGAATGGGCCTCGTAGTCTCCTTTTCCTTGAAATTGTAGTATGAGAGAGCCCTATTTCATTTATTTTACATTTGAATCACGAAGAACTATTAATAAAAATGCAATCCTACTGAATGCAAAATGCGAAGGGTAGAAAAGAATGACAGGAAAACAAAAAACCTTTTAGATAGGATGTGGGTTTGGGCCCTAACTAAATTTTAGCTGCATCTAAATTTTATTTCCCTAGTGAATAGGAGCTGGTAGGTGGTACACTGTATAAGTGTTACTAAACCTCAAATATTTTCTCTTAAAATGCTCTTCAAGGGATTTTAAAGATTAATTTTTTGATTCTTTAGAGAGGCTGAAAATATTTTTAAAAAGAATGTTAAGACATATAAAAATAAGAATAATAAGACATATATTAGCACCTAGATAATACTGTTTTAAATACGGGACTCAACTGGAAATGAATTAGGAAATTTTTTTTTGAATTGGTAAAAATTGAGAGTTTTTTGAAAGCAATACAGCATGTCTTTAAAAAGGAATGAAAGAAGACAGTCCCAAAGTAAAATGTCCTGCAAGGAGTTTGGAGAAACTAAGTATACCTGGGCAATATGCAGAGAGTTCCAAGTGGCGCAAAAAGAGAAATTGGCAGAGGAGAAGGAAGGGTTGGTGAAATGTCTTGAAGCTTCTCATTCTGAATTGGAATTTAATGCGTGTAATAGGAAGCTACTATAGGTTGCTCAGCAAGAAAGGGGTAAAAATGATTATTTAACCAGTTCTTGATGTTTCAAGGTAGATGTTAGTAGAAAGAGGATGGGGGTAACTGGAGTACTCATGAAATGACGCATTTCTCAGTGAGAATGGTGACTAAGAAAAGGGAAGGAAGAGCACAACTAAGTAATTACACAAAGAAATGATTGTCAGGTGTTGGCTATAAATTATGCATAGGAAAAGGTGGAAAAAGATGTATTGAAGAAAAGCTCAAGATACAGAGTAAGAGAGACAAAGCAGCATCCAGCAATCATTTTTTTGTGTGTGTGCACTTTATTTGTTCTAAACCCTATAAGGCCTTGCTACTTCAAGTGTGGTCCAAGGCCCAGCAGCAACGGCGTTACCTGGGAGCTCAGGTAAAGCTCAGCCCTTCCCCAGACCTTCTAAATCATAATCTGCGTTTTAACAGGATCCCTAGGTGATTCTTACGCATATTCAAGTTTGAGAAACTGCTTTAAAGGATACCTCAGACTGTAAACACTTCAAACTAAGGAAAACAGACATATAATAAGTTATAATTAATGTTAAATATAACTTTATTAGTACTAATGGTAGGATTAACAGGTAAAGAGGGGGTAGTTAGTGTTGGGGGAGACCTCAGAGAAGAAATAAAAAAGGGAAAATGGAAAAGCATTGATGTTTTAGTATTAGTGTTTTTTTGTTGTTGTTGTTTTGTTGTTTTAAAAACAGGAAGTACCATACTTAGCTCCTGCTGCCTTTAAGTTTTGTCCGTTTCAACCTGTGGCAGTTTGTGGACAACAGGAGATACCCTTTAACCAATAAAGGCAAAACAGGTGGTGGTTTAAGCTTCCAGAGAACAAAAGCCCAGGATCCCTGGGAGCAACAGTTCTGAATCTGAGAGGAAAGGGGGAGGGGAGGGCAGGGAACGGAAAAGGAAAGCTGGGCACATCCTAGCCACTTGGAGAGCTTTTCTGTGCTCTTTTCGAGCTGTGACCTTTTCCAGCCATGCTTGGTGCAGCCCTCCCCCATAGTCAGCCTTCTTAGTGGGGATACTTGAAAAAGTATACCAAAATGGAGATCAGAGGAGCAATGGGAAAGTTATAAGAAGAAAGAATATAATTTCCAAAACAACTGAAGCAAGGGCAGGGGGCAGGAAAATCCAAATGAGTTGAGGCAGGAACTTGGCCTACATTCTCTCATTTAACCCAAGTGCCGCTATCCCCATTTCACAGATGAGAAAATAGGCTCACAGAAGATAAGCAACTTGCCCAAGATCACACATCTAGTCCAGGGGCTGGGGCAACATTCTAGCCCCTCTGGCTACTTGCCCGTGCCTTTTTTGTGATCCCACATCGCCTCTAGGTGGGGCAGGGAGGCAGCAAGGCTGAAGGAGGAGTGGCTTATAATTAGAAAAAGATGCTGGAAGGAAAAGCAGCCCAGTACTTACTCTTCCACCTTCCGCCTTTGGGGTTGAAAGTATTGCCAGCTTCAAATTTCCTAACAACCTCCCTCCACACCATGCCATTCCCCAGCTTGTCCCCAGCACGAGACCATTCTGTTTAACTTCTTCTGGTCCTAAAAAACTCAACCCAAAAATCACCTCTGGAAAGGATGTGACCTAATCTTAGAGTAACATAGTTTCTTATTTACACTCTTTCCTACTAATCTGTAAACTTCTTAGAAGTAGGCACTATCTTATTCATCAGTGCAGGTACTCAATAAAAAAGCGCCGGACGCGGTGGCCCATGCCTGTAATACCAGCACTCTGGGAGGCCAAGGCAGGTGGATCACGAGGTCAGCAGTTCAAGACCAGCCTGGCCAACATGGTGAAACCCCGTCTATACTAAAAATACAAAAATTAGCTGGGCGTGGTGGTGTGCGCCTGTTAATCCCAGCTACTCAGGAGGCTGAGGCTGGAGAATCCCTTGAACCTGGGAGGCAGAGGTTGCAGTGTTCCAAGATCACCCCACTGCACTCCAGCCAGGGTGACAAAGCGAGACTGTGTCTCAAAAAAAATTTCTTTTCAAAAATATTTATTGAATGAATGAGAGGGAGGAGCAAGTGAAAAACCCCAACAGACTCATTAATCCTTTAGGAGGAAAAAACAGGTGAGTATGACACATGGAAGTGTTTTCATTTTGACTTTATGAATTTTTCTTGTACGGTACTTAAAGGTTAACCCTTTAAGAGCAGTGACATTTTTCGTTCACTACAAATACATTCATTTTAACCATTTTAATGAAAATCTTTCTAAATGAGATCTTTATTCTAAAAAATTAGCAACAACCTTCCTTCGTATCTTTTACATAATTTCCTACCTTAATACACAGTGTTAGTGATGCACCTTCAATTTATTGGTATGAACAGGTATTGAACTGTTTTCTCATGTGTTATATGTTAATCCTTATGATGGGGAAATAGTGGGAAGTTAGCAAGAATATGGGGGAAAATAAAGAGCATTAATCAAAGAGCTAGTTTAGTTGGGGATGTCATAAATCCAATCTAGGTCTTGCTTCCCATGAAAATCAATAAGCATTCAAAGCTTTGACTCCCAAGTGGGCGAAAACCAAGATGTACTAGCTTATGAGCTGGTAACTAGGTTTACTGCTGAGCTGGTTTACCAATGTTTAGAAGAGAGTTGTTTTCAGCACATGAGATAAGTCTTAAGAAATCTGAGTGCTTCTTAGAAAGACTAGAAAGAAGCAAGGCAAAGATAAGAGTTTGACAGTTGACCTGTGAGTACTATTGGTGCCTTCCTTTTGTGTAGACTGCCTAGACTGTGGGCCATTCCAGTGGGAATTTTTTTTTTTTTTTTTGAGACGGAGTCTTGCTCTGTCACACAGGCTAGAGCGCAGTGGTGCAACCTCAGCCCACCGCAGCCTCCACTTCCTGAATTCAAGTGATTATCCTGCCTCAGCCTCCCGAGTAGCTGGGATTACAGGTGCTCACCACCACACCTGGCCATTTGTTTTTTTGTATTTTTAGTAGAGACAGGGTTTCACTATGTTGGCCAGGCTGGTTTTGAACTCCTGACAAGTGCTCCATCCACCTCGGCCTTCCAAAGTGCTAGGATTACAGGAGTGAGCCGCCGCACCTGGCCTTTTTTTTTTTTTTTTTTTTTTTTTGAGATGGAGTCTCACTCTGTTGCCCAGGCTGGAGTGCAGTGGTGCAATCTTGGCTCACTGCAACCTCCGCCTCCTGGGTTCAAGCGATTCTCCTGCCTCAGCTTCCCAAGTAGCTGAGATTACAGGCATGTGCCACCATGCCCGGCTAATTTTTTTTGTAGTTTTAGGAGAGATGGCGTCTTGCCACATTGGCCAGACTGGTCTCGAACCCCTGACCTCAGGTGATCTGCCCTCCCTGGCCTCCCAGAGTGCTAGGATTACAGGCGTGAGTCACCGTGCCCGACCTCCAGTGGAATTTTTTTAAAAATCACTAGATGACCTGATTACTTCTCATCTCAGACACTTGGTTTGCTTCTTTCTTACATCTCCATCTCCAGTCTCAGTTAAGACTTCTCTTACCCACATGTGTGTATGCCATACTCCTTTTTGACTCTGCTGCCTGATTTTGCCTTTTTCCCTTCTTCATCTTATTCCTTTGTCTACATTCTTTCTCATTTTCCTCGGTGTTTTTACTCCATGATTTTGGTGTGTGAAGTGCGTAGCTTTGTAAGTAGAATGATCTCTTGCTGTGGTCAATAGACCTACCAACCTACTGATGTCTTTTATTGTCTTTGCACCATTGATTCTTCTAGGTCGGCTTCCTCAGAGTGTTTTTTGAGAACAATAGTGTAGCTTGAGAAGTTAAAAGGCCTAAATTAGGGAAAAGGAAATTCTGTAGACAAGTGAATTTGAGAAACGCAGAGTCAAAGTTGCATGACTTTCTTTAAAGTAAGACATCTCATAGCTGTTAAAATATTAAATTTGCTTTATGAATTTCTAAAATGGGTTTTTAGCCATCAGTCCAAAGTTGTTTGACAATGGAACTCCCCTTTCTTTTTTCCTGGAAAACCCTCACCTAGGACTAGTGATGGTGAATATTGTACCATGCAACATTTTGGCGATATGCTTTCTTATGAGCTCATTGATAAGCAAGGGATGTGAAGTTGAGCTCTGATAGCCAGACAGACGCCAGAGGCTTTACTTTATATGCAAATTTAATGTATCTTAATATTTAGAAAAAGTAACTCACGTGCTTGATGTTCAATTACAGAGAAAAAACTAATAGTTACAACTTTGATATGACATAAGAAAAGAGAGCACAGGCTTTGGAGTCAAGCATGAGTTCTGATCATGGCTCTGTCAGTTTCCATGTGTGCTATTAGGCAACTCTTTTAACTTCATGTACTTATTTTCTTATCAGTGAAATGTGAATAAGGACACTTGCCTTGGAGGGCTATTGTGAGGCTTAAATTAGATCATAAATGTATAATGTGCATGATATTAGTATCTTAGCCATATTTACAACCTAGGGGGAAAAATAAGTAATTGTCTTCCATGTATGTATAGGCTTATGCTATGACTTGGTCTAAAATCCAACTAGATGTAGAGGGAAAAGCTCTGTATGAAAACTTCACTTCTAAGGACTGCTGGATGACAAATTACTGGTTTGACTTTGCTGTTTGGAGATTTTTTTCTTCTTCTTCTTGGATTGGTCTTTTATTATTATTATTATTATTATTATTGTTATTATTATTATTATTATTATTATTATTTGAGATAGGGTCTTGCTCTGTTGCCCAGGCCGGAGTGCAACGGCCTGATCTCAGCTCACTGCATCCTCAAACTCTTAGGCTCAAGTGATCCTTCCCTCTCAACCTCTGGAGTAGTTGGGACTACAGTCGCATACCATTAGCCCCAGCTTTTTTTTTTTTATTTTAATTTTTTGTAGAGACAAGGTCTCCGTATGTTGCCCAGGCTGATCTCAAACTCCTGGTCTCAAGCAATCCTCCTGCCTCGGCCTCCCAAAACTGTAGGATTATGGGCGTGAGCCTCAATGCCTGGCCTGGTTTAGGTTTTTTTGTTGTTTTTTTTTTAAGATTTTATTTTTTGAGAGCAGTTTTAGATTCACAGCAAAATTGAGAAGATACAGATGTATCCCATGTGCCCTCTACCCCCACACATGCATAGCCTATATCATTATCAACATCCCCCACTAAAGTGTTACATTTTTTATGATTGATGAAACTACATTGACATATTACCCAATGTCCATAGTTTACATTAAGGTTCGCTATTGGTTTGTGCATTCTATGGGTTTGGACGAATTTATAATGACATGTATCTGCCACTGTAACATCATACAGAGTAGTTTCACTGCCCTCAAAATCCTTTCTGCCCTGCCTATTCATCCATCCATTCCCCAAGTCATGGCAACTGCTTATCTTTTTACTGTCTTCATACTTTCCTCTTTTCCAAATCATACAATATGTAACCTTTTCAGAGGCTTCTTTCACTTCATAATCTGCATTTAAGTTTCCTCCATGGCTTGATAGGTAATTTCTTTTTAGTCCCAAAACATATTCCATTGTCTGGACATATTTTGTTTGTGCAAATATTCACCTACTGAAGGACATGTTGGTTGCTTCCAAGTTTTGGCAATTATGAATAAAACTGCTATAAACAACTATGTGCATGTTTTGTGTGAACGTAAGTTTTCAACTTATTTGTGTAAATACCAAGTTCTGTAATTGCTGATTCATATGGGAAGAATATGTTTCACTTTTAAGAAATTGCCAAACGGTTTTCCAAAGTGGTTGTACCATTTTATATTCCCACCAGCAATGAATGAGAGTTCCTGTTGCTCCACATCCTCATCAGCATTTGGTGTTGTGTTTTGGATCTTTGCCATTCTATTAGATGTGTATTAGGTATCTCATTGTTATTTTATTTTTTATATATATTATAGCTCATAACTTTTTAGCTCCTCCACAGTGGTTAGTAGAATATTTCTGCTTAAGTGTGTTTTATATGTGTCCTTTACTGAAGAAAATATTTGTTAAGACATTAACCTAGAATAATATGGAAACCTAAGGTGTCTTGGACAAAACAGAGTTTATGTACAGATTACAAAATATTTCGAAAATACAAAATAGTAGCAATGAATTTTTAAAATTTCCATACCCACAAATTACCCTGTTAAAATGTTTGTGAATTATCTTCCAGTCTTCATTTGTATAGATTTTTTTTTTTTTTTTTCAGGCAGAGTCTCGCTCTGTCACCCAGGTTGCAGTGCAGTGGCACAATCACACCTCACTGAAGCCTCATCCTCCTGGGCTCAAGTGATCCTCCCAGCCTGAGTAGCTGGGACTACATGTGTGCACCACCATGCCTGGCTAATTTTTTATTTTTTGTAGAGAGGAGGTCTCTGTGTTGCCCAGGCTGGTTTTGAAACCTGGGCTCAGGCAATCCTCCTCTCTTAACCTCCCAAAGTGTCAGGATTACAGGCATAAGCCACCACAGCTGGATTTTTGTATAGATTTTTAAAAATAGTTTGTAAATATTGTTTTTAAATAAACTTTTCCTTTTTGAATAATTTTATTTTATGGACAAGTTATCAAGATAGTACAGGGGGTTATTGTATACCTTTTGCTAAGTTTTCACTCTTGTTAATATCCTGTATTAGCATTGTAAGGGTGTCAAGATTAAGAAATTAACATTTCCACAACACTGTTACCTAAACTACTGAGTGTATTTGTATTTCACCAACTTTCCCATTAATGTCCTCCTTCTGTTACAGGATCCTGTCCAGGATACCATATTATCCTGTGTTGTCATGTCCTCCCGGTCTTTTCCAGTCTATGGCAGTTTCTAAGTCTTCCCTTGTTTTTCATGATCTTGGTAGTCTTTTTTTTGTTTGTTTTTGTTTTTGTTTTTTTGAGACAGAGTCTCATTCTGTCACCCAGGCTGGAGTGCAGTGGCGTGATCTTGACTCACTGTAACCTCCACCTCTCAGATTCAAGCGATTCTCCTGCCTGGGACAGTCTTGAGGAGTTCTGGCCAGATCCACTGTAGAATGTCCCCTAATCTGAATTGGTCTGATGTTTTCCTCATGGTTACACTGGTGATATGGGATTTTGGAAAGAATACCCCAAAAGTAAAGTGTCCTTCTGGTCACATCATATCAGCTATATGATATGAACATGACACCACGCGGAATGTTAACCTTCATCACGATTTTGGTGATGTCTGTTAGTTTTCTCCACTATAAAGTTACTATTTTTCTCGTTCCCTACTTATTCTTTGGAAACAGTCGCTAAGTCTAGCCCACTCCCGGGGGTGGGGGGTCAGGGACACCCAGAAATGAAGCTTCACCTCCTAGAGAGGGGAATATCTCTCTATATATATACTTCGGAATTCTTCTACAAAAAAGATTTGTTTCTTCCCCCTTATTTATAAATATTGTTTTTAGTGACTAAATTACTGGCTATACTATAGTTTAGCTAAATAGTGTTCAAATGTTGCACATTTAGGTGGTATACAATTTTTTACTTAGAGAGTTTTGTATTAATAATTTATAATCATATGATGGGTTTTTTAAATTTGCATTTTTATCTGTAGTGTTTTAAACACATTCCTTGCTCCAAGGAACATATATTTATAATTTCAAAAAATCAATACCTCTTCAGCATAGGCCTGCATATTTTATTTGACTGGGAACTCTTTTATCTCCAAGATTTTAAACTTGGAGCTTTCTGCTGTGATCGTAATCCAGGCAACTCTCCAGCACTGTTCTATCCATTGAACCTCTTTTTCTCAGTTAACTTGACTTTAGTCATTTTTGCATCCCACTTCACTCAGCATATCCCACTTTCCAACCTCACATGATGCCTATGACAACAGTCTTCACATTTTTTTGCTGCTATAGTTCGCCCTGCCAAACATTTTAAGTTGAAATATAACATTTTTTCAACATTTTAATCCTTCCAAAAGATGCAGTTTCTAGCACATTAGAGATATTTTAAAGTAAAAATGTTACATGAAGTGTAGTGTAAATACCGACAGTGATTTCATAGCCACTATTATTCATTTTCAGAAAAACGTGAATAAATACATCTTTATTTTAAGGAATAAAGAATTCTTGTTCCTTAATAAAAATTTATTAGCATTTAAAAATTTTCCATATTTGCTTATTCTCCTTGAACTCTAATTTCCATTCTACTTGCCCTGTAGAATTTTGTTGTAATCCAATACATTTTATATTTGAAAGTACTTTAGGGCTAGGTGTGGTGGCTCACGCCTATAATCCCAGCACTTTGGGAGGCCAAGATGGGCAGATCACCTGAGGTCAGGAGTTTGAGACTAGCCTAGCCAACATGGTGAAACCCTGTCTCTACTAAAAATACAAAAATTAGCCGGGCGTGGTGGTGCGTGCCCGTAATCCCAGCTACTGGGGAGACTGAGGCAAGAAAATCACTTGAACCCGGGGGGCAGAGGTTGCAGTGAGCCAAGATCACGCCATTGCACTCCAGCCTGGGCGACAGAGCAAAACTCTGTGTCAAAAAAAAAAAGAAAGTACTTTATTGAGGAAGCCATCATAGTTCTCTGTAACAGTAATATGTATATAAATTGAAATTATAAAGTGCACATTTTTTTCTTGTGATTATAAGACACAGATTTTTTCCTCAGATTGTTTTTCATTAAAATTAGTCATATATAATTGACCAAATAAACATATATTACACATTTTAATACATTATTCATTATGAAAATTATATCGGAAATGTTTCTCTTAAGCAGATGAGTCATGATCAAATTTTTTCTAAGTATAATATTTAATGAAAGTGAAAGGCATAGATGGTAAATACTACTCAGTCTGGCAGTTGGTAGATATTTTAATTTTTTCTTACTAGGAGGTAAAATTTTTTAACTTCTTTTTTTTTAGAGATAAGGTCTTGCTATGTTTCCCAGGCTGGATTCAAACTCCTGGGCTCAAATTATCCTCTCGTGTCAGCCAGGATTACAGGCACGCACCACTGCCTAGCTTAAACATTTTATAAGATAAACTAGAAAAAAATATTATGTGATGATAGGTTCTTGAAATACAGATGGCTCTCTATCAGCAGTTTTTACATTCCTGGATTCGACCAACCCCAGCCCTGATGGAAAAAACAGTACCTGCATTCTGCATTGGTAAAATCCGCGGATGCAGAATCTGGCACCTCCTCACCGCACCCCCTCCATCCCACCTCCCCCTGTGAGTGCTAACTAAGGAACTTGAGTATCCAGGATTATGGTATCCACGGGGGTTCTGGAACAATCCCCCACAGATAAGGAGAGCCAACTGTGTATTATTGAATAACACATTCAGTTTAAGAGAATCACTTAAATTTTTACCCTGGATTTTAATCAGTGTATCTGGAAATGTTTAGTATTCATGGGAAACTTTCCAGTTACATTTTAGGAATCAAGTTTAACCAGTTTATACCACTTCATCTGTGCAAAGATGATTTATTTACCAGCTCTAATGACAAATCTTAGAGATGAGTAGTGAGAACATCTAAAAAGAATTGGCAGGGCACGGTGGCACGTGCGGTAGTCTCAGCTACTCAGGAGCCTGAAGTGGGACAATCACTTGAGCCCACCATCACTTGAGTTCAAGGTTACAGTGAGCTATGATCACCACTGTACCGAAGCCTGGGTGACTGAGCAAGACCCTGTCTCAAAACAAACAAAATTGTTTATTTGAAGGGGGACTGAGAAACACTTTAATGTTCTATATTTCTTATCAATGCTATGTTTGTTTTGCTCCTGTGGGAATCTTTCTCACTCTTTTTATACAATCCAAAAGATAGAAGAGGCAGAACTGGGCCATTTCTGCTTTCTCTTTCCTAGGCCACAAGTGTTGCTAAAGAATGCAGCAAAATCATGTAGGTCCCTTAAGTTAAAATTCATATTAATGTGGCAAGTTTGAATCATATTTTACAAAAGCAGCTGTATAAGAAACATTTTATCTATTATGACAAATAACTCTGACTTCAATACTGTTGACTAGCAGGAAATTCAGTCTCACTGTAGGATTTCCTTCCTCCTTCTAGGAGTTCACAAGAAGTAGGCTGATGTGCTGCACTGGGTACATAGGAAAGCTTCCTCATCTTCAGACCATCCTGATTGGATGATCCCTTGAATGTCTTGGTAGCCCTACAGATAGCAAAAAAATGTAGAGAATCAGAAAGATTAATACAGCTCAGTAAAGTATCTTACCACTTTTCCACTGAACTCTTAAGATCACTCAGCTGGTCCTTCATTAAATTTTGTTTCCTCTCCATTGTATAACCCATTATGACTCTTTCAAGTCATGACAGTACTCCCCAAGTTCACACTTAACCTTGAATCATCCTCAATCTTAGCAGATAACCTTTTCCCCACAGAGAAGATCTGCCATCAAGCTCTTCTCAGAGTAGTACCTGTCTTTCTTTGTCCCTGCTACCTCGATGGAAAAGTAAAGAATTTCCGTCATACCGTCCAAGGTTAATTCTTTCTATTTTGGGGAGTGGGGGAAAGGCAATGCCCTGTATTGCAGAGGATCATGTATTTACTATACCTTTGTTTTCACAATACAAACTCAGGAAATAGAATTCTGAAAAAAAAAACTTCACTGTGGGTGTATGAAGAGAAGAAAATTAAGCATTTTCAGGGCCATGTGTTAGAAAAAAGGCTGAGTAAACACTGCAAATATTGTATTTCTCTCACTGCTGGTCCTTTTCTCGATACCTTCATAATATCTATAAACAAAGCAGATTTTCCTTGCCTTAAACAAAAACTTTCTATTGAACCTACAGTGTGTAGATCTGTGTTTTTTCACTTTTTATTTTGAAATAATTATAGATTCACAGAAAGCTGCAAAAATAATACAGAAAGGTCCTTTGAACCCTTCACTCATATCCTCCAATGGTTATATCTGAATTATAGTATAATGACAAAATCAGGAAATTGATCTTGGAACGATGTGTATGTATAATTATCTGTCATTTATCACACGTTGTAGATTCCTGCCACCACAATCAAGATACAGAACTATTCCACCACCATGAAGACCCCTAGTGCTACCCCTTTAGAGTCATTTTCTCCTCCTCCCAATTCCTAACCCTTGGCAATCACTAATCATTTCTCCATCCCTATAATTTCATCATTTTGAGAATATTATATATATTAAATCATACAGTATGTGGCCTTTTGAGATTGGCTCTCATCACTCATCTTAAGGCTCTTAAAACCCATCCAAGTTTTTCTATGTATCAATAGTTCATTGCTTTTTATTTCTGAGTAGGATTCCATGGTATGAATGTATACAGTTTGTGGAACCATCCACCTATTGAAGGACATCATGGTTGTTTCCAGATTTCCCCTATTACAAACAAAGCTTTGATGAACATTTATGTATAGTTTTTGTGTAGATATAAGTTTTTATTTCTCTGGGTTAAATGGCCAGAAGTATCATTACTGGGGTGTATGTAGTTGCACACTTAGTTTTTAAAAATAAACTGCCAAACTATTTTCTAAAGTGGCTAAGCCATTTTACATTCTCTCCAACGATGTATGAGAAATGTAGTTTTTCCACATCTTCACCAGAATTCGGTATCATCATTATTTTTATTTTACACTATTCTAACAGCGTGGTCTTAATTTGCATTTCCCAAATGGTTAGTGATATTAAATATCTTTTCATGTGCTTATTTGCCATCTGTACATCCTCTGATGAAATGTCTATTCATGTCCTTTGCTAGTTTCCTAACTGGACTTTTTTTTACTGTTGAGTTTCAAGCATTCTTTTTTGTTTTTGCCACAAGTTGTGTTTTATTTTCATTATTCATACAAATAATTTTCATACATTTATTTATTTATTTATTTAGACAGAGTCTCCCTCTGTCACCCAGGCTAGAGTTCAGTGGCGCCATCTTGGCTCACTGCAACTTCTGCCTCCCGGGTTCAAGCCATTCTCCTGCCTCAGCCTCCCGAGGAGCTGGGAATACAGCTGGCTAATTTTGGTATTTTCAGTAGAGACGGGGTTTCACCATGATAGGTTGGTCTCAAACTCCTGACCTCAGGTGATCCACCTGCATTAGCTTCCCAAAGTGCTGGGATTATAGGCGTGAGCCACCGCGCCCCGCCACAAATAATTTTCTATAATATCCTGGGGCAAGCCAGAGAATTTGGCAGTCCCATTGCGGGGCCCCTCAGAAACTCACAGGTCGGTGGCATGGTGCAGAGAGCCCAGGTTCACAGCGCAGCTTGTGGGGCATGTCCACCTTGCAGGTGGCTCTTCCTCCACATCTCAAGTGGGGGCTCACAGATGACAGGCGTAGGGAATCCTTGAGGCCCTCAGGAAATTTCACTCCGCTTCTCCTGCTCTGTGGTGTTTTTGGTTGGCAGAGTGTTTTCCTGCATCTCTGCGGCCTTCAGCTTGGCCTTATCCAAGCTGGCAATTTCCTCCAGGTCCAGTTTGTGTGCCATTTTCTTAACCCCTTTCCCATTTGCCCTGAGAATACTCTCCAGCGGTGCTTGTGGCTGCAGTGTTTACCCACAACTTTGCCACAAAATATCTCACTTTTATCACTATTTTTACATGGTTCTAGAATATTGACTTTGGAAACAAAAGACGTCACTCTGTTTATAGCATTTTGTTTTTAGTAGTGGTATTTCCATTTGCAAAATGTAGTGATTCTCAATCACTGAAAATGCCAGATCCTAGAAAACATAGCATTCCTACATGGGATGTTAACATCGTTCTCAAACAGTTGTTGCCCGAAGATTCACTTGACAAATCCGGTTTTTCCGAAATAGACGATTCTGATGATTCAGACTATTTTTATGTTAGTTCTGTTTAGAAATAACTTCAGGAACGGTTTTTATATTTTATTTTCACATCAAAAATCAGTCAGATTTGCTTCAGCCTCCAAGAGCCTGTTTATGTAAAATTAAATGAGCACTGGCAGTGAGCTGCCCTTTTTTTTTCTAAACAGGAAAAGGGCTAAAGCAATCCGTGGCATCCTGCTCCAACCCTGGGTTCCTGGTGCTCCCATTCATGTTGTTGTGGCAAGAGACCCAGTTTCAAGCATTCCTTATATATTCTAGATAAGAGTTCTTTGTCACATACGTGATTTGCAAGTATTTTCTCCATATGTGTAACTTGTCTTTTCGTCTTCCCTATAGGTCTTTCACAGACTAAAAGTTTTACATTTTGATGAAGTTCAACTTATCAGGTTTTTTTCTTTGATGGATTATCCTTTTGTTGTCATGTCTGAGAACTCTTCATTAAGCCCTAGATCCCAAAGATTTTTCTTCTGTTTTCTCTTTAAACCTTTAGCATTTAATGTCTAACATTTAACCCTGTGATCTACTTTGAGTTAATTTTTGTAAGATTTAAGTGGAGGTTCATTTTTTTGTCTATGGATATCTGAATGCTCTAGCACCTTTGTTGAAAAGGCTACTCGTTTTCTTGAATTGCTTTTTCACCTTTGTCAAAAACTTAGAATAAGCTTGTTTGTATCTGTAAAACTTTTGCTGGGATTTTTTTCTGTTGTAAGAGAGGGGGTCTCACTATGTTGCCCAGGCTGGAGTGGTTTGGGTACTCACAAGCAAAGGCCCACAACTGATTAGCATGGGAGTTTTGACCTGCTCCATTTCCAACTTTGTCCAATTCACCACTCTTTTGGCAACCTGGTGGTCCCCCACTCCTGGGAAATCACCATATTGACCTCGGACTTAATGTGGACACCTGATCACTCAGCATAGTGCACTATAGCCTGGAAGTCCTGAGCTTAAGCAGTCCTCTTGCCTCAGCCTCCTGAATAGCTGGAACTACAAGTATACACTGCACCTAGCTTGCTGGGATTTTGATAGGAATTAAATTTATAAATATATTATAAATTTAATTGTATATACATTTCTATACTACATATTATATAGAATACATAAACATAGAAATAAATATATATTTAATGATACATAATTATATGATATAGAAAAATATATCATATATTTATATATAAATTTGAAGAAAATTTAGGTCTTTACTAGGCTGAGTTTTCTAACCCTTGAACATAGTATATCTGTTAATTTAGTTCTTTCATATCTTTGATTGGCATTTTGTGGTGTTCAGCCTACAAGTCCCACACATGTTTTGTTAGATTTACAACTAAGTGTTTTATTTTTTGGAGTGATTGTTTTAATTTCAGTGTTCATTGCTAGATATAGAAATACAGTTGATTTCTTACAGTTTAGCTTGTGTCTCAGACCTTGCTGAACTGACCAATTAAGTTTAGAAGGCTTTTTTTCTTTTTCTTTTCCTTTCTCTATTTTTTGTAGATCTGTTGGGATCTTCTACGTAATCAGTCATGTTATCTGTAAATAGGGACAACAAATACACTCTGTGTGATTTCAATATTTTTCAGTTTTCTGAGGGCTTTTCTGGCCCAGGATATGGTCTATCTTGTAGATGTTACTTGGGTGCTTTAAAAGATTGTATGTTCTGCTTTTTGTTGGATGGAATATTCAATAAATGTCAATTAGATCCTTCTAGATGATGGTGTTGTTCTTTTTTTTTCTTTTTGTGTAAAGAGAGGGTCTCACTATATTGCCCAGGCTGGTCTCAAACTCCTGAGCTCAAGTGATCCTCCCACCTCGCCCTCCCAAAGTGCTGGGATTGCAAGCACGAGCCACTGCACCTGGTCAGAATTCTTTTTTTTTTTTTTTTTGGGGGGGGGTACCAAATTTCTTTATTTGAAGGAATGGTACACATCAAAGAACTTAAGTGGATGTTTTGATACAACTTATAGAAAAGGTAAAGGAAACCCCAACATGCACGCACTGCCTTGGTGACCAGGCAAGTCACCCCACGGCTATAGGGAAATTAGCCTGAGGCTTAGCTTTCATTATCACTGTCTCCCAGGGTATGCTTCTCAAAGAGATATTCTGCCAAGCCAGATTCGGGTGCTCCCATCTTGCACAACTTTGTCATGTGATCACCCAATTCTTTGATGGCTTTCACCTGCTCATTCAGGTAATATGTCTCAATGAAGTCACACAAATGGGGGTCATTTTTGTCAGTGGCCAGTTTGTGCAGTTCCAGTAATGACTGATTCACATTTTTTTCCAAATGTAATGCACACTCTACCGCATTCAGCCCACTCTCCCAGTCATCACAGTCTGGTTTCTTGATATCCTGAAGGAAAATTCGGCCACCTCGTTGGTTCTGCAGCTTCATCAGTTTATCACCATGTTCCTTCTCCTCATGAGATTGGTGAAGAAAGTATTTGGCAAAGTTCTTCAAAGCCACATCATCGAGGTCAAAGTAGTAAGACATGGATGGACAGGTAAACATAGGAGGTGTAGAGGTTGATCTGGCGGTTGATGGTGGCCTCTGAGTTCTGGTGGTAGTTCTGGCGCACCTGCCAGGTGGTCGCGGTCGTCATGGCAGCGACTAAGGAGAGGCGCGGCGCTGGAGCGGCGGCGTGGGCCTTGGGGCAGTCCCAGGGCGCGGTGAAGAGGTGACGGAGGGCTGGCTATGGGCGGCTGGCCGGGGTGGGGGACGAGCGCCGGGTTCCATCCAAGCACTGTTGAAGCAGGAAACCCCGACGACTCTCGGCGAAGAACGTCTCTTTTGTTTTGAGATGGAGTCTCACTCTGTCACCCAGGCTGGAGGGCAGTGGGCACAGATCTTGGCTTACTGCAACCTCTGCCTCCCAGGTTCAAGCGATTCTCCTGCCTCAGCCTCCCAAGTAGCTGGGACTACAAGCTCACGCCACCACGCCTGGCTAATTTTTTGTATTAATCCCAGCTACTCGGGAGGCTGAGGCAGGAGAATCGCTTGAACCCAGGAGGGGGAGGTTGCAGTGAGCCGAGAAAGTGCCATTGCACTCCAGCCTGGGCAACAGAGCAAGACTCTATCTCAAAAAAAAAAAAAAAAAAAAAAAAAAAAAAAATCCCTGTAGCACCAAACCTACACTACAAATAGGCTATGCTTGGTCATTCCTAAGGGCAATAAAAGCTTTCCTCTAGAGTTGAGAAGAGGGTCAGAAAGGTAAAACGAAGAAAAAAAGTGAAAAGAAAAAGGAAGCATTTTTGTTGAAGGCATAGAGCAACTTGTCTGAGATCTTTATACTCTCTGTCTTCTTCTTGAACTCCACTCTGAAATCTTCTTGGTCTTTGAGACAGGGCAGCACATGTTCTCCTTTAAGAAACCCATATTATGTCTAGTTCCTGTCTATTTGGAAACATTGTCTGTCCCATTTTATAAAATTCCTAGGTAAGGCCCTGGCCTTAGACAGGGAACTCCTTTACTATCTTCTGAACCATAGCATGTAGGATTAGTCTTACTTTTCAGGCCTCTTAGAAAGCATAATGTGAAGCTCCTTTGTGTAGAAGAAAGCAGTCAAAAATTCCCCTTCAGTTTTTAGGTTTTGAACTCAAATCAAGGCCCAGATTTCCTCCTTATTGAATTAAATTATTTAAAGATGTTTAGGGGGTGGGGAATGGAAATTTGTTGATCCTGAAAGCAGGCATCAGTTGGTCAAGATAACATATCTGTGTCCAGTATGCTAGTAGCAGTTAGTTTTTGTCCCATCAATTTAACACTAGGTGCAAGGGAGCAACCTTGTTTTTGGTGATAATACCCCTATGGAGTTACCCCTATGTTGTCAGATGGTGAGGTAATATTTTGCAATGTTTCATAAGTGTCGTTTGGTGTCAAGAAATGATATTTGTGATGAAGAAATCACCAGGTAGGTCTAAAGCAAAAAACGGCTGGGTGCAGTGGCTCGTGCCTGTAATCCCAGCACTTTGGGAGGCCAAGGCAGGAGGCCTTGCGTGCCACTGCACTCCAGCCTGGGTGACAAAGTGAGACCTTGTCTCCAAAACAAAAACAAAAACAGAAACAAGCAAACACAAAAAAGCTTGGGGAGGCCGGGTGCAGTGGCTCACACCTGTAATCCCAGCACTTTGGGAGGCCAAGGCGGGCAGATCACAAGGTCAGGAGATCGAGACCATCCTGGCTAATAGGGTGAAACCCCGACTCTACTAAAAAAAATACAAAAAATTAGCTGGGCGTGGTGGTGGGTGCCTGTAGTCCCAGCTACTCGGAAGGCTGAGGCAGGAGTATGGCGTGAACCCAGGAGGCAGAGCTTGCAGTGAGCTGAGATTGTGCCACTGCACTCCAGCCTGGGCCACAGAGCGAGACTCTGTCTCAAAAAAAAAATAAATAAATAAGGCTTGTGCTTAAGCCCACTAGTGTGCTTTTCTTGTAAGATCAGTAAAAGTGAAATTATCTTTGAATACACCTCATCTGTTTAAAATTCCTTTCCAGGACTGATTTCTTTTGGTTGCAAAAGCTGGCTCCTGCAAGAGTTTTCTACTATGAGTTTGTCAAACTGCAAAGTCTGTAGGCACAGTTCTCCACAAGACTGCCTTTACTTCAGATAACAGCCACAAGTTTCGGGGTTCCCAGGGAAACTCTCACTTCTGACCAGCTGGCTATAAATTCAGGGGTTCCCACAACCACTCTCAGGTTTGATAATTCACTAAAAAGTTTCACTGAACTCACTAAAAGTTGTATATGTATTATAATTTTATTACAGCAAAAAGATACAAATTAGAATCATCCAAAAGAAGAGATGTATCAGGTGACATCTGGGAGGGATCCAAATGCAGAGCTTCCATTGTCCTTAGGGACGTGTTACCTGCCCAGCATCAAAGTGTGAAAATAATCAAGGCATGTTGCCAGCCGGGGAAACTCACCCAAGTTTCAGTTCCCAGAGTTTTTATTGAGGTTTCATTACGCACGCATGATTGATTGAATCATTGTGCATGTGGTTGAACTGAATCTCCAGCCCCTCTTTCTCAAAGGTCAAGCTGATACATGGCTCAAAGCTTCAACCCTCTAATCACATGGTTGGTCTTTCTGAAAAGGCTAGCCCACATCTGAAGCACTTCACTAACAGAAATTATCAGGTGTGATTTGAGGGGCCCACAATGAATAACAAAGATACTCAGATCACTTGGACAATTCTAAGGTTTTAGAAATTAATCTCCCAGGGCCAGGCACAGTGGCTTATGTCCATAATCCCAGCACCGTGGGAGGCTGAGGTGGGCGGATTGCTTGAGTCCAGGTGTTTGAGACCAGCTCAAGCAACATGGCAAAACCTCATCTTTACAAAAAATACAAAAATTAGCTGGGTGTGGTGGTGTGTGCCGGTAGTCCCAGCTACTTGGGAGGCTGAGGTGGGAGGATCACTTGAGCCCAGGAGGCAAAGGTTGTAGTGAGCTGAGATAGCACCATTGCACTCTAGCCTGGGTCCTGCCTCAAAAAAGTGAGACCCTGTCTCAAAAACAAAACAAAACAAAACAACAACAACAACAAAAAAAAAACAAGGAGGGCCAGGTGCGGTAGCTCATGCCTGTAATCCCAGCCCCAGCACTTTGGGAGGCCGAGGCAGGTAGATCACTTGAGGTCAGGAGTTCGAGGCCAGCGTGGCCAATATGGTGAAACCCCGTCTCTACTAAAAATACAAAAATTAGCCAGGCGTGGTGATGTGCGCCTGTAATCCCAGCTACTCAGGAGGCTGAGGCAGGAGAATCGCTTGAATCCAGGAGGTCAGGGCTGAGCCGAGATCATGCCACTGCACTCCAGCCTGGGCGACAGAGTAAGACTCTGTCTCAGAAAAAAAAAAAAAAAAAAAAGGAAATTATCTCCCAGGAGCTAGGGACAAAGACCTGCCAAATTGCCAAATTTTTTATTACATAGTCCCTGAATATTGTTTCCGTGGAGGGGAACATGATGGGGGATTTTGTATTTCTGGATGTCTGACCTGTTGTGTTACTCTAAAAAAAAAGTCACTTAGTGGTTGACTCCAATTACCAGGAAAGTATTTATTTATTTTTCTTTCTTTTTTTTTTTTTTTTGTCAGAGCAGAAGAACTTGACTACTGATTTATTACACAGAACTAATATAAAAGGAAAATGAAGGCACCTACCTGTAAAGAGAATATAAACTCAATAGTTAGTTTGATTTTGTGTTTTAGCCAAATTATGAAAAATTATTGCCAAGCATTAGACTTTTACCAAGGAGTGATTAAGGAGACAAAACACATTATTAAGGATAAGGACCTTATTATAGGTATCAAAGTTAATAATCCAAAACTTCAAGGTAACTAGAAAGAAAGAAAATAGCTTGAACAATAACAAACAAAAGCCTGCCGATGCAAGCCTGACGATCTGACTCCAGTCATCTAGGTCTTATTTCATGAGTCTCTGATGGAAGCTGTCTACTTCATGCAGTCATCTTGATCTGAAAGTCTTGGGTGGAAACTGTCTCCTCATGATCTTGTGGTTTCTGGCCCATAGGGCTTTCTCGTAACTTAAGGATGAGTAAATTTCTTTACTTGAGAGAAATGGTTGTAAGCATCAACACCCTAGAGTTTTGTTGTAGTGTTAGATGTTTATAGTAACTTATATGGGTTCTTTTCATCAAGGCTCAAGGGCTATTTTCCTCTGAGGTCTCTTCCACAAGATGAAAAATATCAGAACATCGTCAAAATAGAAGACAGTCGAATGATTTCTTGAGGGGTAACAGAAAATTAATATATAAGCATATAGTCAATGATTATCCTGGGAATAGGAGCATATGAACAGAAGGAGACTCCAGGGCTTTTTAATTTGTGCCACAAGGTATATTACAGTGGTCCCTGATCGACAAAGACATTGGAACTTAATAACCTGATACAAAATCTTTTTGGAGACAATTATTGTACCAATCTTTGTACATGAAAAAACTATATTTCTAAGATATGTCAATCAGGGACCAGACAGGAAACAGGAACCACATCAGTTTTTTGAACAGGGAAAGTTTAATATAAAGAATTATTAACTAGCAGGAGGTGAGTGAATTCAAAAAGGAGTAAACAAGGACTCTAAAGAATCCAGAAGCAGCAAGTGCGGAAAAACAGCGCATCCCTCTAGGCTGAGGAAGAATGAACGATAAAGAGGAGAAAGGGCTCCTCTCAGCAAACACCACCCCAGGGCTGAGATTCAGACCTCTTCAAAGAAAACATGTTTTTTTTTTTTAGACGGAGTCTCGCTCTTGTCGCCCAGGCTGGAGGGCAGTGGCGCGATCTCGGCTCACTACCGCCTCCGCCTCCCAGATTCAAGCGATTCTCCTGCCCCAGCCTCCTGAGTAGCTGGGATTGCGCCACCACGCCCGGCTAATTTTTGTATTTTTAGCAGAGACGGGGTTTCACCATGTTGGCTAGCCTTCTCTCGAACTCCTAACCTCAGATGATCCGCCCACTTCGGCCTCCCAGAGTGCTGGGATTACAGGCGTGAGCCACCGCGCCCCGGCCAGAAGACGTGTTTACTACAAACACAGCCACACAGCCTGGCAATGAAGATACTTGCTAGAGGGGCCTATAAAAGTGATTCACCACTGCTAGTGGGGATAGGCAGGCTGGGCCAGTCTGCAGAAAGGGTCAGCTGTTGCCAGAGGATATAGGTGGCTGGACCTGGTCTAAAGTCGCCTTAAGAAGAGGTACTATATAGACTGAGGACACAGCCAGAGCTACTTTGTTAGGCTCGTGTATTGAAGACTGAAGATAAGAGGGCTGGAGCCCAACCGAAAAGTGTCTTTCCGCAGCTGTGGCCATGCAGTGTCACTCTAGCGCCCTCTGTCGATGAACCATAACATTTTATCCTTTGGCAAAAAAATGATTATAGGGTTCAGGACTGATCATGAATCAGGACAAAATAGTGTAGATTTGCAATGGAGCGATGATATTAAATTGGTAACTAGCACATAAGCATTCACAATCATGAAACAATATTAATATTTTTTATTCCAAATTTTATTTCCAAATTTATTCCAATTTTTTTTTTTTTTTTTTTTAGACGGACTCTTGCTCTGTCACCCAGGCTGGAGTGCAATGGCGTGATCTCGGCTCACTGCAACCTCCGCCTCCCGAGTTCAAGCGATTCTCCTCGCCTCAGCCTCCTGAGTAGCTGGGACTACAGGCTTGCTCCACCATGCCCAACTAATTTTTGTATTTTTAGTAGAGACAGGGTTTCACCATGTTGGCCAGGTTGGTGTCAAACTCCTGACTATAGGTGATCCTCTCGCCTCAGCCTCCCAAATTGTTGGGATTACAGGCTTGAGCCACAGGGCCTGGCCATACATAATTAAAATTTAGAGAATGTCACACATGCCTAATTATTTCTACTATTTTTCTTTTATAAATTGAGAAACTGACTCTTTGGCTGAACTGGTGCCTATTCCAGTAAATTCAAAGAAAGTTTTGATTTATAAGAGAACTTTACAGGCCAGGCATGGTGGCTAACTACATCTGTAGTCCCAGCACTTTGGGAGGCCGAGGCCGCGGGTGGATCGCTTGAGCTCAGGAGCTCGAAACCAGCCTTGGCAACATAGTGAAACCCATGCCTACTAAAAAATACAAAAATTAGCAGACATGGTGGTGCACGCCTGTGGTCCCAGCTACTCGGGAGGCTGAGGCAGGAGGATTGCTTGAGCCCAGGAGGCAGAGGTTGCAGCGAGCTGAGATCACACCACTGCACTCCAGCCTGGGTGACAGAGCAAGACCCTGTCTCAAAAGAAAAGAAAATAATAAAATCTTAAAAAAAAAAAAAAAGAAAACTTTACAGTCTGATTATTCTGAATTAGGGAACTGAATTTGGAACAGATATAATCAAGAGTTGTCAGAGGACATAAGACATACGCATAAGCAATTTTATTCAAAGGCTATACATGGTTGTAACAAATAGGAAACACAACGATAAATAATAGTGATTACTAGTAATTTTTATTTTTATTTTATTTTATTTTATTTTTTTGAGACGGAGTCTCACTCTGTCACCCAGGGTGGAGTGCAGTGGCGTGATCTCGGCTCACTGCAACCTCCACCAACTGGGTTCAAGCGATTCTCCTGCCTCAGCCTCCTGAATAGCTGGGATTACAGGTGCATGCCACCATGCCCAGCTAATTTTTGTATTTTTTTAGTAGAGACGGGGTTTCACCATGTTGGTCAGGCTGGTCTCAAACTCCTGACTTTGTGATCTGCCCACCTCGGCCTCCCCAGGTGCTGGGATTACAAGCATAAGCCACCGCTCCCAGCCCTTGATTACTAGTAATTTAACTTTAAAAAATTTCTTGCCAAAATGATTCCATCATATGTAAGAAGTCTAGAGAGTTAACAGAATATTTTGGGAATAAAGAAGAATTTCTGTTTATCTGAGCATGAATAACTAGGTTGTTACAGGAAGAAAATGCAGATCTTAATTTTACTTTTTGTTTTCAATCCATATTAAAATTTACATTAAAGGATATGTGAGCCTTCAAATTTGTCTTTTGTCTTTTAAATTTTTATTTATTTTATTTTATTTATTTATTTATTTATTTTTTATTTTTCTGAGATGGAGTCTCGCTCTGTCACCCAGGCTGGAGTGCAGTGGTGCAGTCTTGGCTCACTGCAAGCTCCACCTCCCAGGTTCACACCATTCTCCTGCCTCAGCCTCCCGAGTAGCTGGGACTACAGGCACCTGCCACCATGCCTGGATAATTTTTTGTATTTTTAGTAGAGATGGGGTTTCACCGTGTTAGCCAGGATGGTCTCGATCTCCTGACCTGGTGATCTGCCTGCTTCAGCCTCCCAAAGTGCTGGGATTACAGGCATGAGCCACCGTGCCTGGCTAAAATTTTAAATAATACTTTTGAATTTATTTTTATGTAACTCTATAGATATGCATTGAGACATACACAAATATGTAAATATGTCAGCCAGGAGTTTGAGGCCAGCTTGGGTATCATAGTGAGATATGATAGTGAGACCTCCTATCTGTAAAAAACAGAAGTATTTTTTGTTTTTGTTTTTGTTTTTGTTTTGAGACAGAGTCTTGCTCTTGTGACCCAGGCTGGAGTGTAATGGTGTGATCTTGGCTCACTGCAAATTCCGCCTCCCAGGTTAAGCCATTCTTGTGCCCCAGCCTCCCAAGAAGCTGGGATTACATGTGTGTGCTACCACACCCAGCTAACTTTTGCATTTTCAGTAGAGACAGGGTTTCTGCATATTGGCCAGGCTGGTCTGGAACTCCTGGCCTCAAGTGATCAACACACCTTGGCCTCCCAAAGTACTGGGATTACAAGCATGAGCCACTGTGCCTGGCCAAAAATTAGGTATTTATTTATACATCAAAATATCTATAAAGAAATAAAACATATTCTTAAATGTTTTTAGATCTGGAGTAGAGAAGTTGGACCTTGAGGATACTTTACATATTTTTATGTATATGTATTTTTATTTATTTTTTTAAAAGACTTTAAGAGCAGTTTTAGGTTCACAGCAGAATTAAACAGAAAGCACTGAGATTTCTCATGCACACCCTTCCCCCACACATGTGCAACTTCCCCCGTTTTCATCATCTTCCACCAGAGAGCTACATTTGCTGCAATCCATGAATCATCATAATCATAATCACCCAAAGTCTGTAGTTTACATTAGGGCTCACTCTTGGTGTTGTATATTCATGGGTTTAGACAAATTTATAACCCACCATTATACTAGCATACAGAGCAGCTTCACTGGCGTAAAAATTGTTCATGCTCTGCCTATTCATCCCTTCCCCTACCAACTCTTGGCAACCTCTGATCTTCTTGCTTTCCTCCTAGTTTGATTTTCCAGAATGTCATACACAGCTATACCTTGGAGACTTTGCAGGTTGAGCTCCAGACCACCATAGTAAAGCAAACATTGCAATACAGTGAGTCACACAAATATTTTGCTTTCCCAATGCATATAAAAGTTATGTTCACATTATTCTGTAGTCTATCAAGTATGCAATAGAGATCTAGCAGTGGCTCATGCCTATAATCCTGGCACTTTGGGAGGCTGAGGCAGGAGAAGTACTTCAGCCCAGGAGTTTGAGATAAGCCTGGGTAACATGGTAAAACCCCATCTTTACAAAAAATACAAAAATAGACCTGGATGTAGTGGCACAAGCTTGCAGTCCCGGCTACTAAGGAGGCTGAGGTGGGAGGATTGCTGAAGCTCAGGAGGTCGAAGCTGCAGTGAGCTGTGAGCATGCCATTGCACTTCAGACTGAGCAACAGAGCGAGACTGTCTCTACAAAAAAAATGGGTGTGGTGATGCACACCCGTAGTATCAGCTACTTGGGAGGCTGAGGTGGGAGGACTACTTGAGCCTGGGAGGACAAGGCTGCAGTGAGCGGTGATCATGCCACTGCATTCCAGACTGGGCAGCAATGTGAGACCCTATGTCAAAAAATAAAATAAAATAAATAAATAATAAATTCTTGTCATTTCAACAATGTTCACAGCATCTTCACCAGGAGCAGATTCCATCTCAAGAAACCATTTTCTGTGCTTGTTTCAGCAGCACATATACTAAAATTGGAATGATGTAGAGAAGATTAGCATGGCCCCTGAGCAAGGATGACATGCAAATTTGTGAAGTGTTACACATTTTTTGACAAATGGGATCTAATTAAACTAAAGAGCTTCTGCACAGCAAAAGAAACTATCATCAGGGCAAACAGGCAACCTACAGAATGGGAGAAAATTTTTCCAATCTACCCAAGTGACAAAGGTCTAATATCCAGAATCTACAAGGAACTTAAATTTACAAGAAAAAAAACAAACAACCCCATCAAAAAGTGGGCAAAGAACATGAACAGACACTTCTTAAAAGAAGACATTTATGCAGCCAACAAACATGAAAAAAAGCTCAACGTCACTGATCATTAGAGAAATACAAATCAAAAGCACAATGAGATACCATCTCATGCCAGTCAGAACGGCGATTATTAAAAAGTCAGGAAACAACAGATGCTCGTGAGGCTGTGGAGAAATAGGAATGTTTTTACACTCTTGGTGCGAATGTAAATTAGTTCAACCACTGTGGAAGATAGTGTGGCGATTCTTCAAGGATCTAGAACCAGAAATACCATTTGACCCAGCAATCCCATTACTGGGTATATACCCAAAGGAATATAAATCATTCTGTTATAAAGATACATGCACAGGTATGTTTATTGCAGCACTATTCACAATAGCAAAGACATGGAATCAACCTTAATACCCATCAATGATACACTGAATAAAGAAAATGTGGCACATATACACCATAGAATACTATGCAGCCATAAAAAGGAATGAGATCATGTCCTCTGCAGGGACATGGATGAAGCTGGAAGCCATCATCCTGAGCAAACTAACACAGGACCAAAAAGCAGACACCGCATGTTCCCACTCATAAGTGGGAGCTGAACAACAAGAACACATGGACACAGGGAGGGGAACAACACACACTGGGGCCTGTCGGGGGGCAGGGGGCAGGGGGCAGGGAGAGCATCAGGACAAATAGCTAATGTATGTGGGGCTTAATAGCTAGGTGATGAGTTGATAGATGCAGCAAGCCCCCATGGCACATGTTTACCTATGTAACAAACTTGCACATTCTGCACATGTATCCCGGAACGTAACATAAAATAAAATTAAAAAGAAAAAAAAAAAAGAAGCCACCTTCTTTGCTTATTCATGAGAAGCAACTCCTCATTTGTTTAAGTTTTATGATGAGACTGCGACAATTCAGTCACATTTTCAGGCATCACTTCTAATTCTAGTCCTCTTGCTATTTCTACCACCTCTGCAGTGATTTCCTCAACTGAAGAATTAAACCCCTGAAAGTCATCTATGAGGGTTGGAATAAACTTTTTTCAAACTCCTGTTAATGTTGACATTTTAGCTGGGTGCAGTGACTCATGCCTGTAATCTCAGCATTTTGGTACGCTGAGGTGGGAGGATCACTTGAGCCCAGGAGTTTGAGACCACCCTGGGCAATACATGAGAATTTGTCTCTAAAAAAACTTAAAAAACAATTAGCCAGGTGTGGTAGTGTGGTGTCTTCCTGTAATCCTAGTAACTGGGGAGGCTGAGGAAGGAGGATTGCTTGAGTGCAGGAGTTTCAGGCTGCAGTGAGCCATGATCACACCTCCACTGCACTCCAGCCTGGGCCACAAAGCAAGACTTTATCTCTCTCTCTCTCACTCTTTTTTTTTTTTTTTTTTTTTTTTTTGAGACAGAGTCTTCCTCTGTTGCCCAGGCTGGAGTGCAATAGCATAATCTTGGCTCACTGCAACCTCCACTTCCCAGGATCAAGCCATTCTCTTGCCTCAGCCTCCCAAGTAGCTGGGACTACAGGCATGCATCACCACTGTGGGCTAATTTTTCTATTTTTAGTAGAGACAGGGTTTTACCATGTTGGCCAGGCTGGTCTTGAACTTCTGACCTCAAGTGATCCACCTGCCCCTGTTTCAAGACCCTATCTCTTAAAAAAAACCTGACATTTTTGACCTCCTCCCATGAATCACACATGTTCTCACTGGCATCTAGAATGGTAAATTTTTTCCAGAAAGTTTTCAATTTACTTTGCCCAGATCCATCAGAAGAATCACTATCTATGGCAGCATAGTCTTATGAAATTTCTTTCTTTTCTTTTTTTTTTTAAATTAATTAATTAATTAATTTTTATTTTTTGAGTTGGAGTCTCGCTCTGTAGCCCAGGCTGGAGTGCAGTGGTGCGATCTTGGCTCACTGCAAGCTCTGCCTCCCGGGTTTGTGCCATTCTTTTGCCTCAGTCTCCCGAGTAGCTGGGACTACAGGTGCCCACCACTATGCCCAGCTAATTTTTTGTGTTTTTAGTAGAGATGGTGTTTCCCTGTGTTAGTCAGGATGGTCTCGATCTCCTGACCTCATGATCTGCCTGCCTCGGCCTCCCAAAGTGTTGGGATTGCAGGCATGAGCCACCGTGCCCGGCCTCTTTTTTTTTTTTTTTTGAGATGGAGTCTTGTTCTGTTTACCAGGCTGGAGTACAGTGGCACAATCTCAGCTCACTGCAACCTCCACCTCCCAGGTTAAAGCAATTCTCCTGCCTCAGCCTCCTGAGTAGCTGGGATTATAGGCATGCACCACCATGCCCAGCTAATTTTTGTATTTTTGGTAGAGATGGGGTTTCACCATGTTGGCCAGGCTGGTCTCAAACTCCTGACCTCAAGTGATCCACCCACCTCGGCCTCCCAAAGTGTTGAGATTACAGGCATGAGCCACCGCTCCTGGCCAAAATAGATTTCTTAAATAATAAGACTTGAAAGTCAAAATTCGGCTGGGCACAGTGGCTCATGCCTGTAATTCTCCTTTGAGATGCCAAGGCAGGTGGATCACCTGAGGTCAGGAGTTCGAGACCAGCCTGGCCAATATAGCAAAACCCCGTCTCTACTAAAACTACAAAAATTAGCCAGGCGTGGTGACATGCACCCATAATCCCAGCTACTCGGGAGGCTGAGGCAGGAGAGTTGTTTGAACCCGGGGATGGAGGTTGCAGTGAGCCGAGACCGCGCCATTTCACTCCAGCCTGGGCAGAAGAGCGAGACTCCGTCTCAAAAAAAAAAAAAAAGAAAGTCAAAAATCTTCATTGATCCATGGGCTGCAGAATGGATGTTGTGTTAGCAGGCATGAAAACAGTATCAATCTCCTGGTACATAGCCATCAGAGCTCTTGGTTGACCAAGTGCACTGTCAATGAACAGTAATATTTTGAAAGTAATCTTTTTTTCTGAGCAGTAAGTCTCTACAGTAGGCTTAAAATACTCTGTAAACATGCCATAAGAGATGTACTGTCGTCCAGGCTTTGTTGTTTCATTAACAGAGCACAGGCAGAATAGATTAGTGTAATTTTTCTTTCTTTCTTTCTTTTTTTTTTTTGAGACGGAGTTTTACTCCTGTTGCCCAGGCTGGAGTGCAATGGTGTGATCTCGGCTCACTGCCACCTTTGTCTCCTGGGTTCAAGTGATTCTCATGCCTCAGCCTCCTGAGTATCTGGGATTACAGGCGTGCACCACCACGCCTGGCTAATTTTGTATTTTTAGTAGAGACAGGGTTTCTCTATGTTGGTCAGGCTGGTCTCAAACTCCTGACCTCAGGTGATCCACCTGCCTCGGCCTCCCAAAGTGCTGGGATTACAGGTGTGAGCCACTGCGCCTGGCCAGATTAGCCCAATTTTTCAGGGTTCTAGGATTTTTGGAATGGTAAATAAGCACTGGCTTTAACTTAAATTACCAGTTGCATTGGTCTCTAACAAGAGTCAGCCTATTCTTGTAATCTCTGAAGCCAGGCATTCACTTCACCTCTGTAGGGATCATCTTCCGATAGAAGGCTGTTTTCTGTACATTGTAAATCTGTTGTTCAGAATAGTCATCTTCATCAACGATCTTAGCTAGATCTTCTGGATAACTTGTTGCAGCTGCTACATCAGCACTTGTTGGTTTACTTTGCACTTGAATGTTACAAAGAAGCCTTCTTTCTTTAACACTTATGAACCAATTTCTGCTAGCTTCCAACTTTTCTTCTGCAGCTTCTTCACCTCTTTCAACCTTCGCAGAATTTTTTAAGAGAGTTTGGGTCTTACTCTGAATTAAGCTTTGGCCTAATTCAGGGAGTGTTGCTGGTTTGATTTTCTACCTAGACACTACAACTTTCTTCATATCACTAATAAGGCTGTTTCACGTTCTTATAATTTGTGTGTTCACTGGAGTCTCACCCTGTCACCAAGGCTAGACTCAAATTCCTTGCCTCCCATTTTAGCCTCCCAAAGTGCTGGCATTCTCCTGCCTCAGCCTCCCAAAGTGCTGGGATTACAGGCTTGAGCCACCACACCTGGCCTAATTTCCTTCAAGAACTTTTCCTTTGCATTAACACCTTGGCTACCATTTGGCGCAAGAGGCCTAGCTTTCAGCCTGTCTTGGATTTTGACTTGCCTTCCTCACTAAGCTAATCATTTCTAGCTTTAGGTGTGTCTTCCTTTACTTTAACGCTTAGAATTAGAAGTCATTGTAATTTGGGGGACACATTCAAACCATAGCAAATGTGAAACCGCTTAGTATAGTGCTTGGCACATATTATATGTTCAATAATGTTATTTGGCTAAGAGTGGTGGTTCACACCTATAATCCCAGCACTTTGGGAGGCCAAGGTGGGCGGATCACTTGAGATCAGCCTAGGCAACATAATGAAACCCTGTCTCTGAAAATAAAAAAACATATAAATTTAAAAAACAAACACAAAATAATATTATCTGGATTTAAATCTTGTATATTAACCTATGTATCTTAATACTTTTAATACAAGCCCATGCCTACCTCTTATTACATTTATTCCCAAACATTTTGTGTTTTCTATTGCTAATGTAGGAACGAGAAGGAAGATTTATTGCAAGGTCAGAAAAAGCAAGGCTGGAAAGGCGGGTAGGGAGATTAGGGCCCTTGACTGACAGCAGAAAATTTGGGTTTTATCCAGGCAGCAATTGAGAAGCCACCAAAAGAAATAATCAGTATAGTAACATAATCAGAGTTATGCTTTAGAAGGATATTTCCGTTTTAGCATATAGAAGGAGCATAGGACCAGAGCCAATGAGAGCAACAATTACGGCAAGGCCTTTCAGTTGTACAAATTGATACGAAGGCAGCATAATAATCAAGAAGCTGTGGGGTGGGGGGTGGGGGGTGGGAGACTAGGGGAGGGATAGCATTAGGAAAAATACCTAATGTAGATGACGGGTTGATGGGTGCAGCAAACCACCATGGCACATGTATAGCTATGTAATAAACCTGCACATTCTGCACATGTACCCCAGAACTTAAAGTATAATTTAAAAAAAATAATAATCAAAACCTGGTATTTAAACCTTCTAGGGGAGGTTACAGAAGGGTCAAAAGAATGTGGTTCATCTGGTGCTTTAAAACTCTGAGGCTCACATATGTACAATCAGTTTATTACACTCCCCTAGTTTCATAAAGATACAGGTGTTCTTAGACCTGCTTTTGATTTTTTTCTATTTTTTTGATCCTCTCTTCTTATATATGCCAGTTTCAAAATGCCCTAGATGTTAATGGTCAACTTCTAAAAATGTCAAGAATTTGCACAGAAGGAGAAGGTGAGTGACTTGCATTGGGCCACAAGGAAGGTCTTAATTACGAGTGTCTCAATAGGAAGCAACAAGGAAACAGACAAATGAAGTTGCTTAGTACTAAGTAGGCACAGAAAGAAGACATGAGGTTTAGAGAAAAAGTAGGAATCCTGCATGCAGGAAGTGGGAGCTTGAGAGAGAAAGACGTAAACAAAATTTTTAGGGTTTTTCTTGCCTGGGTGTCTAGGAGATTAGAAGTTGTATAAACAGGTGGAAGAGTAGTTTAGAGGATTCCCACAAGAAGTCAGAAAGATAATTAAAATTTAGTTATATTAAATTAAGTATTGCCAGAAATTAGAGTGGCACTGTTCAAACCGGAGTTAAAAATTCAAAACTAGAGCTCAGGAGAGGTCAGAGATGGATATAAAGAGTTGAATATTGGGGATATGGAGTTCATACTTGCAGGAATGGTGACATCACTGAGGACGCTTATCTGGTACAAATGATGGGAAGGTTGAGGGCAGAAACTGAGAAAATATCACTTTGAGGGGCAGGAAGGGAAGAATGGTTTCCTGAGCAGCAGCAGAAAGTTCAGAGAGTTGGAGAAACAATGGAGTATAGAGTCTCACCTACGCTGGAGAGGCATCTGAGGATCAACATGTGTCAGCAAAGTCAAGGGGTCTCAGATTTGGCAATGAGGTCACTACTGACTTTGGAAGCTATTGGTAGAGTGGTGGGAATGAACAAATCTAATCATATCTCAAAAGGATTGGTAGAAAGAAGAGAGAGAAATGAAGTGATGTTGACGCCAAAAGATAAGTGGGTAGGAGAACATCTCTTTATATAGCTTTTCTCAAGTAGTAGCAGCATGTTAAGCAAATAAAAGACAACAGAGAATCTCCACGCATTTCGAAATGGTCTGATTTATTGTGTAATTTTTATATTTTTTCTGCTTAAAACCGTTCATTAGCTTCATTGCTTGATAAACTCCTAAGAATGATTTAGAAATTCCTCTGTGATCTGGGTTCTGCATATTTCTCTATGCAGAAATATTTCTCATCGCTCACACCTCCTTTGCACACACAGCTTTTTCCAGCTTTTCAAATGTCTGGTGCTCGTTCTTGTGCTGGTGTTTGCAGCTTCTACGTCTTCCTTCTAGTTCCTTGTTAGCTTCATAAATCTTTAACGGTCTTCTTAAACTAAAGTTCTTTTCTATGAATCATTTCTGGGTGCTCACGATTGATATCAACATTCCCCTGTATTTCTATCACCTAGCTCCATGTTGGGTACATAGTCTGTATTCTGTAAATGCTGAATGAACAAATAAATGAAAATGGGTCTTCACATCACATCCATTTTTCATTTCAAAAACATACAATATAGTACATAGCATTTATTCTTGCCATACAATATTCACTTTTGTGATTTTGTTAAAACACAAATAAAATTTTTTTTTTTTTTTGACATGGAGTCTCGCTCTGTCGCCCAGGCTGGAGTGCAGTGACGCGATCTCGGCTCACTGTAAGCTCCGCCTCCCGGGTTCACGCCATTCTCCTGCCTCAGCCTCCTGAGTAGCTGCAACTACAGGCGCCCGCCACCACGCCCAGCTAATTTTTTTTGTATTTTTAGTAGAGACAGGGTTTCACCGTGTTAGCCAGGATGGTCTCGTTCCCCTGACCTCATGATCCGCCCACCTCCGCCTCCCAAAGTGCTGGGATTACAAACGTGAGCCACCGCGCCCGGCCAACACAAATAAAATTTTAAGTAGCTCCAGCTACTCAGGAGGCTGAGGCAGGAGGATGGCTTGAGTCCTGAAGGTCGAGGCTGCAGTGAGGCGTGATTGTGCCACTGTACTCTAGTCTGGGCAACAGAGAACAACCCTGTTTCAAAAAAAAAGAGAAAGAAAAAAAAGAAAATTTAAAAATATTATTTAAAGCTTGTAACATAAAAGTTCTAATCTCATTAGTCAGTTGTAATTTTCCATTTCATTTCTAAACGTTAGAGTGGGCTATTTTTTCCCTTTATTTCCTTTGGAGCAATTGTCCTCTTTATGGATCTAGTAAAAAGAATCAGGGACATCCCTCTGTTTTAGATCTAAATGACTAAAATCAAACCAATTAAGGTTTCAGCGCTACAAGAATCAAGGAGGTTTTAATCTCAATTTGTGTTTGCATTTATGACCGTTGGCTCTTCCAAGGGAGAGAGAAGACGGCCCCTACACCTGGTTTCAGGTTGATTACAATCAACAAGGACCCAGTTTAGTATAGAAGGCTCGTTTTGCATTAAACACCTTTCTGTGCAGAGGAGGTGGTGGTTGTGAAGATAAAAATCTTTGACCAAATCCTGCCAATTTGCATTGTTCTCTGGGAGAAAAGGCTTTCAAAAGTTAAGGAACAAAAGAGGATTTGGTTTTCCAATCTCCCTTAGGCGGCAGCAGATTGTGAAACAGCCACCGGGAGAAACCAAAGTATAAATTATCAATAAGAGGACGGTGTGTGTGTGTGTGTGTGTGTGTGTGTGTGTGTGAGAGAGACAGACAGAGAGAGAAAGTGAGAGAAGCGAGGAAAGAGATAGGGAACACACATGCTAAGACTCCGAGGCGTTTTCCACGATGTGCCTGGTTATGTAATGTTGATAATGAAACGCACTGCAAGCAGCATCAATGCGTTCTTCCGACCCTGCTCACCACCCCAAGCTAGGATACAGTGGGGACGGGAAGAGAGGACAGGAAGCCCTGTGCAGGCAGAGAGCTGTCCAGAGGTAAACCAGGCAGCTGGGCAGAACCCGAGCCCAGAGAATTTCTCCCCAGGCCCCGGGACCAGCCCACCGTTGCTGTGGCTCTAAAGATGGGCAGAAGAACCAGTTTCAAAAAGCAGGATCTGGGATCCGACCTCTTAGGTTTTTATTCAGCAGGCAGGGAAAAGGGGTTAGAAGCTGGAAATCTGCATTTCCACTCGGCTCTGGCGACTGAGACAGGAACGCGGGCACCTCACGCTGAAAAGCCACAGCAGCGCGTGGGCAGGGCGCACCCTCGCGCGGGGACGCGGAGCTCCTGGAGCGAGAGCGCGTGCGGTCGCGAGCCCGCCGCTCCCCAGCAACGGCGCATGCGCCCGTTCGTCCCTCAGCGAAGGCGCGCTGCTTGGCGGGCGGGATCTTCCAATCCGAGCCAGCGTTCTCGGAGTACGTATCCAGGAGCTGCAAGCTGAGGGCTGCGGGAGGCGGGAGGAAAAAGTGGGGCCGGGCCTGATTTGGGCTGACCTGTGAAAGTCTGGGAAGGTCTGCGAGAGAAGCCGAGTGTTTTCAGCTCCGGAAGTGGCAGTTGTAAACTTCACCTCCCGGGGGCTCTTCCCCTTCTGTCCCCCTTTGCTCTTTGTCCCCCTCCTCCCGGGTCCTAGAGTCCGTCGTGTTCCAACAGTTTTTGCTCTTATCCTCGTGGGCTGTCTGGGCCTCCTTCTACCCCTGAGACTTGGAGCGGCCCCTGGGGTCTTGGGTGTGCAGCATGGATCACGCGAGACCCCTGAGGTAACCGCACGGTGTGGGGGCTTCGAGGCGGACGACTTGGGAGGGAGGTGTTGAGAGGGTTGTAGGGGTCCCTGAGTGAGTTTGGGGCGGCCCTGGGGCTGTTGGCCTCGCTTTTGGGGCACGCCTCCCCCTCCCTGGGCTGGGTCTCCCCGCCCACCTGGAGGAAGATCTCCGTGGAGCATCCTAGCCAGAGATCGCTGCGGCTGTACCAGAGCGCCGGATGGGGACCAAAGGAGAGGCAGAGGACCGGGATTTGGAGCTTCTTAGGGTTACTGCTGCGGAGCGCTTTCCTTCCCGAGAATCAGTAAGCCCCTAGAGGATAGGGACCACGTCTTTTTGCGCCCTCTCCCCTTTTTATATGCCGGCCACACACTAGACACTCTACAGATGTTTGATAAACGGGAATGAGTTGTGCTAGACTGTCACCTGCAGCTTCTACCTACCCTCCAAGACTTTGAGAGACTTAGAATCTGAGTCAGCTGCGCGTTTTCCCGAAGCTGTACATTTTCTGCAGAAATGGAGCCGGCTTTTTGAATTTTTTTATTCCATTATGATATTGATCCTAGGAAAATACATATTTCATGTATACATTTTAGGTAAATGAGATAAATACGTCTTTGTTTATTAGAGTTGGTGTCCAGCTCTTTTGAATACATGACATACCGATGTTTTATGGTTTTCATAATATTGGAGAAAAGAACGTAACGATTTTGTCACTTTTTTTTTTTTTTTTGAGATGGAGTCTTGCTCTGTCACCCAGGCTGGAGTGCAGTGGCGCGATCTCGGCTCACTGCAAGCTCCGCCTCCCGGGTTCACGCCATTCTCCTGCCTCAGCCTCCCCACCAGCCGGGACAACAGGCGCCCGCTACCACGCCCGGCTAATTTTTTTGTATTTTTAGTAGAGACGGGGTTTCACTGTGTTAGCCAGGATGGTCTCGATCTCCTGACCTCGTGATCCGCCCGCCTCGGCCTCCCAAAGTTCTTGGATTACAGGCGTGAGCCACCGCGCCCGGCATGTCACTTATTTTATTTAACTGCTAGTTCCTACTCTCAACAAAACAGTGGTAGAGCAGAAGATGAACATGGTTTTTCATAAAATGCAGAGGAAACAAAGGCAGTGCAACCTGCTAAGAAGAAAGATGAAGGGCATAGTCTTAGTTTGTAGCTTTCTGTGTTAGTCTTGGCTCAGCCATTTATGAGCTGCGTCCCCGCAGGCAAACCACCTAACCTTCCTAGGCGTTAGGTTCCTTATCTGTCAGATAAGGAGGATGGACTTAGTCTCTAAAGTCTCATTTGATTCTAAAACGTTTTGGTTGTCTCAGTCCCTTGGTCTTGGTCTTGTTTGGATGTAAGAACCAAACTTTCCCTTTAAAGGTTGGTTATGTACCTATGCTGAGGAACACTTCCAACACAGGTGTGGTTACTAATGAAGACAGCAGTGTGTAGTGAAAGAGAATGGACTTAGCCAGATGTGGATTTGAATTCTCATTCTCCGGCTGAATATTTTTACACAAATTATTCAACATCTCCAAGCCTCAGTTTTCTTATCTGTGAAATGTGCATAATCTCATAGAGATGTTGGGATTCAATGAGATCAGGAATGCTCATCTCAGTATCTGGCATATAGTAAGTGGCTCAATAATAGGAATTTCTATCTTTTCATCCACCCATCCCTCGTTTTTCCTCTGATCTGTGCAGACACACTGAAAGATGAGTGCATTTGGGATGACCAACTGAAGGACTCAGATGTGAGGTAGAAAAATTTTTTACCAGTAGTGGCTCCGAAATCTAAAGTAGATTTGCCTTTCTGGCTGGCACCTCCTCTCAGGATGTCCGGATCACTGATCCCTTGGCCTCAATTACCCTTTTATCTATTTTTAAAAATGCTTCTCATTGATGAATGATACACATAATATCCCATCATCTATTTTAGTAGAAATGGTGAGATTAGTTCAACTCCACTATCAAAAAAAGATTAATCTATTAATACATTAACATAAAAAGCTAATTTGAACCTTGCGTTTCTTTATCTATTACTGCTACAGGATGGCCTGGTTTTGGTCCAGAACTGTGAAGGTGCTATCTGGATTGAGAATCGACTGAAGGTCTGAGTAATCTTTTGTTGAGAAGGCCATGGCTTGTCAGTTTGGATATGGGGAAAAATGATATTTTTAAGAAATCTCCAGCAAAGAGCAGAAATGCTTCCCTGATAAGTGAGGTCTTACATGCTTCCCTGGCTGGGATGAACTGTGTCTTGAGGGTCAATAGCAAGGCACACAGCAGAGCTCTGGAGTCAGCTAACTTGGGTGTAAATCCTGACCCTGTCACTAGAGATGTGAGAGATGTGACTTTAGTCAAGTGACTGAGTATCTTTTATTTTTATTTCTTTTATTATTATACTTTAAGTTATAGAGTACATGTGCACAACGTGCAGGTTTGTTACATATGTATACATGTGCCATGTTGGTGTGCTGCACCCGTTAACTCGTCATTTACATTAGGTATATCTCCTAATGCTATACCTCCTCCCTTCCCCCACTCCCTGCCAGGCCGCCATGTGTGATGTTCCCCACCCTGTGTCCAAGTATTCTCATTGTTCAATTCCCACCTAAGAGTGAGAACATGTGGTGTTTGGTTTTCTGTCCTTGCGATAGTTTGCTCAGAATGATGATTTCTAGCTTTATCCACGTCCCTACAAAGGATATGAACTCATCCTTTTTATGGCTGCATAGTATTCCATGGTGTGTATGTGCTACATTTTCTCAATCCAGTCTATCATTGATGGACGTTTGGGTTGGTTCCAAGTCTTTGCTATTGTGAATAGTGCTGCAATACACATATGTGTGCATGTGTCTTTATAGCAGCAAGATTTAGAGTTTCTGCCGAGAGATCCGCTGTTAGTCTGATGGGCTTCCCTTTGTGGGTAACCTGACCTTTCTCTCTGGCTGCCAGTGATGGGATGGCTGGGTCAAGTGGTATTTCTAGTTCTAGATCCTTGAGGAATCGCCATACTGTCTTCCACAATGGTTGAACTAGTTTACAGTCCCACCAACAGTGTAAAAGTGTTCCTATTTCTCCACATCCTCTCTAGCACCTGTTGTTTCCTGACTTTCTAATGATCGCCATTCTAACTGGTGTGAGATGGTATCTCATTGTGGTTTTGATTTGCATTTCTCTGATGGCCAGTGATGATGAGCATTTTTTCATGTGTCTGTTGGCTGCATAAATATCTTCTTTTGAGAAGTGTCTGTTCATATCCTTTGCCCACTTTTTGATGGGGTTATTTGATTTTTTCTTGTAAATTTGTTTAAGTTCTTTGTAGATTCTGGATATTAGCCCTTTGTCAGATGGGTAGATTGTAAAAAAATTTTCTCCCATTCTGTAGGTTGCCTATTCACCCTGATGGTAGTTTCTTTTGCTGTGCAGAAGCTCTTTAGTTTAATTAGATCCCATTTGTCAATTTTGGCTTTTGTTGCCATTGCTTTTGGTGTTTTAGTCATGAAGTCCTTGCCCATGCCTATGTCCTGAATGGTATTGCCTAGATTTTCTTCTAGGGTTTTTATGATTTTAGGTCTATCATTTAAGTCTTTAATCCATCTTGAATTAATTTTTTATAAGGTGTATGGAAGGGATCCAGTTTCAGCTTTCTACATATGGCTAGCCAGTTTTCCCAGCACCATTTATTAAATAAGGAATCCTTTCCCCATTGCTTGTTTTTCTCAGGTTTGTCAAAGATCAGATGGTTGTAGATGTGTGGTATTATTTCCAAGGGCTCTATTCTGTTCCATTGGTCTATATCTCTGTTTTGGTACCAGTATCATGCTGTTTTTGTTACTGTAGCCTTGTAGTATAGTTTGAAGTCAGGTAGTGTGATGCTTCCAGCTTTGTTCTTTTTGCTTAGGATTGTCTTGGCGATGCGGGCTCTTTTTTGGTTCCATATGAACTTTAAAGTAGTTTTTTCCAATTCTGTGAAGAAAGTCATTGGTAGCTTGATGGGAGTGGCGTTGAATCTATAAATTACCTTGGGGAGTATGGCCATTTTCACAATATTAATTCTTCCTATCCATGAGCATGGAATGTTCTTTCATTTGTTTGTGTCCTCTTTTATTTCGTTGAGCGGTGGTTTGTAGTTCTCCTTGAAGAGGTCCTTCACATCCCTTGTAAGTTGGATTCCTAGGTATTTTACTCTCTTTGTAGCAATTGTGAATGGGAATTCACTCATGATTTGGCTCTCTGTTTGTCTGTTATTGGTGTATAGGAATGCTTGTGATTTTTGCGCGTTGATTTTGTATCCTGAGACTTTGCTGAAGTTGCTTATCAGCTTAAGGAGATTTTGGGCTGAGACGATGGGGTTTTCTAAATATACAGTCATGTCCTCTACAAACAAGGACAATTTGACTTCCTCTTTTCCTAATTGAATACCCTTTATTTCTTTCTCCTGCCTGATTGCCCTGGCCAGAACTTCCAACACTATGTTGAATAGGAATGGTGAGAGAGGGTATCCCTGTCTTGTGCCAGTTTTCAAAGGGAATGTTTCCAGTTTTTGCCCATTCAGTATGATATTGGCTGTGGGTTTGTCATAAAGAGCTCTTATTATTTTGAGATACGTCCCATCAATACCTAGTTTATTGAGAGTTTTTAGCATGAAGTGCTGTTGAGTTCTGTCAGAGGCCTTTTCTGCATCTATTGAGATAATCATGTGGTTTTTGTCTTTGGTTCTGTTTATGTGATGGATTACGTTTATTGATTTGCATATGTTGAACCAGCCTTGCATCCCAGGGATGAAGCCAACTTGATCGTGGTGGATAAGCTTTTTGATGTGCTGTTGGATTCTGTTTGCCAGTATTTTATTGAGGATTTTTGCATCAATGTTCATCAGGGATATTGGTCTAAAATTCTCTTTTTTTGTTGTGTCTCTGCCAGGCTTTGGTATCAGGATGACGTTGGCCTCATAAACTGAATTGGGGAGGATTCCCTCTTTCTATTCATTGGAATAGTTTCCGAAGGAATGGTACCTGCTCCTCTTTGTACCTCTGGTAGAATTCGGCTGTGAATCTGTCTGGTCCTGGACATTTTTTGGTTGGTAGGCTATTAATTATTGCCTCAATTTCAAAGCCTGTTATTGGTCTTTTCAAGGATTCAGCTTCTTCCTGGTTTAGTCTTGGGAGGGTGTATGTGTCGAGGAATTTATCCATTTCTTCTAGATTTTCTACTTTATTTGCATAGAGGTGTTTATAGTATTCTGTGATGGTTGTTTGTATTTCTGTGGGATCGGTGGTGATATCCCCTTTATCATTTTTTATTTCATCTTTGATTCTTCTCTCTTTTCTTCTTTATTAGTCTTGCTAGCAGTCTATTAATTTTGTTGATCTTTTCCAAAAACCAGCTCCTGGATTCACTGAGTTTTTGAAGGGTTTTTTTGTGTCTCTATCTCCTTCAGTTCTGCTCTGATCTTAGTTATTTCTTGCCTTCTACTAGCTTTTGAATGTGTTTGCTGTTGCTTCTCTAGTTCTTTTAATTGTGGTGTTATAGTGTCAATTTTAGATCTTTCCTGCTTTCTCTTGTGGGCATTTAGTGCTGTAAATTTCCCTCTACACACTGCTTTAAATGTGTCCCAGAGATTCTGGTATGTTGTATCTTTGCTCTCATTGGTTTCAAAGAACATCTTTATTTCTGCCTTCATTTCGTTATGTACCCAGTAGTCATTCAGGAGCAGGTTGTTCAGTTTCCATGTAGTTGAGTGGTTTTTATTGAGTTTATTAATCCTGAGTTCTAGTTTGGTTGCACTGTGGTCTGAGAGACAGTTTGTTATAAGTTCCGTTCTCTTACATTTGCTGAGGAGTGCTTTACTTCCAACTATGTGGTCAGTTTTGGACTAAGTGGGATGTGGTGCTGAGAAGAACGTATATTGGGGTGGAGAGTTCTGTAGATATCTGTTAGGTCTGCTTGGTGCAGAGCTGAGTTCAATTCCTGCATATCCTTGTTAACTTTCTGTCTCGTTGATCTGTCTAATGTTGACAGTGGAGTGTTAAAGTCTCCCATTATTATTGTGTGGGTGTCTAAGTCTCTTTGTAGGTCTCTAAGACTTGCTTTATGAATCTGGGTGCTCCTGTATTGGGTGCATATATATTTAGGATAGTTAGCTCTTCTTGTTGAACTGATCCCTTTACCATTGTGTAATGGCCTTCTTTGTCTCTTTTGATCTTTGTTGGTTTAAAGTCTGTCTTATGAGAGATTAGGATTGCAACCCCTGCTTTTTTTTGTTTTCCATTTGCATGGCAGATCTTACTCCATCCCTTTATTATAAGCCTATGTGTTTCTGCTCATGAGGTGGGTCTCCTGAATACAGCACACTGATGGGTCTTGACTGTTTATCCAATTTGCCAGTCTGTGTCTTTTAATTGGAGCATTTAGCCCATTTACATTTAAAGTTAATATTGTTATGTGTGAATTTGATCCTGTCATTATGATGTTAGCTGGTTATTTTGCTCGTTAGTTGATGCAGTTTTTTCCTAGCATCGATGGTCTTTACAATTTGGCATGTTTTTGCAGTGGCTGGTACTGGTTGTTCCTTTCCATGTTTAGTGCTTGGTTCAGGAGCTCTTGTAAGGCAGGCTTGGTGGTGACAAAATCTCTCAGCATTTGTGTGTCTGAAAAGGATTTTATTTCTCCTTCACTTATGAAGCTTAGTTTGGCTGGATATGAAATTCTGGGTTGGAAATTCTTTTCTTTAAGCATGTTGAATATTGGCCCCCACTCTCTTCTGGCTTGTAGAGTTTCTGCTGAGAGATCTACTGTTAGTCTGATGGGCTTCCTTTTGTGGGTAACCTGACCTTTCTGGCTAAAGAAAGAGAAAGGCTAAAGAAGAGAAAGGCTGATTTTGATTTCATGTCATAAGGAATTTTTAATCACTGACATAGTTTGGCCAAATTGTGTATTTTAACTTTGTGGAGTTTCACAGGGAAGTTCCAAGTAAAGCTAGAAATAAATACTCTTTAAGGGCACTGCAGTTCTTTAACTTAACTTCATATTCCATTGACATCTTCACTACTATCCTGTAACTCTGAACTTGACTGTCCTCATCATTCCTTGCCTTTTCACCTGGTGGAAGAAGATGGAGGAGATTTTACTGCACCTTCTCTGCCATGCTTGATTGCATGGGAATCCCATCATAGTTCAAATTCAGCCACTGCCCGTATCAACTTTGGTCCTTCATTGATTTAGTCTTCTTAAAACACACAGAGAATAAATCCTTGTTCTCTGTGTCATCAGGAGCTGATATCAGCGAGGAAGATGAAGAATATTAAAAAAAAAAAGACTTGATAAAAGACACACAGGCAGAGCTGGTGTGGAAACCCATTTTCCTGTCTTACCTGTCTGTTACTCAAGATTTTTTCACCTTATGTCCAAGATGCTGCCTGCAGTTCTTTGCCATGTGGCCTCTTCCATGGGCAGTTCACAGCATGACATTTTGCTTCTTTTTTTTTTTTTTTTTTTTTAAGATGGAGTCTCACTCTGTAGCCCAGGCTGGAGTGCAGTGGTGCAGTCTCGGCTCACTGCAGTCTCCGCCTCCTGGGTTCAAGCGATTCTCCTATCTCAACCTCCTGAGTAGCTGGGATTACAGGCGCCCACCACCACACCCAGCTAATTTTCTTTATTTTTAGTAGAGTCGGAGTTTCACCATCTTAGTCAGACTGGTCTCAAGCTCCTGACCTCGTGATCCACCCACCTTGGCCTCCCTAAATGTTGGGATTACAGGCGTGAGCCACCGCGCCTGGCCTGACACTTTGCTTCTTTAAGGTCAGCAGGAAATTGTCATTCAGTCTGCTAAGATAAAAGTCTTATATAATGTAATCATAAGAGTGGCATCCCTTCATCTTTGCTGTATTCTACTGGTTATATATCAGTGAGCTAGAAGTAGATGAAACTTGCTTCTGAGCTATGGAAGATGCCATCTCTCTAGAGGACCATTCAGATTTGAAGATGTTAGGTGCCAAAATAATGCACTGAAGTATGATGATTCTCTTTAACTTTATTGAAACAACTTTATTAAAAGCTTGGTAACTTCTTCTTCCCACACTTCTCTGCCCAATATACAAAAACATGATTAAGGCCCTAACTATCTGAAATTATTTTCCTAAGAGATAAATAGAAGTCTGTTTACGCCTGTTGTGCCACCTGTGCGTATGTGTATTTAAGCTTTTCAACAAAACAGGAACATTTCATGTATGTGTTTTTGTGCCTTGGACATTACTCTTATATACAGAAAGGTCCATTCCTTCTAGGTTCTAACTCACTTTCATTCTGAAGGAAGTTTTCCTGGGGTCTGACCTTCAGGAGCGTGGTGATAAGGTGACAAGATTTTGGGACAATATCTGAAGAGCTTGATAGAGACTCCTTGGTGCCCCCCACTTAATAGCTGAATGGCTTTGGGCAAGACAGTTGAGGCTCTCTCAATCAGATGAGTTTTCTTATAAAGTGAGGATAATAACCCTCAGGTAAGATAACTTATAGTTCAGCTTTATGTGTCATCAGTGGCCTTGTAGAAAGAACTTGGACTTCAGTGTCAGAGAGTTATGAATTGGAATCTTGGTTCTGTAACTATGTGACTTTTCCAAGTTACTTCTTTTTTTTTTTTTTTTTTTTTTTGAGACGGAGTTTCTCTCTTGTTGGCCAGGCTTGAGTGCAGCGGTGCGATCTTGGCTCACTGCAACCTCTGCCTCCCAGGTTCAAGCAATTCTTCCGCCTCAGCCTCCTGAGTAGCTGGGATTACAGGCATGTGCCACCACGCCTGGCTAATTTTATATTTTTAGTAGAGACGGGGTTTCTCTATGTTGGTCAGGCTGGTTTAGAACTCCCGACCTCAGGTGATCTGCCTGCCTCCGCCTCCCAAAGTGCTGGGATTATAGGCGTGAGCCGCCACACCCGGCTCAAGTTACTTTTAATCTCAGTCTTGGTTTTCTTGGTAGAAAAATGGGATAATCCTTACATTGCAGTGTTGTAAGGGTCGCAATGCTATATATAAAATACCAGGTACAGTGCTTGACCGTGTAGTAGGTGCTCAGTAGATGAATGACGGTGGTATTCATTTGTCTACCACTATTTCCAACCTAGTCTTTCAGGTCCCTGGAGAGATGGGATCTCCCCATTCCCACATCATCTTGGCCAAAATTTCAACCTCTGTCCTAGGTGAGACTGTTCAGTCAGCCACGTGAATCACTGTTGTAGAGATCATTTGGATCTATATGTAGGAGCTGTTAGTCAGTTCTCAGCACTGAGATACAGTCTCCATCTCAGTCTGCTTATTTGAGTTCGTTTTCTTTTGGTGATCTCCCTGAGGTCTAGGTATCTCTATACACCTACAATTTCACTTATCAATTATTACATCTTTCCCAAATAAGCCAAAAAACAAGAAAAATCTCCAATAGTATCAGGACTCAAACTGCTATTGTATCATTTACTATTTTAACAGACCTCAAATCATCTAATCTGAAGCCATAGACATCTTGGGCAATTTTAATCATCAAGAAAGAAATATGTCATTAAGAAACAGGAGGGTATTTTGAAAGAGTTGGAAAACATCATGAATTTGAATACTTCAAGTAATGGCACTGGTGATACCCAAAGGTAAGCCTCTAGCTCTTCTTTTAGTTGATGAACGTTTTTAGTTGCAAGGAACAGGGAGAAGTCAGTGGTTGCAGAGCTAACTGTAAGAATTCTCATGGGATGGTAAGGGGAGTAGAAATTCTGTGGAGCATGAATGAAGGAGCATGAATGAAGCCTCGTAAGAAGTGGAACTGATTCTAGAGACTTCATGGGGATTTTGTGCTTCTCTGTTAATTTGGACCATAAAAGTCTGTGTGTCTGAACTTCGTCCTGTTACTAGAGACTTGCTTCTTCTTTTCCACTACTTTAAATCTTTCCCTTGTATTTTTTCTTATTTATATTTCTGTTTTGTTTTCTTTAACCTCTGTGGCTTTAATTCCTCTTTCTTCATTGGCCCAGCTCTAATTCATGGCTACTGTTTAAGCATTCATTTAGTCTTAGCTCCTGTTGCTGTTTCGCTTCCTTACTTGGTATCTCTCAGTTTACCTTCCAAGAAGTAACACCTAATTGCTGTTGCTCATCTTTTTCGTACCATTGATTTCTGCCTTTGGGTGTGGCGCCTACCTTTAGTTCATTCACCTTTGGTGGGTGGAGTCTATAATATAAAACTGGACCACATAGGGCAGTGCCACTCTCTCCTAAGTGTGCTTTACAAAGAAATAAGTACTGAAATTAAAAGTAAATGTTTAGAAACTTTTATAGTCATGTAACAGAGTAATATTCTGTCTGCTGAATCTAAGAATAAAACATTTGGGGTTGTATTCTGTCTGTTTTTAAAATTTCTTTAAAAATAATGCATTAAATATATTTTACAAAATCATCATGGGATGGGGTGAAGATAGTCCTTCCTCATATTTAGTTTGAGAAGGACTGATCTAGACTGCCTTTTCAGCAAGGACGTGTGGGTGGGACAAGTACCAAGACTAACATGTAATTTACCCGTAAATTTGCTATACAGATGTTTTCCACTTAGCTTTTGAAGCTACCCACCCCCCACTTTTTTTTTTTTTTTGAGACAGAGTCTTGCTCTGTCGCCCAGATTGGAGTGCAGTGGCATGATCTTTGTTCCCTGCAACGTCCGCCTTCTGAGTTCAAGTGATTCTCCTGCTTCAGCCTCCTAAGTAGCTGGGATTATAGGTGCCTGCCGCCACGCCTGGCTAATTTAAAATACGTATTTACAAATTAGAATATTTCACCTTATTTAGTATCCTGCTTTTTCAATTTTGGGGAAACTTCTTACCACATCAATATATCATAGTTTTAAAATTTTTCTTTAGTGGGGTCTTGTTATGTTGCCCAGGCTGTCTGAGAACTCCTGGCCTCAGGCAATCCTCCTGCATCAGCCTCCCAAGTAGCTGGAACTGTAGGCACACACCATTGCCCCGGCTTGTCATCATTTTTAATAGCTAAATTACTTTTTATAATTATAGAATCTGGATACAGTTATTTAAAATCTACTACTAATCTACTTTCTGTTTCTATAGATTTGCCTTTTCTGAACAATTCATGTGAATCGAATCACATAATAGATGGTCTTTTGTGGCTTCTTTTACAGGGCATATTCCTGAGGTTTGTCAAGTTGTAGCACGTAGCAGCACTTTGTTTCTTTTTATTGCTGATAGTATTCCATTGTATGGATATGCCACATTATGCCCATCTACCAGTTGACAGACATTTGAGTTGTTTCCACTTTTTGAGTACTATGAATAATGCTGCTGTGCACGTTTGCATGTCTTTGTGTTGACATATGTTTTTGTTTCCCTTAGGTAGATTCTTAGGAGCAGCAATGCTGTATCATATAGTAAATTTATGTTAAAATTTTCAAGAAACTGCCAAATTGTGTTCTAAAGTGGCTGGGTCATTTTATATTATCACTAGCAATAATTGAGGGTTTTAATTTCTCCATATCCTGACCAGTACTGGTTTTTATCTGACTATTTCAATTTAGCCATTTTGGTGAGTGTGAAGTTGTATGTTATTGTGGTTATAATTTGAATTTTCCTAATGATTAATGATTTGAACATCTTTGCATGTGCTTTTTGGTAATTCATGTATCTTCATTGGTGAAATGTCTCTTCAGATCTGTTTATTTTTAAATTGTGTTATTTATTTTGATGTTATTGAGCTTTAAGAGTGTTTGTATATTTGGAATGCAAGTCCTTTATCAGATACATGATTTGCTGGCCTGGTGGGCTGAGGTGGGTGGATTGCTTGAGCCCAGGAGTTCGAGACCAGCCTGGCCAACATGGCGAAACCCCATCTCTACAAAAAAATACAAAAATTAGCCAGGCGTGGTGGTGTGCCTGTGTGGTCCCAGCTACTCCAGAGGCTGAGGCACGAGAATTGTTTGAAGCTGGGAGGTGGAGATTGCAGTGAGCCAAGATCATGCCACTGTACTTGAGCCAGGGTCACAGACCGAGACCTTGTCTCAACAACAACAACAACAAAAAATAAGATATATGATATGCAAACATTTTTCTCCTGTTTAGTGGCTTGACTTTTCTTTTTCTTAATAATGTCTTTGGAAATGCACAAGTTTTTAACTTTGATGAAGTCCAGTTTATCAGTGCTTTTCCTATAGGAGTTGTGCTTTTGGTTTTGCATATAAGAAATCTCTGACTAACTTAAGGTCATGAAGATTTTTCTTCTATGTTTTCTTCTAGAAGTTTTATAATTTTAGCTCTTATATTTAGTGCTCTATTTTAAGTTACTTTTTGTATGGGGTAAGGGTCTAAATTTGTCTCTTTGCATGTGCATAGCCAGTTGTTCCAGCAGCGTTGTTGATAAGAGTAACCTTTCCCCCTTGAATTGCCTTGGTACTTCGGTTGAAAATTACTTAACCATTTAAGTATAGGTTTATTTCTAGAGTCTTAACTCTGATACATTGATTTACATGTCTGTTCTTTTTTTTTTTTTTTTTTTTTTGAGGCAGTCTCACTCTATTGTCAAGGCTGGAGTGCAGTGGCGTGATCTCACTGCAGCCTCTGCCCCCCGGGTTCAGGTGATTCTCCTGCCTCAGCCTCCCGAGTAGCTGGGATTACAGGCACCTGCCACTGTGCCCAGCTAATTTTTGTATTTTTAGTAGAGACGGGGTTTCACCATCTTGGGCAGGCTGGTCTTGAACTCCTGACCTTGTGGTACACCGGCCTCAGCCTCCCACAGTGCTGGGGTTACAGGCATACATGTCTGTTCTTAATCCAATATCACATTGTCTTGATTACTGTAGCTTTATAGTAAGTTTTGAAATTAGGAATCAAAAGTTTTCCCATTTGTTCTTCAAGATTGTTTTGGCTATTTTGAATTCTTTGTCTTTCCATATGAATTTTAGGATCAGCTTTTCAGTTTCTGCAAAAATGTCTGTTGGGGTTTTAATAGGGATTATACTGAATATGTAGAATAATTTGGGGAGAATTGCCATTTTAATAATATTGAGTTTTCCTTACATGAATGTGAATAGTGGAATGTCTTTCCATTTGTTTAGCTTTTCAACTTCTTTGAACAACATTTTGTATTTTTCAGTGTAAAAATCTTTCACTTTTTTTTTTTTTGAGACAAGGTCTTGCTCTGTTGCCTAGGCTAGAGTACAGTGGCATGATCTTAGCTCACTGTGGCCTCAACTCCTGAGCTCAAGTGATCCTCCTGCCTCAGCCTCCTGAGTAGCTAGGACTACAGGCATGTACCACCATGCCTGGCCAATTTTTTTTATTTTTGTAGAGACAAGATCTTGCTATGTTTCTCAGGCTGGTCTTGAACTCCTGGCCTCAAGTGATCCTCCTGCCTTGGCTTCCCAAAGTGCTGGAATCAGGCATGAGCCACCACCCCTGGCCTTGCATTTCTTTTGTTAAATTTATTTTATTCCTTTTGATGCTGTTATAAATGGAATTGTTTTCTTAATTTTGTTTTTGGATTGTTCATTGCTAGTATATAGAAGTATAATTGATTTTTGTATATTGATCTTGTATTCTGTGACCTTGCTGAAATTGATTTTAGTTCTAGTCTGTTTTTTCTCAGTGGATTTCTAGAATTTTCTTTCAGAATCGTATCCTTTGTAATTAAAAAGTTTTACTTCTTCTTTTACAGTATGCATGCCTTTTATTTCTTTTGTGTTGCATGATTGCACCATCTACATCTCCAATACATTTTTTTTTTTTTTGAGGCGGAGTCTCGCTCTGTTGCCCAGGCTGGAGTACAGTGGCGCGATCTCGGCTCAGTGCAAGCTCCGCCTCCCGCGCTTACGCCATTCTCCTGCCTCAGCCTCCGGAGTAGCTGAGACTACAGGTGCCCGCCACCACGCCCGGAAAATTTTTTGTGTTTTTAGTAGAGACAGGGTTTCACCATGTTAGCCAGAATGGTCTCGATCTCCTGACCTCGTGATCCGCCCGCCTCGGCCTCTCAAAGTGCTGGGATTACAGGCGTGAGCCACCGCGCCTGGCCTTATTTTTTGACTTTTTAATAATGGCCTTTCTGACTGGTGTGAGACGGTATCTCATTGTGGTTTTGATTTGCGTTTCTCTAATGATCACCGATACTGAGCTTTGTTTCATATGCTTGTTGGCTGCGTGTATGTCTTCTCTTAAAAAGTGTCTTTTTATGTCCTTTGCCCACTTTTTAATGTTTTTTTTTCTTGTAAATTTAAGTTGCTTATAGATGCTGGATATTAGACCTTTGTCAGTTGTATAATTTGCAAATTTTTTTTCCCATTCTCTAGGCTGTTTACACTGTTGATAGTTTCTTTTGCCATGAAGAAGCTCTTAAGTTTAATTAGATCCCATTTGTCAATTTTTGCTTTTGTTGTGATTGCTTTAGGCATCTTCATCATGACGTCTTTGCCCGTTCCTGTGTCCAGGATGGTATTGCCTAGGTTGTCTTTCAGGGATTTTTATAGTCAAATATATTTCTTAGGCTTTTGTATGAAACCTATTTATTTCTCTCTAGACTTTGGAGGAACTACTTTTTTGTTCGTTGTTTTCTAAAATTTTCATGCATTTAATCTGGGCTCTTTTAATAGGCCCTTTCGGTTTGAAACTTACATCCTTCAGAATCTGCCTATTTCCGTGGATTTGTTTCTATAATAGTTTCCTTCCCTTCAGAGAGACATTGTAGTGCAGTGGTTAAGAGGATATATCATGGAGCCAGGCTTTCAGGGTTTGAATTTCAGCTCTGCCCCTCACTAGCCCTGTGAACTTGGGTAATAGGGGGTCATAATAGTACCAATCTCATGAGATTATTGTGAAGAATAAATAAGTTTATATATGTAAAATGCTTAGAACAATGCTTACAAAATAATAAGACTATTTAATGTTATAAATTTATTTTTTCTCATTCTGCACCTTTATTTAGATTTTGAACTTCTTGGACAGTCTTCTAATTTAAAAAATTTTCTATTTTTAATCTCCATCTCTTTTTTTGCTTTATTTTCTGGGAGATTTTTTTTTTTTAATTTTTATTTATTTAGTTTTTCGTTTTCTTAGTTTATGTTTTTGATTTCTTTTCTTTTCTTTTTTTTGAGATGGAGTTTCGCGCTTGTTGCCCAGGGTAGAGTGCAATGGTGTGATCTCTGCCCACTGCAACCTCTGCTTCCCGGGTTCACGGATTCTCCTGCCTTTGCCTCCCAAGTAGCTGGGATTACAAGCATGAGCCACCACACCCAGCTAATTTTTTGTATTTTTAGTAGAGGCAGGATTTCACTATGTTGGCCAGGCTGGTCTTGAACTCCTGGCCTCAAGTGATCTGCCCGCCACAGCCTCCCAAAGTGCTTGGAGGCCAGGCGTGAGCCACTGCACCCGGCTGTGTTTTTGATTTTTAAGAGCTGTTTTTTTTTTTGTCTGAATATTTCATTTCTTATTGCAGTCATGGATGTGACATATGGATGATATACTCTCTCCTGTTTTTTTTAGGAGACAATGTTAGGTTTTTTTTTTTTCCCCTCTTCTAAGTTGTCATCTTTCTGCATAGTCTTTCAAGGCATGCTTCTTTCCATGCACCATATTTTTGGTCTCTGTTTATCATATTAGATGCTTATTAAACTTTTGGTGATTGTTGGCTGTCTGCTTATATTGAGAAGTAGGGGCTTAACCTAAAAAGATGACTGGAAGCTCAGTGTGTGAGGCTTTGTGTTTGTAGTGTGCTCTGTGGGGTTATATGGTTAAGCTGTTTTGCTAGAGAACCACTGGCATCAGTATCTTTAGGTATTTTTCACCTGGTTGCTTAGGTTCTGTAGGGAAGACACTTCCAATCTCTGCTTGACTGCCATCGTTCTGGCAAGAACATTCTGGCAAGACAAGTAGTGTTAAAACTCTAGAGCACTCTTTCATTATGTAACTTTTAACTCAAGCTTCTTGTGTATAGTATGAAAAACTTAGGTCATTTATATCTAATGTCTTCTGATCCAGAGACCCTCTGTTTTATCCTCTCCAGGGAATAAACCCCTAGTGTTTTTCTGCCAGACTGGGAAAGAGATAGGTACCCAGTTGTGTGGTATAGGGGATAGGGGATCTGAGGATGTAATTATTTTGTTGGCAGACTTTCAAATAATTCTCCTGTTTTCTGCTGTACTTTTACCTCCATTTTCAAAGGTGTTGCCAATTACTGAGCTTTTGGGGGTTATCAGTTACCACTTGTCCACATGCATTTCAGCTTCCAGTAATTTGTTGCTATTATCTCATCTTTTGTGTTCTTTCTCTTGTGAGTTTATACCTCTAAATTCTGTTTGCTGTTATTTTAATTTTTAATTTTTATTTTTGGGAGAGAGTAGTGTGCTTTAGTCTGACATTTTTCTTTTTGTATTATGTATTACATTTGCAGTAAACAAAATGTATTATTTACAAAGAAAAAAACTGAGAGAACCCAGTCTCTTCCAAAATTACCCAGCTTGTGATATGATCAGACAGTTTAAGTAGCAATCTTGAATAATGTGGTAGTTTCCCATTAGACAGTGGTTTGTTGCTAGGTATCTGTCTTTATATACTACTTTGTATTTCTACATAGCTTTTGCAATGGACATCTTTTACTAGATTGTGAACTCTAAGTCAAGAAGCATGTCATGTTCTCTTTGTTTTTCGAAAAATAAGTTATGAGAAATATCAGAAATGCTCTGAAATGTGCTTTATGAGAAGCATATACATTTTACTGTAATCTCATTTTATAGGTTGAAGAGTGCCTCATTGGATGTAAAACAAGTACTTAAAAATGAAACAGAGTTGGATATTACTGCTGATCTCAGGAAGAAACTCCATCGGGCTAAAAAAGAAAAATTAGAAATAACAACCAAACACAATGCAGAGGTACGATTTATTTTCCTCTCAAATAATGTTAAAAGTTGAGTTTGATTTTTTAGATTTATTTCATATGAAAAACTCCATGTTTAACCTTTATAACTATACCATTCTTGGTCTTAAAAAGGAAATTGTAATAAAGAAAACATGATTTTAAAATGTAGTGTAATTGCATAAGTGTTAAAGTAGAACTTTAATGAATTATGTTTATTTGTATGTTATCTTAGATTTATTTTAATTAATGGGTTCAATTGATTAAAATTATTAATTTATGAACATGTTTGATGATTAAAGGATTTGTAAATCAGACATTTTTGAAATCATAATGTAGGTTCCTTTAAGGTCTCGATTATGGAGCAATCTCTGAAGTAAATTTGAGTATGGAATTTTCAATCATAGTTCAATTCATAAATTGTCTTAGTTTATAAGTCATTATTTCTTTTATTAGTATGTATGTGTGTGTATGTATATTTCATATGTATATGTATATATTCCAAGATAGTTTTCTTTCCCTTCTAAGATAATTCATGAGTCATATCTTTATGCTTCTTCTCTCTGCTGTGTTTTTTCTCTGCTAAATCTTATTTATTCTTAAAACTCAGTTTAGGCCACCTGGTGTAGTGGGAAGAATATCAAATTACACAGAGCTCAATTCATTCCTGGCCTTTCCATTTACAAGATGCGTCATCTTCGGCTACTTATTTATCCTGTACACCATTGGTTTCTCATTGTGAAACCAAAGGGTTGTTGTGATAATTAAGTGAAATAAAATTTGGAAAGTGCTTGTGTACTGTAATAGTAGCTGTAATTTATTGACAGTTAAGTGTAAACAGTATGTTTTTCTTCCCTTGTTGCTAAGTTCTGCAGTTCTTATGTTGGGAAACCTTTTAATGTCTCTCTAAGTGAAACCGGCTACTACTTTGTTCTTCCACAACATGTTGCTGTTACAGATATTTTAGAACTAAAACATTTATATCATGCTTACCTGCTCTTCTTTAGTTTGTAAACCCCCTGAGAGCTGAAAACAGTGATCACACTTTGTCTCCATATAGCTCATGTTTACTGGCACATAGTAGGCCGTCAGTAGTTGTGTATTGAATAAATGTATGAAAAGGTCCAGGTGTGGTGGCTCATGCCTATAATCCAAGCACTTTGGGAGGCCAAGGTGGGTGGATCACTTGAAGTCAGGAGTTCAAGATCAGCCTGGCCAACATGGTAAAACCCCATTTCTACTAAAAATACAAAAATTAGCTGGGCGTAGTGGTGCACACCTGTAATCTCAGCTACTTGGGAGGCTGAGGCAGGAGAATCGCTTGAACCCTGGAGCTGGAAGGTTGCAGTGAGCTGAGATCGTGCCACTGCACTCCAGCCTGGGCAACAGAGGAGAGTATGAAAAGATGATTTTTTTCAGGGTATCTAAGGAGCAGTGGTATTGCTGATTGAAATAACAAGAGATGAATACATAATCATTCTCTTTGTATTTTTTAGTAGCAATTGAGGTAATATTGTAATTTTTCTTTTTTTGAGACGAAGTCTCCCTCTGTCACCCAGGCTGGAGTGCAGTGGAGCGATCTCGGCTCACTGCAACCACTGCCTCCAGGTTCAAGTGACTGTAGAATCACTTGCCTCAGCCTCCGCAGTAGCTGGGACTACAGGCACGTGCCACCATGCCTGGCTAATTTTTGTAGTTTTAGTAGAGATGGGGTTTTACCATGTTGGCTAGGCTGGTCTTGAACTCCTCACCTCAGGTGATCTGCCCACCTTGGCCTCCCAAAGTGCTGAGATTACAGGCATGAGCCACTGTGCCCAGCCCAATTGAGGTAATTTTTAAGTGATAATTGAAGTAATTGCTTCTATTTACAATGTAATAATCCATATAAAATGGTATGTGTTAAATATATGCTAATTATTTATAAATTCTAAAACTTATTTTTTAAAACCAAATGTACATTTCACTTGAGAGTATTAGTGTGATGATAATCATTCCTCTATTAAATAAATTCTCTCACAGCCAGGTGTGGTGGCTCATGCCTGTAATCCCAGCACTTTGGGAGGCCAAGGCAGGAGGATTGCTTGTGCCCAGGAGTTTGCGACCAGCCTGGGCAACAGAGTGAGACCCTGTATCTACAAAAAATAAAATAAAAATAAATATATTCTTTCATAATATGTTTATAGTTATCATTAGATTTCTCAGCAGAACACACTGTTCTCTTTTATTTGATCAAAATGTTTTGAAGTATATGTTCACATTAAAGAGACAGGAAATTATCTTAGGAAAGGAAGACAGTTTTCTTAAAACAGGAAATTATAATTGGTTCAACTCCAGATTTATGTTACTAATTATTATTATTTTTTCAATTATTTCTTTTCTTTTTCTTTTTCTTTTTTTTTTTTTTTGAGACAGAGTTTCACTCAGTCTGTTGTCAAGGCTGGAGTACAATGGTGCTATCTTGGCTCACTGCAACCTCTGCCTCCCAGGTTCAAGCGTTTCTCCTGCTTCAGCCTCCTGAGTAGCTGGGATTATAGGTGCCTGCCACTGTGCCTGGCTAATTTTTGTATTTTTAGTAGAGACGGGGTTTCACCATCTTGGCCAGGCTGGTCTTGAACTCCTGACTTTGTGATCCACCCGCCTTGGCCTCCCAAAGTACTGGGATTATAGGTGTGAGCCACCGCGCCTGGCCAAATTTTTGTATTTTTAGTGGAGACGGGGTTTTACCATGTTGGCCAGGCTGGTCTTGAACTCCTGACCTCAAGTGATCCACCTGCCTCGACCTCCCAAAGTGCTGGGATTACAGGTGTGAGCCAGTGAGCCACTGTGTCTGGCCTTCAATTATTTCTTTAGGTAATCATACTTGTATTATGTAGTTAAATTTTTTAGCCATATAATCTCCAAGTGTACCCATCAGGAAGCAAGGCAGAGAGGAATGCAGTGATCTAAAAACTAAGGCCATATTTGCCTTATCAGGTATTCCTAATGCGAACACAAATCATGCACGGTGATTGGCACAAAATATCTTTAAAGACTTCTCTAGGAGTTTTATTGTTGGGGGATCTTGGGCAAGTTAATTCATTTTTCTGAGCTACAGGTTTCTTTGATAGGTATTCAAATAATAGATTACTGTTGAAAGGATTTATTAATAGACATAGCATACGGGGAGAAGAATTGCTTATAGACTCATACGTTCCAGATGAGACTAAGTTGCATTGATGTAGATGATTGGGATGGGAAAATACTGTAAGGTTTTTAGAATCATTTGAGCATAACAATAAAGTTGTGGAAAATAGGACAAGAAGCCTGTGAGGCTATTCAGATATCTCATTGGCCCAGATATTGATGATGGAGCAAGAAAATCCAGATAAATTAGAAAGAGAGAGGGTAAAGGAGAGTGACATAACTACTTTTTTTTTTTTTTTTTTTTGGAAACAGGGTCTTGCTCTGTCACCCAGGTTGGAGTGCAGTAGTGTGATCTTGGCTCACTGCAGCCTGGTCTTGAACTCCTGGACTCAAGTGATCTCCTACATCAGCCTCCTGAGGAGCTGGGACTACAGGCACGCACGTGCCACCATGCTTGGCTAATTTTTTTGTATTTTTATAGAGGTGTGGTTTTGCCATGTTGTCCAGGCTGGTCTTGAACTTCTGGGCTCAAGTGATCCACCCGCCTTGGCCTCCCAAAGTTCTGGAACAACAGGTGTGAGCCACTGTATCCGGCTGACATAACTTCTTTTAGCCAAAAGATACTGGAAACTTAGGACTAATCAGTAGGCTTTATGGCCTGAAGATATTGTCTGACCCAGCCAGTACTCTTGAGAGCAGGGATTCTTAAGCTGGAGTCCTCAGAAAGAGAAATCAGGGAATCTGTGAACATAGATGGGGAAAACTTAAAATTTTATTTTTATTAACCTCTAACTGATATTAAGCATTTCCTTCAGTTCTGAAGGGCTTGACCCAGCCATTTTAACAAGTCATAGTAGTGTTAGCAGTACTCTTCTGAGTATCATCAGTAGAAATCACAGATACATATCACATTTTAGAAATTATAGTTACAGGACAGGTGCCATGGCTCACGCCTGTAATCCCAGCACTTTAGGAGGCTGAGGTGGGTGAATCACTTGAGGTCAGGAGTTTGAGACCAGCCTGGCCAACATGGCGAAACCCTGTCTCTACTAAAAATGCAAAAATTAGCTGGGCATGGTGGTGCGCACCTATAATCCCAGCTACTTGGGTGGCTGAGGTGGGAGACTCACTTGAACCTGGGAGGCCGAGGTTGCAGTGAGCTGAGATCATGCCACTCCAGCTTGGGCAACAGAGCAAGACTCTGTCTCAACAAAAAAAAATTATAGCTACATATCATATATCATATTTCAGTTTGTGTGTGTGTGTGTGTGTGTGTGTGTGTGTGTGTGTGTGTGTATACATGTATATATATTTGTTGTTTTAAATCTTTTTTTTAGAGACAGGGTCTTGCTCTGTTGCCCAGGCTTGCGTGCAGTGATGTGATCATTGCTCCCTACAGCCTGGAACTCCTGGGCTCAAGTGATTTTATGCTGCAGCTTCCCAAGTAGCCAGGACTGTAGGTGTGTGCCATCACACCTGGCTAATTTATTATTATTATTATTTGTAGACATGGGGTCTTGCTTTGTTGCTCAGGTTGGTCTCAAACTCCTAGCCTCAAGCAACCCTCCCTCATCAGCCTCTCAAAGTGCTGGGATTGCAGGAGTGAGCCACCGCACCTGGCCAGCATTTTAATTTTAAGTAATGTACTTTGTGGCCTTGAAGAGGATGTAGTCAAGAAAAAGGGAGGCTTTGGTTTGCACAAAACTACTCCCATGTTCTTAAGTCTCTGTATTATGCCAGGGAAGTACTAGTATTTTGACCTTATGAAATGATTGTAGGCTAATGTCGAATTCAATTTTCAGTCAACCATCCAAGCAAAACTGTTAAGAGTTAACTTACGAAATCCACATCGGTCTTGTACATGTTCTCCAAGTTCCTGTGAATACCAGATTAGCAAGAGCTTTCAGTTCTTTTGCTATATAAGCTATTTCCTCCTGGAGCAGACTGCATTTTTCCTTCTGTAGCATACTGAGATCTGAGTCAATCTGTGGTGAACAGAGCGGTGTAGGTGGCTCTTGCAAATCCTCCTGCAAGGCAGCTGCTTCAGGTGTGGTCATTACTAAATCTTTCAGCAAGGAAAGGCTGGTTACCTCAGTCAGAGAGGAGAGGCTGCTTTTTTTTTTTGGTAAGGAATGTTCAAGGGGGAATTTGAGAGTTCATAGTTTTTAGGTTTGTTTAATTCTGAAAGTCCTCATCCTATGTTCTTCCTACTTAATATCCAGCTGATACCATCTTAACAGAAGAAACTTGGTGAATCTCTTCATTGAACTTGTAATTTTGCATTTCCCATAATTAGATTTTCAGGTTTGTTCATAACCTTATCTGCCCTGGGGCTGTACTAAATAAGCAATTATTTTAAAGTCACCATAAAAACGCTCTGGTTTTTCTGACTGTCTTGAACTGAGATTCTAAAGCTCTGAGATTATCATTTTGTTTTTGTAAATTCTCTAGTATAGTGAGATTTAGCCTTTCTATCCCTCAGACCTTACAGTAAATCATTACTGGCATCATAGTTAAGTGCGTTCATTACTTCGTTTTCCGAAGGCTTGTTTTCAACTGGTACTTCATCCTAAACAACTGCACACCATAATTTAAAGAACTGTGATCCCACTGTATGCTGTAGATCACTAGAATCCCATTTCTACCTGCAAAGAGGCTTTCACTGTGTTCAGGCTTAAATATGTTAGCCATCCAATATTATAAACCCATCTTGAGACAGTTTCTGATACCAAGAGCAATATTACTGGGTGTTCAGTTAGGAAAACAGAAACCATTCTAAGTCTTACAACAAAGGGACATTAGTAGCGGGTATTGGTTACACAGGTACTAGAAAAGCGGAAAAGACAACTAGAGGAGATTAAGACAACCCAACATTAAGAACTGCTTCTATTCCCAAGGTTGATTAGAGCTAGAACTAGACAAAGCAAGGCCCATGGAAGGAGGGACTATCCATAAGGATTTGCAGCCACAGACAAGAGAGGGATAACTGCTCGAGGTAGATCTAGAAAGGCAGAAATAACTTGGCATATTCACTTCTCCTGCCGTCAGTCATTCCACACGTGCCTCTCATTGATCAAGCCTATTGAGAAGCCAGTTGTCTCTGACCTTCTGTCATGCTACTTCAGAAGGATCACAAATTCGATATTCATTCATTTAAATCCCTGCAAAATTGGCACTTTTATTATTTTATGATCAGTGATATCATAATCAAGAGATAATCAGACAATATTTATTAAACTATACTTGATGCAATTTGTTTATTGGTTTCATTTAGAGAATAGAAGGAGGAGAAGAAAGAATGAATTTTTAAGTGCTTAGTATGTATCATGCATTTTTTTTTTTGTTTTTTAGGTATGAATATTTTCTTTTCTTTCTTTTTCTTTTTTTTAGATGGTCTTGCTCTGTCCTTCAGGATGGAGTGCAGTGGCATGGTCTCTGCTCACTGCAACCTCTGCCTCCCAGGCTCAAGCAATCCTTCCATCTCAGCCTCCTGAATAGCTGGGAGTACAGGCACACACCACCATGCCTGGTTAATTTTTGTATTATTATTATTATTATTATTATTATTTTTATAGAGACAGGGTCTCCCCATGTGGCCCGGGCTGGTCTTGAACTCCTGGGCTTAAGTGATCCTCCTGCCTTGACCTCCCAAAGTGCTGGGATTACAGGAGTGAGCCACCGTGCCTGGCCAAGGTGTGACTATTTCTGATTAAAACATGTAATTTATCTTTAATTTTATAAAAAGTTCTTATAAGATTTTTTTTTGTTATTTTTTTTCCTCTAGTGGATTCTCTAAAATAAAAAACATAATGAGTGTCATTTTGTAAGGTAGTGCTTTCTTTCCAGTGATTCAGAATATATAAATTTATAAATTTTTGCCTTGTATGTATTATGGAAACAAGTTCCTCTAAGAAACTTAAATGTTTGGGTGTATCATCTCATAATCTTTGGACACATGTTGATATCAGGAATCTGTTTTTAGCTGGCAAGCTATGAGAGCCAGATTGCCAAGCTACGGTCCGAGGTTGAAAAGGGAGAAGCATTGCGACAAAGTCTGGAATATGACCTAGCTGTTGCTAGAAAGGAAGCTGGTCTTGGAAGACGGGCTGCTGAACAAAGATTAGCCGAGGCACATAGGATCCAGGAAAAGCTCTGTGGTAAGACTGTTTGTATTTCTTCCCAAGTTTAGGGTTGTAACCTGATTGTATATCACTCCTCACTGTTGTGTGTACATCCCATACAGGGTCAGAGGTAAGATTTTGGTTCATTGACTGACTTTTGATGTACAGACTTAGCTGGGTATGTATAAAAAGTCTCCTGGCAATTTTGTGAACATTTATCTACTTTACATTAATTTTTTTATGCTGTGCATATATGGAAAAAGGAGTTCAGAATTCTCTTAGTCACTTTTTAGAAGCACTTCTTCCATGAATAATCAACAGAATCACAAAGGGATTTTTGTTTGTCTTAAACATATACTCCAGGCTCCCCATTACATATAATCTGAATCCAAATCTCTAGCTTGAGAATCTATATGTTCAAGAAGCACTGCCTCTTTCATTATTTTGCCAGGTTTAGAAATCACTGGGCTAGAGTGTGGTGCCTGGAAAAGAAAAAGTCACTGGATTTAATCTTCAAAAGCTATCTGTTATATAGCTCTTGGACTTAAATAAACCTGTCTATTTACATATAATATATAAAAATAAATGTGCCTAGATAGCTATATCACTCATAACAAGCACTCAGATCACGGAACAGAAAATGATCAAAAGCCCTTCTACATGGATAACTACTATACTGGTTTTTAATAGTGTAGATTAATTTTGCCACTTTTTTGTACTTTATATGAATGGAATCATGAAGTATATATTCTTTTGTTTCTGGCTTCTTTCCTCCAACATTATGTTTTTGAAATTCATGCATATTGTATGAGAGCTTTGTATTGATGTATAGTATTGTGTAAACATTCCACACTTATATTTATCCATTTATTATTGATGGGCATTTGAGAAGTGTCCAGTTTTTGATTATTAAAAATAATGTTGCTATGAACATTTTTGTACACAGCAGGTTTTAATTAAGAGAACACTGAATGTGAATTCAGATTTAGATTTAGGTCCTGGCTCCACATGGTACTGGTATAAAAATAGGCATGTAGACCGATGGAACAGAATAGAGTACCCAGAAATAAAGACAAATACTTACAGCCAGCTGATCTTTGAGAAAGCAAACAAAAACATAAAGTGGGGAAAGGACTCCCTATTCACCAGTAGTGCTGGGATACTTGGCAAGCCACATGTAGAAGAGTGAAGCTGGATCCTTATCTCTTACCTTATATAAAAATCAATTTAAGATCAAAGACTTAAATCTAAGTCCTGAAACCATAAAAATTCTAGAAGATAACATTGAAAAAACTATTCTAGACATTGGCTTAGGCAAAGAGTTCATAACCAAGATCCCAAAAGCAAATGCAATAAAAACAAAGATAAATAGATCTTTAAACTAAAATTAAACTAAAAAACTAATTAAACTAAAAAGCTTTTGCACAGCAAAAGAATAGTCAGCAGAGTAAGCAGACAACACACAGACTGGGAGAAAATATTCACAAACTATGCTGACAAAGGAGTAATATCCAGAATCTACGAGGAACTCAAATCAGCAAGAAAAAAACAAATAATCCCATCAAAAACTGGGCAAAGGACATGTATAGACAATTCTCAAAAGAAGATATACAAATGGCCAAAAAACGTATGAAAAAATGTTCAATATCACTAATTATCAGGGACATGCAAGTCAAAACCGCAATGAGATACCACCTTACTCCTGCAAGAATGGCCATAATTTAAAAATAAAAAAATAACAGATGTTGCATGGATGTGGTAAAAAGGGAACACTTTTACACTGCTGGTGGGAATGTAAACTAGTACAATCACTATGGACAATAGTATGGAGATTCCTTAAAGAACTAAAACTGGAAGCATTCCCTTTGAAAACCGGCACAAGACAAGGGTGCCCTCTCTCACCACTCCTATTCAACATAGTATTGGAAGTTCTGGCCAGGGCAATCAGGCAAGAGAAAGAAATAGAGGGTATTCAAATAGGAAAAGAGGAAGTTACATTGTCTCTGTTTGCAGATAACATGATTGTATATTTAGAAAACCCCATCGTCTCAGCCCAAAATCTCCTTAAGGTGTTAAGCAACTTCAGCAAAGCCTCAGGATACAAAATCAGTGTGCAAAAATCACAAGCATTCCTATACACCAATAACAGAGAGCTAAATTATGAGTTAACTCCCATTCACAATTGCTACAAACAGAATAAAATACCTAGAAATCAACTTACAAGGGATGTGAAGGACCTGTTCAAGGAGAACTACAAATCACTGCTCAAGGAAATAAGAGAGGACACAAGCAAATGGAAAAACATTTCATGCTCATGGATAGGAAGAATCAGTATTGTGAAAATGGCCATACTGCCCAAAGTAATTTATAGATTGAATGCTGTCCCCATCAAGCTACCACTGGCTTTCTTCACAGAATTGGAAAAAACTACTTTCAAGTTCATATGGAACCAAAAAAGAGCCCGCATTGCCAAGACATTCCTAAGCAAAAAGAACAAAGCTGGAGGTATCACGGTACCTGACTTCAAACTATACTACAAGAATACAGTAACCAAAACAGCATGGTACTGATACCAAAACAGATATAGACCAATGGAACAGAACAGAGCCCTCAGAAATAACACCACACATCTACAACCATGTGATCTCTGACAAACCTGACAAAAACAAGCAATGGGGAAAGGATTCCCTATTTAATAAATGGTGTTGGGAAAACTGGCTAGCCATATGAAGAAAGCTGAAACTGGATCCCTTCCTTACACCTTATACAAAAATTAACTCAAGATGGATTAAAGACTTAAACATAAGACCTAAAACCATAAAAACGCTAGTAGAAAACCTAGGCAAAAGCATTCAGGATATAGGCATGGGCAAAGACTTCATGACTAACACACCAAAAGCAATGGCAACAAAAGCCAAAATAGACAAATGGGATCTAATTAAACTAAAGAGCTTCTGCACAGCAAAAGAAACTATCATCAGAGTGAACAGGGAACCTACAGAATGGGAGAAAACTTTTGCAATCTATCCATCTGACAAAGGGCTAATATCCAGAATCTACAAAGAACTTAAACAAATTTACAAGAAAAAAACAATCCCATCAAAAAGTGGGCAAAGGATATGAACAGACACTTCTCAAAAGAAGACAGTTATGCAGCCAAAAGACACATGAAAAAATGGTCATCATCACTGGTCATTAGAGAAATGCAAATCAAAACCACAATGAGTTATCATCTCACACCAGTTAGAATGGTGATCGTTAAAATGTCAGGAAACAACAGATGCTGGAGAGGATGTGGAGAAATAGCAACGCTTTTACACTGTTGGTGGGAGTGTAAATTAGTTAAACCGTTGTGGAAGACAGTGTGGCGATTCCTCAAGGATCTAGAACTAGAAATACCATTTGACCCAGCCATCCCATTACTGGGTATATACCCAAAGGACTATAAATCATGCTGCTGTAAAGACACATGCACACGTATGTTTATTGTGGCACTGTTCACAATAGCAAAGACTTGGAACCAACCCAAATGGCCATCAATGATTGATTGGATAAAGAAAATGTGGCACATATACACCATGGAATACTATGCAGCCATAAAAAAGGATGAGTTCATGTCCTTTGCAGGGACATGGATGAAGCTGGAAACCATCATTCTCCACAAACTAACACAAGAACAGAAAACCAAACACTGCATGTTCTCACTCGTAAGTGGGAGTTGAACAATGAGAACACATGGACACAGGGAGGGGAACATCACACACTGGGGCCTGGCAGGGGTTGGGGGCTGGGGGAGGGATAGCATCAGGAGAAATACTTAATGTAGATGATGGGTTGATGGGTGCAGCAAACCACCATGGCACATGTATACCTATGTAACAAACCTGCACATTCTGCACATGTATCTCGGAACTTAAAGTATTAAAAAAAAAAAAAAAACTAAAAGTAGAACTACCACTTGATCCTGCATTCCCACTACTGGGTATCTTCCCAGAGGAAAAGAAGTCATTGTATGAAAAAGACACATACACACGCATGTTTACAGCAGCACAATTCACAATTGCAAAAATATGGAACCAGCCTAGAAGCCCATCAGCCAAGGAGTGGATAAAGAAAGTGTGGTATAGGCTGGGTGCAGTGGCTCATGCCTGTAATCCCAGCACTTTGGGAGGCCGAGGAGGGCAGATCACCAGGTCAAGAGATTGAGACCATCCTGGCCAAGGTGGTGGAACCCCGTCTCTGCTAAAAATACAAAAATTAGCTGGGTGTGGTGGTGCACGCCTTTAGTCCCAGCTACCTGGGAGGCTGAGGCAGGAGAACAGCTTGAACCCTGGAGGCAGAGGTTTCAGTGAGCCAAAATCGCGCCACTGCAGTCCAGTCTGGTGACAGCGAGACTCCATCTCAGAAAAAAAAAAAAAAAAAAAAAGAAAATGTGGTATATATACACCAAGGAATAGTACTGAGCTGTAAAAAGAACGAAATAGTGGCATTTGCAGCAAGCTGGATTGAGTTGGAGGCCATTCTAATTGAAGTAACTCAGGAATAGAAAACCACTTATAAGTGGGAGCTAAGCTATGAGGATGCAAAGACATAAGAATGATATAATGGACTTTGGGGACTCTGGGGAAAGGACAGGATGGGGGTGAGGGATAAAAGACTACACATTGGTTACAGCGTACACTGCTTGGGTGATGAGTGCACCAGAATCTCAGAAATCACTACTAATGAACTTTTGCCTGCAACCGAACACCATCTGTTCCCCAAACTATTGAAATAAAAAATAAAATGTGAAAAAAATTGTCCTTGATCAAAAAAAAAAAAAAAGAAAGTACTTTGTTAACTTCATGGGGCTAAAGAAATGTTAAGAGATAATTTTCTTTTTTTTTTTTTTTTTTTGAGATGTAGTCTCCCTCTTTTGCCCAGGCTGGAGTGCAGTGGTGCGATCTCAGCTCACTGCAGCCTCCGCCTCCCGAGTTCAAGCAATTCTCTGCCTCAGCCTCCTGAGTGGCTGGGATTACAGGCACCCACCATCACGCCCGGCTAATTTTTTTGTATTTTTAGTGGAGACGGGGTTTCACCACCTTGGCCAGGCTGGTCTTGAACTCCTGACCTTGTGATCCACCCGCCTCAGCCTCCCAAAGTGCTGGGATTACAGGCATGAGCCACCGCGCCTGGCATGTTAAGGTATAATTATTGTAACTGTTAAGATCCTTAGTTTTGTTCAGCTGTCTGGGGTTATTGACATTGGTCAGAAGTATTTTTGATTATGTAGAGAAGAAAAAGTAGTATCTTTTACTCACCCATGCAAGGTTTACAACTGACAACCCTGTAACAAAACACAGGTTAACAAGAGAAAAGCGTAACAAATTTATTTAACAAAGTTTTAGATGACATGGAGCCTCCAGAGATACGGTTTCCAGGGGAAACCATATTTTTGTGTTAAGTATGATGAAAGAAGTGGATAGTTGTGGAGAAATATGACTGGACAAAAAGATATGTTCCAATGTAATAAACTGAGTGGGAAACCCAGCAAGCCTGTTTGTTCAGTAGCATTTCTTTCTTCCAGGTGATAGATCACCTGAGGGCCCCATGACCTACTTTCAGAGGTAGTAGGTCAGAGAGGCGACCTTTCTAGATTTTATGTCTTGCTTTGGGGAGAAAGGGAGAAAGAGGGGTAGAAGACAGGAAGTCAGAGTAACCTTCCTTCTGAGGCCCTCCTGTCTTCTGCAGGTGAAAAATATTCAGCATACCAAGGCACCATAATTGGGGGTATTGTGTTCTGAGCCCCAGTAATTACCTTTGGTGTTTAATAATAGTTACACCACTACCTGGAATTTAGGAATATAAGAATTGGAAGGCACTAGATATGAAAGTTCATGACTTTCATTTAACTATGAGGAAAGTGAAATCCTGGAAAGATGGGAAGTTACTTGCTCAGCGTCAAACAATTTCAACAGACATTCTACAGAGTAAGATAAAGAGATGACTATTAATCACAGGAAAAATGCGTCACCTCACTTATTGTCAGGGAAATGCAAATGAAAACCATAGTAGATGTTATTAAACACCTATCAGATGGCTCTAATTGAAAAGATTGTCAATACCAAATATTGGTGAGGATATAGAGCAACAGGGACTCATACTTTTTGTTAATGGGAGTGTAAAATGATACAACCACTTTGGAAAAAAACCTGGCAGTTTCTTTTAAAATAAACATGCATTTATCTTATGAGCCAGCAGTTTCACTCTTTATTATTTCCCCATGAGAAAGAAAAACATTTGTCCAAAAAAGACTTGTAAAAGAATTTCATAGCAAATTTGGTGGTCCAAAGTTGGGGAAAAAGATATTCATTAACAAGAGAATGAAGAAACAATTTGTGTTATATAATGAAATGCTACTCAGCAATAAGAAGGAACCAACCACTAACGTATGCAGTAACATGAATGAATCTCCAAAACATGCTTAGTGAGAGAAACTTTACCCTCAAGAGGACATCCTATATGGTTCCATTAACATAAAGTTCTAGGATAGGAAAAACTAATCATTGGTGAAAAAAGAATCTAAACAGTGATTACCTCTGCAGGGTGGGTTGGCAGTGGATTTGACTGGGAGAGAGTATGAGGGTACTTTTTAGGTTGAAGGAAATGTTCTGTATTTTGATAGGTGTTTGGGTTACATGAATGTATTTATTCATAAAATCTCTTTGAACATTGGCTCACACCTGTAATCCCAGCACTTTGGGAGGTGGAGGTGGGTGGATCGCTTGAACCCAGGAGTTCAAGACCATCCTGGCCAACATAGTGAAACCCAGTCTCTACTAAAAACAAAAACTAGCCAGGCGTGGTGGTGCATGCCTGTAATCTCAGCTACTCAGGAGGCTGAGGCAGAAGGATCACTTGAACCCAGGAGACAGAGGTTGCAGTGAGCTGAAATCGTACTACTGCACTCTAGCATGGGTGACAGAGTGAGACCCTGTCTCAAAAAAACAAAACAAAAAACTCCTTGAACAGTACACTAAAGATTTGTGCATTCTACTAGATGTAAATTTTATCTGTAAAAAAATAAAACTATCCAGAATCTACAATGAACTCCAACAAATTTACAAGAAAAAAACAAACAACCCCATCAAAAAGTGGGCAAAGGCTATGAACAGACACTTCTCAAAAGAAGACATTTATGCAGCCAAAAGACACATGAAAAAATGCTCATCATCACTGGCCATCAGAGAAATGCAAATCAAAACCACAATGAGATACCATCTCATACCAGTTAGAATGGCAATCATTAAAAAGTCAGGAAACAACAGGTGCTGGAGAGGATGTGGAGAAATAGGAACACTTTTACACTGTTGGTGGGACTGTAAACTAGTTCAACCATTGTGGAAGTCAGTGTGGCGATTCCTCAGGGATCTAGAACTAGAAATACCATTTGACCCAACCATCCCATTACTGGGTATATACCCAAAGGACTATAAATCATGCTGCTATAAAGACACATGCACATGTATGTTTATTGAGGCACTATTCACAATAGCAAAGACTTGGAACCAACCCAAATGTCCAACAATGATAGACTGGATTCAGAAAATGTGGCACATATACACCATGGAATACTATGCAGCCATAAAAAATGATGAGTTTATGTCCTTTGTAGGGACATGGATGAAATTGGAAATCATCATTCTCAGTAAACTATCGCAAGGACAAAAAACCAAACACCACATGTTCTCACTCATAGATGGGAATTGAACAGTGAGAACACATGGGCACAGGAAGGGGAACATCACATTCTGGGGACTGTTGGGGGTGGGGGAAGGGGGGAGGGATAGCATTAGGAGATATACCTAATGCTAAATGACGAGTTAATGGGTGCAGCACACCAGCATGGCACATGTATACGTATGTAACTAACCTGCACATTGTGCACATGTACCCTAAAACTTAAAGTATAATAAAAAATAAAAATAAAACTATATTAAATTCTAATTAATGATATACATGCTGAACTATTTAGGAGTGAAATGTCCTGGTGTTTGCAACTTGCTTTGAAATGCATAAAATGTATGATGGACTGCTGGGTGGATAAATGAATGCATGCATTGAAGGATGGATGAATATCTGATAAAGCAAATATGGCAAAATGTTAACAATCCTAGAGTCCAGGTTGTGGATATATGGGTGTTCACTGCACAATACTTTCAACTTTCTGTGTTTTTAAAATTTGTGTAATGAAATGTTGAGGGTAGTGTAAAAAGCCTAATGCAGTTATGAGATAATCCCATAACAATGGAGAGAATACGGGGTGTGACAAGAGAGAAAATTTGGGAAGCTGGAAAGCAAATGGATGAGGAACAACTGAGCGAGAGAGACATTAAAATCCTAAGTCAGGAGTGGGGAAAACTGAAAGAGAAATTCTTAGTCAAAAGGCTTATAAACTGGAAGCACCAGATACCATTGGAATTTTGTATGGGAGTAGCAGTAGTGAGTAAAATAAGGAGGGTTAGATGAAAGCTGTTTGAGAGGCAGATAGGTCCTTAGATTTCCTTCCAAGAGCATGCTATTCTGGGATTACTTAAGAATTGCTAGTGGAAGTCAGGAGGTTTAATCCCTGGAGATGGCGAAATAGAGAGTCTTTTGACTGGCAAAACCAGGAAGATTCTGAATGCTGCGTATTGAGGAGCCATTCCTTCCAGCTTCCCTTTAATTAATTAATTTATTATTATTATTATTTTTAGAGACAGAGTATCACTTTGTTACCCAGGCTGGAGGGCAGTGGTGTGGTCATAGCTCAGTGCAGCCTTGAACTCCTGGGCTTAAGCCATCCTCCCACCTCAGCCTCCTGAGTAGCAAGGACTATAGGTGTATGCCACCATACCTGACTAATTAAAAAAATTTTTTTTTTGTAGAGACTAGGACTTTCCATGTTGACTAGGCTGGTGTCAAACCCTTGGCCACAAGCAATCCTCCAAGCTTGGCCTCCCAAAATGCTGGGATTACACGTGTGAGCCACCATGCTCAGCCCCCAGCTTCCTTTATATATTGACTTCCCCAAAAGCTAACACCTGGATTTCTACACTCTATGCCGGATGTTGGAGGACTCTTTTGTGTTATCACCTGACCAAGCTGATATAGTTTGGCTCTGTGTCCCCTCCCAAATGTCATCTTGTAACTCTCATAATTCCCATGTGTTATGGGAGGGACCCAGTGGGAGATGATTGAATCACTGGGGTGGGTCTTTCCCATGCTGTTCTTATGATATGGGTCTCACGAGATCTGATGGTTTCAAAAATGGGAGTTGCTCTACACAAGCTCTCTTTTTGCCTGCTGCCATGCAGGTAAGATATGACTTGCTTCTCCTTGCCTTCCGCCATGATTGTGAGGCCTCCCCAGCCATGTGAAACTGTAAGTCCAATAAACCTCTTTCTTTTGTAAATTGCCCAGTCTCAGGTATGTCTTTATCAAAAAAACAGACTAATACAAAGCTAGGAGGAAGAACCTAATGATACTGATGTTGGAGATTTCCCAATAAATGAGCCATCCAGATCCTTCTCCAGTAAAAGTTGTTAACGTCCACCTTGAAGCTCAGGTTCTAGGTGGTGGGTATATTAGTGTATAAACTGTATTATATTTATAGTTTCTCACTGTTAATGAGAGTAGACAACCAAGAGTTACCAGATATATGAGGAAACCCTCTAAAATGGAGAGAAGAAATCAACTTAGAAGAAACAGAGGCTCTGCAGGGAGAACATTTAAAACAAGTAACATTAATTTCCTCAGATCTGAAAGAATATATTTCATCTATGAAGTAAGAACCAGATGTTATAAAAGATGAAATCTCTTAGAAATTAAAAATATGAGGCCAGGCGCAGTGGCTCATGCCTGTAATCCCAGCACTTTGGGAGGCCGAGGCGGGTGGATCACGAGGTCAGAAGTTCAAGACCAGCCTGACCGATATGGTGAAACCCTGTCTCTACTAAAAATACAAAAATTAGCCACGCGTGGTGGCAAGTGCCTGTAATCCCAGCTACTTGGGAGGCTGAGGCAGGAGAATCGCTTGAACCTGGGCGGCAGAGGTTGCAGTGAGCCGAGATTGCACCACTGTACTCCAGCCTGGGTGACAGAGTGAGACTCTGTCTCAAAGAAATGAAAAATATAGAAGCAGCGTGAAGAAGAGGCAGGAAGGATCCCTGGTCTGATCAAAGCCCACACGCCATTGCATCCCTGCATCTGGTGCTACGTCTTACCAGCATCACCACCATGCCCAAGAGAAAGCCTGAAGGGGATGCTACAGGAGATAAAGCCAAGCTTCAGAGAAGATCCGCAAGGTTGTCTGCTAAACCTGCTCCTTCAAAGCCAGAGTGCAAGCCTGTAAAGCCTTCTTTGCCCCTGCAAAGAAGGGAGAAAAGGTACCCAAAGGGAAAAGCTGACGCTTACAAGCAGGGGAAGTATCCTGCAGGAAATGGAGATGCCAAAACAGACCAGGCAGAAGAAGTTCAGGGTGCTGGAGACGCCAAGTGAAATGTATGCATTTTGATAACTGTGCACTTTTGGTGACTATACAGTTTGAAATATTTTTCAACCAAGTTTTATGAAAATGCAGACTTTTTTTTTTTTTTTTTAATAAGAGTCTCACTCCGTCGCCCAGGCTGGAGTGCAGTGGCATGACCTCGGCTCACTGCAAGCTCCACCTCCTGGGTTCACATCATTCTCCTGTCTCAGCCTCCTGAGTAGCTGGGACTACAGGCGCCCACCACCATGCCCGGCTAATTTTTTGTATTTTTTTTTAGTAGAGACGGGGTTTCACCGTGTTAGCCAGGATGGTCTCCATCTCCTGACCTCATGATCCGCCCGCCTTGGCTTCCCAAAGTGCTAGGATTACAGGCGTGAGCCACTGCGCCCAGCTGTGTTTTCTTTTTAAAGTTATGTTGTTGAGCCACAGAAAACGTCGTTGTTTTTTGGGGAAGGGACATGTGTTACTACTAGAATGTCTCTGAAGTGGATTGATGGGGGGGAAAACACCTTTCCCTTCTAGTTTTGAGAGACTTCTTCTTGGCTCCCAGGAGGAGAGATTCCCTGATATTGACACACATAGCCACCTTGGCACAAACACCTTGTGGTGTGGAAAAACAAATTTGTTTTTATGTCCTCTTCTCCCTTCCACCCTCAGCATAGACTTAACTCCGTTAAGCCCAGACATCTCTTGGGATTGACTCCTGGTAATTGGTTGCCAGTGTATCAGGCAATCTGGACTTTCCAGTGACACCACTGAGATGGCACTCCTCAAAATAGCAGCGCTTCTGTTTCTAGATTGTAGATCTTTAGATAAATCCTGCCATTTTCATTTCACTTCCAAAAAGTCAGAGTCGGCTTGTGAAAAGTTGTTAAACAACATGTTAATGTGAAATGTCAACCCCCACTCTAAACTCCCTGTTCAGAACATCAAATGAGGACTTCATTGGGTTTATAGTGGCTTTCTGATTTTGGTAGTCCTTTGAAGAAGGGGGTTTGAAAGTTGTATACTGTTAACTGAAATACCTGCCTACAATACCATTATTGTTTGTGAAAAATATAGTTAATAAAGTTGGATACAGTTTGGCTTAAAAAAATTAACAAATTAAAAATATGAAGGCAGAAATGAAAAATGTCCCTAGAAGCACTGGAAGATGAAGATGGAAGAAACCTCCCAGAAATTAGAATTAAAAAGACAGAGGTAGAAAAATAGGAGAGAGGAGATGAAAAAATTTGAGGACCAATTTAAATAATAGGGAATAGTGAAAGATGTACGAGAGAAAACAGAAATGTATGATAAATCATCAATGAAAATAACTCAAGGTAACATCTCAGAACTAAAGGACATGAATTGCCAGATCGAAAGAGTCTATTGAATATTTACCATTATGGAAAGAAGTAGACCTACTGCAGGCATAGCATTATGAAATTTCAGAAAAAGACAAAGAGAAGATTCTAAAGCTTTCACGAGAAAAGAAAAATAGGTCAAATGCAAAGAATCAGGAGTCAAAATGGCCTCAAACTACTTTCCTGCAATGCTGGATGAGAGACAATGGAAGAATGTCTTCTGGAGATGGCAGCTGAATGGGAGGGGGACTTTTAATGTATTTCCTTTTGTACCTTTTATATGTTTGTATTTTGAACGTTTTGAATGTATGATTGATTCAAAATGCAAAGAAATATAATTTAGAAATACTGCTAATGTAGCTGTGGCATCTTTTAACACGTGTTTTTATAGACATTTCCTCATTTTATCTTCACAAAAACTTAACTAGGGACATTCTTATTCCTAGTGAGAATCAGAGAATCAGGGAGGTTTAATAAGGTGGCAGGTGTTGGAGCCAGACCTGGGAGTATTTCCTTCTTTTCTAGGTGCTGAAACAGAGCAGCAGTGTGTGTTGATAGGTGTTGGTTATTGTTGAGGTAATAGGGTAGGAGGTGAGTTGCACCTAAATCTGGCAAAGTAAATAGCTACAGTTCTAAGGGTTGGGATAGTGGTTTCCAGCCTCAGCTTTGTGACACTTGTGTAAGATGTGTTACAACTAGTGTTGTCAATAGTCAAATATAAAAATTTGTAATCTACTGTTTTTAAAAACTTGCCCTATATATTACAGTCTTAAAAATTGATTTTTCTTTCTTCTTCTCCTTTTTCTTTCTTTCTTTCTTTCTTTTTTTTTTTTTTAATCTGAGAGGAGGTCTCCCTATGTTGCTCAGGCTGGTCTTGAACTCCTAGGCTCAAGTGATCCTCCCACCTCAGCCTCCAGAGTAGCTGGGATTACAGGTGTGCACCACCACACTCAGCTGGTTTGTTTTCTTGAATAGGACAAAAACCGATAGAGTTGCAGCTGGTGCTAGAAGTGCACCTAAACTTGGCTATGCCTTCAGAAATATGTCACACTATTTCATAGCAAAATCATCATTGTCTGAAGGGGAAGAAGAGATTGAAAATTATAGAATAGATTGGTTTAGAGACTGTGAGCTTTTCAAGAGTTTACTGGACTGGAAAGGTTTTCAAGAGTTTACTCTAATGGAAAAGTTAAATGTTTTATCCTAGGATCATGCTGTAAATGATGTCAACTCCAATGTCTAGGTTTTGGGGCTCCTTGTTACTTAATTCATGGTTGTAAATGTACCTATTATTCTATTCTTAATAGCACAGAATTCAGAACTTCAAGCAAAGACAAATGAGACTGAGAAAGCATTTCAGACTTCTCAGCAAAAATGGAAAGAAGAATGCAGAAGATTTGAACATGATTTGGAGGAAAGAGACAATATGATCCAAAATTGCAATCGAGAATATGATTTACTTATGAAAGAAAAAAGCAGACTAGAGAAAACTCTACAGGTAAAATAGTTTTTATAAAGGAATTTTCCAATATGTAATATTCACCGAGATGTGTTGTACATTACTTGAAGTTATCCTGGATTTCCTTCCTTCCTTTTTCCTTCCTCCTTCCTTCCTCCCTCCCATTTTTTCTTTTTTAGGGGCGTATTTGCTGGTCTCTTTTGGAGTATATTAATAGGTATACTTTTTGGGGTGAAAAATGGTTTGTGGTCACTAATCAAAATGTTAAAAGCCAACAAAGCACTTATATGGGCATATTGTAAGAAGGTAAGAATCTACAGCTCTTTTTGTCTAGCAATATGAAAATTTGGAATTTTAGAAATATGGGCCCTGGAGTTTGATCTGAATATACAATAAATATAGAAAAATATTTGTATGTTTGATGTGAGCTTCACTGTCTATGTAGAGCATGTTCTGTATGGACATGATATGTAACACATTTAACTTCTCCTAAAATTGCGAGCTATTTATTCCCTCATTTTTTGTTCCCTTTTTACTCCCTAAAGTAAAAGTGGTATAAGGTTGAAGTTGCCATTGACTTAAAAGGTAGATTTTGAGTTGTCTATATTTGCCATTTTTTTTTAAGTAACAGTTTAAATGAAAAAAAAAAAATCATGACAAAGCCAGGTATGGTGGTGCACGCCTGTAGTTCCAGCTAGTAGGGAGGTTGAGGTGGGAGGATCACTTGAGGCCAGAAGTTTGAGGCCGCAGTGTACCATGATTGGGTCTATGAATAGCCACTGTACTCCAGCCTGAGCAATATAGTAAGACCCTGTCTCCCCGCAAAAAACAAAACAAAGAAAAAAAAAACGGTGATAAAAATGTTCTACCTTTACCATTGGTGTAAATGGCTTTTTTGAATTCTGGAAATGTTTCTTTACTAAAAATTAATTACACAAAAGCATTTACAAACTGTAGAAGTTTTTGCACAGTCGTTCCCAGATGTTGTCTTTGTCAGCAAATTTACTTTTGATTTCTTCCACATCAGTAGTCATATATTGTTTCTTTTGTTTACTACTGTATTCTTAGACCCTGGAACAGTAGCTGGCATGTGGAAGGGCTCCATTAGTGTGTGAATGGGGGAGGTTTCCGTGGTAGCTGATATTACAAGTCCTTGGATGGGCCTGTATAACCTTCCCCACATAAAATGTTTTGGAGTTATGTGGAGAGGAGGGCGATGGTGGCATTATTTCTTCAGCCAATCAGCTTGCACCTGAAGGTAGAAGATTTTGATCTGATCTCAATTAGCTGCTTAGGAGAATTGTGCTTTAATTTTAGGCTATTGGCTTTAAACTGATCTGCACAGAGACCCTTGGGACAGTTTGGAGTTGAATCTGAGTCACTATTTAGCCCTTGGGGGAAAAAAAGCCTCAAGGCTCTTTCTGAAAGCTTTCTTTCTATAAGTTAGGAGAGTAATATTTGTTATACAGATCTATGCTACCATTATGTGGACATGGGAGGCTTTCTTTCTCTCGCATGTAAACCGTAGACTTTTTCTTCTGTTAATGGGAACTTAATTTTAAACCCTATAGTTAGAAAATTGGGCTTCTCAGCAAATTGCATTTTATGTTTTTAAGATATTAAACCAAATTAGATCTTGCAGTACACCTCAGAAAACCCAAAAGGAAATGCATATTTTCAAGTATTGTTTATCTATAGAACTAGAAATTAAAGTCCATACTTAAATTTTTTGTTTTTTGCTTTTCAAATTTTTAACATTCTAGAGTTTCCTTATCCTAATTTGTTGCACAGAATTCTTTTCTTTGCCCCTTTTTCCCTTTTGGAAATACATTGTTCTGTGTCAAATTTATATATAAATTATCAGGGATAATCCAAACATTTTGATCACAGGTAGAGATTTCCATATTAAATGGAATCTACTTTGTTTATATCTATCATATGATATCATATATTGATATTTTGTTCAAACCTCTGAAGTTACATTTTTCAGAAAAATTGGATCAAATATATCCCTATATAATAAACAGGTATATACAACCTGTTGCTTATATATACTTATATATAGGTAATAGGTAAATATATGCCTATATAAACAAGGTATAATCTGTTGTTTAAATAAACATAGTTTCTTACTCAGATCTACATTTTGTTGATCAAATTATAGTTTTATTAATGATTTTAACATGAATTATGATGAGTTTTAACATCTATAGGTAAGGAGAGCCTCTTTGTACATTTAAACTGGGGATGAAGGAAGAAAGATAACTTTTATTGATCTAATAGTAAAGCAAGATTTTATTTATATAAAGGAAGTGTTGGAAAAACATCAACAGGAGAAGAATGAGATGGAGTCTCATATCAGGGAGACAGCATTGGAGGATTTTAGATTACAAGAAGAACAATGGGAAGCAGAAAGAAGAGAATTACAATTTATAGTACAGGTATTTTAAAAATAATAATTCAGTTCCTTAAATATATATTTTTAGTGCTTATGATATTCAAAATTACATTAGTGGGATAATTGACTCTCTCAAAGGGAAAATAATTTCTAGTTTTGATTCTGGAAGGCCACATTTCATTTGCTGTTACATGACAATAGGGCAACTGTTACCCACAGATACCATTAGTGTTTAGAGTTCAGTGATTTCCATTGCATACCTTATGTGATTTTTAAGAAGGATGTATATATATTTGGTATTTTATTTTTCCAATTTAAAATTTGAGACTAATAGCTGTTTTGAATAGGATAAATAAATAGAATAATAGGATTCTGGATGTTAAAGAATCCTTACAAATCATATAGTGTAGTAATTTTTGAACTCTTTTTAAGAAGTACGAATTCTTAATTATCCACTATTCCTCCACCCCTGAAACACGCAGAATCCCTGAGGCTTCTATAGTCCAATTTGAAAATTACTGATTACATCTAATCCCCTTTATACATGAGCAGTTGGAGATTTGGAAGTTACTGACTTAGGTTATAGACTGAATGATTAATCTGGGAAAAGGCTGCAGGTCTCTGGATTCTCACTCCAGTGTACTTTGCATTTTTTCAGGAGATTATATGTATTTATTTTGAAGGAGAGGTAGGAGAAACTCAAACTAGTGTGTTATTTTGTGTTTTAAAGGAAATTTGTGAAGGTAATCCTCTTTACCCATGAAAAAACTAACCATGAATCAACTAACCCATGAAAAAAAACCCGTGAATCAACTAACTTAAAACTTCAAATACATTTTCATCACTTCTTCTAGTTATTTTGTGATAACACAATGTGTTTTATGTATTTTTTCTACGCAGAATGACAAATTGAAATAACCTTTATATAGATGTAAAAGATATGCATTTTTCACAAGAATGAAAAATATCCACATATAATACATTTTGGAGTAATTGTGTGTCACAAACAACTTTGCAACACAGAAGTTGACCAAAAATGTGCAGAGAATAGAAGCCACTTAATTTTTTTTTATTATACTTTAAGTTTTAGGGTACATGTGCACAACGTGCAGGTTTGTTACATATGTATACATGTGCCATGTTGGTGTGCTGCACCCATTCACTCGTCATTTAACGTTAGGTATATCCCCTAATGCTATCCCTCCCCACTCCCCTGACCCCACAACAGGCCCTGGTGTGTGATATTCCCCTTCCTGTGCCCATGTGTTCTCATTGTTCAGTTCCCACCTATGAGTGAGAACATGCAGTGTTTGGTTTTTCTCCTTGTGATAGTTTGCTGACAATGATGGTTTCCAGCTTCATCCATGTCCCTACAGAGGACATGAAATTATCATTTTTTATGGCTGCATAGTATTCCATGGTGTATATGTGCCACATTTTCTTAATCCAGTCGATCATTGTTGGACATTTGGGTTGGTTCCAAGTCTTTGCTATTGAGAATAGTGCCACCATAAACATGTGTGCATGTGTCTTTATAGCAGCATGTTTTATAATCCTTTGGGTATATACCCAGTAATGGGATGGCTGGGTCAAATGGTATTTCTAATTCTAGATCCCTGAGGAATCGCCACACTGACTTCCACAATGGTTGAACTAGTTTACAGTCCCACCAACAGTGTAAAAGTGTTTCTGTTTCTCCACATCCTCTCCAGCACCTGTTGTTTCCTGACTTTTTAGTGATTGCCATTCTAACTGGTGTGAGATACTATCTCATTGTGGTTTTCATTTGCATTTCTTTGATGGCCAGTGATGATGAACATTTTTTTATGTGTCTTTTGGCTGCATAAATGTCTTCTTTTGAGAAGTGTCTATTCATATCCTTCACCCACTTGTTGATGGGGTTGTTTGTTTTTTTCTTGTAAATTTGTTTGAGTTCTTTGTAGATTCTGGATATTAGCCCTTTGTCAGATGAGTAGATTGCAAAAATTTTCTCCCATTCTGTAGGTTGCCTGTTCACTCTGAGGGTAGTTTCTTTTGCTGTGCAGAAGCTCTTTAGTTTAATGAGATCCCATTTGTCAATTTTTGCTTTTGTTGCCATTGCTTTTGGTGTTTTAGACATGAAGTCCTTGCCCATGCCTGTGTCCTGAATGGTATTGCCTAGGTTTTCTTCTAGGGTTGTTATGGTTTCAGGTCTAACATTTAAGTCTTTAATCCATCTTGAATTAATTTTTGTATGAGGTGTAAGGAGGGGATCCAGTTTCAGCTTTCTACATATGGCTAGCCAGTTTTCCCAGCACCATTTATTAAATAGGGAATCCTTTCCCCATTTCTTGTTTTTGTCAGGTTTGTCAAAGATCAGATAGTTGTAGATATGTGGCATTATTTCTGAGGGCTCTGTTCTGTTCCATTGGTCTATATCTCTATTTTGGTACCAGTACCATGCTGTTTTGGTTACTGTACCCTTGTATTATAGTTTGAAGCCAGGTAGCGTGATACCTCCAGCTTTGTTCTTTTGGCTTAGGATTGACTTGGCAAGGTGGGCTCTTTTTTGGTTCCATATAAACTTGAAAGTAGTTTTTTCCAATTCTGTGAAGAAAGTCATTGGTAGCTTGATGGGGATGACATTGAATCTATAAATTACCCTGGGCAGTATGGCCAATTTCATGATATTGATTCTTCCTACCCATGAGCATGGAATGTTCTTCCATTTGTTTGTATCCTCTTTTATTTCATTGAGCAGTGGTTTGTAGTTCTCCTTGAAGAGGTCCTTCACATCGCTTGTAAGTTGGATTCCTAGGTATTTTATTCTCTTTGAAGCAATTGTGAATGGGAGTTCACTCATGATTTGGCTCTCTGTCTGTTCTTGGTGTATAAGAATGCTTGTGATTTTTGCACATTGATTTTGTATCCTGAGACTTTGCTGAAGTTGCTTATCAGCTTAAGGAGATTTTGGGCTGAGACAATGGGGTTTTCTAGATATACAATCATGTCGTCTGCAAACAGGGACAATTTTACTTCCTCTTTTCCTAATTAAATACCCTTTATTTCCTTCTCCTGCCTGACTGCCCTGGCCAGAACTTCCAACACTATGTTGTATAGGAGTGGTGAGAGGGGGCATCCCTGTCTTGTGCCAGTTTTCAAAGGGAATGCTTCTAGTTTTTGCCCATTGAGTATGATATTGGCTGTGGGTTTGTCATAAAGAGCTCTTATTATTTTGAGATACGTCCCATCAATACCTAGTTTATTGAGAGTTTTTAGCATGAAGGAGTTGTTGAATTTTGTCAAAGTCCTTTTCTGCATCTATTGAGATAATATGTGGTCTTTGTCTTTGGTTCTGTTTATATGCTGGATTACGTTTATTGATTTGCATATGTTGAACCAGCCTTGCATCCCAGGGATGGAGCCCACTTGATCATGGTGGATAAGCTTTTTGGTGTGCTGCTGGATTTGGTTTGCCAGTATTTTATTGAGGATTTTTGCATCAATGTTCATCAAGGATATTGGTCTAAAATTCTCTTTGTTTTGTTGTGTCTCTGCCAGGCTTTGGTATCAGGATGATGCTGGCCTCATAAAATGCGTTAGGGAGGATTCTCTCTTTTTCTATTGATTGTAATAGTTTCAGAAGGAATGGTACCTGCCCCTCCTTGTACCTCTGGTAGAATTTGGCTGTGAATCCATCTGGTCCTGAACTTTTTTTGGTTGGTAAGCTATTAATTATTGCCTCAATTTCAGAGCCTGTTATTGGTCTATTCAGAGATTCAGCTTCTTCCTGGTTTAGTCATGGGAGGGTGTATGTGTCCAGGAATTTATCCATTTCTTCTAGATTTTCTAGTTTATTTGCGCAGAGGTGTTTATAGTATTTTCTGATGGTAGTTTGTATTTCTGTGGGATTGGTGGTGATATCCCCTTTATCATTTTTTATTGTGTCTATTTGATTCTTCTCTCTTTTCTTCTTTATTAGTCTTGCTAGTGGTCTATCAATTTTGTTGATCTTTTCAAAAAACCAGCTCCTGGATTCATTGATTTTTTGAAGGGTTTTTTTGTGTTTCTGTCTCCTTCGGTTCTGCTCTGATCTTAGTTATTTCTTGCCTTCTGCTAGCTTTTGAATGTGTTTGCTCTTGCTTCTCTAGTTCTTTTAATTGTGATGTTAGGGTGTCAATTTTAGATCTTTCCTGCTTTCTCTTGTGGGCATTTAGTGCTATAAATTTCCCTCTACACACTGCTTTGAATGTGTCCCAGAGATTCTGGTATGTTGTGTCTTTTTTATCATTGGTTTCAAAGAACATCTTTATTTCTGTCTTCATTTTGTTATGTACCCAGTAGTCATTCAGGAGCAGGTTGTTCAGTTTCCATGTAGTTGAGCGGTTTTGAGTGAGTTTCTTAATTCTGAGTTCTAGTTTGATTGCACTGTGGTCTGAGAGACAGTTTGTTATAATTTCTGTTCTTTTATATTTGCTGAGGAGTGCTTTACTTCCAACTGTGTGGTCAGTTTTGGAATAGGTGTGGTGTGGTGCTGAAAAGAATTTGTATTCTGTTGATTTGGGGTGGAGAGTTCTGTAGATGTCTATTAGGTCCACTTGGTGCAGAGCTGAGTTCAGTTCCTGGATATCCTTGTTAACTTTCTGTCTCGTTGATCTGTCTAATGTTGACAGCGGGGTGTTGAAGTCTCCCATTATTATTGTGTGGGAGTCTAAGTCTCTTTGTGGATCTCTAAGAGCTTGCTTTATGAATCTGGGTGCTCCTGTATTGGGTGCATATATATTTAGGATAGTTAGCTCTTCTTGTTGAATTGATCCCTTTACCATTATGTAATGGCCTTTTTTGTCTCTTTTGATCTTTGTTGATTTAAAGTCTGTTTTATCAGAGACTAGGATTGCAACCCCTGCCTTTTTTTGTTTTCCATTTGCTTGGTGGATCTTCCTCCATCCCTTTATTTTGTGCCTATGTGTGTCTCTGTACGTGAGATGGGTCTCCTGAATACAGCACACTGATGGGTCTTGACTCTTTATCCAGTTTGCCAGTCTGTGTCTCTTAATTGGAGCATTTAACCCATTTACATTTAAGGTTAATATTATTATGTGTGAATTTGATCCTGTCATTGTGATGTTAGCTGGTTATTTTGCTCATTAGTTGATGCAGTTTCTTCCTAGGCTTGATGGTCTTTACAATTTGGCATGTTTTTGCAGTGGCTGGTACCGGTTGTTCCTTTCCATGTTTAGAGCTTCCTTCAGGAGCTCTTGCAGGGCAGGGCTGGTGGTGACAAAATCTCTCAGCATTTGCTTCTCTGTAAAGTATTTTATTTCTCCTTCACTTATGAAGCTTAGTTTGGCTGGATATGAAATTCTGGGTTGAAAATTCTTTTCTTCAAGAATGTGGAATATTGGCCCCCAGTCTCTCCTGGCTTGTAGAGTTTCTGCCGAGAGATCCACTGTTAGTATGATGGGCTTTCCTTTGTGGGTAACCCGACCTTTCTCTCTGGCTGCCCTTAACATTTTTTCCTTCATTTTAACTTTGGTGAATCTGACAATTATGTGTCTTGGGAGTTGCTCTTCTCGGGGAGTATCTTTGTGGAGTTCTCTGTATTTCCTGAATCTGAATGTTGGCCTGCCTCGCTAGATTGGGGAAGTTCTCCTGGATAATATCCTGCAGAGTGTTTTCCACTTGGTTCCATTCTCCCCGTCACTTTCAGGTACAACATTCAGACGTATATTTGGTCTTTTCACATGGTCCCATATTTCTTGGAGACTTTGTTCATTTCTTTTTACTCTTTTTTCTCTTAACTTCTCTTCTCACTTCATTTCATTCATTTCATCTTCCATCACTGATACCCTTTCTTCCAGTTGATCGAATCGGCTACTGAAGCTTGTGCATTCGTCTCGTAGTTCTCGTGCTGTGGTTTTCAGCTCCATCAGGTCCTTTAAGGACTTCTCTGTGTTGGTTATTCTAGTTAGCCATTCGTCTAATCTTTTTTCAACTTCTTTGCCATGGGTTCTAACTTCCTCCTTTAGCTCAGAGTAGTTTGATTGTCTGAAGCCTTCTTCTCTCCACTCGTCAAAGTTATTCTCTGTCCAGGTTTGGTCCATTGATGGTGAGGAGCTGTGTTCCTTTAGAGGGGGAGAGGCACTCTGATTTTTAGAGTTTCCAGTGTTTCTGCTCTGTTTTTTCCCCATCTTTGTGGTTTTATCTACCTTTGGTCTTTGATGATGGTGACGTACAGATGGGGTTTTGGTGTAGATGTCCTTTCTATTTGTTAGTTTTCCTTCTAACAGGACACTCAGCTGAAGGTCTGTTGGAGTTTGCTGGAAGTGCACTCCAGACCCTGTTTGCCTGGGTATCAGAAGTGGAGGCTGCAGAACAGCGGATATTGGTGAACAGCCAATGTTGCTGCCTGATCGTTCCTCTGGAAGTTTTGTCTCACGGGAGTACCCGGCCGTGTGAGGTGTCAGTCTGCCTCTACTGGGGGATGCCTCCCAGTTAGGCTACTTGGGGGTCAGGGACCCACTTGAGGAAGCAGTCTGTCCATTCTCAGATCTCCAGCTGCCTGCTAGGAGAACCACTACTCTCTTCAAAGCTGTGAGACAGGGACATTTAAGTCTGCAGAGGTTTCTGCTGCCTTTTGTTTCGCTATGCCCTGCCCCTAGAAGTGGAGTCTACAGGGGCAGGCAGGCCTCCTTGAGCTGCGGTGGGCTCCACCCAATTCGAGCTTCCCGGCCGCTTTGTTTACCTACTGAAGCCTCGGCAATGGCGGGCGCCCCTCCCCCAGCCTCGCTACTGTCTTGCAGTTTGATCTCAGACTGCTGTGCTAGCAATGAGGGAGGCTCTGTGGGCGTAGGACCCTCTGAGCCAGGCGCGGGATACAGTCTCCTGGCGTGCCGTTTGCTAAGACCATTGGAAAAGCACAGTATTAGGGTAGGAGTGACCCGATTTACAGGTGCTGTCTGTCACCCCTTTCCTTGGCTAGGAAAGGGAATTCCCTGACCCCTTGTGCTTCCTGGGTGAGGCGATGCCTCAGCCTGCTTTGGCTCACGCTTAGTGCGCTGTACCCACTGTCCTGCACCCACTGTCCGACAATCCCCAGTGAGATGAACCTGGTACCTCAGTTGGAAATGCTGAAATCATTCGTCTTCTGCGTCACTCACGCTGGGAGCTGTAGACTGGAGCTGTTCCTATTCGGCCATCTTGGCTCCACCGCCACTTAATTTTTTTTAAGAGTAAAAGCTGGTAGTGAACAGTAGAAATACTGAATTTGTTATATATGTCAGTATTGAAAATACCAATGAAACCACAGCTTTTCTAAACCTTCGGTCTTTGTGCAGTGCTTTTCTCTGCATTCACCTCTTCTGTAGAATCTGGAAGGACAGTACAACCATGCTTTAGACCTCTTGTATTCTGTTTGTAGTTTGTGTAGTTTATTAGTTCATTAGTTCATTTGCTCGTTCATTCATTCTCTAAGTACTTACTGAGTTACTGCTCTGGATACTGAGGCTGTAAAACTGATTAAGACCTGTTTTCTGTCCTTGAAGATATTTCAGCGCAGAGACATGTAAAGAGAGAAAATATTGTTTGATAAAATTTTAAATAAAATGCTGTAGTACCACAAAAGAGAAGTTGATTAGCTGTCTGGGAGACTAAGGAAGACTTCGCAGAGCACATGATATTTAAGTTGTTGATAAGTGTCTTAAAGGAATATACAAGCAAAATTAAGTAAATTAAAATAGCTCTTTTATTTCTAAACACTCAGCCAAAGGTCTAAATTTATAAAATATAATTCAAAGGCCTGTGTATAAATATGTGGATGATGTGATTTTGGTCTCATTTCCAGATCAGTCCTGTAAATCCTAAATGAAACATTGTGGTTATACCAAAGTTTATATATGAAGTACTAAAAGAATTTAAAATTAGGCATCTGTCTTTCATTGTGAGGTGTACAGAAAAATGCGGGAATATGCCCTCTAGTTACTATGAGCAGTATCTTGCTTTGCTGCTTTTGTAAGGTAAATTTTATTGTATTTTGTAACTGGAATGTTTAGAACTCTGTTTCTCAATTTCTTGTCCTTTTTTTAATTAACAAAAGAAAATAGCTTTTCCTTTTATACATCAGTCTTAAGAAACTATTGTGACTTTATGTTAAAAAAAAGTTTTTTAAAAACAACCTGAAGGATGGAGTGAAATTTTCTTCTCTGTTGGCTGTTGATGGGTTTAGTTTTACATACTATAATTAGGTGTTAGTATCTTATAGTGATCTCTTTGTGTAGCTCTCTAAGAGAATTCAGTTTTTTAAATAAGTTTTTTTAATCCTTCTCGGTGAAACCTCATCTTTAATAGACAAAACTTGTTATAATATTTCTCTCATCTGGGCTTTAGAATTCAGACCCACTGTAAAAAGAAAATCTCAATTTTATGCCATATTCTTTTTCTTTCTCGGAGATTGGAGCACTAAATAGAGGTGTCCTTCTCTGGAATATTAACATGAGTGAATTCTTATTGGTGTTACCCAAAAAGTTATCTCATTTTAAGATAGTGTTTCTCATTTCTTTTCTTTTTTTTTTTTTTTGAGACAGAGTCTCGCTCTGTTGTCCAGGCTGGAGTGCAGTGATGCGATCTCGGCTCACTGCAACCTCCATCTCCCGGGTTCAAGCGATTCTCCTGCCTCAGTCTCCTGAGTAGCTGGGATTACAGGCACGCACCACCAAGCCCACATAATTTTTGTATTTTTAGTAGAGACGGAGTTTTGCCAGGTTGGCAAGGCTGGTTTCAAACTCCGGACCTCAGGTGATCCGCCCGCCTCGGCCTCCCAAAGTGCTGAGATTACAGGCGTGAGCCATCCCGCCCAGCTTTATTTAATTTTTTAAATTTTTATTTATTTATTTATTTTTTTGAGATAGAGTCTCGGTCTGTCACCCAGACCAGAGTGCAGTGGCGCGATCTCGGCTCACTGCAACCTCCACCTCCCGGGTTCATGCCATTCTCCTGCCTCAGCCTCCCGAGTGGCTGGGACTACAGGCGCCCGTCACCACGCCCAGCTAAGTTTTTTTTTTTATTTTTAGTAGAGACAGGGTTTCACCGTGTTAGCCAGGATGGTCTCGATCTCCTGACCTCGTGATCTTCCCGCCACAGCCTCCCAAAGTGCTGGGATTTATTTTAAGTTTTTGGGTACATATGCAGGATGTGCAGGTTAGTTACATAGGTACACATGTGCCATGGTGGTTCGCTGCTCCTGTCAACCCATCACCTAGGTATTAAGCTCAGCATGCATAGCTGTTTTTCCTAATGCTCTGCCTCCCCTCACTCCACCCCTGACAGGCCCCAGTGTGTGTTGTTCCCCTCTCTGTGTCCATGTGTTCTCACTGTTCAGTTCCCACTTACAAGTGAGAACACGCAGTGTTTGGTTTTCTGTCCCTGCATTAGTTTGCTGAGGATAATGGCTTCCAGCTCTATCCATGTGCCTGCAAAAGACATGATTTCGTTCATTTATGGCTGCGTAGTATTCTATGGTGTATATATACCACATTTTCTTTATCCAGCCTATCATTGATGGGCATTTGGGTTGATTCCATCTCTTTGCTATTGTGAATAGTGCTGCAGTGAGCATACATGTGCATGTGTCTTTATAGTAGAATGATTTATATTCCTTTGGGTATATACCTAGTAATGGGATTGCTGGGTCAATGGTATTTCTGGTTCTAGATCTTTGAGGAATTGCCACACTGTCTTCCACAATGGTTGAATTAATTTACATTCCCACCAACACTGTAAAAGCATTCCTCTTTCACTGCAACCTTGCCAGCATCTGTTGTTTCTTGGCTTTTTAATAATTGCCATTCTGACTGGCCTGAGATGGTATCTCATTGTGATTTTGACTTGCATTTCTTTGATGATCAGTGATGTTGAGCTTTTTTTCATGTTTGTTGGCTGCATGAATGTCTTTTTTCTGAGAAGTGTCTGTTCATGTCCTTTGCCCACTTTTTGATGGGGTTGTTTTTTTTCTTGTAGATTTGTTTAATTTCCTTGTAGATTCTGGATGTTAGACCTTTGTCAGATGGATAGATTGCAAAAATTTTCTCCCATTCTGTAGGTTGCCTGTTTGCTCTGATGATAGTTTATTTTGCTGTGCAGAAGCTCTTAAGTTTTTAATTAGATCCCATTTGTCAATTTTTGCTTCTGTTGCAATTGCTTATGGCGATATCGTCATGAAATCTTTGCCCTGCCACAGGCTTTTCTATTGTGGGACAGGTGGTGGTAAAGCTTTGTTTCCAAACTATCATGCCCCTTCTTTGTCATTTTTCCAGTTAATTTCACTGTATACTTTATCAGTGGGATTGAAAACATTTAGAAGATGAATATATATGTTTTCATATTTATTTCATTTCCAAAATTGTATACCTTAACCAGGGAATACAGTTATCCTTTCGTTATTCATTGACTAAATTTGGTGTATGTATCTAGTGGTTGAAGCATGGGGGAGTTTGTGACGGCATGGGAAGTGTAGCTTGAAAATAATTCCATGAACTATAGAAAGAGGAGGAAGAGTAGGGAGGCAGTGAAGAAAGTTATCAGACCAGCCTTAGTAGGCGTGCTCTGATAGGCCTTAAGACAATCTAGGGATTGGGGTGCAACATATCAAAAGCTGACCCAGTAAGTATGATTGTGATGTAGTGACAACTTGGAGGAAGTTACGTGAAAAGAAAGTGTTTTTAGGAATATCCACATAACAGAATACTATGCAAAGACACACAGAAATAAGATATGAACATAAACAGATGGATGTAAAATATTAGGAATATAATTTTATTTTGTTTTATTATTTTATATTTTTGAGACAAGGTCTCGCTCTGTTGCCCAGGTTGGAGTGCAGCGGGACTATTACAGCTCACTGCAGCCTTTACCTACCTCAGCCTCCTTTGTATCTGGGACCATAAGCATGTGCCATGAAGCCTGGTTAATTTTTAAAATTTTTGTAGAGATGGGGGTCTTCCTTTGTTGCCCAGGCTGGTCTTGAATTCCTGGGCTCAAGTGATCCTTCTGCCTCAGTCTCCCAAAGTATTGAGATTACAGGATTGAGCCACCACACCTGGCTTATAATTTTATTTATGTAACACATTAACATATGTTAACATGTATGACAGGTAAACACCTTAAGGAAGTTTACCTTAAATAATCAAGGGCAGCAAGGAGCATTTCTTTTCTTCTGGAAAACTATGTACTGGTATCCTATTAACAAATGGCATAGAAAAGGACTCTGACACTGATAACTTTGTTATAAAAACGCCCCTAATTTGGCCGGGCGGAGTGGCTCATGCCTGTAATCCCAGCACTTTGGGAGGCTGAGGCGGGCAGATCATGAGGTCAGGAGATTGAGACCATCCTGGCTAACACCATGAAACCCCGTCTCTCCTTAAAAAAAAAAAAAAAAAAAAAAAAAATTAGCCGGGTGTGGTGGCACGCACCTGTAATCCCAGCTACTCAGGAGGCTGAGGCAGGAGAATCGCTTGAACCCAGGAGGTGGAGGTTGCAGTGAGCCAAGGTCGCACCACTGCACTCCAGCCTGGGCGACAGAGCGAGACTCTGTCAAAAAAAAAAAAAAAAAAGTCCCTAATTTAGGGAAATTTAAAAGCAAGAAAGTAAGGGTCTTCCCCCTTTCACCTCTGATTTCACTCCTCATGTCAGGATATAGAAGCATTATGTTTTTACATAAATAAAATGATACACCTCAATAATATTTTGCATCCATCTTTTGATGTTCATACCTTATTCTTTTAGTATTTGCATGGCATTCTGTCATGTGGATTTTCCTAACATACTGTAGTCTCTCCCTTACCTGTGGGGCATATGTTACATGACACCAGTGGATGCCTGAAACTGCAGATATGCTGTGATTTTTTCTATACACACACATACCTATGATAAAGTTTAATTTATAAATTAGGCGCAGTAAGAGATTAACAATGTAACTAATAATAGAACAATCATAACAAGATACTATAATAAAAGTAATGTGAATGTGGTCTTTCTCGCACTCTAAATATCTTATTATACTGTATTCACTTATTTTTGGACCTCGGTTGACTCAAGGTAACTGAAAGGGAAGATGAAACCGCAGATAAGAGGGAATATTGTATTTCAGCAATCTCTTATTGATGCACATTTTATTTCTTTCAAAAGTTTTAGCTCTAATTAATGATTCACTAACATTCTTGTCCATATCTTTGAGCAGTCATACAAATGATTCTTCTATGTAAATGCCTAGAAATGTAATTGTTGCGTTTTCAAGCTTATGGATTCACAATTATGATACATGTTATACAAAGCACCAGTTTATACTGTACAGCAACAACACTTTGTAATTGTAGAACTTTGCTGGCCTTGGGGACTTAGAGAGGAGGAACTTGTTCTGGGTCTTTCAGGAGATAATAATGTAATAGATTAAGGTTGTAGTTAGCTATATTGATTTATTTTATAAGCTAGAAAAGAGGAGTACATCTAGCTCTGATACTTTTCTAACCAGTGTAATTCTTCAGAATTGGAACGGAACCGTATTTTGGATTCTGAGAAATGTTGTTTATATGAGTGTATATAAAGAATTATCCTTTTTGGGCTATGTTTCTGGAAGATGTGGAAAGAAAGCAATTATTTTCTAACAGCCAAATGTAGTTTCCTGTGATGTTAAATGTCAGTTCAAAAACAAGCCTCATTTTAAAATATTTTAAGTTCAACAACCCCCTCTAGTGGAAAAAAGAAGAAAATCCCTCAATTTCCAATGTCCTTAATATGATTTTATTTCACACACACAGACACACATAATAAAGACGCAGGTAGCTTTTGGTGTGATTAGAAAATATGTTCTGTAACAAAAATTTTAAAGTTACATTTATTTGGGATGAGGGCAAGTTTTTCTGTAAATTGCATGAGGTATTTTTGTCGATTTTTTTTGGATTTTCTTGTGTGTTACATTGCATCTCAGAATTGGATGATACTGATAAAACCATAAACTTAAAGCAAATATTTGAACATACAACCCCCCCCCCAGGGATTTATATATACTCAATGCCCAATATAACCCAGCAATACCATTAATGTAACAAATGCTACCTAGATTATGTTAGTGTGTGTTATGTTTACTGGAACTGGAAACAAACAGTAAATTGTTATATCGTTGAAGACAATTCTGAATCACTTCCCCATCCTGCCACCACTTCAGCCCCAAAAGAATAACTGCCATTCTGAAGTTGGTGTTTAATTTTCTGTCTGTATACATTGACAGTATATTGTATTATTTTAGTATTTTTGTTTTAGGATATACATTAGAATATCATACAGGATGCTTCTTTGTCCAACTTATATTTTTCACTTTTTTTTTTCTTTTAGACAGGGTCTCACTCTGTCACCCAGGCTGGAGTGCAGTGGCGCGATCTTGGTTCACTGCACCCTCTGCCTCCTGGGCTCAAGCAGTCCTCCCACCTCAGCCTCCTGAGTAGCTGAGACCACAGGCACGTGTCACCACACCTGGCTAATTTTTGCATTTTTAGTAGAGACAGGGTTTTGCCATGTTGGCCAATCTATTCTCGAACTCCTGAGTTCCAGTGATCCACCCGCCTTGGCCTATCAAAGTGCTGGTATTGCAAGTGTGAGCCACCACGGCTGGCCTACTTGTATTTTTGAGGTTTCTTAAAGTTAATAAAATAGCTTCTGTTCATTCAGTTTAACTGCTGTATAGTATTTTATCTTGTGCATGTGCCATAATTTACTCATTACCTGACTGCCTTGTCCATTTTCTGTTGTTTATAACAGAATATATGAAGCTGGTTAATTTATAAAGAAAAGGAATTTATTCTTGCAGTTCTGGAGGCTGAGACATCTAATGTCAAGGGACTGCATCTGATGAGGGCCTTCTTGCTGATGGGAACTCTGCAGAGGTCCAAGGTTGAACAGGGCATCGCATGCTGGTGGGCTGCGCGTGCCAGCTCAGGTCTCTCTTTATCTTCTTGTAAAGCCACCAGTTCTACTGCCATGATAACCCATTAATACATTAATCCATGATTGGATTAACCCATTCATGAGGACAGAGCTGTCATGACCCAGTCCTCTCTTAAAGGCCCCACTTCTCAATACTGTCACATGGGGGATTACATTTCAACGTGAGTTTTGGAAGGGACATACATTCAAACCATAACACTGACACTGAGATTTAAGTTCTTTCCAAGTTTAAATTATTACAGACAGTGATTCCATGAACATCAGATCTTTTTATGTGGGTATGTGTTTAGTGTGTATAAAATATGTGCCAAATTGTTCTCTTAAGTGGGTATAGCAATTTCAAAGAAGAGTTTCTCTTCCTTTACAGCCTCTTGGTATTTTTCAGATTTAATTTCTTTTGAAATAGGGTATGTGTGAAATTGTATCTCATTCTTGCTTAAACTTCCACTTCCTTGACATTGACCATGTTATGTTTATTGGCCATTCATATTTCTTTTTTGTGAAGTGCCAGTTTATATTTTTTGCCTTTTTTCTTTTGGATTTTTGGGTATATTTTTACTGATTAATAGGCGCTTTTGGCTGGGGGTGGTGGCTCCTGCCTGTACTCCCAGCACTTTAGGAGTCTGAGGTGGGAGAATTGCTTGAGCCCAGGAGTTCGAGACCAGCCTGGGCAACAGAGACACTGTCTCTATGAAAAAAAAAAAAAAAAAAATATATATATATATATATATATGTGTATATATATATGTGTATATATATGTGTATATATATGTGTATATATATGTGTATATATATGTATATATGTGTGTGTGTATATATATATATGTGTATTATATATATATTAACCAGGCGTAGTTACATATACCTGTGATCCCGGCTACTAGGGAGGCTGAGGTAAGAGGATTGCTTGAGCCTGGGAGGTCAAGGCTGCATTGTCCTATGATCACAGCCTGGGCTACAGAGCAAGACGCTGTCTAAAATAAATAAATAAATAAATAAACAAACAAAAGAGCGTTTTTTTTTTTTAAATATATTTAGTAACTAACCCTTGGTTATGTATATTCCTTTTGCAAACATCTTTTTCTTCTTTGTAGAGACAGAGAGGCAGTTTACATTGTGTATGATGAACAGTTAAAAATTTTTTTTTTTTTGGACACGGAGTCTCGCTCTGTCACCTAGGCTGGAGTGCAGTGGTGTGATCTTGGCTCACTGCAACCTCCGCCTCCCGGGTTCAAGCGATTCTCTTGCCTAAGCCTCCCGAGTAGCTGGGATTACAGGTGCCTGCCACCATGCCCAGCTAATTTTTTTTTGTATTTTTAGTAGAGACGGGGTTTCACCATGTTGGCCAGGCTGGTCTTGAACTCCTGACCTCAGGTGATCCACCCGCCTTGGCCTCCCAAAGTGCTGGGATTAAAGGCGTGAGCCACCACACTTGGCCTAGTTTTAAATTTCGATGTAGTTGAATGTATCAGTATATTTCTTTATAGTTGTGATTGTTTTGTCTTATATAACCCAAAATCATAAAGATAATATGTATATAGCATGAGATGGGATCTAATTTTGTTTTTCCAAATAGATAGCCAAGTGTCCCTGTACTAGTTATTCAGTTGTCTGTTCTTTTACCACATATTGATTTATAATGTCATTTCCATCGTACATCAAGTTCTTTCATATCTAAGACTTTGTTCTTGGGTACTCTGTTCTGTTTCACTTACATGTTTGTTTCTGCATCAGTACTAAATTGTTTTATTCACTATACCTTTAGAATAAGTCTTGATATCTGGTAGAGAACGTTCCTCTGTCTTTATTCTTAATATTTTTTAGGGGTGAGGGAGGGGTTATTCTTGGCCTTTTACTTCCCTATGTGAGTTTCAGGAATGGCTTATTGTATTCCATCAAGAGACCTTCCTGTAATTTTGATTAAATTTGGATTGCATTTATAGATCATTTTGACATAAAGTTGACATCCTTATAATGCTTATCTCTTCTATTGTCCATCTTTTTATATTTTTACTCTTATTTTCTGAGAGATTTTCTCAACTTTATATTGCAGCCTTTCTATTACATTTTATTTCATCTTTTGGGTTTTTAATTTCTAAGCTCATTCTTGTTATTCGATGATACCTTTCTTAGTATATTCTCCTTGTTTCATGTTTGTAATGTCTTAATTTAACTCTTTGAGGATATAAGTCATACTTATTTTGAAGGTGTTTTTCCCCCCACCCCTCCCTTGATGGTCTGGTCTTCTTTTCTTTCTTCTTGTTTTTGAGACTGGATCTTGCTCTGCTGCATAGGCTGGAAATGCAGTGGCTCAATCATGGCTCACTGCAGCTTAAACCTCCTGGGCTCGGCTGGGTGTGGTGGCTCATGCCTGTAATCCCAGCACTTTGGGAGGCCAAGGCGGGTGGATCACCTGAGGTCAGGAGTTCAAGACCAGCCTGGCCAACATGGTGAAACCCCATCTCAACTAAAAATACAAAAAAAAAAAAAAATAGCTGGGCGTGGTGGCGGGGGCCTGTAATCCCAGCTACTTCGGGAGGCTGAGGCAGGAGAATCACTTGAACCTGGGAGGCGGAGGTTGCAGTGAGCCGAGATGGTGCCATTGCACTCCAGCCTGGGTGACAAGAGTGAAACGCTGTCTAAAAAAAAAAAAAAAACCTCCTGGGCTCAAGCCGTCTTCCCACCTCAGCCTCTCGAGTACCTGGGACTACAGGTGTGCACTACCGTACCTGGCTAATTTTTTCTATTCTTTGTAGACACAGGGTCTCACTGTGTTGCCCAGTCTGGTCTTGAACTCCTGGACCCAAGTGGTCATCCCACCTTGGCCTCCCAAAATGCTGGGATTACAGGTGTGAGCCACTGTGCCCGGCCTGATCTTTATTTTCTCTGAGTGTTTGGCTTCATTTGGTAGTAGCCTCTGAGTTTCACATGAGAAGTGATATAGTTTGGATGTGTGTCTCTGCCCAAATCTCATATTGAAATGTAATCACCAGTGTTGGAAATAGGGCCTGGTGGGAGGAGATCATGGGGGCAGATTTCTCATGAATGGTTTAGCACCATTCCTCTTGGTACTATCCTTATAGTAGTGAATGAGCTCTCACGAGATCTGGTCATTTAAAAGTGTGTAGCGCCTCCTTCCTCTTGCTCTTGATCTGGCCATGTGACGTGCCTGCTCCCCCTTCACCTTCTACCATGATTGTAAGTTTCCTGAGGCCTCCCCAGAAGCCAAGCGATGCCAGCGTCATGCTTCCTGTACAGCCTGCAGAACTGTGAGCCAATTAAACTTCTTTTCTTTATAAATTACCTATTCTCACATATTTCTTTATAGCCATGCAGGAACAGCCTAATACAAGAACCTTTCCGCAAATGTCCAGTGATTCTTGACTGTGTGTTTATATTTAAGAATGAGGCACTAAAAAGATGAGAAGAAGCTCTTTGGATGTGGAACTCTTGCATTGAATTGGGGAACCTTACGATGTCTTTTTTCTTGGCCTGGTAGTTTCCCTAGAAAGAAATCTTTTAGTCTCCTCCTTATATTGCTATGAGTGTAGGAGTCAGTGTTCAGGGTGCTGTGAGGTCTAACTGCCCACTATGCCGATGTTGCTTAATCTCCTTATTTTTAATAAGGTGTCTTACCCCGACCCCCAGTTGTGTTTGCTTTTCATGTCCTCAGAACCTCTTTTGATCAACCTCTAGTTTGTAAACTCCTTCCCTTTCACCAGGATATGGAAGGGGATTTTTCAGAGAGTGTAAAGTACTGCTTATAGCGGCTTCCAACAATGCTCCTGTATTCATTTTTACTGTATAGCTTGGCTTCAGGGGTAGCTGTTTTGCTAGGGTCTGGATGTTTGTGTCCCTCCTAAATTTGTATGTTGAAACCTAATCACCATTGTGACGGTATTAGGTGGTGGGGTCTTCAGGAAATTGTTTGGTCTTGATGGTGGAAACCTTAAGTAGAATTGGTGCCTTTATAAGGGACTGAAGAACCAGAGTTCTTCCCTTCCACCATGTTAGGACATAGCTAGAAAGCATCCTCTATAAACTAGAAAGTAGGCTTTTGCCAGACATTGAATCTGCCAACACCTTGATCTTGTATTTCCCATCTTCCGAACTGTGAGAAATACATTTCTGTTTTTTATAAACTACCTAGTTTATGGTATCTTGTTATGGCAGGCTGGATGGACTAAGACATTGTGCCTCCAATTTCTGAGCTTTTGTGGCTGTAAATCAGCTTGCTACTAGGCTTCTCCCTTTTTACACATTTAGAAAAGGTGAAAAAGCTGAAACCTAAGTCATCACTTGTCAGTTTGCTTTCTGTCTTCCAAATTTGCTTCTGACATCTTTTGTTGGCTGTCATTTTCTCCACCATTCATTGTTTCTGCCATTTGTTTTTATTTTTTACTTTCATTTAAGTGGCGTTTTAGGAGAGGTGATTAGCTATGTTTAATCAAATCTGTTTAGTGGTCCCCTGTTGGTGTTCTTTTTAACTTATGATCTTCTGATAGAACTGCAGTCTCACTTTTCATCTCATATTTGAATTCTGGTTTTACCAAATGTTTTTAGTATTGAAAGTATTTTATAGGGTGAAACTGTTGTGTTGAATGTGCCCCTGTTCTTGAGTTTTGACTATTTTCTTGGTTGGGCATGTTGTCTTTTGTGTGCTTTGTTCATTTCTACTTTTGTTATTTTTTCTTTTTCTTACTTTGGAATAGTTTGCATATTTGCATAGTTTCTATGCCATTCTTTGCAGTTCCTGATACTTCGGTGGCTTTATTTTGATCTTCTATTTATAAAAAGAGTTGGAGTTCTTACCTGTCTTACTAGTTTGTTTTTCCCACTGAACATCTGTTTGAGGACTGAACTTCTGTATTTCTTAACACTTTTCTGCAGGTTTATGTAATGGTGACAGGATGGTAGATGCTCAACTGATGTAGTGGGTGGTCCTAGGCTCTGTCGCCTATTGGAGATTCATTAAATGCCATAGAATATTTTGTTGGGGGTTCTATATACAAATTTTTGTGTTGACATAGATTTTCTGTTCTTTTGGGTATATACTCAGTATTAGAATTTCTGGGTCAAATAGTAACTTTATGGTTAGCTTTTTGAGGAACTGACGGACTGTTTTCTAATGCTGCTGAATGACAGTATGAGTAATGTTTGAGAGTTCCAGTTTCTCTACGTCTTTGCCATCACCTGTTATCATCAGTCTTTTTGATAATAACCATCTTAGTGGCATGAAATAGAAGTCCTCATTTAACATCATTCATAGGTTCTTGGGAATTGTGACTTTAAGTGAATGATGTAGAATGAAACCAGTTTTAGCATAGGTTAATTGATATAAATAAGTTAAGTTCTTGGAGCATATTTCTGGTAAAAAAAAATCACTAAACTTCTAAATAAAGACTCAAAACACTCATATTAAACATTGAAATAAATGTTGTCTATACATACATTTAAGAAAGCTTAATAAAAACAAGTGGTTTTGATGTGCATTTTTCTTTTTTTCTTTTCTTTTTTTTCTTTTTTTCAGATGGAGTCTCGCTCTGTTGCCAGGCTGGAGTGCAGTGGCATGGTCTTGGCTAACTGCAGCCTCTGCCTCCTGGGTTCAAGCGGTTCTCCTGCCTCAGACTCCCAAGTAGCTGGGATTACAGGCATGCACCACCATGCCCGGCTAATTTTTTTGTATATTTAGTAGAGACGGGGTTTCACCATGTTGGCCAGGCTGGTCTTGAACTCCTGACCTCGTGATCTGCCCGCCTCGGCCTCCCAAAGTGCTGGGATTACAGGCATGAGCCACCGTGCCTGGACCTTGATTTGCATTTTCCTAATGACTAATGATGTGAATACGTTTTTATATTGTTGATTGTGACTTTTCTTTCTAAATCTATAAAGTGTGTATTCTTTGTCATGTGTGGCCAGTGAAATCTCTACTTGGTTTGTAGATGGTCAGCTAATGAATGACAGAAGATTTTCTTAAATGCTGTGAACAAATAAGTCTTCTAGCCTTTGCTGAGTGGTTCATTCTTTATGTTGGAGTATGCATTCAATGCTTTTGTGGGCTGATTAAAACTCTGCCTTAGCCTTTGCTTCCTACTTGCACAGAGCCTTAAGGTCAGCCAGAGATGAGAGACTGGGGCCTTCTCAGGGACTAGGCATATATATAGCCTTGCACTTGCATGGTTTTCTGGATGCCAGGAATATGTCAGAGCTTTTCAAAGGCTATATATATATGCCTGGTTCTCTGTGGCTGGGGCTTTTGGGGAGCTCCAACCCTGTTCTTCTCTCCTTCCCCACAATGCTGGCTAGGCTGCTGGATTCCATAAACTACTACTATTCTGAGGCAGTTGATTTTTGAAGCTATCAGGAGCTGGTGGGGAGGGGATGAGAATAGTACAAGTTAAAATGCCACACATCTCACTATTCTTACTGAGATTCAATTGATTTCCCTGAATAAATGCTTTTTGGATTACTGCAAGTTTTTGGTTAAAGAGTTAACGAGAAATTAGATTCAGATAATTTTTGTGAGTGTTCTTGTTGCTTTTATGAAGGAAAGGATTTTTGGTGCTACCCTATTCTGGAGCTGCTTATGTTCTTTGAGGATATTTTGAAGTTTTCTTGTTTTTAAATATCTGTTTCTCTTAGGTTGCCCCTCCCCCTTTACCATTATTTGATTTAGATTTTATCTTCATGTTGGTTAATTTTTAAAAATATCATGTTTTCTCATTTTAAGAGTGAAGGACTAAAAAGTTTCCTAGAAACTTTGAGTGTCTGGGTGAGGCTTTTCAGCCATGATCTTTACTATAGGATTGTTTGGCTAGATATAATCCTTCCCCCTTCCCCATCTAACTTAAGAAGTAGAAAATAGAAAAGCTGAATAGTATGGTAATCATTAAATAGATTGAGTCAGTGTCAAAATTGCTGGCCCATATTGTTTTACCAATGAATAAAAAGAAACATTAAAGGAGCTAATAATTCTAGTTTTATGTAAACTCCTCTAGAGAATGGAAACATCTTGATAACATAATATTGATACCAAACTGACAAGGATATAAGAAAAGATAATTATAGCTAATCTCAGTTATGAATATATATGCAAAAATATTATACAAAATATTAGCTAACCAAATGTAGCAAGATTTTAAAAAGATAAAATATAAAAGACTTTATACAATTAATGTCAGGCGGGTTTAACATTAGAAAATCAATCAATGTAATTCTAACTCAATCAGTTAATTAATGTAATATAACTTTTCTTCATATAGAATTTCTAAGTATCTCTACTCTTGAGTAGAATTCCTAAACATCTCTACTATTTTAGGAAAACATCTTTTTCCATGAAAACATGTTTGTGTGTTTGTATGTGTCTATATCTATGTGTGTATTTATATTCATATCCAAGAATACAATAGAAATTATCATATAATATTAAGTGACTACCAGACCTCTGCATTGAAAATGTGATTGTTAGGTCAGAATTTTATCTAAATCTTGAAATACTGTTAAATAAAAGCTATTTGGCAAGTAATATTAAATATAGATCAACTATCATAGCAGTAATATAGTAATATATCACCAAAATAAACATCATAAGCCCTAACTGATTGGCCTTTGATTTTCCAGGTTCTTTTTTTAAAAAAAGGATTAAATTTAAACTTCGTGGAATAGTGGGCATATTATTTGTTTATTGTAATGGGATTTAAATGATTATGTGTTGTCTTTCTACACGATTTGTCAGTAGAATGGGAATCACGTGTGATTTTTTTTTTTTTTTTCTTGAGACAGGGTCTCACTCTGTCACCCAGGCTGGAGTGCAGTGGCATGATCTCAGCTTGCTGCAGCCTCTGCCTCCTAGGCACAAGTAATCTTCCCACCTCAGCCCTCCAAGTACTGGGGGACCACAGGCATGTGCCACAACGCCAGCTAATTTTTCTTTCTTTATTTATTATTTTGAGATGGAGTCTTGCTCTGTCGCCCAGGCTGGAGTGCAGTTGTGTGATCTTGGCTCACTGTAACCTCTGCCTTCTGGGTTCAAGTGATTCTCCTGCCTCAGCCTCCCGAATAGCCAGGATTACAGGTGTGTGCCACCACACCTGGCTAACTTTTGTACTTTCAGTAGAGACAAGTTTTCACCATGTTGGCCAGGTTGGTCTCGAACTCCTGACCTCAAGTGATCTGCCCCCCTTGGCCTCCCAAAGTGCTGGGATTACAGGTGTGAGCCACCATGCCCAGCCATTTTTGTTTATTTTTTAGGGATGATGTTTTGCCATGTTGCCCAGTGTGGTCTTGAACTCTTGAGTTCAAGGGATCTACCCACCTTGGCCTCCAAGTGCTGGGATTACAGGTGTGAGTCACTGTGCCTGGCCTATGATTTTCTTTTATAAATAAATCTCATGAGACTTCCTAAATAATTTATTTTACTATTTTATTTATTTTACTATATAAAATACTATATAAAATAGTTTCGATCAACTAGGCTATAAGCATCTTTTGGTTATAGACTCCATTTTGTTATTATTTCAAATTATGTTTATGGTTAACCATGTAAATTGCTATTTATTTACTTTAAAGTAGACAAGTATCTAAGTCAATGACTGAAAGTTGGAGGTTATGTATTTGTAATTTAAGAAGGCATATAATTTAACAGTAACTGAATTAATACTGCTATTGAGTGATTGAAAGAGGAGGACCTATCATATAGAATATTAGTCTTTTATACCTGTGTAGTATAGTGCATAATGTTCTTAAAAGTGCTTTCATATATGAAAGTACTCTTATGAAAAAATGAGATTACATAAGGTTGTTCATAATACTATTTGTATTTGGCCGTTCTCACATTGCTATGAAGAAATACTTGAGACTGGGTAATTTATAAAGGAAAGAGATTTAATTAATTGGCTTATCATTCTGCATGCTTTACAGGAAGCACAGTGCTAACATCTGTTCGGCTTCTGGGGAGGCCTCAGGAAGCTTAAAATCATGGTGGAAGGCACAGGGGAAGCAGGCATGTCACATGGAATTTATGTTCCTCTCTATGCTGGTTATTCTAGTTAGCAGTTCCTGTAATAACCTTTTATCAACGTTCTTAGCTTCTTTGCATTGTGTTAGAACATGTTCCTTTAGCTCAGAGGAGTTTGTTATTACCTACCTTCTGAAGCCTACTTCTGTCAATTCCTCAATCTCATTCTCCATCCAGTTTTGTGCCCTTGCTGGAGAGGTGTTGCGATCATTTGGAGGAGAAAAGTCATTCTGGCTTTTGGAATTTTCAGCATTTTTGTGCTGACTTTTCCTTATCTTCGTGGATTTATCTACCTTTGATCTTTGAGGCTGATGACCGTTGGATGGGGTTTTTGTGGGGGGGGCGGATTTTGAGATGGAGTCTTGCTCTGTCACCCAGGCTGGAGTGCAGTGGCGTGATCTCGGCTCACTGCAAGCTCTGCCTCCTGGGTTCATGCCATTCTCCTGCCTCAGCCTCCCGAGTAGCTGGCACTACAGGCGCCCGCCACCACACCCGGCTAATTTTTTGTATTTTTAGTAGAGACGGGGTTTCACCATATTAGCCAGGATAGTCTCGATCTCCTGACCTCCTGATCCACCTGCCTAGGCCTCCAAAAGTGCTGGGATTACAGGCGTGAGCCACCACGCCCGGCCTGTGGTGGGGGTTCTTGATGTTGATGTTGTTGCTTTCTGTTTGTTAGTTTTTTTTCTAACAGACCCCTCTTCTGATGGTCTGCTGCAGTTTGCTGGACTTCTGCAGGTCTGCTGCAGTTTGTAGAACCTGTTTGCCTGGGTATCACTAGTGGAGGCTGGAGAACGGCAAAGATTGCTTCCTGCTCCTTCCTCCGGAAGCTTTGTCCCAGAGGGGCACCAGCCTGATGCCAGCTGGAGCTCTCTTATATGAGGTGTCTGTCAACCCCTATTGGGAGGTCTCTCCCAGTCAGGAGGCAGGGGGGGTCAGGGACCCACTTGAGGAGGCAGTCTGTCCTTTAGCAGAGCTGGTGCGCTGTGCTGGGAGAATCCCCCTTGTCAGGATCAGCCGCTGTCTTCAGAGCTGACAGGCAGGAAAGATTTAAGTCCACTGAAGCTGCGACTGCAGCCGCCCCTTCCCCCAGGTGCTCTGTCCTTCCAGGATGAGAGTTTTATCTGTAAGCTCCTGACTGAACTGCAGCATATCCTGCAGAGATGCCCTGCCCAGTGAGGAGGAATCCAGAGGAGCAGTCTGGCCACAGCCATTTTGCTGTGCTGTGGTGACCGCCCAGTCCAAACCTCCCAGTCTCCTTAGCACTATCAGGGGAAAACCACCTACGAAAGCCTCAGTAATGGCGGTCGCTGCTTCCCCCACCAAGCTCGATCATCCCATGTCGACTCCAGACTGCTGTGCTGACAGCAAGAATTTCAAGCCAGTGGTTCTTAGCTTACTAGACTTCGTGGGAGTGGGACCTGCTGAGCTAGACTTCTTGGGTTCCTGGCTTCAGCCCCCTTTCCAGAGGAGTGGACGGTTGTCCTTTCTCACTGGAGTTCCGGGTGCCACTGGCATACGAAAAAACTCCTGCAGCTCGGTGTCTGCCCAAACAGCCGCCCAGTTTTGTGCTTGAAACCCAGGGCCCTGGTGGTGTAGGGTCACGAGGGAATCTCCTGATCTGTGGATTGCAGAAATCCATGGGAAAAGCGTAGTACTCAGGGCGGGTAGCACAGTCCCTCCCCACTTCCCCTGGCTGGCAGGGAGAGGGCGTTCCCCTGGCTCCTTGCACTTCCAGGGTGAAGTGACGCCCCACCCTGCTTCTGCTTGCTCTCCGTGGGTTGCATCCAGTGCCTAACCAGTCCCAATGAGATGAACTGTGTACCTCAGTTGGAAATGCAGAAATCACCCACCTTCTGCGTTGGTCTCGCTGGGAGCTGCAGACTGCAGCTGTTTCTATTTGGCCATCTTGGCCCCTAACCCACCCTGGTCCAGTGGTCTTTATGTTACTGCTGCTATTGTAATTGTTATGGGGCACCGTCAACCATGCCTGCATAAGGTGGTGATGTACTTAATTTATAAATGTATGTGTTCTCACTACTCCTCTGTCCAACCGTTCTTCCAACTCTCCCTCTCTGGCCTCCCTACTCCTTGAGACACAACAATGTTGAAATGAGGCCAGTTAACTCTACAATGTCCTCTAAGTATTCAAGGGAAAGGAAGGCTCACACCTGTTTCATTTTAAATCAAAAGCTAGAAATGATTAAGCTTAGTGAGGAAGGAATGTTGAAAACCAGGACAGGCCAAACGCTATGTCTTTAGTGCCGAACAGCCAAGTTGTGAATGCAAAGGAAAAGTTCTTAAAGGAAATAAAAAGCGCTACTTCAGTGAACACGTAAGTGATAAGAGAGCCAGCCATTCTTATTGCTGACATGGAGAAAATTGTAGTGGTCTGGATAGATCAAACCAGCCACAACATTCCCTTAAGCCAAAGCCTAATTTAGAACAAGACCCTAACTCTCTTCAATTTGATGAAGGCTGAGAGAGGTGAGGAATTTGGAGAAGAAAAGTTGGAGGCTAGGAGAGATTGGTTCATGACGTTTAGGAAAATAAGACTTCTACATAACATAAAAATGCAAGGTGAAAGAAGTGCTGGTGTAGAAGCTGCAGCAAGTAATCCCAAAGATCTAGCTAAAATAATCGATGAAGGTGGCTACACTAAACAACAGATTTTCATTGCAGACAAAACAGTCTTCTATTGGAAGGTGTCATCTAGGTGTTTCAGAGCTAGAGAGGAGAAGTCAGTGCCTAGCTTTAATGCTTCAAAGGACAGGATGACTCTCTGGTTAGGGGCTAATATTGCTGGTGAGTTTAAGTTGAAGCCATTGATCATTTACCATTCTCCAAATCCTAGGGCCCTTAAGAATTATGCTACATATACTCTGCCTGTGCTCTATAAATGGGACAACAAAGCCCAGATGACAGCTCATCTCTTTACAGAATATTTAACTGAGTATTTAAGCCCACTGTACCTGCTGCTCAGAAAAAAAAGATTCTTCTCAAAATATTATTGTTCGTTGACAATGCACTTGGTTACTGAAGAACTCTGATGGTTATGTACAAGCAAGTTAATGTTGTTTTCATCCTTGCTAACACAACATCCATTCTGCAGCACATGCATCAATGAAGAATTTTGACTTTCAAGTCTTATTACTTAAGAAATACATTTCATAAGGCTATAGCTGACATAGATAGTGACTCCTCTGATGGATCTAGGCAAATTAAATTGAAAACTTTCTGGAAAGGATTTGCCATTCTAGATGCCCTTAAGACCGTTTGTGATTCATGTGAGGAGGTCAAAATGTCATCATTAACAGGAGTTTGGAGGAAGTTGGTTCCAGTCCTTATGGATAACTTCGGGGGGGGTGGGGGCGAGTTTAGACTTCAGTGGAATAAGTTACTGTAGGTTGGAAATAGCAAGATAACTAGAATTAGAAGTGGAGCCTGAAGATGTGACTGAATTGCTGCAATCTCATGCATTCGTAAAACTTGAATGGGTGAGGAGTTGCTTCTTATAGATGACCAAAGAAAATAGTTTCTTGAGATGGAAACTTTCCTCCTGGATGCTGTGAACATTACTGAAATGACAGCAAAAGATTTAGAATATTACATAAATTTAGTTGCTAAAGCAGCCATAGGGTTTCAGTTTTGAAAGAGGTTCTACTGCTGGTAAAATGCTATCAAGCAGCATTGCATGCTACAGAGAAACCTTTTTGAAGAAAGAGTCAACCAATGTAGCAAACTTCTTTGTTGCCTTATTTTAAGAAACTGCCACTGACCGCCCAGCCTTCAGCCACTACCACCCTCATCAGTCAACAGTCATCAACAAACATTGAGTTAGGACCTTCCACCATTAAAGATGATGACTTTCTGAAGGGCCAGATGATGGTTGGCATTTTTTTTTAGCAATAAAGTATTTTAATTTTATTTATATATTTTTGAGACAGAGTCTTGCTCTGTCGCCCAGGCTGGAGTGCAGTGGCGTGATCTCGACTCACTGCAATCTCTGCTTCTTGGGTTCAAGCGATTCTCCTGCCTCAGCCTCCCGGAGTAGCTGGGATTTCAGACGTGCGCCACCATACCTGGCTATGTTTTGTATTTTTAGTAGAAATTGGGTTTTGCCATGTTGGCCAGGCTTGTCTCGGACTCCTGGGCTCAAGTGATCCGTCCGCCTTGGCCTCCCAAAGTTCTGGGATTACAGGCGTCAGCCGCTGTGCCTGACGTCAATAAAGTATTTTTAAATTAAAATAAATACGTTTTTATATATAATGCTATTGCACACTTAATAGATTACACTATAGTGCAAACATTACTTTTATTTGCAATTTTTTGGAAACCAAAAATTGATGTGACTCACTTTATTGCAATATTTGCTTTATGGCAGTGTTCAGGAACTGAACCAGCCATATCTCTAAGGTATGCCTATATTAAGAAGCCTATTACCTGAAGAAAGTAATTATTAAGAGTTCATGTATAGCCTGCTATAGAATAGTAATCTTATGAATAAGGGGATTCATAAGAATAAGAATAAGGAATTGGAATCTCAGACCAGTCAGAATGGCTATTATTAAAAAGTCAAAAAATAACAGATGCTGGCGGGGTTGTGGAGAAAAGGGAACACTTATGCATTATTGGTGGGAGTGTAAGTTCATTCAACCATTGTGGAAAACAATGTGGCGATTCCTTAAAGAACTAAAAACAGAACTATCTTTTGATCCAGCAATCCCATTTCTGGGTATATACTCAAAGGAAAAGAAATTGTCCTACCACAAAGACACATGGCATGCATATGTTCATTGCAGCACTATTCACAATAGCAAAGACATGGAGTCAACCTAAATGCTTATCAGTGTTAGACTAGATAAAGAAAATGTGGTATATATACACCATTAGATACTATGCAGCCATAAAAAAGAATGAGGTAATATCCTTTGCAGGAACATGGATGGAGCTGGAGGCCATTATCCTTAGCAAACTAACACAGGAACAGAAAACCAAATACCACATGTTCTCACTTCTAAGTGGGAACCAAACAATGAGAACACATGGACACAAAGAGGGGAACAACATACACTGGGTCCTGCCTGAGGGTGGAGAGTGGGAGAAGGAAGAGGATCAGAAAAAATAACTTTGGGTTCTAGGCTTAGTACCTGGGTGATGAAATAATCTGTGCAACACAACCCTGTGACATGAGTTTACCTATATAACAAACCTACACATGTACCCATGAACCTAAAACAAAAGTTAAAAAAATAGAAATAAGAAATTGGAGATATGAAATAAAAATTGAATTTGAAATGTTTCCTCATCTCTTCACTGTGGACTTACGATGCTGGGTGTTTTTCAAACTAGAATCTTTGATAGAGAATTATATTTGATGTTTGCAACATACTCAGATTCTAATGGTATCTTTTGAGTGGCTAGGTATTGTTGGAAGCATATATAAATATTCATGTGTGTTTGTCCATGAATAACATTACTCTGGTGAGGGAAATGTGGGAAAGAGGGCTTTGTTAAAGGCCTTAAATGACAACAGTGAATCTAGATTAGTTACTGTGGAGAATGCTTTTGATATATGTGTTAACTTTATGTTTGAACTTTTTCAATAAAATTCAGCTCCCATTTCTGTGTTTAGTTGGGAAAGGGTATTGAGAGATTTTAGTATAAGACTACCTGAAGTTATTTCTTTTTCAATAGCCAAGCAAAGATTTGAAAGCTTTTTGAAAATCTAAGAGGAAATGAAACACAGCCATCTAGTGGATGCAATTTTAAAAGCTGTAAGCATGTAATTTAAGTACCGTGAGCTCATGTAAGCATTATCAACATTACTAGGCATTCAAGTTAATCATTTCTTATTACACAAAGGGCAATATATATTTAAAAATTTTAATGGGAAAGGGAAACATTATATATGATAGTTGAACTACAGCATTATATAAATACCTTCAGAGGTCAGTTAAACTAATGTAACTTCCTCATATGCTATAACATTTTCCATTGTAATATTAATCAGAGTTTTTGAATTCTAAAACTTCAGTATTGCTTTTTAAACACATGGTCATTCTGAAACATTGATGGAAAATATCTAGGCCTCTATTGCCTATATAAATTAACCTATTATTATGGTTGAAGCACAGATTTAGTTACTCACTGTCTTCTATTGGAGTGACTCTTAGTCATTGATGGCTTATAAACTTTATTGATGCAAAAATGAATTATTTTCCAGGAGCAAGATACTGCTGTGCAAAATATGCATAAGAAAGTAGAAAAATTAGAAACAGAACATATGGACTGCTCTGACCTTTTACGGCGACAAACAAGCGAACTTGAATTTAGCACTCAACGAGAGGAACGCCTTAGAAAAGAATTTGAGGTACATTTTCTCATTCGTTTATAATATATATGCATACAAACTTTCACACACACGTACACACACACACACACACACACACACACATAAAACCCATTCCGTGATTTAAGATTGGAGAGTTTTACTCTGTGATAATATGTAAAACTAATTTTAGGGGCACTTATTTATAATGTATATTTGGCTTCTTTGAAAATTTTTGTATCTGAATATTTTCTGTTTTGCCCTAGTTTAAAAAAATCTGTTCACTTTTGAACAATTAACTGTAATGGAATATTTGGGAAGTTTGAGAGTAATTGTTTACATTATTAGGTTGAGTAAGCAATACAGGAAAAGTTTTGATGTACGTAGGTTCTAAATCATAAAAGTAATATTACATTTTAATTTTGTAATTTGAATCATGTATGGTTTTGTGGAAGGCTTTTCAGATGAGACTTTACTTGGGAAAGGAGCATCAATTTACAGATGAAAAATAGGATTTTTATTCGTGAATGATACTGAAAATAACTTTAATCTTAAATCTAATTGATTTGTTAGTTCATCTTTTTAAAATTTCTCTTTGCTTTGTGGAAAATGAAATATTTAAACAGATAAAGAAGTTTTGTCCTAAACATAATTTGTAATCTTTATTAGGCAAATAAATACTTATGAAGAGTATTTAATAGTAAAGTGCTAGAGTTAACACTTATTAAACTCACTCTGTCACTTAACATTGTTAAGAACAGCAATAAGGATTATAACCTTTGGGAGGGCTTGAGGAGCCAAGATGGCCGAATAGGAACAGCTCCGGTCTGCAGCTCCCAGCGTGAGCGACGCAGAAGACGGGTGATTTCTGCGTTTCCATCGGAGGTACCGTGTTCATCTCACTAGGGAGTGCCAGACAGTGGGCGCAGGTCAGTGGGTGAGTGCACCGTGCGCCAGCCGAAGCAGGAGCAAGACATTGCCTCACTCGGGAAGCGCAAGGGGTCAGGGAGTTCCCTTTCCAGGGGTGACAGACGGCACCTGGAAAATCGGGCCACTCCCACGCGAATACTGTGCTTTTCCGACGGGCTTAGGAAACGGTGCCCCAGGAGAGTATAGCCCGCACCTGGCTCAGAGGGTCCTACGCCCACGGAGTCTCGCTGATTGCTAGCACAGCAGTCTGAGATCAAACAGCAAGTCGGCAGTGAGGCTGGGGGAGGGGCGCCCACCATTGCCCAGGCTCGCTTAGGTAAACAAAGCAGCCTGGAAGCTTGAACTGGGTGGAGCCCACCACAGCTCAAGGAGGCCTGCCTGCCTCTGTAGGCTCCACCTATGGGGGCAGGGCACAGACAAACAAAAAGACAGCAGTAACCTCTGCAGACTTAAATGTCCCTGTCTGACAGCTTTGAGGAGAGCAGTGGTTCTCCCAGCACGCAGCTGGAGATCTGAGAACGGGCAGACTGCCTCCTCAAGTGGGTCCCTGACCCGTGACTCCCGAGCAGCCTAACTGGGAGGCAACCCCCAGCAGGGGCAGACTGACACCTCACACGGCCGGCCAGGTACTCCAACAGACCTGCAGCTGAGGGTCCTGTCTGTTAGAAGGAAAACTAACAGAAAGGACATCCACACCAAAAACCCATCTGTACATCACCATCAGTAGATAAAACCACAAAGATGGGGAAAAAACAGAGCAGAAAAACTGGAAACTCTAAAAAGCAGAGTACCTCTCCTCCTCCAAAGGAACACAGTTCCTCACCAACAACGGGACAAAGCTGGATGGAGAATGACTTTGACGAGCTGAGAGAAGAAGGCTTCAGACGATCAAATTACTCTGAGCTACGGGAGGATATTCAAACCAAAGGCAAAGAAGTTGAAAACTTTGAAAAAACTTTAGAAGAATGTATAACTAGAATAACCAATACAGAGAAGTGCTTAAAGGAGCTGATGGAGCTGAAAACCAAGGCTCGAGAACTACGTGAAGAATGCAGAAGCCTCAGGAGCTGATGCGATCAAATGGAAGAAAGGATATCAGCCCTGGAAGATGAAATGAATGAAATGAAGCGAGAAGGGAAGTTTAGAGAAAAAAGAATAAAAAGAAATGAGCAAAGCCTCCAAGAAATGTGGGACTATGTGAAAAGACCAAATCTACGTCTGATTGGTGTACCTGAAAGTGACAGGGAGAATGGAAACAAGTTGGAAAACACTCTGCAGGATATTATCCAGGAGAACTTCCCCAGTCTAGCAAGGCAGGCCAACATTCAGATTCAGGAAATACAGAGAACGCCACAAAGATACTCCTCGAAAAGAGCAACTCCAAGACACATAATTGTCAGATTCACCAAAGTTGAAATGAAGGAAAAAATGTTAAGGGCAGCCAGAGAGAAAGGTCGGGTTACCATCAAAGGGAAGCCCATCAGACTAACAGCGGATCTCTCGGCAGAAACCCTACAAGCCAGAAGAGACTGGGGGCCAATATTCAACATTCTTAAAGAAAAGAATTTTCAATCCAGAATTTCATATCCAGCCAAACTAAGCTTCATAAGTGAAGGAGAAATAAAATACTTTACAGACAAGCAAATGCTGAGAGATTTTGTCACCACCAGGCCTGCCCTGCAAGAGCTCCTGAAGGAAGCTCTAAACATGGAAAGGAACACCCGGTACCAGCCACTGCAAAATCATGCCAAAATGTAAAGACCATCGAGACTAGGAAGAGACTGCATCAACTAACGAGCAAAATAACCAGCTAACATCATAATGACAGGATCAAATTCACACATAACAATATTAAGTTTAAATGTAAATGGACTAAATGCTCCAATTAAAAGACACAGACTGGCAAATTGGATAAAGAGTCAAGACCCATCAGTGTGCTGTATTCAGGAAACCCATCTCACGTGCAGAGACACACATAGGCTCAAAATAAGAGGATGGAGGAAGATCTACCAAGCAAATGGAAAACAAAGGCAGGGGTTGCAATCCTAGTCTCTGATAAAACAGACTTTAAACCAACAAAGATCAAAAGAGACAAAGAAGGCCATTACATAATGGTAAAGGGATTAATTCAACAAGAAGAGCTAACTATCCTAAATATATATGCACCCAATACAGGAGCACCCAGATTCATAAAGCAAGTCCTGAGTGACCTACAAAGAGACTTAGACTCCCACACATTAATAATGGGAGACTTTAACACCCCACTGTCAACATCAGACAGATCAACGAGACAGAAAGTCAACAAGGATACCCAGGAATTGAACTCAGCTCTGCACCAAGTGGACCTAATAGACATCTACAGAACTCTCCACCCCAAATCAACAGAATATACATTTTTTTCAGCACCATACCACACCTATTCCAAAATTGACCACATACTTGGAAGTAAAGCTCTCCTCAATAAATGTAAAAGAACAGAAATTATAACAAACTATCTCTCAGATCACAGTGCAATCAAGCTAGAACTCAGGATTAAGAATCTCACTCAAAACCGCTCAACTACATGGAAACTGAACAACCTGCTCCTGAATGACTACTGGGTACATAACGAAATGAAGGCAGAAATAAAGATGTTCTTTGAAACCAACGAGAACCAAGACACAACATACCAGAATCTCTGGGATGCATTCAAAGCAGTGTGTAGAGGGAAATTTATAGCACTAAATGCCCACAAGAGAAAGCAGGAAAGATCCAAAATTGATACCCTAACATCACAATTAAAAGAACTAGAAAAGCAAGAGCAAACACATTCAAAAGCTAGCAGAAGGGAAGAAATAACTAAGATCAGAGCAGAACTGAAGGAAATAGAGACACAAAAAACCCTTCAAAAAATTAATGAATCCAGGAGCTGGTTTTTTGAAAGGATCAACAAAATTGATAGACCGCTAGCAAGATTAATAAAGAAAAAAAGAGAGAAGAATCAAATAGATGCAATAAAAAATGATAAAGGGGATATCACCACTGATCCCACAGAAATACAAACTACCATCAGAGAATATTACAAACACCTCTACGCAAATAAACTAGAAGATCTAGAAGAAATGGATAAATTCCTCAACACATACACCCTGCCAAGACTAAACCAGGAAGAAGTTGAATCTCTGAATAGACCAATAACAGGCTCTGAAATTGAGGCAATAATCAATAGCTTACCAACCAAAAAAAGTCCAGTACCAGATGGGTTCACAGCCGAATTCTACCAGAGGTACAAGGAGGAACTGGTACCATTCCTTCTGAAACTATTCCAATCAATAGAAAAAGAGGGAATCCTCCCTAACTCATTTTATGAGGCCAGCATCATCCTGATACCAAAGCCTGGCAGAGACACAACAAAAAAAGAGAATTTTAGACCAATATCCTTGATGAACATTGATGCAAAAATCCTCAATAAAATACTGGCAAACAGAATCCAGCAGCACATCAAAAAGCTTATCCACCATGATCAAGTTGGCTTCATCCCTGGGATGCAAGGCTGGTTCAATATATGCAAATCAATAAATGTAATGCAGCATATAAACAGAACCAAAGACAAAAACCACATGATTATCTCAATAGATGCAGAAAAGGCCTTTGACAAAATTCAACAACCCTTCATGCTAAAAACTCTCAATAAATTAGGTATTGATGGGACATATCTCAATATAATAAGAGCTATCTATGACAAACTCACAGCCAATATCATACTGAATGGGCAAAAACTGGAAGCATTCCCTTTGAAAACTGGCACAAGACAGGGATGCCCTCTCTCACCACTTCTATTCAACATAGTGTTGGAAGTTCTGGCCAGGGCAATTAGGCAGGAGAAGGAAATAAAGGGTATTCAATTAGGAAAAGAGGAAGTCAAATTGTCCCTGTTTGCAGATGACATGATTGTATATCTAGAAAACCCCATTGTCTCAGCCCAAAATCTCCTTAAGCTGATAAGCAACTTCAGCAAAGTCTCAGGATACAAAATCAATGTGCAAAAATCACGAGCATTCTTATACACCAATAACAGACAAACAGAGAGCCAAATCATGAGTGAACTCCCATTCACAATTGCTTCAAAGAGAATAAAATACCTAGGAATCCAACTTACAAGGGAAGTGAAGGACCTCTTCAAGGAGAACTACAAACCACTGCTCAAGGAAATAAAAGAGGATACAAACAAATGGAAGAACATTCCATGCTCATGGGTAGGAAGAATCAATATCGTGAAAATGGCCATCCTTCCCAAAGTAATTTACAGATTCAATGCCATCCCCATCAAGCTACCAATGACTTTCTTCACAGAATTGGAAAAAACTACTTTAAAGTTCATATGGAACCAAAAAAGAGCCCGCATCGCCAAGTCAATCCTAAGCCAAAAGAACAAAGCTGGAGACATCACACTACCTGACTTCAAACTATACTACAAGGCTACAGTAACCAAAACAGCATGGTACTGGTACCAAAACAGAGATATAGATCAATGGAACAGAACAGAGCCGTCAGAAATAATGCCACATATCTACAACTATCTGATCTTTGACCAACCTGAGAAAAACAAGAAATGGGGAAAGGATTCCCTATTTAATAAATGGTGCTGGGAAAACTGGCTAGCCATATGTAGAAAGCTGAAACTGGATCCCTTCCTTACACCTTATACAAAAATCAATTCAAGATGGATTAAAGACTTAAATGTTAGACCTAAAACCATAAAAACCCTAGAAGAAAACGTAGGCATTACCATTCAGGACATAGGCATGGGCAAGGACTTCATGTCTAAAACACCAAAAGCAATGGCCACAAAAGCCAAAATTGACAAATGGGATCTAATTAAACTAAAGAGCTCCTGCACAGCAAAAGAAACTACCATCAGGGCTCCCTCTCCCTCTCCCTCTCTCTTTCCCTCTCCCTCTCCCCCTCCCCGTCCCCGTCCCCCTCCCCGTCCCCCTCCCCCTCCCCCTCCCCCTCTCCCTTCTTTGGTCTCCGTCTCCTTGTTTTTTCGGTCTCCCTCTGTTGCCGAAGCTGGACTGTGCTGCCGTGATCTCGGCTCGCTGCAACCTCCCTGCCTTGGGCTCCTGTGACTCTCCTGCCTCGGCCTGCCAAGTGCCTGGGATTGCAGATGTGCACCGCCACGCCTGAATGGTTTTTGTGTTTTTGGTGGAGACAGGGTTTCGCCGTGTTGCCTGGGCTGGTCTCCAGCTCCTGGCCTCGAGTGATCTGCCTGCCTCGGCCTCCCCAGGTGCTGGGATTGCAGACGGAGTCTCGCTTACTCAATGCTCAGTGGTGCTCAGGCTGGAGTGCAGTGGCGTGATCTCGGCTCGCTACAACCTCCACCTACCGGCCTCCTGCCTTGGCCTCTTAAAGTGCTAAGATTACAGCCTCTGCCCCGCCGCCACCCAGTCTAGGAAGTGAGGAGCGTCTCTGCCTGGCCGCCCATCGTCTGGGATGTGAGGAGCCCCTCTGCCCGGCCGCCCCATCTGGGAAGTGAGGAGCGCCTCTGCCCGGCCGCCATCCCATATGGGAAGTGAGGAACATCTCTGCCCGGCTGCCCATCGTCTGGGATGTGAGGAGCGCCTCTGCCCGGCTGCTCCGTCTGGGAAGTGAGGAGCGCCTCTGCCCAGTCGCCCAACATCTGGGAAGTGAGGAGCGCCTCTGCCCGGCCGCCCCGTCTGGGAGGTGAGGAGCGCCTCTGCCTGGCTGCCCCGTCTGGGAAGTGAGGAGCGCCTCTGCCCGGCCGTCCCCTCTGGGAGGTGAGGAGTGCCTCTGCTCAGCTGCCACCCCGTCTGGGAGGAAGTGAGGAGCACCTCTGCCCGGCTGCCCCGTCTGGGAGATGAGGAGCACCTCTGCCCTGCCGCCCCGTCTGGGAGATGAGGAGCACCTCTGCCCGGCTGCCCTGTCTGGGAGATGAGGTGCACCTCTGCCCTGCTGCCCCGTCTGGGAGATGAGGAGCACCTCTGCCCGGCCGCCCCGTCTGGGAGGTGAGGAGCGCCTCTGCCTGGCCGCCACCCCGTATGGGAAGTGAGGAGCGCCTCTGCCCGGCCGCCCCGTCTGTGAAGTAAGGAGCACCTCTGCCTGGCCGCCGCATCTGGGAGGTGAGGGGTGCCTCTGCCCGGCTGCCACCCCGTCTGGGAGGAAGTGGGGAGCACCTCTGCCCGGCTGCCCCGTCTGGGAGATGAGGAGCACCTCTGCCTGGCCGCCCCATCTGGGAGGTGAGGAGCGCCTCTGCCTGGCCGCCACCCCGTCTGGGAGGAAGTGAGGAGCGCCTCTGCCCGGCTGCCCCATCTGGGAAGTGAGGAGCGCCTCTGCCTGGCCGCCACCCCATATGGGAAGTGAGGAGCACCTCTGCCTGGCCACCCCGTCTGGGAGGTGAGGAGTGCCTCTGCCCAGCCGCCATCCCGTCTGGGAGGAAATGAGGAGCACCTCTGCCCAGCTGCCCCGTCTGGGAGATGAGGAGCACCTCTGCCCGGCCGCCCCGTCTGGGAGGTGAGGAGCGCCTCTGCCTGGCCGCCACCCCGTCTGGGAGGAAGTGAGGAGCGCCTCTGCCCGGCTGCCCCATCTGGGAAGTGAGGAGGGCCTCTGCCTGGCCGCCACCCCGTATGGGAAGTGAGGAGCGCCTGTGCCTGGCCACCCCGTCTGGGAGGTGAGAAGCGCCTCTGCCCGGCCGCCCCGTCTGGGAGGTGAGGAGCGCCTCTGCCCAGCCGCCACCCCGTCTGGGAGGAAGTGAGGAGCACCTCTGCCCGGCCGCCCCTTCTGGGAAGTGAGGAGCGCCTCTGCCCGGCCACCCTGTCTGGGAAGTGAGGAGTGCCTCTGCCTGGCCGCCACCCCGTCTGGGAGGAAGTGAGGAGCGCCTCTGCCTGGCTGCCCCATCTGGGAAGTGAGGAGCGCCTCTGCGCAGCCGCCACACCGTCTGGGAAGTGAGGAGCGCCTCTGCCTGGCCGCCCCGTCTGGGAGGTGAGGAGCGCCACTGCCCGGCCGCCCAGTCTGGGAAGTGAGGAGTGCCTCTGCCCGGCTGCCCTGTCTGGGAGGTGAGGAGCACCTCTGCCTGGCCACCACCCCGTCTGGGAGGAAGTGAGGAGCATCTCTGCCCGGCCGCCCCGTCTGGGAAGTGAGGAGCGCCTCTGCCCGGCCACCCGGTCTGGGAAGTGAGGAGCGCCTCTGCCCGGCCGCCCCCTCTGGGAAGTGAGGAGCGCCTCTGCCCGGCCGCCCCGTCTGGGAGGTGAGGAGCGCCTCTGCCTGGCTGCCACCCCGTCTGGGAGGAAGTGAGGAGTGTCTCTGCCCGGCCACCCTGTCTGGGAAGTGAGGAGCGCCTCTGCCCGGCCGCCCCGTCTGGGAGGTGAGGAGCGCCTCTGCCTGGCTGCCACCCCGTCTGGGAGGAAGTGAGGAGTGTCTCTGCCCGGCCACCCTGTCTGGGAAGTGAGGAGCGCCTCTGCCCGGCGGCCCCATCTGGGAAGTGAGGAGCGCCTCTGCCCGGCCGCCCTGTCTGGGAGGTGAGGAGCGCCTCTGCCCGGCTGCCCTGTCTGGGAGGTGTACCCAACAGCTCCGAAGAGACAGCGACCATCGGGAGCGGGCCATGAGGACGATGGTGGTTTTGTTGAAAAGAAGGGGGGGAAGTGTGGGGAAAGGAGGGAGAGATCAGATTGTTGCTGTGTCTGTGTAGAAAGAGGTGGGCATAGGAGACTCCATTTTGTTCTGACTAGGAGAAATTCTTCTGCCTTGGGATGCTGTTGATCTATGGCCTTTCCCCCAGCCCTGTGCTCTCTGAAACATGTGCTGTGTCAACTCAGGGTTAAATGGATTAAGGGCGGTGCAAGACGTGCTTTGTTAAACAGATGCTTGAAGGCAGCATGCTCTTTAAGAGTCATCACCACTCCCTAATCTCAAGTGCCCAGGGGCACAAACACTGCAGAAGGCCGCAGGGACCTCTGCCTAGGAAAACCAGAGACCTTTGTTCATGTGTTAATCTGCTGACCTTCTCTCCACTATCATCCTATGACCCTGCCATATCCCCCTCTCCGAGAAACACCCAAGAATGATCAATAAATACTTCATAAATACAAAAAAAAAAAAAAAAAAAAAAAAGAAACTACCATCAGAGTGAACAGGCAACCTACAAAATGGGAGAAAATTTTCGCAACCTACTCATCTGACAAAGGGCTAATATCCAGAATCTACAATGAACTCAAACAAATTTACAAGAAAAAAACAAACAACCCCATCAAAAAGTGGGCGAAGGACATGAACAGACATTTCTCAAAAGAAGACATTTATGCAGCCAAAAAACACATGAAAAAATGCTCACCATCACTGGCCATCAGAGAAATGCAAATCAAAACCACAATGAGATACCATCTCACACCAGTTAGAATGGCAATCATTAAAAAGTCAGGAAACAACAGGTGCTGGAGAGGATGTGGAGAAATAGGAACACTTTTACACTGTTGGTGGGACTGTAAACTAGTTCAACCATTGTGGAAGTCAGTGTGGCGATTCCTCAGGGATCTAGAACTAGAAATTCCATTCGACCCAGCCATCCCATTACTGGGTATATACCCAAAGGACTATAAATCATGCTGCTGTAAAGACACATGCACACGTATGTTTATTGCGGCATTATTCACAATAGCAAAGACTTGGAACCAACCCAAATGTCCAACAATGACAGACTGGATTAAGAAAATGTGGCACATATACACCATGGAATACTATGCAGCCATAAAAAATGATGAGTTCATGTCCTTTGTAGGGACATGGATGAAATTGGAAATCATCATTCTCAGTAAACTATCGCAAGAACAAAAAACCAAACACCGCATATTCTCACTCATAGGTGGGAATTGAACAATGAGAACACATGGACACAGGAAGGGGAACATCACACTTCGGGGACTGCTGTGAAGTGGGGGTAGCGGGCAGGGATAGCATTGGGAGATATAGCTAATGCTGGATGACGAGTTAGTGGGTGCAGTGCACCAGCATGGCACATGTATACATATGTAACTTACCTGGACATTGCGCACATGTACCATAAAACCTAAAGTATAATAATTAAAAAAAAAAAAAACTTTTGGAAGGAAGGAAGTGTGATTCCTAATATTTTTAGATGATGTGTAAATAAAATGAATAGTAAAATCAACCTTAAAATTATTGACACTAGTAAAAACATTTAATAAGGAGGCTAGACAGAAAATAATGTATGACAATTTTTTTAAATTAATTTGTTTTTTATTATACTTTAAGTTCTAGGGTACATGTGCACAACATTCAGGCTTGTTACATATGTATACATGTGCCATGTTGGTGTGCTGCACCCATTAACTCATCATTTACATTAGGTATATCTCCTAATGCTATCCCTCTCCCCTCCCCCACCCCATGACAGGCCCCAGTGTGTGATGTTCCCCATCCTGTGTCCAAGTGTTCTCATTGTTCAGTTCCCACCTATGAGTGAGAACATGCGGTGTTTGGTTTTATGTCCTTGCGATAGTTTGCTCAGAATGATGGTTTCCAGCTTCATCCATGTCCCTACAGAGGACATGAACTCATCATTTTTTATGGCTGCATAGTATTCCATGGTGTATATGTGCCACATTTTCTTAATCCAGTCTATCATTGTTGGACATTTGGGTTGGTTCCAAGTCTTTTCTATTGTGAATAGTGCCACAATAAACATACGTGTGCATGTCTTTATAGTAGCATGATTTATAATCCTTTGGGTATATGCCCAGTAATGGGATGGCTGGGTCAAACGGTATTTCTAGTTCTAGATCCTTGAGGAATCGCCACACTGTCTTCCACAATGGTTAAACTAGTTTACACTCCCACCAAAAGTGTCAACACTCCTACCAAAAGTGTTCCTATTTCTTCACATCCTCTCCAGCACCTGTTGTTTCTTGACTTTTTAATGATCGCCATTCTAACTGGTGTGAGATGGTATCTCATTGTGGTTTTGATTTGCATTTCTTTGATGGCCAGTGATGATGAGCATTTTTTCATGTGTCTTTTGGCTGCATAAATGTCTTCTTTTGAGAAGTGTCTGTTCATATCCTTTGCCCACTTTTTGATGGAGTTGTTTGATTTTTTCTTGTAAATTTGTTTAAGTTCTTTGTAGATTCTGGATATTAGCCCTTTGTCAGATGGGTAGATTGTAAAAATCTTTTCCCTATTATAGATTGCCTGTTCACTCTGATGGTAGTTTCTTTTGCTGTGCAGGAGCTCTTTAGTTTAATTAGATCCTATTTGTCAATTTTGGCTTTTGTTGCCATTGCTTTTGGTGTTTTAGTCATGAAGTCCTTGCCCATGCCTATGTCCTGAATGGTATTGCCTAGATTTTCTTCTAGGGTTTTTATGATTTTAGGTCTAACATTTAAGTCTGTAATCCATCTTGAATTGATTTTTGTGTAAGGTTTAAGGAAGGGATCCAGTTTCAGCTTTCTACATATGGCTAGCCAGTTTTCCCAACACCATTTATTAAACAGGGAGTCCTTTCCCCATTTCTTGTTTTTGTCAGGTTTGTCAAAGATCAGATGGTTGTAGATGTGTGCCATTATTTCTGAGGGCTCTGTTCTGTTTCATTGGTCTATATCTCTGTTTTCGTACCAGTACTACCAGTACTATGCTGTTTTTGTTACTGTAGCCTTGTAGTATAGTTTGAAGTCAGGTAACGTAATGCCTCTAGCTTTGTTCTTTTTGCTTAGGATTGTCTTGGCAATGAGGGCTCTGTTTTGATTGCATATGAAACTTAAAGTAGTTTTTTTCCAATTCTGTGAAGAAAGTCATTGGTAGCTTGATGGGGATGGCATTGAATTTATAAATTACCTTGGACAGTATGGCCATTTTCATGATATTGATTCTTCCTACCCATGAGCATGGAATGTTCTTCCATTTGTTTGTGTCCTCTTTTATTTTGTTGAGCAGTGGTTTGTAGCTCTCCTTGAAGAGGTCCTTCACATCCCTTGTAAGTTGGATTGCTAGGTATTTTATTCTCTTTGTAGCCACCATGAATGGGAGTTCCACTCATGATTTGGCTCTCTGTTTGTCTGTTGTTGGTGTATACGAATGCTTGTGATTTTTGCCCATTGATTTTGTATCCTGAGACTTTGCTGAAGTTGCTTATCAGTTTAAGGAGATTTTGGGCTGAGACGATGGGGTTTTCTAAATATACAATCATGTCATCTGCAAACAGGGACAATTTGACTTCCTCTTTTCCTAATTGAATACTCTTTATTTCTTTTCCTGCCTGATTGCCCTGGCCAGAACTTCCAACACTATGTTGAATAGGAGTGGTGAGAGAAGGCATCCCTGTTTTGTGCCAGTTTTCAAAGGGAATGCGTCCAGTTTTTGCCCATTCAGTATGATATTGGCTGTGGGTTTGTCATAAAGAGCTCTTATTATTTTGAGATACGTCCCATCAATACCTAGTTTATTGAGAGTTTTTAGCATGAAGGGCTGTTGAATTTTGTCAAAGGCCTTTTCTGCATCTATTGAGATAATCATGTGGTTTTTGTCGTTGGGTCTGTTTATATAATATATTACTTTTATTGATTTGTGTATGTTGAACCAGCTTTGCATCCCAGGGATGAAGCCCACTTGATCATGGTGGATAAGCTTTTTGATGTGCTGCTGGATTTGGTTTGCCAGTATTTTATTGAGGATTTTTGTGTCGATGTTCATCAGGGATATTGGTCTAAAATTCTGTTTTTTTTTGTTGTGTCTCTGCCAGGCTTGGGTATCAGGATGATGCTGGCCTCATAAAATGAGTTAGGGAGAGTTCCCTCTTTTTCTATTGATTGAAATAGTTTCAGAAGGAATGGTACCAGCTCCTCTTTGTACCTCTGGTAGAATTTGGCTGTGAATCCATCTGGTCCTGGAGATTTTTTGGTTGGTAGGCTATTAATTACTGCCTCAGTTTTAGAGCCTGTTATTGGTCTATTTTGGGATTCAACTTCTTCCTGGTTTAGTCTTGGGAGGGTGTATGTGTCCAGGAATTTATCCATTTCTTCTAGATTTTCTAGTTTATTTGTATAGAGGTGTTTATGGTATTCTCTGATGGTAGTTTGTATTTCTGTGGGATTGGTGGTGATATCCCCTTTATCATTTTTTATTGCATCTATTTGATTCTTCTCTCTTTTCTTCTTTATAAGTCTTGCCAGCAGTCTGTGAATTTTGTTGATCTTTTCCAAAAACCAGCTCCTGGATTCATTGATTTTTTTCAAGGGTTTTTTGTGTCTGTATCTCTTTTAGTTCTGCTCTGATCTTAATTATTTCTTGCCTTCTGCTAGCTTTTGAATGTGTTTGCTCTTGCTTCTCTAGTTCTTTTAATTGTGATGTTATGGTGTCAATTTTAGATCTTTCCTGTTTTCTCTTGTGGGCATTTAGTGCTATAAATTTCCCTCTACACACTGCTTTGAATATGTCCCAGAGATTCTGGTATGTTGTGTCTTTGTTCTCATTGGTTTCAAAGAACATCTTTATTTCTGTCTTCATTTTGTTATGTACCCAGTAGTCATTCAGGAGCAGGTTGTTTAGTTTCCATGTAATTGAGCGGTTTTGAGTGAGTTTCTGAATCCTGAGTTCTAGTTTGAATGCACTGTGGTCTGAGAGACAGTTTGTTGTAATTTCTGTTCTTTTATATTTGCTGAGGAGTGCTTTACTTCCAACTATGTGGTCAATTTTGGAATAAGTGTGATGTGGTGCTGTGAAGAATGTATTTTCTGTTGATTTGGGGTGGAGAGTTCTGTAGATGTCTATTAGGTCTGCTTGGTGCAGAGCTGAGTTCAAGTCCTGGATATCCTTGTTAACTTTCTCTCTAGTTGATCTGTCTAATGTTGACAGTGGAGTGTTAAATTCTCCCATTATTATTGTGTAGGAGTCTAACTCTCTTTGTACGTCTCTAAGAGCTTGCTTTATGAATCTGGGTGCTCCTGTATTGGGTGCATATATATTTAGGATAGTTAGCTCTTCTTGTTGAATTGATCCCTTTACCATTATGTGATGGCCTTCTTTGTCTCTTTTGATCTTTGTTGGTTTAAAGTCAGTTTTATCAGAGACTAGGAGTGCAACCCCTGCTTTTTTTGTTTTCCATTTGCTTGATAGATCTTCCTCCATCCCTTTATTTTGAGCCTGGGTGTGTCTCTGCACATGAGGTGGGTCTACTGAATACAGCACACCAATGGGCCTTGACTCTTTCTCCAATTTGCCAGTCTGTGTCTTTTAATTGGAGCATTTAGCCCATTTATATTTAAGGTTACTATTTTTATGTGTGAATTTGATCCCGTCATGACGATGTTAGCTGGTTATTTTGCTCGTTAGTTGATGCAGTTTCTTCCTAGCATTGATGGTCTTTACAATTTGGCATATTTTTGCAGTCGCTGGTACTGGTTGTTCCTTTCCATGTTTAGTGGTTCTTTCAGGAGCTCTTGTAAGGCAGACCTGGTGGTGACAAAATCTCTCAGCATTTGCTTGTCTGTAAAGTATTTTATTTCTCCTTCACTTATGAAGCTTAGTTTGGCTAGATAAGAAATTCTTGGTTGAATATTCTTTTCTTTAAGCATGTTGAATATTGGCCCCCACTCTCTTCTGGCTTGCAGAGTTCTGCCGAGTGATCTGCTGTTAGTCTGATGGGCTTTCCTTTGTGGGTAACCTGACCTTTTTCTCTGGCTGCCCTTGACATTTTTTCCTTCATTTCAACTTTGGTGAATCTGCCAATTATGTTTCTTGGAGTTGCTCTTCTCGAGGAGTATCTTTGTGGCGTTCTCTGTATTTCCTGAATTTGAATGTTGGCCTGCCTTGCTAGGTTGGGGAAGCTCTCCTGGATAATATCCTGCAGAGTGTTTTCCAACTTGGTTCCATTCTCCCCATCACTTTCAGGTGCACCAATCAGACGTAGATTTGGTCTTTTCACATAGTCCCATTTTTCTTGGAGGCTTTGTTCGTTTCTTTTTACCTTTTTTCTCTAAACTCCTCTTCTCACTTCATTTCATTCATTTGATCTTCAATCACTGATACCCTTTCTTCCACTTGTTCAAATCAGCTACTGAAGCTTGTGCATGCATCACATAGTTCTCATGGCATGGTTTTCAGCTCCATCAGTTCTTTTAAGTTCTTCTTTTTGCTGTTTATTCTAGTTAGCCATGCGTCTAATCTTTTTTCAAGGTTTTTAGCTTCTTTGCGATGGGTTCGAACATCCTCCTTTAGCTCGGAAAAGTTTGTTATTACTGATCGTCTGAAGCCTTCTTCTCTCAACTTGTCAAAGTCATTCTCCGTCTAGCTTTGTTCCATTGCTGGTGAGGAACTGTGTTCCTTTGGAGAGGAGGGGTTCTGATTTTCAGAATTTTCAGCTTTTCTCCTCTGGTTTCTCCCCATCTTTGTGGTTTTATCTACCTTTGGTCTTTGTTGATAATGACATACAGATGGGGTTTTGGTGTGGACGTCCTTTTTGTTTGTTAGTTTTCCTTCTAACAGTCAGGACCCTCAGCTGCAGATCTGTTGGGAGTTTGCTGGAGGTCCACTCCAGACCCTTTTTGCCTGGGTATCACCAGCGGAGGCTGCAGAACAGCAAGTATTGCAGAATGGCAAATGTTGCTACCTGCTCCTTCCTCTGGAAGCTTTGTCTCAGAGGGACACCTGGTTGTATGAGGTGTCAGTCGGCTCCTACTGGGAGGTCAGGGACTCACTTGAGGAGGCAGTCTGTCCTTTCTCAGATCTCAAACTCTGTGCTGGGAGAACCACTACTCTCTTCAGAGCTGTCAGACAGGGTCGTTTAAGTCTGCAGAAGTTTCTGCTGCCTTTTGTTCAGCTATGCCCTGCCCCCAGAGATGGAGTCTACAGAGGCAGGCAGGCCTCTTTGAGCTGCGGTGGGCTCTACCCAGTTCAAGCTTCCCAGCTGCTTTGTTTATCTACTCAAGCCTCAGCAATGGTGGGTGCCCCTCCCCCAGTCTTGCTGCTGCCTTGCAGTTGGATCTCAGGCTGCTGTGCTAGCAGTGAGTGAGGCTCTGTGGGCATGGGACCCTCTGAGCCAGGTGCGGGATATAATCTCCTGGTGTGCCGTTTGCTAAGACTGTTGGAAAAGCGCAGTATTAGGGTGGAGTGTCCTGATTTTCCAGGTACCATCTGTCACAGCTTCCCTTGGCTAGGAAAGGGAATTCCCCAACCCCTTGCACTTCCCGCGTGAGGCGATGCCCTGCTCTGCTTTGGCTCATGCTCTGTGGGCTGCATCTACTGTCCAACAAGCCCCAGTGAGATGAACTTGGTACCTCAGTTGGAAATGCAGAAATCACCTGTCTTCTGTGTCGCTCACGCTGGGAGCTGTAGACTGGAGCTGTTCCTATTCATCCATCTTGGAACCTCCCCAACGTATGACAATTATGTTTATATTCTTACATACCAGCAATAATCAGATAATATAATACTGAAAGATTTTCTTTACCACAGTAACAAAATACGAATAAAATTAACAAATACATCAAAGTTACAAAATTTAACTGAAGGTCTTAAAAGAACATGGTGCGATATTATAGGAACACTTAACACTGTAAACATATACATATTCCCTAGATTATATTATGGATTAAAGCAGTTCCAAGCCAAAATTCCATGGAATTATTTTGGGAAATAGAGTCTAAAATTCATGCAGAATACTAAAGTAACCAGGTGAGAGTATCTAAAATATTTTGATATGAGTAATAGGTAGTTTTTTTTTTTTCTACCAGAATACATATTATAAAGCTTCAGCAGGGCATCAATTGTCATTCTTTGGTTGCATTGCAACAGAGACCAACTTTGGTTAACTTAAACAGGGACTTCAGTATGGGAATCATATTCACAGAATCAGAAGGAAGGCTGAGGATTCAAGCTGAGCAAGCATATGGTTCACAGAGTCTCTTCAGAGGCCTTGGGAGCAGAATTGATGCCTGAAGTTGGGGTGAACTGGCACCAGTTATTTTCATTTTTATAACTGTGTTGAGGATTCAAATCCCAGGTAGAGGACGTTTGGTTGAAAGAGGTAATTCACCCCCAATAAATCCCTCCCAATTCTACCAAAATTAAAACCCCAAAAAAGAGTTATTGTAAGGAGTCCAGTATGCTGGTAACCAAAAAGTACAATAACTCTAAGACCAGACTGTATTAGTACTGTATTAGAATTAATATAGATATAGATATAGATATAGATATATGGGAGGAGATTATTAGGGAAACTGGTTTGTGCAGTTATGGAGGCTAAAAGTCATGACAGGCCATCTGTAAACTGGAGACTCTGGGATGCCAGTAGCATGGCTTAGTTCAAGTCTGAAAAACTCAGAACCAGGGGAGTCAGTGGTGTAATTTTCAGCCTGAGGTAGAAGGCTTGAGAACCCTGGGTGCCACTGGTGTAAGACCTGGAGCCTTAAGGCCAGAGATACTTGAGTTCTGATGTCCAAGGACAGGAGGAGGAGAGTGTCTGTGCTCCAGGGGAGAGAGGTGAGGAAAGAAGGAGAGAGAGAGGAGGAGAGAGAGGAAGAGGTGGGAAGATAGAAGGGGAGAGAGAGTGAGAGAAAATTATTTTCTCTCCTTTTTTGTTCTATCCTGGCCCCCAACCAATTGGATGGTGCTTGCCTATGTTAAGGGCAGATCTTCCCCACTAAGTTCACCAGCCCAGATGCCAGTCTTCTCTGGAAACACCCTCACAGATACACCCAGAAGTAATGGAAAGAATGCCTTATCAGTTCTCTAGGTATTCCTTAATCTAGTCAGATTGATACCTAAAATTAACTGTTGCTACAGACTTTTAACGAAACTGAATTGAAAAGCCAGGAGTAGGCTTGTAGATATTATATAACAATTTAACATATTAAGGTATCTTTTTTAATCAGTAAGGATAGGAAATATTATTCCAGTGACCTAGAGGGCCCCCGCCGTCCACCCCCTCGAGTTGTCCTGCCTTTCTGGACTGCACCAGTGTACATTTTACATGTATTGATTGATGTCTTATGTCTCCCTAAAATGTATAAAACCAAGCTATAGCCTGACACCTACATGGCACATGTTCTCAGGATCTCCTGGGGCTGTCATAGGCCACTGGTCACTCATATTTGGCTTACAATAAATCTCTTCAAATATTTTACAGAGTTTGACTCTTTTTGTTGACAGTATTAGGGTAGATGTAATTGGGCTGAATGTAGATTTTTAGGTTGAAAGTCATTTTCTCTTAGAATTCGAAGGCCTTGTCTCACTGGTTTCTATTTTCTTCTGTTGTTATTGTGAGGCCTGATGCTATTCTGTTTTGTATTCTTTGTTTGTGATCCTTTTCTCACTCTCTTCCTCTCCGAAAATGTTCTTGATCCGCTTTTTTTAAGAAAATATTTTCATTATGGAAAACTTTAAATATATTTAAAAGTAGACAGAATAATATAATGAACCTGTTATTCATCACCAGCTTCAACAGTGATCAATTTATGAACAATCTTGTATCATTATACGCCTGCTTACTTTTCCTCATCCCATATTATACTGAAACAAATCTCTAGCCATCATATCACTTTAACCTTAATTTTTTATTGATTTCCAAAAATAAAGGGTCTTTTATTTAAAGTTGCATTATCAATATCACACATAAATTGTTTAATGATAATTACTGAATATAGTCAAGTAACCAGGCATTATTCAAATTTTAAATTGTCTCATAAATGGCATAAATGTTGTGTATGTTTACAGTTTGATTCTGAATCTCAATTAGGTCTACATATCTATATGTCTCTTAAGTCTCTTTTAATCTACAAGTTCTCCATCTATATCTTTCTTTTCTTCCTTATAGTATGTTTTTGAACACACCAAATTATCTGTGCTATACAGTTCCCCCTGGTTGTGAAATTTCAGAACATCAGAGATAACAATGTTCCTTAGAATGGATCTTTTTTATTCAGTGTGCAGGACATGCGGTGGCCGTTTTAGCCAGGAAACTCATGTCCTTCATTTTCAGGAATTCTCTTATGTTATTTCTTCACCATGTCCTCCTCAGTCTTTTTTTCTGTTCTTTATTTCTGAGACTTTTATTATTCAAGCGTTAGACCACTGAATTGGTATTTTACTCTTTTCTTAACTTTCTCCTTTCTCTTTATCTTTTTGTTGTTGTTGATGCTTCTTGGGAGATGTGTTTAACTTCACTTTCTAATCTTCTAATTGAATGTTTCCTTTTTTCTTTTTAATTTCTGAGAGCTTGTTTTCTCTACCATTTTTGTACTATCCCGTTCCTATATTATGACTGCAGTATTCATTTGTTCAGTAAATATTTATTGGAGTGGCAGGCACATTTCTGGGTCATAGAGGCATAGCAGAGAACAAAGAAAAGCCTCTTTCTTCTTCTTCTTTTTTTCTTTTTTTTTGAGACAGAGTCTCGCTTTGTCACCCAGGCTGGAGTGCAGTGGCGATCTCGGCTCACTGTAACCTCCAGTTCAAGTGATTTTCCTGCTTCAGCCTCCTGAGTAGGTGGAATTACAGGCGTGCGCCACCACGCCTGGCTAATTTTTTGTATTTTTAGTAGAGACAGGGTTTTGCCGTGTTACCCAGGCTGGTCTTGAGCTCCTGGCCTCAAGTGATCAGCCCACCTTGGCCCCCAAAGTGGTGGGATTACAGGCATGAACCACTGCACTCAGCCAAAAAGCATCTTCCTTCTTGAAGTTGACATTCCAGTCAGGAGGAATCAATGTGTAGTGTGTTAGCTGGCGATAATTCTGTGAAGAATAATAAAGCAGTCCAGGGGAAGTTAATGAGTAATAGGGTAGGATGGTTACCTGTTTATATTGGTGGTCATGGAAGGCTAACTTGATAAGGTGGCATTTGAGCTGATACCTGAAGGAAGGAAGGGATTGAGCCGTATGGATATCCCAAGGAAGAGCATTCTAGGTAGAAAGAATAGAAAGTGCAAGACTGTGAGTTGCAAGTGTACTTTTAATATTTGAGGAACAGCAAGTAGGCCTTTGTGACTGGAATAGAATGAGCAAGAGAGAGACTAGTAGGAGATATAGAATGGTAGACAAACCATGCAGAATTTTGAAGGTCTTTTGTAGTTCATTGTAAGAACTTTGGTTTTTGGGAAAGCTTTTGGAAAGTTTTGAGCTGAGGAGTGATATGCCTTTTCTCATTTATGTTTTAAAAGCATTATTCTGGACACTCTTTGGATAATAGATTATAAAAGACAATTTTGGAGACTATTAAAAATAATCTAGTTGACAGATTATAGTGTTTTAGACAAGGTAGTAGTAGAGGAGGGTCTGTCTTGCAAAAATATATCCAAATTTAACCATCTCCTCTACTACTACCTTGTAGTAGGTGATGTAGTAGAGATGGTCAAATTTGTATATATTTTTGCAAGATAGAACCCACAGAAATTGCTGATTAATTGGACCTGGATTATGAGAAAAAAAGAGGGAGTAAAGGATAATGCCAAAGGTTTTGGCTTGAGCAGACAAGTGAATGGCATTTCCATTTATGGAACTCATAAATAATACAAGTGGAGTAAGTTTGGGAGAGGTCAGGAGTTTGGTTTTAGATATGTTAAATTTGACATTCCTTTTAGACATTCAAGGGGAGAAGTGGGGTAGGCATTTGAATATATGAATCTTGGGTTTAGGGAAGCCTTATTGTGTAGGGTGATAAGGAAATGTTAAAAAGTTTCATTGGAAAATTTTGAAACATTATAATCTATAGGTCTTTTCTCTGTATTTCTTTTATTTCTACAAAGGGATATCTGCTAGTTTCCGATTTGATGGTTATAAAATGGAAGAAGGAAATAGAGGAAGAATCTGGTTATCATGCTGTTTAGTATGCAGACATCCCCCTGGTTTTGGTCTGGTGCACCCCTCTCCCTCTCTCTCCGTGTGTATTTCTGTGTTCAGCTTCTGGTTCAGATTCTTCAGATAATAAACCTTTGTGTGAGGGCTAGGGTAGGGTATTTGTTTGGCTACTTGGGGTAAGGGTGGATACCTTGAGGTCTAACTTCTTACAGCGATGAGTAAAAAAACCACTTTATTGAGATGTAATTTGCATATTATAAATTTGTCCATTTAAAGTGTACAATTCAATGGTTTTTAGTGTATTCACAGCGTTGTGCAACCATCACTATAATCCATTTTGGAACATTTTCATCACACAATAAGAAACCCTGCTCATTAGCCATCACTTTCCTTTTCCCCTTTCCTCTCATCCCTAAGCAACCACTACTTTCTGTCTTTATAGATTTGCCTATTCTAGACATTCCTTACAAGTGGAACTACAATATATGGTCTTTTATGACTGACTTCTTTCACTTAGCATAATGTTTTCAAGGTTTATCCATGTTGCAGTATGTATTAGTGCTTCATTCTTTTTTATGCCTGAATGATATTCTGTTGTGTAATATATATTTTGTGTCCCTGTCCGTCAGTTGATGGACATTTGTGTTTGTATTTGTCAGGGTTCTCTAAAGGGATGGAACTAATAGTATATATGTATATGTGAAGGGGAGTTTGTTAGGAGAATTGACTTACACGATCACAAGTTGAAGTCCCACAATAGGCCATCTGCAAGCTGAGGAGCAAGGAAGTCAGTCCAAGTCTCAAAATCTCAAAAGTAGATAAGCCAGCAGTGCAGCCTTCAGTCTGTGGTCAAAGGCCTGAGAGCCCCTTTTTATCATTTTATATGCTTATTAGCCATTCATATATCTTCTTTGGAGAAATAGCTATTTACACCCTTGTCCTTTTTAAAAATGGATTATTTGTACTGTATAGATATATATATATCACGGTGTAAGTCCAAGAGTGTAAAAATGGAAGAACTTGGAGTCTGATGTTCCAGGGCAGGAAGCATCCAGCACGGAGAAAGATGAGGGCTGGAACACTCAGCAAGTCTCCTCATTCCACTTTCTTCTGCCTGCTTTATTCTAGCCATGCTGGCAGCTGATTAGATGGTGCCCACCCAGTGTGAGGGTGGGTCTGCCTCTCCCACTGCACTGACTCGAATGTTAATTTCCTTTGGCAGCACCCTCACAGACACACCTAGGAACACGACATCCTTTGATCCAATCAAGTTGACACTCAGTATTAACCATCACAGTGTTGTTTCTACTTTTTCAGCCATAATGAATAATGCCATCATGAACATTCATGTACAGGTTTTTGTGTGGATATGTTTTCAGTTGTCTTTATTATATATCTAGGAGAGGAATTGCTGGGTCACATGGTAACTATATGGTTAACATTTTGAGGAACTGTCAGATTGTTTTGTACAGTGGCAGCACCATTTTACATTCCCACCAGCAAGGTATAAGGGTTCTAGTTTCTCTAAATCCTCACCAGCAGCTGTTATTGTCATTCTTTTATATTACAACCACTGTAGTAGGTGTGAAATGGTACCTCATTGTGGTTTTGATTTGCATTTCTCTGATGATTGATGATGTTGAATATCATTTTATGTGCTTATTAGCCATTCATGTATCTTCTTTGGAGAAATAGCTATTTAGACCCTTCTCCTTTTAAAAAATAGATTATTTGTACTGTATATCTATATCTATATCTATATATCTATAAGATGCTAACAGTGGAGGAAACTGGGTATGGAGTATGTAGATGGACTTACCAACAGAAATGCCAAATATGAACTTGGCAAAGGTAAAATTCCTCATACTCTAACCACACATGGTTTATTTTTTACAAGATTAGAGAAGGAATAAAAATATGAAATTATGTTTGAAATAGTATTTTAACTTACGTTGTCTTGTGCTGAACATCTTTTTAGGCCAATAAATTTAGGAATTCATTATATTTTATATCATCATTTTTAATACTATGGTTTGTAGATGGCTTACTAAAAAAGGATTAAAGGCCAGGAGCTGTGGCTCATGCCTGTAATCCCAGCACTTTGGGAGACAGAGATGGGCAGATCACTTGAGACCAGGAGTTCAAGACCAGCCTGGGCAACATGGTGAAATATCATCCTTACAAAAAATACAAAAGTTAGCCAAACGTGGTGGAATGTGCCTGTAGTCCCAGCTGCTTGGGAGGCTGAGGCGGGAGGATCACTTGAGCCTAGGGAGGTTGAGGCTGCAGTGAGCTGTGATCGTGCTACTGTACTCTAGCCTGGGCAGCAAAGTGAGATCCTGCCTCAAAAAAAAAAAAAAAAAAAAAAAAAAAGGTTTAGGATAGAGTTAATGTTCTGAATATTAGAATTTAAAAGATCACTTAGAAGTCACTTAAGGATGCTAGAAAACTCTATCATCACTAAAAACATTTTATTAATTGTGTTATAGTTGTGAGGCTGTACTATGTAATAACGACTTCTTTTTTGTTGGTAGGGTTCTTGGTAAGGCAATTTTGACTTGTTAAGAAAATATCGGCTGGGTGTTGTGGCTCATGCCTGTAATCCCAGCACTTTGGGAGGCTGAGGTGGGCCTATCACTTGAGGTCAGCAGTTTGAGACCAGCCTGGCCAACATAGTGAAACCCCATCTCTATTAAAAATACAAAAATTAGCCAGGCATGGTGGCGCTTGCCTGTAATCCCAGCTGCTCTGGAGGCTGAGACAGGAAAATCACTTGAACCTGGGAGGTGGAGGCTGCACTGAGCCGAGATTGTGCCACTGCACTCCAGCCTGGGCGACAGAGCAAGACTCTATCTCAAAAACAAAACAAAACAAAAAACAATAAAACACACACAAAAAAGAAAATATCTAATACCTAAACTTTAAGGTGTAGTTGTGCACAACCCGGTATTGACTTTTTTCTGTAAAATACTTAATTTCCTCAATATCTGTTTTTATTGGTTGATGCTATAGGTATAATATTATTATAGACTGGTTTTATTTTTACTTTTTTTTTTCTTCACTGCTGTGTAAATACTTTTGATAATACCAGGTCTCTGCTTTTGGAGAACTTGAAGCTTTGAAGGTAGTCTAGATAGTCTTTATTTTTCTTCTATTTATAAGAATTTTACCAGTGGAGAGATTTAGTCTTCTAACTTACCTATGATTTCTCATATTTAGATTCTTTTTAAAAGCTTTGCTTTATATTATATATCATATGTTGTATGTTAGTTAGTATATTTTATATTGGCTGTTTGACCACATAGTGACATAACGAACAAGAAGTTAAATTTCTGGAGAGCATTTTATGTTAGTTTTACACTAAATTGCAGAGACAATCACTACCAGTAATAGTAGGTCCTTAAGTAATTGTTAGTGGTATTTTTAAAAGAATTAAGCTAAGATGGGATAATAATAAAGAAGAAAGTTGTTAAAATTTTAATTTAATAAAGTACATTATTTAATATCAGCAATATCAAACTAAAGCAACTAATAAAATAGACATTTAGCCTAATGAATGTTTTAAATTCTAGTGAAGCTTTTTAACAGTTGCATTTCTTGGAAGGTGATTTTTTTATGTGCCTGAGCCAAAGAAGTTTTTATATATATGAAACATATATATAAAAGAATTTTAAAATCTTATAAGCTTTATATCACTGTGTCTTAATCATCTTAACATGGATCAATGCTTTCTTAGATTAAAAAAAGAAAAAACTCCCAATCCAATTTTATAAATGCAGTACTGGATACCATAGAATCAAGGGAAAAGTGAACTGGAAAAAGAAATATCCATGGCTTTTATAAACCTCTTTACAACTAGGGGAGTTTATTATCATGGGAAATAAGCTTAACTCAATAAGAAAAGAGAAAAGAGAAGATGCAAACCTAATTCTGAGGGAACTGAAGAATCTTCTGAAGATTATGGTAGAGAGAGAACAGTCTTTGCAAATAAATTCTGAATTGCTTCTGTCAGTCATATTCTATATTATAGTAACATAAAAAAGGGTAGAAGGTAGCATCTTTCTCTAAATGTGTACTATCTTCAAGTGAAAAAGGAAAAGAAAGTTTATTTTACCTTTCATAATTGTTGATAAAGACCACCTTGTGTGATTCATCTTTTTAAAGCCATCACGTGTTTGTAGGAATCATTTTCAAAGGTCCATTTGCATAGGTTACTAACTATAAAATAGGTAAATGATGAAATCACCTGTGTTATACAGTCATAGGTATTACACATTTAAATGCAGCATTTTATGTTCATAATAAATTTTAAGATTGGAACTTCAGTTAAAAATTTGGTAAATACTCAAGTTTTTGTTGCCAGAAAAGGTAGAGATTTTTCAAGAAGGTAAATTAGTTTATTATCATGTTAGTCAGAATTTGCGACCACAAATTCTGTTCCTGATATTTCTTATTTTTATTATTTGTGGGTTTTTTGATTATACCTAGAAGTAATAAAACTTTTTCTTCATTAAACTCTTTTATAATCTGAGTGGTATACTTCATTTCTTGCTGAATAAAAAAATTACAGTGTTCTCCAGTTTATTTCTATTGTCAGCCTATTGTCCTCATATATCCCTTCTGAAACCATTAAGGCTCTGTTACCATCCTCAGTGACTTTAACTTTGAATTTTCTACCTTCAGAAGTGCATAGTTAATCATGATCAAGATGACTGGCACAGAGAACTCTGAATCTTTCTGTGTTCTGCTATGCTTTGTATGAGCCTGTTTATGTAAAATAATCTAGGGGATTCTGGAAAACAAGTATGTTTTGGCCATTAATAAAACAGTTACAGATGAATTGCAGTTCAGAGAAGTAAGTAGAAGGAATATCCTTTAGCGACAAATCAGTTTTTGTCTACAACACAGGTCTTTTGCTTACTTATAATGGAAATACTTATAGATGTGTCAGGACTCATTTTGGCCTTTGGGCCAAGGACCTAGTATGGCATCTGGCATATAGTAGGTACTCTATAAATGTTCCATTCTGCTTTTTAGTTGACCTATATAGTAAAATAAGTATCAATGAGATCATCATGAAAAGTTATAAACCTATTCATTTGTTTTTAATAATCTTTTGTTTTTATGCAGTCACATTTGTTTAATGGGATTGAATATAAATGTAAAATGTTTGGACTTCTGTGAGGGTAGAATAAAGTGGATAGGACTTCCTGACCAATTCACTTCCAAGACCAGTTGGACTTCCTTCCTGTTCTCTTTTACATGGCAGTTCCCGTGTTCTGAGTCACAAAGCAGCATTAATTTTGCCTCTTGAGTTGTTTTTCTAATGTACTGTGCTGGCCACATGGAAAGTAGGAGAGCTACTTAAAAAAAAACACCACCTTCAAATTAGAATGCCTTATTAAGATTTAAAATATTATGTATCATATGAGGCCTCTTTTGTAAAATATATCATGTTATTGTAAAAGTCAAATGAGAAAATACACGAGACTTCTTTGAAAACTGTAGCATATTAATATTTAACTCTAGGCATAATCTCCTCAGTGACATTAATGTAAATACACTCTCTCATGTAGAAGTGACATTAGAAATATAAATGCTTACATTTAAAAAGCCAACATTAAAGGTCAGACTAATTGAATAATATTATTGTTTCTTAACATGTTTGATTAGAACAAGGATGATACATAGTAAAGGGCTTATAGACAGTTCTTAATTATGACCCTTCAATATATGACTCCAGTGATTAAGTGATATAATACTGTGATGCCTGTTTTACAAACACTTATTAAATACTTGGAGACTCTGACCCTCTGAGGCATCTTTTTTGGTAATAAAAATCCTTTGAGACCTTCTGTTTAAGTGCTCAAAAGATAGTATTAACAAGTATGCCCCCCTTCCCTGCCCAGGTAAAGAATAAGTGTTATAGTTAAATATTAACATGCATATAATAAAATATTAACAGCTATTAAAATGTAACAATAAAATACACTTAGCATTAAAATAAACATTGTAGAATTAGTCTATGATGATTCAGTCCCTTGGAATCACCTTTTTGTAGGAGGATTATTACTATGTTTATTACTTATGAAAACATCTATTAATGGGAATTATCAGGTGATAACATCTGGAAAAATAAACAATCATTTTCTATTTACACAAGTTATTGATACATTTGGGGTAAACTTTGTGCAACTAATTAGGAAACTGTAACATACAACACACTCCTGAGGAAATCATTAACTAGTACTTACTCATGTGATAATTCATCCCATTTTTCTTGATGTCTATTTTAGTGGACTAAATTTCATATCTCACTTTTTTTGCTTGACTAATTATTTTAAGTTCATCAAATCCTCTAAGCTGGTTGTATTTGGGGATAAAAGAATGTAGTAGAAACTGTTTTGTTTACTCAATCTTTCAGCACATTCATTGTACACATATGTTTTCATAACTTTTGAAAAACTTTTGGAAGAGGCCCATGGAAACCATAGAACCAAATGTGACATGGAGAACATCTGGGTATGTTTGGTTAGTTCTGCTGCTGAACTGGAGTCTTCAGCTCATGCCTGGTTTATAATAAAGTAACATGTATCAAAGGGTTGGATAGGAGACATTCTTCTCTATATTGCCGTCTTCAAAGACTGAAAACCCACTTTTCTTAAGTGTACTAGATGATCTAATTGGGCTTAATATGATTTGGTGAGATATAAATTACACCAAAAAAGAGGTAGAGTAACACCTTCTATTTACTAAAATAAAAATCTCTTGGCAGTACATTGCTGTAGGAAAGGACATGGCAGTCAGCTTATAAATGACAAAATATGTGATAACTTTGTGTTACATACATAACTGTTGTTTGGCTAGACGTAGTGGCTCACGCCTGTAATCCCAGCACTTTGGGAGGCCAAGGTGGGCGGATCACTTGAGGTCAAGAGTTCGAGATCAGCCTGGCCAACATGGCGAAATCCCATCTCTACCAAAAATGCAAAAAGTAGCTGGGCATGGTGGTGTGTGCTTGTGGTCCCAGCTACTCAGGAGGCTGAGGCAGGAGAATCGCTTGAAACCAGGAGGTGGAGGTTGCAGTGAGCTGAGATTGCACCACTGCACTCTAGCCTGGGCGACAGAGTGAGACTCTGTCTGAAAAAAAAAAGGACTGTTGTTCGTAGTGTATAGTACATAGTACAGTGTAATACCTGTATTATAGGCAAAGCTGTATATAGTTGAATTAACCTGTAGTATATATATGAACATATATATGTGTGTGTGTGTGTGTGTGTGTGTGTGTGTGTATGCATTTTAACCAGAATTTTGTTCCGCTTTCTGCCCTTTCTTTGTTGATTACATTAGGATTGGATGCCTATGAAACAGTTTATGAATGTTACACTAGTTCTCCTAGGTGGTATTGGAAAAAAATTTTTTGAGCAGCATGTTGATGTTCCTCTAGCACCCTCTGCTGGATTTGAGAATTAATTCATTGGACTAGAAGATTTAAAAAAATTATTAAGAAGGCTTAAATTTAATTATGTCTATCAACAAACCCTATTCTTGGAAGGAGTTTCTTTAAAGATTTGAAGATTTTTTGCTGTCCTTACTGAGTAATTGATAGTTTCAGTAATAATAAGCACGTTATAATTTTCTGAGATTTCATTTAAAATGAGAAGTTGTGAAAATAAAGACATGATCTCCAGTTTATTATTTCAAACCCCTGTGTTTTGCTCTAAGCAGGAAAAACAGAACCTCTTTTTGATTTTTGGAGTGAAAACTAGATCATTAATTAACTAATTAATATATATACAAGAAGTGAAAACTTTAATTGTTGATTCATTATAGAATCACTGAATATTCTTCATTTAACAAAATATATGACTATCATTTTGATAGAGAAACATATATGCTTTTTGGAATCTGAGAAAATATTTTAAAATTGTTAGCCTGTTTTTTTTCTCTCTGTGCCCTTTATTTGCTTTTTTTAAAAAAATTTATTTCCATAGGTTTTTGGGAAACAGGTGGTGTTTGGTTACATGAGTAAGTTCTTTAGTGGTGGTTTGTGAGATTTTGGTCCTTTGCTAGCTTTTAAAATCATTTATTCTCAATCCTATGGGCTATTTCCTTGTGACTGGCTAGACTTTTTTTTGACTTACAGAAAGTAAAATGAGTATACTGGGTACTGAGAAAACTGACTTCAGTTCTTTAAGGGCAAGAACTTTATCCTTTATACTTTTTTAAAGAAAAAATTAGCATTGGGCCCACCTGGGATAATGCTCATTCTGGTGTGGGCTAAACATAAGAATTTCTCTGCTACAGTATGCATCATGCTTTATACCTACAACCTCTGGGGGACCCTTGTTCTAAGGCTTCAAAGTCAGCATTTAGAAATAACTTTTTTTCCACAATGAGAATCAGAAGTTTAAGTTAGGTGGCTATCATTTCTTGACATTCCAATCAGGGATTCTTTATTTTTTAATTGAGATATACTTCACATATCATAAAACTCACCCTTTCAAAGTATACAATTCAATGCTTTTAATATATTCACTACACTGTGCATCTATTACCACTGTCTAATTCCAGAGCATTTTCATCACCCCACTAAGAAATTTCATATTCATTAGCAGCCACTGCCCTTTCCATTCTCTCCTTCTCCCCTATCCTCCTGCAACCACTTAATATACTTTTTGTCTCTGGATTTGCCTATTCTGGACAATTCTTATAAATGAAATCATACAGGATGTGGTCTTTTGTATTTGACTTCTTTTACTTTTTTATATATGTTTTCAAGGTTAATCCATGGGATCACATTTATTGGCACTTCATTCCATTTTCTTACTGGATAATATTCCATTCTATGGATTCACAACATCTTGTTTATTCATTCATCAGTTGATGGACATTTGGGTGCATTACATCTTTGGCTATTATGAAAAATGCTGCTATAAACTTTTGTGCATAATTTTTTGAAGCTGTTTTCATTTCTCTTGGGTAAATACATAGGAATGGAATTGCTGGGTCATATGGTAACTCTATGTTTAATTTTTTGAGCAGCTACCAAGCTGTTTTCCACAGCAGCCAAACCATTTTACATTCCTATCAGTAATGTATGAGGTTTCTAATTTTTCCAATTTTTTTCCAGTATTTTCTGTTATTTAAATTATAGCCATCTGGTTTTTGTCCAAGATGGCCAAATAGGAACAGCTCCAGTCTACAGCTCCCAGCGTGAGCGATGCAGAAGATGAGTGATTTCTGCATGTCCAACTGAGGTACTGGGTTCATCTCACTGGGGCTTGTCAGACGGTGGGTGCAGGACAGTGGGTACAGTGCACCGAGCGTGAGCCAAAGCAGGCCGAGGCATTGCCTCACCCAGGAAGCACAACGGGTCAGGGAATTCCCTTTCCTAGCCAAGGAAAGGGGTGACAGACAGCACCTGTAAATCGGGTCACTCCTACCCTAATACTGCACTTTTCCAATGGTCTTAGCAAATGGCACACCAGGAGACTGTATCCCGCGCCTGGCTCAGAGGGTCCTACGCCCAGGGATCCTCGCTCGTTGCTAGCACAGCAGTCTGAGATCAAACTGCAAGGCAGTAGCGAGGCTGGGGGAGGGGCGCCTGCCATTGCGGAGGCTTCAGTAGGTAAACAAAGCGGCCGGGAAGCTCGGACTGGGTGGAGCCCACCGCAGCTCAAGGAGGCCAGCCTGCCTCTGTAGACACCACCTCTGGGGGCAGGGCATAGCCAGACAAAAGGCAGCAGAAACCTCTGTAGACTTAAATGTCCCTGTCTGACAGCTTTGAAGAGAGTAGTGGTTCTCCCAGCATGGAGTTAGAGATCTGAGAACAAACAGACTGCCTCTTCAAGAGGGTCCCTGACCCCTGAGTAGCCTAACTGGGAGGCACCCCCTAGTAGGGGCAGACTGACACCTCACACGGCTGGATACCCCTCTGTGACAGCTTCCAGAGGAACGATCAGGCAGCAACATTGGCTGTTCAGCAATATTTGCTGTTCTGCAGCCTCTGCTGCTGATACCCAGGCAAACAGGGTCTGGAGTGGACCTCCAGCAAACTCCAACAGACCTTCAGCTGAGGGTCCTGTTAGAAGGAAAACTAATAAAAAGAAAGGACATTCACACCAAAACCCCATCTGTATGTCACTATCATCAAAGACCAAAGGTAGATAAAACCACAAAGATGGGGAAAAAACAGAGCAGAAAAGCTGAAAATTCTAAAAATCAGGGCACCTCTACCCCACCAAAGGAACTCAGCTCCTCCCCAGCAACGGAACAAAGCTGGATGGAGAATGACTTTGAGGAGTTGAGAGAAGAAGGCTTCAGATGATTGGTAATAACAAACTTCTCTGAGCTAAAGGAGGATGTTCGAACCCATTGCAGAGAAGCTAAAAACCTTGAAAAAAGGTTGGACGAATGGCTAACTAGAATAAACAGTGTAGAGAAGTCCTTAAATGACCTGATTGAGCTGAAAACCATGGCACTAGTGCTGCGTGATGCATGCACAAGCTTCAGTAGCCGATTTGAACAAGTGGAAGAAAGGGTATCAGTGATTGAAGATCAAATCAATGAAATGAAGTGATAAGAGAAGTTTAGGGAAAAAAGAGTAAAAAGAAACAAATGAAGCCTCCAAGAAATATGGGACTATGTGAAAAGACCAAATCTACATCTGATTGGTGTACCTGAAAGTGATGGGGAGAATGGAACCGAGTAGGAAAACACTCTTCAGGATATTATCCAGGAGAATTTCCCCAACCTAGCGAGGCAGGCCAACATTCACATTCAGGAAATACAGAGAAAGCCACAAAGATACTCCTCGAGAAGAGCAATTCCAAGACACATAATTGTCAGATTCACCAAAGTTAAAATGAAGATAAAAATGTTAAGGGCAGCCAGAGAGAAAGGTCAGGTTACCCACAAAGGGAAGCCCATCAGACTAACAGCGGATGTCTTGGCAGAAACTCTAAAAGCCAGAAGAGAGTGGGGACCAATATTCAACATTCTTAAAGAAAAGAATTTTCAACCCAGAATTTCTTATCCAGCCAAACTAACCTTCATATGTGAAGGAGAAATAAAATCCTTTACAGATAAGCAAATGCTGAGAGATTTTGTCACCACCAGGCCTGCCCTGCAAGAGCTCCTGAAGGAAGCTCTAAACATGGAAAGGAACAACCGGTACGAGCCACTGCAAAAATATGCCAAATTGTAAAGACCATCAGTGCTATGAAGGAAGAAACTGCATCAGCTAACGAGCAAAATAACCAGCTAACATCATAATGACAGGATCAAATTCACACATAACAGTATTAACCTAAAATGTAAATGGGCTAAATGCTCCAATTAAAAGACACAGACTGGCAAATTGGATAAAGAGTCAAGACCCATCAGTGTGCTGTATTCAGGAGACCCATCTCATGTGCAGAGACACATATAGGCTTAAAATAAAGGGATGGAGGAAGATCTACCAAGCAAATGAAAAAGAAAAAAAAGCAGGGATTGCAATCCTAGTCTCTGATAAAACAGACTTTAAACCAACAAAGATCAAAAGAGACAAAGAAGGCCATTACATAATGGTAAAGGGATCAATTCAACAAGAAGAGCTAACTATCCTAAATATATATGAACCCAATACAGGAGCACCCAGATTCATAAAGCAAATCCTTAGAGACCTACAAAGAGACTTAGACTCCCACACAATAATAATGGGAGACTTTAACACCCCACTGTCAACATTAGACAGATCAACTAGAGAGAAAGTTAACAAGGATATCCAGGAATTGAACTCAGCTCTGCACCAAGAGGACCTAACAGACATCTACAGAACTCTCCACCCCAAATCAACAGAATATACATTCTTCACAGCACCACATCACACTTATTCCAAAATTGACCACATAGTTGGAAGTAAAGCACTCCTCAGCAAATATAAAAGAACAGAAATTATAACAAACTGTCTCTCAGACCACAGTGCAATCAAACTAGAACTCAGGATTAAGAAACTCACTCAAAACCGCTCAACTACATGGAAACTGAACAACCGGCTCCTGAATGACTACTGGGTACATAACGAAATGAAAGCAGAAATAAAGATGTTCTTTGAAACCAATGAGAACAAAGACACAACATACCAGAATCTCTGGGACACATACAAAGCAGTGTGTAGAGGGAAATTTACAACACTAAATGCCCACAAGAGAAAGCAAGAAAGATCTAAAATTGACACCCTAACTTCACAATTAGAAGAACTAGAGAAGCAAGAGCAAACACATTCAAAAGCTAGCAGAAGGCAAGAAATAACTAAGATCAGAGCAGAACTGAAGGAGATAGAGACACAAAAAACCCTTCAGAAAAATCAATGAATCTAGCCGCTGGTTTTTTGAAAAGATCAGCAAAATTGATAGACTGCTAACAAGACTAATAAAGAAGAAAAGAGAAAAGAATCAAATAGATGCAATAAAAAATGATAAAGGGGATATCACCACTGATCCCACAGAAATACAAACTACCATCAGAGAATACTACAAACACCTCTACGCAAATAAACTAGAAAATCTAGAAGAAATGGATAAATTCCTGGACACATGCACCCTCCGAAGACTATACCAGGAAGAAGTTGAATCACAAAATAGACCAATAACAGGCTCTGAAATTGAAGCAATAATCAATAGCCTAACCAACCAAAAAAAGTCCAGTACCAGACGGATTCACAGCCGAATGCTACCAGAGGTACAAGTAGGAGCTGGTACCGTTCCTTCTGAAACTATTCCAATTAATAGAAAAAGAGGGACTCCTCCCTAACTCATTTTATGAGGCCAGCATCATCCTGATACCAAAGCCTGGCAGAAATGCAACAAAAAAAAAGAGAATTTTTGGCTAATATCCCTGATGAACATTGATGCGAAAATCCTCAGTAAAATACTGGCAAACCGAATCCAGCAGCACATCAAAAAGCTTATCCACCATGATCAAGTGGGCTTCATCCCTGGGATGCAAGGCTGGTTCAACATATGCAAATCAATAACGTAATCCATCACATAAACAGAACCAAAGACAAAAACCACTTGATTATCTCGATAGATGCAGAAAAGGCCGTTGACAAAATTCAACAGCCCTTCATGCTAAAAACTCTCAGTAAATTAGGTATTCATGGGACGTATCTCAAAATAATAAGAGCTCTTTATGACAAACCCACAGCCAATATCATACTGAATGGGCAAAAACTGGAAGCATTCCCTTTGAAAACTGGCACAAAACAGGGATGCTCTCTCTCACCATTCCTATTCAACGTAGTGTTGGAAGTTCTGGCCAGGGCAATCAAGCAGGAAAGGAAATAAAGGATATTCAATGAGGAAAAGAGGAAGTCAAATTGTCCCTATTTGTAGATGACATGATTGTATGTTTAGAAAACCCCATTGTCTCAGCCCAAAATCTCCTTAAGCTGATAAGCAATTTCAGCAAAGTCTCAGGATACAAAATCAATGTGCAAAAATCACAAGCATTCTTATACACCAATAACAGACAAACAGAGAGCCAAATCATGAGTGAACTCCCATTCACAATTGCTACAAACAGAATAAAATACCTAGGAATCAACTTACAAGGGATGTGAAAAACTTCAAGGAGAACTACAAACCACTGCTCATCAAAATAAAAGAGGACACAAACAAATGGAAGAACATTCCATGCTCATGGATAGGAAGAATCAATATCGTGAAAATGGCCATATTGCCCAAGGTAATTTATAGATTCAATGCCATCCCCATCAACCTACCAATGACTTTCTTCACAGAATTGGAAAAAATTACTTTAAAGTTCATATGAAACCAAAAAAGAGCCCGCATTGCCAAGACAATCCTAAGCCGAAAGAACAAAGCTAGAGGCATCACGCTACCTGACTTCAAACTATTCTACAAGGCTACAGTAACAAAAACAGCATGATACTGGTACAAAAACAGAGATGTAGACCGATGGAACAGAACAGAGCTCTGAGAAATAATACCACACACCTACAACCATCTGATCTTTGACAAACCTGACAAAAGCAAGAAATGGGCAATGGATTCCCTATTTAATAAATGGTGCTTGGAAAACTGGCTAGCCATATGTAGAAAGCTGAAACTGGATCCCTTCCTTACACCTTATACAAAAATTAATTCAAGATGGATTAAAGACTTAAATGTTAGACCTAAAACCATAAAAACCCTAGAAGAAAACCTAGGCAATACCATTCAGGACATAGGCATGGGCAAGGACTTCGTGACTAAAACACCAAAAGCAATGGCAACAAAAGCCAAAATTGACAAATGGGATCTAATTAAACTAAAGAGCTCCTACACAGCAAAATAAGCTACCATCAGAGTGAACAGGCAACCTACAGAATGGGAGAAAATTTTTGCAATCTATTCATCTGACAAATGGCTAATATCCAGAATCTACAATGAACTCCAACAAATTTACAAGAAAAAAACAAACAACCCCATCCAAAACTGGGTGAAGAATATGAACAGACACTTCTCAAAAGAAGACATTTATGCAGCCAACAGACACGTGAAAAAATGCTCATCATCACTGGCCATCAGAGATGCAAATCAAAACCACAATGAGATACCCATCTCACACCAGTTAGATTGGCGATCATTAAAAAGTCAGGAAACAACAGGTGCTAGAGAGGATGTGGAGAAATAGGAACACTTTTACACTGTTGGAAGGACTGTAAACTAATTTAACCATTGTTTAAGACAATGTGGCGATTCCTCAAGGATCTAGAACTAGAAATGTGGTTTGACCCAGCCATCCCATTACTGGGTGTATACCCAAAGGATTATAAATCATGCTTCTATAAAGACACATGCACACGTATGTTTATTGCAGCACTATTCACAATAGCAAAGACTTGGAACCAACCCAAATGTCCAACAATGATAGACTGGATTAGGAAAATGTGGCACATATACACCATGGAATACTATGCAGCCATAAAAAAGGATGAGTTCATGTCCTTTGTAGGGACATGGATGAAGCTGGAAACCATCATTCTGAGCAAACTCTTGCAGGGACAAAAAACCAAACACCGCATGTTCTCACTCATAGGTGGGAATTGAACAATGAGAACACTTGGACACAGGAAGGGGAACATCACACAACAGGGCCTGTCGTGTGGTGGAGGGATGGGGGAGGGATAGCATTAAGAGACATACCTAATGTAAATGATGAGTTAATGGGTGCAGCACACCAACATGGCACATGTATACATATGTAACAAACCTTCACGTTGTGCACATGTACCCTAGAACTTAAAGTATAATAAAAAAGAAAAAAATAAATTATAGCCATCTAGTGGGTGTGAAGGTATCTCTTCGTGTTTTTAGTTTTCATTTCCCCAGTGACTAATAGTGTTGAGTATCATTTCATGTAGTTATTGGTCATTTACATATCTTTTTTAGACAAATGTCTAAGTCCTGTACTCATATTTTGAGTTGTCTTTTTATTGTATGATTTCTTTTGTTATTCTGGATACTAGACCATGCTCAGATATATGATTTTTAAGTATTTTCTCTCATTCTTTAGGTTATCTTTTCATTTTCCTAATAAAGCCCTTTGATACATGTTTTTTTCTTTTAGTTTTAATTTCGTATTGTTACATAAAATTTATACATATTTATGGTGTACATGTGATTTTTTTAATGTGCATAGAATGAAATTATCAAGTCAGTAGTTAGGCTATCCATCATCTTGAACATTGATCATTTCTATGTGTTAGGAATATTTCAAGATCTCTCTTCCAGCTATTTTGAAATATACAATACATTGTTAACTATAGTCACTCTACTCTGCTATCTAACATTAGAACTTATTCCTTCTAACTCTGTTTGTACCCATCAGTCAATCTGTCTGCCCTGCCACCCACACCCTGACACCCTTTCCAGCCTCTGATAACTATCCTAACTGTCATTGTACTCTCTACCTCCTTGAGATTAACTTTTTTTTATTTTTATTTTTTAATTTTTCAGATTTTTTTTTTTTTTTTTTTTTTAGATGAAGTCTCACTCTGTCACCCAGGCTGGAGTGCAGTGTGCAATTGCCACTCACTGCAACTTCCACCTCCTGGTTTCAAGTGATTCTCCTGCCTCAGCCTCCTGAGTAGCTGGGATTACAGGCACCCGCCATGACACCTAGGTAATTTTTGTATTTTTATTAGAGACGGGGTTTCGCCATGTTGGCCAGCCTGGTCTTGAACTCCTGACCTCAGGTGATCTGCCCGCCTTGGCCTCCCAAAGTACCGGGATTACAGGCGTGAGCCACCGTGCCTGGCCTATAATTTTTTTTTTTTAATAGAGATGAGGTCTCACTTTTTTATAGAGATTTTGCTCAGACTAGTCTTGAACTCCTGAGCTCAAGCAATCCTCTCACCTCAGCCTTCCAAAGTGCTAGGATTACAGGCATGAGCCACCATGCGCAGCCGAGATTAACATTTTTAGCTCTCACATATGAGTGAGAACACGTGATATTTGTCTTTTTATGCCTGGCTTATTTTACTTAATATAATGACCTCTAGTTCCATTCATATTGCTGCAAATGACAGGATTTCATCCTTTTTTTTATGGCCAAGTAGTGTTCCATTGTGTATATATAACCCACTTTCTTTATTCATTTGTTGATGGACACCTAGGTTGATACATATCTTTGCTATTGTGAATAGTGTTGTAATAAGTTTTTAATTTTTATGAAGTTGTTTGTTTGTTTGTTTATTTATGCTTGTGCTTTTGCTATCTAAGAATCCATTGCCAAATCTAAGGTCATGAAGATTTTTGGTTTTTTTTGAGACAGGGTCTTGCTCTGTTGCCCAGGCTGGAGTGCAGTGGCATGATCTCAGCTCACTGAAGTCTCAACCTCCTAGGCCCAAGCCGTCCTTTCCACTTTAGCCTCCCAAGTAGCTGGGACCATAAGTGCGCCTCACCACACCCGGCTAATTTAATTTTTTTGTAGAGACCAGGTTTCACTATGTTGCCCAGACTATGAAGATTTACCCCTATGTTTTCTTCTAAGAGTTTTATGGTTTTTAGCTCATATATTAGGTCATTGATCCATTTAGAATTTATTTTTTTATATGATATGAGGTATGGGATCCAAATTTATTCTTTTGCCTATTTATATCCAATTGTCTCAGCATCATTTAATGAAAAGATGAATCTTTTCCATTGAGTGGTGATGGCACCATTGTCAAAAATAAATTGGCCACCCATTCGTGGGTTTATTTCTGGACTGTCAGTTCCTTTCTGTGGATCTATATGAATCTATATGTGTATCTTTTTGCTGGTACCACATTGTTTTGATTATTGTAGCTTTTTTTTTTTTTTTTCTGAGACAGAGTCTGGCTCTGTCACCTGGCTGAATCTTTGCTTACTGCAACCTCTGCCTCCCAGGCTCAAGCCATTCTCTCACCTTAGCCTCCCTTGTAGCTGGGATTACAGGTGGCCACCACCACACTTGGCTAATTTTTGTTTTTTGTTTTTGTTTGATAGAGACAGGGTTTTACCATGTTGCCCAGGCTGGTCTTGAACTCCTGGGCTCAAACTGTCCGCCTGTCTCAGCCTCCCAAAGTGCTGGGATTACAGGTGTGAGCCACCATGCTCGGCTGATCACTGTAGCTTTGTAGTGAGTTTTGCAATTTGACATATGTCTTCCATCTTTATTCTTCTTTTTCAAGATTGTCATGTTAACGTTTTGATAAGTCTTTAGTAAAGAAAATTGTTTGGCTTAATTTTGTGTTTCTCACATGCTTCTGATGATGAAATTGCTTTTTTATATAATAGCTAACAACATCCTATGGGACTGGTATTCTGTGGAAACATTTTTTGAGAAGGGTGGGAAAAAAGTGACTATGTGGGGAATATTTTCTTTGCCTTATCTTATCACGTCAGCAATATATGTAGGAATAGTTTGAGTTAAACTCTCCCTTCCCATTTACTTTTTCTGTATAGTCATGAAAGTCTTAATTCATTCTAATGGTTTTTTGTTGTTGTCATTGTCAAAATATATACCTATATTTTTTAGACGGGGTCTCGTTCCCGTTGCCTAGGTTGGAGTGCAGTAGCACAATGACAGCTCACTGCAGCCTTGACTTCCTAGGCTCAAGTGATCCTCCCACCTCAGCCTCCTAAGTAGCTGGGACTACAGGTGTGCACCACCATGCCTGGCTAATTTTTGTATTATTTTTATAGACTTGGTGCTTCACCGTGTTGCCCAGGCTGGCCAGGGACTCCTGGGCTCAAGTGATCTGCCCGAGTTGGCCTTCCAAAGTGCAGGGATTACAAGTGCGAGCCACTGTGCCTGGCCTAATTTTGTTAATTGGGTAAATAATGATACCATTGCCATACTTCCCCCTTAACTTTAATAACTTTGCTTTTGTTGTTTAAAAAATGTTTCTCAATATGGAAAATTTCACACATACATGAAAGTAGAAAGAATATTACAATGAACCCCCATGTACCTATGATTTAGCTTCAACAGTTATCAGCTTATGACCAATCTTATTTTATGAACACCAACCCCCACTCCTTCCCAGTTTGATTATTTTAAACCATATCTAGACATTATATAGTTTCATCCCTGAACACTGCAGTATGTATTTTTTAAAAGGTAAGGGTTTATTTTATTTATTAATAAAAAAATTTACTTAGTTAATTCTTTTATAGAGATGCGGTCTTTCTCTGTTGCCCAGGCTGGTCTCCCAGGCTGGTCTCAAACTCTTGGCCCCAAGCAGTCCTCTCACCTCAGCTTCCCAAAGTGACGGGGGCCACTGTGCCTGGCCAAAAGATTGGGGTTTAAAAAAATACTAATCATTATCACACCTAAAAAGTAATAATAATTCCTTAGTTACATCAGATATCCAAATGTCCTCACTTCTTGATTTTCAGAGTGTTTTGAGTCTTCAGACAAAACTGTGAATATTTACTAGTTTCACCTTTCAGCAGAATGCCTGTTATTTTTAAACACTCTAGTAGTATAAATTATAAATGTCAGATTTTACTCAAAGTATTATTTTATCCTTTGGATTTAAATTACCTTGAGACCCAAAAGGATCGTATTTGGATTTATTGCTTTCTGTAAAAACAAAAAACAAAACTATTTTCTAGTGTAATAGCTCATTAAGAAATATTTTCAATAGGGTTGTAGAATCTAAATAAAGCAAACAGTTCATTGTAAAAGAATATTTTGTGAATTTCATGTTTGGAAAACACAGAGTGATTATATCCTGAAGCAGGATTACTCCATGACTGTGAAGGCCATCAGAACTAGGTGCATCTACAAAGGCCTCTAGAGAAGAAGGGATGTTTGTGTTTATGTTCTTCACTATGATAATCATTATGGGAATGATTTGGCCAGAAAGAAGTATAGTCATTTCTTAGTTATTCACAGACTGCTTGATTAGTTTGTGGATTATTCAGTTTTTATTTATATTTCTTTTCATTGTGATCCATTACCGTGTTTGTAAACAAAAAGAAATGGTGGGAGAGAAGGAAAGTCAGATTAATCAAGTTGAACATTAATAAAAACTTGGCTAAGCGGGTGGAGCCAAGATGGCCGAATAGGAACAGCTCCAGTCTATAGCTCCCAGTGCAAGCGACGCAGAAGGCAGAAGACGGGTGATTTCTGCATTTCCAACTCAGGTACTGGGTTCATCTCACTGAGGAGTGTTGGAAAGTGGGTGCAGGACAGTGGGTGCAGTGCACCGAGCATGAGCTGAAGCAGGGCAAGGCATCGCGTCACCCAAGAAGTGCAGGGGTCAGGGGATTCTCTTTCCTAGTCAAAGAAAGGGGTGACAGACGGCATCTGGAAAATCAGGTCACTCCTACCCTAATACTGCACTTTTCCAACGGTCTTAGCAAACAGCCCACCAGGAGATTATATGCTGCACCTGGCTTGGAGAGTCCTACGCCCACAGAGCCTCGCTCATTGCTAGCACAGCAGTCTGAGATCAAACTGCAAGGTGGCAGCGAGGCTAGAGGAGAGGCACCTGCCATTGCCGAGGCTTGAGTGGGTAAAAAAAAGTGGCAGGGAAGCTGGAACTGGGTGGAGCCCACCGCAGCTCAAGGAGGCCTGCCTGCCTCTGTAGACTCCACCTCTGGGGGCAGGGCATAGCCAAACAAAAGGCTTCAGAAACCTCTGCAGACTTAAATGTCCCTGTCTCACAGCTTTGAAGAGAGTAGTGGTTCTCCCAGCATGCAGCTGGAGATCTGAGAACAGACAGACTGCCTCCTCAAGTGGATCTGTGACCCCTGAGTAGCCTAACTGGGAGGCACCCCCCCAGTAGGGGCAGACTGACACCTCACATGGCCGGGTACTCCTCTGAGACAAAACTTCCAGAGGAGCGATCAGGCAGCAACATTGGCTGTTCACCAATATCCGCTGTTCTGCAGCCTCCGCTGTTGATACCCAGGCAAACAGACTCTGGAGTGGACCTCCAGCAAACTCCAGCAGACCTTCAGCTGAAGGTCCTGACTGTTAGAAGGAAAACTAACAAACAGAAAGGACATCTACACCAAAACCTCATCTGTACGTCACCATCATCAAAGACCAAAGGTAGATAAAACCACAAAGATGGGGAAAAAACAGAGCAGAAAAACTGGAAACTCTAAAAATCAGAGCGCCTCTCCTCCTCCAAAGGAACTCAGCTCCTCACCAGCAATGGAACAAAGCTGGACAGAGAATGACTTTGACGAGTTGAGAAAAGAAGGCTTCAGACGATCAAACTACTCTGAGCTAAAGGAGGAAGTTCGAACCCATCGCAAAGAAGTTAAATACCTTGAAAAAAAATTAGGTGAATGGCTAACTAGAATAACCAATGCAGAGAAGTCCTTGAAGGACCTGATGGAGCTGAAAACCACGGCATGAGAAGTACGTGACAAATGCACAAGCCTCAGTAGCCGACTCGATCAACTGGAAGAAAGAGTATCAGTGATGGAAGATCAAATGAATGAAATGAAGCAAGAAGAGAAGTTTAGAGAAAACAGAATAAAAAGAAATGAACAAAGCCACCAAGAAATATGGGACTATGTGAAAAGACCAAATCTACGCCTGGTTGGTGTACTTGAAAGTGATGGGGAGAATGGAACCGAGTTGGAAAACACTCTGCAGGATATTATCCAGGAGAACTTCCCCAGTCTAGCAAGGCAGGCCAACATTCAAATTCAGGAAATACAGAGAACGCCACAAAGATACTCCTCGAAAAGAGCAACTCCAAGACACATAATTGTCAGATTCACCAAAGTTGAAATGAAGATAAAAATGTTAAGGGCAGCCAGAGAGAAAGGTTAGGTTACCCACAAAGGGAAGCCCATCAGATTAACAGCAGATCTCTTGGCAGAAACTCTACAAGCCAGAAGAGAGTGGGGGCCAATATTCAACATTCTTAAAGAAAAGAATTTTCAACCCAGAATTTCATACCCAGCCAAACTAAGCTTCATTAGTGAAGGAGAAATAAAATCCTTTACAGATAAGCAAATGTTGAGAGATTTTGTCACCACCAGGCCTGCCCTGCAAGAGCTCCTGAAGGAAGCACTAAACATGGAAAGGAACAACTGGTACCAGCCGCTGCAAAAACATATCAAATTGTAAAGACCATCAAGGCTAGGAAGAAACTGCATCAACTAACAAGCAAAGCAACCAGCTAACATCATGACAGGATCAAATTCACACATAAAATATTAACCTTAAATGTAAATGGGCTAAATGCTCCAATTAAAAGACACAGACTGGCAAATTGGATAAAGAGTCAAGACCCATCAGTGTGCTGTATTCAGGAAACCCATCTCACGTGCAGAGACATACATAGGTTCAAAATAAAGGGATGGAGGAAGATCTACCAAGCAAATGGAAAACAAAAAAAGGCAGGGGTTGCAATCCTAGTCTCTGATAAAACAGACTTTAAACCAACAAAGATCAAAAGAGACAAAGAAGGCCATTACATAATGGTAAAGGGATCAATTCAACAAGAAGAGCTAACTATCCTAAATATATATGAACCCAATACAGGAGCACCCAGATTCATAAAGCAAGCCTTAGAGACCTACAAAGAGACTTAGGCTCCCACACAATAATAATGGGAGACTTTAACACCCCACTGTCAACATTAGACAGATCAACTAGAGAGAAAGTTAACAAGGATATCCAGGAATTGAACTCAGCTCTGCACCAAGTGGACGTAATAGACATCTACAGAACTCTCCATGCCAAATCAACAGAATATACATTCTTTTCAGCACCACACCACACCACACTTACTCCAAAATTGACCACATAGTTGGAGTAAAGCATTCCTCAGCAAATGTAAAAGAACAGAAATTATAACAAACTGTCTCTCAGACCACAGTGCAATCAAACTAGAACTCAGGATTAAGAAACTCACTCAAAACCGCTCAACTACATGGAAACTGAACAACCTGCTCCTGAATGACTACTGGGTACATAAAATGAAGGCAGAAATAAAGATGTTCTTTGAAACCAATGAGAACAAAGACACAACATACCAGAATCTCTGGGACACATTCAAAGCAGTGTGTAGAGGGAAATTTATAGCACTAAATGCCCACAAGAGAAAGCAGGAAAGATCCAAAATTGATACCCTAACATCACAATTAAAAGAACTAGAGAAGCAAGAGCAAACACATTCAAAAGCTAGCAGAAGGCAAGAAATAACTAAGATCAGAGCGGAACTGAGGGAAATAGAGACACAAAAAATCCTTCAAAAAATCCATGAATCCAGGAGCTGGTCTTTTGAAAAGATCAACAAAATTGGTAGACCGCTAGCAAGACTAATAAAGAAGAAAAGAGAGAAGAATCAAATAGACACAATAAAAAATGATAAAGGGGATATCACCACCAATCCCACAGAAATACAAACTACCATCAGAGAATAGTATAAACACCTCTACGCAAATAAACTAGAAAATCTAGAAGAAATGGATAAATTCCTGGACACATACACCCTCCCAAGACTAAACCAGGAAGAATTTGAATCTCTGAATAGACCAATAACAGGCTCTGAAATTGAGGCAATAATTAATAGCTTACCAACCAAAAAAAGTCCAGGACCAGATGGATTCACAGAGGTACAAGGAGGAGCTGGTATCATTCCTTCTGAAACTATTCCAATCAATAGAAAAGAGGGAATCCTCCCTAACTCATTTTATGAGGCCAGCATCATCCTGATACCAAAGCCTGGCAGAGACACAACAAAAAAAGAGAATTTTAGACCAATATCCCTGATGAACATCGATGAAGAAATCCTCAATAAAATACTGGCAAACAGAATCCAGCAGCACATCAAAAAGCTTATCCACCGTGATCAAGTGGGCTTTATCCCTGGGATGCAAGGCTGGTTCAACATGCGCAAATCAATAAACGTAATCCAGTATATAAACAAAACCAATGACAAAAACCACCTGATTATCTCAATAGATGCAGAAAAGGCCTTTGACAAAATTCAACAACACTTCATGCTAAAAACTCTCAATAAATTAGGTATTGATGGGATGTATCTCAAAATAATAAGAGCTCTTTATGACAAACCCACAGCCAATATCATACTGAATGGGCAAAAACTGGAAGCATTCCCTTTGAAAACTGGCACAAGTCAGGGATGCCCTCTCTCGCCATTCTTATTCAACATAGTGTTGGAAGTCCTGGCCAGGGCGATCAGGCAGGAGAAGGAAATAAAGGATACTCAATGAGGAAAAGAGGAAGTCCAATTGTCCCTGTTTGCAGATGACGTGACTGTATATCTAGAAAACCCCATCGTCTCAGCCCCAAATCTCTTTAAACTGATAAGCAACTTCAGCAAAGTCTCAGGATACAAAATCAATGTGCAAAAATCACAAGCATTCTTATACACCAATAACAGAGAAACAGAGATTCAAATCATGAGTGAACTCCCGTTCACAATTGCTTCAAAGAGAATAAAATACTTAGGAATCCAACTTACAAGGGATGTGAAGGACCTCTTCAAGGAGAACTACAAACCACTGCTCAATGAAATAAAAGAGGTTACAAACAAATGGAAGAACATTCCATGCTCATGGGTAGGAAGAATCAATATCGTGAAAATGACCATACTGCCCAAGGTAATTTATAGATTCAATGCCATCCCCATCAAGGTACTAATGACTTTCTTCACAGAATTGGAAAAAAACTACTTTAAAGTTAATAATGAACCAAAAAAGAGCCTGCATTACCAAGTCAATCCTAAGCCAAAAGAACAAAGCTCTAGGCGTCACGCTACCTGACTTCAAACTATACTACAAGGCTACAGTAACCAAAACAGCATGGTACTGATACCAAAACAGAGATATAGACCAATGGAACAGAACAGAGCCCTCGGAAATAATGCTGCATATCTACAACCATCTGATCTTTGACAAACCTGACAAAAACAAGAAATGGAGAAAGGATTCCCTATGTAATAAATGGTGCTGGGAGAACTGGCTAGCCATATGTAGAAAGCTGAAACTGGATCCCTTCCTTACACCTGGTACAAAAATTAATTCAAGATGGATTACAGACTTAAATGTTAGACCTAAAACCATAAAAACTCTAGAAGAAAACCTAGGCAATACCATTCAGGACATAGGCATGGGCAAGGACTTCATGTCTAAAACACCAAAAGCAATGGCAACAAAAGCCAAAATTGACAAATGGGATCTAATTAAACTAAAGAGCTTCTGCACAGCAAAAGAAACTACCATCAGAGTGAACAAGTAACCTACAGAATGGGAGAAAATTTTTGCAATCTACTCATCTGACAAATGGCTAACATCCAGAATCTACAAAGAACTGAAACAAATTTACAAGAAAAAAACAACCCCATCAACAAGGGGGGTGAAGGATATGAACAGACACTTCTCAAAAGAAGACATTTATGCAGCCAACAGACACATGAAAAAATGCTCATCATCACTGGCCATCAGAGAAATGCAAATCAAAACCACAATGAGATACCATCTCACACCAGTTAGAATGGCGATCATTAAAAAGTCAGGAAACAACAGGTGCTATAGAGGATGTGAAGAAATAGAAACACTTTTTCACTGTTGGTGGGACTGTAAACTAGTTCAACCATTGTGGAAGTCAGTGTGGCGATTCCTCAGGGATCTAGAACTAGAAATACCATTTGACCCAGCCATCCCATTACTGGGTATATACCCAAAGGATTATAAAACATGCTGCTGTAAAGACACATGCACACGTATGTTTATTGCGGCACTATTCACAATAGCAAAGACTTGGAACCAACCCAAATGTCCAACAATGATAGACTGGATTAAGAAAATGTGACACATATATACAATGGAATACTATGCAGCCATAAAAAGGATGAGTTCATGTCCTTTGTAGGGACATGGATGAAGCTGGAAACCATCATTCTGAGCAAACTATTGCAAGGACAAAAAACCAAACACTGCATGTTCTCACTCTCAGGTGGGAATTGAACAGTGAGAACACATGGACACAGGAAGGGGAACATCACACACACTGGGGCCTGTTGTGTGGTCGGGGGAGTGGGGAGGGATAGCATTAGCAGATATACCTAGTGTTAAATGACGAGTTAATGGGTACAGCACACCAACATGACACACGTATACATATATAACTAACCTGCACATTGTACACATGCACCGTCAAACAAAGTATAGAAAAAAAAAACTTGGCTTAGGGTAAATCGTTTAGTAAATATAATGAATATATTAATTAAGTTTTTCACCAAATATCATCTAGGAAGGGAAATCAAATTGGTAATGCCTTTTTCTGTCCCTATTGAATGACCCCATTGACAGACAGGACTCTAGGCATGGCTTTTCTTTGCTACTGTTATGTTGAGACATGCTGGGTGTTCCCATAGTTCTATTTTTCTGTCCCCAACAGATTTTTGGTCATGACCAATTCCCTCTTTGGGACTAGTAATCTGCTACTTCCCAGGGTTGCATTTTCTGAACAAAAATTGTATTCTCAAATAAAGATCTTGACTTCTGCCTCTGTCCAGAAACTGACTCTTGCCTGAAAAACTGATAAATTAGACTTCATCATAATGAAAAGTTTTGCTTTGCAAGTGATACTGTTAAGAGAATGAGAAGACAGGATGTAGACTGGGAGAAAATATTTGCAAATCATGTATCTAACAAAGGACTTGTTTTCAGATTGTATAATGAACTTTTAAAGCTCAGTAATATGAAAATAAACAGCCCAATTAAAAAATGGTGAAAATATTTGAACATACACTTCATCAAAGAAGATATACAGTTGGCAAATAGGTACATGAAAAGATGCTCAGTGTCATTAGTCATTGGGGCAACGCAAATTAAAACTAAAATGAGATAACCGCTACATGCGTATTTGATTGTCTGTAAAACTTCAAGAAACCAAAAACAAAAAATGACCGTACCAAGTGTTGGTGAGGATGTGGAACAATGGAACATTTCATACATTGCTGTTAGGAATGTAAATTGTCACCATCGCTTTGGAAAACAGTGTGGCATTTTCTTAAAATATTCAATATGGCTGGGTGCGGTGGCTCACGCCTGTAATCCTAGTACTTTGGGAGGCCGAGGCGGGAGGATCACAAGATCAGGAGATCAAGACCATCCTGGCTAGTACGGTGAAATCTCGTCTCTACTAAAAATACAAAAAATTAGCTGGGCATGGTGGCCGGTGCCTGTAGTCCCAGCTACTTGGGAGGCTGAGGCAGGACAATGGTGTGAACCCGCGAGGTAGAGCTTGCAGTGAGCCTAGATGGCGCCACTGCACTCCAGCCTGGGTGACAGAGCAAGACTCTGTCTCAAAAAAAAAAAAAAAAATCAATATGTACCTATCATCTCACCCATTCATTCCATTCTTCCCTATTTACCCCAGAGAAATGAAAGTGTGTGTCTCTACAAAGTCTTGCACACAAATGCTCATAGCAGCTTTATTTGTAATTGCCTAAACTGGAAACAACTCAAATATCCATCAGTAGGTGAACAGATAAACCAGTTGTGGTCTATTAATAAAGTGGAACACTATTTAACAATGAAAATGAATGAACTGTTGATGCATGCAACCACATGGATGGGTCTCAAAATAATTATGTAAGGGAAAAGAAGCCTGGCAATAAAAAGCATAATATATGATTCAATTTATATACAACTCCAGAAAATACTAACTGCTCTATAGTGACAAAAAGCAGATTCGTGATTACTTGGGTATGTGGTGGAGTGGTGAGGGCTGGAGGAAGGCATTACCAAGAGACATAAGGAATCTTTTAAGGGTGATGGAAATGTTTCCTATATTGATTGTGGCAGTGATTTAATGGGTGTGTACGTGTTTGTGTGTGTGTGTGTGTATAAAAATTTATCAAAAAGTATATTTTCACTATGTGTAGGTTACTATATATAAGTTATACCTCTATAAAGTGTAAAGAAAAAAAAAAGCAAGCTCTGGGAGCATTCTTCCTGAGCATGAATTTTACATTCCATTCTTGCAAAGAAAAAAGAAAATGAGGCTGCAGGTCGACTAATGTAAAGTGTTAGTTATAATTCTGGACTGTGGTGATCCATATCTTTAAATACCAATGTTTGTGAATTTAAACTTTTAATTTGTTTTCAGGCAACTACTCTAAGAGTGAGGAAATTAGAAGAAAACATTGAAGCAGAAAGAGCAGCGCATTTGGAATCAAAATTTAATTCTGAAATTATTCAGGTAAAATGTAAATGAATATTTTGGTCTGCATTTTCTTAGTTTGTGTTATAACAGCTGGGAAAAACAGCATTATGTTCAGAGAACAAAGGTGTGCATTGAAAATGGGTAACATATTGTTATGACACTCATTATTGTGTATAAGGTTAGGATGCAGTTGAGATATGCTACCTTAGTGGAGGAGTTGGCACACTATAGCCTACAGGCCAGGTCTCACCCACTGTCTGTTCTTGTGAAGTTTTGTCTTGTCCATAGCTGCTTTTGTGGCAGAGTGGAGTAGTTGTGACAGAGAACTTACCTGGCAGTCTACAAAGAAATTTGCAAATTAGAGTGTTCTTTTTTCCTACAGCTGTGGGATGGATTTCTTTTTGAGAACATTGAAAAAATGTGCATGTTATTTATTGAGTGCATATCCTATACATATCACTGTATTAAGAGCTGAAGGTGTAAAGATGAATGAGCTCCTTTTGTAACTTACATTTCGTTATCCGAGATACTATAGATCTATCTCCAGATATATAGATGCTTACATAGATGTACAAAATACTGAAATACAATGGAAATATAATAAAGAAAAGGATTAAATCTGGGAGGGGAATTAAATGGAGGCCTCCTAAGGAAATTATCGTTTTTGCTATGCCTTAGAGAATGAGAAGGAATTTCTAAGAAAAGTGAGAGCAGAGCATTTTATTAGGGGTTGGCACACTACTGCCCATGGGCCAAGTCTGTTTATGGCTGCTTGTCGAGACAGACCTTATGGTCCACAAAACTACAATATTTACTCTGTGGCCCTTTGCAGAAAATGTTTACTGACCACTGTTCTAAACAACTGCTTGGATAAAGCCACTAAATAAAATGTACTTGTTTCTTTTTGAGGAGTACTTGGCAGTGTTGAGTGGTAGAGCTTAAGGAAAAGTTTGGAGATAATGGTGGAAAGGCATGATGAAGACTAATTATGAAAGTCCTTTTTCGTGCTAAGAAACTTAGACTTATTTTGAAAGCAATGGAAAGCCACTGCAGCTTTTGAGACAGACAGATATGAAATCTAAGTTTAAGAAAATAACTCTGGTGCCATATTGGTAGATAAAGGAAGGGAGTGAAGATAGAAGGCTGGGTGAAGAGATGATGAACGCCTGAATCAAGGCAACAACTGTAGCAATGGAAAAGAGGGCTCCTGTGTCAGAATAACAGTCCCTCAAATATATCCACATCTGTCCTTATCCTCAGAACCTGTGAATATATTACCTTACATGGCAAATGGGACTTTGCAGATGTGATTTATTTGAGGATCTTGAGATGGGAGTTTGTCCCAGTTTATCTAGTTTAGACTGATGTAATCATAAGAGTCCTTATAAGAGGGAGGCAGGAGGGTCACAGTCAGAGACAGAGATGTGATGACAGAAGCAGAGGTCAGAGTAGGTCACCGTGAGCCCAGGAATGTGGGTGGCCTCCATAAGTTAGAAAAGGCAAGATGAGATTTCTTCTCTAGAGTCTCCAGAAGGAATGGAGTCTTGCTGACACTGTGACTTTAGCCCCAGAAGACCCATTTCAGACTTTTGACCTCTACAACTGTAAGATAATACATTTATGTTGTTTTAAATTGCCAATTTGTGGTAATTGGTAATAGCAATGATTGGAAAGATACAGGGGACAAACTGAGAATTCATGATTTTAGGTAACTAATTTGCAGTGTGAGGGGAGGGAAGGAGCAGTAGAAGAGAACACCAAGGTTTGCAGTATGTGTGAAAGTGGGCAGATGCAGTTGACTGTCAAAACTCTGAAGTCTGAAGAGAGACAGTGGTGAGTTTTGAACACGTTGACTTTGAGGAGCAGTTTAAGAGGTTCATAGTGCCCTTTGAGGATATGGTCATGCAAAGTTACCTGAACAATGTACATTTACTCTTGTCATCCTGCTTTGTGTGAACAGTTCCTTTCTTTATATTCTCTCAAGCACCTGACAGTAGCTTATCTTGGATCAGCCAGTTTCCCAGGTGTTAGGAAAGTTAAGGAAATTGTGTAGGAGGAGATTTGTTGGACCTGTTACTTTCTTGATTTTAATATTTTATAGACAGTTATGACTTTTTGCTTAAATGTTTTCTCAGCATTTTGATAATATGCTTTAAAATCTAATAAGTATGGTATTTGTTATGCTTCTGTTAAAGATATTAATGAAGATTGTATACCTGTAATAGTATTTTTGTTTGCTTAAATCTAGGAAGGTAGAAAGTATCTTTATGAACTTAGATTCTCAGTATAAACTGTTAAGATGTTCTTATTTCATGTTATTTAGCTGGTCAGTTATTATGTTTGAGCACTACTTTGTGAACAAATGTAATAGACTGTATGAAAATAAAATATATGCACTTATTTCCAGAAGAAAAAGTAGTTTTAAGCTTATTTGGCTTTAGCAAGTTTGAAAATCATCTCAGTTTATTTGTGCTCTTGAATTTCATATCAAGTAGGATGGTGGGATTGCCAAAATCAGTAAATGAAAAGTAGCTATAAGCAGATAGATTAAAACTAGTTTAGACTAAAAAAAGTTATTGCCTTGATTTAGGTGTTTATTATCTCTTCACCCAACCTCCTATCACCACTCCCTTACTTTATTTGGCAATGTTAGTTACCAGAATTATTTTTCTAAAACTTAGATTCGATATCTACATCAAAAGCTACTTATATTAAAAGCTACTGCTTTTAATATGTCTAAATTTCTTAATTTAATTTATATTTTTAAAGACTTAGACTTTTTTCCTATCTTGTTTTAATTAATGGAATTTATAGTGTTTTACCTTATTTTTTAAATAACTCCTAATATAAGATGCAACTGTATTTGTAAAGATTTTGTATTAAAATTTGTGTTTTTACTTTTGACTTTAATGAAATGTTCTTTTTACCTAAAAATTCTCAGATCCCTATATTTGAGCGTGTCTGTTTGTTAAAGCCAACTTGCATACTTTTCTTTAAGATCAGGTCACCAAAATGGCATCAATAAGTAATAAGACTGAAGTTTTCTTTTTCTTTTCTTTTCTTTGTTTCCTTTTATGATTTCAGCTTTTATTTTAGATTCTGGGGGTACATGTGTAGTTTGTTACCTGGGTATATTGCCTGATGCTGAGGTTTGGGGCATGATTGATTTTGTCACCCAGGTATTCAGCATAGCACCCAATCGTTAATTTTTCAACTCTTGCCCCCTTCCCGCCCTCTTCCCTCTAGTAGTCCCCATTGTGTATTGCTGTCATCTGTATGTCCACAAGTATCCAGTATTTGGCTTCTACTTGTAAGTGAGAACATGTGGTATTTGGTTTTCTGTTCCTCTGTTAATTTGCTTAGGATAAGGGCTTCCAGCTGCATCCATGTTGTAGCATAGGACATGATTTTGTTCTTTTTTATGGCTGCATAGTAATCCATGGTGTATATGTACCACATTTTCTTTATCCAATCCATCATTGATTGATGAGCACCTGTGTTGATTCCATGTCTTTGCTATTGTGAATAGTGCTGTGATGAACATAAAAGTGCATGCATTTTTTTGGTAGAATGATTCATTTTCTTTTGGATACATACCCAGTAATGGGGTTGCTGGATCAAATGGTAGTTCTGAGTTCTTTGAGAAATCTCCACTCCACTTTCCACAGTGGCTGAACTAATTTACATTCCCACCAACAATATATAAACATTTCCTTTTCTCAGCAGCCTCACCAGCATCTTAACATGCTGTTTTTTGACTTTTTAGAAATAGGCTGAAGTTTTAAATTCATGAAAAAAATGTAATTTCAAAATTAGGTTTTTCATTGTAGTTGTGATACATCCCTGGGAATATATAGTTGATTACTATAACTATAAGAAAATTATTCCCTATTGTTTACTTATATGGTTTAAAATTAATATTTGATATCTCAGTGCTATGACTTAGAAAAAATGAAAAGTTTATATTTGAATCATAAATCTATAAATATTTACAAGTATTTTCAGTGAGGTACATCTACTACCATTCAGTTTCAGAGTAGTTTAATGGAAAGTAGAATACTAAGTAGCTGTAACTAATCACCATCTTATAAACTACTGTTGAATATGTATTTGAAATGTGTTATTAAGTTTGTTTGTATATTTTGGCATAAAAATAAGAAAGCAGACTTAAAAGAGCGACTCAAATTTGTTCTTTTGTAGTCTATTTTTCTTTCAATTGATTGGTTTACCATTTGTGATTGAGTGTGCTTATTTTCTAAAAGAAGGTAGCAATGTAGACAAGAAGAAAATATTTCCCAGATTTACTATTTGACTTACAAACATTGGATTTAGACAAAATAACAAAGAAAAATAGAGTTTAAGAGGTACAATTAAAAAATTTAAATCTAGTTGTATCTACGTATCTATTTTACTCTGTTACTTTAGTATAAGAATAAACATTTCATGCCAGGTGTAGTGGCTCACACCTGTAATCCCAGCACTTTGGGAGGCTGAGGCGGGCAGATCACTTGAGGCCAGGAGTTCCAGACCAGTCTGGCCAATGTGGCGAAACCCCATACCTGCTAAAAATACTAAAGTTAGCTGGGTGTGGTGGCGCATACCTGTAGTCCCAGCTACTCTGGAGGCTGAGGCATGAGAATTGCTTGAGCCTAGCAGGTGGAGGTTGCAGTGAGCCAAGATCGTGCCACTGCACTCCAACCTGGGTGACCGAGTGAGACTCTGTCCCCATCCCCCCTCCTCCCCAAAAAAGAATAAACATTTCAATTATTCCAGAAATTTTGGATAATTAAAAATAATTCTGGTGATTATCATTTTTATGGATTAATGTTGAAACATTTTCATAGTGTCTTAGGCTTTGTTTCCTGGTGAGTTTATCTTTCCTAACTCAGGTTGTGTGTTGCCATTCCTGTAAGGCTTGCCTCACACAGAGTTCCATAACTTTTCTTTGAATTCAGGACCTTTGTGCATGCCTCTGTCACAGGAAGGATATACCATATCATTTTGCAGTCTATGTTCTCTTAAAGCCTATGAGCTCCTCAGGAGCTAAGACTGTGTATTTTCATTAATGTATGTATCTTGAGCATTAGGATATTGACTGGCATATATTAAGTACTTAATAAATATTGATTAAATAAACATTGCCAGTTGGGTACGGTGGCTCACGCCAGAAATCCCAGCACTTTGGGAGGCTGAGGTGGGCAAATCACTGGAGGTCAGGAGTTTGGGACCAGCCTGGCCAACATGGTGAAACCCCGTCTCTACTAAAAAAAATACAAAAATTAGCTGGGTGTGGTGGCAGGCACCTGTAATCCCAGCTACTCAGGAGGCTGAGGCAGGGGAATCGCTTGAACCCAGGGGGTGGAGATTGCAGTGAGCCGAGATCGCACCACTGCACTCCAGCCTGGGGGACACGACGAGACTCCATCTCAACAACAACAACAACAACAACAACAACAACAGATTGCCTGATTAGATCCTTGTAGCCACCCCGCAAAGTAGATAGTCTAGATGACATTATTATTATTCACTATTTATAGATGAGAAGCCTCAAATATTTGGAGTTTTAGTAATATGCCCAAAGTCGCATTAGTTAATTTTGTAGATCTGGGATTCAGCCTGAGTTTTCTGGGTTTGTTTGTTTTATTCTAGTATCTGTCATGTTTGGGCAGTGTCAAACCCAAGTTTTATGGTTCTAAAGCCGATTTTCTGTCTAATGTGAAGCATTTTTTTTCTATCCCCACCCCCTCTTTAAACTATTTTCTAAAAAGAAACTATTTTTCTTTTAAACTTTATTTTCTGAAAAGGTAAACTGTCTACAGAGTTCAAAAATTAAAACAATATTAGATTGAGAGTTCTTGCTTTATTCCTGTCCCTCCCATTCCTCTACTCTCCTGCCTGCTTATTTTTATTATTTTCACTTATTTACCCCAAATGTAGCATGCTATATACACTGATGTGAAACCTGCTATATTCAACATATATTAGCAATACATTGTTCTTGAACACTATGTGGAGAACTACATAGAGAATTTTCTTTTTTTTTTTTTTTTGAGAGGGAGTCTTGCTCTGTCACCCAGGCTGGAGTGCAGTGGCGCGATCTTGGCTCACTGCAAGCTCCGCCTCCCGGGTTCATGCCATTCTCCTGCCTCAGCCTCCTGAGTAGCTTGGACTACAGGCGCCCACCACCACACCCAGCTAATTTTTTTGTACTTTTAGTAGAGACGAGGTTTTACCGTGTTAGCCAGGATGGTCTCGATCTCCTAACCTCGTGATCCGCCCGCCTCGGCCTCCCAAAGTGCCGGGATTACATGCGTGAGCCACCGCACCCAGCTGAGAATTTTCTTTTTAATAGTTTTAAAAATTTTTTTTTTGAGACGGAGTCTCGCTCTGTCGCCCAGTCTGGAGTGCAGTGGCGCCGATCTTGGCTCACTGCAAGCTCTGCCTCCCGGGTTCACGCCATTCTCCTGCCTCAGCCTCCTGAGTAGCTGGGACTACAGGCGCCCGCTACCACGCCCGGCTAATTTTTTGTATTTTTAGTAGAGACGGGGTTTCACGTGTTAGCCAGGATGATCTCGATCTCCTGACCTCGTGGATCCGCCCGCCTCTGCCTCCCAAAGTGCTGGGATTACAGGGGTGAGCCACCACTCCCGGCCTTAATAGTTGTTTTGGAAAAAGAATAAACTCATGTATTTTACAGCAACATGGATGGAACTGGAGGTCATTATCTTAAGCGAAACAACTCAGAAACAGTCAAATACCACATGATCTCACTTAGAATTGGGAGCTAAATAATGTGTACATATGGACATAGAGTGTAGATTAATAGTCACTGGAGACTCAAAAGGGTAGGAGGCTGGAAATGGGGTTGAGGGCTGAGCTATTACTTAATGGGTACAGTGTAAACTATTGGGTGTTGGTTACACTAAAAATCCAGACTTCACCGCTATGCAATATATCCAGGTAACAAAACTACACTTTTACACCTTAATTTATTTATTTTTGAGACAGGGTCTTGCTCTGTCACCCAGGCTGGGGTGCAGTGTTGCAATCTTGGCTCACTACCGCCTTGACTTCCCCAGCTCAAGTGATCTGCCCGCCTCTGTCCCCCAAGTAGCCGGCATTACAAGCACGTGACACCACGCCCAGCTAATTTTTGTATTTTTTGTAGAGACGGGGTTTCACCATATTTCCCAGGCTGGTCTCAATCTCTTGAGCTCAAATGATCTGCTCGCCTCGCCTCCCTGAGTGTTGGGATTACAGGCATGAGCCACTGCGCTTGGCCTGTAGGCTCTTAAATTTATATACACACACACACACACACACTCACACGAGTTGTTTTGTAGCCTTTTTACAGCTACATATAATTATTTTGTTGGAATGCACTTCTTTATTCATCCTATGGTTGGTGGACACAGGGAATATAGTTTTTTTTTTTTTTTTGAGGTGGGGTTTCACTCTTGTTTCTCAGGCTGGGGTGCAATGGCGCGATCTTGGCTCACCGCAACCTTCGCTTCCCAGGTTCAAGTGATTCTCCTGCCTCAGCCTCCCTAGTGGCTGGGATTACAGGCATACACCACCATGCCTGGCTCATTTTGTATGTTTTAGTAGAGACGGGGTTTCTCCATGTTGGTCAGGCTAGTCTCGAACTCCCGACCTCAGGTGATTTGCCCACCTTGGCCTGGGAATATAGTTTTAAAATGTCTTTTTATGTAGAATTTCAAATATATGCAAAAGTAAAATAGTAAAATGAACTTCCTGCATACCCATCACCCAGCTTCAATACTTTCCTCACATCAATGGTGTTTTATCTCTTACCTCCTAGAACTCTCCCAGTTTCAGACTTAAAAATTTTTTTTTAAATTTTTTATTTTGAGGGAAGGTCTCACTGTTAATCAGGCTGGAGTGCAGTGGTGCAATCACAGCCCACTGCAGCTTCTGACTCCCTGGCTCAAACGATCCTCCCTCCTTAGCCTGCTGAGTAGCTGGGACTACAGGCACTGGCTGCCTCCAGACTATTTTGAAGTAAATCCCAGATATCAAATCACTATAACCATAAATATTTCAGTCAAATAGTATTGTTTGACAATAAGAACATCACTTTTCTTTAGTAAGAAATCTCAGGAATAAAAAGATCTATTAAATTTCTTAGGCTTATAAAGATACTCATGTAATAATGTTTCTTGTAAGAGAGGAAGAATACTTCCCTTTAGTTTTCAAAAACCAGGCCAGGAGCAGTGGCGCATGCCTGTAATCTCAGTGCTTTGGGAGGCTTAGGTGGGAGGATCACTTGAAGCTAGCAGTTCAAGACCAGCCTGGGCAAGATAGCAAAACCCCATCTCTACAAAAAATAAAACAATTAGCTGGGTATGGTGGTGTGCACCTGTAGTCCCAGCTACTTGAGAAGCTGAGGTGGGAGGATCACTTGAGCCCAGGAATTCAAGGCTGCAGTGAGCTATGATCACCCTACTGCACTTCAGTCTGGGTGACAAAGTGAGACCTTGTCTCTTAAAAAACCCAAACATTTAATTTATTATGTTTTATAAAAGAAGTATCTGAATGGATTAGTAGGTAAAAATTTGAAACTTTGAAAATTTAAATTGAGTTGTATCTATATATCTATTTTTCTTTGATAGAATGGGTTATATTGTACCAGCCTATCTAACACAGTTAACTCTTCTCTTCATTCTTCTACTCTTTCTCCTTTCATTTAAACATATTGAGAAAGGGAATAAACTGTCTTTTATTTGTTTATTTTTCTTTTTTAAGCCAAAGCAGGAAGAAAGAAGTGGTTGGATGAATGATAATCTGTTACTGACAAAGTATTCTACTCAATTTAAGATTGTTGCTAGCATTTCTTAGCTTGATTTAATTACTTGTCTGTCATCTGGTAGTTACGGATTCGAGACCTTGAAGGAGCTTTGCAAGTAGAAAAGGCCAGTCAAGCAGAAGCTGTTGCTGATTTGGAAATTATCAGGAATGAATTCAAAGAAGTTGAAAGTGCATATGAGCGAGAAAAGCATAATGCGCAAGAGAGCTTTGCAAAATTAAATTTGTAAGTATTCTACTATAAAATTCTCTAAATTAACATAAAGATTTTATAAAAGCTATATAAAATATGAATGTATACTATGTATTTTAGATATAGCTCCCATTAATGTCAGTGGTAGACTGGGGTAAGTGACTTCATAAAACATAACTATACTTGCCTGTATAGGTAAAAATGGATATGCTCTTGGATATTGAAGTATATTCCAAATAGCCCAAGAAATTGAGTAATAAACTAGAAAGTAAATACATTAATGTAGTTTGTATTATATGATTGATGTAATGCAATATCTTTAAGTATCAAGACCAGCTTGGGCAACATAGACTTTGTCTCTACAAAAAAATAAAAAAATTAGCCGGGTATAGTGGTGTGCACCTGTAGTCCCAGCTACTTGAGAGGCTGAGGTGGGAGGATCACCTGAGCCCAGGAGTTCAAGGCTGAAGTGAGCTATGATCTAAGGCTAAGATCTGGGGCTAAGATTTCTAAGTCATGTAAAATGGTCTATATGAAGATGGATAATATTTGACATTTTCTCAAACTACAGAAATAATAATAATAGCAGTAACACTACTACTAGTGGCCAGCATGCATTGTGGCTCACTACATACATAGCATTGCGTAGTTTCATTTGTCTAACACCCTATGAGGAAGGTACTTTAAAAAATCTCTTTTACAGATGTGGAAATTGAGGCTTAGCAAGAGTAAGGACATACAGCTCCTAAGTGGGAGAATTAGAATCTTTCTGACTCCTAATGATTTTAACCTTTTTCAGTTTAAAAGCCTTTCATCTTCAAAATTCTGTGAAATGCTTTAAGAAGTTTATAATGCATTAATATGTTTCCAAAAATAAGTCAATAGTAGACATTTTAAACCATTTCCCCCAGAGGGTGAAATTCATACTACCGTTAGTGCGTGGCATGATAATACATTGGCATATTAGAATTACATTTTAATCTTAGTTTCTATTTATGGCAAGTAGATAACGGTTTTCCATTTATAGCCATGATATAAAGATCCCTTTTAAAATGCTTTATTGGCTGGGCACGGTGGCTTACATCTGTAATCCCAGTACTTTGGGAGGCCGACGTGGGTAGATCACCTGAGTTCAGGAGTTTGAGACCAGCCTGGCTAACATGGTGAAACCCTGTCTCTACTAAAAATAAAAAAATTAGCCAGGTGTGGTGGCAGGCACCAGTAATCCCACCTACCTGGGAGGCTGAGGCAGGAGAATCACCTGAACCCGGGAGGCAGAGGTTGCAGTGAGCTGAGATCGCGCCATTGCACTCCAGCCTGGGCAACAGAGGGAGACTGCGTCTCAGAAAAAAAAAAAAAGAAACGCTTCATTTATTATAGGAAGTGAGTTAATTTAAGTGAAAGTGTTACTTAAATAGTGGTAATTTTTGTGAGTGTGACAAAAATCATGAAGATTGCACCAGAAAGACTGAAAAAATTTGAAACTCTTAAAATGTTCATTTCTTTAATTAATAATGCTTATAATATTTTAAACCAATAATTCTTAACTGAATTTTCTTGCTTCCTCTAGTATGACTTAAATGACATTCTGTGAATGTTATTCTAAGGACTTATTTCTCCTTTATGTTCTTTGAACCATTGCTTGAATGCGCACATTTAATATATTTGAATGTATTCAAGTATTATTCAAATATGTATTCAAATATTCTTCTGCATATAAATCTATTTGAAAGGCTTTTATGTAGAATATAGTGCAGATTTCTTTACTTTTGCTTTAAGGTAATGATTAGGACCTACAAGTAAAACTGTAAGAAGTCAGAATGAGCTCCCAATAATTAAAGCTTTCTAGCAGTGAAATAATAGGCATCTTTCAGGGAACTAGTGAGTTCCCTGCCTTGGGAAATTCAAAACGCAGAGTGGGTGATTCTCTGTCATGGATGTTGAAGAAGAGAGTCTCATAAAGATTGGACTGGAGGAATTTTAACCTACTTGCTAACACTTAAGGTCTGAGTCTAACCTATATACTTTCCTAATTGGACCCCAAAGCAGTTTTTTTCCTTAAGTTTTGTTTTGTTGTTATTTGTATTTTGGTACTTGAAAATTTTTACTCAAGTTTAGTATTCCAGTAAGCACCAACTGACAATTCTAAACATTAGTTACATATTCCAGCTAGGCACTAGCTAACTAACACTCCTAATGCTTTAACATGATGTCCCTTATCTCTTCTTCATCTGTATGTAACTGTCATAATAATGCAAGTTAAATAATAATAAATAAATAATGACAAGTAATAATTAAAGCCCAATAATCATTGAAAATTTCTGTGACTTTCCTTTTCCCATCCCATCTTCCTTTTCCGTGTATGTGGAATGAAAGCTACTTCCATCCCTACTATCTGTAGTATAAGTTGGAATGATGTGACTTGAGGGATCTACGTGTACTACCATTTTCCATTTTCTGCCTGTACTTCTGACTATACTTCAGAATCGTCTTTAAAAAACCTTTTTTAAAGACGATTCTGAATTTCTTAAATATTTTTTAAAGAAGATTCTGAATTTCTGAAAAAAATTCTGTTGTTTCAAAGTAGTTCTAACTTTTGGTTAATGTATTCCAAATAGACAATTGATAGATTTTAGGTCTTTAAGGTAAATAATACCTTTAACTTACAACTTTGAGAATGTGGAGTTTTGGAGCAGAATATTGTTTTACCTGTTGTGAACTGATGTAGCAGTTCATCATGCTTGAACCTGCCATTGGTTAAGGTTCTTAAGCTTCTCTTCCTTGCCAGGCAGACCTCTCGGCAGGATCTCACTAAAAGGCAGGAGAAAAAAAGCTGTGTATATACTGCAGAGTTATAGTTTTGGTCCATAGTTTCATAACAGTAGACATTCCTGCATGAAATTATTTTAGATGGAATGTATATATTCCATAATTCTATAATCAAAATTTCTTAGTATAAATTTTTTTTCCATCTAAAACTTGCAGTATGAAACTAAAGCTTTTCAATAATCTTTTGTTTTCTTTTTAAACATTTTTTATTTTTAATTATGGGTAAATAATAGTTGTACATATTTATGGGGTACGTGTGATGTTTTTATACAAGGATACAATGTGTGATGATCAAATCAGGGTAATTGGGCTATCCATTAACTCAGGCATTTATCATTTATTTATGTTAGGAACATTCCAATTCCACTTTTTTAGTTATTTTGAAATATGGAATAAATTATTGTTAACTATAGTTGCCCTGTTGTGCCACCAAACACTAGATCCTGTTCCTTCCATCTAACTGTATTTTTGTACTCATTAACCATCTGAATTTTCAAATATAGTAAAGTCTTCATTAGCTATGATAACTGATTGCTGGGCAGTAGTAGGGAGGAAGAGATCATAGTGATCCTTAGGTATAGTAGAAATATAAATTTAATTTGAAACATCATTAGTCAAATATATCATGCTGAATGGACTGCATCTAAATTTATTTCTTAGACTCAATATTTAGGAATTTATTTTTCTAAACATATCACCCAAAAGGATAAACATATCAACAGTATTGTAACTTAGTAGCACTATTTTTTGTTTACATTATATGTAAAACATAGTCCAAAGATGGCTATTTGTTAAAATAGCCTGTTATTGTCAAATTCTTAGCTGAAGTCTTAAAAAAAAAAAAAAAAAGAATGGGACTCCAGTAGGAAAGAAGGGATCCTAGCTACAGACTTACTTCTCCTCTCTTCCCTTTCTTGCCTAAATCCTCCACCTTTTAAGTCCTGGCCCTTTCCCATCAGAATTCAGAGATGAGGCACCTCCTTAACCTGCCCTGCTCTTGCTCCACTTACTCCCTCTTGGTTGGGAGTTTAGCAGCATGGTAGGAGCCAGCTTTTTTGTCCGCCAGAATGCTCAACAGCAAGGTGTGTTCCCCCATTTCAGTGGACACAGTTTGGCCTTCATTTATAAAATAGTACCAAAAAAAAAAAAAGCTGTGTGTATATTGTGTGTGTAATGACAGATGCACTTAATTGTATATTTTTTGAGTAATAGTAATTTTTAACTAAAATATTGATTTTATCAAATTAATACATGTACACAGTCTAATGAATAAAATGGTACTGTTAGGCTCATGAAAAACAGTAGTTTCATGCCCCATTGCTCTCCACTATCAGTTTCTACTCCTTTGATGCATCTACTTTAAAATCTTATTGCTGTTTCTTCTTATATTTCATTTCATATTTCTAAATAACAGGCATCGTATGCCATTTTTTCAGTTTCTACCTTTAGATACCTATTGGCTTCTACTTATATATCTCTATTATATGCTTCTCCCACACCACAGACACTTACTCCTTCCCTCTTCCCATCCTTTCCATAGAGTTATATTTTTGGGTTCAGCATACTTTATTTTTTCTACAGTTTAATTTTTGTTAACCCATCTTTTTTTATAGCACATTTTATTGTGTTCTTTGTTATTTATTATCTGTCTTATGTAACAAGAAACTTTGTTTATTGCTGTCTGTCAGTGCCTAGAAAGGTGCATCAGAGCTGCTAAATAAAGATTTATGGAATTGGGCTGGATGTGGTGGCTCATACCTGTAATCCCAGCACTTTGGGAGGCTGTGGTGGGAGGATTGCTGGAGGCCGAGGTGGGGGAGGATTGCTTGTGGTGGTGCATGTTTGTAGTCCCAGCTACTTGGGAGGCTGAGGTATAAGGATTGCTTATGCTGAGTGGTTCGAGGCTGCAGTGAGCTATGATCATGCCACTGTACTTCAGCGTGGGCGACCAAGTGAGATGCTGTCTAAAAACCAAAACAAAACAGAAAATATTTGCAGAATCAACAGATGAGAATAGTTAACAATCGCCTCATTTTAAACTCTATTAGTTTATGTGATTAACCAATCACTTATTAAATTATTTGTAAACACTAACAGAACCGAAAGTCTCTCATGTTCCTACACCTCAGAGACGCTATCATTTTAAATTTCTTCTAAGAGATGTTCCTCCTGGACTCTTCTGTTTACTTTTTCCAGTCTGGAAAAGTATTTTTTTTAAATTTATTTTTATTTTTTTTTAGGCTTTAAGTTCTAGGATACATGTATACAACATGCAGATTTGTTACATAGGTATACATGTGCCATGTTGGTTTGCTGCATCCATCAACTCACTTACATTAGGTCTTCACATTAGGTCTTTCTCCTAATGTTATCCCTCCCCCAGCCCCCTACCCCCCACCAGGCCCCAGTGTGTGATGTTCCCTGCCCTGGGTATATGTGTTCTCATTGTTCAATTGCCACCTATGAGTGACAACATGCGGTGTTTGGTTTTCTGCCCTTGAGATAGTTTGCTCAGAATGATGGTTTCCAGCTTCATCCATGTCCCTGCAAAGGACATGAACTCATCCTTTTTTATGGCTGCATAGTATTCCATAGTGTATATGTGCCACATTTTCTTAATCCAGTCTATCATTGATGGACATTTGAGTTGGTTCCAAGTCTTTGTGAATAGTGCTGCAATAAACATACATGTGCATGTGTCTTTATAGCAGCATGATTTATAATCCTTTGGGTATATACCCAGTAACGGGATCGCTGGGTCAAGCGGTATTTCTAGTTCTAGATCCTTGAGGAATTGCCACACTGTCTTCCACAATGGTTGAACTAATTTACACTCCCACCAACAGTGTCAAAGCCTTCCTATTTCTCCACATCCTCTCCAGCATCTGTTGTTTCCCGACTTTTTAATGATCGCCATTCTAACTGGTGTGAGATGGTATCTCATTGTGGTTTTGATTTGCATTTCTCTGATGACCAGTGATGATGAGCATTTTTTCATATGCCTGTTGGCTGCATAAATATCTTCTTTTGAGAAGTGTCTGTTCATATCCTTTGCCTACTTTTGGATGGGGTTGTTTGTTTTTTTCTTGTAAATTTGTTTAAGTTCTTTGTAGATTCTGGGTATTAGCCCTTTGTCAGACGGATAAATTGCAAAAATTTTCTCCCATTCTCTAGGTTGCCTGTTTACTCTGATGATACTTTCTTTTGCTGTGCAGAAGCTCTTTAGTTTAATTCAATCCCATTTTGTCTATTTTGACTTTTGTTGCCATTGCTTTTGGTGTTTTAGTCATGAAGTCTTTGCCCATGCCTATGTCCTGAATGGTTTTGCGTAGGTTTTCTTCTAGGGTTTTTATGGTTTTAGGTCTTACATTTAAGTCTTTAATCCATCTTGAGTTAATTTTTGTATAAGGTGTAAGGAATGGATCCAGTTTCAGCTTTCTGCATATGGCTAGCCAGTTTCTGAACACCGTTTATTAAATAGGGAATCCTTTCCCCATTTCTTGTTTTTGTCAGGTTTGTTAAAGATCAGATGGTTGTAGATGTGTGGTGTTATTTCTGAGGCCTCTGTTCTGTTCTATTGGTCTATATATCTGTTTTGGTACCAGTACCATGCTGTTTTGGTTATTGTAGCCTTGTAGTATAGTTTAAAGTCAGATAGCATGATGCCTCCAGCTTGCTTTGTTCTTTTTGCTTAGGATTGTCTTGGCTATGTGGGCTCTTTATTGGTTCCATATGAACTTGAAAATAGTTTTTTCCAATTCTGTGAAGAAAGTCATTGGTAGCTTGATGGGGATGGTACTGAATCTGTAAATTACCTTGAGCAGTATGGCCATTTTCATGATATTGATTCTTCGTATCCATGAGCATGGGATATTCTTCCATTTGTTTGTGTCCTCTTTTATTTCCTTGAGCAGTGGTTTGTAGTTCTCCTTGAAGAGGTCCTTCACATCCCTTGTAAGTTGGATTCCTAGGTATTTTATTCTGTTTGTAGCAATTGTGAATGGGATTTCACTCATGAGTTGCTTCTGTCTGTTATTGGTGTATAAGAATGTTTGTGATTTTTGCACATTGATTTTGTATCCTGAGACTTGGCTGGAGTTGCTTATCAGCTTAAGGAGATTTTGGGCTGAGACGATGGGGTTTTCTAGATATACAATCATGTCATCTGCAAACAGGGATAATTTGACTTCCTCTTTTCCTAATTGTATACCCTTTATTTCTTTCTCTTGACTGATTGCCCTGGCCAGAAGTTCCAACACTATGTTGAATAGGAGTGGTGAGAGAGGGTATCCTTGTCTTGTACTGGTTTTCAAAGGGAATGCTTCCAGTTTTTGCCCATTCAGTATGATATTGGCTGTAGGTTTGTCATAAAGAGCTCTTACTCTTTTGAGATACGTTCCATCAATACCTAGTTCATTGAGAGTTTTTAGCATGAAGGGCTGTTGAATTCTGTCAAAGGCCTTTTATGCATCTATTGAGATAATCATGTGATTTTTGTTGTTGGTTCTGTTTATGTGATGGATTACATTTATTGATTTGCATATGTGGAACCAGCCTTGCATCCCAGGGATGAAGCCCACTTGATCGTGGTGGATAAGCTTTTTGATGTGCTGCTGGATTCAGTCTGCCAGTATTTTATTGAGGATTTTCGCATGGATGTTCATCATGGATATTGGTCTAAAATTCTCTCTTTTTGTTGTGTCTCTGCCAGGCTTTGGCATCTGGATGATGCTGGCCTCATAAAATGAGTTAAGGAGGATTCCCTCTTTTTCTATTGATTGAAATAGTTTCAGAAGGAATGGTACCAGCTCCTCTTTGTACCTCTGGTAGAATTTGGCTGTGAATCTGTGCAGTGCTGGGCTTTTTTTTTGGTTGATAGGCTATTTATTTTTGCCTCAATTTCAGCTCCTGTTATTGGTCTATTCAGAGATTCGACTTCTTCCTGGTTTAGTCTTGGGAGGGTGTATGTGTCCAGGAAGTCATCCATTTCTTCTAGATTTTCTAGTTTATCTGCATAGAGGTGTTTATAGGTGTTTATAGTATTCTCTGATAGTAGTTTGTATTTCTGTGGGATTGGTGGTGAGATCCCCTTTATCATTTTTTATTGCATCTATTTGATTCTTCTCTCTTTTCTTCTTTATTAGTATTGCTAGCAGTCTTATCTATTTTGTTGATCTTTTCAAAAAACCAGCTCCTGGATTCATTGACTTTTTGAAGGGTTTTTTGTGTCTCTATCTCCTTCAGTTCTCCTCTGATCTTAGCTATTTTTTGCCTTCTGCTAGATTTTGAATTTGATTGCTCTTGCTTCTGTAATTCTTTTAATTGTGATGTTAGGGTGTCGATTTTAGATCTTTCTTGCTTTCTCTTGTGGGCATTTAGTGCTATAAATTTCCCTCTACACACTTCCTTAACTATGTCCCAGAGATTCTGGTATGTTGTGTCTTTGTTCTCATTGGTTTCAAATAACATCTTTATTTTTGCTTTCATTTTGTAATTTACTGAGTAGTCATTCAGGAGCAAGTTGTTCAGTTTCCATGTAGTTGAGCGGTTTTGAGTGAGTTTCTTAATCCTGAGTTCTAATTTGATTGCACTGTGGTCTGTGAGACAGTTTGTTGTGATTTCTGTTCTTTTACATTTGCTGAGGAGTATTTTATTTCCAATTATGTGGTCAATTGTAGAATAAGTGCAATGTGGTGTTGAGAAGAATGTATATTCTGTTGATTTGGGGTGGAGAGTTCTGTAGATGTCTGTTAGGTCTGCTTGGTGTAGAGCTGAGTTCAAGTCCTGGATACCCTTGTTAACCTTCCGTCTCGTTGATCTGTCTAATATTGACAGTGGGGTTTTAAAGTCTCCCATTATTATTGTATGGGAGTCTAAGTCTCTTTGTAGGTCTCTAAGAACTTGCTTTATGAATGTTGGTGCTCCTGTATTGGGTGCATATATATTTAGGACAGTTAGTTTTTCTTTTTGAATTGATCCCTTTACCATTATGTAATGGCCTTCTTTGTGTCTTTTGATCTTTGTTGATTTAAAGTCTGTTTTATCAGAGACTAGGATTGCAACTCCTGCTTTTTTTTTTTTTTTTTTTTTTGCTTTCCATTTTCTTGGTAGATCTTCCTCCATCCCTTTATTTTGAGCCTCTGTGTGTCTGTGCATGTGAGGTGGGTCTCCTGAATAAGCACACCGATGGGTTTTGACTCTTTATCCAATTTGCCAGTCTGTGTCTTTTACCTGGGGTATTTAGCCCATTTACATTTAAGGTTAATATTGTTATGTGTGAATTTGATCCTGTCATTATGATGTTAGCTGGTTATTTTGCCTGTTAATTGATGCAGTTTCTTCCTAGCCTCGATGGTCTTTACAATTTGGCATGTTTTTGCAGTGGCTGGTACCAGTTGTTCCTTTCCATGTTTAGTGCTTCCTTCAGGAGCTCTTGTAAGGCAGGCCTGGTGGTGACAAAATCTCTCATCGTTTGCTTGTCTGTAAAGGATTTTATTTCTCCTTCACTTGTGAAGTTTAATTTGGCTGGATATGAAATTCTGGGTTGAAAATTCTTTTCTTTAAGAATGTTGAATATTGGCCCTCACTCTCTTCTGGCTTGTAGGGTTTCTGCCAGGAGATCCGCTGTTGGTCTGTTGGGCTTCCCTTTGTGGGTAACCTGACCTTTCTCTCTGGCTGCCCTTAACATTTTTTCCTTCATTTCAATCTTGGTGATTCTGACAATTGTGCATCTTGGGGTTGTTCTTCTCGAGGAGTATCTTTGTGGTGTTCTCTGTATTTCCTGAATTTGAATGTTGTCCTGTCTTGCTAGGTTGGAGAAGTTCTCCTGGATAATATCCTGAAGAGTGTTTTCTAACTTGGTTCCATTCTCCCCGTCACTTTCAGGTACACCAATCAAACGCAGGTTTGGTCTTTTCACATAGTCCCAGACTTCTTGGAGGCCTTGTTCATTTCTTTTCACTCTTTTTTTCTCTAATCTTGTCTTCTCACTTCATTTCATTCATTTGATCTTCAGTCACTGATATCCTTTCTTCCACTTGATGGAATAGGCTATTGAAGCTTGTGCATGCATCATGAAGTTCTCGTGCTGTGTTTTTCAGCTGCATCAGGTCATTTCAGTTCTTCTCTACACTGTTTAATTCTATTTAGCCGTTCGTCTAACCTTTTTGCAAGGTTTTTAGCTTCCTTGTGATGGGATAGAACATGCTCCTTTAGCTCAGAGAAGTTTGTTATTACCGACCTTCTGAAGCCTACTTCTGTCAACTCGTCAAACTCATTCTCCATCCAGTTTTGTTCTTTTGGTGGCGAGGAGCTGTGATCCTTAGTTGGAAATGCAGAGATTACCCATCTTCTGTGTTGATCTCCGTGGGAGCTGCAGACTGGAGCTGTTCCTATTCGGCCATCTTGGAAGCACTTGAGCTGGACAAGTTGTTTTTTAGGTTCCCTGTACAGAGTCACCCAAGGACTTCCCTTTAACATCATCCTTGGAATTCTGTCTCATTCTCTTGTATTTTGAATCTCTTTTTTGATAATCTTGTGCCTTCTTCTCTATTTGGTTTTCTCCATTGGAAAGTAGCTATTTGAGAAATTATTTATCAGAGGAAAATTTAAAACTTGCGTCCTGAAAATTTTTGATCTTTATCCTTTTTCATAGTTCAGCTGGCCGTTCATTCAGTTTTGGTGTTTTAGAAGTCTGAAGTCAGTTGAATCCTGATCTTTTGTATGTAGTCCACATTTTCCTCTGGCAACTTAACGAAGAGTGGCCATCAAGTCTGGAATCTTTAGGTGATTATATATGAAATGGTTTACTTATGTTACATTATTATACATGATAAAATAATAATACGTGTGTTTCCATACTTGATGGGCACTCTGTAGAATCTTTTTTGTTCCCAGTGTTCTGAAATTTCATGAAGATGGGCCTGACATGGATCGTTTTTCTTTCATTTTGCTAGGTACTTGTCGAGCTCTTTCAATTTTAGAGACTGGAGTAATTAATTTCTGGGAAATTCTCATTGCTTTGTTTATTCTTTGCACCTTATTCATCTTCTGTCTCTGGACTTCTTTATACGTTGGGACTCCTGGATTGATTTTCTTATCTTTTCTCTACTTAGACTCATTTTTACAGTTTAGTTCTACTTTGAGAGATTTACATAAATGTAGCATCCAATCCTTTTATACATGTTTATTTTAAATTCAAGCTACTCTGCCTTGGAATATTCTTAATCTAAAGGAGAATATACACCTCATGCCCCCATGAGGAACACAGACAATTAACACTAGAATTGTCTGTGTTCCACCCCAGAGAAAATAATGTTGATTGCTCAGAGTAAGTTCATGTGCTACTCAAAAATTACCTCTTTATTTGATTATAGTAGTAATTTAGACTTCATGATACTGAGCCACCCTGTCTCCTGCATTATAATTTAATCAGGGGAAACAGGTCTACTACATTTTTAGGAAGATCTCAGATTTAAAACAGTGACAACATTTTAATTTGAATTAAAATTATCCCTTTGGTAGATTATCTATAGAAAATTTTAAATGAAAATACTTCCAAGCTACCTTTCATTATATGTTCATACAGAATGTAAACACAGTTTAATACTAACCTGAACAATATATATATATTTTTTTCTCTCATATATATGTGGGTGTGTATTTATATATCTATATGTGTGTATATACCCCATCTCATATATATATACACACACACATGCACACACACAAATGGCTTTGTGTGTGTATATATATATATGTGTGTGTGTCTTATATATATATAAAAGATGGAGTCTTACTCTGTTACCTAGACTGGAGTGCAGTGGCACAATCATAGCTCACTGCATCCTTGAACTCCTGGGCTCAAGCAATCCTCCTGCCTCAGCCTCCTGAGTATCTGGGACTACAGACACACACCACTGTGCTCGGCTGATATTTAAATTATTTTGTAGAGATGGAGTCTTGTTTTGTTGCCCAGGCTAGTCTTAAACTCCTGGCTTCAATTGATCTTCCTGCTATGGACTGCCAAAGTGCTGGGATTACAGGTATGAGCTGCTGCACCTGGCCTATCTGAGCAAAATTTAAATAGGAAGGCGAATCCTTTGAAAGGAAATTCGTATGTCTTCAAAGTGAATGTGAATTATTTTTGATTATTTTTCCTTTTGGATTTTCCATGCCACCACACTGGTTCTACTTGCATGGACATTCAGATGTGAGACATTTGTTCCATTTCTAATGTCGTATTTTAATTTTAAAGTTGGTTGGTAGTACTGTTTTCTCAGTCTTGAGATAGTCTCTGAGCTAATTGAACTATGGTAGGTGGGTTTTGCTCATCAAAAATGGTGGTGAAACCAAATCAACAGTAACCAAATCTATTTTGCTTATAGCCTTGGGCATACTACAAATACCTACTATCAAAGGGGAAGTAATATTGCTTTGAAGTTTTTCATTTAAGAATATGCAGTACTTTTTGTTCGAAAAAGGAAAGTTAGCCTTAAAAAGTCTTTTAGCACAAACACATGATATGTAGTACATCTGCCATATGTCTTAAAGGTGTGTAATATCAGTTGATGTAAGCATGTTTGAAAAACCTGCTCTGACACTTTAACTTTTCAGATTAGAAAGAGAGTATTTCTCCAAAAATAAGAAACTAAATGAAGAGATCGAGGAACAGAAGAAAGTAATTATAGACCTTTCAAAGAGACTCCAGTATAATGAAAAAAGTTGCAGTGAATTACAGGAAGAACTAGTAATGGTAAGGATAAAAAAGAAAACCCTATGGCAATCACTTTATTAGGTCATATTTGATGTATAGCAGGGTTTTTCCTCACCACATTCCATGAGATAATAGTATGAAAGTTATTTTAGTGACATTGATAACAAAATTTCCAAAACTGAAAATGCTGATTACATCAAAGATATACATAATGAAACCTCTCTGATATGGAATAATTGGGGGAAACTAACTGGACTAGTAAAAACTCTGAATTATAGAATTTTCAAAAATGTATTCAAATGTTTTTATTTTTTTATCATGCATAAAATAGTATTACTTAGATTAAGGGTGATTAGGGTTTGTAATTAATACATCTGATGATTTCAGAGACTTCCTTTTGTAATTGTTTTGTACCTGATCACTCTCTCTCCATTCCCCAGTAATCTAGCTTTTACACCATAACCAAATTTATCTTTGTAAAATATTGATCTGTTTTTGTCAACCTCTCTTTATTCAAAACTCATAAGCATTTCAATGTCTCCTTGTTGTTTTCGGAATAACGGCCAACTTCTTGTTGTATAATCTCAGGACCTTTTCCTTTTGTCTTCATATTAACTTTTCTACCCTCTTCTTTTGCCTTTGCCCTCTATCTATCTTGCTTTAGCCACATTAGAGTGCTCCTTGTTTTCTACACACACCTTTTCTTTTCTTTTTAAAGATGGGGTTTCACTCTGTTGCCCAGGCTAGAGTGCAGTGTTGCAACCCTAGCTCACTGAAATCTGCAACTCCTGGGCTCAAGCAATCCTCTTGCCTCAGCCCCCTGAGTAGCTGAGACTGCAGATGTGTGCCACCTTGCTTGGCTAGTTTAAAAATTTTTTTACAGAGATGAGGTCTCGCCATGTTGGCTAGGCTGGCACCAAACAAGTGGCCTCAGGTGGTCCCCCCGTCTTGGCCTCCCAAAGTGCTGGGATTAAGGCATGAACCACTGCATTGACCTAAACATACCTTTCATATATTCTTATTTTTATTCAGGTTATTCATTTCTTTTACTTGCAGTGACTAAAATGCTCCTTTTCTTTTCCATTAACATATTTCTTTACATCCTGTGATGCCCAGCTCTGATATCTTGCAATCTGTGAAGCTTTCTGTGATTCTGTCTTCTCCACTCTGATCCACCTTAAGTTAATATTTTGTGCCTCCTCAACAGTATTTCTTTAGTACTTAGTTCAGCATCTTTATCATATGATACTCACCGAAATTTGATGTGTATTATGTCTCCCAAGAGGATATGAATGCATTGAGGTTAGCTTACTTCATTTTACATACCTAGATTCCACTATACTACTTGGCTCAATAAACATTTGTTCGATGGATTTATTTGGTTGATGCAGAATCCTCTTCTCTGCAGTTTGCTGGGGACCCCACCAGGGAGGGTGTAAAGTTTATGGTAATACTGTATTACTTCTTTGTTTTGTTCTACACATACATACTTTCCTCAGAGGCTTGACTACTTCACTTTCAGTTATATTCCAAAAGTTTTAGTGATTTAGTTATTGAGGACAATGGATATTATTCTCCTCAAAAAAGGTGGACCCTGGATTATACTAGGAATTTGTCACCAAATCAGTGCTGCCCAGATCGAAAGCTAATAATAGGATATAGTTAAAACTCTTCAGTGTTTTTTCAGATGATCCAATATTATATACATTTTCCATTTATCTCAAGGTATTTGCTGTGTTCTAATTCAGGAAACTGATATCATTGCTTGTTCTAGAAATCAGTTTGCAGTTTGATATTTTGAATGTGATGTTTTAGAAAGTTAAGAGCCCTCTGTGTAGTCTACTGTAGCATCTGTTCACTGTAATGTTATCTTAAATTTCATGGGCTGTTTTAACTCTTACCTCCTAGTTCAGGAGGTTGAATCAGTAGTGGAGAAAAATATGTCAGGGTTGTTGAGCTGAGTACTGCATTTGGTTTGCTTGCTTATTAGATATTGTACTCAGTAGTTTGGAAAATAAGCCAGGGCTATAACTAAAAATGCAAGAGTTAAGACATAATCACCAATATAGGTTGCATGAATTTTCCTAATTCTGGTTTTCTAGCACTTTAGTGAGTAGATACAAAATAAAATGAGACTGGTTTAACTCACCACAGAGCATATTCATATTTAGTGATTAAAAAATTTTACTTGGTACCAACAGATTTTTTTTCTAAAACTTTTACAGAGTGATATGTGGCCTAAAATAATGCAAGTGGCAGCTCACCAGCAACCTTTGTTTTCCTGTTGGGACCATCTGCACTCATTGTATTCATTGTATTAACCCATTAAATACTACTGTTCTGATAATGATGCTGAAAATTGTAGGCTAATTGTTTCTTCAAAGCTTGATGAATTGCTAAAAGCAGTTGCAGATCTGTGAATAATGTGATAGTTCCTTGCCGAATGGGATGTTCGAAAAACTTACTCAGGTTGCCAGATTAAGTGATGTACAGTTTATGTGGCTCAGACTGTTAATATCTTCCTCTTAATTTTTTCATCTCTCTTAAACTCATAGCTTTGCGTCTTATTTTCTTCCATCTTTCTCTTCTTTCTTCTGCCCTATTAGCTTTCTTTTAACTTTTTCTGTTTTATGCTTATTAGAGCTGCTGTTCTCTATTTCTTTACCTGACTGTAACATGAAATTTAAGACCTGTTTAATGAAAATGTCTTTAAATAGTAAGTACAATGTTTTTCTTTTTATAAATTACTATTCTATCATTTTTCCTAAATGTATTTTTTTCTTGTACATATTCCTTTATTGACTTTTCTCAGTAGATTAGTGGCCTTTGGGGGAAAGAAGGCTTGAAAAATTTCTCTTGAAAGATGTTTCTCCCAAATTAAAATTTTAAGCCATAAGAAATGAAGTTTTTCTAGTTCTGCATTCACAGTCTGGCTGTTAGTTGTGCTTTGAATTCATAATTGTTGTTGACTGAAGAGAGAATGACTTATGAGGAAGATTTTGCCTTTTGCTTTTGGAAATGAAATTGTTTTAATGACATGCCATGATTTTAAGTACCCTAGTGTGTCTTTTCCACAGTTATATTTCTTTTCAGCATAATAGTTTCAGTATTTTACAGACTATGGATGGGAAGCATAAATTACCGACAGGTAATTTTTCTTCCCCTTTGAGGTACCAGCTTGTTTTCTAGTTTAGGTCATGTTCATGGTCATTATTTAAGTCTTGGTCTTTATTTTCTCTGTTACATTGGAAAAGAAAGTTAAAGTCACTATCCTCTATAAGTTTACTCGTGAGATCAAGGTGTTATTAATAAGATACAAAGACTTGAGCAAATTTTGAGACTTACAAATAACTTTGTATGTGTTAGTACAGCATAGCCTTATGCTGTATCCTGGGCTAGATACAGCAGCAGAGCTGTTAGAGGCTTTAGAGATCATCTAGCCCAGGATACAGAAAGTCTTAATAAACCAGTTGGAAAGTGATAGCTCCCTTGTTTTGAGAGAGATATTATATAAATATAAAACATAATTTTGGAAAAGTCTAAACTGAGTATGTTGTCTTTTATGGGTATTTAATAAATATAAACCAGCTAACTTTAATTGTACTTTATTTATTTTTATTGGCACAAAATAATTGTATTAATACATATTTATAGGGTACACTGTGATGTTTTGATATATACAACATATAGTGATCAGATCTGGGTAACTACTATCTCAAACATTTATCATTTCTTTTTATTCTAATTATACTTTTATATTAATGAAATTACTTCTATTCAATGTATAGATTTAAAAGATATAACTAATAAATTAATGGTATATTATTATTATTTTGAATGTCATAGAATCAGTAGGATTTCAACATAGGACATCCAAGGACTTAACAAATTTATTTTCATGTTTACATGAAGATGTGAACACAGAATATGAAACTTAACAGAATTTGACTATAAAAAGTTTTGATTGGAAATTGAGCTTTTAGTTTCAAAATCTATGAATTTAATAATGATTTAATCAACTACTAAATAAAACTGAATTTCTAGTTTAAGGTGCTTAGTGATCATGCTTATTAAAGTCCATCTGAGGCTCAACAGATCCAGCTGGGTCTTTTAGACATTACTGTGAGTTTTTATATCTGCTTCTCTTGAAGCAGGGGAGCTTTCATTTTCAAATTGGTATTATTAGAACTTGCTCTGTGCTTTCTTCAATGAAATTTTCTTAAGTCCGTCATTTCTTGAGATTTGTTTTTCTGCCACTCAGTAATATTTAGTTACAGCTCTAGGAGAGACTTTATATTGAAAAGGGAATTCTAGTTCTCATGAGGTTTTGCTCAAAGAATGTTTTATTCTCTAAAGAACTTGTGATTGAAAATGGTCAAGTGTATATTTTTTCCCAATACTTTTGGGGGTTTAACTGATTATATAATAATAATGATTGCTAGCATTAAATATGATTTTAGAAAGTGCTTTGATGGTTATGCTTTGTGGTGAAGGTAATATTTCTTGATAATATTTTTACTTCCAATGAACTATTAGGTTTGCTTTAGAAGAACATGTTTCTGATTTTGTAGGAGGTTTTCAAAACTAATGGGCTAATAAATATTCTATTCTGAATTTTTACTAAAAAAATGATTGATTCTTGTTTTTCACCAAGAATAGGAGTAGTATTTAAACATGGGCATTGTTTTTGCTAATATAAATATCACTTTCCATTTCTCTTAGTGGCCCTTAAATTTTAATTCTGGTAAATAATGTTCATCGCTTAAGTGTCTTTGTGTATTTAAATATTCCTTTTAGGAGGCTGACTTCCTAAATTTATGGTATAGGCATAAAGCTTTTGCATTAAGCCTTTTGAAATTTATATCTATGCAAATTAGTAAATTTTGAAAATCCAAATCTCATTTTTCACCTGGGAAAAATAAAATGGTATTGTGTATGTATGTGTGTGAGAGAGACAGAGAGCAAGAGATTGCGAGAGAGATGTTTATATGTTAAGGCCCATATTCAGATTGAAAGGTAGCATCTACTGAAAAATAAACTGATTGTCAAAGCTAAGTAAAGAAGGGTAACATTTCATTATGTGAGATAAGCAAGTGGGATCATGGAATACTGACATCCATGGAAGTGGCATAGGTAAACAAGGTGGTAGGGAACTAAGAGACTAGCTATCATTAATATGATTAGGGAAAAGCTGCTGATGGTGATGGTAACAAAAGCTACTCAGACCTCCTTAAGCCCATACAAATGCATTGTGCATATAATGGTAACTAGGTACAAGATATGATGAAAAGGTGAGCTGTGAGGGTAAAAGTATGTAATGAAGATTATAGGCTCTGATGCTTCCTCGTTTTTACTTAGAATTTCTTCCTAATTGTTTAACATATATTTAAATAAAAAACAAAAGTTTTACTTGAGTTCAAAAATGTTCAGAAATTATAAGAACTATATATTAGTTGCAAAAGTTCAACCTATGTTTAAAATGCTTATTTCATTAAAAAACCGATTGACTAAAGGCTTTTTTAAAACCTATTTGTTTTTTCTGTTATTTTTAACCTTATTAAAATTGCCCATCATTGTTTTTATTGTTATTTATGACTTGAGTCAACTTTTTCCATAGCAGATCAGCAAGACCCATTTACCAATTTTTAGATATAGATATTTATATATAGTTTTTATATGTTTCTTCAAGGGCTCGCAATTGAAATTTTTATTTACATGCCTTTCTATTTGTGATACTCACGTTGAGTGAGCAAAAAAGTGAGGGATGAGGTTTTGAAGGATCATAGAGAAGATGATTATGAAACAAACAAAAAAGAATGACATGTTAGATTAAGCCAGAAATGCATTCAGTTCAGCAGTGCGAGAGGTATAGTATCCTAAGTTACATGTAAAGGTAGTTTGTTATCTCATTTTTCTTTCTGGTTAAAGATATTTTTTAACCAACATTGACTCTTCTTTCATAATACATTAAGATTTGTCAATCACAACATTTTCTGAACTTTCTTTGAATATTTTGATATTTTTAGTCCCCTGTTTACACTGGTTGTAGATTCATCACAGCATCTAAAGTAGTTCTTGGGTCATGTTGGGTTATGAATAAATGTTCATCTAAACATCATCTGGTTAGCCAACATAGCATTAAGGGACCTTTAATCCTAGGGCAACAAATTCCATATCTGAGTTTTGTCTGAGGCAAATAAGTGAGTCCCTTTATCCTACAATTCTTTTTTTTTTTTTTTTTTTTTATCCTACAATTCTTTTAAATTTCTGGGGATGTTTAGAATTACAGCGTTTGTTGAGTCAACAATTTATCATTAACCTAAACTTATTCTTTATGTCACATGACAAAATATGTTAATAAAAAATTAGAAACAATATTTTATCTTCAGTTAGTACTTTGTTTTCAGCTAAACAGTTTTGTTTGTTTAGCTAATGGATTCTGTTTTCATTCTCACATTCCTTGTATATTAAAAGATTGTTAAGAGAACTAGCAGCTTTGGGAACAAAATTTGAATATAAGCATAGACCAGATATGGTGGCTGACACCTATAATCTCAGGACTTTGAGAGTTTGAAGCGGGAGGACCATTGAGCCCAGGAGTTTGAGACCAGCCTGAGCAACAAATGTAGTGAGACTCCCATATCTACAAAAAAATTTAAAAAAATGAGCTGTGCGTGGTGATGTGTGCCTGTAGTTCTAGCTACTTGGGAGGCTGAGATGGGAGAATCAGTTGAGTCTGGGAGGTTGAGGCTGCAGTGAGCCATAATTACGCCAAGGCACGCTAGCCTGGGGCACAAAGTGAGACCCTGTCTCAAAAAAAAAAAGATAAATACAACCACAATCCAGCATTTAAAAAACAAAACAAAATCCTGACACTTTTACTGTATGAATGAAGGGTGGAAGCTTCATTAATAAAACTGAAACAATTTGTTAGGAAAAAAAACTTGTCAACTGTAAAACAAGTTAATAATATAATTATTAAATTTCAGCTCACTTTCTACTGGCTGTATTATTTGTAAGACTATTAGCCAGACATCTCTGTAGAATGATGTGAAAATTATAATATTAATACTTACAAATGTAATAGTAATTTTCAGGCAGATGAACATTAGCTTCTTTTTCAGCCTCATGAGTGAGTAAATCTCTTTTTTGCCCTTTGAAAAATTTTACACTATTCAATCTTTTCTGCCTAATTTGACCCTAATTTTGATCTCATATTGTAATAGTTTGGAAATATTAGCTCATATTTTAGTTAAGATTGAGCTTTATACTTGAAAGAGAATTATTTTTGAACTAGGAATTTAATTGAACCTTGATATTAAGCTCACTCCAAGTATGCAGTTGATCTGGCTTTCTATACATATATTCCTGTAAATTTTTATACCTTGATATTAATGGGGACTTCAGTCAGCTGGCATAATAGAAGCAACATAAATTTTGGAGGCATATTGATCTGGGTTTTAATCCCAGGTCTATCTCATTTTAGTTGTGTGACTTTAGTGATATTCTTCCTCTGGATCCATTTGCTCATTTGTAAAATGGTGCTAACAATCTTGGTCATGCAAGGTTTTTGATGAGCATTAAAGATAATATATGTATCAGGAGAATGGCGTGAACCTGGGAGGCAGAGCTTGCAGTGAGCTGAGATTGCGCCACTGCACTCCAGCCTGGGCGACAGAGTGAGACTCTGTCTCAAAAAAATAAAATAAAAAAATAAAAAAAAGATAATATATGTATCAAAATAGCAGAAGATGGAAAAAATATACCATGCACCCAATTAAAAAAAAACTAGAGTGGATATACCGATGACAGACAAAATAGACTTTAGAATAAAAATGTTACTAGAGATAAAGAGGGACATCTCATGTTGTTAAAAGGGTCAATCCACCAGAACAATGTAACATTTATGAACATGTATATGCGTAACAACAGACCTCCAAACTATTTGAAGCAAAACCTGACATAAATGAAGGGAGAAATAGACAACAATAATATTTCGGGGCTTCAGTACCCCACTTTCAGTGATGGGTAGAACAATGAGGAAGACTATCAACAAATAAATAGAAGACTCAACAGTACTGTAAACAAATTAGACCTTACAGATATCTATAGAACACCACACCCATTAGCAAAAGAACATACATTCTTCTCAAGTGTACATGAAATATTCTTGTGGATAGATCATATGCTAGGCCATGAAACAAGCCTCAATAAATTTGAAAGGATTGAAATCATACAAAGTGTCTTCTTTGACCATAATGAAATTAAATTAGAAATTAATAACAGAAGGCAACAGAGGAAAAGTTCACAAATATGTGAAAATTAGATAACACACTCCTAAATAACCAGCAAGTCTAAAAGAAATCACAAAGGAATTAGAAAACACTTTGAGATGAGTGAAATAAAAAGACAACATACCAAACTTTGTGGGATGCAGCTAACACTATGCTTAAGAGGGAAACCTACAACCATAGTCACCTATATTAAAAAAAAATAGTGGGGCATGGTGGTCCATGCCTGTAGTTCCTAGCTACTTGGAAGGCTGAGGTGGGAGGATTTTTTGAGTCCAAGAGTTTGAGGTCAGCCTGGGCAACATAGCAAGACCTCGTCTCTTAAAAAAAAAAATCCTCAAATCAGTAACCTAACATTTCACGGTAAGAAAAGAGAAAAAGAAGAGCAAACTAAACCCAAAACAAGTGGAAGAAAAGAAACAGTAAAGACTAACAAGGAAATAAGAGAAATAGAGAATTAAAAAAAAACAGAGGAAATCAGTGAAACCAAAATTTGATTCTTTGAAGAGATAACTAAATTGATAACTTTAGCTACACTCATCAAAAAAAGAGAAGAGATTCAAATTACTGGAGTCATGAATGAAAGGGGGATATAACTACTGACCATACAGAAATAGAAATAATTGTAAGAGAATACTCTGAAAAACTATATGCCAACAAATAGATAATTTAAAATGGACCAATTTCTAGAAAGACACAAATTACCAAAACTGGTTAAGAAGAAATATAAAATTGGCTGGGTGCAGTGGCTCGTGCCTGTAATCCTAACACTTGGGAGGCCAAGGTGGGCAGATCATGAGGTTAGGAGTTTGCGACCAGCCTGGCCAACATAGTGAAACCCCGTCTCTACTGAAAATACAAAAATTAGCTGGGCATGGTGGTGCATGCCTGTAGTCCCAGCTACTCGGGAGGCGGAGGTAGGACAATCGCTTGAACCTGGGAGGTGTAGGTTGTGGTGAGCTGAGATGGCGCCATTGCACTCCAGCCTGGGCAACAGAGCGAGACTCCATCTCAGAAAAAAAAAAAAAAAAAAAAAAGAAAGAAAGAAAGAAATAGAAAATCCATGCGATAGCAGGATGTCTTAGAATATCAAAATACAAAATAAATCAAAAGAGATTGGATTAGTAATCAAAAAAACTCCCACAAAGAAAAGCCCAGGCTTAGATAGCTTCACTGGTAAATTTATTTAAATGTTTAAGAACAATTACCACCAATTCTTCATAAATTCTTTCAAAAATAGAAGAGGAGATAACACTTCCCATATCATTCTGTGAAGTCAGTATTATTACCTTGATACAAAAACCAAATATACTGAAAGAAAAGAAAACTACAGACTAGCCTCCCTTTTGAACATAGATGCTAAAATTCTCAAAACTATACTAGCAAGCTGAATCCAGCAAGATATAAAAAAGATATTACACCATGATCAAGTGGGATTTATCTCAGGAATGTAATACTAGTTTAACACCTGAAAATCAGCTAATGTAATAAATGACGGAAGCCTAATGATTATCTCAATAGACACAGAAAAACATTTGATAAAATGCAGCATCCTTTTATGATAAAAATGCTCAACAAACTAAGAATACAAGGAAACTTCCTCTTCAACCTCATGAAGAGCATCTATGGAAAACCTACATCTGACATCACATTTAATGGTAAAAGACTGAATACTTTCACCATAAGATTAGGAATAATACAAGGATGTACACTCTCACCGTGTCTGTTCAACATTTTACTGGCGGTTCTAGCCAATGGTATTAGGCAAGAAAAAGAAATAAAAGGCATCAGTTTTGGAAAGGAAGAAGTAAATGATCTATTTGCTGATGACATAATCCTGTATATATTAGAAAATCCTAAGAAATCCACACATACAGAGAAAATTATTAGAGCTAATAAATTAGTTTAGCAGAGTTGTAGGATACAATACAAGATCCATTTAGGAAAGCAGTTGTATTTCTGTAACTAGCAATGAGCATTCCAAAAATAAAATTAAGGAAACAATTCTGTTGACAATAAAATAATAAAGAATATAATACTTAGGAATAATTTGACAAAAGAAGCATAAAACTTGTCTGCTGAAAACTGCAATTTATCACGGAAAGAAATTAAACAAGGTCAAAATAAATGGAGAAATATTTCATGTTCATGTAATAGTTAATACTGGTAAGATGTTAGTACTCCCCAAATTGATGGTTTAATGCAATCTCCATCAAAATCTCAGTTGACTTTTTGGAAGACAGCTATGCTTACCACTGTACCACCAATGAACTTTTAGTTGTCTTTTTGCAGAAATTGACAAGCAGATCCTTAAACACATATGGAAATATAAGGAGGCCCAGCACAGTGGCTCATGCCTGTAATCCCAGCACTTTGGGAGGCCAAGGCAGGCAGATCACTTGCGGTCTGGAGTTCGAGACAAGCCTGGCCAACATGATGAAACCTCGTCTCTACTAAAAATATAAAAATTAGCCAGGTGTGATGGCACGTATCTGTAGTTCCAGCTATTCAGGAGGCTGAGGCGTGAGAATCACTTGTATCCAGGAGCCGGATGTTGCAATGAGCCAAAATCACACTACTGCACTCTAGGCTGGGTGACGGAGTAAGACTCAGTCTTAAAAGAAATACAAGGGACTATGAATATCCAAAATAATCTTGAAAAAGAAGAATAAAGTTGGAGTAGTAACACGTTCCAATTTTAAAGCTAACTACAAAGCTACAGTAGTCAAGATAGTGTGGTACTAGCATAATGATTTACATGTGTATCAATGGACCAGAATTGAGAATCTAGAAAAAAATCCCTCATGATTATGTTTAGTTGATTTTCAAAAAGGGTGTTAAGTCAATTCAGTGGGGGAAAGAATAATATTTTTCAACAAATGGTGCTGAGGGAACTGGATATCCACATCCAAACACCAAAGAATGAATTGACCTCAGCCTGGGCGACAGAGGGAAACTCCATCTAAAAACAACAAAAACAAAAAGAAATGAGAATGGTGATTCTTTAGGCCTTGGGGGTAGTGGTGGGAGAATGGTGAGTGAGAGCCAGTGGGTGTGACACATCTTTTAGGTGGGACAACACTGTTCTAAATCTAGATTGTGGTTATGCTTGTACAACCCCGTGAAAATACTAAAAACATTAAACACTTTAATTGGGTGAGCTGTATGTTATGTCAATTATGTTTCATTCAAGTTTAAAAAAAATGTAAAGTTACCACAATTAAGAGTTTGGTACTGACAAAATAATGGAGAAAGCAATGAAACAGTAAGGAGTTCAAAAATGGCTATCAATATGTATGAAAATTTAGTATATGATAATATTTGTATGCCAAATCAATGTTTAGAGATAGATTATCTCACAAATAGTTTTTAGACAACTTGTTATATTATAATGATAAGTAATATGACTAAATCCCTGACGCATTGCTTATACTAAACAAATTTTAGATTGATCAAAGAGCCGTAAAAGAGGAAAATGAAAAAGCACTGGAAGAAAAATGGAATTGTTTTGTCATCTTGGAGTAAAAGGAAAATATGACATAAAACTCAGAAGTCCTAAAGCATACTGTTGATTTGCACACTTGTTCACTTGAAAAATATAATTTTGTTTAAGAATATATTATAGTCAGATGGCCAATAGAAATGAGAAAAAATGATTTGCAACATGTAGCAAAAAGAGATTGCTTTTATAATTTATGGAGCACTTTTATAAATCATTAAGGAAGAAACAAATGATGCAATATAAAAATGGGCACATGATATGAACAGGCAACGCACAGAAAAAAATACAGATGGCTAGTGAACATGAAAGGATGCTAATCTTAATTAAAATGAAGTAAATGCACATTAAATAAGTTGATAATGCCTACTATTGGATTGATATTGGGAAATGGGTGCTCATACCATTCATGGTAGTATACACTGGTATAACTTATTAGAGAGTAATTTGTTAACAATTGTCTGAAAACAATGTGTTTCCTTTTGCCTCATCAAATCTATTTCTAGGAATTTATTGAGTAGATATACTTAACGTACATGCAAAATATAAAAAGAACATATATAAGATTGTATATTGTAGTGTCGTCACTAATAGCAAAAAAACTGCCAGAAACCTAAAAAATATTAACAGTAGGGGGGACTGGTTAAGTTAATTTATGGTACATCTGACCAATGGAGTACTATACAGCTAAAAAAGTTTCTGACGTGGAGAGATGTGAAACATACTATGAGTGGAAAATAAAGTAATATAATAGTATGTATTTTATGATCCTATTTGAATTAAAAAATTATAGATAGATATTTCCTATAATTATAAAACACATTGTGAATAAAACTTACCAGTGAGAATTGAGTTACCTTTTATTTTTCTCTATTTTTTTTTTACTCTGAGCATAATATACTCAAAGAATTTAGTAGACTATTTAAATACTTAATAATTAAAAATACCTATAAATATGTTTTATTTAGAGAGAGAGATATATATATACACAAACTTGGTGCTTTATAAATACTATGTTTTTTAAGGTAAACTTTGATTGCCATTAGCAAGAATATATTTTATTTAGACTTATTTATGTTGTATTGTATTTATCTTATTTTATTTATTTTTTATTTTTTTCTGTTTTTTAATTTTATTTTTATTTTTATTTTATTATTATTATACTTTAAGTTTTAGGGTACATGTGCACAATGTGCAGGTTAGTTACATATGTATACATGTGCCATGCTGATGTGCTGCACCCATTAACTCGTCATTTAGCATTAGGTATATCTCCGAAAGCTATCCCTCCCCCCTCCGCCCACCCCACAACAATCCCCAGAGTGTGATGTTCCCCTTCCTGTGTCCATGTGTTCTCATTGTTCAGTTCCCACCTATGAGTGAGAACATGCGGTGTTTGGTTTTTTGTTCTTGCGATAGTTTACTGAGAATGATGATTTCCAATTTCATCCATGTCCCTACAAAGGACATGAACTGGTTATTTTTTATGGCTGCATAGTATTCCATGGTGTATATGTGCCACATTTTCTTAATCCAGTCTATCATTGTTGGACATTTGGATTGGTTCCAAGTCTTTGCTATTGTGAATAGTGCCTCAATAAACATACGTGTGCATGTGTCTTTATAGCAGCATGATTTATAGTCCTTTGGGTATATCCCCAGTAATGGGATGGCTGGGTGAAATGGTATTTCTAGTTCTAGATCCCTGAGGAATCGCCACACTGACTTCCACAATGGTTGAACTAGTTTACAATCCCACCAACAGTGTAAAACTGTTCCTATTTCTCCACATACTCTCCAGCTCCTGTTGTTTCCTGACTTTTTAATGATCGCCATTCTAACTGGTGTGAGATGGTATCTCATTGTGGTTTTGATTTGCATTTCTCTGATGGCCAGTGATGGTGAGCATTTTTTCATGTGGTTTTTGGCTGCATAAATGTCTTCTTTTGAGAAATGTCTGTTCATATCCTTCGCTCACTTTTTGATGGGGTTGTTTGTTTTTTTCTTGTAAATTTGTTGGAGTTCATTGTAGATTGTGGATATTAGCCCTTTGTCAGATGAGTAGGTTGCGAAAATTTTCTCCCATTTTGTAGGTTGCCTGTTCACTCTGGTGGTAGTTTCTTTTGCTGTGCAGAAGCTCTTTAGTTTAATTAGATCCCATTTGTCAATTTCGGCTTTTGTTGCCATTGCTTTTGGTGTTTTAGACATGAAGTCCTTGCCCATGCCTATGTCCTGAATGGTAATGCCTAGGTTTTCTTCTAGGGTTTTTATGGTTTTAGGTCTAACATTTAAGTCTGTAATCCATCTTGAATTAATTTTTGTACCAGGTGTAAGGAAGGGATCCAGTTTCAGCTGTCTACATATGGCTAACCAGTTTTCCCAGCACCATTTATTAAATAGGGAATCCTTTCCCCATTTCTTGTTTTTCTCAGGTTTGTCAAAGATCAGATAGTTGTAGATATGCGGCGTTATTTCTGAGGGCTCTCTTCTCTTCCATTGGTCTATATCTCTGTTTTGGTACCAGTACCATGCTGTTTTGGTTACTGTAGCCTTGTAGTATAGTTTGAAGTCAGGTAGTGTGATGCCTCCAGCTTTGTTCTTTTGGCTTAGGATTGACTTGGTGATGCGGGCTCTTTTTTGGTGCCATATGAACTTTAAAGTAGTTTTTTCCAATTCTGTGAAGAAAGTCATTGGTAGCTTGATGGGGATGGCATTGAATCTATAAATGACCTTGGGCAGTATGGCCATTTTCATGATATTGATTCTTCCTACCCATGAGCATGGAATGTTCTTCCATTTGTTTGTATCCTCTTTTATTTCCTTGAGCAGTGGTTTGTAGTTCTCCTTGAAGAGGTCCTTCACATCCCTTGTAAGTTGGATTCCTAAGTATTTTATTTTCTTTGTAGCAATCGTGAATGGGAGTTCACTCATGATTTGGCTCTCTGTTTGTCTGTTATTGGTGTATAAGAATGCTTGTGATTTTTGTACATTGATTTTGTATCCTGAGACTTTGCTGAAGTTGCTTATCAGCTTAAGGATATTTTGGGCTGAGACAATGGGGTTTTCTAGATACATAATCATGTCATCTGGAAGCAGGGACAATTTGATTTCCTCTTTTCCTAATTGAATACCCTTTATTTCCTTCTCTTGCCTAATTGCCCTGGCCAGAACTTCCAACATTATGTTGAATAGGAGTGGTGAGAGAGGGTATCCCTGTCTTGTGCCAGTTTTCAAAGGGAATGCTTCCAGTTTTTGCCCATTCAGTATGATATTGGTTGTGAGTTTGTCATAAAGAGCTCTTATTATTTTGAGATACGTCCCATGAATACCTAATTTATTGAGAGTTTTTAGCATGAAGGGTTGTTGAATTTTGTCAAAGGCCTTTTCTGCATCTATTGAGATAATCATGTGGTTTTTGTCTTTGGTTCTGTTTATATGCTGGATTATGTTTATTGATTTGCATATATTGAACCAGCCTTGCATCCCAGGGTGAAGCCCACTTGATCATGGTGGATAAGCTTTTTGATGTGCTGCTGGATTCGGTTTGCCAATATTTTATTGAGGATTTTTGTATCGATGTTCATCAGGGATATTGGTCTAAAATTCTCTTTTTTTTTGTTGTGTCTCTGCCAGGCTTTGGTATCAGGATGATGCTGGCCTCATAAAATGAGTTAGGGAGGATTCCCTCTTTTTCTATTAGTTGGAATAGTTTCAGAAGGAACGGTACCAGCTCCTACTTGTACCTCTGGTAGCATTCGGCTCTGAATCCGTCTGGTACTGGACTTTTTTTTGGTTGGTTAGGCTATTGATTATTGCCTCAATTTCAGAGCCTGTTATTGGTCTATTTTGTGATTCAACTTCTTCCTGGTATAGTCTTGGGAGGGTGCATGTGTCCAGGAATTTATCCATTTCTTCTAGATTTTCTAGTTTATTTGCGTAGAGATGTTTGTAATATTCTCTGATGGTAGTTTGTATTTCTGTGGGATCAGTGGTGATATCCCCTTTATCATTTTTTATTGCATCTATTTGATTCTTCTCTCTTTTTTTCTTTATTAGTCTTGCTAGCGGTCTATCAGTTTTGTTGATCCTTTCAAAAAACCAGCTCCTGGATTCATTAATTTTTTGAAGGATTTTTTTTGTCTCTATTTCCTTCAGTTCTGCTCTGATCTTAGTTATTTCTTCCCTTCTGCTAGCTTTTGAATGTGTTTGCTCTTGCTTTTCTAGTTCTTTTAATTGTGATGTTAGGGTGTCAATTTTGGATCTTTCCTGCTTTCTCTTGTGGGCATTTAGTGCTATAAATTTCCCTCTACACACTGCTTTGAATGTGTCCCAGAGATTCTGGTATGTTGTGTCTTTGTTCTCGTTGGTTTCAAAGAACATCTTTATTTCTGTCTTCATTTCGTTATGTACCCAGTAGTCATTCAGGAGCAGGTTGTTCAGTTTCCATGTAGTTGAGCGGTTTTGAGTGAGTTTCTTAATCCTGAGTTCTAGTTTGATTGCACTGTGGTCTGAGAGACAGTTTGTTATAATTTCTGTTCTTTTACATTTGCTGAGGAGAGCTTTACTTCCAACTATGTGGGCAATTTTGGAATAAGTGTGGTGTGGTGCTGAAAAAAATGTATATTCTGTTGATTTGGGGCCGAGAGTTCTATAGATGTCTATTAGGTCTGCTTGGTGCAGAGCTGAGTTCAAGTCCTGGATATCCTTGTTAACTTTCTGTCTCGTTGATCTGTGTAATGTTGACAGTGGGGTGTTAAAGTCTCCCATTATTATTGTGTGGGAGTCTAAGTCTCTCTATAGGTCACTCAGGACTTGCTTTATGAATCTGGGTGCTCCTGTATTGGGTGTATATATATTTAGGATAGTTAGCTCTTCTTGTTGAATTAATCCCTTTACCATTATGTAATGGCCTTCTTTGTGTCTTTTGATCTTTGTTGGTTTAAAGTCTGTTTTATCAGAGACTAGGATTGCAACCCCTGCCTTTTTTTGTTTTCCATTTGCTTGGTAAATCTTCCTCCATCCTTTTATTTTGAGCCTATGTGTGTTTCTGCTCGTGAGATGGGTTTCCTGAATACAGCACACTGATGGGTCTTGAGTCTTTATCCAATTTGCCAGTCTGTGTCTTTTAATTGGAGCATTTAGCCCATTTACATTTAAAGTTAATATTGTTATGTGTGAATTTGATCCTGTCATTATGATGTTAGCTGGTGATTTTGCTCATTAGTTGATGCAGTTTCTTCCTAGTCTCGATGGTCTTTACATTTTGGCATGATTTTGCAGCGGCTGGTACCGGTTGTGCCTTTCCATGTTTAGCGCTTCCTTCAGGAGCTCTTGCAGGGCAGGCCTGGTGGTGACAAAATCTCTCAGCATTTGCTTATCTGTAAAGTATTTTATTTCTCCTTCACTTATGAAGCTTAGTTTGGCTGGATGCGAAATTCTGGGTTGAAAATTCTTTTCTTTAAGAATGTTGAATATTGGCCCCCACTCTCTTCTGGCTTGTAGAGTTTCTGCTGAGAGATCCGCTGTTAGTCTGATGGGCTTCCCTTTGTGGGTATCCCGACCTTTCTGTCTGGCTGCCCTTAACATTTTTATCTTCATTTCAACTTTGGTGAATCTGACAATTATGTGTCTTGGAGTTGTTCTTCTCAAGGAGTATCTTTGTGGTGTTCTCTGTGTTTCCTGAATGTGAATGTTGGCCGGCCTTGCTAGGTTGGGGAAGTTCTCCTGGATAATATCCTGAAGAGTGTTTTCCAACTTGGTTCCATTCTCCCTGTCACTTTCAAGTACACCAGTCAGATGCAGATTTGATCTTTTCACATAGTCCCATATTTCTTGGAGGCTTTGTTCATTTCTTTTTATTGTTTTTTCTCTAAACTTCCCTTCTCGCTTCATTTCATTCATTTCATCTTCCATCACTGATATCCTTTCTTCCATTTGATTGCATCGGCTCCTGAGGCTTCTGCATTCTTCACGTAGTTCTCGAGCCTTGGTTTTCATCTCCTTCAGCTCCTTTAAGCACTTCTCTGTATTGGTTATTCTAGTTATACATTCTTCTAAAGTTTTTTCAAAGTTTTCAACTTCTTCGCCTTTGGTTTGAATTTCCTCCTGTAGCTCGGAGTAGTTTGATCGTCTGAAGCCTTCTTCTCTCAACTCGTCAAAGTCATTCTCCGTCCAGCTTTGTTCCGTTGCTGGTGAGGAGCTGCGTTCCTTTGGAGGAGGAGAGGCGCTCTGCTTTTTAGTGTTTCCAGTTTTTCTACTCTGTTTTTTCCCCTTCTTTGTGGTTTTATCTACTTTTGGTCTTTGATGATGGTGATGCACAGATGGGTTTTTGGTGTGGATGTCCTTTCTGTTTGTTAGTTTTCCTTCTAACAGACAGGACCCTCAGCTGCATGTCTGTTGGTGTTTGCTGGAGGTCCACTCCAGACCCTGTTTGCCTGGGTATCAGCAGCGGTGTCTGCAGAACCGTGGATTTTCGTGATCTGTGAATGCTGCTGTCTGATCATTCCTCTGGAAGTTTTGTCTCAGAGGAGTACCCGTCCGTGTGAGGTGTCAGTCTGCCCCTACTGGGGGGTGCCTCCCAGTTAGGCTGCTCAGGGGTCAGGGGTCAGGGACCCACCTGAGGAGGCAGTCTGCCCGTTCTGAGATCTCCAGCTGCGTGCTGGGAGAACCACTGTTCTCCTCAAAGCTGTCAGACAGGGACATTTAAGTCTGCAGAGGTTACTGCTGTCTTTTTGTTTGTCTGTGCCCTGCCCCCAGAGGTGGAGTCTACAGAGGCAGGCAGGCCTGCTTGAGCTGTGGTGGGCTCCACCCAGTTCGAGCTTCTGTGCTGCTTTGTTTACCTAAGCTAGCCTGGGCAATGGCGGGCGCCCCTACCCCAGCCTCGCTGCTGCCTTGCAGTTTGATCTCAGACTGCTGTGCTAGCAACCAGTGAGACTCTGTGGGCTTAGGACCCTCCGAGCCAGGTGCGGGATATAATCTCCTGGTGCTCCGTTTCCTAAGCCCATTGGAAAAGCGCAGTATTAGGGTGGGAGTGGCCCGATTTTCCAGGTGCCGTCTGTCACCCCTTTCCTTGACCAGGAAAGGGAACTCCCTGACCCCTTGTGCTTCCCGAGTGAGGCAATGCCTTGCCCTGCTTCGGCTGGTGCAAGGTGCGCTGCACCCACTGTCCTGTGCCTACTGTCTGGCAATCCCTAGTGAGATGAACCTGGTACCTCAGATGGAAATGCAGAAATCACCTGTCTTCTGTGTCACTCACGCTGGGAGCTGTAGACCGGATCTGTTCCTATTTGGCCATCTTGACTCCACCTCTTATTTTTTTCTTGAGACAAGGTGGTGCTCTGTTGCCCGGGCCGGAGTGCAGTGGCGCAGTCATGCTCACTGCAGCTTTGACTTTTTGGACTCAAGCAATCTTCCCACCTCAGCCTCCTGAGTAACTGGGACCTACAGGCATGTGCCACCATGGCTGTCTGATTTTTCATTTTTTTGTAGAGATGGGATCTCACTATGTTGCCCAGGCTCACCTTGAACTCCTGGGCTTTATTGTCTTGCCTTGGCCTCCCAAAGTGCTGGGATTGAGCCATTGCACCCAGCCTTACACTAACCTGTGAGTCTGTGCTTTGCTAATTTCCAGAAGTCTCCATGTGGACTTCTTGAGTATTTTATAACACAGCAACAACCTGCATGTATATCTGCTATGGAAAGGTGATTTTTCGGCCCAGTGTGGTGGCTCACGCCTGTAATCTCAACGCTTTGGGAGACCAAGGTGGGTGGATCACTTGAGGCCAGGAGTTCGAGACCAGCGTAGCCAATATGGTGAAACCCTGTCTCTACCAAAAACGCAAAAATTACCTGGGCATGGTGGCAGACATTTGTAGTCTCAGCTATTCAGGAGGCTGAGGCATGAGAATCACTTGAACCCAGGTGGTGGAGGTTGCACTGAGCCGAGATTGTTCTACAATCTGGGTGACAGAGCAAGGCTCTGTGTCTAAAAAAAAAAAGAGAAGTCATTTTTTTTTGTTGGCTTATTTACTTTTTGCTCTTTTTTAAAAATCTGACTTTTTGATGATAGAAAAAGGTTTTACAATGAAAAATGAAATCTCTCTCTTAATCACCCAGATTCTCTTCTCAGAGACAACCATAATTATTACTTTTTTTTTTTTTGAGACAGTCTCACTCTGTTTCCCAGGCTGGAGTGCAGTGGCACGATGTCGGCTCACTGCAAGCTCTGCCCCCTGGGTTCACGCCATTCTCCTGCCTCAGCCTCCTGAGTAGCTGGGACTACAGGCACCCGCCACCATGCCCGGCTAATTTTTTGTATATTTAGTAGAGACGGGGTTTCACTGTGTTAGCCTGGATGGTCTGAATCTCCTGCCCTCGTAATCCACCCGCCTCGGCCTCCCAAAGTGCTGGGATTACAGGCATGAGCCACCGCGCCCGGCCATAATTACTACTTTTAAAAATGATTCTGGGCCGGGCATGGTGGCTCACCCATGTAATCCCAGCACTTTGGGAGGCCGAGGCGGGTGGATCACTTGAGGTCAGGAGTTCAAGACCAGCCTGGTCAACGTGGTGAAACCCCTTCTCTACTAGAAATACAAAAATTAGTCGGGTGTGGTGGTGGGTGCCTGTACTTCCAGCTACTTGGGAGGCTGAGGCAGGAGAATCACTTGAACCTGGGAGGTGGAGGTTGCGGTGAGCTGAGATCGCACCACTGCACTCCCGCCTGGGTGACAGAGCGAGACTCCGTCTCAAAATAAAACAAAACAAAACACCAAAAAACAGATTCTGTGTAGAGATTCTCTTTGCATTTACAAATAGGTACACACACACACGCACACACACACTTCACGCATATGGCAGTATATTAAACATATTGTCAACCCACTTCCCTTTTTGTTTTTAGCTGAACAAGATAACTTAGATATCTTTTCATTGATGAAGAGCATCCTCCTATTTAAAGTCTGTGTGGATGAATCCTAATTGATTTTTCTGTTGATAACATGCTATAATTAACTTAACTACTTAACACTTATTTTAGAAACTAAGTATTGCCTGGGGAAACACTGGGGATACACTGGTGAGGACAAAAAAAAGAGACATTTACTCCCTTCATGGAGCTTAAATTCTATGAGATGGACACATTAATAAAAGACCAACTCAAATAAAAGTGAATCATAATTGTGATAAGTGCTGAGATGAATGTGATAGAGAATTGATATAGTCAGGGAGGTAAAGGACAGTTTTTCTGGGGAAGTGATAATTGAGCTGACATGTAAACAAACCGAATAATTTTACATATTTTAAGGATGTAAGTTTGTCTTATAATATCTGTTCTTCCATTTTATCTGTATCTGTAGACATACCTTTAACGTCAGCCTTTAAATGTGCTTAAGTTTCTCATATATTAAATAAAAACAAAACTCTTCTCTGACCCTTCCCTCCTTTCCACCTACTGCCCTTTATCTCACCTTCCTTCTTACCAAGAGAGTTGTCTAAACTTCCTGTTTCTATTTACTCATCTCTCACTCAGAAAAAAGATTCAGGCTTACTCCTTCTTTAACCTATTCCAGTCTGTGTTACAATTATTATAACACAGTGAAACATCTCACCAAGGTCACCAATGACTTCCAAACCCAGGAGAGACTTTTTAGTCTCCATTTTGCTTGAATTGGCATGATTGACAACTCTTTTATTGAACTACTTGAAATGTTCCCATATCTTGTATCCCCTCTGTTTTTCTTCTCCTTTTTTTAGTTTTGTTTACTGACTTCTTTTCTAACTATTAAATTGCTGGAGTTCCATAAGACTTGTCCTGGGCTCTTTTCATTTCCCATCAAACACTTTAAGGCAAGTTTCAGACAGTATCTATAGATGATTCCCAAACCTATACCTGACCCTGCTTCTAAGATTTACACCAGTTATATTCAGCCACCTCCCATATTTTTATACTTTATTTGTCAATTGTTCATTCAAATATATTTATTTGGGACCTGTTATTTGACAGGCATTGTGCTGGTGCAGTGTCTTAGGTGTGTCTAGTGGAATATGATTAAAACAGAATTCATGATTGATACCTACTGCCAAAAAGAAGGAAGCAAGTAAACAAACAAAAATGGCCAAAACAAGACCCTCTCTACCATCATTATTCTGATTCAACTACTGAAATCCACCCAGTTCATCTAACTTAAATCTTGGGATCAGTCTCAACTCTTCTTTTTCTGAGTACTTCCCTTATCCTCATGCAATCCAATCCAGTTCAATCCAGTCCAATCAGTGTGGTCTAACCCAATGCAATTTTACTGAAGTCTGGCCATTCTACCGTCTCAGCCTCTGTCCAGTGCTTCCATTCCCTACCCCTTCTTCCCCTTTCACTGTCAATACCCTAGACCAAACTACTATCACTTGACTGCCGCAGGAACTTCAAATTGGTCTTAACTGTCTTCACTTTTGACTGCTGTCTGGCAACTTGCCATATGACTGTAGTCATGATTTTTTAAGTGTTCCATAATTCCTCTGTCTCAGTTTTCTTATCTCTAAAATTGGGATAATAATAACCTTTCCATTATAGGGTTATTGAGAGGATAAAATGAATTACTATATATAAAACACTTAGAATAGTGCCAGGCACTAACTCCTCAGTAAATTGTTAATAAGACCTTGTACAGTGTTACATTAAGCCAAGTAAAAGGTATGATTAAGAGAGAAAGATGGTTTATTAATAATATATTTGAATGGAATCATTATCTTGTTTATACTTAATTGTGTTATATATGTTCACACTAAAAATCTGCAGCTCTTATAATACGTGACCTTATGTGTAATTTTTTTCTTAATTAAAAGGCTAAGAAGCACCAGGCCTTCCTAGTAGAGACATGTGAAAATAACGTGAAAGAATTGGAATCGATCTTGGACAGCTTTACTGTGTCGGGCCAGTGGACATCAGGTTAGTTGAAGGTATAAAATGACAGATGCATCTGTCAATGTTCCAAAGTCACTACATTTTGGGAATTCTGCAGATGCCTCTTATAGTCCCTCATCTCAACATGTTTTGATCTGATGACATGATAAGAGCAGTTCTCACAGCAGTCAGTTGGCCTAGCTGGCTGAGAAAGGGTGACGGAATATGGACCTGCTGTTGTCCTCCCAGAACTTGATTTACAAGTGTTGGGGTCTGTGTGATTGGACAGACAAGGGCTCACTTGCTGTGTTCTGAATCCAACTGAGAAAAAAGTCCTTACAGTATACCTGCAAGGGGAACAGATGTTTCGATCAAACTGAGCCAAATTCTGAGGCAACCTTCAGCAACTTAAAGGTCATGCATTTAAAAGGTTATGTAGGACACAGGCTGTAGCATAGCGCATGTTCTATACTTTCCAAGCCGGTTTTCTAAGCTGGTTTTCATTTCCTACTACCATATACATATATTGTCCAGATAAGAATGCTTAGGTAAAATATTTTAGTTGTAGTTATTAGCCCACTTCATATGATAAAGAGCTATAAAATTATATATTAACTAGGTAGACATATTTTGAGAACTGGCAAAAGCAATGGTTGGCTAATGAATTCTGTTCACTATTTCTACTTTCTTAGTGTTTTGTGTTTATGTTATTATGTGTGCTATAGTAGCTTTGACATAAATACTTTTCCTCCTCAGTTTTCTTTTGCCCTCCTTTCAGCCTTGAATTATTTGGTGGTCTTCTAACACAATTCTATTCTTCAGAAGGCACATAAAATTAAATTTATCACTGTTAAAAATTGAGCTGCAGGACTGTTTTTTAAAAAAACATTTTTAAAAGGAATCTAACAGCAATTTCGCAAATAAGTTCTTTAGAGAGCTCTTAAGTTCAGGAAGTTTTTGTCCTTGAAAACTTGGAACAACCTCATCAAGGTTCATATTTCACCTTGTGGACCTGCAGGTTTCTCAGTTGGTAAGCTATTAGAAATGTAGTGTGCTTTGCTATTGTCTATGTTTTAAGTCTCTGTGTTTTCAGCTTTTATGAAATTAATGTGTAACTATCTTTGTTTTTATGTAAACTTTTCCCAAAAGCATTACTGTATCATAATCATAATTTGTTATCATGGACAAATCAAAGGATATAAAAGTGTCATAAAAGTAGGTATAGGTATCCAGTTTCAATTATATTTGTTACAGCTTTGGAGGAGAAAATTTTCGTTTGCACTGGTACTTTTTTATTATTGAGATGTATCAGTGGTGTTTAATGGTGTTAGGATCTTTAAAAATTGTTAAATATTGTCACAGTATATCATATGCCTCAATATTATTTTAAATATTTATTCAGAGTTGAATTAGAAAAGCTAAGAATAATGTGGTCATGTCTCGTTTGAGTTTTAAAGTAAAATAGTTGGTAACAAAGCAACTCATAAGTTATTACTAAGCCTACAGAGTTTTCTATTAAAATTTTAATTTTTATTCTTTTATTAACCATCCTTTTTTTATCTTCCTCATTTTCTGTATAGATGCATACTTTGTGTATTACAGGGAATGTGTTCCTGCGAAAGGACCGTGCACTGAATTAGTGATTTTTGGATTGTTACAGAGTGGTAACATGTTTCCATTTTGTGCTGGTTTTTCTCTCCTTTACACCCTTCTCCCCTTGCTGATCCATTCTCCTCTGTTCTCCGTTTTGCTGTTGCCTTGGGAGGCTGACTTCTGTGGATCTGGGCTCCTTCACCTTCTGGCTTCTGGTTGGGTTTGGACAGTAGGTGCACCCACAGGAGATTAAGGGAATGAGAGAAGAAAGCAGTCAAAGTATTTATTTCCTCTGCTTCCTCTGCTCCACTGCATTTTTGGCAGTGACTTCGTTTTTCAACAGCCACGGTGCCTGTTGGGTGGGCCCTCTTTCATGGCTGTGGCTCTTGTTGGACTGTGGTGACATTCTCTCCACTTGACCTTTTAAGCTAAGACATAATATTCGTTTTCTACTCTTGCTTGCTTTTGGTGCCTCATCATACCTTTTGGGGTCTGTTAACCTGTACACATTTCTGTAGTCTCTTCATTAAATTATCTTGCTGATGACCTCTTCTGAGTATTTAATTTACATCCTGATTGATTTACATAACTGCTTGGGACCTGGTTTCATTCCTCCTATTGGCTTGCATAAAACAGCTCTGTACCTTTATAATGGACTCTGTTTCTGCTCAGATGGGTTTTTGTTACATAAGCAAAAAAGTGAGTCACGAATTTTTTAGCTTCCCAGTATGTTTGAATGTTATGTTTATACTATAGTCCATTAAGTTGTGAGAACATTATGTCAAAAAATCCACATACCTTAATTAAAAAATGCATTATTGCCCAAAAATGCTGATGATCATCTGAGCCTTCAGTGAGTCATAACCTTTTTGCTGGTGGAGAGTCTTGCTTTGATGTTGATGGCTGCTGACTTATCAGGGTGGTGGTGGCTGAAGGTTGGATTAGCTGTGGCAATTTCTTTTTTGTTACCTAAAAAATGGATACAGAATAATTTTACTTACTTTCATACACATTTATGGGGTGCATGTGATATTTTGATACATGCATAAAATATGTGTAATCATCAAATCAGGGTGTTTAAGATACTGGTCACCTTGAACATTTAGCATTTCTTTCTATTGGGAACATTTCAAATCTTCTGGCTATTTTGAAATGTAAAATGTATTGTTGTTAACTGTAGTCACCCTACTGTGCTATTGAACTCTAGAAGTTATTTCTTCTATCTAACTATATGTTAATACCCATTAATCTACCTCTCTTCAATACCATCCTCCACACTGCCACTAGTAACCACTATTCTACTCTCTTCCTCTGTGAGACCTACTTTTTTAGCTCTCACGTGTGAGTAAGAACATAAGGGCCGGGTGCAGTGGCTCATGCCTGTAATCCCAGGACTTTGGGAGGCCGAGGAGGGTGGATCACGAGGTCAGGAGATTGAGACCATCCTGGCTAACACGGTGAAACCCCGTCTCTACTAAAAATACAAAAAATTAGCCAGGCGTGGTGGCGGGCGCCTGTAGTCCCAGCTACTCGGGAGGCTGAGGCAGGAGAATGGCACGAACCCGGGAGGCAGAGCTTGCAGTGAGCTGAGATCGTGCCACTGCACTCCAGCCTGGGCGACAGAGCAAGACCCCATCTCAAAAAAAAAAAAAAAGAACATAGGATATTTGTGTTTCAGTGCCTGGCTTATTTAACTTAACATAATGACCTCCAGTTTTATTTACATTGCTACAAATGACAGGATTTCATTCTTTTTTATGGCTGGATAGTATTCCATTATGTGTCTGTATGTGCGTGTATATGTATATATATACACACACACATCACATACTCTTATTTTTTTAGAGACAGTGTGTTGCTGTGTTGCTCAGGATAGCCTAGAATTCCTGGGCTCAAACAATCCTCCTGCCTCGGCCTCCTAAATAGCTAGGACTTTAGGTATGGTAGCATCTGGCTCATACCACATTTTCTTTATCCATTTATCCATTGCTAGACACTTAGGTTGATTCTATATCTTGGTTATTGTGAATAATACTCTAGTTTATGTGACAGTGCAGGTATCCCTTTGATATACTGATTTTCTTTCCTTTGGATAAATATCAGTAGTGGGATTGCTGGATCATATGGTAGCTTTATTTTTAGTTTTTTTTTTTTTTTTTTTTTTTTTTAAGGAGATAGACTCTTGGGATGTTGCCTAGGCTAGTCTTGAACTCTTGGTCTCAAGCAATCTTCCCACTTCATCCTCCTGAGTAGCTGGGACTGCAGGTGCATGCCACCGTGCCTGGCTTATTTTTAGTTTTTTTTGAGAAATCTCCATACTATTTTTCATAATAGCTGTACTAATTTACATTCCCACCAACAATGTGTAAGAGTTCTCTTTTATCCACATCTTCCCCATCATTTGTTATTTTTTTTTTTTTGTCTTTTTGCTACTAGCCATTCTAACTGAGGTGAGATGATATCTCATTGTGCTTTTGATTTGCATTTCCCTGATTTGTGATTTGAGCATTTTATTTTATTTTATTTTATTTTTCAAGTAAGCTTTTTATGTATGTATTTATTTATTTATTTATTATTATTATACTTTAGGTTTTAGGGTACATGTGCGCAATGTGCAGGTTAGTTACATATGTATACATGTGCCATGCTGGTGCGCTGCACCCACTAACTCGTCATCTAGCATTAGGTATATCTCCCAATGCTATCCCTCCCCCTTCCCCCACCCCACAACAGTTCCCAGAGTGTGATGTTCCCCTCCTGTGTCCATGTGTTCTCATTGTTCAGTTCCCACCTATGAGTGAGAACATGTGGTGTTTGGTTTTTTGTTCTTGCAATAGTTTACTGAGAATGATGATTTCCAATTTCATCCATGTCCCTACAAAGGACATGAACTGGTTATTTTTTATGGCTGCATAGTATTCCATGGTGTATATGTGCCACATTTTCTTAATCCAGTCTATCATTGTTGGACATTTGGATTGGTTCCAAGTCTTTGCTATTGTGAATAATGCCACAATAAACATACGTGTGCATGTGTCTTTATAGCAGCATGATTTATAGTCCTTTGCGTGTATACCCAGTAATGGGATGGCTGGGTCAAGTGGAATTTACACGGCCGGCCGGGTACTCCAACAGATCTGCAGCTGAGGGTCCTGTCTGTTAGAAGGAAAACTAACAAACAGAAAGGACATCCACACCAAAAACCCATCTGTACATCACCATCATCAAAGACCAAAAGTAGATAAAACCACAAAGATGGGGAAAAAACAGAGCAGAAAAACTGGAAACTCTAAAAAGCAGAGCACTTCTCCTCCTCCAAAGGAACGCAGTTCCTCACCAGCAACGGAACAAAGCTGGACGGAGAATGACTTTGACGAGCTGAGAGAAGAAGGCTTCAGACGATCAAATTACTCCGAGCTACGGGAGGATATTCAAACCAAAGGCAAAGAAGTTGAAAACTTTGAAAAAACTTTAGAAGAATGTATAACTAGAATAACCAATACAGAGAAGTGCTTAAAGGAGCTGATGGAGCTGAAAACCAAGGCTCGAGAACTACGTGAAGAATGCAGAAGCCTCAGGAGCCGATGCAATCAAATGGAAGAAGGGATATCAGTGATGGAAGATGAAATGAATGAAATGAAGTGAGAAGGGAAGTTTAGAGAAAAAACAATAAAAAGAAATGAACAAAGCCTCCAAGAAATATGGGACTATGTGAAAAGATCAAATCTGCATCTGACTGGTGTACCTGAAAGTGACAGGGAGAATGGAACCAAGTTGGAAAACACTCTTCAGGATATTATCCAGGAGAACTTCCCCAACCTAGCAAGGCCGGCCAACATTCACATTCAGGAAATACAGGGAACGCCACAAAGATACTCCTCGAGAAGAGCAACTCCAAGACACATAATTGTCAGATTTACCAAAATTGAAATGAAGGAAAAAATGTTAAGGGCAGCCAGAGAGAAAGATCGGGTTACCCTCAAAGGGAAGCCCATCAGACTAACAGCGCATCTCTCGGCAGAAACCCTACAAGCCAGAAGAGAGTGGGGGCCAATATTCAACATTCTTAAAGAAAAGAATTTTCAACCCAGAATTTCGTATCCAGCCAAACTAAGCTTCATAAGTGAAGGAGAAATAAAATCCTTTACAGACAAGCAAATGCTGAGAGATTTTGTCACCACCAGGCCTGCCCTAAAAGAGCTCCTGAAGGAAGCACTAAACGTGGAAAGGCACAACCGGTACCAGCTGCTGCAAAATCATGCCAAAATGTAAAGACCATCGAGACTAGGAAGAGACTGCATCAACTAACGAGCATTTTAAAATATACTTGTTGGGCATTAGTATGTCTTCTTTTGAGAAATGTCTACTTATGTCCTTCGCGTACTTTTTATTGGGATCATTTGGGTGTTTTTTTGCTGTTGAGTTGTTTGAGTTCCTTGTATATTCTGGATATTAGTCCCTTGTTTGATGAATAGTTTGTAAGTATTTTCTCCCATTCTACAGGTTGTCTCTTCACTCTGTTGATTGTTTCCTTTGCTGGGCAGAAGCTATATAGTTTAATATAGTCCCATTGGTTTATTTTTGTTTTTGTTGCCTGTGCTTTTGAGGTTTTAGCCATAAAATCTTTGCCTAGATCAGTGTCCTGAAGGATTTCCCATATGTTTTTTCTAGTAGTTTTGTAGTTTCAGGTCTTATGTTTGAGTCTCTACTCCATTTTTAGTTGATTTTTTAATACAGGAAGAGGGGTCTACTTTCATTCTTCTACATATGGATATAATTTCTTAAGATGACAGTGATGAAATTTGCTCCATCAGTTGACTCTTACTTTCATGAAAGAATTCTCTGTACCATGCCATGCTATTTGATACCATTTTACCATCAGTACAATTCCATTTTTTTTTTTTTTTTTGAGACAGAGTCTCGCACTGTTGTCTGGGCTGGAGTGCAGTGGCACGATCTTGGCTCACTGCAACCTCCGCCTCTCCGGAGTATACAATTTCTTTTAAAATTGAGGTCAGTTGTCTCAGACTCTGCTGCTGGTTTATCAACTACATTTATGTAATATCCTAAATCCTTTGTTGTCATTTTATAATGAACCCCTCAAAGTCATCCATGAGGATTGGAATCAACTTCTTCCAAGTTCCTGTGACATATTGACTTATTCCCATGAATCACAAGTGTTTCTAATGGCACCTGGAATGGTGAATTCTTTACAGAAGTTGTCAGTGTAATTTGCCCAGATCCATCAGAGGAATCACCATCTATGGCAGCTATAGCCTTATGAAATGTATTTATTAAATAATAAGACTTGAAAGTAAAAATTACTTCTTGATCCATGGGCTACAGAATGGATGTTGTGTTATCAGGCTTGAAAACAACATTAATCTCCTTATACATCTCAGAGCTCTTGGGTGACCAAGTACATTGTCAATGAACGATAATGTTTTGGAAGGAATCTTTTTGTGAGTAGTAAGTCTCAACAGTGGGCTTAAAATATTCAGTTAAACATTCTGTGAAGAGATGAGCTGTCATCCGTATGAGCTGTTCCAACTTGTCATCCAAGTTTAAGCCAGTGCTCATTTACCATTCAAAAATCCTGTGGCCCTTAAGAATTATACTTTATCAACTCTGCCTGTGCCCTTGTAGCTGGTAATGTAGCTTGTCAGTTTAAGTTGAAGCCAATGCTCGTTTACCATTCAAAAAATCCTAGGGCCCTTAGGAATTATTCTATATCTACTCTCCTTGTGCTCTATAAATGCATAGGCAGAATAGATAAAGCGTAATTCTTAAGGGCCCTAGGATTTTTTGAATGGCAAATGAGCATTGGCTTCAACTTAAAGTCACCAGCAACATTAGCCCCTAACAAGAGAGTCAGCCTGTCTTTGAAGCCTTAAAGCCAGGCATTGACTTCTCCCCTCTAGCTGTGAAAGTCCTAGGTGACATTTTGCAACAAAAGGCTATTTAGTCTACACTGAAAATCTGTTGTTTAGTGTAGCTACCTGCATCGGTGATTTTAGTTAGAACTGCGGATAACGTGCTGCAGCTTCTACATCAGCAGTTGCTGTTTGGTCTTACACTTTTATGTTATGTAGAAGGCTTCTTTCCTTGAACTTCATAAACCAATCTCTCCTAGCTTTCACCTTTTCTTCTGCAGCTTCCTCACCTCTCTCAGCCTTCATCAAATTAAAGAGAGTTAGGGCCTTGGTTTTTGTTTTTTTTTTTCCCTGAGACGGAGTCTCACTCTGTTGCCCAGGCTGGAGTGCAGTGGCGCGATCTCTGCTCACTGCAACCTTCCTCTCCTGGGTTCAAGCGATTCTCCTGCCTCAGCCTCCTGAGTAGCTGGGACTACAGGTGTGTGCCACTACACCCAGCTAATTTTTTTTAATTTTTAGTGGAGATGGGGTTTCACCATGTTGGCCAGGCTGGTCTCGAACTGCTGACCTTAAGCGATCTGCCCGCCTTGGCCTCCCAAAGTGCTGGGATTACAGGTGTGAGCCACTGCGCCTGGCTGGGCCTTGTTTTTAATTAGGCTTTGGCTTAAGGGAATGTTGTGGCTGGTTTGATCTGTGCAGACCATTCTCCATATCAGTAATAAGGCTGGTTGTTTTTCTTATCATTCATGTTTTCACTGGAGTAGCACGAATGTGAACTAGAAACCTTCTAGAAAGGCGAGTCCTTGTTTATACCCATTAATATACCTATCTTCATTACCACCCCACCACCAGCCTCTAGTAACCACCATTCTTCTGTCTACCTCCATGAGATCAATTTTTTTTTAGCTCTCACGTATGAGTGAAAACATGTAGTATTTGTCTTTCTGTGCCAGGCTTATTTCACTTAACATAATGTCCTCCAGTTTCACCCATGTTGCCACAAATGACACGATTCTTTTTCTATGGGTGAGTAATATTTCAATGTGTATATATCCCACTTAAAATATCCCTTTATCCATTGATGGACACTTATGTGGATTCTGTATTTGGCTATTGTGACTAGCACTGCAGTTAACATGGGATTGAAGATATCTCTGCGAGATACTGGTTTCATTTCTTTTGGATGCATACTCAGCAGTGGGATTGCTGGATCATATGCTAGTTCTATTTTTAGTTTTTTGAGAAACCTCCATACTAGAGCATACAACATTTATTGGTTAAGTTCACCATCTTCTATGGGCATGATTTGTGGTGTCCCAAAACAATTACAATAATAACATTAAAGATCACTGATCATAGATCACCATAATATATATAGTAATCATGAAAAACTTTGAAATACTGCAAGAATTACCAAAATATGACATGGAGACACATAGAGAGCACATGCTGTTGGAAACATGGTGCCAATAGACTTGCTCAAGGTAGGTTGCCACAAACCTGCAGTTTGTAAAAATCGCAGTACCTGTGAAGCACTGTAGAATGAAATGCAATAAAACAAGGTATGTTAGGATATCTTTGAGGGAAAAATCTACTTTAAATAGTGACATTTGTGTGTGTGTGTGTTGGTAGCACATTCTTAGAATTTGTAACAAAATTAATTCAGTAGTCAAGTGCTAGGTGTGCACGTATGGTCCCAGCTACTCCCGAGGCTGAAGGAAGAGGATTACTTGAGCCTAGGAGTTCAAGTCCAGATTGGGCAACATAATGAGATCCCATCTTTAACAAATGAATAAATAAATAATTAATTCTGTTATCTTGGGAAGAATTTTCCAGAGATTTTCTCTTTTTTAGCTACGGCAAGAAGGCAGTGGCGCTTTACCTCCTTTTTGTTTCTTGACATACCCTTCAGTTTAATACATGCTTTGTATCTAACCTCTATTTCAGGAAAAGTAATCCATGGTAGAAATTTATAGGGACAGTAGCAAAATTGTTTTTTGGGCTTGCTTTTCAAAATGAAATGAATGAAAACTATTTTCTTGAATTAATCTTAATTTAGAGCTGGCAGTAATTCTCAGGTTTTCGATTCACTGTCTCCTTCAGATTTTGTAGTTTTCTACATTAAGAAACTTTCCGATGCACGTGTCCCACCAGCTTATATTCAGGTAGCAGATAAGCCAAATTTCAGTTAGTCCAGGTGTTCCAGAAGTTATTTACCGAGAGGATTTAACTTGATCTCCTCACCTGTGGTCAGTGTAACAGTTTACGCCTTGTTTCCTAATGCCTCTAACCCTGGCCTTCTTGTGACTAATGGGTCTCTCTGCTTCCACCTTTGCTCCCCTCAGTCTGTTTTCTCTGTAGCTACCAGAAGGACCGTTTATGAGCTTAAGTTACAGACTTACAGGTGTAGAGTAAGTTCTGGGGATCTAATGTACAACATGGTGACTATAGTTAATAATACTGAAATAATACTGTTTACTTGAAATTTGCTAATAGATCTTAAGTATCCTTACAACACACACACACACACGCAGATAACTAAGTGTGGTGATGGATGTGTTAATTAACTTGGTTGTGGTAATCATTTCATAGTGTATATGGATATCAAATATTCAAGTTTTGCACTTTGAATGTATATAATCTTTTTTGGCAATTATACTTCCGTAAAGCTGGACGGAAACTACAGCAACAAAAAACCTAAGTTAGAGTATATCATTCCTTTGCTCTAAACCTTGTAGGGTCCTGTGCTTTACTTAGAAGCCAAAATGGTATCAATGGCTTGCTTGTTTTTCATTGCTTCTTTGGCCTCACCTCCCACTACTCTCCCCTCCTTCCCTGTGTTTGGGCCACTCTAGTCTCTTGCCATTTCTTGAATATGCCAAGCATGCTTTTGCCTTAGATGCCTTTGTACTGACCATTCCTTCTACCCAGAAAGCTTTTTACCTAGTGTATCTGCATAGCTGTCTTTCTTGTCTTCCTTAGGCCTGTGCTCAGATCTCACCTTGTCTATGAAGCTTGCTTACTTCCCATTCCTATGTTATTTGGGGTCACTATGTCTCTTCCTTGCATGCGCTACTTTTTTCCCCCATAGCACCTATTGCAGTCAAACATTTCTATCATAGTATATGGAACATTTATTATTATATTTCAGTTCCATGAGGATAAGAATCTTTGTCTCCTTTAATCATTAGTGTATTTTAAGCAGCTGGAATAGTGCTTGGCACAAAACAGTCACTCAAAAAGTATTTGTTGAATATGAATAAAAATATGAATGAATTAATATCAGGTTGAAGGTCTATTTTACATTTTAAGTTTTGAAGTTATAAAGGTGATCATGGAATCTCTTTCTAAATTATAGCAGCTCTTTGGGTAGCATCCATAAGAAGTCACCAGAAAGATTGACCTCCAGTGGAACAGATGTACAATCTTTCATGGATCGTAGAAATGTCATCTTGATTGCCTCTATCATTAGGGACATTTATTTCCTATTTCTGCTTTCTACTATCAACTAAAATTGAAGCACTACAGTTGCTCCTGTCTCATTTCTTTTCAGGTAGAAATTCTTATAGTAGGATGTGTGTGGGGAAATCCTTTTCTACTTTGAACCCACGTAGTCTTCCTTCCTTCCTTCCTTCCTTCCTTCCTTTCTTCCTTCCTTTCTTTCTTTCTCCGCATCTTTTCTTTTCTTGGCAGGATCTCACTCTGTTGGTCGGTCTGGAGTGCAGTGGTGCAGTCATGGCTCACTGCAGTCTCAACCTTCTGGGCTCAAGTGATCCTCCCACCTCACCTCCCAAGTAGCTGGGACTACAGCACATGCTATCATGCTTGGCTAAATTTTGTATTTTTTATAGAGATGGGATTTCAGCATGTTGCCCAGGCTGGTCTCAAACTCCTGAGTTTAAGCAATCCTCCCACCCCAGCCTCCCAAAGTGCAGCGATTATAGGTGTAAGCCACTGTGCCCAGCCCCATGTAGTATTTTTGCTGTGAGTATTTCTTCTAATAGTTTCACTTATGCCTGAGGGTGTCAGCAAACATCAAGAATGTGACTTTTTCTTCTTAGGATTCATGAAAGAAAGTCTTCCTTGTGGCTCAGTCTTGAATTTTTTTAGGGTGGTTGACTTTCATGTTCACTGAGACTCCAACTTTCTTCAGTTTTCCTTGACGAAATCATTTGTAATACTCTAGAGGTGTTCTTTTCCTTTTTACCTAGAGAGGCTGAAGGATCCCAGGAAATAAAAGCAGTAGCATTTGATTCCTTTGGGCATGTATGTGTCACCTAGGAATTGGGCAGTCTCAGGGAGTGCTCTTGGGAAAATCAAGACAGCAAATTGGATTTTTCCTCCCCCCTCTCCTGCTTTACTTCTTTCATAAAGGAATATTGCCTACACCTAGTATGCTCTTGAGAATTTTTAATTGTTCTTGTGAACCTTGTAGCTGGTATCTTTTTAACTAGAGTCTCATGGGTGGTTGAGAAGCAGAGGATGGCTATAGGAGCAGCACACAGTTTCCTCTGTTGTCATTTGCAGATTTCTTCTCTCTTGCTTCCGTTATCTCCTAATTCACTGTACTTGCTGTACTTCATTATACTCATAGTTTCAGTTTATGAAATCCAAGGGAGTAGCTTTACTGAGCACTCAACATTTTGTAATGAGGTCATTAATATATGCCAATGTACATTTTTTGACTTTTCTTAATGCAAAGAATGCTTGTAAATGTCAGAATATTTTGTTTCAGGCATAGTTACTTTGGTTACGATTTGATAACAATAGAAACTCATTTCTATTTTGCTTAATCTATTCAGAGTATGTTAAAGATAGTTGATAGTTGGAATAAAGTGAAACTATGCCATTTAACTTTATGCTAATCACTACTCATTTCCAACCATCTTTTATAGTCTTCTTGTTCTCTTCTCTTTGGGTTTTCTGCCTTCTTTTTATTTATCCACTTTCTCCCTTCCTTACTTTACAGTTATATCTCAACTTCATAGGCTTTCCTGGAAATGGGGTGTTATCATTCATCCCACAGTTTAAAAGCATACTATTATTCTCCCTCTCTTTCCTACTTTTTCTGGAGACGTGAATTTTAAATGACTGAACTGAAACAATTCATTGTGTTTCATCTTGTTATCCTTATTTCTCTTTAAGTTTTAAATTGTTTGTAGAGAGTATAGTATTGTATAAAGAAAACATTCAGATAATTAAAAATACTGATTATTAATATTATTATTTTGAGATGGAGTCTTGCTCTGTCGCCCAGGCTGAGGTGCAGTGGCATGATCTTGGCTCACTGCAACCTCCACCTCCTGGGTTTAAGCAATTCTCCAGCCTCAGCCTCCCAGGTAGCTGGGATTACAGGCGTCCAGCGCTACGCCCGGCTAATTTTTGTACTTTTAGTAGAGATGGGGTTTCACCATGTTGGCCAGGCTGGTCTTGAACTCCTGACCTCGGGTGATCTGCCTGTCTTGGCCTCCCAAAGTGTTGGGATTACAGGCATGAGCCACTGCACCCCCAAAATACTGATTATTAAGCATTGCTTCGTGCCTACGTTGTTATTTATGATTTGTCAAACAATCAAGTTTAAAGTGTCAACAGCCTGGTAGCCTCCTATAAAATAGTTCCACACTTTCATACTAATGATTGCACAGAAATGTTGAAAACACATAGTAATGCTGGAAATCGAATAAATATTCACCCTCCCTTGGGGAGAGTATATATAATACATAGTCAATAGAACTGGAATGAAAGTACAATCAACTTCCCTTTGACTTATCCTATGACAGTAGACAGACATTTTGTTTTCCTGCCACGGTATCCTCCCTCTTTTGAAAATGGAGGGTCTGTACCAACTATAACATTGGGAAGCTATCTTTCTACTGTGTAGGTGCTGCTTTCTGAGGCAATAAGAGTATTTTCCCCATCTTTCTTTCAACTCCCATACTATCTCCTTGTAACTCCCAGAATACAGCCAGCCAGGAATGACCCACGGATTGGAGGTAAAGTTCTGAGAAGTCTCCTTTGTATTGTCTCTAGGAATCAAGACAAAAAAACATTGGTAGCAGTTCATACTAGAGATAAAATTTTCCCTATAGTCAAACTATATGTGCCAGAAGTCCAGGGAGTAGATTGGGAGATGATACCACCTAAGTTCAGGGATTGCTACTTGCTGAAAAATATAATAGGAACCGTGTATACTCACGTAGCTTCAGATATTGATCTTAGAGGGAGTTTTATCACCATGTAATTGATTCAGAGTAGAACTTTGGAGAATTTATACATACAGTCTTTTTTCAAACTTTCTAAATATTGTTAGGGTTTTACTCTTTTTTTTCATTTAAAAATTAAGGAAAACTAAATAGAATTTGTGAAAAACTAAGCACCACAAAACAAGTGGAAAGGAGCAGTACCTGGTACATTTAGAACAGAGTGGTGAAATGATTCACCATGGAAATCGGAATAAAATTTAGAAGCTATTTGGCGTCCACAGTAGGCTACAAAAAGAAATGACCTTTTTCAAATGGGATTAATATGGAAAGAATAGGCTGAAATAGAAAAAGGCTGATTTTCCTTCTACTCCGAAAAAACCCAGTAAGATTAACAGGGGAAGGAATGACATAAAGAAGGAGTCTAAGGAAACTAAAAATAGGATAGTAGATTAAAAAATTGTGAGTAGCTATGACAGAATTGACATTAGAAAATCTACAATCTACAATTAACATTTTAGATTGGTGATTTGGAGGACAAAATATAGAAAAAAGAACACAGATAAAATGCAGAGGAAAAGAACAAAGAAAACAGATAAGGAAAGAAAAACAAAGGGAAAAGATGATAATATGGAGTACCAATGAAAAGATTGTACGTCTTTCTAAGGCAAAAACTAGAGTAAATGAAACAAATGTAATAACTGAAGACATAATTCAAAAACACTTGTTTGAGATAAAAAAGATTGTAGCATGCCAGATGAGATCACTGCTTTACAAGGAAAAATAATCAAATAACACCTGCATTTAAATACATTTTTGAATTTTTTAAAATTATAAGAATAAAGGAAAAATGTGTTACCTATAAGAGCAGAAATATGTATAATGAACATGTTTTTTTTTTACTCCCAAGAGAAACCTCAATAAAGTTTACTTTAAAAAAGATAAGATTCTCCTATGATCTTTCTTCCTTCAAATTCATCCAGTAATTAATTGCATATCTTTTTTTATGAAAAATTTCAAATATGTACAAAAGGAGGCAGAATAGTATAACAAAATCTGTTGCCCTCACTGCTCAGATCAACATTTATCAACTTAAGAACCAATCTTGTTTCATCTACTTACCTTCTGCTGTATTATATTGAAAGCATATCCCAGCTATTTCTGTATTATATATCTGTATAATACAGGTATCTGCTGTACTATATTGAAAACATGTTCCAGATATGTTTAATTTTATTCATAAATATTTAAGTTTGACTCTCTAAAAAATGAAGTCTTTTTAAAAATATAAATATAAGATCATTATCATATTAAAAAGTTAAAAATTTCTTAGTATCATAAATTTCAAAGTTTCTTGTATATCTCATATAATATCAGTTTGTTTAAATTAGTATGCAGAGAAGGTCTAGATATTATGGTTGGCTGATTTTAAAAAATCTGTAGGTTCCTCTCCTCTTCTGTCTGTCTCTCTCTTTCTTTTTTGAGATGGAGTCTCTGTCACCCAGGCTGGAGTGGTGCCATCTTGGCTCACTGCAAGCTCCACCTTCCAGGTTCACGCCACTCTCCTGCCTCAGCCTCCCGGGTAGCTGGGACTACAGGTGCCCGCCACCATGCCCCGCTAATTTTTTTGTGTTTTTAGTAGACGGGGTTTCACCATGTTAGCCAGGATGGTCTCAATCTCCTGACCTCATGATCCGCCCTCCTCAACCTCCCAAAGTGCTGGGATTACAGGCGTGAGCCACTGCGCCCGGCCCTGTTTCTTTTTTTTGAGATGGAGTCTCACTCTTCTCCAGGCTGGAGTACGGCGGCGCAATCTGAGCTCACTGCAACCTCTGTCTCCCAGGTTCAAGTGATTCTCCTGCCTCATCCTCCCGAGTACCTGAGACTACAGGTGTGCACCAACACGTACAGCTAATTTTTGTATTATTTAGTAGAGATGGGGTTTTGCCATGTTGACCAGGATGGTCTTGAACTCCGGACCTCAAGTGATCCACCTGCCTCGGCCTCCCAAAGCACTGAGATTACAGGTGTGAGCCACTGTACCCGGCCTTCTGTCTCTTTTTATTTATCGTTTTTATTTGAAATTTATTTGTTAAAAAACTGTTTCATTTGTTCTAGGAGTTTCACAGCCTGCATTTTTCTGATTGCATCCCATTGTATAGTTTAACATGTTTTTTTGTTCTGTAGATTTTCTCTAAACTGGTAATGGAATCTGCAGTAATGGAAATGCTCTGTATCTGTTGTTCTAATATAGTAGACTCTAGCCACGTGTGGCTATTAAGTGCTTTTAATATTACTATCATGACTAAGGAATTGAAAATTTAATTTTAACTAATTTAAATATGAATATGAATAATCACTGTTAAATAAATTTTACTATCCACAGATTGGACAGTACAGAATTGAAGGCTTGATTAAGGCTTGGCCTCTGATTTTCTTTAAAATTGTATATTTTTAAAAATTCACTTTAAATTCTTTGTCTTGTACACTTCTTTTTTGAGTTCTATGAGTCTTTGACCTATAGCAGTTTGAATTTTCAATTTTTATTTCTCAATTCGTATCCTGTTTAACACTGTCATATTTGTTATGATAGGTGTAATTACATTTTGCCTTTACTAGCCTTGTTCTTATTATTTCTCTTTAGGAGAAATTGTAGACATTTTTTTTGATTTTAGTCGTAGAATATTAAGAATTATAAATATAAGAGGTAACTGTGAAGATCAAGTGTGCGTTATAAGATAAGAACATGTAAAGCTAGAGTTTGATTGGGTAGTCAGAATCAAATCAAAATACTATAGTATTTTTGAATAAGGAATTTATTGTAAGGATTAGACCTTATGCAATTGTGGGAGGAGCTGGGAAAGTAAGATCAGATAAACCCATTGTAAGTCGAGGAGCATATTGAATGTGTATTGCTTTTGCACTGTTGTAAAGTTGAGAAATCTTAAGTTGAATCATTGTAAGTTGAGGCTGTCTGTACTCTGTACTTAGTCCTTCTTTTTCTATCTGGTCACATGTAACTGGTATTTTTAACTTCGTTTACTACCCATACCCTATTGCTTTGCTGTCAGCAAGCATCTCAGCTGGATATGGTTCCATCTCTGGTGAAGTGGTCCACACCTGTATTCCAGGAGGGTCTATTATCCAGGAGAGCTATGGTATGGTTCTAGTCTGAGTTTGAAGTCCTGAGAACTGGGAGAGCTGATGATGTAAGCTCTGGTGGGAGTCTGAGCCTGAAAGCAAGAGAAGATTGATGTTGCAGCTCAAAGACAGCAAGGCAGAGAGAAAGCATTCTTTCTTACTCAGGCTTTTATTCTCTTCAGACCTTCAACAGATTGGATGAAGCCCACTCAAGTTAGGGAGGGCAATCTGCCAATTCAGATATTAATCTCCCTCGCAGACATACCCAGAAATAGTGTTTAACCACATATTTGGGCACCGAATGACCCAGTCGGGCTGATAAAAAATTCACCATCACATCCCCTTTTCTCCTTCCTCCTTGTCCCTGGTAACCTCCATTCTACTTTCTTTTCTATGAATTTGACCACTTTAGATACCTTATATTAAGTGGAATCATACAGTGTTTGTGTTTTTGTGATGAGAAACATAGTAAGACCAGTGAATCCTATGGAAACAATCTTATTTCCATACTTCATTTGCTGTAAAATGCATTCTCTGATCAGAAGCAATGCCATTTGGAATACATGATGGTGAATTAAAGTATTTTGTGTACACATGGATGGTGGTTTGGTCAGAAACGTTATGGTTAGGGAAGGAAAATCTGTATTCAGAGTAAGTGTCTATCTTAGTAAGAATAAAGCATTAGTAAGAATAAAGCATTGCCCATTCCATGATGAAAGTTACTCAGTGTGATCAACCTGCCACCGAGTTGCTATCTCATCCTCCCAGAGAATGGTGTCATATCATGGTCTCAGTGTTTGTTTTTGCTATTGGTGAATTTGGCACTCAACAGGAGTTGTAACCCAATCAGCTTTGGTGAATGGAAGTTCATATTGCTGAGCCTGTGTATTACCTCTTTTGCTATGACTCTTTTGTTCAATTTTGTAAAGACAAAGATGGCTAGGAAAAAACATTGGTTGATATCCATAGAATACTTCATTTTGCCCTCCTGATTATTAAGATCCTTGTCTACTGAAGTTGATCTGGGCACAGTGCCCATTTGAAGAAGTCTGTCCATATATTCTTCCCCAGACAACCTTGTTACCAATTTTCTATTCACACTCTTTCCAAGTCCCTAACCATTCAGCAAAATGGTTAGATACCACACATGAATTGGTGTATATTTGTATCTTTGGTCATCTCTCATTCTAGGAAGAATGATAATCACATCCACTACTTGAAGTTCTGCTTACTGGAAGGATTCTTTTTACCACTGTTCTCCCGAGCCACCCTTGAGTGCGGCTGTAGTGCTGCTGCAGCTGCCTATTTTTGAATCATGTCACTGTAACATACAGAACCATCTATAAACCAAGCCCATTTTTTTTTTTTCTATTTGTCAGCTGGTCATAGAGAACTCTCCATGCATCCAAGGTGTGGGTTAAGAGAGAAAGCAATGTAACAGGAATAGAGCCCATGGGAATCTGGACTACTTGCTCATACAACTTACTTGTGCCTTCAGGACTTATATATCACTTTCATTTGATGAAAGAGTGCTCTTGTATATGCCAAAATTTATGGATCGGTAGATCACACAGTAACCATTTTATGATGGGCAACCTCTAGTCACATGGTGAATTGTTGGCCATGTATTCAGTATCTGCTGAGGACCAGTAGCAAGTCCAAAGCCCATTTTCAAAAGGAGAATAGTTATCTGTAGTGGATGCCTTGCTTTGCTTCTAACTCCTAAAAGTTTACACTATGATCCACTTATGAGGACCTGTGAAATGCTATATACATCTTGAATTTGAGTAGTTGCTACTTTCTGTTCATCAGGTCCATTCAGAATGATGCCATCAATTTAGTAGAGAATGAAGTGGAGCATGTGAGATCTTCGGTAATGGAGAGTTGATTAAGATTTGTACATACTAGATTGTGATAGAGAGCCAGAGTCGATATGGCTCTGTGGTAGGGCGGCAACAAAGGTATATTGCTGGTCCTGCTAGATGAAAAAAACTGGTTTTGGTGGTCTTTACTAAAGGGGTAGAATGAATAGCTTCATTCCAATTGCCAGAAAATATGTTGATTTGTTTCACAATGAAACTGCATATTTAATTGCAGCAGCAATTGGAGTCATACTGATTAATTCACTGTCATTCTGTAAGATCCATCTGTATTCTGCAGCAGCCCAGTTAGGTGAGTTGAATGCTGATGTGGTAGGAATCACCATGCCTTTATCTTTCAATCCTTTAAAAGGCAGTAATCTCTACAGTCTTGCCAGGAGTGTGGCATTACTTTCAATTTGTATTTTGGTAGGTAAAAGTTCCAGTGATTTCCTTTTGGCTTTTCCACTTGGTTTTCCTCTGTAATATCCCTCACTCTATAGGTCAGGTGACCACTGTGGACATTGTGCCAGTTGCTGCATTTGTCCTTTCTAACTATGTGTTCCAAACTCAGAGAATAACTATGGGGTGGGTTCGGGTACCTACTGGACCCACTAGAGAGAGGCCTCAGTTAAAACTCAGTTAATTACCTGACCTCTGTAAGCTCCTACCCTGACTACAGAAACCACAATAGCACATTTTATGTCTCCCTGAATTAATGGCAGTTCAGATCCAGTGTCCAGTTATCCCTGATAAGTGTAGTTAATTCCTCTCCCCCAGTACAGTTACCGTGTTAGATGGTTGCATGTTTCTTTGAGGAAGGTTAGGAGGAAGATTTACGGTATTTTTTGGCACTATGTCAGGATTGCTCACAGAGACCCATCCTCTTTATTCACAGGTCCCTAGGTCTGTGAATTAGCTCAAGTCTGAGAAGTATTTGAGGACTAGTTCTTCCTTTTTTGTTTACTTAAGTCCTGCTTCTGCTAATCAGACCTAGGACTTTTCTACTTATACAAACCAAATGAGACTTAACTATGCTGCCCATTTATTTTGGTTCTAGGAACACCATGATCAGTTAGCCAATGTCAGTGATCTCTGTAGGTCAAACCATTTTGTTTATTGCTTTGGCTCCACTACCCATTATGTTAAACATGTCCACTTTGTCTCTGGAAGTTAATTGCTACCATTTGGTCTCTGTTACCCAAGATCCAATCACTCACACTAAATTTAGGGAACCCATTTTGATGGCATCAGTGTTTGCTGTTATTCTTTGCCTTCTAGCCACATGGAGCTTATCAAGCTACACAGAGCTCATCAACGAAGCAGGGACTTCCGTTACTAATATATTTCTCAAGCTTTGGTAAAGGAAGTGTTTTTTGAATTTTCCCAAGACACATAGTTAGAGAGTGAGAAGGACTTACATAATAAATACTTTCCATATGTTAGAAAAGTTACGAACCATTTTCCCTAAGCACTCTAGAATGGGCACTAATGTTTGCAAGATAATGAAAGATGTTTATTTATAAACTTAGTGATTAAGACAATATACAGTGTTGTGGTCTGAGTTTAAAAAAAGTCTAACTGCCAATAAAATGTTTGTATTAGTGCTTTTAAAATGAAAACAGAATTTTCTTAGTTATCAGTACATTATATATTAAATGTTTGGATTTTATCAGGTGAAAACAAAACTCATTTGAACATTATTTTCTGTTTTCTACTACAAGATCAAAAATCAACACTAAGCAACAGAGTTCAGTTTGAAACATGAACGTGACTACTCATATTCTATATTGATAGCTGTATAAAAAAAGCTCTGTCTTTTGTCTATATTTGCCTTCCATTATTTCTTACTAATTCTCCCTTCTTGAGATCTTGTAGAAAAATGAAGTAGGTAACAAGATGATTAAGAAGATGGAGAAGATAGACTCCATTCACGAAAAGTTACTGTTTTTTTCTGTAGAACTATAGATTGCTGAAATAATGATGCCAGCTTGAAAAATAATGATTTATATGAGTTATGAAAAATTATTTAGTTTTTGAGATTGTCTAAAAGGAAATGTGTAAATAGAGGGCTGGGAAACTTTTTTCTACTCCACCTCCCCCTGTGGGCTACTAATTCAAGAAAAGATTTGCCAAAGTACAGCCAGAGTTGAAACCTACTTAAAAGTGAGAGGGAGAGATCGAAACAGGGTGTGGTGAGTGAAAGTAACCCACATATTTGGGCACCCAGTGACCCAGTCAGGTTGATAAAAAATTCACCATCACATCCCCTTTTCTCCTTCCCACTTGTCCCTGGTAACCTCCATTCTACTTTCTTTTCTATGAATTTGACCACTTTAGATACCTTATATTAAGTACAAGTATAGACAGAGGGAGAGGGAAGCTCAGGATTTTGAGTTGATGTTATTCAAGTATAAAGTGTTCCTGATATATTCTATTCTTCATTTGGAATTTGACTTTTGAAAAGCTAATTATGATCACTGTTCAGATCTTTTTTGCTACTCTTTATTTGTGAGTTTTTAAACCTTTCTTTGATAGGATAGCTTTTATAGTTCATTGTTTTTTGGGCCATACTGCAGTGATTAGAAGATTATTAGGTTAAGTCAAATCACTCAATAAGGTCCTTGGTTTAGGGTGACCCTTTTGTTTTTATTTGTAAGCATTTTGTCAGGTTAAGGGACCAGTAAGTGTCTCTTTTTATAATAAATTTGGGTGGGATATTGTCTTAGTTCCTTTTGTGCTGCTATAACAGAATGCCTGAGACTGGGTAATTAATAAAGAAAGGAGATTCATTTCTTACAGTTCTGGAGGCTGGGAAATCCAAGATTGAGGGGCCAACATCTGGTGAGGGCCCTTATGCTACATCATCTCATGGTAGAAGATGAAAGGGCAAGACAGAGCAAGAGTTGGGGAGAACTCACTTTTATAACAAACCTACTTATAAGATAATAAACCCATTCCTGTGATGATATTAATTCATTCATGAGGATAAAGCCCTCATAACCCAATAACCTCTCAAAGATTCCACTTCTCAACACTGCATTGGGGATTAAGTTTCCAACACGTGAACTTTGGAGGACATATTCAAATCGTAGCAGCTGGAGGCTGAGCAAGATGGCTGAATAGAAGCCTCCAGTGATCATCACCCCCACAGGAATACCAAATTTAACAGTTATCTAGGCAAAAAAAAGCACCTTCATAAGAACCGAAAATCAGATGAGCAGTCACAGTACCTGTTTGAAACTTCATATCACTGAAAGAGGCATGGAAGATGGTTGAAAGACAGTCTTGAATTGCTGACACCACCCCACTTCCATGCTCCAGCAGTGGCTATGTGGTGGGGGGAGTCTATGCACTTTGGGGAGGGAGAGCACAGTGATTGTGGGACTTTGCATTGAAGCTCAGTGCTGCCCTGTCACAGTGGAAAGCAACACTGAGAATAAGCCAGTGCTCACGGAGGGAACATTTAGACTAGTCCTAGCCAGAGGGGAATTGTCCATCCTAGCAGTTGGAATTTGAGCTCTGGCAAGCCTTGCCACTGTGGACTAAAGTGCTCAGGGTCCTAAATAAACTTGAAAGACAATCTAGGCCACAAGGATTGCAACTCCTAGGCAAGTCCTAGTGCTGTGCTGGGCTCAAAGCCAGTGGACTTAGAGGGTATGTGACCTAGTGAGGCACCAGCGGGGGCAGCAAAGGGAGTGCTTGCAGTACCCCACCTCCAAATTCAGGCAGCACAGCTCACAGCTCTGAAAGAGACCCCTTCTTTCTGCTTAAGAGGTGAGGGAAGAGTAAAGAGAACCTTTTCTTGCAACTTGGACACCAGCTCAGCCACAGAAGGATAGGGTACAAGGCAGAGTCCCGAGACACTCATTCCAGGCCTTGGCTCCCAGATGACATTTCTAGACACACCCTTGGCCAGACGGGAATCCACTGCCTTGAAGTGAAGGGCCCAATCCTGGCAGGATTCATCACCTACTGACTAAAGAGCCTCTGGGGCCTGAATAATCAGCAGCAATACCCATGTAGTATACACCATGGACCTTTGGTGAGACTCTCAGATCTGCTGGTTTGAAGTGTGGCCCAGAACATTCACAGCTATAGTGGCTATGGCAAGAGATTCTTTCTGCTTGAGAACAGCAGAGAGAATAATAAAGGGGACTTTGTCTTGCAGCTAAGTTAGCTTGGCCACAGGGTGGTAGAGCACCAAGTGGGTTCTTGGGGTCCTTGATTCCAGGCCTTGGCTCTTCGATGGCATTTGTCGACCTGCCCTTGGCCAAAGGGGAGTCTGCTGCCCTGAAGGATGATTCCCAGACCTGGCAGCATTCACCACAAACTGACTGAAGAGCTCTTGGACCTTCAGTGAGCATTGGCAGTAGCCTGGAAGTACTCCTTGTGGGTTTGTGGCAGTGGTGGCCAGGGGGAGAGACGCCTCTGCTATGGAAATGGGAGGGAAGACTGGGAAGGACTTTGTCTTGTGCCAGTTCAGCCTCAGTAGAATAGAGTACTAGGTAGATTCCTGAGGTTTCCAATTCCAGGCCTTGGCTTCTGGACAGCATCTCTGGATCTTCCCAGGACCCGGGGGAGCTTGCCATCTTGAGGAGAAGGACACAATCCTGGCTAGCTTCACTACCTGCTTATTGTAGAGCCCTAGGGCCTTGAGCAAACATAGGCAGTCGCCAGTTAATGGTTACAGCAGGTCTTGGGTGATGCTCAGTGCTGTGCTGGCTTCAGGTTTGACCTAGTGCAGTCCTACTGGTGGTGGCCACAGGGGTGCTTGTGTCACTTCTCCCCCAGTTTTAGCTCAGCACAGAGAGAGACTGTTTGGGAGAAAGTAAGAGAAGACAACAAGAGTCTCTATGTAGTAATCTAGAGAATTCTTCTGGATTTTATCAAGACCACAGAGGTGGTGCCTCTGTGAGTCTGCAGGAGCCACAGTGTTATTGGGCTTGGGGTGCCCCCTAATGCAGATATAGCTACAGTGGCCAAAAACTTAGATCACAACACCTAAAGACCTTTAAATACTGGGAAAGCCTTCTCAGGAAGGACAGGTACTAATAAGTCCAGACTGCATAGACTAAAATAAATAAATAACTCGTCAATGCCCAGACACTGAAGAACATCCGCAAGCATCAAAACCATCCCAGAAAACATGACTTCAGCAAACAAACTAAATAAGGGACCAGAAACCAACCCTGGAGATACAGAGATATATGACCTTTCAGATAGAGAATTCAAAACAACTGTTTTGAGGAAACTCAAAGAAATTTCATATAACACAGAGAAGTAATTCAAAATCCTGTCAGATAAATTTAACAAAGAGACTGAAATAAAAAGAATCAAGCAGAAATTCTGGAGTTGAAAAATGCAGTTGACATAATGAAGACTGTGTCAAAGTCTCTTAATAGTAGAATTGATTAAGCAAAAGAAAGAATTAGTGAGCTTGAAGACAGGTATTCGAAAATACACCGTCAGAGGAGACAAAAGAAAACAATAAAAAAGAATGAAGCACTCCTACAGGATTTAGAAAATAGTCTCAAAAGGGCAAATCTAAGAGTTATTGGCCTTCAAGGCAGGGGGGGTGGGGGGCGGGGTGGGGGAAAGAGAGAGAGAAGGAAAGTTTATTCAAATGGATAATAATAGAGAACTTTCCAAAGCTAGAGAAATATATCATTATTCAAGTACAAGAAGGTTATAGAACACCAAGCAGATTTAACCCAAAGAAGACTCCCTCAAGGCATTTAATAATCTAGCCATAGCAGACATAAAGCTTACTTTGTACTTCAACTAAAGCTTTATTATATAAACATTTTCAGGAAAGAAAACTTTATTTTATGTAGAATATAAGAATGTTCATAGGTCAGTAAGGAGAGGGCATTTTGTCCCATTACTCTTCAGCACTCATATTAAGATGATTTTATTCTTCTGAATTTCTAAGAGGAAGTTTTCTGCCTTATTGTAAAAACGCAGATTTCCCGAGTGTCCTTGAATGATTTATTCATGGTCTACTTGTGTAGTAGCAAAAGAAAAGAATTATACATTACATTTTTTTAATCTTGTGCAAGAGAGGAATTTAAAAATATATATTTGGTAAGACCTTTAATAAAGTTTTTAATGAGTTGTCTTTCCAACTCATAGTCATTACAAAGAGTACTGTCTCCTCTATCATCGTGGCTCAGAACAGTGTATTTCTTTTCCTAGCTGTCATATGTGTTGTTTCCACATTACTTTTGGTTTTTAAGTTAAATGTTCCTCTTCTGTTAAAGAAAAACCAAGTTGTACCCATATATAAGTTGGTGCTTAAATTATACCTTGATAAATGTCATAAATATATTAATAACATTTTCTCCAAGATTTAAACATGAGATATCACCAATACTCTGAGCTGAATAAAGTTGCTCTATCATTAACTAAGAATTTTTTCCCCTTTCTTCCTTCTTTATTACTGCCTTCCCCCACTTCTCCATAAGTTCTAATAATAGAATATTTGAAGAATGGATAAATGATGTCATATAATTTTTTATTTACTATCTTTCTCTCATTAAACCTTAAATTCTATAAAGACGGAGGCTATACCTTTCTTGTTTATCTTCGTATGCTTAATGCCTGATTAGTATGTAGTAGGAATTCAGTAAATTAGTTGAATGAATGAATAGTAGGACGTATAATATGAATGCTGCTCTTAAAATTTATCTTCGTTGAAAATCTGTTTCATGTATATTGAAATATTTATATTATAAAGTATGATGAGAAGAAATAACAAGAAAAGAAAAATATTTTCAATGTGAATATTTTAAAACTGAATTTGCTACTTGCTTTTTAACACTTAAAGAATAGTGCAATCAGCAATCAATTTTTTAAATATATTTTTTTATTATACTTTAAGTTCTAGGGTACATGTGCACCACGTGCAGGTTTGTTACATATGTATGCATGTGCCATTTTGGTGTGCTGCACCCATTAACTCGTCATTTACATTAGGTATATCTCCTAATGCTATCCCTCCCCCCTCCCCCACCCCACAACGGCCCGGTGGGTGATGTTCCCTTTCCTGTGTCAAGTATTCTCATTGTTCAATTCCCACCTATGAGAACATGCAGTGTTTGGTTTTTTGTCCTTGCGATAGTTTGAATCAACAATCAATTTAAAGTAGTTTTTGAAACTCAACTTTTTGGATTAATACTTGGAGCTGAATTTGATCATGTGACCTTTATTAGCTCAACTAACATAATTTATGGCCCAACTAAATTAAAGTAGTTTGAGGGCATAACATGGAAATGCTCATATTTTTACCATGAGTATCAGTTTTAAGGGTTTTAATTAAAACATGATGTAGGCTATGTAGATAATAGCATTTTTATTGTTTATTTCAAATTGTAACTTGAGAATTTTAAGGATTGAAGAATATTTCCAAGTATAACAGAAAATTATATACTCTTGGGTTCAGAAATTATTATTTAAGAAAAATAGTGCAGTATAAAAGGCCTGACTAATCAGAAACACAAGGACCACAGTAAGTGTACATAACTCCCCCAAACAATGGTAGTGTAGACTTCATTTAATTGTTGGATAAAAGGTATGTACAAACACTGCCGTTACTTAGGAGACATGAAAAAAAAAAACAAAGACAAAAACAAAGCTAACTACCATGTGGGTCTTGATAAGGTAGAAAGTAGTCATAAATTTAAATTTGATATATTATGAACTTTAATTTGGCCACTTGTTTAGAAAGGCTATTAATACTTGGCCATACAGCAGTATACTTGGAGAATAAAATTCTACTCAAGGTTTCATAATGTCTTTTCAGCTCTACCTAATTGTAGTATCTCTGTTACTATTTGCCTAAGTTTTGTCCCTTTGTGACTTTAAGGGTATATTTTCATCCTATATTTTTCTCTAGGCATCCACAAGGACAAAGATAAACCTCCCAGCTTCTCTGTTGTCCTTGAGACGTTGAGGCGTACCTTGACAGATTACCAGAACAAGCTGGAAGATGCATCTAATGAGGTAACACTTGCACTGTTTGGCTCCACATATATAGCCTTTGGCCTGTACCAGTACGTATTCCTTGCTTGTTACAAAGGTCAAAAAGATTGGGAATGTTGAACTGACAGCTTCACAGGTACAAAAAATAATAAATTATCTTTCGCTGTTCTTTCTTTAAGTGTGGCCTAAAGTCATGTCTCACTTACGTTTTTGTAACTCTTCAGTCACACTATTATTTTCAAAGTTATAAAGACTCTATCACTTCTTGATCTTCATAATTTATATGTTTTAACTTAATGAAAACACTATGCGAATAGTTTAAGTTAATATGTACTGTATTTAAATGTTAATGTGTTTTTATGACATTTGGTATAGCTACTGGAAATTTAGATTTTGTCAGTGTTTTAGGTTAAGATTTCTACAAACTGTGGAAGTCTCAATAAAAAAGAGAGAAATTAGTTTTCATTCTCTAAAGGCAGTAAAGTGTTGTTAGAAGTTTTTAAAAAACAAATATCTGTTTGATGTAGCCTGGGAGCTTTTAGTTTGCTGATTGAAAAAGCTCATGCTTCTATTTATCATCTCATTTGTATTGTTTAATATGTGGGTTGATAATTTTCTTGGGTATTAAAATGTTTTATGAATTTGTGCTTTAAAAATTGAAGAGTTTGTCTAGTTACATCTTGTCAAATTAGCATATGAAGTAATTACATTAAATACAATTAGTTAGCAAAGCAACAAACAGATTGTTGGAGTCAGACAAGTCACATAGCATGGAATTTGGAGTTTATCCTTGTGTTTGTCTCTTTTTTCATATAATATAAATGCCATAAAACGGTTACATTTCACATTTCATATGCGGCTTATTTCATTTTAGCTTGCTAAGATGAACAAAGAAGGAAAAGTGAGTCTTTTTAATACCCTGGGTAATTGTTCAAAAGGCATAAAAGAAAATGACCATCGAAATAATTAAATTTCTATGAAGAACAAATATTACGAAGTCTTTCCCAGTGAGACAAGACAACCTGTATTGTTAGTAGTTTATGAAACTCTTCTGAAGCCTAGGTCTGGAAGCTGCAGGGTAACTAGGAACATATTACCCACAGCGAATTGTTATTTGGGAGGATGAATGTCACATGATCCTCAGCACAGTTGAAAAGTCGACTCAGCAGGCTTTGGCTTAGTAATGCGCTTTGTTGTGAACCAGTGCCAGAGACAGCAGTGGGGAGACCAAGGGGGTGGCTGCAAAGAAAGCAAAAAGAGCAGTCTGACAGAAAGAAGAATGAACTGTCAGAGAAAATAAATCACAAGCGGTGCAGGACCAACTGATGACCTGCCACAAGCCTTCCCAGTAGGACTGCATGTGACCGACCCTGAAGTTGTCATATGGAGTGAGAGACCAGTGAATACCCTCATGATGTATAGAAAGAACAGTCTTCTGCTCTGTTCTTTTTTATTTACTTATAGATGCCCCTGCTTCTGGCATTTTGGTCCAGTAGGATTTTAAGAATAAAGTTGTATTTGTTTACAATAAGAATGAAATCCTTTATCTGGACGTGTGGTAAAAGTACAGTAACATAAGTGATATTTTAAGCTTGAATGCTTTCTTTTCTTTTTAGCCACATGAACTTGTGACAGAAGCTGTATAGCATTTAACCAAAAGAAATAATTTTTTAAAGACTCTTAATTACTATTGAAAAATTTATATTTAAGTAATTGCATAAAAAGCACTTAAAGATTAACTTTTGAGTTACCCATCCCTGAAAAATGTGAAAAAGTTACTTACATTTTCTTTCATCAGCTAAACAGCATGAATGATGCTAAGGAAAAGGCATGTAATGAACTTGATTCTACGAAACAGAAGATAGACTCTCACACTAAAAATATAAAGGTATTATTTAGAATAACTTTTACCTTTTGTATTAAGAAACAAATATAGTTATCTAGGGAATATTTTAAAGTAGAGATATTGAAGTTCCTGAAAATATATATTTCTATTTTTTAAAGTATGTATGGATAGAATTTTAATTTTTTCTTGTTGATTAAGAGTAACAAGAATTTTTTTTCATTTAAAAAATTAAAACTTGATTGGAAATTGTTTTGGTTAAAGGAAAATTTATTTCCCAGATTTAATTATAATACCTTATGAGATTCAAATAATTATTTAAGATGAAATGTCCAGCCTTAGGTACATATTAAACATATTTTACATAAGCACATCATATTTGGAGTCAGTTTTTATCATTTTAGGGTGGAGCCATTGTTTTCAGTACATCATGTCTGTTAATGGGCTGAGACCACACCTGGCTAAGGCCCAGGACTATAGTTTATTTTAGTTTCTGTGCTGGTTTTATGTACTACATCTTTGCAAAATTATACTGAGTCAACTCTCAGAAGTTTCCCAGTATTGCTGGAATTTTATTATGTTGTTTCATGTTGGGTTTGTCATGGACACACTTCAAAAGAATTTGTTAGGTTTAAGGAATAAACAGTTCAGCAGAATTTTGTGCCACATATTTGAGATTTCTATAAGTGGTTGGGATGTCATTGGAAAGTAAATGTTCTTATATTAAATGTAAGAAATTTATTTTAAAATATTTAAAAATTTTTGAACTACAACGTTGTTTTAAAAAAAAATAGGTTGAAAGGAAACTCCCTTGAAAGAACTTTTTGGAATAAGCCATCATATTAACATTTTATGTAAATGTTTAAACATAACAAATGTTCTAATTTTTGAGCTAAGATATTATATTTAGAAAATACATTCAGTAAAATATTTTAATGTAAACAAATGCTTGCCTGCCTTTGTGATTCTTTTATTTTAAAGCTTTGAAAATTTTCAATATGTGTTTTACACTAGTGTCCCCTCACCCCTTGTTGGCTGGCCTTTCTACAATCTCTTTATTTGGTACCTATGACAGGAACTTCAGGATAAACTGGCTGATGTTAATAAAGAGTTAAGTCATTTACGCACTAAATGTGCAGACCGAGAGGCTTTAATAAGCACCTTAAAAGTGGAACTACAAAATGTGCTGCACTGTTGGGAGAAAGAAAAGGCTCAGGCAGCCCAGTCTGAAAGTGAACTGCAGAAGCTTTCCCAGGCTTTCCATAAGGATGCAGAGGTATTACCTGAGACTCAATGACTGTCAGGAAGGGCCTTTCACTAATCTCAGTGTTATACATAAAGTGACTATTTTTACTTGTATTTAATTAAGAAAATTGTTCTGAGCATAGTATTTTGAAATGTTTGTGACAGCTGCAAAATCACTCCATTACTCTTGTGTCATTCTCTTTTGTGAGAGAAGTACTATAACTTGCACAACTAATTTTTTTGATTATCATTTGTACAACTATCTTTTTTGACTTTTAGAACATTGTAACTCAAGTAACTATGCTCCTAACAGTCCTTTGAAGGTTCCTGTTTGCCAATGACAAAATTATTTTTTATTTCAGTAGCTTGGTAGATTGATGGTGGAAAGAATAAGTATTTTATAATCAGATAGACCTGAACTTGGATGCTGATACTTCTGTTTATAAATGATGTGGCTGTGGACAAGCTATATAGCTTAGCCTCTCCACATCTTAGTTTCCTTTTTTTTTTTTCTTTTTTGAAACAAAGTCTTGCTCTGTTGCCCAGGCTGGAGTGCAGTGGCGCGATCTGGGCTCATTGCAACCTCCACCTCCCAGGTTCAAGTGATTCTCCTGCCCCAGCCTCCTGAGTAGCTGGGATTACAGGTGTCCACCACCATGCCCGGCTAATTTTTGTATTTTTAGTAGAGATGGCGTTTCACCATGTTAGCCAGGCTTGTCTCGAACTCCTGACCTCAGGTGATCCACCCACCTTGGCCTCCTAAAGTACTGGGATTACAGGCCTGAGCCACTGTACCTGGCCTAGTTTCCTTATTTGTAAAACAGTAATAATATCTACTTGAACAGATAGCCTCCTTACTCTGTATAATTATAGGATGTTAATAAAAATTTAGAAAAATAAAAGTCCCATAAAATTAAAACTTTTCATTTAGACACCCTGGAGAGTTGCCTATCCATTATTAATGACTTATAAAAATATTATGACACAAATTTCATGTTTTGTTTAAGCCTCTGTGAATGGAATTATCTTCTAGTTCTTTTTACCCTATGGGTTATAGAGCTAGTCTAGCTAGTGGAACTGGTTTATCTAAGTCATCCTGCATATTGAATTCATTACTCCAACAAATATGAACATGAATGCCAAGAGAGTAAAAAGGAAACATTCTTTCCACTCTTTTTACAGTCTGGGATTTAAATTGTGTCCACATGAAGGGGTTGGAATTGCTCTACACATCAGATAATGATTAAAGTAAAGGAAACTAGAAGCCTGACTGTATTGTAAAGTCAGCATGTCTACAGCACTGTGGTTGGGTTCAACATGTGTGAATTGATTTTGGATTTTGGAGTCTCTTTTCATGCTAAATGGATGATTATCATGCTTGGTTTATCACAGCCCAAGCAAAAAGGACATAATAGCGACACAATGAATTATCCTTGAGGATGAACTTCCTTGAGAACAAACGTGATCAGTAGGCAAAACACAGGAGGAAGATTTTTATGTATTTGTTAAGTTATATTTAATAAGACTTTTAAACATTTTGACCTAGTTAAATAATGCAAAAGTCATCATTAACTGCTTATGAAAAGGTATAGCATATTTGTGAAAAAATCTGATTTCTTAAATTTGTTAACTACATTTTCAAATTTTTTGATTTTTAAATTATTGCATTTGGAAAAAAAGTAAGGTGGCATACATAGTGAACTGAAGATTTACATTTTGATATTTGTAAGAAAATGTTCTCTATAATTTCTAATTATAAAACTTTTACATATGCTATATTCAGTTTTTATAAAATCTATAATGGACTTTCTAAATTTTTCTTTTTAAATTTGTCTCTTTTAAAAGTTTTCTTCCTGCTGATCTATTAAAAAATCTTGAGGGAACTTATTTTATCTACATAAAATAAAAATAGTCATTTTGCAGCTTTACAATTACCTTGTCTTAGAGTTCCATGCTTTGGTACTTTATAGATGAAACACCTTATAAAGAGAGCTATATGACATTATAGTAAGTAAACCCTCCTCGTGTGTTCAAATGTGATCTGCTTTATATGAATTCTGCAGCATAGTAAGTGTTCCTAAGTCATTCAGCAATGGATAGTTTAATTACTGAAGTGGTAATATAATTTTAAAGGACTTTTAAAAAACATATTTCTAATTGGACATTTTCGAAAGTATGTCTTGAGCAGCTATATCCATTTTTTTTGCTGTTACTTTATAATATTTAAACACCTACAAATGCCCAGTGTGCCAAATACTATATGAACTTATAAGTGGGGAAAACAAATGAGCCCATCTTCCATATCTTTCATATCACTATCTGCTTTGCCTAAGGGGCTTGGGATAGATTTCCTATAAGTAGTAAGTAAACTGGAATCTCTGGAGGAAGAAGAAAGCTGAGTAATTGTATCCATGTAAAGTACAGATATTGGTATAACTTTTTTTCATAAGAGTTGAATAACACCTTTTTTCTGTATTGTTTTTTGACAAGTAGTATCTATTTTGGCAAATGTAACTATTAAATTATAGAATTACTATACTGAGTTACAGTTAGATAGGCTTATAAACAATGAGTCCAATCCATATGCTTCGTGTGATAGCTAAGGAAACTTAGGCCTGAGCAGGTGTTTACTCAAATCACAACCATCAGTAGCAGAGCTGGGGATGAATCTTGGTCTTCTGGCTTCCAGACTTCAGATTTTGATTTTGAATACCAAGTGTAAGCAATTCCAAATGTTTTATCTGGTGCTTAGTTTTGAATATAAAAAAACTCATTAAAATATTCTGAGACTTGAGTATTGTAATTCCTTTTCAGGTTTTTGAAATTAACTCTTCACCATTAGTATTATGTATTTTACTTCTTACAATGTTTATATACAGCAATTAATTTTTCTTTTTTTTTTTTTCCTGCAGGAGAAGCTAACCTTCCTTCACACCTTGTATCAGCACTTGATAGCAGGCTGTGTGCTCATAAAACAACCAGAAGGCATGCTGGATAAATTCTCTTGGTGTGAGCTTTGTGCAGTCTTACAGGAGAATGTTGATGCCCTGATTGCAGACCTCAACAGGGCTAATGAGAAGGTAACTGTCCTCAGGCACCAGATACCTCTATTAAATTCAGTGACATTTGTCCACATCACAGTATCATTAAGAGGGGCTGACATTCATCTTATTTCAAAAAGAATTTGGATGTTAATAATTCAATACCATTAATTATGGCTTGTCTACAACTCGGTTTGATGCCATTGCTGTGGGCATGTAAATGTGACTGAAGTCTGTATGAAGTCTCTAAGCTCCACTTTCTGTGCAGGACATGCTAATACTACTAGCCAGTATTAGCCACAGGGACCTAATTAAAAGAAAATAAATTAATCTTACTGATGAAGCAATTCAAAGAACTTAGTCATTTACATTAATAAACCAACTCTTTATGTTAGCATAAAATAGAAACAGGATATAGTTATTCAAAAACATGATCTTAAAATTCTTTGCTTAGGAAATATAAGGTGTTATTTTTAAAAGCTTAAACATTTTAAATTATATGCTTACGATTTGCATCTTGAAATACAACAAAGTGTATATTAGAAAACTCACTCCATGCTTTAGACTGCAAAAAGTGTATTTTATAGGAGAATATAGTAGACCTTTATGGTGGCATTACTATCTCACAAGTCTAGGAAATCAGTCTCCAACAAATGTTTAAAAACCTGCTTTTGGTCATAGAAAATTACAGTGGCTTAGCAGATCAACATATGCCACCATTAAAGACACATTGGTTCTTATCCTGGGTCTATTGAACTGGTCAGTACTGTGTTTATGTGGTTTAGTTTCCAGGTCTTAGTTGCAATGACATTTGCTCTTGAGGGACAAGAAGAGAAAAACTGTCCCATAAGTTAAAAAAAAATTCTGTTGAAGTAAAAAAACAGCATATTGACCTAATTTCAGGGTGATATTTTTTATTATTGAGCATTTTATCTTGGTCCTATTGACAAACACAACCATAGACACTGAGATGTAGGGCTAAGAAATGAGGGAATAAATTGTGAGAGGCACAGATGCTATTCTTGATTGTGAATGTGTACATGATGGATTTGAAAATTAAAGATAATTAAAATGAATGTGTTTTAACCCTATGAGATGGTATTATATTTTTAATAGTTTTCATTGTTTCAAAACATCCTTAATAGTCATACATTTTAGAAAATGAGGATTTTCTTTCCAGAGTTTGAATGTGAAACAAAAAATGGTTAGAACATTGTGCTTTATTTCATGTAAACTGCTTGCAGATTTTTAAATCTTATTTACTTTCTTTCCCATGGAGATATTTGAATAGCTTGAGCCTTGGTTCCAGAAGTAACAGTATCCTTCTCAATCTCAATCAAATTAATTATAGAATAAGTAACTTCATTAGAAAGAGCAGATGAAAAATTTGCCATCTAAGTATACAAGTAACACAATTTTCTGCTAACGTGTGGCAGTTTACACTGCTATTTTCTTTTTTTAAATTTATTTACATTTTATGTTAAAATTTTTATATGATCTTAAGGAATAAAATATATTAGGACATTTTGGGTGTTTTATTGGGGGAGATGACACAAAGAAATAGCTTGTGAGCATATTTCCTTCTCTGTTGCATCTCCCTGTATAGATAAACCATCTAGAGTATATCTGTAAAAACAAGTCTGACACGATGAGAGAGCTTCAGCAGACTCAGGAAGACACCTTTACCAAAGTGGCAGAACAGATCAAAGTCCAAGAGAGCTGCTGGCACAAACAAAAGAAGGAACTAGAGCTGCAGTATTCTGAACTCCTCCTGGAGGTGCAGAAGAGGGCACAGGTATGCTACCTTTTCAAAGAGCTTTAAAAAATGGGTTACTCAGTGTAACCATTAGAAACTTTTTTTTTTTTTCAGAAGCAGTGCTAAATCAGTTTAAACTTCTTAAGAACTTCATAGAACTTCTTTAGATGCACATACATATGTTTAGATACACACACATATGTGTGTGTGTATGGGTGTGTATATTAAGGATTGTCTTTCATGTAAGTTTGGAAATATATGGGTTTCTGATTAAAATATCCCAAAATGCATTGATCAGTTAATTAAATGCTAAAATTATATTTCCTTTATTTATTTTTAAAATAAAAGATTATAGTATTTGGTAATATATTGTCAGTTTTAGCGTAGGTATTCCTTTATCTGGTTTACTTCATTTGTGGAGGTTCCTATGTGAACCATCATTTAAATTTATTTGGGGTTAAAATCTCTTATGCCTGCTGATATTATATAAGAACTAGGTTATAGTTGTAGGCCTTGTAGCAAAAGTAATTCACTATGAGTTGTATTATGTATTATATCTTGATTGAGAGTAGAAGTTACGGGTTGTTAACATAACCATGTATTTTTTCTACACAAATTATCATCAACATTATTTATATTGTTAACTATCATCTTCACCTAATCAGGAATAACATGATGATAGGGTATACTTTTTTGGCATTGAATTTATTAATAGGTCACTTTTGTTCCTAAGTTAGGATACTTAGGAACCAGAAGGTTGTATATTCTTCCCATGGTTGATTTGGTATTTAACCTCTTTATTTGATCCATTCATGCTTATATTGGCAAGTCTAATTAAAAATAACCAAACTATATAAATATATATACACACATATATAAATAAAATTATTATTATTATATTAAATAAGGCCATTCTGTATCCCCAAATTTAAAGGTCGTATATGAACTTATGCCTTTCTGTATGAATTTGAATGAATCAACAAGCGTGCCATCTAAAAGTAGTAATTTTTTCGTTGTATGCAGACTACTATATTATATGCTCTGCATTTTCTAATATTGAAGTAAAAGAGCTAAACAATTTATTTTAATTTTGTAGAGGTAGCATTGATATACAGTGACATGCACAGATCTTAAGTGTATAATTTGATGTTTTTAAAAAGTATTTATTTGATATGTAATATTTGTACATATTTATGGGGTACATGTGATATTTTGATACAGGCATAGAATGTGTAATGCTCAAGCCAGAGTAAGATATCTATCACCTTGAGCATTTTTCATTTCTTTGTGTTGGGAACATTTCAGATCTTCTCTTCTTGCTATTGTGAAATACACAATATATTGTTGTTAATAAAGTCACCTTACTGTGCTTTTGAACACTAGACCTTATTCCTTCTATCTAACTGTATGATTGTGCCCTTTAACCTACCTCTCTCCATCCCTTTCCTCCCCCAACACACCCTTCCTAGACTGTAGTAACTACAATTTGATGTTTTGATCAACATAAACACCCATGTGATCATTACCCCATTTAAGACTTCAAACATTTTCATTACCCTAGAGTGTTCTCGTGTTCTCTCTTCCAGTCAGTTTTACGCCTCATAGGCAACCATTGTTCTGATGCCTGTCATCGTAGATTAGTTTTCACCTGTTCTTGAATTTCATGTAAGTGGAATCATTCAATAGTCTGGTGATTGACTAATTTCACTCAATATTAATGTTCTGAGCATAATGTCATTTATGTTGTTTTGTGAATCAGTACTTCATTCTTCTTTATGGTCACTAGCGTTCCATTTTATCACAGCACCACTATTTGATGGATTGTGGGTTGATGGATATTTGAGTTGTTTCTGTTTTTTAGATATTGTAAGTAAAATTGCCACAAACATTATTGTGCAAGTCTTTTGTCAACATATGGTTTTATTTCTCTTGCTTAATTACTAAAGTGCAGTTGCCAGGTCATGGGATATATGTGTGTTCATAAGAAACTGTCAAAAGTTTCTAAAAAATGCTTGTGTCATTTGTTATTCCCACCAGCAACATATGTAAGTTTCCATTGTTCTACATCCTCTGCAGCACTTGGTATTGTCAGTCTTAAATTTTAGTCATTATAGTGGTTTTAAAATGGAGTTTCATTGTGGTTTAAAGTTGCATTTTTTTGGTGATTCATGATGCTGAGCACTTTTCATATATTTATTGGCTATTCACATATCTTCATTTGTAAAGTGTCTCTTCTACTGTTTTCTCATTTAAAAAACAGAGATATTTGTGTTTTTATTATTGATTTCTAAGAGTTCTTTAGATATGCTGGATACATATCCTTTGTCATGTATATATGCATCACAATATTTTCTCTGAATCTCTTGCTTGCCTTTTCAGTGTTTCTTTTGATGATCATAAGTTTTAAAATTTTGATGAAGTCCAACTTATAAATCTTTTTCTCTTTTGTCTGTTAATTTATATATGTGAAATGATTGTTCTTTACTTCAAGGTTGGGAAGATAATCTCTTGTTTCTTCTAGAAGTTTCATAGTTTTAGCTTTTACGTCTAAGTTTGTGATCCCTCTCAAATTAATTTTTGTGTGTGATGTTAGGTAGAGTTTCATTTTTCCCTCTTCATTTATTGTTCCCACATCACTTGTTCAGCACTTTCCTAGCTGAATAGCCTTGGTACCATTGTGAAAAAACAGTTGGCCATATTTAGAAACCACAGACTTATCCATCTGTATAGTTTTGTCTGCTCCAGAATGTCATATAAGTGGACTCATACAGTATGTAGTCTTTTGGGTCTGGTTACTTTCACTTAGCAAAATATATTTGAGATTCAGTCACACTGTTGCATATATCAGTAGTTCATTCCTTTTTACTGCTGAATAATGTCCCATTGTATGGCTGTAAAATTTTATCCAAATACTTGCTGATGGGCCTTTGGATTGCTTTTATTTTTTTGGCAATTATGAGTAAAGATGCTTTAAACATCGATGGAAAGGTTTTTGTGTGATCATAAATTTTCATTTCTCTTGGGTACTTAAGAGTTTGATTTCTAGATTATATGGTAAGTGTATATTTATATGGTTATATGGTAAGTGTAACTTAAGCAACTATTAAGTTGTTTTTCCAAGTGACTATATCATTTTGCACTCTCACTAGCAATGTAAGAGATTTTGATTTGCTCTGCACCTGTGCCAACGTATGGCTTCATCATTTTTTTCTTTTGAATTTTAGCCATTATAATAGGTGTGTAATGCCATGTCGTTGTGATTTCGATTTACAGTTTCCCTACTGCCTAATAAATTAATCATTTATTTATGTGTTTATTTGCTATCATCTTTTTTGGTGAATTATCTGTTCAGATATTTTGCTCAGTTTTTAATTGGATTGTGTGTTTTCTTATCGTCAAATTTTGAGAGTCATTTACATACCGGAGGTTCAAGTCATTTTTCAGATACGTGATTTGTAAATGTTTTCTACTATTCTCTTAGCAGTACTTTTGCAAAGCAAATGTTTCAAATTTTTATGACCCATTTATCAATTTTTTTATTGATTATACTTTTGATGTTACATGTAAGAACTCTTTGCTTAAGATTATAGGCACCAAGATTTTCTCCATTTTTTCCCCTATATGTTTTATAGTTTTAGGTTTTACATCTAGGTCTATGATCAATTTTGAGTTAGTTTCTGTAAAGGTGTGAGGTATGGATTAAGGTCAGTTGTTTTTTTTTTTTGCGTATTCATGTCCATTCCAGTAACATTTGTTGAAATCACTGTCCTTTATTGAATTGCCCTTGCACCTTTATCAAAAATCAGTTCACTGTTTGTGTCAATCTATCTCTAGACTTTCTTGTCTGTTCCATTTATTTATGTATCTAATTCTTTTTTTCTTTCAATACTATACTGATTTAATCACTCCAACCTTTTACTAATCTTAAAATCAGGTAGTGTGAGTCTTCCAACTTCTTTTTTCATCAATGTCCTGAACTCTTTGAAATCTAAAAGAAGGTGTGGCAATTCGCTTTTTTCTCTTTTTGAGACAGACTTTCACCCTGTTGCCCAGGCTTGAGTATGGTGGCACAGTCACGGCTCACTGCAGCCTTAACCTCCTGTGCTCAAGTGGTCCTCTCACCTCAGCCTCCCAAGTAGCTGGGACTGTAGGCATGCACTACCATGCCCAACTAATTTTATTTTTAAAATTTTTTTGTAGAGATGAGGTCTCACTATGTTGCCCAGGCTGGTCTCCAGCTCCTGGCCTCAAGTGATCCTCTTTCCTTGGTCTCCCTAAGTGTTGTGATTATAAGCGTGAGCCACTGTACCCAGCTGCAGTTCACTTTTTGAAGTAAAAGAATCAGTCATTACAAATGCTAATGTTTTAGGAGAAGCTCTCACTCAAGACTTTTCTCTGAAGAATTTGTAATACCTTAGTCTTTGACCCATTTGTCTACAAATGGAAATGATCATTTTAATTATCTCTAAAAGTATATTACTATTATAAATTGGAGGCTGAGTGTGGTGGCTCCTGCCTGTAATCCCAGCACTTTGGGAGGCCAAGGCAAGTGGATCACCTTGAGGTCAGGAGTTTGAGACCAACCTGACCAACATGGAGAAACCCCATCTCTACTAAAAATACAAAAAATTAGCCAGGCGTGGGGGGGCATGCCTGTAATCCCAGCTACTTGGGAGGCTGAGGCAGGAGAATCACTTGAACCCAGGAGGCAGAGGTTGCCATAAGCTGAGATCGCGCCATTGCACTCCAGCCTGGGCAACAAGAGCGAAACTCCATTTCAAAAATAAATAAATAAATAAATTGGCATATATTCTGTATTATTTATGTACATATTTGCTTTTTTATCAAATATAATTGAATACACTGCAGCAATTTATTTTGGTATTATATTTCATAAACTGTTATTATAATACATATTATAGGACCTGTACATTTTATTTTAGGAAATTTTGTTATGATTAATTCTATATCTTTTACCACCAAAAGTGCAATGCAAATAACAAATTTTCATTTTACATTACTTAATACATTTTCAAAAATTATGTTGATAAGGACATGAGGGGAAAAAATCTGCAGTTGTTATATAGGATTGTGAGTTATAGAGGATGTTTGGTGTTAGATGAACATAACTATAAGTATATTCCATCTGCTGGGAAACAAATGAGCTATTCTTAGAGTCTTATGTTTAATGCTTGGCCATTGTAAAGAAGTGATTAGTAAAAGACACTAAAGTAAAGTAAAAAACAATATTTGGATTTGATTGCTTTTATCTGAAAAAATGTAGTAGATGTTAGAAAAGTAGTGTTTGTAAGAATCTAATATTTCTAAGACTTTTTTAATGTCTAAGCTTTAAAACAGTTAGTGTAAATGCTACTAGAAAAATGAAATTTGTAGAGAAGGCAGCCTGGTTTTACTATCACAGCATGTCTTTAGCATTGGGTAAAGTTTGCTAGCCACATGTTGGGTAATTCTTGAATTTAAATATGTTGAGCCATCCTGTAAATATATCTCAAGTGTCTATGCCTACTAAAGTATCTGGGCCCAGTGCCACATACCATTCCATTTACTAACTTTGTTTTTGTAATCTTAGTATTTATGTTCTTGTTTCTTTTCTGTTTGAAAAAGATAGTTATTGGAACAAGAACTTCCTTTCTAGAAGTAAAGTTTTTTTTACTGTCAGTTAAGTAAAGGTTACCCTTGATGTAATGTTTATTGTAAACACTTTAGATTTATTTGACGTTTTAGTAAAATCAAGTGAGTTTAGAATGGAGAACAGAACTCAGGGAGATTCAGGTTCATCATGCTATATTGCATTTTATTCCTCTTTTACCATGGTATTGAGAATGTATTTGGCAAGGAACCCAGGTGAGTCATAAAAGTGTTATTAGATGTTGAAACTTTTTTCTTCATAATTGAACTCCAAGAATATTCAGAGATAAAGTGGAGCTTATTGATATTGTTGGAGGTGATAATTCCTTAAGGTATACATGCCAGCCTGCAATGATTCAGAGAGTTAGATACAATCATGTGTACACTGTGTTCTGATAGACTGTGAGTCCATGGGAATGGATACCTCTAATGAAATTTTGGAAGAGACTTCTGACTACTTTTCAAATAATTGCTTTATAAATTGTTTTTGTTAATTATGATATTAGCAGTTGAATTTGCATGGTGCTTGATATAATTTTCAATGCTTTTGCATATTTTGCATGTCTCTTCTTATGTAAGCCCCACCACAGGCATATGAGGTAGGTCATTTAAGTATCATTTCTATTTTACAAGCGAGGAATCTAAGGTTCAGACAACTGATACTACTTACTTGTGTAGTAATGAAGTTCTAGGGACAGGATTAGAATAAACATAACCATATGTAAAATGTCTAGCCCATTGCTTGGCATTTAGAAATGACAAAGTGAATGTTATGGACTGTTTTAGTACATTATTACCATCCTTATCTTCCAGTCCCTTTTGCATTATATTGTAATACTGCTTCTTTTAGAAATATATGCTGTTTTTATATATAAAGCAGTATCTGAAAATAGGTATAGTGACATCTCAGTTTCATATTTATGGAACTCATATTCCTTTTTTTTTAGGAGCTAGTATCTCACTACGTTGCCTAGGCTAGAGGGCAGTCGTGTGATCATAGCTCACTGCAGCCTCAACCTTCCAGGCTTAAGAGATTCCCCCACCTCAGCCTCCCAAGTAACTGGGACTACAGGGCATGCCACCATGCTCTGCTAATTTTTGTATTTTTTAAGTAGAGACGGGGTTTTGCCGTGTTGTCCAGGCTGGCCCTGAACTCCTGGGCTCAAGCCATACACCTGCTTAGACCTCCCAAAGTGTTGGGATTACAGGCGTGAGCCATGGTGCCCAGCTCACATTTCTTTTTCTTTTTTTCTTTTTTTTTTTTTTGAAACAGGGTCTCACTCTGTTACCCAGGTGGAGTGCAGTGCTGCAGTCTCGGATCACTGCAGCCTTGACCTCCTGGGCTCAGGTGATCCTCCCACTTCAGCCTCCTGAGTAGCTGAGACTATAGGCATGCACCGCCACACCTGGCTAATTTTTTGTATTTTTTTGTAGAGATGGGGTTTTGCCATATTTTCACAAGCCATCTGCCTGTCTTGGCCTCTAAAAGTGCTGGGATTACAGGCGTGAACTACTGTGCCTGGCCAGAACTCACATTTTTAAGTGATTCTTGATGAATGTTTAAACATGATAATGTATGAAAAATCTAAATAGTGCTACATTGTCAGCCACCCACAAATGGTAGTTCTCTTAATTTGTATTTCTCAGAGTTTTTTTTTCTGAGAAACTGAAGTTTTAATATACTATATCATAAATTGCAACTGTAGATAAGAATATCAAGATAATTTTTACATAATTTAGTTAATATTAATAAAAAACTATATATGTTATATACCAAATATATAGCACACTGTGTTTCATGCTGTGGTAGTAACAAAGAGGTATACTATATAGTTTTTTCCTCAAAAAGTGTAAAATATAATTGGGGAGATACATGAAAAAGTAAATAATACAAGGTTTATCATAGGCTGTACATAATTAGTTGCCAAAAGAATGCTATAAATTTAGAAGAGGAGATAGATGGTCGAAGTTTGAGGAGGCTTAGCAGAGGAGACTGGAGCCAACCTGGGCCCTGTTGCCAGGATCTGAAAGCACAGAAAGAAGGGAAATATGGGACACATCAGAATTTAGAAATAATATTGCTAATTTTCCACAGTCAGATGTAATATCTCTTAATAATAAGCAAACCAGACATCTTGCGTGTATTGACATATTTATTCCCAGTCTTCCGATAAAATAACTCTGTTCTTTTGAGGGTATGGCTTATCCAAAGGGTATTTTATAATTTACAGTGCTTTAGAAACAAAACAATAAACACAGGCACATACCATTTTTGGCATATATTTTCGATGTGTTAAATTTACATAATGAAAATAGTGTTTTAAAATTAAATAACCATTATGGGGCTTGAGAATGTGTGTCTGTATATGAAGACTAGATAATAGGATTGTTAGATCATATGATAATTGTATGTTTAACTTTTTGAGGAACTGCCAAACTGTTTTTGAAAATAGCTGCACTATTTTACAATCCCATCGGCAATGTCTGAGAGTTCTAATTTCCCTACAAAGTGTCCTTATTTTTTAACAGAGAAACATTTACATAGTAGAGAAAGCAGGTGAATTTATGTTTGTTATATTTTTAAATATTACCATAGCTTAAAAAGGCAAGATATGAAACTTACAAAAATAAGACACTTTAAATGAAGTCCTTTGATGTCTATATGTCATCGAATGTCCAGTTTGCAATTTGCCTTTTTGCCAACGTAAAGAGCAAGAACTCAGCGAGCAAGAGTGATAGAAAAGAATTTTACTCCCTAGGGAAGTGTCTAATTTCTGGCCCACAGTCTCAAAGTTCACAGAGTGCTGTAAGCCAGTAAGGCGTCCCTCAAAGCTCATGTATTTCAGGAAGTAAGTCCGTGATTCATTAAGGAAAAAAGCTGTCCTTTTTCCACATTATGGATGCACTTTGAATTTATTAGAGAGTAAAGGAAAACTGGTGAAATTATGTAGTATTTTTGTTATGCTATTGAATTTTGTGTAAAAGGTATGCATTCTTTCTATATTTTTAGGTTTTTTTCTTCACGATCGCAATGTTTTTATGGGGGAATTTGAGAATATTATTTTTTGAAATTAAACGCACTGAGGAGCAGGTTATTTCAGTACTAGGAATGCTTTTGTCCCATATGAAAGCGATGTTCCTTATGTTTGTTTTAAAAATACTGGCCTTTAATCTCCTTGGGTGGAAAACATTCGATTTTTTTTAAAAGCAAATTTGCTCTATAGCTGTTTCCACTCTTACAGTCAAACAGGCTTTATTCTTCAAGAATAATTCACAGTAAATAATGCAATACCTCTGAAAGTAGTTCCCTATGGAAAGTCAGAATTAATTTAAACCAGAATTCTGACATGTAGATAAGTTCCAAATTACATTTGGAAATTTTGTTTTTTTAAATTATAGTTTTCTTTTTTCTAAGCCTTTACATTGTAAAGCTTTTTTCATTAATTGGGCATTTATTCAGTGTTTATTATGGGCAAAACACTGTGCTAAGCAAAATCAGGGATGATTTTATAAAGGGTTATTTAATTCCTTCAATATTTATTAAATACCTACAGAGTATAGAGCACTGTGACAGACACCATAGTAAATAATTCCTAACCTCTAGGAACTAGCAATCTTGTATTTGAGGGAGAGTAGATATACACACATGAAATAAATAAGTAGTGTAGAAGTTAAATGCCTGAGTGACCCTTACTTAAGTTCAGAGGTCAAGATCAGTGTGAAGGAAAATGATAGTAAAATGAGTCATAGAATAGACAGAACCTGAAATGGGCTCTGAAGAGTGTTAGTATTCGAATAGTGTTAGGGGAGATGGAAGGCAAAGGACCCGGGTGTTCTACAGAACATGTTAAATTGTGAAAAGTAGTGGTGAGGCTAATGCCTGTATACTAAAGGAAGAGATCAACCTCTTGTTCATCAGGTTGAGGATAGTGGGAGAAGGTGAATTCTTTACTGGGGAAGACGTGGGGATGTTGGTACCTGAGGGGAGAACCTTAGTTCAGTAAAGACAAAAAAGTTAGGTAATAGAATTAGATAAACCTAGCTGAAGGAGTGTGGGCAAATAGTGTAACTTCTCTAAACCTCGATTTTATTATCAGTAAAACTGTGCCAACCTCATAGTTCAGTATAAGGATTTAAAAAAATATATGTAAAGCATTTAGAACAATGCCTGGAATATGAATAAGCACTATAATATTCAAACTATTCCCATTAAAATAGAGAAATAATAGGCCTCACAGTATCCACTGAGATTTGGGTTCTAGTAGGAGTGAATTGGAAACTTTGAGACAAAATTATTTATGTAATACCAATTTTTTTTTTCTTTTTTTTGATACCAAGTCTCGCTCTGTCGCCCAGGCTGGAGTGCAGTGGCACGATCTTGGCTCACTGCAACCTCTGCCTTCTGGGTTCAAGTGATTCTCCTGCCTCAGCCTCCTGAGTTACTGGGACTACAGGCACGTGCCACCACGCCTGGCTAATTTTTTGTATTTTTAGTAGAAATGGGGTTTCACTGTGTTAGCCAGGATGGTCTTGATCTCCTGATCTTGTGATCCACCTGCCTTGGCCTCCCAAAGTGCTGGGATTACAGGTTTGAGCCACCGTGCCTGGCCCTCCAATGTGTATTTTTTAATCTGTTAATTGATCTTTTCTTTTTATGCATCTGGATTTTTAGTTTTAGCAATCCTATCTTTATAACAAGATTAAGTAATTTGCCTGTATTTTCTTCTAATATTTCTGTGGTTTCATTTTTTTTACATATAGATTTATGGTCTATTTGGAATTTACTTATGTATAAAATGTCAGGTATAGATCAACTTTTATATTTTTTTCCAGAAGGCCATCCAGTTATTTCACCACCATTTAGTCTATCTTTTTCCCACTGCTTTGAATTGCTACCTTTATCATTGAAGTTTTTTTCTGCTTAGATCTGTTTCTAGCTGTTCTGTTCCATTGGTCTTTTTTTTTCATGTACAAATAACATGATTTTTTAAATAGAGGTTTTTGTGTGTGTGCGTGTGTGTGTGTGACAGAGTCTTGCTCTGTCACCCAAGCTAGAGTGCAGTGGCGTGATCTTGGGTTGCTGCAACCTCTGTTTTTCAGGTTCATGCAGTTCTCCTGCCTCAGCTTCCTGAGTAGCTGGGATTACAGGCCTGTGCCATCATGACTGGCTAATTGTTTTTTTGTATTTTTAGTAGAGACAAGGTTTCACCATATTGGCCAGGCTGGTTTAGAACTCCTGATCTCAGGTGATCCACCCGCCTTGGCCTCTCAAAGTGCTGGGATTACAGGCGTGAGCCAGTGTGCCCGGCCTTAATTAGAGGTTTTGTTGGTGTTTCAATATGTGGTGGGGCTGTTCCCCTCTCATTCCTCTTCTTTTTCAGGGTTAAACTCAACTTGCCTAGCTCCAGAAAACAAACTGGTTTGTTTTTTAGTGGAATTGTACTACATTTATCAATTTACTTAGGAATAATTGATCTTTGTGATGAGTTAGGCTGTTGAAGTTTGAATTATTATTTTGTGTCTTTCAACCATATTTAAAACTTTTCCTCATATAGATTTTTTACATTGCAGGCTACATTGATTCCTAAATTATTCTATCTTTTTTATTATGGAATTCTAAATGGAGTTTTCTCTTCCATTATTTTCTTTTTTGTTTATCTGTATATATTAAGGATATTGATATTTTAAATTGTGGTAAAATATGCATGACGTAACATTGACCATTTTGATCCTTTTAAAGTATACAGTTCAGTGGCATTAAGTGTGCTCACAGTATTGCACAACCATCACCACTATTTAGCTCCTGAACTTTTCATCACTCCAAACAGAAACGCTGAACTCGTTAAGCAGTCACTCCTTGTTCCTTCTTCTCCTCAGCCCCTGGTGACCAAAAATGTGTTTTCTGTGTCTATAACTTTTCCTAGTGTGTATATTTTGTATAACTGGAGTCATACAAATGTGGCCTTTTGTGTCTGGTTTCTTTCTCTTAGCGTAGTGTTTCAATTTATGTTGTACCATGTATTAGTACTTCATTCCTTTTTATGGCTGAATAATATTCTGTTGAGTGGATATACCACATTTTGTTTATTCATTCATCCTCTGTTAGGCATTTGTGTTTTTTCCTACCTTTTGGCTATTGTGAATAACGTTGCTGTGAACAAGAAGCTATTGATTTTTTTGTATGTTAATTTAATATATTTTATTTAACCTTACTGACTTTTTTTTCTGTTTGAATTCTGTCATTGAATCTTTTGCTATTTCTAGATTTATGATCAAATTTTCTACAAATAGAGATAGTTTTACTTCTTCTTGGCCGATCCTTATGTCTCTACTTGCTTTTCGTTGCCTAGTTGCACTGGCTAATAACACACCAAATACAATGTTAAATACTAGTGGAGATAGTGGGTGTTCTTGCCTTGCTCCGGAACTTGGTAAAAATGCTTTAGGTTTTTCTCCATTATTAAGATACTGACTTTAGGGTACAGTGTCTCTATCTCTACCTGTATCTACATGCACAATTTTTATTGTAATTTTATGTGTAATTTTTGTTGAAAACACTTTTGCCTGAGACACTGAGGTTCACTTTTATTTTCACTTACCTAAGTATTGCTAGTTTGCCTCTTGTATTTTCTAGGTTTTCTGTAATTTTCTTTTTTTTCTATAATTGAACAGATGAAATTGATTTTGAAGAGAATATGGAATCAACCTTTGTGATTTCCATTTGTTCCCCTCATCCTACTCCCAACTGCTGCAACTCTACTGCTAACCCTGGCCATCTTTATTATGTTTCTGATTCTCACATCCCTTTACTAAGAATAGGGACAGTTCCAGGATTTTATGGCTTCTCATACCTCTCTAGATAAAGTTAAGTTTCTTAGTGTAGCACATAAGGTACTCAGTCCTCTGTTATCTGTGTACTTTTCAAATTTCCATCCTTTCTCTCATTTCTTCAGGTATTCTGAATTATTTGCATCCTTAGAGCATACTATGCTGTTTTCTGGCTCTTCCTTTTCCACATGCTAGTCTTCCTGCTTTAATCTAGCTATAAGCCAAGTGTCAAGTTTTATTTTTCCTTAAAGTGTGCCTGCTTTAAGAGGGTTGTCGCACATCCTCTTGCAAGCAGTCTGTGCAGCTACTGATTCTCAGAGTTCCTTGCTTCTTTTAGCACTCCCTGTGGGCCACCACTTGCTTTACTAGTGGTCTTTGTATGGAGTTCTGGGACATAGTCCCATTGATAGAATATGGCTGCCAAAGTTTGTTTAAGTACCCTTTTGTACTCCTCCGGCAACCTGGAATATTTCCATCATAGCATTATACCACACTAGTTGATTTACTTGTCTCTTTTCCAAGTACATGTGATTTAGTAACTAATCAATACTTTTTTTTTTTTTGATAGAGACAGGGTCTTGCACTGTCACCTAGGCTGGTCTCAAATTCCTGGACTAAAGAGATCCTCCCACCTTCACCCTCTTGAGTAGCTAGAACTATACACATACCACCCTACTTGGCTGATATTTTTTAATTTTTTTTTTTGTAGAGACAGGGTCTTAGTCTGTTGCCCAGGTTGGTCCCAAACTCCTGCCCTCAAGCGATCCTCTCACCTTGGCCTCCAAAAGTGCTGGGATCATAGGTGTGAGCCCTTGTGCCTGGCCCCAATAAATGTTTATTGAATAATAAGTGAATAGTAAAGGAAATTGGGATCTGTTACCTTCTTTTTTTTTTTTTTTAATGAGACAGTGTCTTGCCCTGTTACCCAGGCTGGAGTGCAGTGGCATGATCATGGCTCACTGCAGCCTCAACCTCCTGGATTCAATTGATTCTCTGACCTCAGCCTCCTGAGTAGCTGTAACCATAGGTGTGCACCACCATTCCTGTCTTAATTTTTTTTATTTTTTATTTGTGGAGATGGGGTCTTGCTGTGTTGCCCAGGATGGTCTCAAACTCTTGAGCTCAAGCAATCCTCTTGCCTCAGCCTCCCAAACACTGGGATTACAGGCGTGAGCCATTGTGCCTGTCCCTTCTTAATTTTACTCTTTCTTTCAAGATTCCTTACTGATTAGGTTAAGATTTCATAGAGAGAGCCAATTTATTTTCTAGTGATTAATTGTGGTTCTTACAGTTAAATTTCTTTTTATTTCAAATTAAGTTTTGGATTGTAAGCAACTTGATTAGGCAAAAAGGAGCAGAGGGCTGCTGAGGCCCAGCTCACAATTAGTATTTCCTGTCACCACTGGAGATGCACTGTGTATAGCTTTCTGTCATGGAGAGGTAAGACAGAAACTGAAATAAGTGAGTATCCTTGAGAGACAGTGCCTTCTCATGCAGTAAATGGTAGACCATGCTACTTGTTATATCATTGATTGAACCGGTTGCTTATTTTGGTAAAAAGTAAAGTCTTTTTTACACCTAGGAAACCCTCTATTGGCAGTGTCATTTCTGTTTAAAAGTAGAAATGAAGAATTAGTGAGGAGTGGAAGAAGAGAAACTATACAGAGAAAGCATATTTTTCTTTTCTAAATTTGTGTGTTTATGTATAAGTCTACAGGAAATTTATGAAATAGTCTTAAATTTATGTGTTCTACTTTATGTAAAGCTTCTATGTGAGAGGATTTAAAAATCAGTGTGCACATTCAGATCTAAGCTGTTTGGCTCACTGTTGCCCTGTCTATCTTATTTATATTTTGGATATTTTAGCACATGTATCTTTTAAAGAGGAAGAAGTGGTTGTCAGCAAAAGTTTGTTTTCTTTGCGTAAAGGGAAATTAATATAATGCCTGTTTGTTTCATGATCAAATATATTTTTTGACTTCTTCCATAGAAATTTCAAGAAATTGCTGAAAAAAATATGGAAAAATTGAACCATATTGAGAAGTCACATGAACAGTTGGTTCTTGAAAATTCGCACTTCAAAAAACTGTTATCACAGACTCAAAGGGAACAGATGTCCTTGCTGGCAGCCTGTGCATTAATGGCTGGTGCCTTATATCCCCTCTATAGCCGATCATGTGCCTTGTCTACACAGAGAGATTTTCTCCAGGAGCAGGTCAACACCTTTGAGTTGTTCAAACTGGAAGTTAGAACTCTAGCCCAGGCTTTGTCAACTGTAGAGGAAAAGAAGCAAGAGGAAGCCAAGATGAAAAAGAAAACATTCAAAGGATTAATACGTATATTTCGGAAAGGTGTTATTGCAATTTTGGCAGCAAACAGACTCAAGATTTTGGGCCAATCATGTGCCTCTCTTTTTACCTGGATGGAGAGTTTCAAAGAAGGCATAGGCATGTTAGTGTGCACAGGAGAGCCTAAAGACAAGCATAAATTTCCAAGTAAGATAATTTGTGCTTTTAAAAATATAAGTTGCATTTAAGTGAAATACAGTGTGACTATACCTGGCTATTATGGAAAAACTTTAAAAAAATCATGTAATATGCCAAATAATATAACATAGTCTCCATATGTATGTATATGTGTGTATGGATAAGTGAATATTTTTGTATAAATTAGGCTGTGATTTTTTGTTTTAAACAGATTAGAATATTAGGTGGCAAATATATATAATTTCAACTTTGTCTTGTTTTAGATTTGAATCCTCTGCAGTAAAGTGGAGAGTTTATACAGTGATTTTTCAGTTATGTCAATCAAAAACTGCCCTGTTTCAAATTACCAGTATAATTTATTTTCAGTTTCTATGAATAAGTATGAAATGGGTTAAAAATATATTGAAGAATTGTATGAAAATGAGACAAATGTAAATTTTCCAGTTGTTTTTTGAATGCTTAACTATTTTGAAGAAACAATTTAAGTTTTAATTTTTAAAAAGCAGACTGTTAAGTAATCTAAGAAAAACTAAAGAAAATTTGTTTTTTTTCTGTTTATTTGGTGTCATTTACAGTTATTTGTAAGTTAGGTCAAGCTAATCTAACATTTAATAGATTTTTCCACATTAGGCAATGTTCACAATAGGGTTTTATCTGTTTCTTAAATAGGTGAACACTGCTATGAATTTTAAATATAAATTTTAATAAAGTTTTGTAGAATTTTATGATGGATTTTTTCAATTTTATAGAACATCAAAAGGAGCAGTTGCGTTGTTTACAAGCACTCAGTTGGCTCACCAGTTCTGACCTTCTTGCTGCAATAATCAGTTCTATGGCTGAATTACAAGACGTCATTGGTAAAACAGGTATGGTTCCTTCTTTTATGTCCTTGCAAAATACATTTAAGAACAAATATCCAGAAATTCTTTATGTCACAAATTCTAATAAACCATATAGGGAGAAAATATATTTGTTTTTATCTTTATTTTATTCAGTCACAGAGATTGTTAACTCTGTACTTAATGATGTAAATTAATATAAATTTTGTCTCTATGGGGAAATGACATTTCTTGGTGAATGTGTCCACCTTTTTTTTTTCTATCTGTTTTTCATATGGAAAGCTCATCATTAGCTTTTTATTAAGTAATACTGGCAATGTTTGTTCATATGTTTTGGCCTTGTTTCACTTCTACTTCTGGCTGTAAATTTCATAAGCTTGAGTAATATGAGAGCCAGTAGAAAATTTTTCTCTCTTGTTTTGTGATATATTTTTTTACTTTTTTAGTTTATTTTAGATAGAATTAATTTGGATAGTCTGCTCCTTTCCACCTGGTGTGGAACCACCTATTATCAGCAATTTACGAAGATTTAAAGTGCAAGTTTTTTTTTATGATTCAGATTGCATGATATTTTGTCTGACAGGTTCAATGAAAACTGATTGGACTAATTATGGTCATTTCAGACACATTAATTGTTAAAATTGTATAATGGACTTGTTAAGATTTGTCTGTTTAATGAAATGTAAGCCTATATGTAATGATAATTTGGGATTTAGTTCTTAGACAATTCCACTGTGCAAATATAGATTATTGATTGTGATTTCACATATCTAAACCTAGACTTTTGTAGTAGGAAACTTAAAGATTATTTTTAAGTTGTGGCCATTGATGTTGGTAAGCAATGTGCATATTTAATGTATTGGCAGAACCTCAAGACACTGGGTTTGAAGTCTGAAATAAAAGTCTAAACTAAATGTATTTTAAGAATTTTGGTATTATAACTTCAAAGCAAAACTGAACATTCTTGAAAGAGCTTAGAAATAGTTTTTAGATTTGGTTTAAGAAACAGGTGATTTGAGTGCTTCCAAGATGGCCAAATAGGAACAGTTCCGGTCTGCAACTCCAGCGAGATTGATGCAGAAGACGGGTGATTTCTGCATTTCCAACTGAGGTACCTTGTTCATCTCATTGAGACTGGTTGGACAGTGGGTGCAGCCCACGGAGGGCAAGCTGAAGCAGGGCAGGGTGTCACCTCACCTGGGAAGCACAAGAGGTCAGGGGATTTTCCTTTGCTAGCCAAGGGAAGCTGTGAGAGACTGTACCGGGAGGAATGGTACACTTCCGCTCAAATGCTCCACTTTTCCCACAGTCTTCACAACTGGCAGACCAGGAGATTCTCTCCAGTGCCTGGCTCGGCGGGTCCCATGCCCACAGAGCCCAGCAAGCTAAGATCCATTGGCTTGAAATCCTTGCTGCTAGCACAGCAGTCTGAGAATGACCTGGGATGCTAGAGTTTGGCGGGGGGAGGGTGTCTGCCATTGCCAAGGCTTGAGTAGGTGGTTTTATGCTCACAGTGTAAACCAAGTTGCCGGGAAGCTCAAACTGAGCGGAGCTCACCGCAGCTCAGCAAGGCTGACTGCCTCTCTAGATTCCAGCTCTGTGGACACGGCATATCTGATCAAAAGGCAGCAGCCTCAGTCAGGGACTTATAGATAAAACCCTCATCTTCCTGGGACAGAGCCCCTGGGGGAAGGGGTAGCTGTGGGCACAGCTTCTGCAGACTTAAACATCCATCTGCCTGACAGCTCTGAAGAGAGCAGTGGTTCTCCCAGCATGGCGTTCGAGCTCGAATAACGGGCAGACTGCCTCCTCAAGTGGGTCCCTGACCCTCGTGTAGCCTGACTGGGAGACAACTCCCAGTAGGGGCCAACAGACACCTCTTACAGGAGAGCTCTGGCTGGCATCTGGCAGGTGCTCCTCTGGGACGAAGCTTCCAGAGGAAGGATCAGGCAGCAATACTTGCTATTTTGCAGCCTCTGCTGGTGATACCCATGCACACAGGGTCTGGACTGGACATCCAGCAAACTCCAACAGATCTGCAGCTGAGGGGCCTGTTAGAAGGAAAACTAACAAACAGAAAGGAATAGCATCAACATCAACAAAAAGGACATCCACACCAAAACCTCATCTGTAAGTCACCAACATCAAAGACCAAAGGTAGATAAAACCACAAAACGGGGAGAAACCAGAGCAGAAAGCCTGAAAATTCCAAAAACCAGAACACCTCTTCTCCTCCGAAAGATCACAACTCCTCACCAGCAAGGGAACAAAATTGGATGGAGAATGACTTTGACGAGCTGACAGAAGTAGGCTTCAGAAGATGAGTAATAACAAACTTCTCCAAGCTAAAGGAGCGTGTTCTAACCCATTGCAAGGAAGCTAAAAACCTTGAAAAAAGGTTAGACGAGTGGCTAACTAGAATAACTAATGTAGAGAAGAACATAAATGACCTGATGCAGCTGAAAAACACAGCACAAGAAATTCACGAAGCATACACAAGCTTCAGTAGCCAATTTGATCAAGCGGAAGAAAGTATATCCGTGATTGAAGATCAAACTAATGAAATAAAATGAGAAGACAAGATTAGAGAAAAAAGAGTAAAAAAAATGAACAAAGCCTCCAAGAAATATGGGACTATGTGAAAAGACCAAATCTACGTTTGATTGGTGTACCTGAAAGTGACGAGGAGAATGGAACCAAGTTAGAAAACACTTTCAGGGAGGAGCCAAGATGGCCGAATAGGTACAGCTCCCGTCTACAGCTCCCAGCGCGAGCGACGCAGAAGACGGGTGATTTCTGCATTTCCATCTGAGGTACCGTGTTCATCTCACTAGGGAGTGCCAGACAGTGGGTGCAGGTCAGTAGGTGAGCGCACTGTGCGCCAGCCGAAGCAGGGGCGAGGCATTGCCTCACTCGGGAAGCGCAAGGGGTCAGGGAGTTCCCCTTCCAGGGGTGACAGACGGCACCTGGAAAATCGGGCCACTCCCACCCGAATACTGTGCTTTTCCGACGGGCTTAGGAAACGGTGCCCCAGGAGAGTATAGCCCGCACCTGGCTCAGAGGGTCCTATGCCCACGGAGTCTCGCTGATTGCTAGCACAGCAGTCTGAGATCAAACAGCAAGTCGGCAGCGAGGCTGGGGGAGGGGCGCCCGCCATTGCCCAGGCTCGCTTAGGTAAACAAAGCAGCCTGGAAGCTTGAACTGGGTGGAGCCCACCACAGCTCAAGGAGGCCTGCCTGCCTCTGTAGGCTCCACCTCTGGGGGCAGGACACAGACAAACAAAAAGACAGCAGTAACCTCTGCAGACTTAAATGTCCCTGTCTGACAGCTGTGAGGAGAGCAGTGGTTCTCCCAGCACGTAGCTGGAGATCTGAGAACGGGCTGACTGCCTCCTCAAGTGGGTCCCTGACCCCTGACCCCCGAGCAGCCTAACTGGGAGGCACCCCCCAGCAGGGACAGACTGACACCTCACACGGCCGGCCAGGTACTCCAACAGACCTGCAGCTGAGGGTTCTGTCTGTTAGAAGGAAAACTAACAGAAAGGACATCCACACCAAAAACCCATCTGTACATCACCATCATCAAAGACCAAAAGTAGATAAAACCACAAAGATGGGGAAAAAACAAAGCAGAAAAACTGGAAACTCTAAAAACCAGAGTACCTCTCCTCCTCCAAAGGAACGCAGTTCCTCACCAGCAACGGAACAAAGCTGGACGGAGAATGACTTTGATGAGCTGAGAGAAGAAGGCTTCAGACGATCAAATTACTCCGAGCTACGGGAGGATATTCAAACCAAAGGCAAAGAAGTTGAAAACTTTGAAAAAAATTTAGAATAATGTATAACTAGAATAACCAATACAGAGAAGTGCTTAAAGGAGCTGATGGAGCTGAAAACCAAGGCTCGAGAACTACGTGAAGAATGCAGAAGCCTCAGGAGCCGATGCGATCAAATGGAAGAAAGGGTATCAGCCCTGGAAGATGAGATGAATGAAATGAAGCGAGAAGGGAAGTTTAGAGAAAAAAGAATAAAAAGGAACGAGCAAAGCCTCCAAGAAATGTGGGACTATGTGAAAAGACCAAATCTACGTCTGATTGGTGTACCTGAAAGTGACGGGGAGAATGGAACCAAGTTGGAAAACACTCTGCAGGATATTATCCAGGAGAACTTCCCCAATCTAGCAAGGCAGGCCAACATTCAGATTCAGGAAATACAGAGAACGCCACAAAGATACTCCTCGAGAAGAGCAACTCCAAGACACATAATTGTCAGATTCACCAAAGTTGAAATGAAGGAAAAAATATTAAGGGCAGCCAGAGAGAAAGGTCGGGTTACCATCAAAGGGAAGCCCATCAGACTAACAGCGGATCTCTCGGCAGAAACCCTACAAGCCAGAAGAGAGTGGGGGCCAATATTCAACATTCTTAAAGAAAAGAATTTTCAACCCAGAATTTCATATCCTGCCAAACTAAGCTTCATAAGTGAAGGAGAAATAAAATACTTTACAGACAAGCAAATGCTGAGAGATTTTGTCACCACCAGGCCTGCCCTAAAAGAGCTCCTGAAGGAAGCGCTAAACATGGAAAGGCACAACCGGTACCAGCCACTGCAAAATCATACCGAAATGTAAAGACCATCGAGACTAGGAAGAGACTGCATCAACTAATGAGCAAAATATCCAGCTAACATCATTATGACAGGATCAAATTCACACATAACAATATTAACTTTAAATGTAAATGGACTAAATGCTCCAATTAAAAGACACAGACTGGCAAACTGGATAAAGACTCAAGACCCATCAGTGTGCTGTATTCAGGAAACCCATCTCACGTGCAGAGACACACATAGGCTCAAAATAAAAGGATGGAGGAAGATCTACCAAGCAAATGGAAAACAAAAAAAGGCAGGGGTTGCAATCCTAGTCTCTGATAAAACAGACTTTAAACCAACAAAGATCAAAAGAGACAAAGAAGGCCATTACATAATGGTAAAGGGATTAATTCAACAAGAAGAGCTAACTATCCTAAATATATATGCACCCAATACAGGAGCACCCAGATTCATAAAGCAAGTCCTGAGTGACCTACAAAGAGACTTAGATTCCCACACATTAATAATGGGAGATTTTAACACCCCACTATCAACATTAGACAGATCAACGAGACAGAAAGTCAACAAGGATACCCAGGAATTGAACTCAGCTCTGCACCAAGCGGACCTAATAGACATCTACAGAACTCTCCACCCCAAATCAACAGAATATACATTTTTTTCAGCACCACACCACACCTATTCCAAAATTGACCATATACTTGGAAGTAAAGCTCTCCTCAATAAATGTAAAAGAACAGAAATTGTAACAAACTGTCTCTCAGATCACAGTGCAATCAAGCTAGAACTCAGGATTAAGAATCTCACTCAAAACCGCTCAACTATGTGGAAACTGAACAACCTGCTCCTGAATGACTACTGGGTACATAACGAAATGAAGGCAGAAATAAAGATGTTCTTTGAAACCAACGAGAACCAAGACACAACATACCAGAATCTCTGGGATGCATTCAAAGCAGTGTGTAGAGGGAAATTTATAGCACTAAATGCCCACAAGAGAAAGCAGGAAAGATCCAAAATTGACACCCTAACATCACAATTAAAAGAACTAGAAAAGCAAGAGCAAACACATTCAAAAGCTAGCAGAAGGCAAGAAATAACTAAAATCAGAGCAGAACTGAAGGAAATAGAGACACAAAAAACCCTTCAAAAAATAAATGAATCCAGGAGCTGGTTTTTTGAAAGGATCAACAAAATTGATAGACCACTAGCAAGATTAATAAAGAAAAAAAGAGAGAAGAATCAAATAGATGCAATAAAAAATGATAAAGGGGATATCACCACCGATCCCACAGAAATACAAACTACCATCAGAGAATATTACAAACACCTCTATGCAAATAAACTAGAAAATCTAGAAGAAATGGATAAATTCCTCAACACATACACCCTCCCAAGACTAAACCAGGAAGAAGTTGAATCTCTGAATAGACCAATAACAGGAGCTGAAATTGTGGCAATAATCAATAGCTTACCAACCAAAAAAAGTCCAGGTCCAGATGGATTCACAGCCGAATTCTACCAGAGGTACAAGGAGGAGCTAGTACCATTCCTTCTGAAACTATTCCAATCAATAGAAAAAGAGGGAATCCTCCCTAACTCATTTTATGAGGCCAGCATCATCCTGATACCAAAGCCTGGCAGAGACACAACAAAAAAAGAGAATTTTAGACCAATATCCTTGATGAACATTGATGCAAAAATCCTCAATAAAATACTGGCAAACAGAATCCAGCAGCACATCAAAAAGCTTATCCACCATGATCAAGTGGGCTTCATCCCTGGGATGCAAGGCTGGTTCAATATACGCAAATCAATAAATGTAATCCAGCATATAAACAGAACGAAAGACAAAAACCACATGATTATCTCAATAGATGCAGAAAAGGCCTTTGACAAAATTCAACAACCCTTCATGCTAAAAACTCTCAATAAATTAGGAATTGATGGGACGTATCTCAAAATAATAAGAGCTATTTATGACAAACCCACAGCCAATATCATACTGAATGGGCAAAAACTGGAAGCATTCCCTTTGAAAACTGGCACAAGACAGGGATGCCCTCTCTCACCACTTCTATTCAACATAGTGTTGGAAGTTCTGGCCAGGGCAATTAGGCAGGAGAAGGAAATCAAGGGTATTCAATTAGGAAAAGAGGAAGTCAAATTGTCCCTGTTTGCAGATGACATGATAGTATATCTAGAAAACCCCATTGTCTCAGCCCAAAAGCTCCTTAAGCTGATAAGCAACTTCAGCAAAGTCTCAGGATACAAAATCAATGTGCAAAAATCACAAGCATTCTTATACATCAATAACAGACAAACAGAGAGCCAAATCATGAGTGAACTCCCATTCACAATTGCTTCAAAGAGAATAAAATACCTAGGAATCCAACTTACAAGGGATGTGAAAGACCTCTTCAAGGAGAACTACAAACCACTGCTCAAGGAAATAAAAGAGGATACAAACAAATGGAAGAACATTCCATGCTCATGGGTAGGAAGAATCAATATCATGAAAATAGCCATCCTTCCCAAGGTAATTTACAGATTCAATGCCATCCCCATCAAGCTACCAATGACTTTCTTCACAGAATTGGAAAAAACTACTTTAAAGTTCATATGGAACCAAAAAAGAGCCCGCATCGCCAAGTCAATCCTAAGCCAAAAGAACAAAGCTGGAGGCATCACACTACCTGACTTCAAACTATACTACAAGGCTACAGTAACCAAAACAGCATGGTACTGGTACCAAAACAGAGATATAGATCAATGGAACAGAACAGAGCCGTCAGAAATAATGCCACATATCTACAAGTATCTGATCTTTGACAAACCTGACAAAAACAAGAAATGGGGAAAGGATTCCCTATTTAATAAATGGTGCTGGGAAAACTGGCTAGCCATATGTAGAAAGCTGAAACTGGATCCCTTCCTTACACCTTATACAAAAATCAATTCAAGATGGATTAAAGACTTAAATGTTAGACCTAAAACCATAAAAACCCTAGAAGAAAACGTAGGCATTACCATTCAGGACATAGGCATGGGCAAGGACTTCATGTCTAAAACACCAAAAGCAATGGCAACAAAAGCCAAAATTGACAAATGGGATCTAATTAAACTCAAGAGCTTCTGCACAGCAAAAGAAACTACCATCAGAGTGAACAGGCAACCTACAAAATGGGAGAAAATTTTCGCAACCTACTCATCTGACAAAGGGCTAATATCCAGAATCTACAATGAACTCAAACAAATTTACAAGAAAAAAACAAACAACCCCATCAAAAAGTGGGCGAAGGACATGAAGAGACACTTCTCAAAAGAAGACATTTATGCAGCCAAAAAACACATGAAAAAATGCTCACCATCACTGGCCATCAGAGAAATGCAAATCAAAACCACAATGAGATACCATCTCACACCAGTTAGAATGGCAATCATTAAAAAGTCAGGAAACAACAGGTGCTGGAGAGGATGTGGAGAAATAGGAACACTTTTACACTGTTGGTGGGACTGTAAACTAGTTCAACCCTTGTGGAAGTCAGTGTGGCGATTCCTCAGGGATCTAGAACTAGAAATTCCATTCGACCCAGCCATCCCATTACTGGGTATATACCCAAAGGACTATAAATCATGCTGCTATAAAGACACATGCACACGTATGTTTATTGCCACATTATTCACAATAGCAAAGACTTGGAACCAACCCAAATGTCCAACAATGATAGACTGGATTAAGAAAATGTGGCACATATACACCATGGAATACTATGCAGCCATAAAAAATGATGAGTTCACGTCCTTTGTAGGGACATGGATGAAATTGGAAATCATCATTCTCAGTAAACTATCGCAAGAACAAAAAACCAAACACCGCATATTCTCACTCATAGGTGGGAATTGAACAATGAGAACACATGGACACAGGAAGGGGAACATCACACTCTGGGGACTGTTGTGGGGTGGAGGGAGGGGGGAGGGATAGCATTGGGAGATATACGTAATGCTAGATGACGAGTTGGTGGGTGCAGCGCACCAGCATGGCACATGTATACATATGTAACTTACCTGCACATTGCGCACATGTACCATAAAACCTAAAGTATAATAATAAGAATAATAATAAAAGAAAAAAAAAAAAAAAAAAGAATTGCTGGCACACATGATAATAAAAAGCGCCTTAAAAAAAAAAAAAAAAAAAAAAAAAAAAGAAAACACTTTCAGGATATTATCAAGGAGAACTTCCCCAACACAGGCCAACATTCAAATTCAGGAAGTACAGAGAACACCACAAAGATATTCCTCGAGAAGAGCAACCCCAAGGCACATAATCGACAGATTCACCAAAGTTGAAATGAAGGAAAAAATGTTAAGGGCAGCCAGAGAGAAAGGTTGGGTTACCCACAAATGGAATCCCATCAGACTAACAGCGGATCTCTTGGCAGAAACCCTACAGCCAGAAGAGAGTGGGGGCCAATATTCAACATTCTTAAAGAAAAGAATTTTCAACTCAGCATTTCATATCCAGCCAAACTAAGCTTCATAAGTGAAGGAGAAATAAAATCTTTTACAGACAAGCAAATGCTGAGAGATTTTGTCACCACCAGGCCTGCCTTACAAGAGCTCCTGAAGGAAGCACTAAACATGGAAAGGAACAACTGGTACCAGCCACTGCAAAAACATGCCAAATTGTAAAGATGCTATGAAGAAACTGCATCAAATAATGGGCAAAATAACCAGCTAGCATCATAATGACAGGATCAAATTCACATATAACAATATTAACCTTAAATGTAAATGGGCTAAATGCTCCAGTTAAAAGACTCAGACTGGTAAACTGGATAAAGAGTCAACACCCATTGGTGTGCTGTATTCAGGAGAACCGTCTCACATGCAAAGACACACATAGGCTCAAAATAAAGGAATGGAGGAAGATCTACCAAGAAAATGGAAAGCAAAAAAAGGCAGGGGTTGCTATTCTAGTCTCTGATACAACAGACTTTAAACCAACAAAGATCGAAAGAGTCAAAGAAGGCCATTACATAATGGTAAAGGGATCAATTCAACAAGAAGAGCTAACTATCCTAAATATATATGCACCCAATACAGGAGCACCCAGATTGATAAAGCAAGTTCTTAGAGACCTACAAAGAGACTTAGACTCCCACACAATAATAATGGGAGACTTTAACACTCCACTGTCAATATTAGACAGATCAACGAGACAGAAAATTAACAGGGATAGCCAGGACTTGAACTGAGCTCTGGACCAAGCGGACCTAATAGACATCTACAGAACTCTCCACCCCAAATCAAAGGAATATACATTCTTCTCAGCACCACATTGCACTTATTCTAAAATTGACCACATAATTGGAAGTAAAACACTCCTCAGCAAATGTGAAAGAACAGAAATCACAACAAACTGTCTCTTAGACCACAGTGCAATCAAATTAGAACTCAGCATTAAGAAATTCACTCAAAACCGCTCAACTACATGGAAACTGAACAACCTGCTCCTGAATGACTACTGGGTAAATAACAAAATGAAGGCAGAAATAAAGATGTTCTTTGAAACCAATGAGAACAAAGACACAACATACCAGAATCTCTGGGACACATTTAAAGCAGTGTGTAGAGGGGAATTTATAGTACTAAATGCCCACAAGAGAAAGCAGGAAAGATCAAAATCAACACCCTAACATCACAATTAAAAGAACTAGAGAAGCAAGAGCACACAGATTCAAAAGCTAGCAGAAGACAAGAAATAACTATGATCAGAGCAGAACTGAAGGAGATAGAGATACAAAAAACCCTTCAAAAAAAAATCAGTGAATCCAGGAGCTGTTTTTTTTGAAAAGATCAACAAAATAGACCGCTAACAAGACTAATAAAGAAGAAAAGAGAGAAGAATCAAATAGGCGCAATAAAAAATGATAAAGGGGATATCACTACTGATCCCATACAAATACAAACTACCATCAGAGAATGCTATAAACAACTCTACGCAAATAAACTAGAAAATCTAGAAGAAATGGATAAATTCCTCGACACATACACCCTCCCAAGACTAAACCAGGAAGAAGTCGAATCTCTGAATAGACCAATAACAGGTTCTGAAATTGAGGCAATAATTAATAGCCTACTCACCAAAAAAAGCCCAGGACCAGATGGATTCATAGCCGAATTCTACCAGAGGTACAAAGAGGAGCTGGTACCATTCCTTCTGAAACTATCCCAATCAATAGAAAAAGAGAGAATCCTACCTAACTCCTTTTATGAGGCCAGCATCATCCTGATACCAAAGCCTGGCAGAAATGCAACAACAAAAAAGAGAATTTTAGGCTAATATCCCTGATGAACATTGATGCGAAAATCCTCAATAAAATACTGGCAAACCGAATCCAGCAGCACATCAAAAAGCTTATCCACCACGATCACATCGGCTTCATCCCTGGGATGCAAGGCTGGTTCAACATATGCAAATTGATAAACATAATCCATCACAGAAACAGAACCAACGACAAAAACCACATGATGATCTCAATGGATGCAGAAAAGGCCTTCGACAAAATTCAACAGCCCTTCATGCTAAAAACTCTCAATAAACTAGGTATTGATGGAACGTATCTCATAATAATAAGAGCTATTTATGACAAACCCACAGCCAATATCATACCGAATAGGCAAAAGCTGGAAGCATTCCCTTTGAAAACCAGCACAAGACAAGGATGCCCTATCTCACCACTCCTATTCAACACAGTATTGGAAGTTCTGGCCAGGAAAATCAGGCAAGAGAAAGAAAGGGTATTCAGTTAGGACAAGAGGAAGTCAAATGGTCTCTGTTGGCAGGTGAGATGATTGTATATTTAGAAAACCCCATCGTCTCAGCCCAAAATCTCCTTAAGCTGATAAGCAACTTCAGCAAAGTCTCAGGATACAAAATCAATGTGCAAAAATCACAAGCATTCCTACACACCAATAACAGTCCAACAGAGAGCCAAATCATGAGTGATCTCCCATGCACTTCCAGTTGCTACAAAGAGAATAAAATACCTAGGAATCCAACTTACAAGGGATGTGAAGGACCTCTTCAAGGAGAACTACAAACCACTGCTCAACGAAATAAAAGAGGACACAAATGGCAGAACATTCCATGCTCTTGGGTAGGAAGAATCAATATCGTGAAAATGGCCATACTGCCCAAAATAATTTATAGATTCAGTGCTATCCTCATCAAGCTGCCACTGACTTTCTTCACAGAATTTGAAAAAACTACTTTAAATTTCATATGGAACCAAGAAGAGCCCACATAGCCAAGGCAATCCTAAGCAAAAAGAACAAAGCTGGAGGCATCAGGCTGCCTAACTTCAAAACAGTAATCAAAACAGCATCGTACTGGTACCAAAACATATATAGACCAATGCAACAGAACAGAGGCCTCAGAAATAACACCACACATCTACAACCATCTGGTCTTTGACAAGCCTGACAAAAACAAGCAATGGGGAAAGCATTCCCTATTTAATGAATGGTGCTGGGACAACTGGCTAGTCATATGTATAAGGCTGAAACTGGATCCCTTCCTTACACCTTATACAAAAATTAACTCAAGATGGACTAAAGACTTAAATGTAAGACCTAAAACCATAAAAACCCTAGAAGAAAACCTGGGCAATACCATTCAGGACATTGGCATGGGCAAAGACTTCATGACTATAACAGCAAAAGCAATGGCAACAAAAGCTAAAATAGACAAATGGAATCTAATTAAACTGAGGAGCTTCTGCACAGCAGAAGAAACTATCTTGAGAGTGAACAGGCAACCTACTGAATGGGAGAAAATTATTACAATCTATCCATCTGACAAAGGGCTAATATCCAGAATCTACAAAGAACTTAAACAAATTTACAGGAAACAAACAACCCCATCAAAAAGTGAGCAAAGGATATGAACAGGCACTTCTCAGAAGAAGACATTCATGCAACCAACAAACATGAAAAAATGCTCATCGTTACTGGTCATCAGAGAAATGCAAATCAAAACCACAATGATTTATCATCTCACACCAGTTAGAATGGCGATCATGAAAATGTCAGGAAACAACAGATGCCGGAGAGGATGTGGAGAAATAGGAACGCTGTTACAGTTTTGGTGGGAGTGTAAATTAGTTCAACCATTGTAGAAGACAGTGTGGCAATTCCTCAAGGATCTAGAACTAGAAATACCATTTGACCCAAGCAATTCCACTTAACTGGTATATACCCAAAGGATTGTAAATCATGCTACTATAAAGACACATGCACACATATGTTTATTGTGGCACTATTCACAATAGCAAACACTTGGAACCAACCCTAATGTCCATCAATAATAGACTGGATAAAGAAAATGTGGCATATATACACCATGGAATACTATGCAGCCACAAAAAGGGATGAGTTCATCTCCTTTGCAGGGTCATGGATGAAGCTGGAAACCATCATTCTCAGCAAACTATCACAAGGACAGAAAACCAAACAGCGCATGTTCTCAGTCATAAGTGGGAGTTGAACAGTGAGAACACACGGACACAGGGAGGAGAACATCACCCACCAGGGCTTGTTGGGGGTGTGGGCTGGGAGAGGGATAGCATTAGGAGAAATACCTAATGTAAATGATGAATTGATGGGTGCAGCAAACCAACATGGCACATGTATACCTATATAACAAACCTGCACATTGTGCACATGTACCCCAGAACTTAAAGTATATATATAAAAAAAGAAACAGGTGATTTATGTTACTAATATTCTTGGTAAGTATGACGCTTAAAAGTAGATTGGTTTCTTAAGCTATCTTCTTGTTTATGTTATTAATTTATTTAATGTATTTTTTCTTGTTACTGTGTTACGTATATATTCTAGGAGATAAAATAAAAATGTGTGAATTGGTCTGACGCTAATATGCACAGTTGTTAGAGAACAAGAATGACAACTCATGAGCGACTTCAAGCAGAATGTAATTAAGGATGAGATGAAGAGATACAGGCTTTTAATGCTACAAGAATCTACAGAAGGTGCTGCTCAGTGTGGGCTTATGAGTATAGGGAAGACTTCAGGGAGGAACTTGTGGTTTAGCTAGGCTTAGAATGATGGCAAGTTAGAGAGGAGAGATGGCATTCAGATGAAGGGCATGGTTAAGCAGAGATGCAGATGTGGGAATAAACATAGAATGGAAGGAACAGACATTAAAAGGATGAGAATGAAAATCCATGCCTAGCAGACCTGGCTTATAGATAGTGATTAATAAAGGATATTTTCCTTTATTCATGTTGGAAGAAAGATGTATCATTGGCATGGGGTCAAATTACAGAGGTTTTATAAAACTAGGCAGTAATTTCCTCTGAGCACATTCCAAAAGTGGCCCCTTACAACACTTTCAATGTTAAAATATTGAGACAATATTTAAGACCCTGATAAAGATATGCATAGGTTAAGATTTATCAAGTAGAAGATGGTGTCTTTACATGCTTGCCTAAGTCTAGGAGCAGAGGTGCCTTTGATATTAGATCTGGCTGCGCCTCTAACAGCTAGAGGAAATAGCAAGTTCAGGAAAACTTTTTTTAGGGTAAGTTTTAAGTGTTTGTTGGCTAAGAAACACGACTTTGAGAAGAGTAAGTGATTGTTAATTAAAGTGAGAGAATTATTGATGTATCACAGTCATGAGGAATATTGGAAGGAATATGGTCCATACAGGTAGATAATGGAATATTATTGGACTAACACAAAATTATCAGTGTCGACCCTCTCTGGATATAACTTGACCATCTGAGCTTTTAGAATAATTTCTTCAAACATGATGAGGGGTTTGTTTATATAATATTTTTCCAGGGTCATGTGTTTTCATTTTAAGTTATATTTTTGTAGTAGAAATTTCAGGTATTTTGGCAGAAAGGATGGGAACATATTTTCAGAAAGTTAAAGCGTATGAGTAGTTATGAAGAGATAATAATGAGAGTAATAAATATAAAACCGTAAGAGCTTATATAGTCATGTGGAGTTTCCAATTTAGCATATGAATAACCTAAACAGGTAAACATTATTGTATGGTATAGAGAGCATTAGCTTTAAACAAAGCAGATTTGATTTTGTATCCAAATGTAGTTGTCAGTTATCTAGTTATCAGTTGTGTGAAACTGGACACGTTATTTAACTTTACTGGGTCTCAGATTCTTTGCCTATAAATGAAGATATTATCTTCCTCCTGGCTGTTACGAGGATTTAGTGAGATAATACTTGTTGAGCATTCTGTATAATACCTGGCATTTGGTGGGTGGTAAAAAAATAGTTGTCACCTTATTACTCATCTCACTGTGAATGTAGAGCATAACATAAATGAGCACGCATGCGCATACACACACACACACCCCTTTATACATTTTCAGGCTACTAATTATTAATCTTCTATCCTAAAATTGCTAAGCTGCTCTACAGGGGAGGCAATACTTTAGGGTTAAGCAGGAATTCTGCCTGACTTTGAATACTGGTTCTGACACTAGCTATGTGACCTTGGGCAAGTTATTTAAATCCTGTGTGCATCAATTTGTTTATATATAAAATGGGGAAAGTAGTTTTACCTATCTCATAGAGTTATTTAGAAGACTAAATGAATACATTTTTAAAGGGCTTAGCAGAGTCTTTGATTACTGGTTTGCTTACTTTGCTTAGTTCATATATTGGTCGTTATTAATATTTATTGCATTAACAGAATAATAAATTTTATAAAAAATAAGGTCAAATGAAAATACATTGGTTTATCTTAGAATTTCAAGGTAATTTAAATATTATATGTAGCTATAAATTTTAAAAAGATGGTTCTGTTATAAATTAGTATATAAAGATCAAGAAGTTTATTCTCTGAATAGAATGACATTGTATGTTTGAAAGAGGTTTGCCTTCTTTGTAATTATTGGATGACCCTACTTAAAATACCTTAATCAAATAGGAATTTTTCCTCCCAAATAATAGGAAGTCTAGAGGTAAATAGAAATCTAGACTGGTTCTTTCTTCTCTGCTATCCTTAACATGTTCATGATTGTGCCTCTTAGTTTTAAGCTGGCTACTCTACTTTCAGGCATCAGGATTGTGTTTTTGCAAGAAGAAAAAGGGAAGGGCAAAATGTGAAGGCATTCATACATTATTGGTAGGAATGAAAAGGATACAGATGCTTTGGAAAAGAGTCTGGAAGTTCCTTAAAAAGTTAAGCATAGAGTTATATGAGCCAGCAATTCACTCCTAGGAATGTATCCAAGAGAAAGAGAAAGGAAAACATACATTCATACAAACACAAACCAATTCAAGTGTTTGTGAATTGGATACATTTACAAATGTTCATAGCATCAGTACGTGTGAGTCAAAAAGTGAAAAGAAAACCCAGATGTCTATCAACTGATTAATGGATAGATATCTAAATGATGAAATATTATTAGTTCATAAAAAGGAATAAAGTACTGCTACATGCTATAACATGAATGATCCCTGAAGACATTATGCAAAGTGAAAGAGGATGGTGACAGAAGATCACATATTGCATGATTCCATTTATTTGAAATGTCCAGAGTAGACACATCTAGAGATAGGAAGTAGATTAGTGGTTGCCCAAGGCTGGAGTGAGGGTTAAGGGAGTATGGGAAGTGACTGCTAATGGATATAGAGTTTCTTTTGGGGTTGATAAAAATGTTTTAAAATTGGTTCTGGTTATAGTTGCATAATTCTGTGAGTATACTAAAAAACATTGATTTGTATACTTTAAATGGGCAAACTGTATGATGTTTAATTGTGTCTCAAGAAAGCTCTTACAGATGTGAAGGGATGTGGCTGCTGAATATATTCCTTTATGTCAGGAAGGCAAAAGCTTTCCCATAAGCTTACCCAGAAGTCTTCTCTTCTTGTTTCATTGACCTGAACCTGAATCACATGGTTATTCCTGGCTGGCTAGCTAGAAGGTGGCAACAGAGAAGGGATATTTTGTACATGGATCCACTAATCAACAAACTCAACATAGAGAGGATTTACTTTCTAAAAAGCAAATATCACTTATTACCTCCACATCTACTGCCCCACCTTACCATTACAAAGGAAAACTGGTCAATTCAGAAAACTTGAAAAAAATAAATTAGAAAAGAATAAAAATAACAGAAACAAAAAATATTTTTCTATCAGCTCACACAAGAATGGTTACTGTTATTTTTTCTTTTTTAATAATTTCAACTTTTATTTTAGATCAGGGAATAATACATGTGCAAATTTGTTACGTGGGTATATTGTGTGATGCTGAGGTTTGGGATACGAATGATTCTGTCACCCAGGTAGTGAGCATAGTACCCAATAGGTAGTTTTTCATCCCTTTCCCACCTCTTTCACGCCCTGCTCTAGTAGTCCCCAGTGTCTGTTCCCATCTTTTTGTCCATGTATACCCAATGCTTAGCTCCCACTTATAAGTAAAAACATGCAGTATTTGCTTTTCTGTTCCTGTGTTAATTTGCTTAGGATAATGGCTAATAATGGTTTGGCTCTATGTCCCCACCCAAATCTCATCCCGAACTGTACTCCCATAATTCCGGCGTGTTGTGGGAGAGACCTGGTGGGAGATAATTTAATCATGGGGGTGGTTTCCCACATACTGTTCTCATGGCAGTGAATAGGTCTTACAAGATCTGATGGTTTGATAAGGGGAAACCCATTCTGCTTCATTCTCCCTCTCTTTCTTTCTGCCACCATGTGAGACGTGCCTTTCACCTTCCACTGTAATTGTAAGGCCTCCTCAGCCATGTGGAACTATAAATCCAATAAACCTCTTTGTTTTGTAAATCGCTCAGTCTCGGGTATGTCTTTATCAGCAGTGTGAAAATGAACTAATACAGTAAATTGGTACCAGTAGAGTGGGGCGTTGCTGAAAAGATACCTGAAAATGTGGAAAGATACCTGAAAATGTTTAAGCGACTTTGGAACTGGGTAACAGGCAGAGGTTGAAACAGTTTGGAGGGCTCAGAAGAAGACACGAAAATGTGGGAAAATTTGGAACTTCTTAGAGACTTACTGAATGGCTTTGCCCAAAAGTCTGATAGATATATGGACAATAAGGTCCAGGCTGAGGTGGTCTCAGATGGAGATGAGGAACTTGTAGGGTATTGGAGCAGAGGTGACTCTTGTTATGTTTTAGCAAATAGACTGGCGGCGTTTTGCCCCTGCCCTAGAGATTTGTGGAACTTTGAACTTGAGGGAGATGATTTAAGGTATCTGGTGGAAGAAATTTCTAAGCAGCAAAAGAGGTGACTTGGGTACTGTTAAAGGCATTTAGTTTTATAAGAGAAGCAGAGTATAAAAGTTCAGAGAATGTGCAGCCTGACAGTGTGATAGACAGAAAAACCAATTTTCTGAGGAGAAATTCAAGTGGGCTGCAGAAATTTGCATAAGTAACGATTAGCTGAATCCCCAAGACAATGGGGAAATGTCTCCAGGTCACGTCAGAGGTCTTCATGGAAGCCCTTCCCATCACAGGCTCGGAGTCTTAGGAGAAAATGGTTTCATTGTCCAGTCCCAGGGTCCCCCGTGCTGTGGTCAGCCTAGGGGCTTGATGCCCTGCATCCCAGCTGCTCCAGCTGTGGGGCTGAAAGGGGCCAACGTAGAGCTTGGTCCATGGCTTCAGAGGTGCAAGCCCCAAGCCTTGGCAACTTCCACGTGGTGTTGAGCCTACGAGTGGACAGAAGTCAAGAATTAGGGTTTGGGAACCTCTGCCTAGATTTCAGAAGATGTATGGAAATGCCAGGATGCCCAGGCAGAAGTTTGCTCCAGGGGTGGGGCTCTTATAGAGAACCTCTGCTAGGGTAGTGTGGAAGGGAAATATGGAGTAGGAGCCCCCACACAGAGTCCCTCCTGGGGCATCTGCCTAGTGGAGCTGTGAGAAGAGGGCCACCATCCGCCAGACCCCAGAATGGTAGATCCACTGACAGCTCGCACCGTTCACTTGGAAAAGCCACAGACACTCAATGCCAGCCCTTAAAAACAGCTAGAGGAAGGCTGTACCTTGCAAAGCCACAGGGGTGGAGCTGCCCAAGACCATGGGAACCCACTTCTTGTATCAGTGTGACCTGGATATGAGACCTGGAGTCAAAGGAGATCATTTTGGAGCTTTAACATTTCACTACCCTGCTGGATTTTGGACTTGCGTGGGGCCTGTAGCCCCTTTGTTTTAGCCAATTCCTCCCATTTGGAATGTCTGTATTTACCCAACGCCTGTACCTCCACTGTATCTAGGAAGTGACTAACTTGCTTTTGATTTTACGGGCTCATAGGTGGAAGGGACTTGCCTTGTCTCAGATAAGACTTTGGACTGTGGACTTTTGAGTTAATGCCGAAATGAGTTAAGACTTTGGGGGACGGTTGGGAAGGCATGATTGGTTTTGAAATGTGAGGACATGAGATTTGGAAAGAGAGTCAGGGTGGAATGATATGGATTGGCTGTGTCCCCACCCATATCTCTGAATTGTACTCCCATAATTCCCATGTGTTGTGGGAGGGACCCAGTGGGAGATAATTGAATCATGAGGTTAGTTTCTGTCTTAACTGTTCTCATGGTAGTGAATAAGTCTCACAAGATTTGATGGTTTGATAAGGGGAAACCTGTTTTGCTTGAGTCTCATTTTCTCTCTTGCCATTGCCATGTGAGATATGCCTTTCATCTTCCACCATGATTGTGAGGCTTCCCCAGTCATGTGGAACTGTAAGTCCAATAAACCTCTTTCTTTTGTAAATTGCCCAGTCTCGGGTATGTCTTTATCAGCAGTGTGAAAACAGGCTAATACAGTGGCCTCCAGCTGCATCCATGTTGCTGCAAAGTATATGATTTCATTCTTTTTCATTGCTGTGTAGTAGGAATAGTTACTGTTAACATTTGAATATGTTCTTCCAATGTATTTCCCCTCCCTCCCTCCCTCCAGCCTTCCTTCTCTCCTCCTATCCATCCACTAATACACTAACAAGTGATATTGATAATATCAAAGAGTACATAGGTTTATATCTTCATTTAAAATTTGATATAACATAAAACTTACAGAAAAGTGGCAAGTACATAAGAAAGAACTTTTCTTTTTGCTGAACAGTTTGAGAGCAGGTTGATAGTATGATGCTGTGTCACTCCCTCTTGTTTTAGTATGCATTTCAAAGACTACATATTTTAGTGTGTATTTCACAGTTGCATTCTGGTTATTCTTCTGTATAACCAGAATGCAACTGTCAACATCAGGAAATCAACATGGATACATTACTGTCATTCAGATCCCATTAAACTTTCCCTAGTTGTCCCAACTATGTTCTTTATATAGCAAAAGGATCTAGTTTAGAATTATGTGTTGCATTTAGTCATGTTTTTTTAGTCTCCAATATGGAAGAGTTCCTCAGTCTTTTCTTGGCCATGATCTTGGCATTCTTGAAGATTGCAGGCCAGTTATTTGTAGAATATCCCTTACTTTTGATTTGTCTGGTGTTTCCTCATGATTAGATTCAGCTTGTGCATCTTTTGCAAGAAAACTCACAGAAGTGATACTGTACTTTGCTTATGATACAGTGTCATAACTTCATTTTTAAAAAAGCTTTAGTTTTTGAGGGTTTTTCCATTTCTATTAATATTCTTTTAGAGAATGATTTTTAATTTCTGAGTAATATTTAATTATTTGTGTATTCCGTAATTTAACCGATTCATAATAGGATATTTTCATCATAGGACAGGTAGCAGGAATATCAGTTTAGCTTTGATTTGTAATCGACTCATTGTCCTTTGAATCATGTTAAATTATGAGCAGTATCTTAATTATTTTAGCCAAGTAGGAAATTGAATGACAGAATCTTGGGGAAATCTATTTAGTAACTATTCTGAAAATTCTGAAGTGAAAGAAGATGTTTGTATGAGGCAGAAGTATGTTTTTATCTTTTTGTACTTCTTGTTTTTTGTTTTTGAGAACTTGCTAAAAATTTAAGCCATTTTAAATATTGGGATTACAAATTAATAGCATCACTGACCCCTTTTCTTCTTAGCCCCAGGAAAACTGTGGTGCATGTATGCCAGTACTAAGCTTTTAATAATAACTCTATGGCTTTTCATATTATCTTTGTTCTAAGGTAAAAAACATTCAGTCTTTTTAAAGAGTAGGTTTTTATCTATTTAGAGTAAGTTCTGAATTATATGCATACTATTAATTAGAAAAGAAAATTTACTGTAAAACATGTTGGATATACATTAAAGTATTGGTTAAGAACTTGGACTCTAGATTTGAATCTGGGTACCATTGCTTACTATTTGTGTGTTATTGGGCAAATTACTTAATCTCGTTTCAGCCTCAGTATCCTAATCTGTAAAATTTGGCTAATAAAATTTCCTAGCTTTTCTTTACATTAAGAAGAAATGTAACTTGCCTAGTATTTGTAAATGTCCTGTAAATGTTCATTGTTTTATTTCTTTCTTGTGCACTGATGTCTTAAATGGGACCCGCCTATTACTTTTTACCTTTTCATGAAACAGGAAGTTCAATAACGATAACTCGAATTCAATGCATAGAAAGTGCTAAAGGTGGCTGCCCCTGCTACCTTCCTAAACTTTGATGATGAACTTACAGGCAGTGGGCAAAGACCCCAGTTTTCATGTTGCCTCTGTAAATACTGGACAGGTGGCAACCTTCTTGCTTTCATTATAGTGTTTGCCCACTTGAGATAAATTACCTCTTCTCGGTATCCAAATGGTGTGCCTGCAAGAGATCATTTACCTCAAACAGGGGAGAATGTTACTTCCACTGAAGGGTTAGGATATCAATCATTATGGGAATGGACTAAAGAATTCTTTAGATAGCTGAACTTTTTGATATGACTGGTCCAGACTAAAATTCTCAAGATAGAAACAAATGTGCTGATTTGCTTTGAAATATCTCTGAACGAACACAGGAGTAGATGGACATAAGTAGAATGTTAACACATTTTGTCACACATTTCCTCAGTAATTACATCTTAATTATCTAGAAGATAGATGACCCAAATATACCCCTGCTAGTACAACTCAGAACTTTTTTTTATTGCGTACTTTGAGTTAACTTTCTAGAGGTCATAGCGACCCTTTCAAGCAAACTAAGCCTAGGTTGTGTTCAACTCAACATTGAGATTTCATACTAAGGAAGTTCAAAGTGATAAGAAAAGATACTGGTATTGATAAGCAGCTATTGGCATATATTTAAAAGTGCTGAGGCTTTATTGAATCTTAAAAAAATTATAAAAAGAATCTTGCTACTCCAAGTGTGGTCCATGGACCAAGAGCATTGGCATCAACTGGGAATGTGATACAAATGCATAATCTCAGACTCCACTCCAGACCTAATGTGCATTTTAACAAGATCCTCAGGTGACTAATATGTACAGTGAAGTTTGAGAAGAGACTTAGGGGATTTTATTATTTTTTTATTTAAAAAAAATTTTTGTGTATGGGATTTTGTTATTTATATAACTTCACTCATATCTGGAACTGAAACAAGCACAATCTGACTGAGTATCGTTTCTGGTGCTTCAGCTGCTAGTGTCTATTTTGGGGAGCCACAATTTAACTTACAGATTTTTAAAAATTTTGTGATTTCTTATATTATTACTTTCACATTTTGCCATATTTTTTCAAACATTTTATGAAAAAGTATAAGCATGCAGGAAAGTTGAAAGAGTTTTACAGTGAACAGATATTTTGTATTTTACATTGAAATTTTATTTGCCTGTCAATTTTTAAGAGCAATTTTCAAATGGATAATTCGTCCTTGAAAGTGTTCACAACTATGCAAAATCTTACTTTCATGTCTTTTATAGAATATATTTTATAATGCAGATCTAAAATAATATACAAAATCAAAATAATTTTAGGAAGCATAGATGAGGCTTGAACACATTTTGTAGTTTATGGGTAATTTCTGGGCAACTTCTAAGAGCCTGAAGCTTTTTTTTTTTTTTTTTAAGAAAGCTAAGTTGGATATCCAGATATATCTAACAAAGCCACATAGTTATCTTTTCAGGTTTTTGTAAAAGAGCAAAAAAAATTTTCCTTAAAATCTGTACTAAAATATTACAGATATATTTAGAAAAATTTTTTACCTCCTTTTCCAGAAAAAATATGGCAGCTTATAGGTATTTGCAAAATATAACATAATATTCATTAAAACCTAAGCAGAAAAAGGAGCAAATTCAAGCCAGGAATGACATTGAAAAAGTCAACTATGATGGCCTACACACTTGTGTTCACATTTTGGTCTGAGGATTCAGTTGCCAATTATGTTATTAAAGAAAAATCACAATTTAGGAAAAAATACAAATGTTCCTTGGGCTAAGAGTAGATAGGAAACTGTTCTGCAGCTCTTAATAAAAAGGGATATCAAGTGATAAAATGAACAACATTCTCAGTAATATCAGACATAGGACTTTTTCTTTTAAGCCAAATGTATTGTGATATAATTTACATGCAATAAAATGTGCTTATTTAACTGTAAAATTTGACTAGTTGTGAAAAATGTATACACTAGAAAGTATACAAGAAAATGTATAGCACATTCTTTTCACCTGTTTTGGAGTCAGTCACCCCTGCTCCTACCTGGTCTAAGGCAACCACTGGTGTCTTCTCTGTCCCTTTAGTTTTTCCTGTTCAAGAATTTGATAAATTTTATAAAAATGGAGTCATACAGTGCAAAGGAGTGTAGCTGAACTGCACAGGTGGAGGGAACAGTTCCCAAAGGCTGTCCTCACTTCTGACACCACAAATTCAGGGGTCCCCAGGGCCACCCTCACTTCAGGCTAGCTGGCTACAAATTCGGGGTCCACATGGATTCCTTCAGGTGAGACAGTTTTCTAGAACAACTCATAGAACTCAGGAAACTGTTATATTTAGGATTACAGTTTTATTATAACAGAAGGAAACAAATTAGAATCAGCCAAAGGAAGAGACATATAGGGTGAAGTCTGGGATGGCTCCAAATGCGAAGCTTCTGTTGTCCTCAGGATGTGTTACCTTCCCAGTATTGATGTATGATAATATGCATGGAGTATGACCAACCCAGGAAGCTCACTGGAGCCTTGATGTCCAGAGTTCTTAATTGAAGCTTTATTAGATAAGCATGATTGAATGGATCACGCTCCACATTGTTGACCTCAATATTTAGTTCTTTTCCTCTTGAAGATTGGGGTGATATCATATGACTCAAAGCCCCAACTTGCTAATCATATGGTTGGTGTTTCAGGCACGGCCAGCCCTTATCCAGAGTTAGCATAAACTATCAGATGCTCAACGTGAGTCATATCGTTACAAACTATCAGGTGTGGTCCGGGGCCACCACGAATACAAAACACACTCTAATCACTCCAGAAATGCCGAGGTTTTAGAGGTTATCTCCCAGGAGCTGGGAAAATGGCCATACTTCTCCATAGGTGAGGCCAAATTTCTTACTACCCATACAATATATATTCTTATATATCTGGATTCATCTACTTAGCATAATGTTTTTGATATTCACTTGTATTACCTGTGACTGTAGTTTGTTCTTTTTCATTGCTGAGTAATATTTCATTCTATGGTTATACCAAAATTTGTTCATTCATTAACTTATTGATGGGCATTAGAGTTGTTTCTACTTTAGAGTATTATGAATAAATCTGATGTGAATATTCATATACATGTCTCAAAGGAAATATGTTTTTATTTCCTTTGAGTAGGTACTCAAAGGCTTGGAATTCTTGGGTTGTAAGCCTGTGTTTTGCTTGAAGAAATGAGCCATGCAAGTATCTGAGGGGAAACGGTGGTAGTTGGGGAAAGGACATTCTAAGCAGAGGAAATTGAAGTGCAGAAACCCTAACAAAGGAGTGTGCTTGATATTTTTAGGAATGGCAAGGAGGCCCAAGTGGCTGAACCAGAGTCAATAGTGGCAGAAAGGTGGAAGATGATGTCAGAGAGATAGCAAGGGCAGGGTTAACACCTGCACCCACATTATGCAAATCCTTGTAAACTATGGTAAGAACTTTAGATTTTATTCAGATTGAGATGGGATACCATCGGAAAGTTTTGAGTGGAAGAATGCTGATTTAACCTTTTAAAGGATTATCTCTGACTTCTATCAGTAGTTAAAGGTGTAGGTAGTAAGAGTGCAGTGTTCTAAGATGAGGAACAATGGTAGCTTGGAATAGTATAACATCATTGGACTTGGTTATTGGCTAGAGTCTGGAAATATTTTGAAGATAGAGCTGATAGGGTTTGCTGATGTATGTTGAATGTGAGGTGTGAAAGAAAGATAGGAATCAAGAATGGCTTCAAGGCGTTTGTCTTGGGCAAATGGTAAATTGAAGCAAGAGTTACTGAAATGGGGAGATTAGAGAAGGAACAAGTAGGAAGAGAAAATGAAGAGTTTTTTTTGACATGTTATGTCTGAGAAATATATTAGACTCGTAAGTGTCAAGTAGGTGGCTGGATATCTGAATTTGAGAAAAATGTCAAGACAGATAAAATTGTAAGTGCTGTCAGTATAAGTGTTATTTAAAGTCATGCTGTTGGATGAAGTCATGTAGGGTAGTGATTTTAACCCTGGTTGTACATTAGAATTACCTGTGGAGCTTTTTAAAAATAGTGAAACCTGCATTCCACCCAGATTTTGGCTGGGGTGGGACATAACTGCTTTGGGGAGTGAGTATAGCTAGAAGAGCTCTGAGGATTTGTGGACCTTTCAACATTTAGAGGTTAGGAAATGAGAAGGATATAGCAACGGATTCTGAAGAATAGCCATTGAGCTAGTTGGTGAACCCTGATGGTAACCTTTAAGCCAAATAAAGTGTTTTACAAGTAGGAGTGTAATTAATCATTTGGAATGCTGCTGCTAAGGTGAATATGATGAGGATTGAGGAATGACTCCAAATTTGGCAAGATGGAGATAACTGATGACCTTGAAGGGACTGTTTTGATGGAGTAGTTGAGACAAAGTCCGACTGCAGTCTGTTAAAGAGAAAGTGAGTTGTGTTACAGACAGTTTTTATGAAAGGCAGGCAGGTACATTGGGTTGGAGCAGGAGCAATATTTAGGGGTCAAGGGAAGTTTTTGTTTTAAGATGAGAGGTAATTCAATGTGTTTGTGTGGTAAGGGGAATGATTAAATGAATGAAAGAAAAAAAATCTTGATACATGAGGGAAGGCAGAATTGGCAGATGTAAAGTCTCTGAGTTGATGAAAGGGATGGGATCCAATGCACAAAAGTGGGGAGGAAGGTTGGCACAAACAGTTCAGGCATTGTAACAGGAGGGAAGGCAGAGTATATGGGTACAGATGCAGGTAGGTTGGTAGATTTGGTAGTAGATGTATGTAAAAATTATTTTCTGCTTGCTACTATTTAGTGAAATAAGCAAGACTATCAATTGAGATGGAGGAAGGTGAGAAGATACTAGTTATTGGAGAAGCGGAGAAAGTGAGAAATAGTCATTCAGGTGAGTGGGAGATTAAGTTCATCAGATGATCAGCTGCTTGGGTGTCAGGGCATAGGAGGTTTTTATTTAATCAGGGTGGGAGTTTGCCAGGTAAATACAATGGAAAGAAAGAGCAGCAAGGAACTTGAAAGTATATGCAAGAGTATAGTTATAGTTGTTGGGAGAAAATTCTCCATAGGTCTTGTGTTTTTGCATATTTTGTGAGCAGAGGCACTGACAGCTTTCTTATTTATTTATTTATTAGCTGTTTTTTCAGGGAAGTTTATGTAGCAAGCAGCCTTGGAAAATAAAGACAGTACCTCCCTCCAGAGCGGAGGACATGTTTGTTTACTTTCCAGTATAATGAAAATAATGTTTCCCTTGGGGAAAAGATCGGGCAGGTTTGTTTTCAGCCTATTATAAAAGATTTGGGCTTCCTAAGTTCTGGATTCCTCAGCTATGACACAAACCGATTACATGCACAGCATTAGCCTAGGTCACTCTATGTCACCTCCATGGGACTTGGGGAGAAAGAGGAACTGTAGTGCATATGAAGCTCCTGTGCCATGTAGTGCATATGTTTCCTGTGCCATGAGTGTTAAAGCCCCTTTTCTCTCACCCAGGAGTCTTGTGTTTTTTGCCAACGTTCCTGAAATTTGTTAGCTTGAAAATAAGGTGACCTCAAACTCCTGGGCTCAAGAGATCCTCCTGCCTCAGCCTCCTGTGTAGCTGGGATTATAGGTGTATACCACCATGCTTGGCTTCAATTTTAATTTTTATTTTTATATATATATACTTTTTATTTTAGAAAATTATGATAGGATAGTAAGTTCCATATTGCAATAAATTAAGTAGCAGAAGGGCAATGGAAATATGAGATATTGGGGAAAACAAATGAGGCAGAATTTCTGATTGTTAAGGAAGAACTTGTTCATGTATTTTAAAAAGGTATTATGGTAAGGGCCAACTCTTCCTGACATTTAGATTCTCTTGGTTACATTTATTTTTATTTTATTTTATATTTTTTGAGATAAGGGCTCTCTGTCTCTGTCACCCAGGCTGGAGTACAGTGGTGTAATCATAGCTCACTGCAGCTTCAAATTCCCAGGCCCAAGGGATCCTCCTGCCTGAGCCTCCCGAATATCTAGGACTACAGATGTGTGCTACCACACTCAGCTGATTTCTAAGGTTTGTTTTTTGTAGAGATGGGAGTCTTACTATGTTGTCCAGAGTAGTCTCAAACTCCCAGCCTCAAGCAATCCTTTTGCCTTGGCCTCACAAAGTACTAGGATTACAGGTGTGAGCCACTGCACCTGGTCTCTACTGGTTATATTTAAAGGAGGGATGTGTCAGTTTTTTAAAAAAATGCCAAAATTTACAGCATACCAGGAATGATATGTTTTATAACTGGTTAAAAATACATGATGAAAGGTTTTTTAGATGTCAACTTAAAAATATGGGAGGGCATACATATCAGGTTCCTATTATTGGGCTAACAAATTGTCACAATCTGTGGCTAAAGACCACACGAATTTATTGTCAGATATTTCTGGAGATCAGATGTCTGAAATAGGTCTTATTGGACCAAAATCAAGGTGTTGGCAGGGCTGTATTCCTTCTGGAGGCTGTAAGGGTGAATCTGATTCTTTTTGCAGCTTTTAGAAGCCATCTGCTTTCCTTAGTTTATAGCCCTTTATTCCATCTTCAAAGCCAGCAGCATCGCATCTGCAAATCTCTCTCTGACTCTGACCTCCTCTTCTGTGTACCACTTTAAAGGACTCTTGTAATTATGTTGGGTCTACTTGAATAATCCAAGATAATCTTTTTATTTTAAAGTCCACTGATTAGCAAACTTCATTCCATCTACACCCTTAATTCTCTCTTGCTGTGTAACGTAACACAGTCACAGGTTCCAGGGATTAGGATGTGGACATCTTTAGTGAGGTCATTATTCTTCCTACCACAGCATACATAGTTAAAAAAAATTACAGAATACGTTAGTGAGGACAGTTAAAGACCACTGTCCTGCCTCTGGTATTTGACATTGCTGATCACTTCCTTCTTCCAGATTCTTTTGATGTCCATGATATTACTCCTGTTTCTCCTCCTTTCATGTCCTTGGGCCTTTCTGTTCAGTGTGTGTGTGCCCCATGGGCTCTTTTTCTTTTCTCTTTTCTTTTCTTTCCCTCCCTCCCTCCCTCCCTTCCTTCCTGTCCTTTCTTGCCCTTCCCCTTCCCCTTCCGCTTCCCCTTTCCCTTCCCCTTCCGCTTCCGCTTCCCCTTCCCCTCCCCTCCCCTCCCCTCCCCTTCCCTTCCCTTCTTGGAGTAGGACTTTGACTATGGGTCTTTTCTTAGCCATTAAAATTTTTTTTTTATTTTTAGTAGAGAAGGGGTTTCTCCATGTTGCCCAGGCTGGTCTTGAACTCCTGAGCTTAGGCAGTGCACCCACCTTGGTCTCCCAAAGTGCTAGCATTCTAGGGGTGAGCCACTGCGCCCAGCCACTTAGCTATGTTTTTATTCCTTGTTGTCCCGAGCAGTCCCATGTATAGCCAGGGCTTTATTTACCATCTATGTGCTGATGGCTCCCAAATATTATGTGTAACCTAGACCTCATTCCTGAACTGAAAGCTTGTATACTTAGCTTCCTATGAGTTTCCTAAAAAAAACCCCTAAAATTCAGCATATTCAAATTTTTACCCATTTTCTTAGGCCCAAAACTTCCTTCTGAAAACTGTCTTTGTAATTGACATGACCATCTGCCAAATAGTATCTAAAATAGAAACCTGGCAGTCACTGTAACATACTTTTATTCTTACTCTTATTCTCCATATTCTACATTTCTTATTGGGTTATTTTTTTTTTTTATCCCAGCCCCATTGCTGTGGTCTTAGCTCATTTTTTACATGTGTTACTAACCTGCTAGTGGGTATCCATGATTCCACTCTTAGACTGACCCACCCTTTCTCCCTGTCTCCCAGCATTCCTTCATTTAGCAAAGTGATCATTTGGATGAGGGTTATTGAAATAATAAAGAAGTAGCATCAGTATCTTGTAGAATATTATAAAACATATAAAAGTATATAAGGAAGTAAATTTAAACCTCATGTAATCTCCTTATTAGAGAATATTAGTATTTAATTAGTATTTATATCAAGTTGTTTTTTGGATATTTCAGTGTAATGGGGTCATTCTATAGATACATTATTTTAATTATTCTTTCCCCCTCACTTATTATTTTAAATTGTTATAATAATGATATCATTTCATGGGGTTATAATGATGGTTAAATCGGTTAATGCATGTAAGCAGTGCTTGATCTGTCACATATCTTTGTCCTCAGTATCAGCAGCAATATTGTTCCTTGTTTCTTATTGCATGAATTAACACTTTAGCTAGATAAACAACACCCTTCATGACCAGATTCTCATCTATTTGTACAGTCTCACCTCCCAGTGCTGTCCATAATAAACCTGCAATTTAAGCAAATGGAACTGCTTATTATTCTTCAGAAGTGAGATGCTCTCTTATGTCTCCAAACATATGAGAAGTAACTTTTCCTGTCACTAAACTTTAAAAGGAATTTGTTACATGGATTATCATATTAGAAATATTGAATAACATTGCAGTTTCTGTCTTTAAATGCAATTTCATAGAAGATGCAGAAGTTTTTTCTTGTCAGTAAAACTGAGAGCATAATATTATATTGTCATTCTCTGACTGAAGTAGTCCAGGTATGTAGCTTTCTTGTTAATTTAAGCTGACAGAGAGAGAGGGTCAAGAATATAGATTTATGATTGGGTAGTATATTCCTTAGATAAGGGATCTCTTAACCAGGGGTTCATAGACCTCTTCTCAAAAGGGTCCATGGGTAGAATTCAGGAGAGCCGGGGGAACTTGAGCCGGCAAGAATTCAGGAGAGCTGGGGTCTGTGGGCTTGAATGAGAAAAAAATTACATCTTGTTTCACTATCTGCTAACAGAATTTTGACAGTTCCTTCAATTATGAATGTTAACGATAGACCATGATAATATTAGCAGCATAGTGACTTTGGTACTAATACAAATATAGTGACTTTGGTACTAACAGATATTTTTATATTGTAATACAGTTACTGCAGCTATCTCACATGTAGTTTATGCTCATCTTAACTAATCAGTAATCATGAGAGTCATCACTTACATGGCAAGTAATCATAGTCTCCCCCGTACCAACGGATGCTGGTGCAGTGCAGCTGGCCAAGTGAAAGGACAACTCTGCATTTAGTTGTTCATCCATCAAAGTGAGGTTCTGTGTACTCTTTGTTTATGTGGCTTTTCAGTATTCTCTAAATACAAAATTCTCTGTTATTTTCTTTGAAATAGCAGCCTTAAGCCCTTGGAAAGACTTCAGAACTCTTTAAAAAGAGTTACTGAAGTTACTTCTATCTAAATAGCATAAAATTTGAACCATGGATTCATAGTTCTTTCCTTTCCAATACAAATTGCATTGAATATGTTGACCTAGCCAAAGATGAACTCATTGACTTTAGGACAAAAAACTTACCACACTAGATTTTGGATTTAAAAGCCTTGGAGAATTCTGGTATTTTTTGTGAGAAGCCCTCCACTATGTTGTAAAATGAACTATCGAAGCTTTAATTATATTTGTAGCAGTAAATACTATATTTGTGAATCAGGACTTTTATCACTTTTAAATATATAAAAAAAACTTGATGTCCAACATGACGTGTGATGCCTTGTTGAAGACCGCCCAAAAAGTTCAATGTTCTTATTTGGTTTATGCAAAAACTTTCACTATGTTATGTCTTCTAAAAAACTATCTTTATCTATATTTTAAATGTACTGTCTTGTACTTAATGGATTAATAATCAAACTTAAAATATTTTGAAAACTGTATTACAGAAAAATTAGTTTCCTTTGTAATCCCACATCTCTTGATTTATGGATTTAAAATGATTATTCTGAGAAGGGGAGCCATAGGTTCCACCAGACTGCCAAAGGTGTCTGCAGTACAAATGAATCATTTGTCTAAAATGATAACAGAAGTATCATTTGTCTAAATCAGAATATGTTTCTGGATATTCTTATTTGGGGGCATTTGTATAATAATAAATAATACAATATAAATGGGAATTATTGATTCTTAATCAGTGTTACACGTCCCCTCTCTCCATTGTCCAACACAGTTCCCTTATACATATGAGCTATTCTATAGCTAGCTGTTTAATGAATGAATGAGTAAGGTAGTGCATGGTGCTTTTAAAAATAGTTTTGTTATTTCTGTGAAAATGCTTATGCCCAGCGTAAAACCTTCACACAATACAGAAACCTGCACAGAAAGTAAAAATCACTCAAAGGGTCACCTCCAACCATTCTTAACATTTTGATGATCTCTACCAGTATCCCATACATGTGTACAAATATAATCAGACACACACAGTTTTACATGAGGGAATCATATAATCATGCTTCATTGTAATTATTTTTACCCCCACTCAATGGATAATGAATATCTTTTAATATCAATAAAATAAATCTATATCATTAATTGTATTTAGTTACATACTAGTTGCACTGTATATATCTACTGTAATTTACTCAGCAAATTTTCTTTTGATGGGTATTTATTTTTTCTTATTTTTTTCGCCATTTTAAGCAATATTGTAATCAGCCATACTATAGTTAATATGCTTGTTTATAAAATCATTTTATACTTGTGCAGTTATTTCTTGGGCTAAATTAATAAGAAAGGGGATTGTATATTTTACATTTAGAAAGTACTATCAGTATTCTTTACATTGTTCTTTCTTGAACAGTGTTGACCATTCTGGTTTTCTCATAATACCTTTGGCATGCAAAATTTTGATAATCTCTTTGACCTTTATCAATGTAAAAGGCAAAAGACATTATATTATTACTTATTTGTATTCTTTGATTGGTAGTTAGGTTGCACATCTTTTCATTTGTTATAAGCCCATTCATATTCTACAAATGATCATACTGTGATCATATTTGGGGGTGTGTGTGTCTTATGGAATTATAAAAACTCCTTGTGTATCATGTATATTAACACTATCATAGTGCAAATAATTTTGCAGCTTGTGTTTTAATTTTGCTTGTGATATTTTAATGTAGTTTAAAAATTATTAATCATTTATTTCTGTTTTTTGTTATGGTAACTTACTGAGAAAGGCTAGTCTTACCTCAAGGTAGTATTGCTCATATTTTAGTAGAATACTTTAGATACATTAAATCTTGAGTTTATCTGGAATTATTTTTCCTGTAAATAGTGAATAAATGATTAAACTATTTTTGCAGCCAGATGACCAGGTAGCTTTTTTCGGGGGGCGGGGGGGCAGAGTCTCTCTCTTGCCCAGGCTAGAGTGCTGTGGCCAGTCTCAGTTCACTGCAACCTCTGCCTCCCGGGTTCAAGTGATTATTGTGCCTCAGCCTCCCGAGTAGCTGGGATTACAGGCACGTGCCACCACATTCAGCTAATTTTTTGTATTTTTAGTAGTGACGGGGTTTCTCTGTGTTGGCCAGGCTGGTGTCCAACTCCTGGCCTCAAGTGATCTGCCAGCCTTGGCCTCCCAAAGTGCAGGGATTACAGGCATAATTCACCATGCCTGGCCTACACCAGTATTTTTAAATTCTGTAATCCATCTTTTCCCTGATTAAGATATGCCATTTATAACACGTTAAATTATTGTTTAAGTTCGTGGATCGATCTATTTCCTGTATTTCCAGTTTACTCCATTAGTTTCCACCTCTCTTCTAGTACCAGTATCATACTGCGTTTTTCATGAGTGTATATCTGTGTGTTTTACAATAAGACAAATTCGCTTACTACTTTTTTTTTTTGTAGTTTTCTGGGCTGTTTTGCCCAGTGATTTTTAGATAAAACATTGCTTTGAAGCAAACATCTTACTATAATGTTTGCCTCCCAAGTTTGAAAAATGATGTCCACATTCACGTTTCTCAAATTATTAGCAGTTTGGAACACAAGCATAATTTTTACTCAGAGGGAATGCTTTAAGATTGTGATATACTGGGGTCACTTAAAAGGAGTTGCATATAAAGAAAGTTGCATATAAATAGTGAAAGATGTTCCTCTGAAAGTAGTAGGGACCAGATGTGTAGGACTTTTGAGCCATGTTTTAAGGAGTTTAAAATCCATTCTTAGATTAGAAGAAAGTCATTGAGGCATAAAAGCAGGCAGTGTGATGAGATCCTAGTTGTGCGTTACGAGTTATTCTATCTACTATGTGGAGAATGGATTGAAGAAGGGGAAGACTAGAGAAGACTGTGTCTTAGATATGGCCATGACTACAGAGAAAATGGAATAAATTGGAGAAATACTAAGAACAAGAAATGGGAATATGGCAAGGGAAATGGAGATGTCAGGGTTGACAAAATGTTACCAAGTGTGTAGAACTGAGGTGGAATTAAATTTAGTTAACAATACTCATTATTAATATTATTAACATTATTATTAACATTACTCATTATTACAATATTATTAATTATTTTTGCTACTATTATACTCATTACTAACATTATTTTAAACATTACTAATTATTACCTTTTTTGGTTAAAGGAATATTTCTCAATCTTTGAGTATGAGGACTTCATTTTAATAAGAAAAAATGTTGTAGATTGCTCTCTCTTCCACATAATAGATGTATTTTGAGTAGCAGTTGATTTATGTAATGTTTTCAAGGGACTTTTAATTTTATTACTCACAATATCATTATTATTCACGCATATATTTTGTTAGGGCTAAATAAAGATCAAAATGCACAATGGTTACTGCAGTACTGCAGCTAAAAGTAGTGGAACTCTTGCAATAACTTTGCAATGTCCTTCCTTCCCCACCTCATCAAGATCTGCAGCCCACAGATTTAGAACTACAGGTCGAAACAATTCTTTATGAATTTGTTTTGAAGATTTTAGCCCTAGATGTACATTTTTTCCCCTTCTATTGGAAAAAGTAATTTCAGAATATAGGGTTCGCTGCTTTCATTAAAGACACATTTTATTAAATAGGAAGAAAGTGATTAACTAATGTATTTAACATAAGAATTTGTTAAATGTAGCAAGCCAAACATTTACAACAGTCTAGACAAGTACACATGAGGAACTTCAGTGACTTTATTTTTTTCCTCTTATTTCTGTATTATTATATAAATAATTTTACAACTGTATCACTAGAGGATTTTTTTTTGTTTTTTTCATTTATTTAATATAGAATTAATTGCACTCTGACCCAAAAGAAATGCAACAAAAACAAAGATAAATAGAGGGGGCATAATTAAACTAAAAAGCTTCTGCACAGTCAAAGAAATAAGCAGCAGAGTTAATAGACAACCCACAGAGTGGGGGAAAAATCTTCACAATCTCTACATCTGACAAAGGACTAATATCCAGAATCTACAAAGAACTCAAACAAGTCAGCAAGAACAAAACAATCTGATTAGGCCAGGTGTGGTGGCTCATGCCTGTAATCCCAGCACTTTGGGAGGCTGAGGTGGGTGGATCACTTGAGGTCAGGATTTCAAGACCAGTCTAGTCAACGTGGTGAAACCCTGTCTCTACTAAAAATATAAAAATTAGCTGGGTGTGGTGGTGGGCACCTGTAACCCCAGCTACTTGGGAGGCTGAAGTGAGAGAATCACTTGAACCCGGGTGGCATAGGTTGCAGTGAGCCGAAATCTCATCATTGTACTCTAGCCTGGGTGACAGAGCAAGATGCTGTCTAAAAAAAAAAAAAAAAGAAAAAAGTCATCAGAAAGTAGGCTAAGGACATGAATAGACAATTCTCAAAAGATATACAAATAGCCAATAAGCACATGGAAAAGTGCTCAACATCGCTAAGATCGGGAAATGTAAATCAAAACCATGATGCCATACCGCCTCACTCCTGCAAGAATGGCCATAATAAAAAAAATAAAAAATAATAGATGTTGGCATGGATGCAGTGAAAAGGGAACACTTTACACTGTTTATGGGAATGTAAACTAGTACAACCACTATGGAAAACAGTGTGGAGATTCATTAAAGAACTAAAAGTAAATCTACAGTTTGATCCAGCAATCTCAATACTAGGTATCTACTCAGAGGAAAAGATGTCGTTATACAAAAAAGATACTTGCACACGCATGTTGATAGCAGCACAATTTGCAATTGCAAAAGTGTGGAACCAGCTCAGATGCCCATCAATCAACAAGTGGATAAAGAAAATTGGTATCTATATACCATGGAATACTACTCAGCCACAAAAAGGAACGAAATAGTGGCGTTTGTAGCAACCTGTATTGAATTGGAGACCATTATTCTAAGTGAAGTAACTCAGGAATGGAAAACCAAACATGGTATGTTCTCACTCATGTGTGGGAGCTAAGCTATGAGGATGCAAAGGCATAAGAATGACACATTGTACTTTGGGGACTCAGGGGAAAGGGTGAGGGGTGACGAGGGATAAAAGACGACATATTGGGTACAGTGTACACTGCTTGGGTGATGGGTGCAGCAGAATTTCGGAAATCACCACTAAAATATTTATTCATGTAACCAAACACCACCTGTTCCTCCAAAACCTATTGAAATAAAAAAAAAATTGCCCTCTGTACTGTATAATGTGACCTGTATTATAAAAACACTTCTTATTATAGCATACATTATTTAGTGCTCTTACTGTAATTCATTGAGAGTCAGCAGTTAGGAACTTAGAGCATATGACTTTCACTTCTTAAAAATTTAGAAGAATGCATTGCAGAATTATATTGTCATTTAGTATCACCCTTCAGATCAGTCAGTGTCTACACAAACATTTCTGTGACAAAGTAAAAAACCTTATTTGTTTGTTTATTTATTTATTCCTTTTTTAAGACAGTCTCGCTCTGTTGCCCTCCCGAGTTCAAGCGATTCTCCTGCCTCAGCCTCCTGAGTAGCTAGGATTACAGGCACGTGCCACCATGCCCGGCTAATTTTTTGTATTTTTAGTAGAGACGGGGTTTCACCGTTTTAGCCAGGATGGTCTTGATCTCCTGACCTCGTGATCTGCCCGCCTCAGCTTCCCAAAGTGCTGGGATTACAGGCGTGAGCCACTGTGACCGGCCTATTTATTAAAATTTAATTACAATTAATTTGTGCTTTTAAAGGCTCTTTATCTGTGAAAAATTTTTTTGTATCCTGAAATTTCCTAAAATAATGAACTTTTATATTGTTTATTTAAAAACAAGAACCTTTGACATATCATAAGAGTTAACATTAATTTCTCTTGGTATTCTTGTGTTCAGCATTGTTGCAGTAGCTATGGAAATAAAAAGAAATATAATTTAACAAACATGTAAAAAATACCCATGTATGCTGGGCTGGCACAGTGAAGATAAAAAGAGTTCATTAAGATGAAAAAAGACACAGCTAAATAATTGCAAGGTAGTTGGAGAAACAGGGAATACATATATATATTAGGTATTGAAATGGTGTATTAAATTGAATATTATAGACAAAATAAATTTTACTGTTCTTTCATTCAGCAGTGGCCTATTTAATTCATATAGTACTTTAGTAAATTCCTTTAACTCAGCGTTCTGTATTATATGTTGATTGCCATATAAAGCTACTTAATTCTTTTTCATCCATTATTTATTTAAGGAATATGATTGTTAACAAAAGGACTGTGTATTTTCATTATACTTTGTCTTTTTTCCATGGAACTGTCACAGAGTATGTTTATAATGAGTGGCATATAGAATTAAACTTATATTATCGTATATTTATATTCCTAGAAGTTGATGCATCAATAACTGATAGAAATAAATTTTACCTGGAGGATATTATGCTTTTATTCACTTTATTTCCAATTTATGTATAACTCCTAAGCAAGATCATTTTCAAATTCCGACTGCTACATAGATTTTAAAATTTGTCTGTCCTTTAAACATTGAGGAATAAAATAAGTAGAATGAAGCTCAAATTTTATAACAATGTCTCCATGAGACAGTACTTTATGCCATAGAAAACCATTGGTTGATTACCGTCTCAGTCAATGTTGCTCTTCAGTGTTGAATTATATGTATTCTTATAAGGATAACACATTTTTAATTTGGTAAGACTAGCTAAATTTGCTTTTTGTGCTTATGATGTAAAGACAAGATTTAAATTAACACCAACAGCAGAGGCTCTTAAAAATGTAGAATGTTATACTATGAATTTGAATAATCTTTCTGTGCTTGTCATTTTACATGGATAGTATCATAAGACAAGTAATGACAGATTAAGACCTACCTAGCAGAGGGAAAACTAAATTACATGGCTTTATTAAGGCATAAATAAACCTATTAACCATTATCTGGAATACCAATTAGTAGAAAGAGCACTGACAATTTTATTTATCAACATTAAACACAATTATTAATTACAGACCTGATGAATCTAGCAGTAAGCAGGCCATGTTGGATATGCTGGGACCTTAAGTCCATTATATGAGAAGGATGATTACCAAAATCCTGTGGGGAAATAAGTAATTGTAGTTGTAAAATTTTAATTGCCTCGGAATAAGGCAAATTATATTTTCTGGTCTGAGAATATAAATAGTATATCATGAAGGTAACAAGCTTTGGTAGTTGTAAATAGAAAATGGATTTATGTGAGGTTTTAAAACAAAGAAAAGAGTGATGAATTTTTAGTGTCATGCTATTCCATGTGAATGGCGTACTGTAAATACATGCAGATTTTTTTTGATATATTCTTTAGTAGGTGAGCTATTCTCTGAATTCCTTTTTTTCATAGTGAAAATAATGTGAGAAGGAACTTTTTGAATGAATTACTGCAGGTGAATGGGAATTATATAATTAAAAAATATTTTCCTTATGTGATTAGCAGTGTTGTGAAATGAACAAGAGACAATTCACATTTTTGTGCCTTTTTTTCTTTTTCTTTGAAGATCCAAATTCCAGAATTTGTGGACATTTACTCATAGGTGCAGCCAAGAATTCTTTTGCAAAACTCATGGATAAAATTAGTCTGGTAATGGAATGTATACCTCTGCACAGTAGCAGGAGTATTACATATGTAGAAAAAGATTCCCTGGTTCAAAGGCTGGCCCATGGACTTCATAAAGTAAACACACTGGCCCTGAAATATGGTTTGCGTGGCCATGTGCCCATTATGGTATGTATACACTTTCATTTATTAGTAACCTAAGAACCTGTAGGTTTAATTTTGAATTAGCCTAATTTGTAGTTTAAATTATTAGTTGTACATGAATCTATCTGGATTTTCTTTATAGTTCATGTAAAATTTTAATACAGTAAATAAAAGTACTTCCAAATAAGTGTCCAAAATATCAAAATGCAAAAATCACTGGCCAGGCGTGGTGGCTGATGCCTGTAATCCCAGTACTTTGGGAGGCCAAGGCAGGTGGATCACCTGAGGTCAGGAGTTCAAGAACAGCCTGGCCAACATGGTGAAACCCCGCCTCTACCAAAAATACAAAAATGAGCCGGGGGTGGTGGTGGCTGCCTCATGCCTCTAATCCCAGCTACTCAGGAGGTTGAGGCACGAGAATCGCTTGAACTTGGGAGGTGGAGGTTGTAGTGAGACGAGATTGTGCCACTCTACTCCAGCCTGGCCTACAGAGTGAGACTGTCTCAAAAAAAAAAAAAAAAAAAGGCATGACATTAGTGCTATAAATTTAATGTTCTCTATAAATGCGCTGCAACAGAATTGTATGAGACCTAAACAGCTGTCAATTTCATTTTTAGCTATCTAGGTTATTTCTTTTCTCCAGATGTTTTTTTCATAAACCAAATTATTAGTCACATAAAAAATAAAGTTTTCACCTCTATGTTTCTGTAATAGCTAGCACTGGTTTTTGGATAATCTAAGTTACATTTAATTTAGTAAAATGGTTATTGCTATTGTTAGTAAATCTGTAGTTACTGTTTATAAAATTGCTCTTGTTTAACAACAGAAAAGCACAGCATCGTTGCAGAAGCAAATATTTGGATTTACACAAAGACTGCATGCTGCAGAAGTGGAGCGCCGCTCACTACGCTTAGAGGTCACAGAATTCAAACGAAGTGTGAATGAAATGAAAAAGGAGCTTGACAAAGCCCAGGGTCTGCAAATGCAATTAAATGAATTTAAGCAGTCTGTAAGTATATATCATTTAAGAAACTGTTGCTTTGGTGATATATATTTATTTATCTCTATATCCTTTTTTCCTTAACTTTTGTTATGTTTGGTTTTTCAAATAATTCAAAACCCTATTAATAACATTTCTTTTTCTTCAGAAAACTTCCCGTGTAAAATGCCTCTAATTGCTGATGTTGGTGGCAGGCAGGGGAGTGGGGAGAGAGATTTCCTCTCTTCTTTTTTTTTGAGATGGAGTCTCACTCTGTTGCCCAGGCTGGAGTGCAGTGGTGCAATCTCAGCTCACTGCAACCTGTGCCTCCCGGGTTCAAGTGATTCTCCTGCCTCAGCCTCCCAAGCAGCTGGGATTACAGGTGGCTGCCACCATGCCTGGCTAATTTTTGTATTTTTAGTAGAGATGGAATTTCTCCATGTTGGCCGGGGTGTTCTCGAACTCCTGACCTCAGCTGATCTGCCCACCTCAGCCTCCCAAAGTGCTGGGATTATAGGTGTGAGCTACTGCACCTGGCCTCTTCCCTTCTTATATTGAATATTTTGAGTAAATTAGATTATTTCGTATGAACTCAAATTGCTTTTCCAAAGAAATGTTCAATTTATCTAACGTCCATCAATGACTTATATGTATTATTTTAAAAAGCAGAAAATAGCTGAAAGAGCAAGGCCGTATGCCAAATACCATTAGATCAAGAACAAAATGTCTAACTGTGTGAAGCACAATATAATGCAGACATCCACATATTCTGTTTGCAGTTGGGATAGTTATTAACATTGCTGTTTTTAATGTGGATATGAGAACATAGAGTTAAAAGATTACCCTGAAACTTCAAGACTATACAACTTAAAACAGCTACTATAACTTCAGTTTAAATGTGCTTTTATCTTTTGATTAATTTGGAATTTACAGTTTTAACATTTGCAGTAACAGAGGCAGCAGCAGGTGTAGTAGTTTAGTTATTAATCCTATGATAATGTAATTGTGCTAGTGTTAATTATTATTTCAAGTAGATACACCTTCAAAGGGCAAAGAGTTCCTATGAATTAGGCAGGTCAAGTAATCATGAATTACTCTTAAGCCATAGGTTTCTTTTCAGTAAATGTCTAAAGACACCATAATTTTTCCTTCTCTTAGTTTTTTGCTCAGAGAAGGAATATTTAAGAGTTGAGCTGCTTCAACTTTTTTTTTCTAATTATAAAAGTTATACATGACAACCGTAAGTAAAAATAGAAGAAAGTATTAAGAAGAAAGTTTAGACTGGGTATGGTGGCTCATGCCCATAATCTCAGTGCTTTGGGAAGCCAAGGTAGGAAGGTTACTAGAGGCCAGGAATTCAAGACCAACCTGGGCAACATAGTGAGACCCCATCTCTACAAAAAAAAAATTATATTTATTTTAAAAATGAGGAAAGTTAAAATCATTTTAATCTTACCACCCAGAACCAATCACTGTTGAAATGTGGATGCATTTTGTTCTCCACATTTCTTGTGTATATATGTGCCTGTGCATGCCTTTATGCACAGTTGTAGTTTGGAATAATTTTGTATGTACAGTTTGCATCCTGACTTATATAAATATATGTATACATGTATGCACTTAAAGTACTGTAATCATTTTCCTCTGTCATTTAATTATTAATTTCATTTTAGTTAAATGAATACTAGTGTGTCATATGAATGTATCAAAATTTGAGTATTTCCCTTTTCTTAGATATGTGATTTTTTTCCATTTTTTGCCATTTTACTTAAATAATAAAGAGATGTTTATACTTTTAAAAACGAATTCTTTGAAAGAATGTCTCTCCTTCTGTTTGATTTGCTTCTGTATCATAGAAATAGTTGAATTTGGGATATTGAGATAGTCTACCACAATGGACACAGACAGTCATTTATGCAATTTTTGAGATTTAGAGTATAGTCAACTGTATTTAGATTTAGATAATAATGGCTTTTGTAAAAATTGGAAAATTCCTTACATATGTTGCTCCCTGGAATATATACGAAGAATTCTAAATATTCTACACAATTTGATTTCCTAGTCCATAGTTAAGTATTAAGAAAACAAGTTTGCATCTTTGATTAGTTTAGAAGTAGTCAGGACTTAATTTCCAGAATCTAGAGAGAAGATTAGAGTTTGAGGGAAGGTTAGTGGAAGGTGACAGAATCCTCTTGTAAGGGCTTTGAATAACTGGCTTGCAGTAATTAAGAGTATGTTTGAGGAAGTGCTTAGTGTGAATTGCTTCCTCTGAAGTGTAGAAATAAAAATAGGATAATAATTGAGGGAAGAGGTACTTAATTTTTACTTTATTTTACCTTATTTTTTGAGATGGAGTCTCTCTCTGTCACCCAGGCTGGAGTGCAGAGGTGCAATCTCAGCTCACCACAGCCTCCGCCTCCCAGGTTCAAGGAATTCTCCTGCCTCAGCAGGAGTTGGCGTTACAGGCACCCACCACCACGCTCAGCTAATTTTTTGTATTTTTAGTAGAGACAGGGTTTCACCATGTTGGCCAGGCTGATCTCAAACTCCTGACCTCAGGTTATCTGCCTACCTCAGCCTGCCAAAACGCTGGGATTACAGATGTGAGCCACCACACCTGGCCAGTACTTGATTTTTAGATATTGTCCTATAATTATAAGTTATGAAGTACGTGACGATTTCTAACATTTAGTGATCATGTTGACCATGTATCAGACACTGACCCTAAGCACGTTACAGGCGTTGACTCATTTGGTCCTTATAATTAGCTCACATGCTATTATTATTTCTAATTTACAGATGGGGATTTTGGAGCAGATAGAAACTAAGTAACTTGCCTGGAGTCATATAGTTATTAATGGAAATGACAGACTTTGAACTTGGTTCATGTGGCTCTAAATCTCATGCTTTTATCCACTTCATTACAGTGGTTAATGTTGATACCTAGGTGTGTTAATAAAGGGTTGTTATATTAAAAACATAATAGATGAAGAAAAGATGCTATTTTCCTCTAAGAAAATTGGAGAGAGTGCCTGCAACCATTTGTCTCTCACTCATTTCAGAAAAAGTGTATTGGAGAGAATAAAATAGCTTCTTTATAGTTGGTCTAAAATTATGAAGGGAAACATCCTGCTCACCAAAAGCTATTTAGTACTTTAATGGTTTTGGAATACTGTGTCCATCTACTGACAGTCGTTCTTTAACAGCTAACTTCCCCAGTCTCGTGATCTTTGTTTATTAGCTCCTTACACTTGCTTTCACACACCATCTCTTTCTTATTCTGCATTGATATACTTGCTTGATTTTATTTACTTTACAGAGGAATAAACAGAATCGAGCCAGTCTCTGGGAGGGATGGATGGACAAGAGAGGCTAAAATTACCTGAGTTTTTAGGTAAAGGGGAAATTTTGGAGGATTGTGAAGGGAACACACGTTCTGTTAAGACAAGGAAGTCCTGCAAAATGGTGGGGATGTTGATGGAAAGATCTTTATTCACTTGATGGTCAAGTAGATTGAAAAGGACAGAATGGTCTCATGGCAAGGAGTGGTAATTTAAAACAACACATTAAAGATAGAAGAGGTACAAAAATATATGTTCACGAGACCCAGCGCATAGGGGGATGTTAATAAATAGAAATAGAACTGGAAAATTTTCTCCCATTCTGTAGGTTGCCTGTTCACTCTGATGGTAGTTTCTTTTGCTGTGCAGAAGCTCTTTAGTTTAATTAGATCCCATTTGTCAATTTTGGCTTTTGTTGCCATTGCTTTTGGTGTTTTAGACATGAAGTCCTTGCCCATGCCTATGTCCTGAATGGTAATGCCTAGGTTTTCTTCTAGGGTTTTTATGGTTTTAGGTCTAACATTTAAGTCTTTAATCCATCTTGAATTGATTTTTGTATAAGGTGTAAGGAAGGGATCCAGTTTCAGCTTTCTACATATGGCTAGCCAGTTTTCCCAGCACCATTTACTCATCTGACAAAGGGCTAATATCCAGAATCTACAATGAACTCCAACAAATTTACAAGAAAAAAACAAACAACCCCATCAAAAAGTGGGCGAAGGACATGAACAGACACTTCTCAAAAGAAGACATTTATGCAGCCAAAAAACACATGAAAAAATGCTCACCATCACTGGCCATCAGAGAAATGCAAATCAAAACCACAATGAGATACCATCTCACACCAGTTAGAATGGCAATCATTAAAAAGTCAGGAAACAACAGGTGCTGGAGAGGATGTGGAGAAATAGGAACACTTTTACACTGTTGGTGGGACTGTAAACTAGTTCAACCCTTGTGGAAGTCAGTGTGGCGATTCCTCAGGGATCTAGAACTAGAAATTCCATTCGACCCAGCCATCCCATTACTGGGTATATACCCAAAGGACTATAAATCATGCTGCTATAAAGACACATGCACACGTATGTTTATTGCCGCATTATTCACAATAGCAAAGACTTGGAACCAACCCAGATGTCCAACAATGATAGACTGGATTAAGAAAATGTGGCACATATACACCATGGAATACTATGCAGCCATAAAAAATGATGAGTTCACGTCCTTTGTAGGGACATGGATGAAATTGGAAATCATCATTCTCAGTAAACTATCGCAAGAACAAAAAACCAAACACCGCATATTCTCACTCATAGGTGGGAATTAAACAATGAGAACACATGGACACGGGAAGGGGAACATCACACTCTGGGGACTGTTGTGGGGTGGGGGGAGGGGGGAGGGATAGCACTGGGAGATATACCTAATGCTAGATGACGAGTTGGTGGGTGCAGCGCACCAGCATGGCACATGTATACATATGTAACTTACCTGCACATTGTGCACATGTACCATAAAACCTAAAGTATAATAATAATAATAATAAAAGAAAAAAAAAAAAAAAGAAATAGAACTGGAGTGCTGAGAGGAGACTGTCAGATTTGATGTTTTGAAAGCTGAGGGTTTGGTTGTAATAGCACAATGTGGAGAGTTCGGCAGCTGTTAAACAGCGACTAAAAAGTTGAGTGTTCTGTATAATCCCAGCACTATACAAGTATCAGTGACATATTAGATATACCTTTTACTGGGTGACTCTCTGAAAATGAGGCAACTTTCCTGTGTGCCTTGTGATCATTCTCATTAATTTATATTAACATGGGTAAGTCATTAGACATCTGTTTTTATGCTACACTATTGGCTTTTAAAATTTCTTCATTGTTGAGAAATGCACTCTTAAATTTTTGAGGAATGCACCCTTAAAAAGAGAAATGAGTTTTAAAAGACAGTTGCTTCATGGAAGTGGCAGGCAGGGTACCTGGTGCCAAAATAAAACTGAGTGCTTATGTATTATGATATAGAAGGACCTATGTAATTGATTTATCCTAAAACTTAGTTTCAGCAAAAGTCTTTCTCTTTATATGAATTGCATGCTTGCTGTTGGCCCACGAGGAAACTGTGACTATGCACATTTCTATTTTTGTCTTACTTGTCAGAAAAATAAAAGACAAAGCCTATATTCAGTTACAATAGTTACTAGATACTTAGAATCAGAAGGATTTTTTTCCTGTTTTTCCTCCCAGATTTTTTGAAATTTCAAATCAACCTGCTTTATATTTGTGGCGAATGATATTAATCCACCTCACATCCTTTTTTACAGTGGGAAAGTTAAAATTTTTAAATAGATACATGTGTAACTTGTGTATTTAAGTGGCCTGAATCATTCCTTTGAGTTTTCCATATATATTTCTCAAGTTATCTACCTTTTGTGAAACCTTCCTCTTTTTTATACTTCACGATGTCTCTGTTGTTTGTTGTATCTAGGTTTCATTTGTTTAAATGTTTTGAGCAGGAGATAATACAAGCTTGTCTTGCCTTGGATTCTCCATCCCTGTCTAGAACTGTCATTAGTTATTCCAGAGCAGAGTACTGTGCCCTCCAAAGCAGTCATGATATTGTAAAAACCATGTTGTGTATTATGGTGTAGATTTTGTTGGCAGATGTTTATATATGAATATTATTTCATTCAACAAATATTGAACACTCACTGAGTGCCAGGCACTCTTCTCTATGTTGGATGAAAAGCTAAATGAAGTCCCTGCTTTGGGGATGCTACACCTTTATATGTGTGGTTGGTGGCAGGGTGTGGACAGGCAATAAAAAAAGTGAGGTGAATTTAGATAATGACAATGGCTGTGAAGAAAATAAAACAAGATGGTATAATAGAGTGAGTGGGAGTTGGAGAGGTGTAGTCATGTAAGACCTGCCTAGGAGAAGACATTTGACCGGGGAGACCTGAATAATAACACACTGAACACAGACTTCTAGGTGATCACTTAAAAGCCAAGGAATTTGTTAAAGGTTTTAATTCCCACAGTCATAATCTTTATAAAAAGTGCTCATGTATGAAAATTTAAACTGAGCATCATGGATTTATATGGAATTTAAAATGAGTTTTCTAAGATTTTATTTGACTGAAAATAACTAAGTGTGGCTGTAGTGCTTTAAAAATCACAGTAGTATTTTTATCTTGACTTATGCAATTAAGAAAAGCTAATTGTATTTTTTTAATGTATCAAGTGCCTAGAAATGTTTGTATTATATTCCTTTACTTTTGAAGATGAAATGATACAACAATGCAGTTAGCTTTGTAGCTGATTCTCCCCCCTCCCGCTTTTTACAGAAATTGATCACCCATGAGAAGTTTGAAAGTGCATGTGAAGAACTAAATAATGCTCTGCTTCGGGAACAGCAGGCACAAATGCTGTTGAATGAACAGGCACAACAACTACAGGAATTGAATTATAGACTTGAATTGCACTCCAGTGAGGAAGCTGACAAAAACCAAACTCTTGGAGAAGCTGTTAAGGTAACAGAATAAAGGGATATTTGCATAAAGGGATATTTTATCTATGTGTGGATCTTAGAGGGAATTATGATATCTCCTGAATAGGAATAGATCCCAAGATGTAGAATTTTATTCTATGAGGATAGAATGAAACATGTTTCTGAGACCTCAGTTATAAGCCTGCATTCACATGTTTCGAGAAGATGAAAGTAGGCTTTACTTGCTAGTTGAAAACAAAGTGAAGATCTTTTCCAGTAATAACAATTATTATTAACAATAAAATTAACAATAAATTTTTGTTTCTTTTATCTTCCTTATTTCTTCCTCTCTTTAGAATTTTCCTTTTCTTGTTTTGTACCCAATGGACTTTGGAAACTTCACACATCTTTTGGATTCTGGAAGGTTTTGGTCTGGGTCTGATTCTTATATAAGTACATATTTGGGGAGAAGGGAGGTTTAGTTAGAAAGAGTTGTTCTCTCTGTCATATATTTGTGGTAAAGGTATTTCAAAGGAAAAAGAGAAGCTATCATTTAAAAGTTGTCACTGAGAAAATTTCATTAATGGGTTTAAATGTTCCCTACAAAGTATAATAGAATTCTAGTTTTTGATTATAAAACTTGTGGATTTTTCACTAGTGAGATTATATACGTTGGAATGGAACTAAATCCAGGGAAACAAAAATGATATCGCCTCTATATAGGATATCATACTTAATACAATTAATCAACTCAGAGTTGGTATTAACTTATACAAATAATATCTATTTATTCTGATAGCTTAATAATACTATTATGATCAATGATAAAATAGCCAAAATTTATTGTTAACTTCCTGTTTTACCAGGCACTATGCTAACTACTTTAAAACACTGATGTACTCCTCACACAAACTGTATTGGATTATAAAACACTTAGGTACTCCTCACACAAACTGTATGGGATTATTCCTGTTTTATAAATGAGAAAACAGATACAGAGAGGTGACATAACTTACACATTTCTTAGTAAGTAATATATCTAGGGAGTCAGATTTCACATCCGTCTTCCTAACCACCACATCATATGTTCCACTGATCGACAGCGTACATTTGCCAGGCTCTGTGTTACTGTCTCTACATGAATTACTCATTTTAAGCTACCTCTGTGAGGTAGGTACTATTATTATCATTTTGATTTTTTTTTGTTTAAATTTAGAGACTTCAGTAAACTTGCCCAGGGTATCCTGTAAATGTTGAAACTGGGATTTAGTTTTCAGGAAAATTAGAAAATTTTGAAATCTAAAGCAGGAAAATACACGTGAATTTAAAGAGGAAAATATAGATGTCCTTTACGAAGAGGAAAAAATGACCAGGATGGTATTAGTATTTTAGAGTATATTTTTCCAAATATATGTATTAAATTGAACCATTTGAAATTGCTGTTTTTATAAGTGAAAACTAGACAAATGCCAGCAATTTCAAATGGCTCAACCTAATGCATATTATTTTTCTTACATAAATGAGAATGTACTTATATACTGTTTTGAAACTTACTTGTATTACTTAGTAATAGATTGTGAGCATTCTTGCTTACCAACCGATATGACTGTGAATTTTTTTCACTTTTTTACGCATGTAATAAATATTCATTGCGGAAAAATAAGAAAATATAGATGAAGAAAAATTAAAATAATCTCAAATCATATCACCTGATATATCTACCATCAACATTTTGATATATATATTCCAGACTTTATGTTTTAAAAATATAGAAATATAACTGAATATAGGTTAATAAAAATACAATCATACTATTATATATATTGTTTTTACTTACTTTCTTCAAACACCATGTCAAGGATTCTTTCTATGCTAATAAGTATAGTGGTATCTGTCAGGCCTCTGAGCTGAAGCTCAGCCATTGTAACATCTGTGACCTGCACATATATGTCCAGATGGCCTGTAGGAGCCAAGAAGTCTGGAGCAGCCGAAAAACCACAAAAGAAGTGAAACAGCCAGTTCCTGCCTTAACTGATAACCCACCTTACGACATTCCACCATTATGACTTGTTCCTGCCCTACCCTAACTGATCAATCAACCTTATGACATTCTTCTCCACGACAATGGATTTCGTGATCTCCCCACCATGCACCTTTTGACCCCTCCCCTGCTGACAACAGATAACCACCTTCAACTGTAACTTTCCACTGCCTACCCGAGTCCTGCAAAGCTGCCCCTCTCCTATCTCCCTTCGCTGATTCTCTTTTCGGACTCAGACCACTTGCACCCAAGTGGATAAACAGCCTTGTTGCTTACACAAAGCCTGTTTAGGTGGTCTTCTATATGGACACGCGTGACAGTATCATCATTTCCTGGCTGGTTGAATTCTTTTGGATGTATATATATATTTTTCTTTTTAACTGACAAATAATTGCATACATTTAGGGTGTATTTTGATGTTTTGCTACATGTATGCATTGTGGAATGATCAAATCAGGCTAACATTCATCTTTTCACATACTTATCATTTCTTTGTGGTGATAATCCACTTTTTTTTTTTTTACCATTTTGAAATATACATTATTATTAACTGTACTCACCTTGCTGTACAATAGATCACCAAAATTTATTCTTTCTGTCTAGCTGAAACTTTGTACCCTTTGATTAACATTTGCCCATCCCCACTCGCAGCTTCTGTTAATCACTTCAATGTACTGTACATAATTTATTAACCTAATTTAATACTATAGACTTAGATTTATCCCAGCTTCTTCCTCCTCCTTCTCCTCCACCTCCTCTTCCTTCTCTCACTCCTTTCCCTCCTCTTCTTCCTTTTTTTCTCTTCTGCTTCTCCATCTCCTTTTGCTATTATAAGTAATTATCAAGATGAACAACCTGGTATCTAAATGTTACGCACATATCTGCGATTATTTCATCAGGATGAATTCCTAGATGAGGAATTACTAGGTCAGAAACCACATACATTAAAAAATGAACATATTATCAGTTGGCCTACAGCAAGTTTCTACTGATTACATTCTCTCCTAAGATATATGAGAATTGCAACTTTGGCCCTACTTGGCTATTACTATTTAAAACATTTTTGACAATTTGGTAGATATGTCCTTGTTACTTTAATTTGTATTTCTTTTATTATTAGTGGAGTTGAAAATTTTTATAAGCATATTGGTCATTAACATTTTTATGCTTCATGTCCTATTAATAGATAATGTAATGAACTGTGCTTTGGAAAAGCATCTTTGTCATATTGAAGTCTTTTTCTCTGTTATAGTTTGTGTTTAGGTATAATATCTTTAAGCAGATAAAGAGCTGTTCATGTTAATTTTTTTAAATTGCCAGTAGCTTAAATATTGTTGTCAGGAGTGGAGAATTGTTTAATTACTATCTCTTAATTAGAACTAGCAGGTGGTAATGTGAAAATGCTCTCTTGTGGGAGGCAACATGGTTCAATGGAAAAAGCACTGGCCTTGGAACCAGTATTCCTGAATTCAAATCCCAGCTCTGTTGCTTGGGCAAATTACTTAACCTTCTGAGCCTCAGTTTCCTCTTCTGCAGAAATAAGGATAATGATACTTAAGTTACAGGATGTTTATGAGAATGAATTAAGATTCTATTTGAAAAGCAAGTGTATACTTGTTAAATATTCTGTTGTGTTTTCAGTAATGCTTTAAAAAATAGTTTTTTTAAAAATATGTCCTGTGCATAACTTCTTTTAAAAAACAAAGTGTATTGTTTCTTCTTTTTAAAAACAAAATAAGATCATGAGTAGAAGATATGGATACAGAAGAAAAAACAAGTTATCTATGATTTATAATCTGAAAGCAACCACTTAACATTTTGGGAATTTTGTTTTAAATCATATCTTTTTTTTTGTTAAAGACAGGGCCTCACTCTGTTGCCCAGGCCACGACCTCCTAGGCTTAAGTAATTCTCCTGCCTCACCCTATCAAGAAGCTGAGTCTACAGGCACATGCCGCCACACCCAGCTAATTAAAAACATTTCTTTTGTAGAGATGGAAACTGCCTATGTTGCCCAGTCCTGGTCTCAAACTCCTGAGTTCAAGCGATCCCCTTGTCTTGGCCTCCCAAAGTGCTGGGATTACAGGTGTGAGCCACTGTGCCCAGCCTAAATCATTCCTTTATATGTAATAGTTTTTATAAATAATAATTTAGACTGGATTCTCAGAATGGCCTTTTGTTTTAATACAGCTAAATCTTGGATTAGACATTCCCTGCAATAAATGCAGCGCATTATGACATAAAGGAAATCTCCAAGGACAAAAATAAAACAAATGACAATATTGTCAAACGTCAGTATGTGGAAATCAAAGTTAACACCATGAGTAGATGCTAAGTTTGTCCTGGAGGCAGATACAGGTTGAGCATCACTAATTTGAAAATCCAAAATCCAAAATGCTCTAAAATCAAACTTTTTGAGCACTGACATGACACTCAAAGTAAATGCTCATTGGAGCATTTTGGATTTCAGATTATCAGATTTGGGATGCTCAACCAGTAAGTATATAAATAATACAAACATTCCAAAATGCAAAAATATTCAAAATCTGAAATACTTCTGGTCCTGAGCATTTTACATAAGGGATGCTCAACCTATACCAATATTAATCCTGGAAATAGGAGATTAAGCTTTGGGTTCCACCAGCAGATAGGAGCTTGAACCTAAAGCTCCCACATTAAGAAATTGCTTAATAACCTGAAAGGGATAATCAATAGTATTCCATTGTTCTAGGCAAAAGCTAAGGCAAAAGTCTTATCTGGAAAAAGGCTTGCCTAATCTAGTTCCTTCAGAAGCCCACAAAGAGTAAGATCAACGAAGTAACTGACACATGAATAGATAGATATATTAATCTTTTTTAAATTATACTCTAAGTTCTAGGGTACATGTGCACAACGTGCAGGGTTGTTACATATGTATTCATGTGCCATGTTGATGTGCTGCACTCATTAACTCGTCATTTACATTAGGTATATCTCCTAATGCTATTCCTCCCCCCTCCCCCCACCCTATGACAGGCCCCGGTGTGTGATGTTCCCCTTCCTGTGTCCAAGTGTTCTCATTGTTCAGTTCCCACCTATGAATGAGAACATGCGGTGTTTGGTTTTTTGTCCCTGCAATAGTTTGCTGAGAATGATGGTTTCCAGCTTCATCCATGTCCCTATAAAGGACATGAACTCATCCTTTTTATGGCTGCATAGTATTCCATGGTGTATATGTGCCACATTTTTTTAATCCAGTCTATCTTGATGGACATTTGGGTTGGTTCCAAGTCTTTGTTATTGTGAATAGTGCCGCAGTAAACATACGTGTGCATGTGTGTTTATAGCAGCATGATTTATAATCCTTTGGGTATATACCCAGTAATGGGATGGCTGGGTCGAATGGTATTTCTAGTTCTAGATCCTTGAGGAATCGCCGCACTGTCTTCCACAATGGTTGAACTAGTTTACAATCCCACCAGCAGTGTAAAAGTGTTCCTGTTTCTCCACATCGTCTTCAGCACCTGTTGTTTCCTGACTTTTTAATGATCGCCATTCTAACTGGTGTGAAATGGTATCTCATTGTGGTTTTGATTTGCATTTCTCTAATGGCCAGTGATGATGAGCATTTTTTCATGTGTCTGTTGGCTGCATAAATGTCTTCTTTTGAGAAGTGTCTGTTCAAATCCTTTGCCCACTTTTTGATGGGGTTGTTTGTTTTTTTCTTGTAAATTTGTTTGAGTTCTTTGTAGATTCTGGATATTAGCCCTTTGTCAGATGAGTAGATTGCAAAAATTTTCTCCCATTCTGTAGGTTGCCTGTTCACTCTGATGGTAGTTTCTTTTGCTGTGCAGAAGCTTTTTAGTTTAATTAGATCCCATTTGTCAATTTTGGCTTTTGTTGCCATTGCCTTTGGTGTTTTAGACGTGAAGTCCTTCCCCATGCCTGTGTCCTGAATGGTATTACCTAGGTTTTCTTCTAGGGTTTTTATGGGTTTAGGTCTATCATTTAAGTCTTTAATCCATCTTGAATTAATTTTTTATAAGGTGTAAGGAAGGGATCCAGTTTCAGCTTTCTACATATGGCTAGCCAGTTTTCCCAGCACCATTTATTAAACAGGGAATCCTTTCTCCATTTCTTGTTTTTGTCAGGTTTGTCAAAGATCAGATGGTTGTAGATGTGTGGTATTATTTCTGAGGGCTCTGTTCTCTTCCATTGGTCTATATCTCTGTTTTGGTACCAGTACCATGCTGTTTTGGTTACTGTAGCCTTGTATTATAGTTTGAAGTCAGGTAGTGTGATGCCTCCAGCTTTGTTCTTTTGGCTTAGGATTGACTTGGCAATGTGGGCTCTTTTTTGGTTCCATATGAACTTTAAAGTAGTTTTTTCCAATTCTGTGAAGAAAGTCATTGGTAGCTTGATGTGGATGGCATTGAATGTATAAATTACCTTGGGCAGTATGGCCATTTTCACGATATTGATTCTTCCTACCCATGAGCATGGAATGTTCTTCCATTTGTTTGTGTCCTCTTTTATTTCCTTAAGCAGTGGTTTGTAGTTCTCCTTGAAGAGGTCCTTCATGTCCCTTGTAAGTTGTATTCCTAGGTATTTTATTCTCTTTGAAGCAATTGTGAAAGAAGTTCACTCATGATTTGGCTCTCTGTTTGTCTGTTATTGGTGTATAAGAATGCTTGTGATTTTTGCACATTGATTTTGTATCCTGAGACTTTGCTGAAGTTGCTTATCAGCTTAAGGAGATTTGGGGCTGGGACGATGGGGTTTTCTAGATATACAATCATGTCATCTGCAAACAGTGACAATTTGACTATCTCTTTTCCTAATTGAATATCCTTTATTTCTTTCTCCTGCCTGATTGCCCTGGCCAGAACTTCCAACACTATGTTCAATAGGAGTGGTGAGAGAGGGCATCCCTGTCTTGTGCCAGTTTTCAAAGGGAACTCCGCTGCTGATACCTAGGCAAACAGGGTCTGGAGTGGACCTTCAGCAAACTCCAACAGACCTGCAGCTGAGGGTCCTGACTGTTAGAAGGAAAACTAACAAACAAAAAGGACACCCACACCAAAACCTCATCTGTACATCACCATCATCAAAGACCAAAGGTAGATAAAACCACAAAGATAGGGAAAAAACAGAGCAGAAAAGCTGAAAATTCTAAAAATCAGAGCACCTCTCCCCCTCCAAAAGAATACAGCTCCTCACCAGCAATGGAACAAAGCTGGACGGAGAATGACTTTGACAAGTTGAGAGAAGAAGGATTCAGATGATCAAACTTCTCCGAGCTAAAGGAGGAGGTTGGAACCCATCGCAAATAAGCTAAAAACCTTGAAAAAAGATTGGACGAATGGCTAACTAGAATAACCAATGCAGAGAAGTCCTTAAATGACCGAATGGAGCTGAAAACCACGGCACGAGAACTATGTGACGAATGCACAAGCTTCAGTAGCTGATTTGATCAACTGGAAGAAAGGGTATCAGTGATTGAAGATCAAATGAATGAAATGAAGTGAGAAGAGAAGTTTAGAGAAAACAGAGTAAAAAGAAATGAACAAAGCCTCCAAGAAATATGGGACTATATGAAAAGACCAGATCTACGTCTGTTTGGTGTACCTGAAAGTGACGGGGAGAATGGAACCGAGTTGGAAAACACTCTTCAGGATATTATCCAGGAGAACTTCCCCAACCTAGCAAGGCAGGCCAACATTCAAATTCAGGAAATACAGAGAACACCACAAAGATATTCCTTGAGAAGAGCAACTCGAAGACACATAATTGTCAGATTCACGAAAGTTGAAATGAAGGAAAAAATGTTAAGGGCAGCCAGAGAGAAAGGTCAGGTTACCCACAAAGGGAAGCCCATCAGACTAACAGCAGATCTCTCGGCAGAAACTCTACAAGCCAGAAGAGAGTGGGGGCCAATGTTCAACATTCTTAAAGAAAAGAATTTTCAACCCAGAATTTCTTATCCAGCCAAACTAAGCTTCATAAGTGAAGGAGAAATAAAATCCTTTACAGACAAGGGAATGCTGAAAGATTTTGTCACCACCAGGCCTGCCCTAAAAGAGCTCCTGAAGGAAGCACTAAACATGTAAAGGAACAACCAGTACCAGCCACTGCAAAAACATGCCAAATTGTAAAGCCCATCAAGGCTAGGAAGAAACTGCATCAACTAACGAGCAAAATAACCAGCTAACATCATAATGACAGGATCAAATTCACACATAACAATATTAACCTTAAATGTAAATGGGCTAAATGCTCCAGTTAAAAGACTCAGACTGGCCAACTGGAGAAAGAGTCAAGACCCATCAGTGTGCTATATTCAGGAGACCTACCTCATGTGCAGAGACACACATAGGCTCAAAATAAAGGGATGGAGGAAGATCTACCAAGCAAATGGAAAACAAAAAAAGACAGGGCTTGCAATCCTAGTCTCTGATAAAACAGACTTTAAACCAACAAGGATCAAAAGAGACAAAGAAGGGCATTACATAATGGTAAAGGGATCAATTCAACAAGAAGAACTAACTATCCTAAATATATATGCACCCAATACAGGAGCACCCAGATTCATAAAGCAAGTCCTTAGAGACCTACAAAGAGACTTAGACTCCCACACAATAATAATGGGAGACTTTAACACCCCACTGTCAGCGTTAGATCAATGAGACAGAAAGTTAAAAAGGATATCCAGGAATTGAACTCAGCTCTGCACCAAGCGGACCTAATAGACCTCTACAGAACTCTCCACCCAAAATCAACAGAATATACATTCTTCTCAGCACCACATCACACTTATTCCAATTTTTTTTTTTTTTTTTTGAGACAGAGTCCCACTTTCTTCCCAGGCTGGATTGCAGTGGCTGGATCTCAGCTCACTGCAAGCTCTACTTTCCAGATTCAAGTGATTCTTCTTCCTCAGCCTCCCAAGTAGCTTGGACTACAGGCACACACCACAACACCTGGCTAAGTTTTGTATTTTTAGTAGAGACAGTGTTTCACCATATTGGCTAGGATGGTCTCGATCTCCTCACCTCGTGATCTGCCTGCCTTGGCCTCCCAAAGTGCTGGGATTATAGATGTGACAGATATATTAATCTTATATGCAGCCACATTGCTGAACTCTCTTGTCATTTCTAATATTTTATCTATACTCTCTAGGGCATAGACAGTAATATTTATTCTATAATGATAGTTTTGTTTTTTGTTTTCAAACCTTATTCCTTTAGGTTTTTTTTTCTCCTGCTTTACTGTACTGGCTAGGATACGTGTTGGGTGGAGGTGGAGGTGGTAGGCATCCTTATCTTGTTTCCAGTCTTAAAGAAAATCTTTCTAAGATTTCTCCATTAAGAAGGAAGTTTGATACAGGTTTTTAGTTGATAATCCTTGTTGGGTTAGGGAAGTTATCTGCCTGCATTATGCATAATTTAAAAATCATGGGCTGGGCATGGTGGCCCACACCTGTAATCCCAGCACTTTTGGAGGCTTAGGTGGGCAGATCACCTGAGGTCAGGAGTTCAAAACCAGCGTGGTCAACATGATGAAACCCCGTCTCTACTAAAAATACAAAAATTAGCCAGGCATGTTGGTGGGCACCTGCAATCCCAGCTACTTGGGAGGCTGAGGCAGGAGAATCATTTGAACCCGGGAGGCAGAGGTTGCAGTGAGCCAAGATGGTGCCATTGCACTCCAGCTGGGTGACAGAGTGAGATTCTGTCCCCGCACCCCCCCCTCCCAAAAAAAGAAAAATCATGAATGGATGTTGGATATTATGAAATACAGTTTATGCATCTATTTAGGTAATCATATGAGTTTTCCCACTTATTCTGTTGGCATGTTGAATTATATCAGGTAATAGCAAACTATGGTTTGTGTTTATACAGCCTGTGAGCTAAGAGTGGTTTTTAGAGTTTTAAGGGATTATAAAAAATAAAACCAAAGAACAACATGTGATACAGATGGCATGTGGTACACAAAGCCTAAAATATTTCCTATCAGAAGTTTGCTGACCCTTGGGTTGTATTTTAGTATTCTAATGTTAAACCAGCCTTGTATTCCTGAAGTAAACCTAATGTAGTCGTGATGATTTTTTAAAAATATATTGCTGCACCCAATTTCTTAATTTTTCACTTGGGACTTTTAGATCTGTAGTCTTAATTGGAATTGTCTTGTAATGTATGTTTCTCCTACTGTCATCACTTTCTTGAAGTCAGGATTTTGCTAACATGATAGGACTTCTCTTCCCACTCCAAACACAGAGAGTGGTGTCTTAGTGCATTTTGTGTTGCTATGACAGAATAGCACAGATGGAGTAATTAAATAACAGTAGAAATCTATTTCTCAAGGTTCTGGAGCCTGGTACCAATATCAAGTTCTGGCATCTGGTGAGGACCTTCTTTATGTGTCATCCCATGGCAGAAGGCAGAAGGGCAGAGGGCACTCTCTGGGGGAAGGAAGTAGGGAAGAGGACCAAACCCATCCTTTTATAAGAAACCCTATTTCATCGGTTAATTTATAACTAACTCACTCCCATGATAACTGTATTAATTCATTTATGATGGCAGAGCCCTGATGACCTAATCACCTCTTAAAGGTCTCACCTCTCAGCACTGTTGCATTGGGGATTAAGATTTTAACACATGAACTTTGGGAAACACATTCAAACCATAGCAAGTGGAAACTAGAAAAAATATAACTAATGAATTTTGGGGTATATAGCCAAGCTTAAAGAGAGCAAAATATTCAGGTTCTAGAAATAAAGAGGACCAAAACACCAAATGATGAGGACTCAACACCAAATGATAAGAAGCAGCTGAAGTCTAATTAGCTAACTGAGGTGTGCAAACCTAGCTGGAGGCCAGAGATGATGGTAATAATGTTAGGGAAATCCAGGCTTTAAGCCTCAGAGACTAGGAGAGATCTACTTGTGTGAAGCTAGGCATCTGGAAGGGCTGCCCTACTATGAAATGTGGATGAGAAAATCTCTGCCTAGCAGCTACATGAGAATTTGACATCTACTCAGGACTGTGGGTAGGAAAAGTTACTAAGGAAACTGGAACCTAGGCCTGTGCCACACACACATACAGGGTCTTAGTTTACACCTTAATGATCCAAGGACTGTTTAGTTGAGATTTAATCTTTAAAATGGTACAGTCCAGTCACCAGTGTGACCTTGTAGAAGGAAAAGTGAAAATGTTCAAGTAGGGATATTTCTGCATCTCAAAGAATACACTCAAGACTTTTATAAAAAAATTCAATATTTGATAATAGAATTCAATATTACAAATCACACAAAAATGAATTGCACATCAAATGAGAAAATTTACACTTTAGGTGGTAGAAATACTAGAAGAATTGAAATCAGCTAAACAGATACTTTAAGTGTTTTTTCTAGCATTCTAAGAGATAAGGTATTAATAGAAGTTATAAGACATGAAAATATAGTCATGGAGATGATGAACTCAGTGAACATTGGGTAGACATTGATGAAATATATTAGCAAATTGGAAGAAAGCTGAGAAAATAACACATAATGCTCTCCAGGGGGACAAAATGATGGATAATAAGAAATTAAGAGGAAAGAAAAAGAGAATGAAACAGATTTAATAAAAGAATGAAAGTAGAGTACCATAAGCACCTATAAACATAGTAATGAGATGACAGAATAACAAAGACAAGAGGAAGTCTTTAAAGTTATGGGAGAAAAAGGATTACTTGGAGAAGAATAACAATTAGATCCTAAGAGTAATGACTTAATTCAAAATAACTTCATTGAGGTATAATTATAACAATATAATGTACACTTTAAATATATATATCTCAGTGCCTTTTGACAAATGTATACATTGTTTAACTGCCACTACAGCAGTCTGAGCTCCCTCCTCAACCCTGTGGTTGGGGAGGACCAACGTGCGGTTGGCAGGGTGCAAGATGGGCCAAGTCAGACCTGGCAAGTATGCCCTCAGGCAATAGGCACATTTGTGGAGTGCACAGTGGTCTGAGCTCCCTCCTCAGCCCTGGGGTTGGGGAGGAGTGTTGGCAGGGTGCAAGATGGGCCAAATCAGACTTGGCAAGTACAGCCTACAGCCTATAGGAGAGCCTACAGGTTCCCCTATAGCAGACTCAAGCACCAGTGCTAAGGGAGAAACCAGTGGGTGACTAGCAAGCACCCAGAGGTATACCTAGGTTGTATAGTAAGTGTGAGTTTTTAAGAAACTGCCGAAATCTTTTTCAAAATTGGTTGCGTGATTTTACATTTCCATCAGCACTGTATGAAAGTTCCATTTGCTTCACATCCTGGTGAATACTTGGCACTGTCTTTAATTTTATCTGTTATAATGGGTGTATATGGTATGTTTTTTGCATTTATTTTGCATTTACCTGATGATTAATTATGTTAATCATCTTTTAGTGTACTTAGTCATTCATATATGTTCTTTGTAAAATATCTGTTCAAACCATTTGATATTTGATTGATTGACTGATTTTTTTGAGACAAGGTCTCCCTTTGTCACCCAGGCTGGAGTGCAGTGGCGCTATCATGGGTCACTGCAACCTCTGCCTCCTGGGCTCAACTAATCCTCCCATCTCAGCCTCTCAAGTAGCTAGGACTACAGGCGCATGCCGCCATGCCAGCTAGTTTTTGTATTTTTTGTAGAGACGGGGTTTCTCCATGTTGCCCAGGCTGGTCTCGAGCTCCTGGGCTCAAGCAATCCACCTGCCTCAGGCTCCCAAATTGCTGGGAATACAGGCATGAGCCACTGTGCTTGGCCAACATTTAATATTTTAAACTTTGGGTTGTTTGTCTTATTCGTTGTAAAAATTCTTTCTATATTCTCTATATAGATTCTTTTTTCACATATATTAATAATATTATCTTTTAGTCTTTGGTTTGCTTTTTCATTTTCTTAACAGTATCTTTCAAATAAAAGTTTTACATTTTGATGAAGTATCCGTATTCTAACTTTTATTGTTGTAGTTGATCCATTTTATATTTCATCTAAGAAATGTTTGCCTACTATGATGTGAAAAAGATTTTACCTTTTTGACAATTATATAAGTTAATTTTTATACATGGTGTGGTGTAAGGGTTGAAGTTTATTTTTTTTCCAAATAAATATTAAGTTATTCCTGTGCTGTTTAAAAAATATGGTCCTTTTTCTATTGAATTACCTTGGCCCCTATATTAAATCCTCTGTGTATGTATGTGTGTGTTTATTTCTTTATTACTGGACTCTGTCTCTGTTTCATTGATCTATATGTCTTCCTTTTTGCTAATTCCACATTGTTTTAATTGCTGTGCCTTTATAGGATGCCTTGGAATTCGTATTTTTAAGGTGCTGTAAGTTCTTTAAATTTGCTCTTTTTTTGAAACTGTATTTGCTATTTAGATCCATTGAATTTCTATACAAGTTTTAGAATCAGATTGTCATTTTCTTGTAAGACATTAAGTTTATTGATACAGAGAGGCTTTATAACATTCCATTATTATATTTTTAATGCTTGTTGGATCTGTTGTGATAATTCCTCTTTCAGTCCTCATACTGGTAATTCATATTTTCTCTTTTCTCTAGTTAGGAGTTTATTAATTTTGTTGTTCATTTCAAAAAAAATAAGCTTTGGATTTGCTAACTTATTCTATTTTTTTTTTTTTGCTTTTTTTTTATTATTATTACTATTATTATTATTATACTTTAGGCTCTATGGTACATGTGCGCAACGTGCAGGTAAGTTCCATTTTTTTTTAGTTTTTTAAAATTTTACTTTAAGTTCTGGGATACATGTGCAGAACTTGCAGGTTTGTTACATAAGTGTACATTTGCCATGGTGGTTTGCTGTACTTATCAATCTGTCACATTTTAGGTTAGTTTAGCCCTTCTTTTTCTAGTTGTTAAGGGTTTAGCCTATTAGATCAGGAATCAGCAAAATGTGACCCACAGGTCAAATGTAGCCCACTGTCCATATATAAAGTTTTGCTGAAATGCTACTATGCCCGTTTATTAAAATATTGTCTGTGGCTGCTTTCTTACTACAATGATAGATTTAAGTAGTTGCAACAGTGACCATGAGGCTCACAATGCCCGAAATATTTACTATGTAGTTTTTACAGGTATTGGATATTTTTTAGAACTTTATAAAGTCTCTGCTATTGGCTTATTAGGTATTTCTCTTTTTTACTTTTAGGGGCTGCTGTAGTGTTTATAATATACCTATTTCACGTATCACAGTCTATTTTAAAATAATATTATACGACTTTATGTATAATACAAAAATCTTACAACAGTATACTTCCATTTCTTCTCTTTCATTCTCTTTGTGTTGTTGTCATAGATTTCAATTTTACATGTATTCTAAACTCCATACTATATTGTTATCATTTCAGCTTTTAATAGAAAATTAGATTTTAAAGAAATTTAAAAAATAAGAAAACAATTGTCTTTCATCATTGCCATATATATATGTATATATACCATTTTGATGCACATTTCCTTTATATAGACCCGTTTTTCCATCTAATGTGATTTTCCTTCTGCTTGAGCAACTCCCTTTAACATTTCTTGTGATACTTGTCTTTATTTTCGAAAGGTGTTCAGTATAGATGTCTATGTTGACAGTTTCTTTTAGCACTTTAAATATGTTGTTCCCTTTTCTTCTGGTTTGCATTGTTTCTGACAAGAAATATGTGTTCATTTTACCTTTGTTTGTCTCTATGTAATGTGTCTTTTTTTCCCCTCAGGTTTTGTAAAGGTTTTCTTTACAAATTTTAATTTTTAATTTTTAATGTTTGTGGAAACATAATAGGGTATGTATATATATTTATGGGGTACATGAGATATTTTTATACAGACATTCAATGTGTAATAACCACATCATGGTAAATGGGGTATCCCCTGCAACTGTTTATCCTTTGTGTTGCAAACAATCCAATTATACTCTTTTAGTTATTTTTAAATGTATAATTAAATTGTTATTGACTGTAGCCACCTGTTGTGCCATCAAATACTAGGTCTTATTCAATCTGTCTCTCTGTTTTTTTTGCACCCATTAACCATCCCGACCTTCCCACACATTCCCCACTACTCTTCTCTGCCTCTGGTAACCATCCTTCTACTGTCTATCTCCATGAGTTCAATTGTTTGGATTTTTATCTCCTCCGAGTAAGTAAGAACATGCAATGTTTGTCTTTCTGTACCTGGCTTATTTCACTTAACATAATGACCTCCAGTTCCATCTATGTTGTTGCAAATGACAAGATCTCATTCTTTCTTATGGCTGTGTAGTACTCTATTGTGTATAAGTACCACATTTTCTTTATCTGTTGATGGCCACTTAGGTTGCTTCTAAATCTTGGCTATTGTGAACAGAGCTGCGACAAATGTGGGAGTGCAGATATCTCTTCAATATACCAATTTCCCTTCTTTTGGGTATATACCCAGCAGTGGGATTGCTGGATCATATGGTAGCTCTGTTTTTAGTTTTTTGAGGAGCTTCCAAACTGTTCTCCATAGTGGTTGTACTAATTTACATTCCCACCAACAGCATACAAAGGTTCTTTTTTCTCTCTTGTGCATCCATTTGTTACTCCCTGTCTTTAGGATAAAAGCCACTTTAACTGGAGTAAGATGATACCTCATTGTAATTTTGATTTGCATTTCTCTGATGATCAATGATGTTGAGCACCTTTTCAAATTTGTTTGCTATTTGTATGTCTTCTTTTAAAAAATGTCAATTTACATCTTTTGCCCATTTTAAAATCAGATTATTAGATTTTTTTGCTATAGGGTTGTTTGAGCTCCTTGTATATTCTGGTTATTAATCCCTTGTCAGATGGATAGTTTGCAAATATTTTCTCCCATTCAGTGGGTTGTGTCTTCACTTTGTTGATTGTTTCTTTTGCTGTGCAGAAGCTTTTTAACTTGATGTGGTCCCCTTTGTCTATTTTTTCTTTGGTTATCTGTGCTTGTGCGATATTTCTTAAGAATTTTTTGCCCAAACCAATTTCCTAGAGAGTTTCCCCAGTGTTTTCTTGTAGTAGTTTTATAGTTTGAGCTGTTAGATTTAAGTCTTTAATCCATTGTGGTTTTATTTTTGTGTATGACAAGAGATAAGGGTCTAGTTTCATTCTTCTGCATATGGATGTTCAGTTTTCCCAACACTATTTATTGAAGAAACTATCTTTTCCCAAGTTTGTGTTCTTAGCACCTTTGTCACTGTAGGTGTGTGGATTTGTTTCTGGGCTCTCTATTGATTCCATTGGTCTATATGTCTGTTTTTAAGCCAGTACCATGCTGTTTTGGTTGCTGTAAATTCTGTAGTATAATTTGAAGACAGGTAATAGGATTCCTCCAGTTTTGTTCTTTTTGCTCAGGATAGATTTGGCTATTCTGGGTCTTTTGTGATTCCATGTAAATTTTAGGATTTTTTTTTTCTATTTGTATGAAGAATGTTATTGGTATTTTTATAGGGATTGCATTGAATTTGTAGATTCCTTTGGGTAGTATGGACATTTTAACAATATTGATTCTTTCAATCCATGAACATGGAATATCTTTCCATTATTTTTGCACCCTTTTCCATTCTTTCAATCATTGTTTTATAGTTTTCATTGTAGAGATCATTAACTTATTTGATTAAGTTAGTTCCTAGGCATTTTATTTTATTTATGGCTATGGTAAATGGGATTATTTTTTATTGTTTTTTTCAGATTGTTTACTTTTGGCATATGGAAATACTACTGAATTTTGAATGCTGATTTTGTATCCTGCAGCTTTAGTGAATTTGTTTATCAGTTCTAATAGTTTTTTGATGGAGTTTTTAGGTTTTTCCAAATATAAGATCATATCATCTGCAAACAAAGATAATTTGACTTCTTCCTTTCTAATTTGGTGGCCCTTTATTTCTTTCTCTTGTTTGATTGCTCGAGCTAGGACTTCCAGTACTATGTCATGTAACAGTGGTGAAAGTAGGCATCCTTGCCATGTTCAGGTCTTAGAGGAAAGGGTTTCAGTTTTTTCCTTATTCAGTGTGATACTAGCTGTGGGTCTGTCATATATGGCTTTTATTATGTTGATGTATGTTCCTTATATCCCCATTTTTTTGAGGGTTTTTTAAAATCATGAAGGGATGTTGAATTTTATCAAATACTTCTTTCAGCATCAATTGAAATGATTATATGGTTTTTGTCCTTAATTCTGTTTATATGATGTATCACATTTATTTGCATATGTTGAACCATCCTTGCATCCCTGGGATAAATCCCACTTGGTCATGTTGAATGATCTTTTTAATGGATTATTGAATTTGGTTTGCTAATATTCTGTTGAGGATTTTTGCCTCAATATTCATAATAAATATTGGCTTGTAGTTTTCTTTTTTTGATTTGTCTTTGTCTGATTTTGATGAGGTTTCCTTTTTATTATTGGTTTCTGGAAGTTTGATTATGACAAATGTTGGTGTGGTTTCTTTGTGTTTTTCCTACTGGGGGTTTATTGAGCTTTATTTATTTATTTATTTTTAAATTTATTTGTAAAATTTAATTAATTTTTTATTTTCAACTTTTAAGTTTAGGGGGTACATGTGCGGGATGTGCAGATTTGTTACCTACATACATGTGTGCCATTGTGGTTTGCTGTACAGATCATCCTATCACCCAGGTATTAAGCCCTGCATCCATTAGCTATCATTTTTGATCCTCTCCCTCCTCCCAGCCTGCATCCTCTGATAGACCACAGTGTGTATTTTTCCCCACTGTGTGTCCATGTGTTCTCATTTAGCTCCCACTTATAAGTGAGAACATGTGGTATTTGGTTTTCTGTTCCTGTATTAGTTTGCTAAGGATAAGGGTCTCCAGCTCCATCTATGTCCCTGCAAAGGATATGATCCCATTCCTTTTTATGGCTGCATGGTATTCCATGGTTTATATGTTTGACATTTTCTTTATGCAGTCTATCACTGATGGGCATTTGGGTTGATTCCATGTCTTTGCTATTGTAAATAGTGCTGCAGTGAACATATGCATGCATGTGCCTTTATAATAGAACAATTTATATTCCTTTGGGTATATACCCAGTAATGAGACTGCTGGGTTAAATGGTATTTCTGGTTCTTGGTCTTTGAGGAATCGCCACACTGTCTTCCACATGGTCAAACTAATTTGCACTCCCACCAACGTATAAAAATGTTCCTTTTTCTCAACAACCTTGCCAGCATCTGTTGTTTTTTGAGTTTTTAGTAATAGCCACTCTGACTGGTATGAGATGGTATCTCATTGTTGTTTTGATTTGCATTTCTCTAATGATCAGTGATGTTGAGCTTATTTTCATTTGTTTGTTTGCCACATGAATGTTTTCTTTTGAGAAGTGTCTGTTCGTGTCCTTTGACCACTTTTTAACAGGGTTGGTTGTTTGTTTGTTTGTTTTGTAAATTTAAGTTCCTTATAAATGCTGGATATTAGACCTTTGTCAGATGCATAGAATTGCAAAAATTTCTCCCATTCTTAGGTTGTCTATTTACTCCATTGATAGTTTCTTTTGCTGTGCAGAAGCTCTTTAGTTCAGTTAGATCCCATTTGTTAATTTTGCTTTTGTTGCCATTGCTTTCGGTGTTTTTGTCATGAAATCTTTGCCCATGCCTATGTCCTGAATGGTATTGCCTAGGTTTTTTTCTAGGGTTTTTTTTATGGTTTTGTGTTTTATATTTAAGTCTTTAATCCATCTTGAGTTGATTTTTGTATATGGTGTAAGGAAGAGGTCCAGTTTCAATTTTCTGCATATGGCTAGCCAGTTCTCCCAGCACCATTTATTAAATAGGGAATCCTTTCCCCATTGCTTGTTTTTGTCAGGTTTGTCAAAGATCAGATGGTTGTAGATGTGTGATTTTAATTCTGTGTTCTTTATTCTGTTCCATTGGTCTATGTGTCTGTTCTTGTACCAGTACCATGCTGTTTTGATTACAGTAGCCCTGTAGTATAGTTTGAAGTCAGGTAGCCTGATACCTCCAGTTTTCTTTTTTGTTGTTGTTTAGGACTGCCTAGGCTATTTGAGCTCTTTTTTGGTTCTGTATGAATTTTAAAATATTTTTTTCTCATTCTGTGAAGAATGTCAATGATAGTTTAATGGAATGGCATCGAATCTATAAATCGCTTTGGGCAGTATGGCTATTACACAATATTGATTTTTCCTATCTGTGAGCATGGAATGTCTTTACATTTGTTTATAGTTCTCCTTGGTCCTTCACTTCCCTTGTTAGCTGTATTCCTAGGAATTTTATTCTTTTTGTGGCAGTTGTGAATGGGAGTTCATTCATGATTTGGCTCTCTACTTGCCTGTTGGTGTATAGGAATGCTAGTGATTTTTGCACATTGATTTTGTATCCTGAGACTTTGCTGAAGTTGCTTATCAGCTTGAGAAGCTTTTGGGTTGTGATGTTGGGGTTTTCTAGATATAGAATTATGTCATCTGCAAACAAAGATAGTTTGACTTCCTCTCTTTCTATTTGTGTACTTATTTATTTCTTTGTCTTGCCTGATTGCCCTGGCCAGACTTTCAATACTATGTTAAATAGGAGTGGTGAGAGAAGGCAACCTTGTCTTCTGTTGGTTTTCAAGAGGGAATGCTTCCAGCTTTTGCTCATACAGTATGATATTGGCTGTGTTTTTATCATATATGGTTCTCATTATTTGAGGTATTTTCCTTCAATACCTAGTTTATTGAATCTTTAACATGAAGAGATGTTGAATTTTATTGAAGGCCTTTTTTTTTTGCATCTGTTGAGATGATCATATGGTTTTTGTTTTGGGTTCGGCTTATGTGATGAATCAGATTTATTGATTTGAGTACAGTGAACCAACCTTGCATCCTGGGGATGAAGCCTACATGTTTGTGGTGGATAAGCTTTTTGATGTGCTGCTGGATTCAGTTTGCTAGTGTTTTGTTGAGGATTTTTGCATTGATGTTCATTAAGAATATTAGCCTGGAGTTGTCTTGTTTTGTGTATCTCTGTCAGTTATTGGTATCAGGATAATGCTGGCCTCATAGAATTAGTTTGGTTGGTAAGCTGTTTATTACTGGGAGGAATCTCTCCTCCTCAATTTTTGGAATAGTTTCAGTGGGAATGGTACTGGCTCTTCTTTGTACCCTTGGTAGAATTCAGCTGTGAATCTGTCTGGTCTTGGGCTTTTTTTTGGTTGGTAGGCTATTTATTACTGCCTCAATTTCAGAACTCATTATAGGTCTATTCAGGGATTCAATTTCTTCCTGTTTCAGTCTTGGGAGGGTATATGTGTCAAGGAATTTATCCATTTCTTCTAGATTTTCTAGTTTATGTACAGAGAGGAGTTTCTAATAGTCTGTGATGGTTGTTTGTATTTCTGTGGGGTCAGTGGTAATATCCTCCTTATTTCTGATTGTGTTTATTTGAATCTTCTCTCTTCTTTATTAGTCTACCTAGTAGTCTATTTTGTTAAGTTTTTCAAAAAGCCAACTCCTGTATTTGTTGATCTTTTGCATGGTTTTTCCTGTCTCTATCTCCTTCAGTTAAACTCTGATCTTGGGTTATTTCTTGTCTTTTGCTAGCTTTGGGGTTTGTTTACTCTTGGTTCTCTAGTTCTTTTAGTTGTGATGTTAGGTTGTTGACTCGAGATCTTTGTAGCTTTTTAATGTGGGCATTTAGTGCCATAAAGTTCCCTTTTAACACTGCTTTAGCTGCATCCCAGAGATTTTGGTACATTTTATCTTTGTTCTCATTAGTTTCAAAGAACTTCTTGATTTCTGCCTTAATTTCATTATTTACCCAAAAATCATTCAGGAGCAGGTTGTTCAATTTCCATGTAATTGTGTGTTTTCCAGTGAATTTTTTTAATACTGAGTTCTAATTTGATAACACTGTAGTCTGAGAGACTGTTTGTTATGATTTCAGTTCTTTTGCACTTGCATTTGCTGAGCAGTGTTTTACTTTTCATTATGTGATCAATTTTAAGTAAGTGCTGTGTGGAGATGGGAAGACTGTATATTCTGTTGTTTTTGGGTGAAGAGTTCTGTAGACATCTCTCAGGTCCACTTGATCCTGAGCAAAGTTCAAGTCCTGAATATCTTTGTTAATTTTCTGTCTGATAATCTGTCTAATATTGTCAGTGGGGTATTAAAGTCTCCCAGTATTATTGTGTATTATTGTCTGGGAGACTAAGTCTCTTTGAAGGTCTCTAAGAACGTGCTTTATGAATCTAGATGCTCCTTTATTGTGTGTATATATATTTAGTATAGTTAGCTCTTCTTATTTAATGTCTTTCTTTGTCTTTTTTGATCTTTGTTGGTCTAAAGTCTGTTTCCTCAGAAACTAGTATTGCAACCCCTGCTTTGTTCTGTTTTGCATTTACTTGGTAAACGTTTCTCCATCCCTTTATTTTGAGCCTACATGTGTCTTTGCATGTGAGATGAGTCTCTTGAAGACAGCATACTGATGGGTCTTGGTTCTTTATCTAGCTTGCCACTCTGTGTCTTTCAATTGGGGCATTTAGCCCATTTACATTTAAGGTTAGTATTGTTATGTGTAGATGTGGTCCTGTCATAATGATGCTAGATGGTTATTTTTCAGACTCGTTTATGTGGTTGCTTCATAGTGGCATTGGTCTGTGTACTCTAGTGTGTTTTTGTAGTTGCTGGTAATGGTTTTTCTTTTCCATATTTAGTGCTTTCTTCAGGAGCTCTTGTAATGCAGGTCTGATGGTAATGAATTCCCTCAGCATTTGCTTGTCTGAAAAGAATCTTATTTCTCCTTCACTTATGAAGCATAGTTTGGCTGGATATGAAATTCTTGGTTCAAGATGTTTTTCTTTAAGAACATTGAATATAGGCCTCCAATCTGTTCTGGCTTGTACAGTTTCTGTTGAGGAGTTCACTGTTAGACTGATGAGGTGTTCTTTATAGGTGGCCTGCCCTTTTTCTCTATCTACCTTTAACATTCTTTCTTTCATTTCAATCTTGGAAAATCTGATGATTATGTGTCTTGGGATGCTCTTGTGTAGAATCTTGCAGGGGTTCTCTGTATTTCTTGAATTTGACTCTTGGCCTCTATATAGCAAGTTTGGGGACATTTTCATTGACAATATCTTGAAATATGTTTTCCAACTTGTTTGCTTTCTCTCCATCCCTTTGAGGGATGCCAGTAATTTGTAGATTTTGCTTCTTTACGTAATCCCATGTTTCTCAGAGGCTTTGTTTGTTCTTTTCATTCATTTTTCTGTGTTTTTATTCTGTCTCATTTCAGAGAGCCAGTCTTCAAGTTCCAAGATTCTCTTCTCAGCTTGGTTTATTCTGCTGTTATTATTGTCATTGCATTGTGAAATTCTTGTAGTGTGTTTTTCCCTTCTGTCAGATCACATAGTTCTTCTTTGTAGCTATTTCGTTTGTCAGCTCCTGTATGGTTTTATTGCAATTCTTAGTTTCCTTGGATTGCTTATACCATTTTCTTCAGTCTCAATGATCTTTGTTCCTATCCATATTCTGAATTCTATTTCTGTCATTTTAGCCAACTCAGTCTGGTAAGGAACACTTGTTGTAGAACTAGTGTAGTCATTTGGAGGATGTAAGACACTCTGGCCATTTGATTTCCCAGAGTTCTTGCATTGGCTCTTGCCATGACTTGTAATTTTTTATTGATTGCTGGGCATTGTGTTGCTTCTTTTATAGAGTATTGGACTTTATTCAGATAAGCAGTTATTTGTTGTTTAATTTTATCCTTTTGAGGTTTGTAAGGATGGGTATAGAATAACCTTTACTCAGGGATGGTTAAGCCTTACTACTGAGGTATGGTCCTTCTGGGATCTCTAGCGAATGACACATATGATAAATGTAGACTCACCACATGTCTTGAGGGGACTTGAGTGATTCTCAGCCTTGGCGATCTCTCTGGAAATTGCTTACTGCTTTGCTCTCTAGTTGCTCAATTGCCTTACCTTATGGATTTTTTTACTCTGCACATTCACATCTTATTGTTCAAGCAAAGACACAGGACACTTTAAGCTGGAATTCTAGATTTATTTTTTAGGGTAATTTCTTCCTCTCCAGAACTCTGTACTATACCTTTTAGCCATCTCAGGCACCTAGGTATCTGATCTCTGTCTTCTCATCTGAGCAAGATTGCCATTTCTGCTTGGAATCTTCCTCCTTGCTCCATGGTCCAAAATATGCCTCCAGGAAGAAAGCCAGATGATTTTATGGCTCCTATCATATCTTTCTCTTATTAGGTTTTATTGTCCTATGCTACTGGTTGTTCAGTATCTGAAAACAGTTGTTTTACATATTTTGTCCAGTTTTATCATTGTTTAAGGTGGAAGGGTTAATCTGGTTCCTGTTATTTCATCATGTCCAGAAGTGAAAGTCTCCTCCACTTAAAAAGAAATCCATTTCTCTTTGATGCTACTTTTTCCTTTGTGAGGCAGGCAAACTCATATACTCTGAGTGAGGGGGCATTTGGAGGGAAAAGGCAGCTGGAGAGTAGAGAAGATTTGAAATAGTCACTTTAGAGAGAAGGAGAGCAAGTCAACAGTAGAAATATAACTGGAATGCTAGATAGAAATACAAGTGGAGGGATCTTTTGAGAATTTATGGTAATACTAATTTGCCTAAGGCATTTGAATGCTTAGATGTATGCCCTCAAACATGAGTTCGCATTGTTTTTCAGGGATTGGGATTTGTTAGATATATTAGACAAGAAGACAGAGGGGCAAGGGATGATAGAGTCCAAACAAGAGTACTATTGAATAAATCAATCATTGGATGTAAGCTGGATTAAAAGAGAAGTGAAGAAGGGAGAGGGCTAGTAGACTGGGTGATCAATGAATGGTCATATAATTTATTGTTGAACAATAAATCTGAAAGAATCATTGCTTGCTTTCAGAGAGCAGCGTGCTTGATTTCAGAGAGCAGGGTGCCTCAGTGATTTTGGAAGCAGAATAAGGTTAGGATATCACAGGCGTAAAGTTGGAGTATGGAATGGAATTGAGCAGGTGAGATGAAGAGGTCAGGGAAATGGAGAGGTCAGATTTTTTGATGGGCTGTCTGTATTGTCTTTCAAGTTACCCAGAATGATAGGATGTTGCCTTAGTCTATTTGGGCTGCTGTACCAAAATACAGTAAACTGGATAGCTTATAAACAGCAGAAATTTATTTCTCACAGTGCTGGTTATTGAGAAGTCTAAGATCAAGGCACTAGTAGATTTGGTGTCTGGTGAGGGCCTGCTTCCTCATAGATGGCACCTTCTTGCTGTGTCTTCACATGGTGGAAAGTGGCAAGGCAGCTCTAGGGAGCTCTTTGGGGCCTTGTTTATATAAGGGTACTAATCTCAATTTTGAGTGCTCATCCATGATGGTTTAGTCATCTCCCCAAAGCCCCACCTTTTATTGCCATCACCTTGGGAGTTAGGATTTCAATATATAAATTTTTTGGGAACATAAACATTCAAACCATAGCAAGTGGGTATTGGAATTAGATAATAGTTGTGAGCCAGGCACATGTGGCTGAGAATTAGCATGAGTGTATTTGCAATGAATAGTATTTTCAGTGTATGTAGTGGAGTCTAGTGTCTACAGCAACACTGTCCAATATGGTAACCACTAGCCATGTGTGGCTATTGAAATTTAAATTAATTAAAGTGAAATGAGATAATAAATTCAATTCCTCATTCTCACTGTGTCCGAAATGGGTAGGTTCTTGGTCTCACTGACTTCAAGAATGAAGCCGCAGACCCTCGTGGTGAGTGTTACAGTTCTTAAAGATGGTGTGTCTGGGGTTCGTTCCTTCTGATGTTTGGATGTGTTTAGAGTTATCTTTCTTCTGGTGGGTTCATGGTCTTGCTAGCTTCAGGAGTGGAGCTGCAGACCTTTGCGGTGAGTGTTACAGCTCTTAAGGCAGCACATCTGGAGTTGTTCGTTCTTCCTGTCCGGAGTTGTTCATTCTTCCTGGTGGGTTCATGGTCTCACTGGCCTCAGGAGTGAGGCTGCAGACCATCGCAGTGAGTGTTACAGCTCATAAAGGCAGTGTGGACCCAAAGAGTAAGCAGCAGCAAGATTTATTGCAAAGAGCGAAAGAACAAAGCTTCCATAATGTGGTAGGGGACCCAAGCGGGTTGCCGGTGCTGGCTGGGCAGCCTGCTTTTATTCCCTTATCTGGCCCCACCCACATCCTGCTGATTGGTTCATTTTACAGAGAGCTGATTGGTCCATTTTACAGAGAGCTGATTGGTCCATTTTATAGAGAGCTGATTGGTCCGTTTTGACAGGGTGCTGATTGGTGCATTTATAAACCTTTAGCTAGACACAAAAGTTCTCCAAGTCCCCACTAGATGAGCTAGACACAGAGCACTGGTTGGTGTATCTACTAACCCCGAGCTAGACACAGAGTGCTGATTGGTGCATTTACAATCCCTGAGCTAGACACAGAGTGCTGATTGGTGCATTTACAATCCTCTAGCTAGATACAAAGTTCTCCAAGTCCCTACCAGATTAGCTAGATACAGAGTGCTGATTGGTGCGTCCACCAACCCTGAGCTAGACACAGGGTGCTGATTGGTGCAAATACAATCCTCTGGCTAGACATAAAAGTTCTCCAAGTCCCCACCCGACTCAGGAGCCCAGCTGGCTTCGCCTAGTGGATCCCACACTAGGGCCACTGGCAGAGCTGCCTGCCAGTCCCACACTGCGTGCCTGAACTCCTCAGCCCTTGGGAGGTTGATGGGACCCGGCACTGTGGAGCAGGGGGCGGTGCCTGTTGGGGAGGCTAGGGCCACGCGGGAGCCCACCATGGGGTGAGGGGGGGCTCGGGCATGGTGGGCTGCAGGTCCTGAACCCTGTCCTGTGGGGAGGTGGCTGAGGCCCGGTGAGGATTTGAGCACGGTGCAGGCGGGCCGGCAGTGCTGGGGTATCTGGTGCACCCTCCGCAGCTGCTGGCCTGGGTGCTAAGCCCCTCACTGCCTGGGGCCAGCAGCGACCGCTGGCTGCTCCAAGTGCAGGCCCTGCCGAGCCCACGCCCACCGGGAACTCGCGCTGGCCTGTAAGTGCCACATGCAGCCCTGGTTCCCGCCTGCGCCTCTCCCTTCACACCTCCCTGCAAGGAGAGGGAGCTGGCTTCAGCATCAGCCATTCCAGAGAAGGGCTCCCACAGTGCAATGGCAGGCTGAAGGGTTCCTCAAGCATGACCAGAGCAGACGCTGAGGCCGAGGAGGCGCTGAGAGCGAGCCAGGGCTACTAGCACATTGTCACCTCTCATCACTAGCCACATGGCAAGTGCTCACTAGTTTCATGTGGCTAGTAACTGTCATATCAGCAGCACGAACATAGGAAATGTTTATCATTACGGAAAATTCTATTGTACAGTGCTGGTCGAGAGGACAGGTGTCATGTGAAGTATCTAGGCTTGTAGCAGACCTGTTGGGCTTGGAAAGAGAAACTTACCTGCAATATTCTTCATTTAGGCAGAAACCTTTTGGAACCAGAGGGCTTGAAAAGCAAGATCTTTCTTTTGCTGATATTGAGCTAATTCTCTAACAACCATTATGTCAGTGAAGGAAAAGTCCGTTGAAGGCAAAAACTATAATTAGATACAGCATACCTCTCTGTTATTGGAAACATTACACAAATAAATATGGAAAAATGTAGTATAGAAAAAAGTGGAACAAATTAAAGGCTTGGGTTTTTTTCTTTTTTTCCCCACCCCTGTACTCTATTCTTGAGATGTTTCATATTGTTGACCTGGTCTGTAATAACTTTAGTGGTACCAGACCTCTGAGACTGTTATGTTAGGTATCATTACTTTATTTGGTGTAGTTTAGAAGACAATGAAAGCTGCATATGCAATGTATTTTATTTTTTTCTTTAACCTTACTAACTTTAAGTAAGTGTGGATTTAAATTTAGTTACTGTTTCTACTAATGATTTTTTTCTTGAGTCCTGTCTTACATATTTTGATCCTTAGGAGACCTCAGATTCTGTTTGGTGGTAGGCACCCCATGTTAGTGGAAGATGTGGAAGAATGATTAAAATACATAGTTACTTCGATGATGGAGTCTACCTATAGGTAAAATACATGAGTGAATACAGAAATTTTTACCTTAAGATGTGTTCCTGCTGTAACCAGTACCTAAAGTGTGAGGCACTGGCTTAGAGATCAAGCAGTTTGTGGTGGAGAAACTGATATCAGGGCTGGAAAGCTGGAGATTTATGTTAAGTTGTTGGAAAACATTTGATAAAACTGTACTTGGGTTAATTTAGGAGGCAGACTATGTATCTAATGATCCTACACTTCTAGGGGAAATGGTTGGAAACAATAATATGTGTTGGCTTTGGCACTGTGGTTTGAACAAGGTATTAAAAAAAGAGAAGTGAGCTCAGGAAAGGATTAGTCAGTTTGTGACCAAAATAAAAGGGACAAGAGAGAGTCTAGAAATCTGGAGCTTAGAAGGAGTCCATTAAGACTTAGCTCCATGGCAAAGAAACTAAGGGCATAGCTTTCTTATTCAAACCTGTTATCTTAGATGGCTTCAAGGAAACCACCATTAAGTTCAAGTTCACATGCTACGCCTACTGCACACTCATATACATACACATAGGTATATAGAAACAGGGAAACTGGTAGTGAGGGTAATCTTCAAGGAGTCTAGGTATATTGATTGGCACATGCACTGATTGGAAGCAAACAGATTGAAAATCAACTTTTTGAGGCAACTGTGTGCTAAAAACCCCACAAGTCTGGACTAAAATTGCCTTATAGTCTTTTAACCTTAAACAAAATTTGGGCCCTCAAATATTTGAAAGTAAGAAAAGGAATGCAAAAATCGTATCAGCCACAAAAAGTTACTGTCCTCAATGTTCATTTCATATATGGCCATGGAAGACAAAGGATAAAGAAGAACCTCCCAGAAGGCAGAGCAAGCGACTATGGAGAGCAGTAGAGACAGATTCTTCCAGAATTAGGGACTAATTAAGGAATTTATCCTGCTGTCAGGATAGAAGGATCTCTTGAGTTTTTGTCCAACAAGATTTCATTATTACTGTAGACCAATGACTGCTACTTATTGCCCATTCTTCCTTTCTCTGAATGGGAGTATTTGCTGTGCATTCCCTATCCCCATTAAATCTGTGTATATTGGGTTGAGCATGGGTTTAAATTATCTTTCAGTTAGTAGGTTGCTGTACTATGAGGACCTACATTTGGACCTCATGGTAACTACTGAGCACTATCAGATGATCCTAGAGTTTGAGCTGGATGCAATGACTAGATGGGAATTTAGGTTGTCCTCTTTGGGGAGAGAGTGTGCAAATAAGGGTGAACAGAACACTGAAATGGGTATTTGGTGGCCAAAAACGCAGCCTATGGGCAGAGACTGGCTAACTGTTCTTCAAGCCTATTTCCTTCTCCTTTGGGGCTTGCTAGCATGGGATTGAGTTTTGGCTAATGGAATGTGAACAAAGTAATGTTTCTTACTTACATATTGGTTATATGGTTATGGAAATTTCCCATGTACAATAACTCTATATTGTTTTACCTTTCTGGCATAATGCCAGACAAGTAAGGTGACTTTGGAAGCCGTGTATTAAAGACAGTGGAACTACAAGACGGAACATGTGGGTCTTGCAATCACCATTTAGGTGACAACTAAACACCAGTCAGGACCATCTATTTCGGAATTTATGTGATCAAAACTCTGGACATTATCATGTTTGAGCCATCATACATTTTTGTTTGTTTTTTGGCTATAGCATCTAACTAATATAGGGGTAAAGTTCCCTTTGACCACAACCAACAGTTTTCGTTGCTTTTTTCCTCCCCAGAAGTAATTAATATTATAAGTCTGTGTTTCTTTCTAGACATTTTACATACTTTTACATGTATTTCTCTGTGTGTGTATCTATATATTAAACTATATGTTAATATTGTATATTGTGTCTTTTTGTTCCAGAACATGGGCTAGAGATCTACCTATTTATTATTTTAATTGATGTACAGAATTCTATACTGTAAATAAGTCATTGTTTATTTAGCTATTCATCTGCTGATTGGCATTAGGTTTTTGTCAATTTTTAAAATACTGTAGTTTTGAATAAGGAGGCCAAATGCCTTATGCAGCCATGGTAGATCTAGTTCTGGTGCATATACAATAATTTTTAAATTTAATTTAGTTGAGTAATAGGATCACTTTGTATTTGCATATAAGGTGAAATAAGAAGAGGTCAGGATAATTAAATTTTAGAATAGGGACCTGTGATTTGCAGTTTCAGTAAATGGAAGGCCTTGGGAATACCATGACCCCTTGACACTTGTGGGGTTCCTTTGGAAAGGGATAATTTTGCTAGTCTTAATTAATTTTGTCAGTTATAGAGAAATATTGGAAAACAAAGCATCTGAAATAGCCCATTGATTTCCCAGAATATTTTTGGTATTTGTAGCTAGTACCAGCCTTGGGCTGGGTCATCTTCTGAAAATCCATTCCATTGTCCCAAAGTGAGTTGATTTCTCCCAGTTACTCTACAAATCATAATTTAATGACATGCTTCTTTGACTTGGTATATATTTCATGTTTGTTTCATCGGTTAAAAACAAGATTTTGGCCCATAGATAATATGAGGATGGGGTTGGGGAAGAGGAGTAAATTAGGCTCTTATAAATGAAAATTTAGGAAATGATAGTAATTTGTGAATTTTTAGCAAACAATGGGAATAGTACAGAAACTGTTACTTCCTTGAAATGACATTGCTTATATGAATTTTTTTAAAATGTTGCTCTCTGCTTACTAAGTTTGAGATTAAGAATGACTGAATCATTTGGGATTGAAATACAATTGTAGCTAAAAGTTTTCTTTTTTTTTCTGAGAAAAGTTAGATATCTTACATTGTTATAACTTTCAATTGCATATGAAACACACTAGCTATTTTTATTATATATAGAAAATTTAAAAATATTTTTGTATTTGTAGAATCATCTAATGAAGCAAAGAGTCTTTTGTAAAATTACAAATCTACTGATTTGTCTTTCTGAAAAAACAAATCTTCATCATGCAATTAATACACATATTTGAGCCTCTACTATGTAAAAAGTGTAGTACTTGGCTTCACGAATAATATGTATTGAAAGTAATTAGAATATTGACATCCTAATGGTTGGTGAGATTTTGATATGACAATGAATGACAGCTTCTGAAGCTGGAGTATTATAAAATCTTACATTCTGTGAATTGGTCAAGTCTGTCCATGAAAAATCTTAGACATTGGTCAAGTGAGACTGGCTTAGGGGGAAAAAATAAAGATTTATTCACAGTAAGAGTCCCAGATAGTTCTTTTGTGTAACCTTGATCCAGCTCTTATTCACACACCCCTTTTCATCATTGTTTTGTGTCATCTGCTTACTTCTGCTATCTTGTCTTTCATCCCATCAAGCTGTTAGCAGCCTCACAGGGGTCTCAAGACTTACGCCTCTTGCTAGCTGCCTGTATCATTCCTTGCCTTCCTGTAGCTGCTTTGGGTTTTTCTCTCCCGTGTCTCATTTTTAATAGAATGTGAACTCTGTGCTTTATTGTTCTTCATTCTCAAAAGTTAATTACATTTAGACCATGCATGGGGAAGAAGAGTTACTTCTTCTTTTTACAAAGAATATGTTTTTACTTCTTTTTACTTCTTTTACTTTTTTTTTTTTTTTACAAAAAATATGTGTTTAAAAATTTCAAATGGAGTAATCATTATACTAATTCTGGCAGAGGGTAACATTTTGTGATTATTTACCTCCTTCTTATTTTAAATGTGTCCCAACATTTATATTATTAATAAAATTATTTGCCCTACTCTGAGGGTACAGAATGAAAATGTTGCATGAAGTAATATAGTCACTTAATTTTAAATAACCATATTTTCTCTGGTAAACCTTTAAACAAAAGAACTCCAACACTCATTTTCTTTAAAAAATGTAAAGATCTCTTAGTTGCCAAACCTTGGTTATAATAATAATTAACATCTATCATATAACCCATTTTCATAAAGTAGGATTATTAGCATCATTACTTAATTTAAAAGTCTTATCACTTTTTACTTTAATCCCATATATTTTTATCTTCCTAATGATTTATACCATTGAGACCTATAAGACAGTCAATTATATTTCAAGGTCAGAGGAAAAGAATTAAGAAAACAACAGCTCTCAGACCACTTTTTAAAAATAATAATTTTAACAGAGAAGATTCAAGATAGAAGGTAGAAGATTCATAAAAAGTTGTCATTTTCATTTTTGTTAGCGTGAACAACAGAAAATATGTAATAATGTAAAACATTCATGTTTTCTGTTTATTATGATGTCCTATTATGATATGATAATTTCCTTTTTTCAAAGTGTATGTTCTCATACATAATTTTAAAAACGTTTTTTCATGTTCAAATTTGTCCTCAATGAGTCATAATTTGAAATTAGAGTTTTTGTGAGTACTAACCTTTGATTAGATCGTATTTTAAAATTAAAATATTTGAATCATACAGTTCAACTTTGTATAAACTTTTTTACAAACATTATATTAGTTTTTTAAATTAAACCTGCTTAAGTAAGAAAAATATTAAAAACATGGACTAAACAAAATAATTTGTATGTAATCTCATTATCACTCACATATAAACATTATTAATATTTTGGCAAATAAAACTGGAAATATGCTATACATAGTTTTGTATCTTGTTTTGGGGCATGCAGTGACATTATTTTTACTTATATTTTCGAAGAATCATTCTAACATCTATTGAAGTATAGACTATAGATATGCAAAACTGGAAACAGAGGCCAGTTAGGAGGCTAACAGTATAATCCAGTTCAGTTCTAAGACGAGTGGCTTAGGACAGGGTGGTAGGAGGAAAGAGAGGTTAGATTCTGCGTGTACTTGCATTTTTAATGTAATGCTTATGTAATTTTCTAATGGATCAGATATGAATGTCAGAGAGATGAATCAAGGACAATCCTGAGCCACTGGGTGAATGGAATTGCTATTTATTGAGCAGTTATTAAGATAATTTAAAAACTGTTTTAATGAACCATATAATATTCTGTCTTTTGAATGTGCTAAAATATATTTAACTGTTTTCCTGTTGTTGGATATTCAGATTGTATTCCTTTTTCACTATTAAAAATTAAGATGAACATCTTGTAATTACATCTTTGACTACATAGCTGATTATATTCTCAGGATAGAGCTCAAGAAGCAGGCTGAGTCAAAAGATAAAAGAAGTTTTAAAATTATGTGTGTGTGTGTATTTCTTCAAGGCAGTGGATGTTCTGGTGTTTTTCTGAGAGGATGTGTAAACACGCTTGTCTAATTCCATTCTCATTGGCATTGGCTATCATTAGGTGTTACCATTAAAACACCAATAACAACAAATCAAAACCAAGAACCTTTGCCAGTGTGACAGATAAGAAAAGGTATAGAGTGGGGTGGAGCCAAGATGGCCGAATAGGAACAGCTCCAGTCTATAGCTCCCAGCTTGAGTGACACAGAAGATGGGTGATTTCTGCATTTCCAACTGAGGTACCGGGTTCATCTCACTGGGGAGTGCCGGACAGTGGGTGCAGGACAGTGGGTGCAGTGCAGCAAGCGTGAGCCAAAGCAGGGCGAGGCATCGCCTCACCCGAGAAGCACAAGGGATCAGGGAATTCCCTTTCCTAGTCAAAGAAAGGGGTGACAGACGGCACCTGGAAAATTGGGTCACTCCCACCCTAATACTGCGCTTTTCTAACGGGCTTAACAAACAGCACACCAGGAGATTGTATCCTGCACCTGGCTCGGAGGGTCTTACACCCACGGAGCCTCGCTCATTGCTAGCACAGCAGTCTGAGATCAAACTGCAAGGTGGCAGCGAGGCTGGGGTAGGGGCATCCGCCATTGCTGAGGCTTGAGTAGGTAAGCAAAGCAACCAGAAAGCTCAAACTGGGTGGAGCCCACCACAGCTCAAGGAGGCCTGCCTGCCTCTCTAGGCTCTACCTCTGGGGGCAGGGCACAGACAAATAAAAGGCAGCAATAACCTCTGGAGACTTAAATGTCCCTGTCTGACAGCTCTGAAGAGAGTAGTGGTTCTCCCAGCAAACAGCTTGAGATCTGAGAACGGGCAGACTGCCTCCTCAAGAGAGTCCCTGACCCCTGAGTAACCTACCTGGGAGGCACCCCCAGTAGGGGCAGACTGACACCTCACACGGCCAGGTACTCCTCTGAGACAAAACTTCCAGAGGAACGATCAGGCAGCAGCATTTGCAGTTCACCAACATCCTCTGTTCTGCAGCCACCACTACTGATACCCAGGCAAACAGGGTCTGGAGTGGACCTCCAGCAAACTCCAACAGACCTTCAGCTGAGGGTCCTGACGGTTAGAAGGAAAACTAACAAAGAGAAGGGACACGCACACCAAAAACCCATCTGTACGTCACCATCATCAAAGACCAAAGGTAGATAAAACCACAAAGATAGGAAAAAAACAGCAGAAATACTGGAAACTCTAAAAAACAGAGTGCCTCTCCTCCTCCAAAGGAATGCAGCTCCTCACCAGCAATGGACCAAAGCTGGATGGAGAATGACTTTGACGAGTTGAGAGAAGAAGGTTTCGGAAGATCAAACTACTCCGAGCTAAATGAGGAAGTTCGAACCAATGGCAAAGACTTTAAAAACCTTGAAAAAAGAAAATTAGATGAATGGCTAACTAGAATAACCAATGCAGAGAAGTCCTTAAAGGACCTGATGGAGCTGAAAACCGTGGCACGAGAACTACGTGACGAATGCACAAGCCTCAGTAGCTGATTTGATCAACTGGAAGAAAGAGTATCAGCGATGGAAGACGAAATGAATGAAATGAAGTGAGAAGAGAAGTTTAGAGAAAAAAGAATAAAAAAAAACCGAACAAATCCTCCAAGAAATATGGGACTATGTGAAAAGACCAAATCTACGTCTGATTGGTGTACCTGAAAGTGACAGGGAGAATGGAACCAAGTTGGAAAACACTCTTCAGGATACTATCCAGGAGAACTTCCCCAACCTAGCAAGGCAGGCCAACATTCAAATTCAGGAAATACAGAGAACGCCACAAAGATACTCCTCGAGAAGAGCAACTCGAAGACACATAATTGTCAGATTCACCAAAGTTGGAATGAAGGAAAAAATGTTAAGGGCAGCCAGACAGAAAGGTCGGGTTACCCACAAAGGCAAGCCCATCAGATTAACAGCGGATCTCTCAGCAGAAACTCTACAAGCCAGAAGAGAGGGGTGCCAATATTCAACATTCTTAAAGAAAAGAATTTTCAACCCAGAATTTCATATCCAGCCAAACTAAGTTTCATAAGTGAAGGAGAAATAAAATCCTTTACAGACAAGCAAATGCTGAGAGATTTTGTCACCACCAGGCCTGCCCTGCAAGAGCTCCTGAAGGAAGCACTAAACATGGAAAGGAACAACCAGTACCAGCCACTGCAAAAACATGCCAAAATGTAAAGACCATCGAGGCTAGGAAGAAACTGCATCAACTAACGAGCAAAATAACCAGCTAACATCATAATGACAGGATCAAATTCACACATAACAATGCTGACCTTAAATGTAAATGGGCTAAATGCTCCAATTAAAAGACACAGATGGGCAAATTGGATAGAGTCAAGACCCATCAGTGTGCTGTATTCAGGAAACCCATCTCACGTGCAGAGACACCCATAGGCTCAAAATAATGGGATGGAGAAAGATCTACCAAGCAAATGGAAAACAAAAAAAGGCAGGGGTTGCCATCCTAGTCTCTGATAAACCAGACTTTAAATCAACAAAGATCAAAAGAGACAAAGAAGGCCATTACATAATGGTAAAGGGATTAATTCAGCAAGAAGAGCTAACTATCCTAAATATATATGCACCCAATAAAGGAGCACCCAGATTCATAAAGCAAGTCCTTAGAGACCTACAAAGAGACTCAGACTCCCACACAATAATCATGGGAGACTTTAAAACCCCATTGTCAATATTAGACAGATCAACAAGACAGAAAGTTAACAAGGATATCCAGGAATTGAACTCAGCTCTACACCAAGAGGATCTAATAGACATCTACAGAACTCTCCACCCCAAATCAACAGAATACACATTCTTTTCAGCACCTCACCACACCTATTCCAAAATTGACCACATACTTGGAAGTAAAGCACTCCTCAGCAAATGTAAAAGAACAGAAATTATAACAAACTGTCTCTCAGACCGCAGTGCAATCAAACTAGAACTCAGGATTAAGAAACTCACTCAAAACCGCTCAACTACATGGAAACTGAACAACCTGCTCCTGAATGACTACTGGGTACGTAACAAAATGAAGGCAGAAATAAAGATGTTCTTTGAAACCGACAAGAACAAAGACACAACATACCAGAATCTCTGGGACACATTCAAAGCAGTGTGTAGAGGGAAATTTATAGCACTAAATGCCCACAAGAGAAAGCAGGAAAGATCCAAAATTGACACGCTAACATCACAATTAAAAGAACTAGAGAAGCAAGAGCAAACACATTCAAAAGCTAGCAGAAGGCAAGAAGTAACTAAGATCAGAGGAGAACTGAAGGAAATAGAGACACAAAAAACCCTTCAAAAAATCAATGAATCCAGGAGCTGGTTTTTTGAAAAGATCAACAAAATTGATAGACTGCTAGCAAGACTAATAAAGAAGAAAAGAGAGAAGAATCAAATAGACGCAATAAAAAATGACAAAGGGGATATCACCACTGATCCCACAGAAATACAAACTACCATCAGAGACTACTATACACATCTCTATGCAAATAAACTAGAAAATCTAGAAGAAATAGATAAATTCCTCGACACATACACCCTCCCAAGACTAAACCAGGAAGAATTTGAATCTCTGAATAGACCAATAACAAGCTCTGAAATTGAGGCAATAGTTAATAGCTTACCAACCAAAAAAAGTCCAGGACCAGATGGATTCACAGCTGAGTTCTACCAGGGGTACAAGGAGGAGCTGGTACCATTCCTTCCGAAACTATTCCAATCAATAGATTAAGAGGGAATTCTCCCTAACTCATTTTATGAGGCCAGCATCATCCTGATACCAAAGCCTGGCAGAGACATAACAAAAAAAGAGAATTTTAGACCAATATCCTTGATGAACATTGATGGAAAAATCTTCAATAAAATACTGGCAAACCAAATCCAGCAACACATCTAAAAGCTTATCCACCATGATCAAGTGGGCTTCATCCCTGGGATGCAAGGCTGGTTCAACATACGAAAATCAGTAAACATAATCCAGCATATAAACAGAACCAAAGACAAAAACCACATGATTATCTCAATAGATGCAGAAAAGGCCTTTGACAAAATTCAACAACCCTTCATGCTAAAAACTCTCAATAAATTAGGTATCGATGGGACGTATCTCAAAATAATAAGAGCTATCTATGACAAACCCACAGCCAGTATCATACTGAATGGACAAAAACTGGAAGCATTCCTTTTGAAAACTGGCACAAGACAGGGATGCCCTCTCTCACCACTCCTATTCAACATAGTGTTGGAAGTTCTAGCCAGGGCAATCAGGCAGGAGAAGGAAATAAAGGGCATTCAGTTAGGAAAAGAGGAAGTCCAATTGTCCCTGTTTGCAGATGACATGATTGTATATCTAGAAAACCCCATCATCTCAGCCCAAAATCTCCTTGAGCTGATGAGCAACTTCAGCAAAATCTCAAGATACAAAATCAACGTGCAAAAATCACAAGCATTCCTATACACCAGTAACAGACAAACAGAGAGCCAAATCATGAGTGAACTCCCATTCACAATTGCTTCAAAGAGAATGAAATACCTAGGAATCCAACTTACAAGGGACATGAAGGACCTCTTCAAGGAGAACTACAAACCACTGCTCAGTGAAATAAAAGAGGATACAAACAAATGGAAGAACATTCCATACTCATGGGTAGGAAGAATCAATATCATGAAAATGGCCATACTGCCCAAGGTTAATTTATAGATTCAATGCCATCCACATCAAGCTACCAATGACTTTCTTCACAGAATTGGAAAAAGCTACTTTCAAGTTTATATGGAACCAAAAAAGAGCCTGCATTGTCAAGTCAATCCTAAGCCAAAAGAACAAAGCTGGAAGCATCACGCTACCTGACTTCAAACTATACAACAAGGCTACAGTAACCAAAACACCATGGTACTGGTACCAAAACAGAGATGTAGACCAATGGAACAGAACAGAGCCCTCAGAAATAATGCCACATATCTACAACTATCTGATCTTTGACAAACCTGAGAAAAACAAGCAATGGGGAAAGGATTCCCTATTTAATAAATGGTGCTGGGAAAACTGGCTAGCCATATGTAGAAAGCTGAAACTGGATCCCTTCCTTACACCTTATACAAAAATTAATTCAAGATGGATTAAAGACTTACATGTTAGACCTAAAACCATAAAAACCCTAGAAGAAAACCTAGGCATTACCATTCAGGACATAGGCATAGTCTATCTAACTTAGACTTACATGTTAGACCTAAAACCATAAAAACCCTAGAAGAAAACCTAGGCATTACCATTCAGGACATAGGCATAGGATTTCATGTCTAAAACACTAAAGGCAATGGCAACAAAAGCCAAAATTGACAAATGGGATCTAATTAAACTCAAGAGCTTCTGCACAGCAAAAGAAACTACCATCAGAGTGAACAGGCAACCTACAGAATGGGAGAAAATTTTTGCAACCTACTCATCTGACAAAGGGCTAATATCCAGAATCTACAATGAACTCAAACAAATTTACAAGAAAAGAAACAAACAACTGCATCAAAAAGTGGGCAAAGGATATGAACAGACATTTCTCAAAAGAAGATATTTATGCAGCCAAAAAACACATGAAAAAATGCTCATCATCACTGGCCATCAGAGAAATGCAAATCAAAAGCACAATGAGATACCATCTCACACCAGTTAGAATGGCGATCATTAAAAAGTCAGGAAACAACAGGTGTTGGAGAAGATGTGGAGAAATAGGAACACTTTTACACTGTTGGTGGGACTGTAAACTAGTTCAACCATTGTGGAAGTCAGTGTGGCGATTCCTCAAGGATCTAGAACTAGAAATACCATTCGACCCAGCCATCCCATTACTGGGTATATACCCAAAGGATTATAAATCATGCTGCTGTAAAGACACATGCACATGTATGTTTATTGTGGCACTATTCACAATAGCAAAGACTTGGAACCAACCCAAATGTCCAACAGTGATAGACTAGATTAGGAAAATGTGGCACATGTACACCATGGAACACTATGCAGCCATAAAAAATGATGAGTTCATGTCCTTTACAGGGACATGGGTGAAGCTGGAAACCATCATTCTCAGCAAACTATCACAAGGAGGAAAAACCAAACACCGCATGTTCTCACTCGTAGGTGGGAATTGAACAATGAAAACACATGGACAGAGGAAGGGGAAAATCACACACTGGGTCTGTTGTGGCGTGCGGGGATGGGGGGAGGGATAGCATTAGGAGATACACCTAATGTTAAATGACGAGTTACTGGATGCAGTACACCAACATGGCACATGTATACATATGTAACAAACCTGCATGTTGTGCACATGTACCCTAAAACTTAAAGTATAATAATAATAAAATTTGAAAAAAGAAAAGATATATTGTCTTGCCTTGCATTAAGCATAAAAAGGAATAATAAATTTTTTTCACAGGTGTTTTCTGTTCATATACTTTACGTAAAGTTAATTTGTTATTTGTAGTGTAGTTTGAGAAATGAGAGCTAAGATTACTGAGCACATATACTTTGGTTAGGTACACTGCAAGGCACTTCATATTATTTTACTTAACAGTCACAACATGTTAAGATACATAATATTGCTTACATTCTATAAACGAAGAAAGAAATATAATTGCAAAGAACTTGACAATACACATGAGGACACGGCTTTATAGAAAAGCTAAATATATTTGTAATGTTGCATGAAAGGCTTGATTCCCTCTGGGCCCTTCACAGTTTTAAAGAGTGTTACTGTTGAAAATTCTAATTTTAATTTGTCATAGCAGGAGATTTTTGTATTTTATATTGAAAAAAATAAAATGCTTTACACATATTTAAAGAGAAAGTTGATAATATGATGTTTTCTTTGTATATTAGAAGAAGATTTACATGACAGAGAAAAAAATTATTTGCCTTTTCACAAAATCATTTTTAGGTAAGTTTTAGAATAGACATTGCTAGACTTGAAAATATGCATTCTTGTTACTTTTCATATGTTGCCTACTTGAAGAAACTTAATAGCATTGAATTTGATTTTCCCCTATCAAGCCAGTTAGTCATATTCTGAATTAATCAGGCTACACAGTGGAGAAAATTTTTTTCTGAGCTTTACAAGAAGAAATTGTACCATTTATTATCAAAATTCTCATTTTATTAAATGAAAAAACATGACATATTGGCTTTTCACTTCTCAAATCATGTATCTATGTTTATCTGTATACAGATCCACATACTCAGTATATGTATATACATACACTCTACAGTTTATATAAATGAATTATGGTTTTCAAGTATATGTCTATATACAATATAAAATAAAATTTATATACTATACACATTTTTATAAATATACATTTACATATGTATTAATTTTATATGTTTATATATGTGTATATATATGTGTGTCATGATGTTTATTGTTAGAAATACATTCTATGATGTGTTTTGGGTGTGGTTTTTGTCATTTGTGTGTTCAGTCTTCTTTGGCGCTTTGCTCTTAGGTCTCTTCCAACAGTTAGTGGCATGCTGCCCCCAGGTGTTGGCAAGCACTTTGATTCACATGATCTCGTGGTCTGAATTTACAAAGCCTGTTTTAGCTAAGGTCTAGATTATGACTTTCACAGAATTCCTTTTGTAGTTAAAAAACATCTTTTATTAAAATAGATGAACAGAGCAATGTATATACGGGAAGTTGGCTAATTTCTATCCTGTGAACTCTTTAAGAAACAAGTATCTTTGAACAATGTGGTACCTTTCTATTAATCTTTTACTGTTGTCTATCCCTAGATTTATCATAGTACTTTGATTAGAATGGTCCCTTCTGATTTACTCTCACAGCCTCTGGTGGTCAAGTAGTTGCCTGGATTCCAACGTGGTTCACGGTACTATTATGAAGTGGTCGTTATCTACATGGCTTTAGATGTCAGGCCAGTTTGCTGTTAAAATGGTTCCTTTCCTCTTGGATTCTCAGACTTGGATGATGGTGATGCGTTTATTTTACTTAGAGAAGTAATATTATTGAAGAGATGGAAGGAGTTTTTACTTTTCTCCTGCTCTAACTCTCCCAAAGTTCCTCTTGTGGTATGGAAGCAGAATAGAAAAAAAGAGAGTCAACCTCAGAGTTTCTTCTTCATCCACCTATGACTAAATTTCAGATGAGAATATTTTTCTAGTTTACACTATTAGAAATAGAACCTATTAATTTGCCTTGTGTTTGTAGAATTTAGATTGCTATAGTCTCCTGCATTAAAGACACCAACCACGTGATTGATAACTAAAAATATAGACAAGGAGCAGATGAGATCAGACAATGCATAGACCAATATTAGTTGAGAGAATGTTTCTTTGATGATGTAGGTAGAAGGGAAATAGGGCTATCACATCTTTGGATTCTCATGAGGATCCTGAGTCATGCTAATACTGTAACCACTATGAAGTGGTTGTCTGCAATCCTCTAATTTCCTGGAAATAAAAAATAAATATAAATTACAAATAGAAAGTTAATTAAGGATTAGAGTTTTAATAAATTGGTCCAATGTCACATATTAGAAAGTTTTGGAGTCAGAACTTGAAGTCAGTTCCTGGTGGTTTAGTGGCTAGGGAGAAAAAGAACTTGAACTCGATTGCCCAACTTCATTACCCTCCCTATTTCCAATACAGGATTTTCTTTCAAGTTTGGGGCATTTTCTCTCTAGGAGAGATTTTTTTAAAGAAGAAAATTGGTTAAAATATTTTGGAATGGAAATTGGAATAATTCTAGAAGTGTCTTAATCTGCAGCTAATAGCAGCTAGTTAGCTGTCAAATGATTTATTTCAAGTGAGTATGATTTAGACTACTTGAAGTTCAGTTCAGTATTGGTGGTAGGAGGGCACCAAAATGTGTAGACACTAAGCTTCCAGAGGATTAACGTTTTCACTTTGTGAAATAATACTCCATAGACTCTTCAAAATTAAATTTCATTTTCTTGTTTTTGGTTTTCTCTTTTCTCTTTCTGGAACATCTATTAGTCTGTCAGAAGTTGAATATCCTGGTTCTATCCTCTATGGCTCTTATATTTTAAAAATATTTCTATCTTCTTATTTTACATTCTGGTAGCTTCTCTTCACTCTTTGTATTGAAATGCTTTATATTGTAGTCATATCTTAATTTCTAAGAATTGCTTTTAATTTCTCATTCTCTTTTCATGGCATCCTTTTTGAAGTTTCTGTGTTTTCTTATAGTTTTTAAAACTGGTGTTTAACAAGCAAATAATAATAAACAATTATTTAAGTTCTCTGAATTCTCTTTCTTTCTTCTGAGATCTTCATATTTTTTTTCATTTGTTTTTGTTGATCCTTTTTTTTTATGCTGAAGGCCGTGGAAGATTATATTTTCCAAAAATGGCCACAGCAATATTTCTGATCCCACAAGTGCTTCTAGAACCTTGCTACTCCCATATCAAGATGTGGAGTCTATTTCCCTCTTTTTGAAATTGAATGGGCCTTTGTGAAGTGACAGTGCATAGCTTTTGAGACTATGTCATAAAGACATGGCTTCTGCCTGATTTTCTTTCTCTCTCTCAATTTTCTCTGTTGGAAACCAGCCATCATTCTCTGGGAAAGCCTGGGTCACATGGTGAACTAGGGATAATATGCTCAGCTAACAGCTCAGCTAGGGTGTCATGCAACAAGCTAGCATCTCATGCAACAAGCTAGCATCAAATGCCAGACCTGTGTGAATGAGCCTTCAGATGACTTCATACACCAGCCTTCAGCTGAGGCTCCAGATAATAGGGAACAGAGACTAGCAGTCCCTGCAGTGCCATACTCCATTTCCTGATCCATGGAATCCATGAGTCTAATCACAGTAGTTTGACACCATTATGTTTTAGATTAATTTGTCATATGTAACCCTGGAACATATGACAGATTGTTCTAAATTGTAATTGGAACAAAGGCTTTCATCAAATTTATGAAAAGCTTCGTTTGGTCATTCACATTTAAGAATGAAGAAAAAAATGCTAACTAGGAGCTCTTTGTATATAGTTAAGAGTTGGTGGCTGGTTGGCTTTCCTTGAGGATGGATGGGCTATGAGCTTGCTTTTAGGCTGGGCAATCCTCAAATTAATGTGCTGGTCCTTGCTTTTTGGCACCACCACTCATAGCTAGTTGCCTATTTCTCCCTTAGAGATCTCATTCAATTTTTATTTGGTTGTAGTTTGATTTATGAAATAAATACCTTCTTTTTTCTCCCTTGCAGGTAAATGTCTGCTGACAGTTTTGTATGATTATGTGTGTGTGGATGGGGGGACATGTGGGTGTGGTTGGTTATTCCAAGTATAGTCTTTTAATTAATTTCTATCTTCTACAGCTTGATTTACTCCCACCTTGTATTGTAGTGGTTTTACAACTTGAGCCTCTTCTAGGTTGTAGAGCATTACTCCTCTTTTCTGTATACATCTCCTACATATACTCTAGGTTGAAGATTGAAGCTTTCACTGCTTTCTAAAATGGAATTTTGCCAGAGAGAAGTGTCATCTTGAACTAGACTTTAGACCTTCTTGAGTCTGTTGCTTGTTTATTTTCGTAGAAATCTTTTATTTTATTCAAGTTTGAAAGTGTTTCATATACACCTAGGGGAATGCCATATCTTTCCTTATAATTATTAAAAGTTTCCATGTATCTGATATTGTCACCTGTTTTTTATTCCTAATTTTGCGTATTTGTCCTTTTAATCTGATTAAGCTAGCTTGTGAGGGTGCCCTAGATTATGTTTCTTTTAGATTGATTAGGCCACTTGAGTTCAAAGACCTTGTGATTTTTGAGCCTTTAGTTTGTTGTAGCTGAATAAGCTTTTCTGCTTCTAAGTAATTTTTTTGTGTGTCTGAGCAACTCATGTTAGAATTCTCCATACCCGATCTGCTTTCCTCTGGGTCAGAATGAAGGAAAAGGATTAATCTTGTTATTTCTTAGAATCCATTTTTAAAATCTGAGGTGAGGACCTTTCTTTCTTAGAAGTCTTCAATAGTAGGATTTCATGACAGAGTAAATGTAGAGGATATAGGAATAGAAAGGAATAAAAGACGAATTAATATTTTACACTGTAAGATTAATAGTACTGCTAACAACAAAGAGATAGGGCAGGGGAATCAGTTTGGGGAAGGTGAAAAAGATGATTTCAGCTTTTCGTTTTGTTTTATTTCGAGATGATCATAAATTCTAGTGAGGAAATGCATAGTTGTTGGTTGTAGTAAAGTGTTAAAGATTTAAAAAGTAGATGAAACATCTTGAAAGCATGAAAGGAAGAGCAAACAAATGTAGGAAAGATCTAAATTTGGAAGGCAGGAGGTAAAAGAGGAGATACAGAAAAAAAAACAGGACTTAGAAAAGTCATATGTGAAGAATTTTATTGAGAAAGTGTTCAGTAACATCAAATGCCCATACATATTAGGTGTTTAGTTTGAATCTATTTTGAAAACTTGTTTAAAATAATTTTGCTTATTGTATATTTTTAGATTTATATGTAGGAACTCCTTAAAAGAAGATAGCTTTCAAAAGAAAGATTTATTTAGCAAGTAGCTATTCCTGGGTCAAAACACATTTCATCTTGTACTGGAAGAAACAGATATGCATAGATTTAAGTGCAATACAGAATAGAGAGGACCATCATTCTGTATAGGGTGCTACAGAAGCCTGAATATTATGTGTAAAAGCTGTAGGTTGTCAGAGAATGAAAACTATTTTTTCAAACTACAATGAAAATGATTTTTCTCTGTAATATTTTTCAGAGAAAACAGAATGAAAACTATTTTTTCGAACTGTAATGAAAACGATTTTCTCTGTAATATTTTTCTCTTTTCTAAAAATAGGTCAGAAAATAGCTTATCTTGATGGAAAAAATAATCAGGGTTTTTGCATCTTTAGTTCATAAGTGAGCTTTCTCCTTCTTGACTGGCATTTGGAAGACTGGGAACTGTACACTGGCATGTTGAGTCCTGTCTCTGCTAGGAGAATGGTGAGTCCAAAGGCCAGATTTCACACGGCAAAGAATGGCAAGCATATTTATTGAGTGTTTACTATATGTTTGGCTCTCTGATCAATACTTCAAATACATTGTTACATTCAGTCCTCACAGCAACCTATAGTATAGACACCAAAATTTCCTTTTACAGATTAGAAAATTAATGCTCAGGGATGTTAGTAATTTGACCAAATTTCCTCAGGTAGTAAATATTATAGCAGGAATCTGTATTTCAATCTATTGGCTCTTTTATTACATCTAATGTGTGGATGGGAAGGGAAAGTAGTAGATATAGGTTTTTACCTTTGAGGGATTAGCAAAGGCAGAAAGAAAAGCTGATACATGATAACTTGAGGGAAGATGATGGCTAAGTGAAATTTACAGAAATGAGGACCACTTAAATGTGTCTAAAATGAAAGCCTTGATTCTGAAAACGTGTAAAGATGAGAAGAGGGAGATGTGAAGAAAGATAGAAAGACTTGGGATTGGATAAACAGAGATGTGAAAGTTAGTAATTTTAGTGTCTAAAGCATCTAAAATTTAAGGTGATATAAGTCTGATTCCCATGTGTTTTCCCTCTTTAGTGAAAATACTCTGCAAAACTTGCTATGCAAGAGATTCATATTATATATGCTAAAAGAACTATGTAGGCTGGGCATGGTGGCTCACACCTGTAATCCCAGCACTTTGGGAGGCCGAAGTGGGAGGATTGCTTGAGCCCAGGAGTTAAAGACCAGTCTGGACAACATGGCAAATCCCCATCTCTACTAAAAAAATAAAAAATTAGCCAGGTGTGGTTATGTGTGCCTATAGTCCCAGATATTCAAGAAACGGAGGCGGGAGGATCACCTGAGTCCAGTAGATTGAGGCTGCAATGAACCATGATTGTGCCACTGCACTCCAGCCTGGACAACAGAGTGAGACCCTGCTCAAAAAAATGTGCAATAATGGTAGCAAATATGGTATTTGCTATAATTATAGCATAATAGTAGGCTTGTTGCTGAATAAATGAGATTACTACTGATAATCTGTCTTCTTCAGTAGCGAAGTTGGTGTGCCTGTGATTTGTTGAGATTCATGTCAGTGTTCCTCAAGCAGTGACAACAACTGGTAGTACCCAGAAAGATCCTTGCTGGAATGCTGTTTGAGATAGCTTTGTATTTTCCTAAGTTACTAAGGCATCAATGGAATATTTAGTTTAAATTAAATATTCTTATGAGAAAGTGTTTTTGTTTGTTTTTATGGTGGTGGAAACTTTTAGGAAGTAAGACATGAAAGACTCATCTGATCTAGATGACCTATTGAGATTTATTTTAGTTTTAAATGTTATAACCAGCAGAGGTTTCACAAATAACCTCTGTAGTATTATAATTCATATCTTATTCCAGTTACAGAAGAAAGCAGGATATTCATTTTCTAACTTTTGTGTTACTATATGCTTATTACAAGGAAAGCATATTAAGAAACAGACATCCCCCCAAACAAACAAAACCCTAAAACAGCTGCCTGGCCTTTTCAATTGATTCTAATGGTAGTAAAGTCCCTAATAATAGGAAGTTCAGACATTGAGAATTAGATATTGTCATTTAATGCAATCCTCTTAACCATGTGGAACAATGCACCCACAGTCTTTAAGCATAATGTCAAAAAGGAGATAGGAAAACTCTTTTTCTTTGAAATACTGATTGTTCATTATTGAGAGTAGAAAGTAAAGCGATTGGATATTGAAGGATAATCAAGAATCTATTGGTATTATGCATATTTACAGTTCTGTAGAGATAGATTTCAAACACTGGTTAAGAGTGGTTAGAATCTTAATTGCTTAAGAATTGTTAGAATCTTAAATATTTAGAAATTGAACATAGAGACCTTGTTGAAGAATGCCTGTAAAGTTGAATAATTCATTATATTATAAATGAGTTCCTTTTGGTTGTTCAGCAGTTTTGGCTTTTTCTATCTCTTTTCTTATGGCCATATCTTAATTTTTTTTTTTTGAGATGGAGTCTCGCTCTGCCACCCAGGCTGGAGCGCAGTGGCACGATCTCAGCTCACTGCAAGCTCCACCTCCCAGGTTCACACCATTCTCCTGCCTCAGCCTCCCGAGTAGCTGGGACTACAGGTGCCCACCACCACGCCTGGCTAATTTTTTTTTTTTTTTGTATTTTTAGTAGAGACGGGGTTTCACCATGTTAGCCAGGATGGTCTCGAACTCCTAACCTTGTGATCCGGCTGCCTCGGCCTCCCAAAGTGCTAGGATTACAGGCGTGAGCCACCACACCTGGCCCTTAATTTTTATAACAAAACTGTACTTTGTAAGTGCTTAAAAAAATGTTAGCAACTTCAAAGATAAAATGCAAACAAAACTAAAAATTAGATCATGTAATAAAAGAGCACCACATTAGGAATCTTTAGAGCTGAAGAATTTAAACACACCTGACACTTTCTTAATCTTCTTATTCTATTAATGTGTGAAACCTAGAATTGGAAGCTTACTGGTGTTTTTTCTACATTGTAATTATACTAATAAACATCTTTGACTGTGACCTTGGAATTTACAGTGCAATAGGAAAGATTTATTATAAGTCAATGCTTTAGAAGAAAAATGGGATTATTGCACAAGTGGATTGCATGTTAAGCACATGTACTCGCATACCATTTGTTCCAGTTAGTTTTGAGCTTTAACTTGTCTTTAGGTTTTCTTTAAAAAACAGAGAGGGTTCTTATTAAATTCAGACTCCTGACAGATCTTTGTAATATTATTGAGTCAACTACAAAGTAACTACTTTACCTTGAAATGTGCAAAAGGAATCAATAGGCTTACAAAACTGCCTTTTAAAAAATGTTTGTAATCATATTTTTCCTGGTAGCCTGAATATCAGTGTGTATGACCTTTCTTGGTTTCTTTCTTTCTTTGGTTTTGTTGCAATATTAAAGTCCCTTATAGTTAGAGGGTGTTTGAGTATTTTGGTTTTGATTTCTTTTTTGTCCCCTCCGCCAGCGTCTTTTTTGTCTTTTTTGTTTGTTTGTTTGTTTTGGTAAAGAAGTACTACTTACAAGGAATTTTCCTTAGGGTGTCTTTATTTTTCAACTCAATCAACTTTTCCCATGATCTTCTTTTTCTTTTTGTTAAAGTCTATAAAGAATTTTATTTTTTAAACTTTTGGTGTGAAATGCCATAGAAATGCCAAATAAATCTACAGTGGACATTCAAATGGTGAGATACAAGTCAAATCCCTTTCTCCTTTAATTTGACCTTATCCAGCTGTGGTTGACATTTGAGCTCTTTGTGTGCCTTCCTTAAATAAGGTTACATTTTCATTTGAAATACAGTCATGTGTCATTTAAGGATGGGGCTGTGCTCTGAGAAATGTATCAGACAATTTTGTTGTACAAACATCATATAATGTACTTACACAGACCTACATAGTATAGCCTTCTACACACATAGGCTCTATGGTAAAGCCTGTTGCTTCTAGGCTACAAACCTGTACAGAATGTTACTATACTGAATGCTGTAGGCAATTGTAACACAGTGGTAAGGATTTGTGTTATGTGAACATAGAAAAAAATACAATAGAAATATGGTATAGAAGATAAAAATCATATACCTGTGTAGGGCACTTACCATGAATGGGGCTTGAGGGACTGGAAGTTGCTCTGAGTGACTCAGTGAATGAGTGGTGAGTAAATGTGAAGATGTAGGACATTACTGTATACTGCTGTCGACTTTATAAGCACTGTATACTTTTTGACTCCTTTACAACACTTAGCTTAAAGCACAAACACGTTGTAAAGCTGTACAAAAATATTTTCTTTATATTCTTATTCAGTAAGTGTTTTTCTCTTTAAAATCCTTTTTTTAACATTTTAAAACTTTTTTGGCAAAAAGTAAGACATGAATACACATGGTAGCCTAGCTCTACACAGGGTCAGGATCATCAAGACGTTAGTAGGTGATAGGAAATTTTCAGCTTCATTATAAACTTTTTTTTTTTTTTGAGATGGAGTCCTGCTCTGTTGCCTAGGCTGGAGTGCAGTGGCGCGATTTCTGCTCACTGCAACCTCCACCTCCCTGGTTCAAGTGATTCTCCTGCCTCAGCCTCCTGAGTAGCTGGGATTACAGGCACACACCATCATGTCTGGCTAATTGTTTTTGTACTTTTTAGTAGAGACAGGGTTTCGCCATGTTGGCCAGGCTGGTCTCGAATTCCTAACCTCAGGTGATCTGCCCACCTCGGCCTCCCAAAGTGCTGGGATTACAGGCATGAACCACCACACCCGGCCTCATTATAATCTCATGAGAGTACTGTAGTATACATGGTCCAATGTTGACCAAAACCTTATGTGGTACATGATTTTATACATTTCCATCTGGAAACTGAAGTGTTGAAATATACGTAAACTATTTGGAATTTTGTAAATGATATTCATTTATGTTGTGCCACTTAAAATCTGTGAGTGAAGTTGATTTTTGCCATTGTTGAATAAGTCTTTCATTTCTTTAAATAGTTTTCTCTGTAATTAGTTGAATTGGTAATATGCCAAAATACTTTATTAATACAAATATGCAATTTTATTATCTTATGACTTGTATTTGCTTTAGTGGTTTGTTTTATTATTAACTACAGTGAGGATTCTTTGTAAACTTATAAACCTCCAATGTGGAGGCTTAAGGGACTATGTAAATTTTGTTAGCATTTGTCCTTGCATTAGATAAAAATAGCTAGGATTTATTTCCTTGCCACTTGGCTAAATAATTTGCAGATAATAATTTCTCATCTAACTTTTAAAACAATTTTTAAGATAAATATTATTACCCATCATTTGCAGATGAGGAAACAAAGGCACAGAGGATTTAACTTAGCACAAGTTGCAGAGCTAGTAATTAGTGTAGCAAGGACCTGAACCCAGAGATGTTTATTGAGAATGACAATACTGTAGTAAGACTTTCTCTCTTAGAAAAATTATTTTCTTTGAATGCACTACAAAAATGACCCAGACTGTATAGTATAATTACAGATATTCCAAGGTTAACTATGAAAATACTTGTTGTTTCAGTGGACCCAATTTTAAATTAATAAACAGTACATTGTAACCTAAAGGACTAATTAAAATTTATTCACTTTTTGATTGTGATTATTTTAGTTCTCATTAATCTGAGACTCAGCAATGGTTTTGTTTCAGAAATATTTAATTTAATTGTCATCAATCATAGTAACCAACTTTAGAATATTACATTTGTAGTGGAATGAGGATAAATTTAAATGTCTCAGTCTTTGGAGGTAATTAGCTAATTATATGTTCATATTTCTAGCATGATTAAGTAGCAATGTTTAATTCATTTTAGAGGTAATTTTACCCCATGTGGGGATATGTATTCTAAACCATTATACCTTTCTGTTTATAGAAAACATTTAATTAACATACTCAAGTTTTATTTGGAAGTTTAGTAATATTGCACTGTTACATCACTACTTAAGATGTTCTTCCAGAAAACACCATTATTTATTAATCTTAACAAATTGCATTTTATTTTAGTATATTCACAATTAAGAGGCTACCCAATGAATATGACTTTATAATGCTTTGATCTTATGGAGTGCTGGCGAGTATTATTTTCTGTGTTTTAGTTCAGAAAATGTATAAAGTAGTATTAACCTTGATAAAATTAGAATGCCTGAAACTGCAAAGGGTAAAGCATATTTGTCAGTTTTATCTTGTGCTAGCAAAAGCCTGGCCAATTGCCAAAATGTGGTTAGGGATGTATATGCACTCTACAAGGATTATTGTTAAGGGTATCAACAAGGAAAATCACTGTGATAGATGAAACAGGATGCTACTTTATGGTGGTTTTATCTTATTTTAGGAGTAAAATCAGAGTATCAAAGCAAACCAAAATCATCAAAATCATTTCTGTGATGGAAATAGAATTCATCTGTTTTTCTGATCTATGTCCTGTGACACAGAACATAGATTCCTTGTGGAATTTAGAAAATCATTTGTCTGTGAAGAATGTTGATTTGGGGTTTCTAAGTTGTGTCATGGCTAAAAGTCTGAAAAACAGGCAACTTTAATTGGGGAGAGGGTTTGACAAAATCCTGGGAATCAGATGGATATGTATTATGATGTGACTATTAGCTTAAGAAATACTAAGGCCCTGTTTATTCCCTAGAGGGAAACAGGTCATTGAAATATTTCCCCCTCAAAGAGTTGAATAAATTATAATGATTAAATTTAGTTGCATATTACATGTATTTGTATTTATTTACCATTTGATAAAATGTTATATAACTGAGCAATTTCCTATCTTTGTTTACTAGAGCACATTAAAAATCAGTTTTAGTTACTATTATGATATCCTGTGTCTAAATTTAAGATTTTGTGATGAAAGTTGAGCTTATGAAGATTGTATCAATTACATTTTTTTCTTTCGAGTTGGAGTTTCGCTTTTATTGCCCAGGCTGGAGTACAATGGCGTGATCTCGGCTCACTGCAACCTCTGGCTCCCTGGTTTAAGCAATTCTCCTGCCCCAGCCTCCCAGGTAGCTGGGATTACAGGTGTGCGCCACCACGCCTGGCTAATGTTGTATTTTTAGTAGAGACAGGGTTTCACCATGTTGGTCAGGCTGGTCTCGAACTCCTGACCTCAAGTGATCCACCCGCCTTGGCCTCCCAAGGTGCTGGGGTTACAGGCATGAGCCACTGCACCTGGCTGTCAGTTGCATTTTTAATTACATAAAGTTTATACATATTATATTGAAAGTAATAAAAACACTAAGAAGAAAGAAGTGTTGTCATTACTATTTTGGTTTATGCCTTTCATATTTTTAAGTGTACCTATTTACATATATACATGCATATTAGTAATTTATCATATGTATATTAAAAATAGTATGTTTTACAGTATTGTACCCCTCTTTATTTTGTTGTTGTCTTCAATTTTTAATTATTAAATTATTTTTCTGTAATATCCTTATATTTACATACTCACCTAAGTCTCATATGACTTGCTGTGATTTTAATATTTAATTAAACTTCATATCTTCCCCCAATGATCCAATATTAAATGAGCCTAGACACTGATTTTCTAAAGTATCTTCTGATGACTTCATAGTTATATAAATATTAAATTGCCAAATGTAGAAAAATGGGTTAAGATACCCTCTCCTATGTTGCAGTGACAAATAACTCTAAACAGTGACCTTACAACCACAAGTGATTTCTCACACAGTATGCATATTCATCATGGGTTAGCTGTGTGCTTCTGCTTCATATGTCCATACCCCATGATTGAGGCTGATAGAGTGTTCTTTATCTGGAACGCTGTTGGTCTTGTTTTATTTTATTTATTTATTTTTATTTTTATTTTTTGAGATGGAGTCTCACTCTCTCGCCCAGGTTGGAGTGCAGTGGCGCGATCTCGGCTCACTGCAAGATCCGCCTCCCGGGTTCATGCCATTCTCCTGCCTCAGCCTCCTGAGTAGCTGGGACACCGCGTCCGGCTAATTTTTTGTATTTTTAGTAGAGACGAGGTTTCACCGTGTTAGCCAGGATGGTCTCGATCTCCTGACCTCGTGATCCGCCCGCCTCGGCCTCCCAAAGTCCTGGGATTACAGGCGTGAGCCACCGCGCCCGGCCGGTCTTGTTTTAAAGGTGTCTACATGTGACATTGCTGTCCTTTTCTCCGATAGGAATTGACATTTTACTTCTAGTCACATTTCATTGGCCAAAGCAAGTAACTTGACCATTCCTGATTTTGACAGGACAGGGAATATATAATCTTCTTTCCAGAAAGGACACCACCGATTTACGTCGTCAAAGTTGGTATCAGTGGAACAGGAGAATATACCTTCCCCTCTGGGAGAAGGAACAAATAGTTTGACCAATAATAAAATCTACTACGGTAACTTATCTTTTTCATTATATAATGTATAGAAATAATTAATCTGCTTTCTAGTTAGCCACATTGGCCAAATTTGGTGTAACTTTACATTTTAACATCTGCAACCCTCTTCCCTAGTTTGGTCAGTAGGGTTGAAAATAGTTATCTCCGGGAGTCATATGTCTGGTTGATGCTTTTCTCTCTTGTTCTAGAGGTTTTTTAAGTATAAAAGAAAAAGATTATTCCGTGTATTATGTTGTTTGTTGTTTAAGAAAATTTGAATGTTCTAGAATATGTACTCAGTGTCCACCACATTCCACAGAGCATTTTCTAGGCTCCAGAAGCCATATTCCTGACATTTTAAAGCATCACCACTAGATGGCGATCTCGCTCATTTAGAAGGTTAGAACAACTATGTTTTTCTTCAGGTGAATGGGTTAGTTACAGAGGGATCAGAAGTATAAATTATACTAATTTTATAGGAAGCTCTTTGTAACCAAAATGGTACTATTTACTGCGTATGTATATATTCATGTACATATATACACATATACCCTTATACAGGAAAATTCCATTTGAAGCAAACCTATAAAATGCTATGTTTTGCTATGTTACTTCCCCAGAATATATATTTTTCAACTATTACTGCCTGAACAAATACAGGGGTTTTCATAAGCACACTTCCTCAAGAAATTGCCCAGAGGCTTGAGTCCATCCCTCTGCCTTGTCCCAGCAGTACTTTGAATATGCTTCCAACTGTTGCTGAAACTGGTTGTTTTAGTTGTGAGCCTTCATCTTTGTTTTAACAACTCTGTATTAGTCAGCTTCACTCTCTTTTTCTTTAATTAATACAAGTGAAGAGTGGTTAAAAATTATATATTTCACTCAGATATGTTAGAAAATAACTTTCATGGTTTATTGCACGATGGGAAAGCCGGTACCAACCCTTTTAGAAACCCTTTTAGAAATCTCACTCAGTGGTTATTGCCAGTGGTAACTTTGTTCTACCCTCTTTTACTTCAAAACAACACAACATAATAACCGAAAACATTTTAAAACCGTAGCCGAAATAGTGTAGTTCTCCTTAGAAAACAATTACTAGTTCAATTGTTAATCCTCTTTTTGGTGTTCCTAAAATAATATTCTTTCCATCATATATTTCTGCTATGACGTAGGATTTATGGCTCTCTATCATATAATTCAAATACCTTGTAGGATTTAATAATTAATGGAAATAGAAAATATATGGCTAGAATGTACGTTTATAGGAAGTAAATATTTAATATATACTCTGAGTAATGTAAAAGTAAGTTTTGATATAATACTCTAGCATATTAAGGAAAACTATTATAAGCCAGTTCTTTTAAAATCATTTTTAACGTAGTATATCATTGTATCTTTTACTCACAGGTGAAATCATATTAAACCTTGGTTAGAATTTCACTGAAGATTTAAATGAGCTATGATGATATAGCCAGAATGACCTCTTGTATTTCTTTAATTAGACAGTTATAGTTTATGTATATGATTCCCAAACAGATCAAAGAGGGCTACTTCACAGCCTAGAATCCTTCAGAAGCTTCCCATGGCCTTCTATTACAATAGTTGGCAAGTATATTTAGCCAAAGAACCCTTTCTTTAAACAAAATCTTACACAAATTTCATAGAAAACATTAAAGCAAATTCCAGTTTAAAGAAGGATGGGAGTTGGGAGTCCACTAATTCAAGCATCCTCTTCAAATTTTGCCCAGGCTGGTCTTGAACTCCTGGCCTCAAGCAGTCTGCCCACCTCAGCCGCCCAAAGTGCTGAGATTACAGGCATTCACCACCACGCCTGGCTGGATACCAGTTTTTTAAAGATGACATTTTTGATTTAAATTAGGCACATAAGTGTCTTCTTACATAGCAGCTAAGATCTCCCTAACTAGGAAGAGGTAGCTACAGATGCTGTATTATTGAGCTTGGTATCTTGATGTACTGTTGTGATAGGGTGGGTTGCTGTTACAAATATTAAAAAGGTGATACTATGCTAGGCAGTCAAATTTTAAGATCTACAGGGAAAGTTAAGTGCTGTTGTTGCTAACTTATAAAGGAAAGGTAAATAAGTCCATTGCTTTTTGAAAGGTTAAAAAAAGCAACAGCCCAATGTGTCTTGAGTTCTATAAAATTCTACACTACAATGGAGTGCTATACAATTCATCATTTCTTTACAAATATTTATTTTTTATTAGTACATTTAATAAGTGATGACAGTGATCCTACTTTCACACAAGGGATCTTGAGTTGTGCATTCTTCAATGTTTGATGTTGAAAGTGTATCCTTAAATAATACTGAAGCTCTTATTGGACTTTAATATAAGTAGAAAGTAACCATTTAAATATATTAAAGTACCTTACTAACTTTATGGAGTTTGATAAATAAGAGAAATATTGGTTTTACATTTTCATGGTGATTTCCCAGTTAGTAGATTTTATGGAAAATCTGAAGACATTGTTACTAATACTACTGTAGTACAGAGTTTAGAAGAAGGTTTTAGATTCAGAAGAAGGGCTCACATTTTGACATAAACCTATTTATTAGTTTCATGACTTTAGGGAAATAACTTCTTTGATTCTTAGTTTTCTCGTGTAAAACAGGAATGGTAATACTACATACCTCACTGGATTATAAAGAATCAAATGAACTAATGTAATTATAATATGCTTGAGTTATAATGATAATAATGATACTTAGTTGTTAACTCAAGTAATTTTTCCCCCTAGTGATTATAGGGGAAATAACAACAGCAGTTATAATGGCCAGCATTTGTTGAATACTTACAATATGAGAGGCACTGTTCTGTGTGTACAAGAAAATATGTGGAACACTCCCCATAGTGAAAGTCAGCAAACATTTGCTGTCTAGAATTTTTTCCCCCATGAACGTACTTCTAAAATTAAGATAGAAATCAGTAGTAAAATACTTAATGCATGAAAAATCATCCAGTGAATAAACTTTTAAGAAAAAACTCACAAGAACAAAAAACCAAACACCGCATATTCTCACTCATAGGTGGGAATTGAACAATGAGAACACATGGACACAGGAAGGGGAACATCACACTCTGGGGACTGTTGTGGGGTGGGGGGAGGGGGGAGGGATAGCATTGGGAGATATACCTAATGCTAGATGACGGGTTGGTGGGTGCAGCGCACCAGCATGGCACATGTATACATATGTAACTTACCTGCACATTGCGCACATGTACCATAAAACCTAAAGTATAATAATAATAATAATAATAATAATAATAATAAAAGAAAAAAAAAAAGTAAACCCTATGAAAGTGTTTACTCATTAAATACAATAATCTGAAACCATTAGTGATTTAAACATTTGTGGCTGACTTGGTAATGTTTATGAAAATAAATACTGTCTTTATAAAAAAAAAAAAAAAAAAAAAAAAAAGAAAAAACTCAAAACTTTATTTACATTTAAGTCTAAAATAACCTAAATTTATTTTCCCAATTTTAAATTTGACCTTCAAATTCTCTTAAATAATTGAATTTTATTGAGTTGGTATTTGATTTACTTTTATTAAAAGTAGTTAATATATAACATATTCACGTTAAATAATGGCCATTTAAATTCTGTAGTACAGTGAAAATATTAATGTAAGAGTATTTTAATTATTAATAGGCTTATTTACCTATTATTCACTTCTATCACCAAAACAATTCTCGAAGTTGAAAGATTTTTTTCAACAAAATTTTTTATTTAAATGTTAGAAACCCAACTATATGAAGCCCTTTATAAATTATTCACATTTTTTCAAATTCTTTTCAGACATTTGTTTTAGGTAATTCTCAAATGATTTTAAAACAGCATTTAAATTCTAAATGATAGTTTTTTACAACTTAATTCATAGCTCGACTCATTTAAAATATTGCCAGGGAATTCAGCAATTTTTTGGACCTCCACGTAGCTGGGGTTGTCAGCTCTGCGAAGTTTTTGAGTATGCTATAGCTAATAAGGTCCAACAGAAGAGCCCATGTGTATTCTGTCCCCTTGTATTTCTTAGGTATTTGCCAAGAGAATGTAGAGGTCATATAAGAGCTGATTTTCTTATAGCAGCATCATGATGGTTGTCATCTGCAGGTAGTTTCTCTCTCATGAGGTCTGCAGTGCAGCCAAACTGTTTGCTTTATACTCAGAAAAATTACTGCCACATTACTGCTTACATGTCGTGTGTCACAATAAATCTAGCTACCACTTTTCTATTTTGTACTTTTCTGAGTATATTTTCCAGTTGAGAGGGTTTTTGTGGTTCTCTTTACTATCCTCCTTTTTTTGGTCATTTAAAATGTGTTTTAACTATTTCTTTTCCACTTTACTTCACTGTTATCTAATACATTTAGTCTATCCCAAAGAGTTTTGTGCTTTATATGCGAGGCTTAGAACAAATAGCATTCAATATATTTTTAATACTCTTATGAAGTTCCTTTTTATTCCATTATATTTTATTATTGATCACTTTCAGTTAGTTTACTGGGAAGAATTAGCTTTTCTATTTTATATTGACACCATTTAGGAAGACATTTTCAAAGGCATATGTGAGAATATGGTACAGATAATCATGAGGCATTATACAACAAAATCTTATAGCATACTTGAAAATTTTTAAGGTGAATTTTCGTTACTCATTTGCCCCATTTGTTGTTAATCATCTGTCACATGGCCTATTTATAAAAGTAGTGTATTTTACACTCTTCTTTGTTAATTTCCTTTTATCTTTTTCAAGTGTGATAAAATAATTTTAAAAATTATACGTATTTGTATGTATGTATAAGTAAATAAATGAGGCAGAAATAATATAGGCACTCATAAGTTGTCATATATAGGTGGAGATTTAAAGAACAGTCTGTAATGACATTACATGTAGAAGTGTAATTATTAATCCTGCCTTTTACATTTATGTAGTCTTTTACAGTTTGTAGGATACCTTAACATCTGTTGTCTTACTAGACATGTGAGTTCTAACTAAGACTGCCATTTATTTAACCCTGAAAGTGGGTAAGTTATTTGAGTTTCAGCTTCAGTTTATAAATATGTCACCTACCTTCTGTGTAGGTATTACTAGAAAACAATAAAAGATAGTATCCCTAAGGAAGATTAATTTAAATTACATAACTTTATATTTAAATTCCTCATATAAAATATAAGATACCAAGATCGAAATTTATTCAGATATAAACTGTACTATATACCAACATCTTTTATTGTTGTATTTTTATTGTAAATTATCTAATTGTTTATCTTACAGATTTTCTGGCTTTATTATAAAATATATTATTCTTTAGTTTCATTCCTAACTTGCTTACCCAGCCCTATTGTAAATTTGGTTGTTGTATCATTTTTTTGTTTATAGTTTCTGTGACAACCTGTACAGTTTGATCCACCTAGCAAGTATTTAATTAATTCTTGATTAATATAATTTTTTAGTTGTTACATAACAGCAGGGCTGAAGACAGCCTTATTTCCTTTTCAAACACTAATTTTACTAAGCTTTTTAACCAAATTTATTGCAATCTACAGCTGTTTAAAGGAACAGTCAGGCAGCAATAAATTTATTTTTCTTTAAATGTTATATTTTTTCCCCCTGCAAGGAAATGTACCCTAGTTCTTATAACACTTGTGTTGTTGTCTTGCCTTTCATTTTGTATGACTAACTTTTTATACCAAATTGAATAAGCCATTAGCTTTTAGTGTGTAGGAATGTAGATCCATAGATATTTCCCATTAGACAAAAGAAAATCTATAAAAGCAATATCCCCTGGGGCTTGGTCTTCTTAGCGCCCTAATGGTCTAAAGCACTGCTATACTGTACCCTTATGAGAAAGAACTATGTTGGGTGATTCTCTTGGCATCCAGAAATATTAGTTGAAGAGATATGCATACCCTTTAAGATAACTTTAACGTTTGTACTGTACCACATTTATTAATTAAATATTCCAATTCAGGGAATTCATTCATAAATTTTTTATTTCAAAAATCATTTCTAAACAGAATGATACACTTTGTATATCTTATGCAGTTTTCAACTAGAGTTTGCTGAAACTGAGAGATAATATTATTTAGATAGCCACATTGTTTTGATAAGGTTTTTTTCCTAAAGAATTTTACTTCAAAAAAGACCTCTATTGGTGATAGTTGTAAAACTCTGTGAATACGTACTGAATTGTACACCTTAAAAGAGTGAATTGTTTAGTATGTGGATTACATCTCAATAAAGCTGTTATTTAAAAATATTTTCATTGCACAAAATATTTTCATAGGTGTGAGGTAATAGAATTTCAATTTATTTTATAATTAATTAAAAATTATTAGCCTTAATAAACATTTGAAGCTTTAGAAATATAATATTTTATATGACTTAAAATAATTTTTGCTGTTATTCACTAGTAATACATGGCTTATTATAGAAACTTCAGGAACTATGGATAAGAAAAAATACATTGAAAAAATGTGTGGGTCATTTAATATTCACATTTACCATGTATTCTATTCCTAAGCTTTTCCTATACTTCACTACTTCCTTTGTATCCATACTTTTCCTGCCAGCTTTCATTAATAGTAAATAGCATTTCATGATCATTTCTGGAAACAATCAAATGTAAGTATTTTCTTATAGGAGTAGTTAAGTGAAAGCATTGGTTTTTTCTTCCTTAACGGAGAAAATGAAGGTAAGCAACGACATCATTATCTAAAAAGAAATGCAATAAAGATATTATATAATAGCTTTTGAAATACAGTCATTTTGGGATACCATTGTAAAAATTTGCTTTAAAACATTTTGGATTTAAAATGAAAACTGGAAATCGTTGATAATATTGTGACATTGGTTCTTGTGTAGTTAGAGTATTTTTTTCTGCTCTTTAAAAGACTCTTGTTATCATATGTAGCCTTAACTTTCTAACAGCTAAAATTGTTCACAACACTGTTTAAAGATAAATTCAGTATCAGGCTTTGAATTTTTTTTTCTTGGTAAATATTAAGACCTGAGTACAAAATGAGGGCTGTATTGTGGATTAAGTGAAATATCTCAAGGCTGTGCTGTTCTGATAACTGAACCTGAAGTGACCTTTCTCAGACACAATTACAGAGCTGTATGTTTTTCCTTTAATTTCATCAGGGGTTTAATTAGTATACAAATAAAACTTCCCTTATCTTCCTTTCTACCTAATTGGCTTGTCTTCACTTATATATGAAGTATGTGAAAGTGGGCTGTAATTAGGGTGACCGTGTTAACCTTTTTTCCTCAAATGTACTGTTGCTTAAGGGCCTCAAGGCCTGAAAACAGTGCTTTGGATTATTGCTTTGCAATCACTATGGCTGTCCCATAGGTTTTCTCATGAGCAGAAGGGCTTTGGGTGCTGCAGGTTCCCACTGCTTAACAGGATCTTCATTCTTCTCCCCACTAAATGTTTATTGATTATCTCGCTGTTCCAGGCTCAGCCTCCAACAACTTAATATCAGGTGACAGTCAGGAGAGTTCTCCAAGTAATTAGAGTTGAGCATTGGGGGAACAATTAGGAGCGGAGTTATTAAACTTGATTTATCCTATTCTCTCCTGAACAGTTTCTTGGATATCAGAACATCACACTTTCACAATCTACCCTGGTTGAGAAATTAGTGGCTAACCTGCTGCTTATCATTGTTGCCTTGTTGCCTAGAGGCGCACCCTCTTGGTTTCAGTCATTCAGTTGGAAATATTAGAGTCCATAAAGTTTATCATGGGTTTTAATTAGATCAGTCTGAACAGGAGAAAAGAAAAGCTGAATTTAAAATTATATGTGATATATGGATATATATTTATAAATATATATGTGATGTGTATATATATGTAAATATATATACACAAATATATTTTTCTTTAAAGCTCAGTGTTAGGATTTTTAAATATTCTGTTTTTGTTATTTAAAAAACGTTAAGTATTAGGGAAAAGACGTATTCTTGAATCACGGTTTATGTCTTGGTGTTTTACACACATCCCCATCAATCTTAGGACCCACTGATGTATTTTATGATATCATTCTCCTCTTTTCAAATGAGAATTCTATGTCTATAAGTTATAAAACTGTGATCTTTTTTTCCAAAAAAACTATATTTTTGTTTTCATACTCAAGGAAGTATGAATTATATCACTTTGTTTATACCACTTTTTGTTTCTTTTCTATGCCACTGAAATAGTATAAGCTTTAGAAGAGTTTGATGACTCCTGTCGTTGCCCCGAGACATGAAAATGAAAGAATGGAAATGAGAAGATTTAGCTATGTAGTAGAAATTCTAATGTTATGAGTTATATCTTCTTTGAAAGTATATGATAGGATTGTTGAAAAGTCAAGTGTGGGTTTATGATAATTTCAAAGTCATGGATTCCCTGAGATTGGATCAGCAAGCTTCAGTCTGGATAAGGTTAGAGATAATATACTGAATGCTGGATAGTCCCCTCACCAATATGCACCTCTAGTCATAAGAGTTATTGAGCAGAAGAATTTGAATGGACTGGCACAAATGTATTGTTTTTGTTGGAAGAATTCAAGCTTTATCCATAACTGGTGTTGGATCATTAGTTTGATCTTCATATTTGAGAAATTGATTTTTTTGTAGCTTGAAAGATGTCAGAAATGCTGACTTTAAAAGGAACTCAAAAGGATTTTACTTTTTTAAATAAAGAAACCTTATAATGCTTTAGTGTCTTTATCTTAGCATTGGCACAAAATTAGTAGGTTTAGCATGGTTTTAAAAATTTATTCTTTGCCATCTTTTTAAAGTTGGTTTGAATCAGTGACTATTTCTGTGGTGGAACGTTTGTGAAGATCTGTTAATAGTGAAGATTTAAAACAAAATACAATGTCTCATAAGTAGTCATAGTTTGTTTAATTTTTTGATTTATATTTGTTTGACAGTAACTCGACTATTTGAAAAGTGAATGACTGAATTTTAAAACTTTCAACATTTAAAAATACCTGGTTTGACTGATGATGGCTTTCAATTCACCAGCATTTAGAGGGAATTAATTGGTTTAACATGTACACAGCTTAAGTTTTTTATACTATTCTTTTTTTTATACTACTCATTGTGAATGCACTAAAAGAATACTGTTAGAAGAGTTACACATGAAATTATAACATTTTTGTTTATTCTTTACTAGATATTTGAAGCACAGTGTGGATGTTAATGTGTGGCTAAACTGAGCAAGAAGAAAACATTATGTGTATGCACTCAATTATTTAGCTCACCATCCAACAAATTTAATAAAAAACTGTTTGATAAGCTTATTCTAGAAATTTTTTAGGCAAAGGAGTAAGAAGATTTTTAGTGCTAAGCGATCCTCTGATCCCTGTACTATTTTGTATCCTAGAATTTTAAGTGAGGTCTAGAAAATACTTCTCTCAATTGTGAGCTTCTGATTCTAAGCCTTCAATATAAAGTTGCACAATTGCATCTTGAAATTTTTGCGTTAAGTAAATATTTCAGATTAAAGTAGATAGAAAATATAAATCAACAGATCTTGTACTTCTGTGACTAAGAAAATATTTACAGAACACAAATAATTCTGAATGCAAGTATTATTTATAACTTTATTAGTTAAAAGATGTTGATCCTATTTGTGTTGCTATCCTTGACATGAGAGTTATTTACTGGGAAGCAAGTAAATTTTATTTTAGAGTCCAATTTGTTTGTTTGCTGAAATGTGTATAGCCACCTAACTATATATTTATAAAGACAGTAGTGGTACTCTTTCATCTTGGGTTTACCATTTTCTTATAGATATCCTGGTCTATCATTTTCTCAATCACATGCATAGTTTGGGCATATGATAGTTCTTAACTCTAGTTCTATTTGGAATAAAATTGACTCTAAATTTCATGTGCTTTCTACCCTGAAATCTTTATTTTTCATCATTAAAAGAAAGTACAACTTGAGATTTTTATAATCAGATTATTTTTAGTAAGAATACAATTTATTTGCCTTGCAGTACTTAAAAAAATAAAATGGAACTGTATTTTGTAACCAAACATTTTCCAAAACCTTATCAGTTCTATCATTTCTAATTAGAAAGTATATAAAATTTTTGCAGAAAATTTGTTAAACTTTGATGTGTAATGACTCAAGTCTACTTCTCAGTCAGTCTGTATTCTTCTTTGTTTAATAGCCTATGGCATAAATTGAAGTTAATTATCAGGGCTGACAAGTAACTCTGTTTTCTGTCTGCTTGCAGAGTCTCTCCGAGGCAAAGATGGAGCTGAGAAGAAAAGATCAATCTCTGCGTCAGCTCAATAGACATCTTACCCAGCTGGAGCAGGACAAGCGTCGACTGGAGGAGAACATCCATGATGCAGAGAGTGCCCTCCGCATGGCAGCCAAGTGAGCATTTGGACCTTGGGGAGATCACTTAAAACAGACAAAAGATCAATTCTTACTTTCATGCTCCGGGTTTTAGCCCTGGATAATACAGTGTTAGAAAACAAAAGTACAGCTGTCTTTCTTTGAAATTCTCTGATATATCCTCAAAAAAGAAAAACTCTTAACATACTAAATGTATATTTTATTGAGAAACCTCAGAAAAGTATAAGCTTCTATATAACCTCTAATTATGCTTATTTTGGGCTCTGTTGTAGTCTTACATGTTAGAAACTATGTTTTATTAATGTGAAATGTAAGACTCTATTTAATAAAGTTTTGTATAGTATCTTCTGTTATACATTCCTATTCTCTTCTGCTCCACTGTCTCCAAAATTTTGTTCTGCATATATTATTATATAGTAATATTGCGAGTAATATTTCCATAAAGAAATGTTAGCATACAATCAGCATGTATATCATAGCATTTAAAAAATACAATAAAACATATTGACCATGGAAAACTCATTTAATTTTTATAGCTGTATATTCTTATATTTTAAGTAGAAAAATATACAGTTTTCAGAGTAGACCACTATGTAAATGTGATGAAAGTGTTTTTCCTTTTTTATTTTGAACCAGGTAATCAAGTTGACATACATTGTGAAGTTCACGTTGAACAGTTCTCTTGGGCATTTTTATTTGTTCCTCATATCAAATTTCATGGAATACTTTAAAGACAGTTCTTTGTACAACAGCATGGCTTAAAGAAAATCTATTTTCAAGGAGTAAAGAAACATCTAATTTTGATAAACTCAGTGTTTTCTAAATTTAGAATTCTGAATTTCTTTACTTGCAAAAATATACGTTAAATATTTTTTGAGACAAACTCTTAAGCATAAAATATCATCAGATATGAATATAGTCTGTAAACTGCAGAATGTATATAAATCACTGAACAAGGAATCCACAATCTTAGGATATTCATAAGCTTTGCCACAGGGTTTGTGACATTGCTCAAACATAATGAAAACATGAATTGACACAAGGCCAAAATGTTGGCATGTTTGAATAACCACTGGTAGTTTTTTGGAAAATTGTAAAGCTATGTAACATTGCACCACCATCTGAGGTGTATGTTTTTGTCATTTTTTAAAATATAAGTTTGACTAAATCAGTTTTTGTTGTTACTGTTCACTCCCAGTTTCATCATGTCAAATGAGAGGCTTAGCCCGGGTAATTTCCAGTGAGTCTTATAGCACTGAGAAAATTCTGAGACGAATGAAAATAGGCTTATAAGACCTCCAGATTCAAATTGTGTTTTCAAAACATTGCTGTTAATTCAGTATTTTGACATGTCTATGATCTGTGACCACGGGCACATGTTTTTATAAAACTAAAGAAAGCTAATTTGAAATCTGGAGACTAATACATTATTTACAGTTTTAAATTTCAATTTACAATTAGATTTTTATCTTCAGTATTTTCATTCAACCTTTTTATTTCATTATGAAGGCTACATTCAATATACTAGGCTGATAGGAGAAACTAGTAACTTTGCATATTCCTAGACAAGTCACGGAGGAGTTTTCTGTGTAATTATTATAGCATAAAAAGACTGTGTGGAAAGGAAAATACTATTTTGCATAGTATGGTCATTTATTATATATCCCCATCCCTAAGATTTTTAAAGTCTTTTTCATTAGAAATAAAAGAATAAAGCTTTACCGTTTACAGCACATTTTAAATGATCAATAATGTAATTGTGATTTTTTTCTTTGTTTTTCACTTTTTTACCTTTTTATTCTCCCCTACCCCGATTTAGGACAGGCAATAAAATTTAAGATATTAGTTAAATGTGGAAATATATCAGTGAATATGGTTAGTTTTTATAGTTTTAAAAGGAGAACAATGAATTAAAAAATTAAAAGTTAAAATAAATTAAAAAAATAAAAGGAGAACAGTGATATCAGACCCTTATTTTTTAATACCAGTGACTTAAATGTGTAACAGTTGTAGTAAGGTTTGAGTTTTACTAACACTTAATCTTTTATTTTTTCTAGAGACAAAGAATGTGTTGCTAATCACATGAGAGCAGTAGAAAATACGCTTCACAAGGTACTGTTATTTTTCTTTAATATTGTTCAATTTGTGTCATGACACCTAGTCATTATTTTTATTAGCCACAAAGTACTTTCATTGATTTTGAAACTTAAAAAAATAAATTAACAAAAAGATGCTTTGTAGATGACTGGAAATTTCCATTACATAGTGCTATATTGCATGCTTTTTTCAGAATTCACTTTATATATCTATAAAACTATGAAAATAGTGGTTTCCCCAAACTGGTGTAATTGCACTAGGAATTATTTGCGGTCTTTGCTGAACAAAGCAGAGGTCGTTAAGATCCTTATATGTCTCATAATGATAAAATGTTTGACCACAGTGTCTAACCTCTTACCACTCTTAAACCAACGGTCCTATATATATATGTATAGAGAGAAACATGTATTTTATTTAGTAATACTCATATATATAAACTAGGTAGTAATGTTATTCAAATTGAAATTTTCTTTCTTGTAAGAATATATTCTTAAAGTAGAAATTTAATTATTTAATATATTCTATTGTTTTCAAATTTGATCACTCCTGTATGATAAACTCTGAGTTTTAATTTGTAGTGATGAACAGCATAATAAAAGTATTATGATACTAGTAAAAACATATTTATTGACCATGTATTTTGTTAGCACTCCACTCTGCATTGAAAGATGTGTTCATTATTTCATCATTCAAAAGTAGAGAAACATTGTTTATATGTTTCTGCTACTGCCTGATAGGCAAATTATTAGAAATGCAAACATTAAGTACTTTAAAGATACATGGAATTTATGAATGAATCACATTTAGAATAACCTTGTGAATCAATTTTTTATATAATATCATTTTATAAGTCACTTAAAATACCCTAAAACTAACCTTTTGAAGGGCGTATTAAATAAAATTAGCAAACTAATAGTTAATGCATTTTAACATTTTAAAAACAATGGGCCCCTGTATTCTTTTATATTTTGACAGTGACCAGCATTATTTTATGTCAACAAAAGTATTTTGAAAAAAAAAAAAAAATCTGAGTGCTATTTCCTAAGCTTCTTTGAAATTATGATTTCTCCCCCTTCCCATTTAAAAAAGTTTAGCTAGTCAGTATAGTTTAAATATAGTCACATTAACGTCATATGTGCCACAAATCTGAAATTTAGATTTGCAGTGAAAGAGACATCTTTGGTATGTTTTTTTGAACTTGGTGGATAGAAAAGTCAATTACGTCATATACATGGCATACCCTTTTATATAGTTAATGTTGACTTTGAAATCCAGTTGGTTTTTCATCATCCCAGTTGGAGAAAACAAAAGTTAGATAGCAGCTAACTTGGGGAATGAACTTTGACATCAGGGAAAAACCATCACCAATATGAAATGTAAATGTTGTACCTTCTTCTTTTCTTATGAAAATGGCAAAATATATCGTTTAAATATAATAAAGACTGACTGCAACAGGATGATGATAATCATACAGTTCTTCAGTTGTAGTTCATCTTTTGATTTTTGTGTCATATGGAAAGAAAGCTGTCTGTAAATCTGGTCTATAGCCATTGTAGATTTGCATTTGCTTTATGGCTTTTCCTCTCTTCAGATTTAGTGGTTAATTATTTTGATTTATGTCTTTAGAAAATTCTATTAATATAGTGGTTTTAAAGTTATAAATTACTTTTCAAGCTTGAAGTGAAAACTTAGGAAAGATAATTGGGGATAATTCTGTTTTCTGTGAGGTATGAGTGAGAATGAATGAGTGATAAGGAGGTGGCCCAGAGAGTCCTCTGAAGGTCTCAGGAAGATGCAGGCCCACCTGTCTTCGTGCCAGAGTTCAATGGGTTTATTTTTCTGGCCACCTTGGACTTTCCATTGGCATTTTGCTGTCTTTGATGAAACAAAGAGTAGTATGGAAGGAGGGTCCAGGCTCTTTCATGGGATGGTAAAAATGGATATGGATACATCCAAACTCTTTAGCAAAGTTTACTGTGCACGGTAAAATAGTATGACTATTTATATTTCTTACTGTTTTAAACACGTGTGTTTTCAAGGTTTGTACCATTCATTCTAGAATAAAACTAAGTCTTACCCGCTGAGTTGAATTTTAATACTAACTTCTGACATAATAATCAAATAGAAGAAAGAACTTGTTTTCCTGCAGATGTTATTTCTTTTCTTGGATGTTAAGGAACTTAACCTGAGCATATTTGTTTTTAGGAAAAACAATTACATTTTATTTATACTTGTTAGTTTTTAAGCAACATATTTCATTCAACTTTTCAAATACTACAACTATATTACACAGAACAGTTGATTAGATATTATTTTCAAAATTCCATTTGGGACTGATAACTACTATTTAATAAGGAAGGTCAGTCATTTCAGTTAAAAACATATAGTTTTTTTTTCAAAGAAATGTAAATTTTATATTAATTTCATTTAGATATATATTTTTATTTATGCCAGTTTTTAATGTAGGTCAGAAGTTAATTTTAAAAGACACTCTTTTGGGGGAGCAATTTCAAGTTATTGGAGATAAGAAAAATAAGAACGAGAAGAAACAAAATCATCATAGCTTTTCATGAGGTGCATTTTTTAAAACACACCCTTCTCTCTTGAGTTGAAATTTCGGCTGCTTTTTATTTTTTTTGAAAATCCAAAACTGTTGAACTTGTTTTGAAAAAAACTCACCAGTTTAACCATTTTAAAGTGCACAATTCAGTGGTTTTCAGTATGTGCACCCATCACAACTAATTCCGGAACATTTACATCACTGCAAAAGAAACCCAGTACCCAAGAAGCAATTATTTCTTATATCCCTTTCCCCTACATCCTGGAAAACACTGACTTGCCTTCTGTCTCTATGGATTTTCCTGTTCTGGACATTTAATGTAAATGGAACAATACAATACGTGGTTTTAGATGTCTGGCTTCTTTCATTTAGCATAATTTATTCAAGGGTCATTCATCTTGTGGCATGTATTGATACGTCATACCCTTTTATGGCTGAATAATATGCCATTGTATAGTTATGCCACATTTTGTTTATGCATTCATCAGCTGATAGACACTGGGTTGTTTCCACTTCTTGGTTATTATGAATAGTGAATGCTACTGTGAAATTTTGTGTAAAAATTTTTGTTTGAAGGTCTCTTTTCACTTCTCTGGGGTATGTAGCTAGAAGTGGAACTGCTGGATCATATAATAATACCATGATAACTTTTTGAGGAACCACAACTGTTATCCACAGTTGCTGCACCATTTTAAATCTCCACCATTATGGATAAGCATTGTAATTTTTCCACATCCTTGCTCACACTTGTTAGTTTCAATTTTTGTTAATGGCCATCCTAGTGACTACTATGTAGTATCTCACTGTGGTTTTGATTTGTATTTTCCTGATGACTAACAATGTTGAACATGTTTTCATGTGATTATTGACTATTTGTTTGTCTTCTTTGGAGAAATGTCTCTTCACATCCTTTGCCCATTTTTAAATTGGGTTGATTGTCTTTTTGTTGTTGAGTTTTAAGAGTTCTTTGCATATTCTGGATACTAGAATCTTATTATATATATGATTTGAAAACATTTTCTCCCATCCTGTAGGTTGTCTTTTAGCTTCTATTTAAATAGTGTCCTTTGATGAACAGAAGTTTTACAATTTGATGAAATCTAATTTTTTTTCTTGCTGCTGCTTGTGTGTTTGGCCTCATATCTAATAATCCATGTCCAAATGCAAAGTCATGAAGCTTTCCCCTCTGTTTTCTTCTAAGAATTGTATAGTTTTAGCTCTTATATTTAGGTCTTTAGTCCATATAGAATTGATTTTGTATATTCTATCATGTAAAGGCCCAACTTCATTTTTTTATATGGCAATCCAATTATTCCAGCACCATTTGTTGAAAAGGATGTTCTTTTCCCATTGAATGATCATGTTGAATCATTCATACTCCTGTTGAAAATCAGTTGACTATAGATGTATAGGTTTATTTCTGGACTCTCAATTCTGTTCCATTGAATTGTATGTCTCTCTTCATATCAGTACCACAAGTTTTGATGACGATGTTTTCTATTAAGTTTTGAAATTGAGAAATGTGAGATTTCTAGATCTCAAGATTGTTTTTGACTATTCAAGTTCTCTCATAAAATTCCATGTGAATTTTGGGATCAGCTTGTCCATTTTTGCAAAAGAAGGCAATGGAATTTTGAAAGCTGCTATGTTGAATTTGTAGATCAATTTGGGGAGTATTGTCATCTTAACAATATTAAGTCTTGCAATTCATGAACATAGAATGCCTTTCTACTTATTTAGATCTTCTTTAATTTCTCTCAAAAAATGTTTTGTGGTTTTCAGTATATAAGTTAGGCATCTTCTTGGTTAAGTTTATTCTTAAGTATTTTATAATTTGCAATGCTATTTTAAATGGAACTGTTTTCTGAAGTCTAATTTTTTATTCTTAATTGCTGGTGTGCAGAAAAGTACAACTGATTTTTGTATGTTTATCTTTTTGTATGTTCATCTTTTCTCCTGTAACTGCTGAATTTATTAGCTGTAGTAGTTTTTGTGTGCATGTATAGCTTCTTTAGGATTTTCTACATGTAAGATTATGTTATCTATGAATATAGTTTTACTTAGTTCTTTCTAATTTGGATGCCTTTAGTTTCTTTTTCTTATCTAATTATCTGGCTAGAACATCCAGTATGGTGTTGAATAGACATGTTGAGAGCAGACATCTTTGTTTTCTTCTTAATCCTAAGGGGAAAGTTTTTGGTCTTACACCATTAAGCATGATATTAGCTGTGGGTTTTTTCATAGATCCTCTTTATCAGTTTGAGAAAGTGCTCTTCCTTTCCTAGTTTTTTGAGTGTTTTTATCATGAAAAGGCATTCAGTTTTGTCAAATGCTTTTCTTTTTCTGCATCAGTTGAGATGATCATGTTGTGCCTCCCCTCCTTCATCCTACTGATGTTTTGTACTACCTAACATGATTTATGTATGTTGAACACCATTGTGTTCCTGGGATAAATCTCACTTGGTTATGGTGTATGATCTTTTGAATATGCTGCTAGGTTTGGTTTGCGGTTTGGTTTGCTAGTTTTGTTTTTTTTGAGGGTTATTGCATCTAAATTCATAGGACATACTGGTCTGTAGTTTTCTTGTGATATCTTTGTCAGGCTTTAGGATCAGAGTAATACTGACCTCATAGAATAGGTTAGGAAATGCTCCCTTCTCTTCATTTTTTTTCAAGAATTTGAGAGAGATTGGTGTTAATTCTTTAAACATTTGGCAGAATTCATCAGTGAAACTTTCTGGGCCTGGACTTTTTTTATCTGGAAGTTTTTTGATACTGATTCATTCTTTTCTCGTTATAGATTTCAGATTTTCTGTTTCTTTTTCAGTCAGTTTTGGTAGTTTGTGTGTTTCTAGGAATTTGTCTATTTTATCTAAGTTATGTGACTTGTTGATATCCCATTGCTCATTTTCTTATAATTGTTTTTATTTCTGTAAGGTTAGTAGTAATGTCCCAATTTTTATTTCTGATTTTAGTTAATTTAGTAACTTTTCTCTTGGTCAGTCTAGGTAAGGCATGCCAATATTATTTGTCTTTTTAAGGGTCCAACTTTTGGTTTCCTTGATTTGCTCCATTGTTTTTCTGTTCTCTATTTTGTATTATCTCTGCTCTAAAACATTATTATTTCTCCCTTCTGTTTGCTTTGGGTTTAGTTTGCGCTCTCTGTCTCTCTCTTAACTGCTCCAAGCTGGAAGGTTAGGTTATTGATTTGAGATCTTTCTTCTTTTTTAATGTAGACATTTACAGCTATAGATTTCTGTCTGATGCAGCTTACACTGCATTCCAGAAGTTTTGGTTTATTATTTTTTTATATTCATCTATTTCAAAGTATTTTCTAATTTCTATGATTTCTTCATTCACTTATTATTTAAGAGTGAGCTGATAATTTCTGAATATTTGGAAATTTTCCACACTTTATTTTTGCTATTGAGTTATACTTTAATTTTATATGGATTAAATACTTCGTTTGGTTTCTATTCTTTTTAAGTTTGTTAAAGTTTGTTGTATGGTCCAGAATATGGTCTGTCTTGCTGAATGTTAAATGTGCATTTTAAAAGAATATGTATTCTTTTGTTAGGTAGAGTGTTCTATATATGTCTGTTATGTCTAGTGGGTTTATGGTGTTCAAGTCTTCTAAATCCTTGATTGTCTTTTGTCTGGGTGTCCTATTCATTAGTGAAAGTATGATGTCAAAGTCTCCAAATGTTATTGTTGAACTCTTTTTCCTCTTCAATTTGGTCAGTTTTGCTTCATATATTTTGAGATTATGTGGAAATTGTTATATCTTCTTGATGGATTGACTCTTTTATCATTATATGGTGTCTTTGTTTCTTGCAATAATTGTGATCTTAAAGTCTTTTGTCTGATATTAGTGTAGGCGCTCCAGCTCTCTTGGTTACTGTTTGCGTGGGCTATCTTTTTCTGTCTTTTCACTTTTAACCTATTTGTGTCTTTGTATCTAAGATGAATCTTTTATAGACAGTGTAAAATGAATCATGTTTTGAAAAACATTCATTTTGCTAACTTCTGACTTTCAATTGGATATTTAAATCAATTTACATTTAACGTAATTGTGATAAGGAAGGACTTCTGCCATTTTTTTCTACATGTGTTATGTCTGTTTTGTTCCTCAGTTCCTCTACGATTCCTTCTTGTCTGCATTAGATAGATCTTTGGTAGTATACCATTTTTTTAATTCCCTTCTCTTTTATTTTACTATACATTTTTAGTTGTTTTCTTAGCGTTACCCTTGGTGATTACAATTAACATCTTAATTCAAAACAATCTTGTTTGAATTAATGCCAACGTAGTGCCAATTATGTTAAAAAAATTTTGCTCTTATATAGCTTCATCCTTTCTCTTCATGTTGTTAAAAATTACATTCTTATATATTGTGTGCCCATCAACATAGTTTATAATGATTGTTTTATATAGTTATCTTTTAAATCTATAGAAGAAAAAGAGGAATTACAAACCAAACATACATTAATACTGACTTTTATATTTCCCTACTTAGTTAGCTTTGCTGGCGTTCCTTATTTTTTCATGTGAATTTGAGTTACTGTCTAGTATCCTTTCATTTCAGGACTCCCTTTAGCATTTCTTATTGGGCAGATCTAGTGGCAACTCCCTTAGCTTCTGTTTATCTTGGAATGTCTGAATTTCTCCTTCGTTAGAAAAAATTTTAATTTTATTGCGGTAAGAACACTTAATCTAAGATCTAGCCTCTTAATGGGTTTTTCGTATGCAATACAATATTGTTAACCACAGGTACAATGTTATAAAGCAGACTTTCAGAACTTACCCATCTTGCATAATTGAAGCTTTATACCTATTTATTAACAACTCCCCACTTCTCCCTCCCCCACCCCAGCCCCTGGTAACTACCATTCTACTCTCTGTTTCCATGAGTTTGACTATTTTAGATATGTCATGTAAGTGGAATTATGTAGTATTTGTTCTGTGAGTGGTTTATTTCACTTAGTATAATGTCCTCAAGGTTCATCCATTTTGTTGTATATCATAGGATTTCCTTCTTTTAAAAGGCTGATTATTTCCTTCCTTTGAAAAGCTGAGTAATATTTTATTGTATGTATATACCATATTTTATGTATCCATTTATCTCTCAATAGACATTTAGGTTGTTTCTAGATCTTGGCTATTATAAATAGTACTGAAGTGAACTTGGGAGTGTATATATTTCTTAGAGATTCTTATTGCAATTCTTTTAGATAAATACCCAGAAGTGGTTGCTGAATCATATGTGGTAGTTCTAATTTTAACTTTTTGTGAAATCTCCATACTTTTTTTCCAGAGCATCTGCACCATTTTACATTCCTTTGCTGTTGTGTACATGGGTTCCAGTTTCTCCACATCTTTGCCAACACTTGTCTTTTTTAAAATTTTTTTGTAATAGTCATCCTAATAGGTATGAGGTGATACCTCATTGTGGTTTTGATTTTTATTTCCTTGATGATAGTGACACTGAGGATGTTTTCATATACCTGTTTGACCATTTGTATGTCTTCTTTGGATAAATGTCTATTCAAGTTCTTAGCCCATTTTAAAATGAGGTTATTAGTTTCTTTTTGCTATTAAGTTGTATAGAGTTTAGAAATTAACGTCTTATATTTTAGAAATTAAAACCCTTATGTTGTTTGCAAGCATTTTCTCTTATCCCACAGGTTGCCTTTTCATTATGTTGATTATTATTATTATTATTTTTTGCTATGCAGAAGCTTTTTCATTTGATGTAGTTTCACTTGTCTGTTTTCATTTTTGTTTCTTGTGCTTTTAGTGTCATATCCATGAAATCATTGCAAAGACTAATGTCATGAAGTTTCTCCTCTATGTCTTGTTCTAGGAAATTTATAGTTGTAAGTCTTATGTTTAAGTCTTTAATCCATTTTAAATAGATTTTTTTTAAAATATAGTGTAAGGTAGGCTCCGTTTTTTTTTTTTCTTTAGACAAAGTTCTGCTCTGTCACTAAGGCTGGAGTGCAGTGGTGTGATCTCGGCTCACTGCAACCTCTGCCTCCTGGGTTCAAGTGATTCTCGTTCCTCAGCCTCCTAAGTAGCTGGAACTACAGTAATATACCACCATGACCAGCTGATTTTTATATTTTTAATAGAGGTGGGGTTTCACCATGTTGGCCAGGCTGGTCTTGAACTCCTGGCCTCAAGCTACCCACTCACCTCAGCCTCACAAAGTGCTGAGATTACAGGCATGAGCCACCATGCCTGGCCCAGTTTCATTCTTTAGCAAGTGATATCCAGTTTTCCCAACACTCTTCGTTGAAGGAAACTATCCTTTCCCCATTGTGTCTTCTTTGCATTCTTGTCAAGGATCAACTGACCATATATGCGTGGATTTATTTCTGGGCTTTCTGTTTTGTTCCATAGAACTCTATGTCTGTTTCTCTGCCAATACCATACTGTTTTAATTACTATAGTTTTGATATATATATATGTATATATATGCATATGTGTGTATATATATGTATATGTGTATATATGTATATATATTTTTTTATTTTTATTTTTGAGAGGGAGTCTTACGCTTTTGCCCGGGCTGGAGTGCAGTGGCATGATCTTGGCTCACTGTAGCCTTCGCCTCCTGGGTTCAATCAATTCTCCTGCCTCAGCCTGCTGAGTAGCTGGGACTATAGGCGCACACCACCATGCCTAGCTAAATTTTTGGATTTTTAGTAGAGATGGGGTTTCACCATGTTGGCCAGGCTGGTCTCAAACTCCTGAGCACAGGTGATCCACCCACCTTGGCCTCCCAAAGTGCTGGGATTACAGGCGTGAGCCACTGCATCCAACCATCTTTGTAATGTATTTTGAAATCAGAAAGTGTGAGGCCTCCAGCTTGGCCCTTATTTTTCAAGCTCTTTTTGGCTATTTGAGGCAGTTTCTGGTTGCATATGAAGTTTAGAATTGCTTTTTCTATTTCTGCAAAAATGCCACTGGGATTCTGATAGGGATTACATTGAATCTGTAAATAACTTTGGGTAGGATGAACATTTTAACAATAATAAGTCTTCCAATTCATGAACACAGAATGTTTTTTCATTTGTTGTATTTTTAATTTCTTTTGCCAGTGTTTTGTACTTTTTAGTGTACAAGTCTTTCACCTCTGTAGTTAATTTGTAAGTATTTTATTCTTTTTGATGTGGTTATAAGTGTGATTTTTTTTTAGTGTTTACCTTGGTGCTTACAATTAACATCTTAATTCATAACAATCTAGCTTGAATTAATACTGAACTAGGATATTCCATACGTAAGGAATACTCATATATTCTAAAGGGGTTTCTGTGTAGAAGATCATGTCATCTGCAATCAGGGACAGTTTTACTTCTTCCTTTTCTGTTTGGATGCCTATTACTTATTTTTCTTGCCAAATCACGCTTGCTAGGACATTCAATGGTACGTTGAATACAAGTGGTAAAAGCAGACATCCTTACCTTGTTCGTGATTTTAGAGGAAAAGCTTTAAGTTTTTAATCATTGAGTATGATATTAGCTGTGAACTCTACATATATGGCCTTTGGTGTGTTCAGGTACTTTTCTTCTATTCCTAGTTTGTTGAGAATTTTTATCATGAAAGGCTATTGAATTTTTATCAATTTTATCAAATGCTTTTTATGCATCTGTTGAGATGATTGTGTGAATTATGTCCTTCATTCTGTTAATGTTGTGTGTCATAATTGATTTTTGTATGTTGAACCATTCTTACATCCCAGGGATAAATCCAACTTTGTAATGGCGCCTAATCCTTTAATTGTGCTTTTGAATTCAGTTGCTAATATTTTGTTGAGGATTTTTAGATCTATATTCATCAGGGATATTGGCCTGTAGCTTTTTTTTCTTGTGATGTCTTTGTCTGGCTTTGGTATCAGGAAAATGCTGGTCTCATAAAATATATTTTGAAGTTTTCCCTCCTTTTCAAATTTTTTGGAGGAGTTTGAAAATCATTAACATTAATTATTTAATTGTTTTATAGAATTCATCAGTAAAGCCACCTAGTCCTGGGCTTTTCTTTGTCAGAAGATTTTTGATTACTCCTTACTATTGTTCAAGATTTTCCCTCCCTCCCTTCCTCTCTTTCTTCCTTTCACCCTTTGCCCCCACCCCACCCCCATCTTTCTGTCTTTCTTTTTCTTTTTTTTTTTTGAGACAGTGTCTTGCTCTGTTGCCTAGATTAGAGTGGTGCAGTGGCATACTCATAGCTCACTGCAGCCTCAAACCCCTGGGCTCAAGAGATCCTCCTACCTCAGTCTCCTAAGTAGCTGTGCCTACAGGCATATGCCACCAAATCCTGCTAATTTTTAAATTATTATTATGTTTTGAAGAGATAGCATCTCATTATGTTGCCCAGGCTGTCTTGAACTCCTAGCCTCAAGCACTCCTCCCACCTTGGCCACCAAAGTGCTGGGATTATAGGGATAAGCCACCACACCCAACCTCTGTTCAAGACTTTCTATTTTTTTTTTTTAATCATTCAGTCTTGTTAGGTGCATGTTTCTTAGAATTTATCCGTTTCTTCTAGATTATCTACTATATTGCGTATAATTGTTCATAGTAGTCTGTCATGATTCTTTTTATTTCTGTGGTATCAGTTATAATTTCTCCTTTTTGTGTTTTTTTTTTTTTAGTTTTATCTTTTTTGCTTAGTCTTACTAAAGGTTTGTAAATTTCATCTTTTCAAAATATAAACTCTTAGTTTTACTGATTTTCTCTATTGTGTTTTTCTGTTCTTTATTCTTTTCCTGTTCTAATCTTTATTATTTCCTTCCTTCTGCTAATTTTGGGTTTAGTTTGTTCTTCTTCTCGTTCCTTGAGGTGCCAAATTAAATCGTTTATGTGACATCTTTTTTTTTAATGTAGGTGTTTACTGCTGTATGTTTCCCCTTACTACTGCTTTCACTGAGTCTCTTAAGTTTTGATATGTTGTATTTCATTTTCATTTTACTTTGTCTCAAGATATTTTCTAACTTTCCTAATGATTTCTTTCTTATGCCGCTGGTTGTTCAAAAATTTATTTCTATATATTGTGAATTTTCCAGTTTTTCTTCTATACTTTATTTCTGGTTTCATTTCATTATAGTCAGAAAAGAAACTTGGTATGATTTTAATATTCTTAAATCTATTAAGACTTATTTTGACACCTAACATATAATATATCCTGGAAAATGATGTGTGTACACTTGAGAAGAATGCGTGTTCTGCTGCTGTATACTGGAACGGTCTACGTATGTTCATTAGGTTCATTTGGTCTATAGTGTTGTTTGTGTTTGCTATTTCTTTTTCTGAATGGTTGTTCTCCCCGTTATTGGAAGTGGGGTAATGAAGTCTCCTACTATTATTGTGTTGCTGTCTATATTCCCTTCAGTTCTGCCAATGTTTGTTTTATATATTTAGGTGCTCTGCTGTTAGGTGTGTGTGTGTGTGTGTGTGTGTGTGTGTGTGTATGTGATAATTGTTAAAATTGTTATATGTTCCTGGAGACTGCACTCTTATATCATTATATAATGTTATTCTTTGTCTCTCCTGACAGTTTTTGGCTTCTAATCTATTTTGTATGATATAAATATATTCACTCCTACTCTTTTTTGGTTACCAAATGGTAACTAATGGAATATCTATTTCCAACACTTTACTTTCAGTCTATGCACATCCTTAAATCTAAAATGAGTTTCTCATAGACAGTGTATAGTTGGATCTTTTTTTTTTTTTTTTAAATCCATTCAGCCACTCTGTGTCTCTTTATTGGAAGTTAAATCTATTTATTTATCGGAAGTTAAATCTATTTACATTTGAAGTAATTACTGATAGGAAATTATTTATTACTGCCATTTTGTTAATCATTTTCTGTTTGTCTTATAGTTCATTTGTTTTTGGAGTTCCAGAGCTTTTGGAGTTCCTTAGTGCACAGTTCTTAGTTCATTTTTCTCCCTTGCTCTCATCCTTTGTGTTTCATTGATTTTTTTGTATTGATAAGCTTTTATTAATTTCTTTTTTACTTTTGTGTAACTTACATGGGTATTTTGTTTCCAGTTACCGTGGGGCTTATATAAAATATGGTTATGACAGTTTAAGTTGATAACAACTTAACTTTAATCACATGCAAAAACTCTACAGTTTTACTCCTCCTCCCTTCACATTTTGTTATTGATGTCACAATTTACTATATGGTGTATTCATTCACATACTTTTTACTTATAGTTGTTTTTAATACTTTTGTGTTTTAACTTTTACATTAGAAATAAAAGTGATTTACCCACCACCATTAGAGTAATAAAGCATTCTGTATATCTATATATTTACCTTTGAGTTCTATACTTTCTTAAGGTATCATGTTGCTGTTTAGCATTCTATTATTTCTACTTGAAGAACTGCCTTTAGCGCTCCTTGTAAGGCAAGTCTGTTAGTGATGAACTTCCTCAGTTTTTGTCAGGGAAGTTTTTATGTTTCCTTCATTTTTAAAGGGCAGTTTTGCCAGGTATAGTGTTCTTAGATAGCATTCTTTTTCCCTTTCATCTCTTTGAATACGTCATGTTACTCCCTTCTGGCTTGCAAAGTTTGAGCTGAAAAAGTCAGTTGATAGTTTAATAGGGATTCCCTTGTTTGTAATGAGTCATTTTCTTCTTGCTGCTTTCAAAATTCTCTTTGTCTGAAAATTTGATTATAATGTGTTTTGGTGTGAATTTCTTTAGTTTCATCTTATTAGGGATTCATTAAGCTTCCTGGATTTGGATGTTCATTTTCTTCTCCAGATTTGGGAAATTATCAGTCATTATTTTTTTGAATAAACTTTCTAGTTTTTTTTCTTTTTCTTTTTTTTCTCTGACTCCTGTAATCCATATATTGGTCTGCTTGACAATTTTCTGTAAGTCCCTTAAGCTGTCTTTATTCTTTATTACTATTATTATTTTCTTCCTCTGACTGGATGATTTCACATGGCCTATCTTCAAGTTCACCAATTTTTTTTTTCTGCTGGTTTTAGTCTGCTGTTGAACCTCTCTTGAATTTTTAGTTGAGTTATTATATTCTTCTGCCCTAATATTTGTTCCTCTTAAATTTTCTTATTACTGAAATTCTCACTTTGTTCATGTATTATTTTTCTGAGCTTATCGATCATTTTTATGACAGTATTTTGAATTCTCTTTCAGATAATTAATATATCTCCATTTCATTAGTATTGGTTTCCAGAGTTTTATCTTGTTCCTTTTTTGGATTATGTTTCTCTGTTTTTTCATTTTCCTTGACTCTTTGTGTTGGTATCTATGCATTAAGAAAAAAAAAAAAAAAGAACCTACCATCTCTCTCAGACTTCAAGGATTGGCTTTGTACCAGAGAAGACCTTCACCAATAAACTTGGCCAGAGCTTCTATGGGGCTCTTGAACTTCTGTGTTAGTCCAAACTGTCATCTTCTTAAAGGCTCCAGGGTTCTAGAGTATGCTATGCCTCATCAGTGCTTTGAGACAGGCAAGACAAAAGATAGAAATATTACCCTCTGGTAATACTTGGAAAAGTTGGAATGTTGTATGTATGGCCCAATTCTTTTCCTCCCAAGGTAGAAGCTGAGAGCTGGGGATTTTTTTTCACTGGTCCTTTCTGTGCCAAGCCAGGGGAGAGCTGTTATGAATATCTGTGCTCTAGTCCCAACCACCACCTTTTTTCTCTGTGGGTCTGGTGTATGTTGGGTCATGTCAGTACTCAAACACAGGTGAGACAAAAGCCAGTCCTTTAGGTAGAACTCTGAAGAGTGGGACATTGTATGCACAGTCCAATTCCTTTCCTTCTCATAAAGAGTTGGGAGCTGAGAGTTCCCTCCTGATAATAATGATGCTGTGCTGGGAGTGGGGATTACGATTAGAGAGTGTCTTCAGTTTTCCAGTGGTTTCAGTGTGACTGATTTCTTGTTGCCCAGGTTGCAGGAGCCTCTCAGCTACTTTCTGGAATTTCCATAAAGGGAATTGATATGTGCCATTGAATCAATGTGTCCATGGGGGTAGGAGAGTCCAGGGTTTCCTATTCCACCATCTGGCTGCTATCATTCTCCTTCGTTTTTAAGGACACTTTTGTCACAAATAGAATTCTTGGTTGACAGGTTTTTTTTTTTTTCTAACTAGCCCCACCCCACCACCAAATTTTGAATGTGTCAACTTCAAAATTTATATTTTGCTTCTTTTTATTTTCGTTTACATTTTCTATTTTGGAAGACATTGTTATCATGGTTTCTTTTAGTTCCTTGTACATGGTTTTCTATAACTTTATATGCACATTTAAAATAATTGATTTAAAGTACTTATGTGGTAAGGTCAATGTTTAGACTTCCTCAAGGACAGTTCCTGTTCATTTCTGTTTTTATTGGAAATGAGCTATACTTTCTTTTTTCCTGGCATACACAATTTTTTGTTGAAAAGTAGATATTTTGAAAATTATAATCTGATAACTCTGGAAATAAGATTCTCCCCATCTCCAGGGTTGTTGCTGCTTGCTCTAGTCGTTGTTTTGTATTTAGTGACTGATTGTATAAAGTCTGAACTGATTTTGTAAAGGCTGTCTTTCTGAACTCATTTTGTAAAGTCGTATCCTTTGTCATATATAGCCACTGAAGTCTCTGTTGGCTTAGTAGTCAACCACTGTTTTGACAGAGTTCCTTAAATACTGAGATTCAGATTTTTTTCTTGGTTAAGCTTTTACCTGGTTACTGTAAACTTTCAGTTAGCTTCTCGAGTTCTGAAAAAAGCTAATTCTGACATTTTTTGCCAGTTTATTTGCTACTTTTATGGAAGGACTAGCTTTTGGAGTTCCTTAGTCCATCATTTTTGCCAACATCAATCTCTAAAAGCATATACTTTTGTTTTTTAATAGCTCTACCAGTAGGCTTTCAGTTTTACTGATAATACAGGAATTATTATTTCTTTTTTTTAATTATACTTTAAGTTCTAGGGTACATGTGCACCATGTGCAGGTTTGTTACATATGTATACATGTGCCATGCTGGTGTGTTGTGCCCATTAACTTCTCATTTACATTAGGTATATCTCCTAATGCTATCCCTCCCCGCTCCCCCCACCCCACGACAGGCCCCGGTGTGTGATGTTCCTCTTCCTGTGTCCGAGTGTTCTCATTGTTCAGTTCCCACCTATGAGTGAGAACATGCGGTGTTTGGTTTTTTGTCTTTGCGATAGTTTAATTAGAGCCTCTCCAAATGTGCCTAAGTATTTCTATTGTGTGGGGTAAAGGGAAATTACAACAATTATATTAAAATAATTTCAGGATAGGATAATGCCTAGATGGGTAGGATAATGTCTGGATTGTTTAGGATTAGATATGATAAAAATAAGTATTTATTAGATACTAACCAAGTGCCTAATAGAGAGAGATCTCAGTTTACTGCAGCTAAGAGTAAAAGTAAGAAAACTTAGGTAAAATCGGAATGTGAAGAAGCAGCTAATAATTTTGTAGTCATGTTTGTTGTTGAATGAGTAGAATGGCTACATTCTTGAGGCTTTTGAGATAGCATGAGTCCCACAAGTTTGGAAAGATTAACTGAAATGTTCCCTATGTACGGCCATAACATACAGGCTTTAAAAGTACCAAAGAATATTCACTGAGAAATGTTAGATGCTTTTTTCGTAAATCATCTAAAAGATAAAACAGGAAATGACAATCCGGAAATTGTAAAAACTCCATAAGACCTCGCGTCTATAAATCCTTTAAATTTATCGGACTGAAATGACACTGGAACAATATTTAGGAAGTCACAGGAGTTTTTGCTGACATCTTTTTAGATTTGCTTCTTCAGAAAAGTTATTTAAAACCTAGAACCCATCATGAAACACAACATTTATAATAATTAAATTCTACATATACATTTTTAGTGCATATAATGTTCCAGAAACTTTAGTAGCCTCTGGGGAAACAAACATACATACATACGTACATATATATACACACACACATATATATGTATGTATATTTGTCATATTTGTGTGTGTGTGTATGTATGCATATAAAGTTGACCCTTGAACACATGGGTTTGAATTGTGTGGGTCCATTTATACGTGGATCTTCTTCCAACTCTGCCATCCATGAGACAGCAAGACCAACCCCTCCTCTTCCTTCTCCTCCTCAGTCTATTCAACATGAAGATTATGAGGATGAAGACTTTTATGATGATCCACTTCCACTTAATGCATAGTAAATATATTTTCTCTTCCTTATGATTTTCTTAATAACATTTTCTTTTTTCTAGCTTTATTATAAGAATATAGTATATAATACACATAACACAAAATATGTGTTAATCAGCTGTTTATGTTATCAGTAAGGCTTCCAATAGTAGACTGTTTGTAGTTAAGTTTTGGGGGAGTCAGAAGTTACACATGGATTTTCAACTCTGTGGGGGTTGGCACCCCTAACCCACATGTTGTTCAAAGTTCAACTCTGTGCGTGTGTGTGTGTGTGTGTGTGTGTGTGTATATCACAGTTCTATATAGATAGTTATGCTCATATGTAGCATACTTAGAAAACTCAGGGATTGCCTGGAGATTTCTTAGAAGAAAACTAATGCCTGGGTGGGGCCTCAAAATGTGAGGAAGATGGGAAAAGTATGCTAGCAAAGAGAGTGGCATGAGCAACAAGTTCATGGAAACATGACTGACTAAATATTCTAAGTTCAATATTAGATGCAAAAAGAGTAAAAGAGATGAAGCTCAATGAGGCAGGCAGGTAGTAGCTAGGTCATGGAAGGACTTTTTTGCCATGCTAAGAACCTTGGGTCATATAATGGAAGTGGGGAGCAAACTAGGGTTTAAGCTAGGGGTTGATGTGGTTGGATTTTCTTATAAAATTTGAGCTCTAGAGAGCACATTTTGCAAACTGGATATAGTGAGTAATAGAAGTGGTTTTAAGAGCCACAAGTCTGAATAGACAGCTCTATTAGGAAGCTGTAGTAGGCTAGATGGGGGCTGAGAACGGTTGAACCAGAAGAGTGATGGTAGGTGGTGTCAGAAGAAAGGGTGTGAAACTTATTCAGCAAAGTGGCATATGATGATAAGAAAGAGGCAGGGGAGTTTGATTCCCCTGATGGGGCAAAGGATGCTGGGAATACAGAAAGCAGCCTTTTTGCTTAAATTATTTTTATTTTTATTAAGTAGGGAGAAGGGAGACAATGATGAGTTTTGTTTTGGAAATACTGAATTTAAGGTAATGTGGAATAATCAGCAGGATGTGTGAGTCTGAACCTCAAGGGAAAGTCAGGGCTAAAGATAAAGGTTTGAGATTGATTAACATAATACTCTGGCAAAGAAAGAAGGCAGTATAGCAATTGACAGGAGAAACAAGACATTATAGATAAATGGGAAGCTAGAAAATGCATTTCAAGAGATTAATTATGCTACTGGAGTTTGAAGTCCTTGAGGGATGGAATTCTGTCTCCTTAATTTTTATATTCTCGGCATCTATCACTGTGCCTGGTGCCCAGTAGGCACTTAATGAATGTTTGTGGAATGAGTCAAATTCTACCACCATATAGTCTCTAAATATAACATAAGCCATCTCTAGATTCTAATGGAAGTTTTGCTGATATTGTCACCTGTTTTGTTTATTTGATTACTAAAAATAGCATCTGTATTTCACTTTGCCTAATCAAGACCTAGAGGAGAAAGCCTAAATTCAATTATCAGAATATCTCTTGGAAAGAGATGTGCTAACAATGAATTTGCAGGTAATGTAATGACTAGTTTGATTCCTATGAGATAGAAAGATGATTACTTCTATGCTTAGAGTGGATTGTGGAATGGAATAGTGTCAAACAGGATATGATAGATGAAGACACTGTATAACCAAATATTTAAATATAATTTTATAATTTTACATTAACAGTGATTAACCTGAGTAAATAATAATATAGTTATTTTTGATTTTTAGTTTTCAGTGCATTTATAAGGAGTACAAAGAATAATTTTTAATTTATGAAACTGACAGTATTTTAAAGTTGAAACATGATCCTCTGCCTCTAAAAAACCCAATTTTTAGTGGCTTGTCAATGACTCTCTAAATGTTACTTATGGTCTTTGAACTCTATTCTCAGTTTCTTGATCTTGGTTCCTGAAGATCAGCTGTGCAGGACACACAGGTGTTAACACAGCTGGCTTGCTGATGCCAACTCTGTCCATATAGCTGTCTTGTGTGTCATTATTCATATTGTTCAGTGTCATTCTGACCTAGCCAAGCTAAAAATGATACTCCAGCTCAAGAGGGATTTTAAAACCTTGACAAACTAAAGATAAGACACTACAGAATATCATGTACATGTGCTTGGCAGTTTTTAGCTTAAACACATCTAAGTAACTAATTTCAGCATGTATCTGTCGTTATCCTTTAAAATAATTTGTCTTCGGAATGAAAATGTATCTGTGTGGATGAGTGTTATCAATTCTATTCTCAAGTATGGTTTTTTGTTTGTTTGTTTAAATAGCTCAAGGTCAAAGCACTCTGTAAGGTGCATTCTATAGTATATAGCCTATGCTACAGATTTATCATGTTATCTAGTGACTTTATAAGATGTCCATGATTAAATCACCCTATTTTCCAGCGTGATAATTTGATTTGAATAGTCAGTTTTTTAGATCTTTAATTGGGATGTAGCCAGATTGATAATTTGATTCAAGAGATCAGTTTCTTTATTTCCATAATTGGGATGTAACTATAATGTGTGGTGTGGTTGTGGTGGTGGATTTTGCCCTCTTTTCTGGTGACAGAAGCTGGCAGTCATGGGAGAGTTCTGGCTTTGCTCCAGAGTTGTAGATTAAGTTAAATAACCTGCCAGCGAAAGAGGGCTAGTTGCTTACCTCCCACTTTTCAAATTATGAGTTTCTATGCTTGCTGCAGTGTCAATGGAATGCCTGCTTCTGCTGAGAGAGTATCAAGGTCTTTTTCCAGTAGATGTGGAGTGCAGCTGGAACTGTTGCTTATATCCTGGGACATTGTGGTTTGGGGATCCTCCATTATGACATGGTGATCATTGTATAAGGATGATTGCTACACAGGTAACTTGTTTCTTAGTGTAATAATTGTGTGCATATGTGTGCACATGTGTGTGTGTGTGTATGTGAGAGAGAGAGAGAGAAGATATGAATGAATGAGAATGCCCACAGGTGCAAGGAAACTATTGAGGAAAATAAAGATGTTCAATATTCATTGATTATCACAAAACCCCTTTTGTGAAACAACCAGTGTTGCTAAGATTGCCAGACAATAGATATAAAGAAAAAAAATAGGGAAATGGAAGTACCAAAATCTTAAGTAATTTCTTCAACTGTTAATTATTCATATATAGATATTAAAATGCATTATTGTTTGGCACTAAGAGCACTAGACTTAGTATCCTCATATTAGAGATGGCAATAACGATTTCACAAGGTGGACAGCAGAATCAAGTGATGTAGTGTGGAGAGTACGGTTGTCCCTTGGTTTCCTTGGGGATTGGTTCCCAAACCTTCTGTGGATACCAAAATCCACGATATTGAAGTTCCTGATATAAAATGGTGTAGTATTTGCATATAATCTATGCGCTTCCTTCCATACACTTTAAATCACTTCTAGATTTATTTATAGTACCTAATACAATGTAAGTGCTATCTAAATTATACTGTATTGTTTGGGGAATAATGAAAAGGAAAAAAAGTTTGTACATGTTCAGGACAGATGCAGCTTAAAATATATACTTTCAATTCATGGTTGAATCCATGGATATGGAACCCACAAATATGGAGGACCAACTGAACTTTGAAAAGTATGAAGTACTTTTAGAGGTACTAATTGTATTATTACTAATAGAAGTAGTATTGTTATCTGTCTGTCCATTTGATTAAATAGTTAAAGGTTAAAGAAGGAGGAAAGTATCCATTTAGATATAACCATCCTATCCCTGAATATCATTTTCATTGCATTGACACACTTTGATGCTTCCTCCTATCACTGGGTACATATCAGAGTCTTGGAACTGTCTAATTATGTTTTTTTAAATTATTTTCTCTTTCTTCTACATTGTAGAATTCATGAGTTTAGAATGGTGTTCTTACCTGATCATACTTACTAAGAGCCTCTGAAAGCATAGTTGTTTTTTGTTTTTGTTTTTGTTTTTGTTTTTTGCTACTGTGTATTACAGAGTATATGGTTAACTCGGACTAGTTCCCTTCTGTTTGTATTTACAAAAGACTCTCCAGTATGCCTCTTCTACTTGTTTAACCAGAATTTCTGTTAATTAGGTATTAGAATAAGTGGTCAGTAGTTGTGACCAGGAAAGTTAGCTGTGGTCAGGAAAGTTAGGACCAGTCAAGTTGTGTGCTAGACTATATAAAACTTGAAAATGTATCAGGAGATGGTACACAGATTTCTGGAAAAATTGAAGAAACAGAAAGTGCCTTTGAGATGGCACCCTGTATTGGCAATATAAACTTGACTCACTAGAAATTGTTTGTAGATTCTCTGGTGAGAGATAGTCGTTTAAAAAAAACCTTTATAGATGATAAAAAATATTATCTTTCTTCTATATCTCCAGAGCAGGGGATGACCAACTTTTTCTGTAAAGGCCAGATAGTAAATATCTTAGGCTTGGTGAGCCATATGGTCTTTGTCTCAACTGCTCAGCTCTGTCATTGTAACAGGAAAGCAGCCATGGACAATAGGCAAATGAATGGGTATAGCTCTAATAAAACTTTATTTATAATAACAGACAGTGGGCTGGATTTGGTTCCCAGGCTGTAGTGTGCTGACTGTACACTGCTCTTTGGTGCATAGGCTGAAAAATAGTATGTAGGCTGTTGTAGTGCATAGAATGAAAAATAAAAGGAAGACAGGGGAGCAGTAAGGAATCAGTGGGAATGGAAGGAAGTACAAGGGAGGGAGTAGGACAAAGGAGGGCAAGAAAATGGAGGCAAAGTACAACGTGAACACAGGATAATGAGAATGGAGATTATAAGAAATATTATAGAGGTCTGTTTTCATATGGGAATATATCTGGGTAAAAAGGTTTATTTTGAAGCATTGGAGGCCATAATAGATTGGAGTAAATAAAATTGAAGCAGATTAAAAGTATGACATGAAGCCCTAATATCAGTTGCCTTTCCCAGGCATTCAGGATTCAGGCAATGTATACATCTTCTTACATGTGTTTTTAAGTCAACCTCAGTTTTTATGTATACCTTGAGGTCTTCTGGCTTGTATCCTATTGGTAAAAATACAGCTAGTAAATCATTTCATGAGTGTTTTTTTTAAATTGGAATATAGAGTCCAGAAGGATTTATAGCTGTGCATGATAAAAGATGGAGGGAGTTGAGCAATTTTTCTAGAAATGACTAATTTAATTTCATAGTTGATATCTAGCAGAAATAGCTTTTGTTTTGTTTTGGTAGGAGCATAAAAATTAGAAAACAGATTGTTTACTTGTGAGTAAAGGGTAATCAGAAATAGGAATAGTACAGTATGGATCTTGTGGATCACTGAAAATCTAGAACTGGATTATTATAGAAAATATATTTTAAAGATAGATATATTTATCTTGAAATAAATATATTTCATGGCACTGTTTTGACTTTTTAGAAAGTTTTGTTTATTTTCTTCTCCTGTTTTTTATGATATGTCTATTAGAAATATCTCCTTTCTGAGAGTATGTAATAAGAAAGGGAGAAAGTAAACTGTTCTTTCTAAAAATCAAAATTTTAGAGTAGAAGTAATATAGGTTTTAAAAATTATTCTAAAATATGATACTGCATGATTTTAAAGAACATTGTGGATTGTATAACATTTGATAACTGAGATTTATATTGGGAAATTCTATATGTTAAAAATGAGCTGTTAGGCATTTTGAAGAAGAAAAACATTTGTATACATGTATTAGTCATATTGACAAATAAATGAGAATAAAAAGGCATAGAATCTTGATTATAGGATGAATAATAATGTATTATAAACATAATTAAAGATTGACTTTTGATATTATAATTTAATCTACAGACAGGTGACTGCTGGTGAATTTTATTCCTAATTCACACTAAGCTCTGTACTTTAAAAGATAAACTTTTCCTTTTAGGAAAAAAATAATTTGAGTATTCTAATATTACTTCAAAACTTTTTTGACAGTAACTAATTTGCTTTAGATCCTCATTCTTGAAAATAATAATTTTGTATCCAATAAGCTGTATTTCCTAAACAAATTCCAAATTATTTCTCTTTTAATATTAGTTACTTTGTTCTCAGCCTGCCTGTTTCTTTTCATGAATGAACTTAATGCAACAAGGTAAGAGTCCTTTCTTACTGTTCTATGTTGAATCTCCCTGTTCACACCTTGAAATTCAGACTTGCCTTCTGCATTCTTTCTGAAGTCTCTTCCTTCTACCCTTTATTTCTCCTGTTTCTTGTCATCTTTCTTTTCTTCTCATTTGCTGCATGATTGTATTTTTGCTTGTCTTAGTGTCACTGTTTTGTATTCTTTCAACATGATGCTTTCGCTCCCTTTACTCATTAAAATAAAATAATTTATAGATAATTCTTTCACAAGACTTTTCTAAAAACTTTTCCTAGAAATATTTGAGAACATTTTAGATACTTACTCTCAAAGTTCCAGTTTAATTTAAAAGTGGAAAAGACTCTTAAAATTCTAGCAGTATTTGTGATATTGCATCTATTATATATCATGGGTCTCTCACTCTTGATGGCACTGTCAAGTTGATTCAACAGATAATTTGTAATTTAATACTTTCATTTAATAATGAAAGTATTAAAGCATGCCATATTATTCAAATGATTATGATGTTCATCATTTGGTGTAGCAAAAATAGCTGCATTTTGCAAGTTTTTTAATTCAATATAAATAATTATTTAATTTGGCTAATGAAGTAATGTTATACCAAAAATATTGAGATGGCAATAAATCAGTTTTAAATGCAAGATGCCACAGCTTAACAATGCTCATAAAGTTTATTTAGAGAATATAAAATGTGGCTTACTGTTCACTGTATGTCAAGCTTCATGGATGAAGTATGGTGCCTGATGCTAATCAGGTTAAAGGACCTCCAGTGCTTGAACTGTGTTGTGGATTATACTTAGATTGCTTATGGTTTTTTTTGCCCCCCTCTTTTTGCCCGTATTAGCAATCTGCTTTTGTACTTTGACATCCAGGATTTCCCTAGTGAATTTTGTCACAGAAAAAAGAGAATCATCAATATCGCAGTTAAACTTGACTTTCAAAGCTAATAGTATCTCATTTGGGGGCTCAAATTTAATAAATTTTCTTTGATTCTGGGTGAGTTTTTAAACATCAAACAATGAATTGGCCAGGGTGCAGTAAAATATTTAGATCTATTGACTGTGGTTCAGAAGGGTAGAAGGCAAAACACTAGTGGTTTGATGTTGATAAATTCTCAGAACCTTAATCCACATTAATGTTTTCTTTTATCTGAGTGCACATTGGTGACAAAAAAAGCAAGAGAAGGTATTCACACATTTAAAATATAAAACCTAAAACAAATGTATTTGTAAAATACGATTTATTTTGTTATGCTAAGTAAGTTTAACAGATTCTTATCCTGAATGAAGACTCAGGAGAGTGTTTGTTGCCGATAAATATACATTGTGAATTGAGACTCCAGCATGCATGTGGTACTCACATCCTTATAAAAATTACATCATAGTGTATGTTTTACAGCATACACTTTGACATTCTCTTATTGACAGAAAGTCTTCAGATCAGCTTGGGACATATAAGGATTTTTATGCCCATAGATTAGCGTGAACAGTTAAAGATGCTGTTATATGTTTGTGTGTGTTTGCTGGCTTAAAGAAACTCAATAGAGTTTGATAGTTTTGTGAAATGTATATATATATATCCTAAGGAACTAATGAACATAATAAAAATAATTCAAATAGTTTTACAAGCTTCCCGAGTAGACTAGAAAAGTGAAGGAGAAATTTTCTGTCTTACATTTTTGCCAAGTTATATTTGAAGTTGCTTGGATAAAACTAGAGATAGAAATATATTTATTTGAGCAATTAATGCAATTTTTATAGTTAACCTTGTTTTTGACCTTTGCTACCTGATAAAAAAACTTTTTGTTCTGTGGCATTGAGCTAATTGTATAATATTTATTAAGTATATGGTAGCAAATAGATAAAATTTTAAAACCTATTCCAAGCATAAGGAAAGTTAGAAAATATGCCTATGTATTGAAAACTCCTATTATTAAACTATATGATTAAAATGAGAGCTTATTGTTCTTAAATGCAAACGAAACTATGGAATTCTTAAGGCTTTTACTACGTTTGGAAATTAAAAACCAAAATATCTGTTTCTGAATGTTTCCATTTCTATTATGTAAGCAATATTTTCTCATTTGTCCAGAAGGTGGCAGTGTGATATCAACTGCATGTGATTCCATGCTGACTAGAGAATTGGTGTTTTTCCCATATCGGTGATGTGTTTGTATTGTTGCTTTCCGAATACTTAAAATAGAGTACAGATACTACTGATTTTGTCTGTTGTATTGTTTAGAAATTGTGTGACTGTGTTGGTTTATGTGTATTTAATCATTAAGACTCAAGTTTAATAAAATCCTGCAATTCTAGAAGAGTGAAAAGGGCAAACAAACCGCTTACTTGTATATTTTTAAGTCTCCTTTTGTGTTGAGTATATTTGTTTTGATTCTAGAGTACATGTTATTGAAGTTTTCAAAGACTGGTACCTAATAACTATCTTGTCCAATATGTATCAGTTCATATCAGTTAAACACCACATGTTACTAAGCAGGTGATAATGATTAGGAGATGGCTGTTGTTTTTGATTTTGTGAATGTTTTTTCTTTTCTTCCTTTTTAGGGTGGAACTGTGAAAAAATAATTCAAAACCTCTTGATCAGAAGAGCTCCAGTGACTCTTCTTCCCCTCCCTCATTTCAAGCAGGAGGATGCTTTTTCTTCTTAACATTCTCCCCCAGCACTCTGAATTAGAGATTTATTTGCAACGAAAAATCAATTAGTCCTAAATTTATTCATGGATTTCAGGTCCAGCGATCAATGCAAGTCCACTCAGTGGGCTCAAGGGGACCCAGTTCATCCCAGTTAATGTGTCTGAAGGGGAATTACCATTGATGCTGTTTTTTTCCCTTTAGGTCAGAGATGAGATCTCGCTGTCATGGTCTGCGGCAAGTAGGAATGACTTCACCCTGCAGCTACCCAAACTGCACCTGGAGACCTTTGCAATGGAGGGGCTCAAGGGCGGGCCAGAGGTGGTAGCATGCCAGGTTAGAGTCTAAATAACATTGTTTGCTACTGAGACACATAGAAAAATAAATTGCACTAACCGGAGAGAATGAAAGCCTCAAAATATTGTTAATAATTTAAAGGAGATGCAAATAGATGCTTCTTCATTTTTCTTCTATCATGTAACAATATCTTTACAAAATATTGTTTTTTTCTTTAAAGCCTAGAACTAGCCTATTAAAATAATCCAGAAAAGTGTTTTTACCAAGGAAAAATGTGTTTTATGGCAAAGTACAGTATTAAAAGAAATACTTTCCTATCAGCAGAGGACAATAAGACACTAGGCTGTTATCTCTTTAAGCAAGTCTCAATTTGTTGCTCTTATTGTTTGAAAATAAGTAATTTTAGAAAAAAATAAAAAATAAAATAATAAATCACTTTAGATGTAAACATCAAGAGATACCTGAAATATCTCAATATTAATTCCAAAATATATCCAACATTTCTTATGAGGTAATTTAATTTCAGCAAAGCTTAAACTTATCTGTGTTTTCTATTGAAGAGTATTTTACCCTTTAATATTTAGTTTTAATGAACATTGTAAGATGTGCAAATTGGGTCATTTCATTTATAAAACTTAAAATACCAAATCATAAGACCTCAAATAACTTTAAAGTACACTAATAAACTTATTTTTAGAAACATTCATTTTCGGATGCTGTAGGTATCCTTCTATTTTATGTCACTATTGTATTAATATTATTGTGATCAATTTTTTCCTTAAGGTTATTTTTCTTAATCTTACAAAATGAAATTCAGTGTGTCCTTTTAATGCCCAAAACCTTCATTAAAAAAAGAAAACTATCAACATTATGTAAATTATAGGAAGCATGATATTTCAAAAGAGACTGTCCTTGTTCAATAGCACTCTATTTTTTAGTGTATTTAAAAGGAGAAATATCTCTTAAAACTTAGTGTGTCTTTCACATGTTGAGATTTAAAATAATCTTTTTCATTCTTTAGTTTATGACCCTGTGGAATTTTAATTTTATAGAAAATTAATGTCAGTGTGTGTGGAGCAATGTTAATTTTTTATATGCTCCATATCCTAATTTAATTTGTTATTAGTACCAAATTAATGCTCTATAAGGAAAAAAATACTCATTGCTTCTTTCATTAGATTGTCCAATATATCTAAAATATATATAATTATAAAAGTAAGCATAAAATATTTTTCTTTTCTGTTATAGGGTGGAATGCTGTACTGTTATTTAAGATGAGATTTAAAATGTGTATTTTAAATTTGATTGTCAGTATTTATGAATTCATCATAACTATGAATACAGTCTGATTTGAGATTTTTCTAGTGGTTGTAAAATAATCCTTTACTTGGCTATTTCAATTCAGAATCTGACAAGGCTTAATATTTGTCATAATTTACAAATAAAGACTTGCTCAAAACTAGATGTTGGTGATTTGGAAAGAGGTTCATTCCCCAAAATGCCCTTTTTGGGGGTTATGATATCTGGGAACAGCAAGAAGGAAATGTAGAGACCCATAGTTTAAACTACTGTCTTTTCCAGGTTCTAATAAAAATAGTTACATACATTCCCACCTGGATAAGTTCCATTGACATGCTGTAATATATATTGTAGTTTAGTAGTATACATCATAGTTGGAAAATTAGGAGACATTAGTGGTAATAATAGTACCTACAATTTCAGCGAACACTTAACTATGTACCAGGTACCATGCTTAGCTCTTTGAATATATCATCTTAATTCTCACAACGAGCCTGTCAAATAAATGGCACTATCTCCATTTTACACTTCACCACCGCCACCACAACAAACACAACGGGTAACTCCTCAGATCAACAGCAAGGAAAAGGCAGAGCCAAGAGCCTGGATTTAAGTCTAATAGTATTTGACTGCTAAGCTGAACTAATAAATCTGATACTAAAAAATGTAGACACATATGTTACATGGTAAGAGTAAAACCTTAGATATCTATAATGGAATTTTTCTTCCATTTATAAAAAATTATGCATCTATGTATGATATAGATCATAGTTTATGCTGTATTGTAGACTAATTATAGCCTAATAGTATGAAACTCTAATTTCACCTTTTTTTTTGCAGTATAAAAATGTGTGCATTTGTGCTAAGTGTGGCTACTTACTTGGGAATTCAGTGGTTGTTTAACTTTGTACTCTGACTCTGTACTGATGAAGTGGACTATTCAGAGTTCTCAGCCTTTGATTATGAAGAGAGGATCACTCAGCAGGGTGTGGTGGTACATGAACCATTTGCCCAACTTACTCAGCTGTCATTTATAGAAGTAGGAGCTGAAGTTTTCTGTCTTTTTCAATGGGGGCAAACTTTATTATAGGTGTAATCCTGAATGGAAAGAGACCAGTGAGCATTATTACTGAGTGAAGAGGGTGAGTAGAGTACCTGTGTTCTCTGAACCTGGAAGAGCACGTGACTGATGCTTTTCTATGGAGAAAAACGCAGTTCAACTTGTTTCTGAGATCTGCTAGCTTTCCCCTCCAATTTCCTTAGCTGAAAAAAAAAAAAAAAAAAAAAAGTAATGCTACTGATCCCCGAGGCTTGCAGTAGGATCGAATACAGCAATGGATGTAAAGTGTAGTACAGTGCCTAGCCTAGAGAAAGCAGACAATGCAGGGTGGCTGTTGTTATTGCAGCCGTTATAAGGCCCTTGTAAAGATGAAGTAAGCAACAGTAGCTTGTTTTCATTACTTTTAAGGTGTGTGTATGTTTTATTTTGAGGAATCGTTATTTAAGATCTTTTTTTTTTCTGTATCTTTCCATTTAGTTTCTTCACCCTTTCCTGTTTCTTCAAAAACTTTAAATAATTTTGATCAAGCACAGCCTACCATAGCTTCGTATTTACTTTTCCATGGCATATGATGTTCCAATGAGGCCATGTCTCCAGTGAAACCTTTTGTTTAAGTTCCTGTAGCAAATTTAAACCTATACTAGTGTTTTATCTTCCAAATAGCAGCAAATAGGCTTTCATTATAATAGTGAGAAGAATAAAAGCACCCCTATTAGACCAATTAGCTTTAAATGAAAAGTCCAGTGTAGTGTGAATGCAGAGAACTTTACAATAAAAAAGATTCTACTTATACTTTATAAAGATAATACCTATTATTCATTATCTTATACTCTGAATTACATTTTTTCAATAATTATGATATGTACTATTGGTAATAACTGGCAAATATTAGCAGGCAGCCAGTAAATATTTGTGTTTCCATTTTGATTCAGTAGTAAACAATAAATAATAATTAAACAGTAACAATAGCTAACAAAAATCAATCCAAGATGGATAAAAGACTTAAATGTAAAACCCAAAACTATAAAAACCCTGGAAGCCAACCTAGGCAATACTATTCTGGACATAGGAACCAGCAAAGATTTCATGATGAAGATGCCAAAAGCAATTGTAACAAAGACAGAAAATGACAAATGGGATCTAATTAAATTTAAGAGCTTCTGTACAGCAAAAGAAACTATCAACAGAGTAAACAGACAACCTACAGAATGGGGAAAAATATTGCAAACTGTGCATCTGATGAAGGTTTAATGTCCAGCACCTATAAGGAACTTAAATTTACGAGAAAAAACCAACCCCATTAAAAAGTGGGCACAGGATATGAACACATACTTTTCAAAAGAAGACATACACACAAGTTAACAAGCATATGAAAAAAAAAAGCTCAACAACATTGCTGATCATTAGAGAAATGCAAATCAAAACCACAATGAGATACCATCTCATACCAGTCAAAATGGCTATTATTAAAAAGTCAAAAAATAACAGATGCTGATGAGGTTGTGGAGAAAAAGGAATGCTTATACACTGTTGGTGGGAGTGTAAATTAGTTCAGCCCTAGTGGAAAGCAGTGTGGCAATTCCTCAAAAATCTGAAAACAGAACTACCATTTGACCTAGCACTCCCATTACTGAGTATGTACCCAAAGGAATACAAATTGTTCTACCATAAAGACACATGCAGGCATATGTTCACTGTAGCACTATTCACAATAGCAAAACATGGAATCAACCTAAATGTCCATCCATGGTAGAATGGTTAAAGAAAATATGGTACATATACACCACGGAATACTATACAACCATAAAAAGAACGAGATCATGTTTTTTGTGGGAACATGGATAAAGCTGGAGGTGATCATCCTCAGCAATCTAACACAGGAACAGAAAACCAAACACCACATGTTCTTGTAAGTGGGAGCTAAATGAAGAGAACACATGGACACAAAGAGGGGAACAATTGGGGCCTTGAGGCTGGAGGGTGTGGGAGAAGGGAGAGGATCAGAAAAAATAACTATTGAGAACTAGGCTTAGTACCTGGGTGACAAAGTAATCTGTACAACAAACCATTGTGACATGAGTTTACCTATATAACAAACCTGCACATTTACCTCTAAACCTAAAATAAAAGTTAAAAAAAATCATTTGAAATTCTGCCATTCAGACACAACCAATGTTAACATTTTGGTATATATTCTTCTAGTTATTTTTTAGCCATAAATACGAACTCACATGCACATATTATTTATATTTAATACACCTATATGTATTTAAACAATAATTGGGCCATACAGTTTTTTTCACTTTTTTTCCTTTTTATTGGTATGTAATAGTTGTACATGTTTTGGAGGCACATGTGATATTTTGATACCTGTATACAATGTGCAATGATCAATCAGGGTAATTTGGTTATCTATCCCCTCGAATGTTTTTCTTTATGTTGGGCATATTACAATTCTTCTCTTTTAGCTATTTTGAAATATACAATAAAGTATTGTTAATTATAATTTCCCTATTATACTATTGAATATTAGAACTTATACCTTCTAGCTAACTATTTTTGTACTCCTTAACCAACTTCTCTTGGGCCATACTATTTGTATGCATTTTTTAAACCTAATAACATGATATCTTTCTTGGCAGTAAATACAGATTTATGTAATTATTTTTGATGGCTGAGTTGTGCTCTGCTACATGGCTCTACCACAGTATATTTTATCAGTTTTCTGTTGATGGATATTTGAAGTTATTTCAAGTTTTTGGTTATTATCAATAAGATGGTAATTAATATACTCTTGCATACATCTTTTCATTATTCTCGCTTTTCCCCTGGAATAAATTAGTAGAATGATTGCATCAAATGTTATGTATACTCTAAGGCTTTTAATACACGTTCTCCAATTGCCCCTGAAAAAGATAAGATGGTTCCACTTTACCCCCTACAAGACTTCTATTAGCCCTTTAATTTTCTTTTTAAAGTGTGGTTCTTTATTTTTTGATAATAGAAGCAAATTTTTTTCTCTTTTTGTAATTTTGGTCTTCCCTGAATTTTCAGACATCCATTCTCACTAGGTCCTTATTTTACACAGAGTTGCTAGGTTTTAGTCTAAGAGATTCTCCTTGGTGAAGTAAAGAGGATATATTTTGTGGCAGCTGCTTGTCTCACAGATTTTCTTTTTCATTGCTTTCAAAGTCCATGACTGTGCTTTGAATGTTTGAGATTATTGGAATTGGTAAGTGATATCATTTTAATAGTAAGTTATCAAAAAGATTTTGGATTATCCAAAGTTGTTGTCTATAGGAGTTTGTGCAATTCTCTTTATTCTTTTAAATTTTTTACTTGCCAATTGATAAATTGTAGTTGTGTATATTTACATGGTACAGAGAGATCTTATGGCTTATGAATACAATGTGCAATAATTCAATCATGCTAATGAACATATCTGTCACTTCCAATTCTCTCTCTCTCTCTTTTTCTTTTTGAGATGGAGTCTCTATGTTGCCCAGGCTGGAGTGCAGTGGCGTGATCTCGGCTCACTCCAGCCTCCCGCTCCCGGGTTCAAGCAAATTTCCTGCCTCAGACTCCTGAGTAGGTGGGACTGCAGGCATGTGCCACCATGCCCGCCTAATTGTTTTTCTTTTTTTTGTAATTTTAGCAGAGAGGAGGTTTCACCGTGTTGGCCAGGCTGGTCTCGAACTCCTGACCTCAAGTGATTCACCCGCCTCAGCCTCCCAAAGTGCTGGGATTACAGGCATGAGCCACCACACCCAGCCCAAAATAAAAACATCTTTTACATTGAAAAATATAAAATAATTTTATAATTGGGTTGTGGAATCGAAAATAATGTTGGAATGTCACCTTCTTCAAAGGTTTGTAAATACTTCCCAGAGAAGAGCTATTTGTTAGGGAAATACAATTAGCTCGCAAAGTCACATAGTTCATCTGAGAATAAACTGATTTCATGGAAAAATAGTATCCTTTGTCTCATCTAGCTACTTGACAGGTATAGACTCTAGTTTTTCAGAAGTAAATTGTGCCAATGAGCAATCTAAATGTCCTAGGTTTGGGGCCTAACTTGAATGTGAATATAAGAAGTAGTGAATTTTGGTGCTTTTTTTGGTTGTTGTTGACAGTAGGAAGAGTTTGCTACTTGGTAGTTGAAATTTTAGAATTCTACTCTGAAGATTTCATATTGCACAAGTAGAACTAAAATTTCTTCAAAATTTCCCTAGTAGAGCTCTAAGCAGTGCTAAACAAAACGAAGTATTACAAGAAATGAAATGCTAAGGTGTGTAGAAGAACTATTATTTTTCTCTTTTTGTTTCTTTTTCTCATTAAGAAATTTGATGCATAATAGATGTACATGGTTTTAGGGTACATGTGATAATTTAATACATTCATATAATTTGTAAAGTTCAAATCAGTGTGCTTGGGATATAGATCCATCACCTTAAATATTTGTCTTTTCTTTATATTAGAACCATTCAAATTCTTCTAGCTATTTAAAAATACAAAATAGATTATTGTAAACTGTAGTTACCCTACTGATCTAACACTAGGTCTTATTATTTCTATCACACCATATATTTGTACCTGTTAATCAGCTTCTCTTCATCCCCTTCTCAACCACTACCCTTCCTGGCCTCTGGTAACCACCAATCTATATATCTTCATGAGAGTCACCTTTTTAGCTCCCACATATGAGTCAGAACATGCAATATTTGTCTTTCTGTACTTGGCTTATTTCATTTAATGACCTGCAGTTCTATCTGTGTTGCTGCAAATGATAAGATTTCATTCCTAATTCATTGTGTATATCTATATCGCATTTTCTTTATTCATTTATTAATGGCTACTTAGGCTAGTTCCGCATTTTGGCTGTTGTGAATAATGCTGCAGTAAAAATAGGAGTACAGATGCCTTGTGATGTATTTCTTTCTTTTGTACATATACCCAGTAGTGGAGTTACTGGATCATATGGTAGTTCTATTTTTAGTTTTTTGAGGAAACTCCATACTGTTCTCCATAGTGCCTAACTAATATACATTCTCCCTAATAGTGTGGAAGGATTCTCCTTTCTCCATATTTTTACTGGCATCCATTATTGCCTGTCTTTTTAGTATAAATTTTAATCGGGGTGAGATGATAGCTCATTGTGGTTTTGATTTGCATTTCTGTGATGGTTAATGATGTTGAGTATTCTTTTCATATACCTGTTGACCATTTGTATGTTTTCTTTTGAGAAATATCTATTCAGATCTTTTGGCCACTTTTAAATTAAATTATTTGTTATTTTGCTATTGAGTTGTTTGAGCTCCTTGCATATTCTGGTTATTAATCCCTTGTCAGATGGACAATTTGCAAGTATATTCTCCCATGCTGTGGGTTGTCTCTTCACTTTGTTGATTGCTTCCTTTGCTGTGCAGAAGCTTTTTAACTTGATGTAATCCCATTTTTCTGTTTTTGGCTTGGTTGTCTGTGTTTTTAAAGTCTTACAAAAAAAAAATCTTTGCCCAGATCAGTGTCCTGGAGTGTTTCCTCAATGTTTAGAAAAACTTATTTTAAGGGCTTGTTGCAAAGTGAGATAACAATAATGATCTTAGTTTTAATTCAATATCAATATAAATAGCATTTAAACGTTGGTTGTAGTCATTGTGAGTTATGCCTTGTCATCCTCAATCTGTATCTTCTCCTAAGATTTTAGTGTTTCATGACTGGGAAAACTGCTTGATAATTAGCTTTGCATATCAGCTATTACTAGAGCAGTTTTGGTATTATCCCATAAGTCTTTTCACCGTCCTTTTCTCCCATTATTCCTCCTTCTCTTTCTGTGCCTGTTGTCTGATTTCTAGGTTTTTTATTTGTTTGGTTGATGGTGGTGGAGGGGGAATGCATCAGATTTTTAGGACAGAATCTTGAGGGTAAAAATATAAAATTATACTCTTTTTGTTCAGATATTTTACCAGCCGATAAAAGCCAGCCTGCCTGCCTGCCTTCCTTCCTTCCTGGCTGCCTTCCTCCCCTCCCCTCCCCTCCCCTCCCCTCCCTTTTTTTTTGAGACAGGATCTTGCTCTATTGCTCAGGTTAGAGTGCAGTGGTGTGATCATAGCTCACTGCAGTCTCAAATGCCAGGGCTCAAGCAATCTTCCTGCCTCAGCCTACTGAGTGCCTAGGACCACAGGTGCGTACCACCATGCCCAGGTAATATTTTTAATTTTTTGTAGATAATATTTTATTTTTAAATTTTTTTGTAGAAACACAGTCTCTCTATGCTGCCCAGACTGGTCTGAAACTCCTGGCCTTAAGCTGTCCTCCCATCTCAGCCTCCCAAAGTGTTGGGATTACAGGCATTAGCCACCATGGCTGGCTCTTTTATTTTAAAAGATTTATTGTAATAAGGTATTTTCTGTATATCCATTATTAAAACATAGTCTTGCACACTAAGGTAGTGTCTTCTATCTCTCAACTCCTTCTGATAGGTAGAAGGAGTTCTATAAAGTTTTCTTTTTAATACTAGCAGATGAGATATCTTACATCTTGCATCCTGGGTTGTATTTCAGACCAGTGGGTTTGTTTCTTGTTTTTTCTTGTTGAGATTTTTATCTCTCTTTGCCTTTTAAAAAGGACAAGATGACATTTAAGGGCAAGTAATTGCATCTGTGTAAAGCTTCTGCCACAGTTTTAAAGAATCTTCTAACTTTGTACTCCTTAATTCAGCTTAATGTATGTATGAATTATATACCTTGAGGGAATGATCTGGTATAACTGATCTGAACTGAGATTAAGGAAAATCTGGTAGGACTTCTTTAAAAACAAGGTAGATTTATAAATTCATTTTTCTAGTTTTGTTGTTTATTATTCCTTTTCTTAATAGGAAAGAATAATTAGGAAGGAAATAAAATCATAGCAGAATCAGTATTACAGAAGGTTGAAGCAGTTATGCAACTTTGCTAGAAAGTAGTAGGACTGGCAATAAAGCAGTTGAAATCCTTCCCCCTGTAGACACAAATTACACCAGTAGCAGGGATTCTCATTATTTTATACAATTGTTTTCTTTTTGTGTGTATGTGGAATACAACATTGTCCTTTCTTGTGAAGGATGAATATGTATGACAATTCTTGTGGTAGCACTGGATAGAATTCCAGTGCTACTGGAGTTCTATCCTAGAATCACTATTTTCTGTGACCCCTTGACCCTGAATTCTTCCAGCATGTCAGTTTCCTCATCAGTAAAATGGAGGTGATATTACCTGGTCTGGTGCATCTTTGGGTGATTATGAGGATCCTATAACATGTATGAAAGAACTTAGAAAATTAAATAGCACTAATAAATGTTTTTGAAATAATTTTTCTTTAAATATTTGGCATATAAACATCCCTTGGTCAGGTATATATAGATTGCTTAGTTTTCAATTTCAGGTTGATATTTTTACCCCTTTAAAAGACAAGAAAGTAAATCAGATTATATGGAAATTGGCAACCATAAGTCTGTGCAATTTACTGTATGTCATTGAGTTATGTTGATTAGAATGGGAATTACTTTCTTAACAGCATAGTATTTAGAAAAGTTAAAATAATTTCATTTTCTGGGGAAGGAGTCAGCAGGGTAGTATTAGAAAAAGCCTGTGTGGAGAGTCAGAATGCCTGGATTGAGGTTCTGGCCCTGTAATTTAACCACCTTGGTAAGTCGCTCAACAGCACAGAGCCACTGTTCTCTCATCTGTAAAAGGTGACAGTGACACCAGTCTTGCTTTTGCTCACAGGATTGTAGGGAGATCAGATGAGATAATGTGCATGTGAAGGTGATTTTCACATTAAAAAATGCTATATTAATAAAAGCTAAGTTGGACTGAACTATGAAAGGCCTAAGGTCAGGAACGGTGACCCAACCATATTGAGAAATGTTTTAGTGTTTTGACTTTTGGAGGTTTTTGATTGATGACCTGTTCAACATGTGCCTTCAAAAAAATAATATGTTCAACAACTTTAGTGTTTCCTTCCAGTTAAGTATACAGCCATTGCCAAGACCCAGGTGGTAAATTCATGCCATATACTACTATTTAAATAATCGTATAAAGTAATGCAAACATTACTACTGTTTCCATATTTTGAAACATTTTGTCACCTTTGTTTACACCATTTAATTGTGGGATGATTTCAAATTCCAACTCTGTGAAGTGGTGACAGTATTTGCTTTTATGTGAAATGTTTGAGATGCAATTAGTAAAAAACAAAAATGACAAAACATATCAAAGTACAGTACAGAATTTTTTTTTTGTTACAACTCTCAGTTCTAGGTGGCCCTAAGTAGAAAAGCTGCTGAAATGATGTGAACATAATTTCTTTGTCATTAATGTTAAGAGGCAAAAACTAAATTCTAAACTTAATGCTTTATCTTTTTGTTCATTTTAAGGCCCCTTTTTAAATATAACTAGAACTATTACATCTTTTAATACTTATTATTGAGAGACCGAAGCCTGTGAGCAGTTGAACTTTCAAGTGCTATAGCCAGAATTGCTATTCATTTTAGATACTTGGACAAAAAACAGTGTTTGATGGACTGCCTAGGTGAAGACCTGGAAAAGGAAGGGTTATCTACAAATTGAGTGAGTTTATTATGGCTTAGTGATTTGCTGATTGATTTCATTTGCTGTCAGTTAAGGCTCTCTTAATGTCAGTTTTCTTTGCATAATGCCTTGAAATAAAGACTGATGAAGTTCTCCAAATTGATGCCGCTTATATAAACTGACCCCGATTTGCCCTATTCTGCATGACAACTTAAGTGACAGCAGTTAGAAGAAAATACAGCAATGAATATGCAACTTAAGGATTAAGGAAGATGCAGTAAATCATTCAGTCTAAAACTAGGTACAATGATAATTTCTTGTAATAATGCCACAGATGCCTTACATTTGTTAAAGAGACTGTTATTACTCTCAAATATATGTTTTCATTATATACATGTATTTGAATTGAAGAAGAGAACTAAAAGTTATTCCAACAGGGATCCTAATTATTTTCCCTCTTATTTAAACTTGGAATTATCAAAATCACAGTTTTAAAAATATTTTATTTAGGATATCCACATGCAAAAGAATGAAATTGGACCTTGGTCTTACAACATGCACAAAAATCAACTCAAAATGGAGTACACAATGTTTAAAAAGACCTAATGCCAAAAAACAAAGGAAACAACAAAATGGAAAGGCAACCTGTGGAATAGGAGAAACTATTTATAAACTGTATATCCAGTAAGGAGTTTAATATCCAAAATATATAAGGAACTCATACAAACACAATAACTTTTTAAAAAAATGGACAAAGGACCTAAAAAGACATTTTTCCAAAGAACACGTGCAAGTGGCCAGTAAGTAAAAAGGTGTTCAACACCGCTAACCCTCCGGGAAATGAAAATCAAAACCACAATGAGGTATCACATCACAACTGTTAGGATGGCTATTACCAGAAAGTCAAAAGACAACAAGTGTTGGCAAGGATGTAGAGAAAAGGGAACCTTTGTGCACTATTGGTGGAAATGTAAATTGGTATAGCTATTATGGAAAACAGTATGGAATTTCCTCAAAAAATAAAAATAGAACTACCATATGATCCAGCAATCCTACTTCTGGGTATATATCCAAAGGAAATGAAACCATTGTCTTGAAGACATGTCTACACTTCCATGTTCATTGTAGCATTATTCACAATAGCCAAGATATAGAAACAACCTGAGTGTCCTCTGATGGATGAATGGACAAAGGAAATGTTTATACACACACACACACAAACACAGAGAGAGAGGAAAATTCAGCTTTAAAAAATAAAGGAAATCCTGCAATGTGCAACAACATATATGAACATGGAGGACATTATGCTAAGCGAAATAAGCCAGACGCAGAAAGAAAAATACTGCATGATTCCACTTATACGTAGAATTTTTAAAAATCTAACTCATAGAAACAGAGTAGAAGGTGGTTACCTGAGGTTGGGGGTGGTTGGGGGAATGAGGAGATAATTGGTTAAAGGGTAAAAACTTTCAGTTATAAGATGAATAATCTCTGGAGATCATGGTACAGCATTATATAATGCATTGTGTACTTGAAATTTGCTAAGAGAGTAAATCTTCAGTATTCTCACCACATACACAAAAGAGGGTAACTATGTGAGGTGATATATATGTTTATTAGCTTGATTGTGGTAATAATTTCACAAAGTATATATATATTAAATAATCACATTATAGCCCTTAAATATATACAATCTTTATTTGTCAAAAAATATTTTATTTGAGTTTGCATAGTACTGTATATTAAGTAACCAGTGAAATGTAGAGTAATTTTAGAAATGGTTTAGAAAGTACTTTTCAGTTTTGGAGCCTCCTAGTAACAGTAGTAGGTTTTTTCCCCCTTTTCCCACTGAAAGTCTCATAGTGCTGACTAAAAGGAGGCATAAGTTTTTGAGGGAAGACTAACTTAAGAAGTAGCTCACTGAAGAAAACATTAAATGGTAAACTGTGGCATATAAAATTTTAAGGTATTAGTTTGAGTGAACAGCAATTCATGAGTTGTGCAGCTCCAGGCCAGAAGTAGTTTGGAGGTCCTGTTGAGAGAACACACTCAAATTTCTACACTTTTGTAGACACTAAGCCAAAACCCAAATCAACTCTTTATCTGAAATAAAAGATTGTTGCTTAATTCATTTATTTTCAAAGGAAAAATAAAAATAAAAAATTAAATAAATTCTCATAATAATTTCATTTAGAAATAGTATTCTTAATTTTCTTAACAAAGTACCCTTAAAAAAAAACTCAAAAGACTTGCCAATACTAGCCAATCAAATCCTTCCTTCAATTTTAGAAAACAGGAGTTGTATGTAAACAAGTCTGGGCCAACTCTTAGAACCTGCTTTCTATATCCTCCTCCTCTGTTCTCCATCTTTCCTAGTTCTTTCAGCCCCAGTGGTCAGGCTGAGCTGAGTATGAGAGAGGGCCCTCGAGAGGCCCTGGAAGCACATTCCCTCAGCTCCTAAGTGAAGTCTCCATAAAGTGATCCTAGGAGACTGTGCAGAATGACTGGCCCCTTGTTTTATCCCAGACTCTTTTCCAGGTAGAAACACTTATCTCTATGGAGATATTTGCTCTGAACAACATGTTTCTTTTCTTGCTGATTATTAGTATGGACTTAAAAAAATAAGAGAAGTTAACACATTTTTAAAGGAATACTACTTAACTTTTAAAACTTGATGTGATTTTCACATCCTGACTTAATTTTTTTTGGTTGCAATAATTAGAAGAATAATTGGAAGCCATACATATATCTTTTGATTGATGGCCTGTTAAACATGTGCCTTCAAAAAAATAAAATGTTCAACAACTTTAGTGTTTCATTCCGGTTAAGTATATAGCCATTCCAAGACCCAGGTGGTAAATTCATGCCATATACTACTATTTAAATAATTATATAAAGTAATGCAAACATTTCTACTGTTTCCATATTTTGAAACATTTTGTCACCTTTATTTACACCATTTAATTTTGGAATGATTTCAAATTCCAACTGTATATGTTGATTTGTAGCTCCTCTGAAACTAGCAGAATATCATACCAGAAATTTACACAATGAATTGTTAAACAATTTAGTAGAATTGTTTTGCTTATTATACAGATTTGTATATGCTCTAGTAAAATATGACCCTATAGACTTAAGTATATATTGCAACAACTCCAAATGATATAATTTTGTTATAACACAGGAGTTATTTTTCATCATTCAGACCCAAATCCCACATCTGAAATTCCACACTCCAGAATGCTCTGAAAACTGGTAACTTGAAGGCAAAACCTGACCTGCCCTAATTTTGTGGCAAAACCTGAGAAATATGTTTTTGATTAGAGGGTGCTATTCCAGATCTTGATGAGCTTGATGAGAGTGTTATTTAATATATGGTATACGCCTCATTTTTCTTTTCTTTTTTTTTTTTTTTTGAGACAGGGTCTCACTTCTGTCACCCAGGCTGGAGTGCAGTGGTGCAATCTCAGCTCACTGCAACTTCCGCCTCCCAGGTTTAAGCGACTCTCCTGCCTCAGCCTCCACAATAACTGGGACCACAGGTGCGTGCCACCATGCCTGGCTAATTTTTGTATTTTTTTTTTTTTATGGAGACAGAGTTTTACTGTGTCGGCCAGGGTGGTCTCGAACTTCTAACCTCAAATGATCCACCTGCCTTGGCCTCCCAAAGTACTGGGATTACAGCCCACATTTCTAAAATAGGAAAAATCCTGAACTGAGAAACACATTGGTTCCAAGGGTTTCAGATAAAGGAAGGTGAGAATTGTACTAGCATTATAAAACAGGTTCTATGCAAAGGACATATACTGTTGTTTCTATGCATTGTGTCAATGCAATCAAACAAAGGTTTTTTCTTATAGAGAAGCACATTCAGTCTGTGGGATGGTATACTTGAGTGAACTTTTGCTATGTACTCTCTCTTGCATCTTGTTTTGAGTCATAAAGGAATTGTGTAGTATTTTATGCCACTTGAAAACTCGAAAGACTTCAACATTTGTGTTATATGCAAATCAGATAAGGCTCTAATAGGCTTTATCTTGCTTGTGTATAGTACCTGTTTGCAAACTAAAGGCACATTTTCACTCCATGCCAGTAGGAATTCTCTGAGGCATTATTTTTTGGGCCCCTCCCACTTTATGTACTGAAAGCAGAATGGATGAAATGCCTTGACACATAACTTACTTTTCTTACTCAACATTCTAATGTGTTCTCACTGGTAAAGGAATGCAGATTTTTTGAAGGATCTGGAGAAGCCAGACTCTGCTGGTATTCAGACAATTACTCTAGATAGAGAGAGGAAGTCCTCTTGTTGTGAGTCCAGTGGCTTGGTGGTTCGTATCCTGGACTCCTGGTAGTCCATAGGAGCAACAGGGACTAGAATGGCTTTGTTTCAAAGTTCTCTAGTTATTCTAGAGAGGAAATAAAAATATCGCTTAATAGTATTTAGAGACCAGTGTGAACTAAGATACTGGCTTTAAACCAAAATGGCCAGCTCTGTTGATCATATAGATTTGGATATGGCTAACATCATTCAGTGATGTACTGAGAACCTACCAAATGTAAGGCATTGCGCTGTACTCTGGGACACAAAGGTAACTCAAACTTTTTTTTTTTTTGAGGGGAAAGAGAGAATGTGAAATTTAATATGAAAGTTGAGACTGATATGAAATGAAAGACATGGTTGCATAGGAGAGGCATAGATAAAAGTACCATTGCTTGCCCTTTAGAGACGAATGAAATTTGTTCTTGCTGGGTGATTAGGAGAGGCTTCGTAGAGGAGGTAGCATTTGAGTGGACCTTGAAGTTTATGTGGCTACAAATTCCTTTTCCTATAAAATGTTATTATCAGGAAATACAAATAGGAAATATCTGGAGTTTGAGTCTCATCCACTAGGTAGCTTTGCAGCAGTGAAGTCTATAGGACGACTTTTAATCTGCAAAATGAGGATTGAACTGGAGGATTGGTAAGGTTTTTTTTTTTTCCAGCTATTGAAACCCTGTGATACTGCAAATAAACTATGGTCTTAGGAGAATTTCATGGCACTCTTATTATTTATTCCTTCACAATGTACAAAAAGTAAACTCATTGCTTTAGTTGAAAATCAGAAGGCACCTGGGAATCAATTTGTCCTTAAAACAAAATGGCTATTTATTAAATATGTGCAATTCTTTGTTTATTAATTATACCTCAATAAACCTGTTTTAAAAACTAAAATGGTAACAATATTTTTTTCAGAGTGATATAGTTTAACATACTTCAATGAATTTTGTTATAGAATAGAGATTATAGGGATTATTGAAGTAGATGATAACCCTGGCTGAAGCATGCAAATTCCCAAACCAATTTGCTATATTATATCAGAATCAGAGTGGAATCATGGTGATAAAAGGACTGGCTCTTAATAAAAGCATAAAATGTTTTCTCTCTTTCTCTTTGCCAATTTGCTTTTCTTCAGGTATATTGAAAATTGTTCATATTATATTTAAGTAAACCACAAACAAGTACATCAAATTCTTATAATTCTAGCTAAATGTGTTTTTAGCACCTCTGTCCGAATTAATATAAAGAAATCAATTATGGATGTACTTTGCTGAAATTCATAAATAAAACTAACAGTTTGATGTGAAAAGAGGAAAGATAAGGCAGTCAAAAAGGTGTGGATGTGTGGATGTATTTACTCTGAGTCAGTGGGTTAAATGCACTTTCTGAGGAGCTGTTTGTTTCAAGATAATGGACTGAGCAGTTTTTCTTTGGTAGTGAACAACTAGCTCTCAACCCTGCAAGCTATTTATTTCTGTAGCTTTTCTTTTTGCACTAACACTACTCTTTAAGACAATTTACATATTGAACCCCAAAAGGTCAGAATTAGGATGTGTCTTTGGTCCATTGTCAGATCTGATCAAAGCAGTTGGATCTTTGTAGGTCGATTATGGAACAGACACACGGGGGGTGCTGGTTATCACTTTGTTTAGTCTGCAAAAACTGTAAATCAGAAAGAGATAATTGAGATAGAAAGTGCCTTTATTAAGCCCCAAATATCTTTTGAAGGGGTTAAATAGGCACTTCAAATATAATCCACATTATTAATGAAATTGAAAGGCTCACTAACTATAATGAAGAACCGTACCAATATTTTATAATCTTAATTTAATCAAGTGGAATAAGTATGTATGGAACTCCTGTTCTTTATTTAACCCTGTGCTTAATAGGTGACTGGGTGAGATGACAGAGAATGAACAAGCATGCAGGGAGGATGAATTAAAAAGAAAGAACCTCAGTGTTACCATTCTTAATTACAAGGAGAACAAAACAAGCACTAATACGGGAATCACTGAGTACCAGCATGTATGCTGTGAGCCTTTGGGACGCATGAAGATGGGAAAGGGCCTGAATAGATCACTAACCTTGTTTTGGACCTTCCCTCCATCCCCCATCTTTTTCTTACTAGCAAGAGGTATTTGGCTTTTAAAAAGGAATAATCTTTATTAGTGTTTTATCCACTGCGTTTCAATATGAAATTTTAAAATGTTTTATTTCCCCAACTTGAAAAATGTGAATCAGATATAGGATCATGTCTTCTGCAAACAAAGATAATTTGACTTTCTCTCTTTCTATTTGAATAGCCTTTATTTCTTTCTCTTGCCTGATTGCCTTAGCCAGAACTTCCAATACTATGTTAAATAGGCATGGTGAGAGAGGGCAGCCTTGACTTGTGCCAGTTGTCAAGGGGAATGCTTCCAGCTTTTGCCAATTCAGTATGATATTGGCTGTGGGTTTGTTATATATGGCTCTTATTATTTTGAGGTGTGTTCCTTCAATACCTAGTTTATTGTGAGTTTTTAACATGCAGGGATGTTGAATTTTATCGAAGGCCTTTTCTGCATCTATTGAGATAATCATGTTTTTTTTTTCTTTAGTTGTTTAGTTTATGTGATGAATCACATTTATTGATTTGTGTTTGTTGAAGCAACCTGGCATCCTGGGGATGAAGCCAACTTAATCTCAGACCAAACCTTCTTAAGCAACTTCAGCAAAGTCTCAGAATACAAAATCGGTGTGCAAAAATCACTATTTCTATACACCAACAACAGGCAAGCCGAGAGTCAAATCATGAATGAATATCCATTCACAGTTGCTGCAAAAAACAAACAAACAAACAAACAAAACCTAGGAATACAGCTAACAAGGGAAGTGAAGGACCTCTTCAAGGAAAACTACAAACCACTGCCCAAAGAAATCAGAAAGGACACAAACAAATGGAAAAATATTCCATGCTCAAAGATAAGAAGAATCAATATTGTGAAAATGGCCTTACTGCCCAAAATAATTTATAGATTCCCAATGCTGTTAGCATTAAACTACCATTGACATTCTTCACAGAATTAGAAAAAACTATTTTAAAATTAATATAGAACCTGAATAGCTAAGACAATCCTAAGCAAAAAGAACAAAGCTTGAGACATCATGCTATCTGACTTCAAACTATATTACAAAGCTACAGTAATCAAAACAGCGCGGTACTTGTATAAGCACAGATACATAGACTAATGGAACAGAATAGATAATCCAGAAATAAGACCACACACCTGCAACATCTGACCTTTGACAGACCTGACAAAAACAAGCAATGGGGAAAAATTCCCTGTTTAGTAAATGGTTCTGGAAGAACTGGCTAGCCATATGCAAAATATTGAAACTGGAACCCTTCTTTACACCTTATACAAAAATTAACTCAAGATGGATTAAAGACTTAAATGTAAAACCCAAAACTATAAAAACCTTAGAAGAAAATCTAGGTAGTACCACTCAGGACGTAGGCATGGGTACAGATTTCATGATGAAAATGCCAAAAGCAATTGGAACCGAAGCAAAAATTGACAAATGGTATCTAATTAAACTAAAGAGCTTCTGCACACCAAAAGAAGCTATCATCAGATTGAGCAGACAACCTACAGAACAAGAGAAAATCTTTGCAATACATCTGACAAAGGTCTAATATCCAGAGTCTACAAGCAACTTAAACCAATTTACAAGAAAAAACAAACAACCCCATCAAAAAGTGGGCAAAGAACATGAACAGACACTTCTCAAAAGGAGACATACATGCGGCCAACAAACATATGAAAAAAATCTCAACATCAGTGATGATTAGAGAAATGCAAACTAAAACCACAGTGAGATGCCATCTCGTGCCAGTTAGAATGGCTATTATTAAAAAGTAAAAAAACACAGATGCTGGTGAGGTCGTGGAGAAAAAGGAACACTTTTACACTGTTGGTAGGAGTGTAAGTTCAACCATTGTGGAAGACAGCGTGGCGATTCCTCAAAGACCTAGAGGCAGAAATACCATTTGACACAGCAATCCCATTACTGGGTATATACCAAAGATGTATAAATAAATCATTGTTATAACGATACATGCACACATATGTTCGTTGCAGCACTGTTCACAATAGTGAAGACATGAAATCAACCCAAATGCCCATCAATGATAGACTGGATAAAGAAAATGTGGTACATACACACCATGGAATACTGCGCAGTTGTAAAACAGAACGAGGTCATGTTCTTTGTGGGAACATGGATGGAGCTGGAAGCCATTATCCTTAACATACTAACATAGAAACAGAAAACCAAATACTGCATGTTCTTAGTGGGAACTGAATGATGAGAACACATGTACACATGAAGAAGAACAACACATACTGGGGCTTGTTGGGGGCGAGTTGGGGGAGGAAGAGCATCAGGAAGGACAGCTAATGGATGCTGAGCTTAATACCTAGGTGATGGGATGATCTGCGCAGCAAACCACCATGGCACACATTTACCTATGTAACAAACCTGCACATCCTGAACATGTAACCCTAAACTTAAAAGATAAAAAAAGAAAAATATGAATCATTTTTGCCATTCTTCCCTTCTTATACAGCTAAATGGCTTCCCATCACCCTTAAAATGAACTTCAAACTTCTCATTTTGGCCTTGGGCTCTTCATGATCTGGGCCCTGCTGCTCTCCAACTCCATCACCTTAACATTCTCCATCTCATTCACTGAACTATAGTGACACTGACCTTTTTCCTGTAACTTGAACACAGTGCACATAGGCCCATTTTAGAGGCTTTGTGCTTGGTGGTCCCTTTACTTGGTATCCCTTTCTCTCAAATTTCCACAAGGCTCACTCCTTCACTTCATTTATGTCTTTGCATAAATATCACCTCATAGAAGCCTTCTCTCATTCCTCACTAAAATAACCTCCCTTCTCCCTGCATACTTTATAGCCCTGACATAATATGTTTGGCTATTACGTATTTCTCACCAAAAGGTAAGAGCCAAGAGGGCAGGGCTTTATCTACTTTACCACAGTATCTTCAGCACCTAGAACATAATAGGTACTCAATAATATTTGTTGAATATGTTAATGAATGAACCAGGATTTTCTCCCTTGTGGCCTTTTTGAGAGGCAGAACTGCATGCAAATTAAGGAAAAAAGTAGGAGGTTTGAAATCAAATGGACCTCTTATTTCCAGCCATGTCACTTTTTAGCAATGTGCCCATAAGAAAGTTATTTATGAACCCTGAGCCTTGGGATCTTTATATCTAAAATATTGCTAAATAATTCCTGTTTTTCAAGGAGTGTGTAAAAAGTAAGAGATTATGTATGCCATCACTGAAAACAGACTATGTTCCTATTTGCATATGCTTTATTTAATAGGATCAGAGAATGGCCGCCTTTTGAGTGAGGAGCCTAATCATTCTGCACAGGTATATCTGTTACTTGCTAAGTGTTAGAGAAAGTCAAAGTAACTGTGATCTCCAAGGAGTGTACTCTTAGATATCAAAAATTCATACGAACATTTCCACTTATTGAGGCCAGATGTCATGATTTTGACATTTGAGCAGAGGTGGACTACCTGAATTGTAGCTGACACCATTGCAACAGAATCCAAATATTCACCTGTATACTCACACCACCATACTCTGTCTTATCTATATGTCAATAGACCCCAAAGTCTCCAAAGCAGCTCTAATAATCTTCATTGTAAAACTCCTAATGATGTCAAGACAGAGAAGGTGCTGAAGAAATGATAACCATAATAATATATTTTTGTGTGTGATAGAGAACTAAAGTAATGAAGTTAAACTTCTTGTTTTCCTATGGCCCACAATTCTGCTTTAGTCACTAACCAAGCAACTTTCAGTTTATCAGACCTTGTTTTGCAACACATTAATAAACCCAGTGGCAATTCTGTAATTTACCAATATGACAAGTGTTTTGCAGGCTGCTTAAATTTCTAAGTCCTTAAAGTAAGGCAATTTATTAGTATTGGTGTTATTATCACTGATCTAGTAGTATCTTCTGAGAAACTCATTCCTCTGACTTTTTCTAAGATTATTGTTGCCTTTTATGGTTTTCATGTCCATATGCAATGGTTTTCAATAGGAACTTTTCTCATTCTCTGATTATTTTGATGACCTCTTTTCCATATTTTTGTAGGAAACCATGCTGGTTTTTTTCTATATGTCATTGTCCCTTTGCTCTTTCTTTACAATAATCTTTAGCGTAATAAGGGCAATAATCACCATCAATCTAGAAGCTGCATTTGCCCTTAGAATTAGCCTTGATTCAGTTCTAGTTGGAAGTAACATATTTGAAAAAGTATTGGTCTTGTTTTTGGCACATTTAGTTGTATATGCCATGGTTGAGTGGAAGCCAGAAAAAAGTTTAGAGTCTAAACAAGATACAAAGAAAACATCATTTAAAAAAAGTCTGCTGCAAAAGTGTTCTGCAACTCTGCTGAATATGGTTTCCCATGAGACTCCTTCTCATACCTGAAAAGCTATTATATTTACATCCTTCAAAGATGGTGCCAGTAAAAACTTTGAGTGATGGGATAAGTCAAGTCCAGGGCCATTTCAAATGCCAAAAAAGGAAAATGAGCTTGGATTCTCTTTTTCTTATATAAAATAACACCAACAAAACAGCTGAACTACATGCAGCATCACATCAAGTCAGTTTACAATTTTGCCTTCAGTTGTGCTTGACTAAGGAGGTTGCATATTTGCAACAAAATTTTTTCTCTTCTACTGACCTGATATATTTGCTATCCTTATCATTGTCACCATTATCACTAAAAAGCCCTTCAGTATCTGTGTATACACTGCATTCAGTATCTAGTTACACACTGTTTTTACCATAGCCTGTAATAGTCATATACAATTTTAGCTGGACAGTGGTGGCCCAGACCAGTCTATAAAGGAATAAAATTCTTGTATATGTACACAAACCCTAATACATGTAGGACCGAATATGGGCTATCCAGAAAACTTCTTATAAATAACGAAGGGGGAGGAACTTGGTTCACTAAAATCTTAGTTTTTATATAAAAGAAAGGTCTTTTTTTTTCTGTCAGGTAATTTTCCGGGCAGCGCACGATGAAACCCTTCCCCATCTTAGTAGTTAAAATGGAAATGAAATATAATGTCTCTGAGTCCCATTCCTTCTATACATATATCCAGCATGTATAGATCTCATTCAGAATTAGAATTTATGAGTTAGATGAGCTAATCCTATGTGGGCAGGATTTGGGATATCACTGTCTTGGTATTTTGCTTGTCAAGTCCTTTACTGATGCTAACAGGTCCTTATAGTCAGGCTGCTAAGAGATACATAGCACATTATCATTTTACATGTATAAGTTAATCGAGTATACCAGAAGTTGTTTTCCTTTTTTTCAAAGTAATCTATTGTGTGGATAATAGATGATTTGCTATAATTTCTAAGCTTAATTTTTTCCCATTAAAAAAATTGAAGTCTTCTTTCAAATTATATATGTTTTTAGAATCAAAAGATGTTTTGAGGGAAGTGTGGAAGTTATATGGCATGCTTTCATAGAATAGAGATTCATTATTTTGTTACAAAGGTTTATTGAACAACTACAGAATGAATGAAGTTCCCAAGAAAATATCATTTGAAGTTCTTTTATTTGAAATATTTATTTACATAAACAAAAATCTGTAGCTCAGAGTCAATGCAGAGTAATACTTATTAATGATTGTGAGATCTTTGAAAGTCCTGGCGTCATAGCAAAATTCAAAAGGGGTTTGCTTTGTATCTTTTTCAGCTAATAAAGGAGAGAACATGGGTCAATAAAAGAGAGAATATGGATTCAATTCTTGTTATATGTATGTTGTAATAAGTTAGCTGTGCACTTTATGAAACTTGGAAAGCCTGGACTAAGTCTACTGATTTCACTGAGAAACAAACAAATAAACAAACATCAACCAATCCAAATCAAACCAGGAAACTTGGAACACATTGAGTGAACATGGGCTTTGGAAATGGACAGGCATGGATTTGAATCCCAATTCTACTCTTTATTAACTGGGTGACACTGGACAAGGTACTTAGCATCACTGAACCACAATTTCTTAGTCTATAAGGATAATATGAGTCTTACAGGATTATTGGAAGGCAGCTATAATCCTGGTGTAACACCATACACCTACAGGATTATTGTCAGAATTAGAAAAAATATGCAAAGCTTATAACGTGGTGTCTGGCCTGTAGTAGCTATTGTTATAACCAGGGTCCAGGCAAACCCTGGAACATGGGAACTACAGAGGAAGCTAGAAAACCTTTGAGCAAAGATTTGGTAAGAGCATAGGCTTTATTGACTTCCATACGTTCTAACTTATTTGGCAATTCCTGATTGTAGAGTGTGGGGTTCACCTCCTTTGGGGCTTACATGGGTTTACCTTTGAGTGGAGAATTGAGCTGAGTGCATATACCTCTCAGATTACATTGACTCTTTTGAGGCAACAGGCTGCAGAGGGTCTCAGAATAGCTGGTGTTGCTATGACAGTCAGTGAGCAAATATAGACGGGTATCTGATAACCTCTCATGTTGAGTGTGATGAGCAAAATGCTAGGTCGTTTTATTCAAGAATCTGCATAAGAAGTTATGTGCAGAAGACTGGTTGGTCTAGTCCATGCCTTTGCCAGCTAAATCAGTATCATTTAAAAAAAAATTTAATGTTTTATTCTCTTCTTGTTTATTTGTTTCTAAAATAAATATAGACATGTCTATAAATTTGTATATCTTCCCTTTTAAATTAAATGTTAGAATGCTATATATTTACTTTTTTACCTTTTTATTTTGAAATAATTATAGATTCACAGAAAAGTACAAAAATAGCACAGGGAGGTCCCTGTGTATGCTTTATCCAGCTTTCCCCAGTGTTACATCTTACATCACTTTAGGAAAATGTCAAAACCAGAAAATTGGCACTAGTACAATGGGTAAATACAGTTTTGTGACATTTTTTCATGTGTGTATTTGTATAGACACTACCACAATCAAGATACAGAAAGGTACCAACAAAATTCTCTCTCAACTAACCAGTTTATGGACATATCACCCCCTATCCTGCCATCATCCCTAACTCGTAGCAGCCACTAAAGTTTCCATTTCTATAACTTTGTCATTTCAATAATGTAATATAAATGCAGTCATACAGAGTGTGACTTTTTGAGTTGGCTTTTTCACTCAGTGTAATGCTCTTGAGATCCATCCAAGTTTTTGCATATATCAATAGTTTATTCCTTTATTTGTCAATATTGATTAATAGTTTATTGGTGACTTGTATTCATGGTATGAATGTATCACAGTTTGTTTAGCCATTCATTCACTGAAGGATATTTTGTTGTTTCTGGATTTCGGCTATTACCTATAAAGTTGCATTGAACATTTTTATGCAAGTTTCTGTTTGGGCACAAGTTTTCATTTTTTTAGGATAAGTACTGAGGAATGTGATTGCCTAGCTATATGTAAGTTACATTTAATTTTTAAAAAATTGTCCAACTGTTTCCAGAATGACTGCCATTTTTTTCATTCTCACCATGAATCTTTAAGAGATCCAGTTTCTCTGCTTCCTCACCAGCACTTGGTGTTATCCCACTTTTTTTCTGTTAGCCATTCTGATAGGTGTAGTGATATCTTACTATGGTTTTAAGTTTGCATTTCCCTAATGCTTAGTGATTTTTGAAAATATCTTTATGTGCCTATTTGCTATTTGTATATTCTCTTTTGATAAAATTTGCTATTTGTATATTCTCTTTGGTAAAATGTATCTTAGTGCCTTTTGCTCATTTTCTAATTGAATTGTCTTTTTACTGTTGAGTTTTGAGAGTTGTTTATGTATTCTAGAAACTATCAGATGTGTGGTTTGCAAATATTTTTTCTCTGTCATTTACTCTTTGTAACAGAACTTTTTTTCACAGGGCAATAATTTTTAATGAACAGTTTCTGATGAAGTTCAGTTTATTGTTTTTTTCTTTCATTGATCACACTTTTGATTTTGTGTCTAAGAACTCTTTACCAAGCTCGAGATCCCAAAGATTTTTTTCATATATTTTCTTCTAAAAGTTTCATAGCTTTATGTTTTATATTTAAATCTGTGATCAATTTTGAGTTAGTTTTGGTATAAGGAGTGTTTTAGGCTGCAGTAATCAGAATTCTAAGATGACCCCTTTGTCCTTCGCCATGTTGTACATCTGCTATAAAATTAGTCTTCTCCCCTCGATGGTGGGCGATGCCAGTAAATGTAATGGATACCACTCCTGTGATTAGGTTACTCATCAAAAGAGATTGTCCTGGATGGGCCTGACCTAATCAGGTGACTCCTTTCAAGAAGCCAAGGTGTCTGAGAGATGTTCTTTTGCTGGACTGGAGGAAAGCAAACAGCCATGTTGAAAGAGGTGGTGCCATTTGGCAAGGAGCTGAGTATGCCCTTTAGGAGCAGAGAGTGATCCTGGGTGACAGCCAGCAAGAAAATGGGGACTTCTGATACACAATGGCAAGTAAGTGAATTCTGCCAACTTGAATGAGCTTGGAAGAGGACCCTCCTTCTCAGATGAGATCACAGCTCCAGATGATACCTTGATTTCAGCCTGCTGAGATCCTGAGCAGAGGACCCCACTAACCTATGCTGGACTCCTGGCCCATGGAAATTAAGAAATAATAAATTTGTGTTGTTCTAAGCCATTAAGTTTGTGGTAATTTGTTATGAAGCATGCAATACAGATTTCAATACCCTAGAGTGAGGTGCTGCTTTTATGCTTCTTTGTAGATGAAGATTTTGATTATTAGAGCTTACATCTGGGTGTGAGGGAAAGAAGTAGGACATACATGCTGTGAGATACAGTGAATAGATAGACTGTCCTCTGGGTTTGGAAGCTTCCTTAGGCTCTGCTCTGCTTTCCTGATTCTAGGGTCCTTACTCATGGTTTTTGTTTCTGGGGACAAACCCAGCTGTTCCACCCTGCACAGCCCTAAGTACGGGAAGAGTCAACTAGCTCGGTTGCTTCCAGTGTACTTCTACAGTTAGTCACCTGATGCCACAGAGGAGTAGTCTCCAAACTTTTTCATTGCACACTCTTATTTTTAAGCCAGCTTCCCTAACATATATACATTTATTCCTTAATAACTTATATATGTGTTGTTATTAAATATGCTCCATAACATAGAAAAAGAAAATTTTAAAGGTATGATTTTTAAAGGTTTTAAGAGAAAGATTAAAAAGTAATTATAAAAACTATTGAGAAAATGAAAAAGATCAGTGGTTGCCAGGAGTTAGAGGGGAGCGAGGGATGAATCTGCAGAACACCGGATTTTTAGAGCAGTGAGTCTATTTTGTATGATACTAATAATAGTGAATACATGTCACTATACATAGAATGTCCAACACCAATAGCCGTAATGTAAACTGTGGACTTTGGGTGATAGTGATGTGTCAGCATAGGTTCATTTCTGTTGCAATAAATGTACCACTTTGTAGGAGGGTATTGATATGGAAGAGGCTTTATGTGTGTAGGGGCAGAGCATGTATGGGAACTCTCTGTGCTTCCTGCTCAACTTTTCTGTGAACCTAAAATTGCTCTAAAAATAGTCTATTTAAAAAGTAAATATACAATAAAATCTATTTGTGGACATCCTATAATTTTTTTTATTTTAACTGACTTTGTTGACTATAAATACATGCCATTAATTATACAAGATAATAAATTCTACCTTATTTATAAAGTAAGAAATAACATATATATTCTTTACTATAGATTGGCACTGATGTCTTCACTTGGTCTATTTGTTAAACATTAATGTGTCCTGTAAGGTACGTTAAAGGAAGAGCGGAAGGCTTTTGCAATGTAGAGGGGCTGAAAGTGGCATCATTACTCATTTATTTACTTTTGTGTTTCAACGTGAAAATATGTATGTAACTGTTAAGTGAATCTATATATTAAATTATTTTACATAGTACAGTCTTATAATAGTTTATAATGAGATGAGAGATAGACTTTAAAATCTCTGTAAAGTTCACTGTTGTGACAACATGCTTCAAAGTACTCTTGAACTTGTGTAAGAATTATGCAGTTTTCTTTCAAAAAAGACGAGGGTTACAAATCTGTAGAACTTTTCTTTGATGGCAAGTGGCTAACAGAAACATTCTAGCTAGAAGATATTAAACACATACTCTGTCACTTCAAGGTAAAGTGACATTTGTAAAAAAAAAAACCAACTGCTCTGAGTTTTGCAGAGAAAACATTGTAAAATAGTTGTTTGGAAATATTTCTGGAATTATGGACTTTTTTTTCTCAAAATGATATAAAGCTATAAAATTCATATATATATATATATATATATATACACACACACATACACACACATAAAAATTTCAGAAATGTAATTTTCTAGCCACAGGGTCTTTTGAACATTTGTTACAAATATAAAAAGTATTTAATATAAAATGTTTTTGTGAAAGAATAATTGATTAATTCATGGAAGTTGGAAATTTTCTAGGAAAAATTTAAATTACAACTTTTTTTTGACTGATAGATAGTATTGAAACATGAATTCCCTGATTTAGTAAACACAGCTGTATTAGGCCATTCTTGCATTGCTATAAAGAAATAACTGAGGTGGAGCCAAGATGGCTGAATAGGAACAGCTCCAGTCTATAGCTCCCAGCATGAGCAATGCAGAAGACGGGTGATTTCTGCATTTCCAACTGAGGTACCGGGTTCATCACACAGGGGAGTGTCGGCAAGTGGGTGCAGGACAGTGGGTGCAGCACACCGAGTGTGAGCTGAAGCAGGGCGAGGCATCACCTCACCCGGGAAGCACAAGGGGTCAGGGAATTCCCTTTCCTAGTCAAAAAAAGGGGTGACAGGGGGCACCTGGAAAATTGGGTCACTCCCACCTTAATACTGCACTTTTCGAATGGTCTTAGCAAACGGCACACCAGGAGATTATATCCTGTGCCTGGCTCAGAGGGTCCTACACCCACGGAGCCTTGCTCATTGCTAGCAGAGCAGTCTGAGATCAAACTGCAAGGCAGCAGCGAGCTGGGTGAGGGGCGCCCACCATTGCCTAGGCTTGAGTAGGTAAACAAAGCAGCCAGGAAGCTGGAACTGGGTGGAGCCCACTGCAGCTCAAGAAAGCCTCCCTGCCTCTCTAGACACTACCTCTGGGGGTAGGGCATTGCCAAACAAAAGGCAGCAGAATCCTCTGCAGACTTAAATGTCCCTGTCTGACAGCTTTGAAAAGAGTAGTGGTTCTCCCAGCACGGAGTTTGAGATCTGAGAACAGACAGACTGCCTCCTTAAGTGGGTCCCTGACCCCTGAGTAGCCTAACTGGCAGGCACCCCCCAAGTAGGGGCAGACTGACACCTCACACAGCCAGGTACTCCTCTGAGACAAAACTTCCAGAGGAACGATCAGGCAGCAACATTTGCTGTTCACCAGTATCCGCTGTTCTGCAGCCTCCACTGCTGATACCCAGGCAAACAGGGTCTGGAGTGGACCTCCAGCAAACTCCAACAGACCTTCAGCTGAGGGTCCTGACTGTTAGAAGGAAAACTAACAAACAGAAAGGACATCCACACCAAAACCCCATCTGTACGTCACCATCATCAAAGACCAAAGGCAGATAAAACCACAAAGATGGGGAAAAAACAGAACATAAAAACTGGAAACTCTAAAAATCAGAGTGCCTCTCCTCCTCCAAAGGAACGCAGCTCCTCACCAGCAACAGAACAAAGCTGGACGGAGAATGACTTTGACAAGTTGAGAGAAGAACGCTTCAGATGATCAAACTACTCTGAGCTAAAGGAGGAAGTTTGAACCCATGGCAAAGAAGTTAAAAACCTTGAAAAAAGATTAGACGAATGCTAACTAGAATAACCAATGCAGAGAAATCCTTAATGGACCTGATGGAGCTGAAAACCAAGGCATGAGAAGTATGTGATGAATGCATAAGCCTCAGTAGCTGATTCGATCAACTGTAAGAAAGGGTATCATTGATGGAAGATCAAATGAATGAAATGAAGCGAGAAGAGAAGTTTAGAGAAAAAAGAATAAAAAGAAACAAACAAAGCCTCCAAGAAATATGGGACTATGTGAAAAGACCAAATCTACGTCTCATTGTTGTACCTGAAAGTGACGGGGAGAATGGAACCAAGTTGGAAAACACTCTGCAGGATATTATACAGGAGAACCTCCCCAATCTAGCAAGACAGGCCAACATTCAGATTCAGGAAATACAGAGAATGCCACAAAGATACTCCTTGAGAAGAGCAACTCCAAGACACATAATTGTCAGATTCACCAAAGTTGAAATGAAGGAAAAAATGTTAAGGGAGCCAGAGAGAAAGGCCAGGTTACCCACAAAGGGAAGCCCATCAGACTAACAGTGGATCTCTCAGCAGAAACTCTACAAGCCAGAAGAGAGTGGGGGCCAATATTCAGCATTCTTAAAGAAAAGAATTTTCAACCCAGAATTTCATATCCAGCCAAACTAAGCTTCATAAGTGAAGGAGAAATAAAATCCTTTACAGACAAGCAAATGCTGAGAGATTTTGTCACCACCAGGCCTGCCCTAAAAGAGCTCCTGAAGGAAGCACTAAACATGGAAAGGAACAACCAGTACCAGCCACTGCAAAAACATGCCAAATTGTAAAGACCATCGAGGCTGGGAAGAAACTGCATCAACCAACGAGCAAAATAACCAGCTAACATCATAATGACAGGATCAAATTTACACATAACAATACTAACTTAAAATGTAAATGGGTTAAATGCTCCAATTAAAAGACACAGACTGGCAAATTGGATAAAGAGTCAAGACCCATCAGTGTGCTGTATTCAGCAAACCGATCTCACGTGCAGAGACACCTATAGGCTCAAAATAATGGGATGGAGGAAGATCTGCCAAGCAAATGGAAAACAAAAAAAGGCAGGGGTTGCAATCCTAGTCTCTGATAAACCAGACTTTAAACCAACAAAGATCAAAAGAGACAAAGAAGGCCATTACATAATGGTAAAGGGATCAATTCAACAAGAAGAGCTAACTATCCTAAATATATATGCACCCAATACAGGAGCACTCAGATTCATAAAGCAAGTCCTTTGAGACCTACAAAGAGACTTAGACTCCCACACAATAATAATGGGAGACTTTAACACCCCACTGTCAACATTAGACAGATCAACTAGAGAGAAAGTTAACAAGGATATCCAGGAATTGAACTGAGCTCTGCACCAAGCAGACCTAATAGACTTCTGCAGAACTCTCCACCCCAAATCAACAGAATATACATTCTTTTCAGCACCACACTGCACTTATTCCAAAATTGACCACATAGTTGGAAGTAAAGCACTCCTCAGCAAGTGTAAAAGAACAGAAATTATAACAAACTGTCTCCCAGACCACAGTGCAATCAAACTAGAACTCAGGATTCAGAAGCTCACTCAAAACCGCTCAACTACATGGAAACTGAACAACTGGCTCCTGAATGACTACTGGGTGCATAATGAAATGAAGGCAGAAATAAAGATGTTCTTTGAAACCGACAAGAACAAAGACAAAACATACCAGAATCTCTGGGACACATTCAAAGCAGTGTGTAGAGGGAAATTTATGGCATTAAAAGCCCACAAGAGAAAGCAGGAAATATCTAAAATTGACACCCTAACATCACAATTAAAAGAACTAGAGAAGCAAGAGCAACCACATTGAAAAGCTAGCAGAAGCCAAGAAATAACTAAGATCAGAGCAGAACTGAAGGAGACAGAGACACAAAAAACCCTTCAAAAAATCAATGAATCCAGGAGCTGGTTTTTTGAAAAGATCAACAAGACTGATAGACCGCCAACAAGATTAATAATGAAGAAAAGAGAGAAGAATCAAAAAGACACAATAAAAAATGATAAAGGAGATATCACCACCAATCCCACAGAAATACAAACTACCATCAGAGAATACTATAAACACCTCTATGCAAATAAACTAGAAAATCTAGAAGAAATGGATAAATTCCTGGACACATACACCCTCCCAAGACTAAACCAGGAAGAAGTTGAATCTCTGAATAGACCAATAACAGGCTCTGAAATTGAGGCAATAATTAATAGCTTACCAACCAGAAAAAGTGCAGGACCAGATGGATTCACAGCCGAATTCTACCAGAGGTAGAAGGAGGAGCTGTTACCATTCCTTCTGAAACTATTCCAATCAATAGAAGAAGAGGGAATCCTCCCTAACTCATTTTATGAGGCCAGCATCATCCTGATACCAAAGCCTGGCAGAGACACAACCAAAAAAGAGAATTTAGACCAATATCCCTGATGAACATCGATGCAAAAATCCTCAATAAAATACTGGCAAACCAAATCCAGCAGCACACCAAAAAGCTTATCCACCATGATTAAGTGGGCTTCATCCCTGGAATGCAAGGCTGGTTCAACATACGAAAATCAATAAACATAATCCAGCATATAAAAGAACCAAAAACAAAAACCATATAATTATCTCAATAGATGCAGAAGAGGCCTTTGACAAAATTGAACAACACTTCATGCTAAAAACTCTCAATAAATTAGGTATTGATGGGACTTATCTCAACATAATAAGAGCTATCTATGACAAATCCACAGCCAATATCATACTGAATGGGAAAAAACTGGAACCAATCACTTTGAAAACTGGCACAAGACAGGGATGCCCTCTCTCACCACTCCTATTCAACATAGTGTTGGAAGTTCTGGCCAGGGCAATCAGGCAGGAGAAGGAAATAAATGGTATTCAATGAGGAAAAGAGGAAGTCAAATTGTCCCTGTTTGCAGATGACATGATTGTATATGTAGAAAACCCCATTGTCTCAGCTCAAAATCTCCTTAAGCTGATAAGCAACTTCAGCAAAATCTCAGGATACAAAATCAATGTGCAAAAATCACAAGCATTCTTATACACCAATAACAGACAAACAGAGATTCAAATAATGAGTGAACTCCCATTCACAATTGCTTCAAAGAGAATAAAATACCTAGGAATCCAACTTACAAGGGACGTGAAGGACCTCTTCAAGGAGAAATACAAATCACTGCTCAATGAAATAAAAGAGGATACAAACAAATGGAAGAACATTCCATGCTCATAGGTAGGAAGAATCAATATCATGAAAATGGCCATACTGCCCAAGGTAATTTATAGATTCAATGCCATCCCCATCAAGCTACCAATGACTTTCTTCACAGAATTGGAAAAAACTACTTTAAAGTTCATATGGAACCAAAAAAGAGCCTGCATTGCCAAGTCAATCCTAAGCCAAAAGAACAAAGCTAGAGACATCAGGCTACCTGACTTTAAACTATACTACAAGGCTGCAGTAGACAAAACAGCATGGTACTGATACCAAAATAGAGATATAGACCAATGGAACAGAACAGAGCCCTCAGAAATAATGCTGCATATCTACAACCATCTGATCTTTGACAAACCTGACAAAAACAAGCAATGGGGAAAGGATTCCCTATTTAATAAATGGTGCTGGGAAAATTGGCTAGCCATATGTAGAAAGCTGAAACTGGATCCCTTCCTTACACCTCATACAAAAATTAATTCGAGATGGATTAAAGACTTAAATGTTAGACCTAAAACCATAAAAACCCTAGAAGAAAACCTAGGCAATACCATTCAGGACATAGGCATGGGCAAGGACTTCATGTCTAAAACACCAAAAGCAATGACAACAAAAGCCAAAATTGACAAATGGGATCTAATTAAACTGAAGAGCTTCTGCACAGCAAAAGAAACTACCATCAGAGTGAACAGGCAACCTACAGAATGGGAGAAAGTTTTTGCAATCTAGTCATCTGACAAAGGGCTAATATCCAGAATCTACAATGAAGTCAAACAAATTTACAAGAAAAAAACAAACAACCCCATCAAAAAGTGGGCGAAGGATATGAACAGACACTTCTCAAAAGAAGACACTTATGCAGCCAAAAGACACATGAAAAAATGCTCATCATCACTGGCCATCAGAGAAATGCAAATCAAAATCACAATGAGATACCATCTCACACCAGTTAGAATGGCGATCATTAAAAAGTTAGGAAACGACAGGTGCTGGAGAGGATGTGGAGAAATAGGAACACTTTTACACTGTTGGTGGGACTGTAAACTAGTTCAACCATTGTGGAAGTCAATGTGGCGATTCCTCAAGGATCTAGAACTAGAAATACCATTTGACCCAGCCATCCCATTACTGGGTATATACCCAAAGGATTATAAATCATGCTGCTATAAAGACACATGCACACGTATGTTTACTGCGGCACTATTCAGAATAGCCAAGACTTGGAACCAACCCAAATGTCCAACAATGATCGACTGGATTATGAAAATGTGGCATATATACACCATGGAGTACTATGCAGCCATAAAAGTGATGAGTTCATGTCCTTTGTAGAGACATGGATGAAGCTGGAAACCATCCTCCTCAGCAAACTGTCGCAAGGACAAAAAACCAAACACCGCATGTTGTCACTCATAGGTGGGAATTGAACAATGAGAACACATGGACACAGGAAGGGGAACATCACACACTGGGGCCTGTTGTGGGGTGGGAGGAGGGGGGAGGGATAGCATTTGGAGATATACCTAATGTTAAATGACGAGTTACTAGGTGCAGCACACCAATATGGCACAGGTATACATATGAACTAACCTGCACGTTGTGCACATGTACCCTAAAAGTTAAAGTATATATATAAAAAAAGAAATATCTGAGACTGGATAATTTATAAAGAAAAGAAGTTTAATTGACTTATGGTTCTGTAGGCTTCTAGGGAAGCTTCAGGAAGCTTAAGATACTGGCAGAAGGTGAATGGGTAGCAGGCACATCACATGGCAAAAGTAGGAGCAAGTGATGTGTTGGGGAGAGGGAGGTGCCACATGGTTTTAAAGCACTAAGCCATGAGGGATCTGCCCTCATGATCCAAATACCTCCCACCAGGTCCCGCTTCCAGCATTGGAGATTACAATTCAACATGAGATTAGGGCGGAGACATATATCCAAACTATATCAACAACCAACTGTGCACTTCTTCCATTTGCATTTACCTGTTTAACCATGTATCACCAATGGGTGATGGGCATGGGGAATCAGAAGTATGCTTCCAATTGGGTATATCACAGAGAGTTACACAAGTCTTTAAAAATAATAAATCCTATCTGATCATATTTCTTTCACTATGCAACAACTTTTTGTTGAGAGTAAATGGTTTAGGGCTATTAATAAACCAAGGCTAAGGCCTTCTCCCACATCTCCTACCTGTTTACGCTGAGCTTCAAGCCTAACTGTAGTTGGTGTTACCATTGTAGAAGTATTCTCTTATTTTAAATAGGGTTTCTCTAAAATTTTGTTTGTGATCCTTTCTACTTTCTATTCCTTATTGCTTAATCAGGATTCTTCTCTGCTGATAGCATTTTTAGCAGCTTTTATGCATTCATGTACATGTGCTTACACACACACACACACACACACACACACACACAGACACGTGCACATAATTCCATTGGCAAAGCGAGGAGGTGGTTGGCAGTCTGACATCCTGATACAGCCCTTCTTACACAACTTTTTACTGGAATAGAATGTCCTGGCGAAACAAGTATTTGTGGGCAGGACCAGAAACCAAACATCAAACTAGAGTACAATTACACATCTTTGATGGGGATTTTATTGGAGTCACAGTTGCTGTTTGCATGCTATTAGTAATAGGCTGTCTGTATCTCATTCCCTGCTATATCCTTAAAATTTGTAAAATACTATTAAAATATTGGAATGAAAGTAAGTCTAATAAATGAGCAACCTTATCAGAGTAACTTTTTGATAATGAAGAAAATAATGAAATTTCCTTTAATTCCTGGTGCCAATGAAGACACATTTTTTTTCTAATGGTGATCTTTTTATTTTTATTTTTACATATTTAGGAGGTACAAATGCAGATTTCTTACTTGCATATATTGCATAGTGGTGAAGTCTGCTCTTTTAGTATATCCATTATGTGAGTAGTGAACCTGACCACACTCTCACCTTTTGTAATCCCCAATGTCTGTTATTCCACTCTGTACATCAATGTGTAGCCATTGTTTAGCTCCCACTTATAAGTGAGAACATGCAGTATTTGACTGTCTCTGAGTTATTTCACTTATAATGGCCTTAATTATATCCATGTGGCTGCATAAGACATGAGTTTACTTTTTTCAATGCCTGTGTTGTATTCCATGGTAGATGTGTGCACACACACACACACACACACCATATTTTCTTTATCCAATCCTGTGTTGATGGACACTTAGGTTGATTTCATATCTTTGTTATTATGGATAGTGCTACAACAGAGATATGAATGCAGCTGTTGTTTTGGTATAACAATAGGGTATAATTTCCCCGGTGTATGCTTTTATTGACTTAGTCAAAGATCAGTTGGCTGTAGGTATGTGGCTTTATTCCTCAGTTCTCCATTCTGTTCCATTGATCTATATGTCTGTTTTGTGCTAGTACCATGCTATTTTGGTTATGATAGCCTTGTAGTATAATTTGAAGTTAGGTTATGTGATGCCTCTAGCTTTGTTCTTTTTGCTTAGGATTGTTTTGGCTATTAGGGCTCTTTTTTAAATATACTTTAAGTTCTGAGATACGTGTGCAGAATGTGCAGGTTTGTTACGTAGGTATACCTGTGCCATGGTGGTTTGCTACACCCATCAACTCATCATCTACATTAGGTATTTCTCCTAATGCTATCCCTTCCGTAGCCCCCCACCCCACAACAGGCCCCGGTGTGTGATGTTCCCCTCCCTGTGCCCATATGTTCTCATTATTCAACTCCCACTTACGAGTGAGAACATGGGGTGTTTGGTTTTCTGTCCTTGTGATAGTTTGCTGAGAATGATGGTTTCCAGCTTCATCCATGTCCCTGCAGAGGACATGAACTCATTCTTTTTTATGGCTGCATAGTATTCCATGGTGTATATGTGCCACATTGCCTTTATCCAGTCTTCATTGATGGACATTTGGGTTGGTTCTGGGTCTTTGCTATTGTGAACAGTGCTGCAGTAAACATATGTGTGCATGTGTCTTTATAGTAGCATGATTTATAATCCTTTGGGTATATACTCAGTAATGGGATTGCTGGGTCAAATGGTATTTCTAGTTCTAGATCCTTGAGGAATCACCACACTGTCTTCCACAATGGCTGAAATAATTTACACCCCCACCAATGGTGTAAAAGTGTTCCTATTTCTCCACATCCTCTCCAGGATCTGTTGTTTCCTGACTTTTTAATGACTGCCATTCTAACTGGCGTGAGATGGTATCTCATTGTGGTTTTGATTTGCCTGTCTCTAATGACCAGTGATGGTGAGCTTTTTTTATACGTTTGTTGGCAATATAAATGTCTTCTTATGAAATGTCTTCTTATGAAAAGTGTCTGCTCAATTTTTGATGGGGTTGTTTGTTTCTTTCTTGTAAATTTGTTTAAGTCCCTTGTAGATTCTGGATATTAACCCTTTGTCAGATGAATAGATTGCAATAATTTTCTCCTATTCTGTAGGTTGCCTGTTCACTCTGATGATAGTTTCTTTTGGTGTGCAGAAGCTCTTTAGTTTAATTAGACCCCATTTGTCAATTTTGGCTTTTGTTGCCATTGCTTTTGGTGTTTTAGTCATGAAGTCTTTGCCCATGCCTATGTCCTGAATGGTATTGCCTAGGTTCTCTTCTCAGATTTTTATGGTTTTAGGTCTTACATTTAAATCTTTAATGCACCTTGAGTTAATTTTTGTATAAGGTGTAAGGAAGGGGGTCCAGTTTCAGTTTTCTGCATATGGCTAGCCAGTTTTCCCAACACCATTTATTAAATAGGGAATCCTTTCCCCATTTCTTGTTTTTGTCAGGTTTGTAAAAGATCAGATGGTTGTAGATGTGTGGTGTTATTTCTGAGGCCTCTGTTCTGTTCCATTGGTCTACATACCTGTTTTGGTACCAGTACCATGCTGTTTTGGTTACTATAGCCTTGTGGTATGGTTTGAAGTCAGGGAGCGTGATGCCTCCAGCTTTGTTCTTTTTGCTTCAGATCGTCTTGGCTATACGGGCTCTCTTTTGGTTCCATATGAAATTTAAAGTAGTGTTTTTCTAACTCTGTGAAGGAAGCCAGTGGTAGCTTGATGGGAATAGCATTGAATCTATAAATTACTTTGGGCAGTATAGCCATTTTCATGGTATTGATTCTTCCTATTCGTGAGCATGGAATGTTTTTCCATCTGTTTGTGTCCTCTCTTATTTCCTTGAGCAGTGGTTTGTAGTCCTCCTTGAAGAGGTCCTTCACATCCCTTGTACCTTATATTCCTAGGTATTTTATTCTCTTTGTAGCAATTGTGAATAGGAGTTTGCTCATTATTTGGCTCTCAGTTTGTCTATTATTGTGCATAGGAATGCTTGTGATTTTTGCACATTGATTTTGTATCCAGAGACTTTGCTAAAGTTGCTTATCAGCTTAAGGAGTTTTGGGACTGAGACGATGGGGTTTTTTTAATATACAATCATGTCATCTGCAAACCGAGGTAATTGACTTCTTCTCTTCCTATTTGAATACCTTTTATTTCTTTCTCTTGCCTGATTGCCTTGGCCAGAATTTCCAATACTATGTTGAACAGGAGGGGTGAGAGGGCATCCTTGTCTTGTGCTAGTTTTCAAAGGGAATGCTTCCAGTTTTTGCCCATTCAGTATGATATTGGCTGTGGGTTTGTCATAAATAGCTCTTATTATTTTGAGATAGGTTCCATCAGTACCTAGTTTATTGAGTGTTTTTAGCATGAAAGGGTGTTTAATTTTATTGAAGGCCTTTTCTGCATCTATTGAGATAATCATGTGGTTTTTGTCATTGGTTTTGTTTATGTAATGGATTACAGTTATTGATTTGCATATGATGAACCAGCCTTGCGTCCCAGGGATGAAGCCAACTGGATCATGGTGGATAAGCTTTTTGATGTGCTGCTGGATTCGGTTTGCCAGTATTTTATTGGGGATTTTCACATTGATATTCAGCAGGGATATTGGCCTGAAATTTTCTTTTTTTGTGTGTGTCTCCACCAGGTTTTGATATCAGGATGATACTGGTCTCATAAAATGAGTTAGGGAGGAGTTCCTCTTTTTCTGTTGTTTGGAATAGTTTCAGAAGGAATGGTCCAGCTCCTTTTTGTACCTCTGGTAGAATTCAACCGTGAATCCGTTTGGTCCTGGGCTTTTTTGGTTGGTAATTACTGCCTCAATTTCAGAACTTCTTATTGGTCCATTCAGGGATTCGACTTCTTCCTGGTTTAGTCTTGGGTGGGTATATGTGTCCAGGAATTTATCCATTTTGTCTAGATCTTGTAGTTTATTTGCATGGGTTATTTATAGTATTCTCTGATGGTAGTTTGTATTTCTGTGGGAGCAGTGGTGATCTCCCCTTTATGATTTGTTATTGTGTCTATTTGATTCTTGTCTCTTTTCTTCTTTACTTGTTTGGCTGGCAGTCTATATATTTTGTTAATCTTTACAGAAAACCAGCTCTTGGATTCATTGAGGTTTTGAAGGGTTTTTTGTGTCTCTATCTCCTTCAGTTCTGCTGTGATCTTACTTATTTCTTGTCTTCTGCTCGCTTTTGAATTTGTTTGCTCTTGCTTCTCTAGTTCTTTTAATTGTGATGTTAGGGTGTTGATTTTAGATCTTCCCCACTTTCTCTTTTGGGCATTTAGTGCTATAAATTTTCCCCTAACCACTGCTTTAGCTGTGTCCCAGAGATTCTGATACATTCTGTCTTTGTTCTTGTTGGTTTCAAAGAACTTATTTATTTCTGCCTTAATTTTGTTACTTACCCCGTAGTCATTCAGTAGCAAGTTGTTCAGTTTCCATGTAGTTGTGTGGTTTTGAGTGAGTTTCTTAATCCTGAGTTCTAATTTGATTGCCCTGTGGTCTGAGAGACTGTTATGATTTCTGTTTTGCATTTGCTGAGGAGTGTTTTACTTCCAATTATGTGGTTGATTTTAGAATAAGTGCTATGTGATTCTGAGAAGAATGTATATTCTGTTGATTTCGGGTGGAGTGTTCTCTAGATGTCTGTTAGTTCTGTTTGGTCTGGAGCTGAGTTAAAGTCCTGAATATCCTTGTTAATTCTCTGTCTTGTTCATCTGTCTAATATTGACAGTGCGGTGTTAAAGTCTCCCACTATTATTGTGTGGGAGTCTAAGTCTCCTTGTATGTCTCTAAGAACTTGCTTTATGAATCTGAGTGCTCTTGTATTGGGTGCGTATATATTTAGGATAGTTAGCTCTTCTTGCTGTATTGATCCCTTTACCATTATGTAATGCCCTTCTTTGTCTTTTTTTGATGTTTGTTGGTGTAAAGTCTGTTTTATCAGAGACCAGGATTACAACCCTGTTTTTTTTGTTTTTTTTTTTTTTTTTTTTTGCTTTCCATTTGCTTTGTAAATATTCCTCCATCCATTATTTTGAACCTGTGTGTGTCTTTACATGTGAAATGGGTCTCCTGAATACAGCACACCAATAGTTCTTGACTCTTTATCCAATTTGCCAATCTGTGCCTTTTAATTGGGGCATTTAACCTGTTTACATTTAAAGTTAATATTGTTATGTATGAATTTCATCCTGTCATTATGATAACTGGTTATTTTGCCTATTAGTTGATGCAGTTTCTTCATAATGTCAATGGTCTTTACATTTTGGTTTGCATTTGCAGTGGCTGGTACCAGTTTTTCCTTTCCATATTTAGTGCTTCCTTCAGGAGCTCTTGTAAGGCAGGCCTGGTGGTGACAAAATCTCTCAGTATTTGCTTGTCTATAAAGGATTTTATGTTTCCTTTGCTTATGATGCCTAGTTTGGCTGGATATGAAATTCTGGGTTGATAATTATTGTCTTTAATAATATTGAATATTGGCCCCCACTGTCTTCTGGCTTGTAGGGTTTCTGCAGAGAGATATGCTGTTAGGCTGATGGGCTTCCCTTTGTGGGTAACCTGACTTTTCTTTCTAGCTACCTCTAACATTTTTCCTTCATTTCAACCTTGGTGAATCTGACAATTATGTGTCTTGGGGTTGCTCTTCTCAAGGAGTATCTTTGTCGTGTTCTCCATATTTCCTGAATTTGAATGTTGGCCTGTCTTGCTAGGAGAAGTTCTCCTGGATAATATCCCGAAGTGTGTTTTCCAACTTGGTTCCATTCTCCCTGTCACTTTTAGGTACACCAATCAAACATAGATTTGGTCTTTTCACATAGTCTTATATTTCTTTGAGGCTTTGTTAGTTCCTTTTCATTTTTTTTTCTCCATTCTTGTCTTCACACTTCATTTCATTACGTTGATCTTGAACCTGTGATATCCTTTTTTCTGATTGATCCATTTGGCTACTGATAGTTGTGTATGCTTCACGAAGTTCTTGTGCTGTGTTTTTCAGGTCCATCAGGTCATTTATGTTCTTCTCTAAACTGGTTATTCTAGTTAGCAATTCCTCTAACCTTTTATCAAGGTTCTTAGTTTCCTTGTGTTAGGTTAGAACATGCTCCTTTAGCTCAGAGCAGTTTGTTATTACCTACCTTCTGAAGCCCGATTCTGTCCATTTGTCAAACTCATTCTCCATCCAGTTTTGTTTCCTTGCTGGCGAGGAGTTGTGATCCTTTGGAGGAGAAGAGGGATTCTGGTTTTTGGAATTTTCAGCCTTTTTGAGCTGGTTTTTCCTCATCTTAGTGGATTTGTCTGCCTTTGGTTTTTGCTGTCGGTGACCTTCGGATGGAGTTTTTGCATGCTTTTTCGTTTTGTTGATGTTGATACAGTTGCTTTCTGTTTGTTAGTTTTCCTTCTAACAGTCAGGTCCCTCTTCTGCAGGTCTCCTGGAGTTTTCTGGGATTCCACTCCAGACCCTGTTTGCCTAGGTATCACCAGCAGAGGCTGCAGAACAGCAAAGATTGCTGGCTGCTCCTTCCTCTGGAAGCTTTGTCCCAGAGGGACATCTGCCAGATGCCAGCCGGAGCTCTTGTATATGAGGCGTCTGTCGACCCCTGCTGGGAGATGTCTCCCTGTCAGGATGCATGGGGGTCAGGTACCCCCTTGAGGAGGCAGTCTGTCCCTTAGCAGAGCTCGAGTGCTGTGTTGGGAGATCTGCTGCTCTCTTCAGAGCTGGCAGGCAGGAACGTTTAAGTCCACTGAAGCTGTGCCCACAGCTGCCCCGCTTCCCCCAGGTACTCTATCCCAGGGAGATGGGAGTTTTATCTATAAGCCCCTGACTGGGGCTGCTGCCTTTCTTTCAGAGATGCCCTGCCCAGAGAGGAGGAATCAAGAGAGGCAGTCTGGCTACAGTGGCTTTGCTGAACTGCAGTGGGCTCTGCCCAGTCTGAACTTCCTGGAGGCTTTGTTTACACTGTGAGGGGAAAACCGCCTTCTCAAGCCTCAGTAATGGCAGACATCTCTCCCCCCACCAAGCTTGAGCATCCCAGGTTGACTTCAGACTGCTGTGCTGGCAGCAAGAATTTCAAGCCAGTGGATCTTAGCTTGCTGGGCTCCATGGGGGTGGGATCTTCTGAGCAAGACCACTTGGCTCCCTGGCTTCAGGCCCCTTTCCAGGGGAGTGAACAGTTCTGTCTTGCTGTGTTCCAGGTGCCACTGGGGTATGAAAAAAACTCCTGCAGATAGCTTGGTGTCTGCCCAAATGGCCGCCTAGTTTTGTGCTTGAAACTCAGGGCCCTTGTGATGTAGGCATCCAAGGGAATCTCCTGGTCTGGGTTGTGAAGACTGTGGGAAAAGCGTAGTATCTGTGCCGGATAGCACCATCCCTCACGTCAGGTCCCTCATGGCTTCCCTTGGTTTGGAGAGGGAGTTCCCTGACCCCTTGTGCTTCCCGGGTGAGGCGATGACCCACTCTGCTTCTGCTCACCCTCTGTGGGCTGTACCCACTGTCTAACCAGCCCCAGTGAGATGAACCAGGTACCTCAGTTGGAAATGCAGAAATAACCCACCTTCTGCATTGGTCTTGCTGGGAGCTGCAGACTGGAGCTGTTCCTATTCAGCCATCTTGCCAGGAATCCTCTATTTTTGTTTTATATGAATTTTGGGATTGTTTTTTCTAACTCTTTGAAAAATGACATCGGTAATTTGATAGAGATTGCATTGAATCTGTAGATTGCTTTGGGCAATATGGTCATTTTAACGATATTAATCCTTCCAATTCATGATCATTGGATATTTTTCCAATAGTTTATCTCATCTACAATTTCTTTCATCAGTGTTTTGTAGTTCTACCTATAGATCTTTCCATCTTTCGTTAAATATATTCCTAGTGTTTTTTTTTATAACTATTGTAAATTGGATAGCCTTCTTGATTTTGCCCTCAGGTAGATTATTATGGGTGTATGGAAATGCTGCTGATTTGTGTACATTAATTTTGCATCCTGAAACTTTACTGAATTTATCAAATCTAAGTGTTTTTTGGTGGATTCTTTAGGATTTTCTAGATAGAAGAATATATCATCAGTGAGCAGGGGTAATTTAACTTCCTGTTTGCCAATTAAGATACCTGTTATTTTTTCCTCTTGCCTGATTGCTTTGTCAAGGACTTCCAGTACTGTGTTGAATAAAAGTGGCAAAAAATGGACGTCCTTTTCTTGTTCCAATTCTTAGAATGCTTTCAACTTTTCTTCATTAAGTATAATGTTGGGTTTGTCATATAGGCCCTTTACTATGTTGAGGCCTCTTCCTTCTCTGCCTAGTTCTTTGAGGATTTTTATCATGATGGTATACTGAATTTTACCAAATGCCTTCTCTGCATCTATTGAGATGATCTTATGGTTTTTGTCCTTAATTCTGTTTATGTGATATATCATGTTTGTTGATTTACATATGTTGAACCATCCTTGCATTCCTGCAGTAAATCTCAACTGATTATAGTGTATTATCTTTTTGATGTGCTGTTGGATTCTATTTGCTAGCATTTTGTTGAGCATAACCATGTTATCATTGTGAGATCTTCTTCCTTAGGAATGACATAATAAATAGTAACTTTTATTATCAAAGAGAAATAAATATTTAAATATTTTATATTTAAAATATTCACATTATGTCTAATAATTTACACCTCTCAGAAATATTGAATCTTTCTTTTATGAGAGAAAATAGTAATTTTCCTATTTGATATCATTATTACAGGTAACATTTACCTGAGCCTTTATTATATGCCAGGTAGTTTAAGCTCATTTCATGTATTAATACTCATTTAATTTCTATAAAATGTTATAAGGTATGAATTTTTATCCTGATTTTGTGTGAATGTATTACATTTCACATATTTAGTATATCTGGCATATGTGTTTTACACAATATATTTACGTAAGATATAGAAATGAAGTATGTTTATAATTATATGAATTAAAGTCGAAGTGTTAGAGGTTTTTGCTTTCCAATTACTCAAAAATGTAGATAAAAGATTTGATATTTTGGCATGTAGGCTTTATGATATTTTCCACTATTTTCTTCTTCTCTTAATATCAGGCCCCCAACTATCCCATTGTTCCTGATGTTCAAATTTGAAGTCAGTCTAAACTACTTAATAATATGTACATAACAAGTAATATAAATGGTGTTCTAGTCTTCAAGTGACATACATCTGTTTGTATCTTATAACTTTTTATATTCTAATGCACATATACTTTTAAAAAATGGATAGATGTGGAATTTTATGTTTGAATTCCCTCGTCTTATTACTGTCAATTATAAACACTATAGATTATGCCTAAAACAGAGGCTATTCTTGTTCAGAAACTGTCTTTTGTTCTTCATATACTAACCAAGTCTCACTGCGATACAGATCTCACTGCATGGTATAGTCAAAATAAGCCCCTGGGGCCAAGGATGACAGCAGGATAAGTTCTCAAATCCTGGACTTGCTGTATATAATATCATGCTGTTTTGTCATTGTTTCCTAATGTAAAATAATGTGATCTTTTAATAAAGGAACAGGGTATGTTGTAGAGGGTTAGACTTTAGGAGATTGATACAGGGGTCGGTAGATGCTTACTCCCTGTTTCTTCTACTCCCTCAGTTAATTCAGACTGTCATTTCCATTTCTTCTGCCAACTTTCTTTTGTATTAAAGAGTTGAATTTTTCATTGGTATGCTTTCCTATATAGTTTGAATCACTTATTAATGCTGGAAGTTAACATTCTTTATTCTTCAAAATATGTGTGGCTTCTTTGAATAATTGCCATTTCAGTGATACTCCTCATACCTTCCAGTTTTGAAGGAGACTTTTGTTTAGAAGAGCATAGTATATTTTATACATATTAGTAACATGAAACCTGCTTTCTGTATTGATCATTGTACCTTGCTGCTCTGAAAAAGTATCATGTGCACTATTATACAAATTTTATTTTGTGTCTCAAATGAAAATACTACTTTAAGAGAGTTGGAATGTTTAAGATTTGAAATCCTAAGAAAAATTGGATTATTATATTCTTTTTAGTGTTATAAAGAAGTAATATGTGGTTTATATTAATATTTCACTGAATATTAGAATTTAGTTATTAAAAGTAGATCAAGGAAGAGTTATCCACTATATAAAATTTCTGACATTACTTCTCAAAAAATTTATTTTTAAAGGCAAATTTGAAGGAATATTGTTTATATTATTTATTCCTTTTAGAATGTCATAAAGATGAAATTCATAAAATGTGTTTCTCCAAGTTTAGAAAATGGGATAACTGTTAAAATGTGGAACTTTTAATCCTAAAATATTAAAGGTCAATTCTCTTGTGACTTACAGTGAAATAATAATCCAGGAGCCTATTACTGATGGAAGGGAACTTTCTTATCATTCAATAAGCATTTATGCAGGTTTCAGCCTTTTATACATTTTAGGTCCTTAGACAATAAAAGTAGATATCTAAGAACCACATATTTCAGATTGTCTCATTTAGATTTTAGTGGAGAATTTAAAAACAGAACAATAGTAATAATACTACAATGAAATTCAATAGTTTACCATTTTTAGAGTGCTTTCTTATATTAAATGCAATATAGGTGAAGGGTTAAGAGAGTGGGTTTGCATGAGAAATACTTGGATTTGTATCCTGACCATTGTGCAACTAATGGTAAACTCGGACTAGTTATTTAATCCCTCCAAGCTCCTGTGTTTTGCTCTGAAAAACTAGGTTAAAAAAAGTATCTACTCCATGTGGTTACTGTAAAGATAAATGAAATTAAGCATGTAATATGCTACATGGTCCCTGCACTTCAGTAAATCCCTAGTAAACATTAGCTATTTTAATTTTCTGAGCCTTACAACAATTTTGGAAGTAGACAAGAAAACGACTCTTTTTCCCATTTTATAGATGGAGGAGATGGAGGCTCAGAGGGATTATGTGGCATTTCCCAACAACATAGAATTGAATCAAAGTAAGAATCAGAAAAAAAAAAAAACACAAAAAACCCAGGACTTGTGATTTCCGGTCTACTATCTCAGTGGAGAAGATACATGAATTTATAAGAATTGAGAGAGACTTGACATAGGAAAAAACAGATGTAATTCAAGTTTCTGATTTTCACATACTTTTGAGATACAGAGATAGTTTATATTAGTATTAGCTATAAACTTGCCTTGAAATGATTCAAAGGAAGATAGGTTAGGATATGTCAGATATTCCCAGGTAAGAAGTCATATAATGCTTATGTAGTGTTGGTTAATAAATTCACATTTGTGTACTTCACCCTTTTATGCCTGGCCTATAGTTAACGCTTCTGCTTTTTTTCAACTTGAACAGAGTATTATTAATAATTTATTCATTAGATTAGGTGTTAAGATTATACTTTCCCAAACATCATCACCCTTTCGTAGAAGGTATTTTATAACAATATATGGTTTCAACTTATGGTTTTTATCTTTTCTAATGTTTCATCCATTCATTCTTCAAAACAGTCATTAATTCAAGCAGTCATTCAAACAAGTACTCACTATCCCTGAAGCTCCAAATATGTACAGGCAGAGTATCTGGCCTTAAGTAGCTCCTCAGTCTAGTAAAGAAGATAAACATGTAAACTAATAAATTTCTACTAAAGCAATAATATGCAACAGTAGAAGCAGGCATGAAGGATCCACAGAAAACCAGGATAGAAGTTAACACTGCCTTTTTTGGGCTCACAAGAGGATTCTTGAAAAAGATCTGAGCTGGTTTTTTGAGTGCAAATAAGAATTTATTAGGCCAAAAGGTCTGAATTTTCTTTCTTTCTTTTTTTTTTTTGATGTTCAATTAAAATTTTATTTATAGAATCATACAATCACTCAGTAAAACCACTCATTTAAAGTCGAACTGAAATAAATTCTTATTAATAAAATACCTATATTGAAAGTAATATATTGTAAGAACTCTACCTTAAATTGACCATGGGGATGAACTACAATGTCATAAAATATGAGCCAAAATGTTCACTCAATAATTTTAATTACATCACAATTAAGCCCAGAACTATGCCTTTTTTTGTGTAAGGCTGAATAAGGACAAAACTGATGAGAGAAAATTGCTTTCTAAAGCATCATTTACTGCAATAACTTACTTTATGCAATAATCAACATCACAAGACTGCAAATACTGAATAATTATGGTTATTTATGAATAGCATTTATTCACTCCTATATTCTGATAGGAGTGAAATTTTAAGACCAAAATAATAGCTGGGCATGGTGGCACATGCCTGTAATCCCAGCTACTTGGGAGGCTAAGGCAGAAGAATTGCTTGAACCCAGGAGGCGGAGGTTGCAGTGAGCCAAGATCGTGCCATTGCACTCCAGCCTGGGCAACAAGAGTGAAACTCTGTCTAAACAAACAAAAAAAAAAGACCAAAATAAGAGATTGCTGAATTTCATGTACCCATACTGAGAAAACAAAAACAAAAACAAACAAAAATTAAGATTTGGAAAAAGAATTAGATTCAAATTTTACCTATTTGTACCACACCTCTGGGCTGACTCACCTGAAAGATGTGCAATGCTTACCTGTCTTGCAGTCGTCATTAGGACTAAATTAATAAATGCAAGAAAACAACAAAGCTCCAGTAGGTACTTGGTAAATGGCAGCTATTAGATGTAGCCAGAATTCTTCATTAAAACTTTTTTCAGTCTTTCTGATAATCATTAAGTATTTACACAACGTAAGGTAGAATACTGTATTTTCCTGAATTTTCTTACTCTTACCTGCAAGTAACTAACTTACCTCTGTTTTGCATACATTTACTATATTGTTTCTTACTCTTTGTTCACCAAATTATTTTTCACATGCATTCACAACTGCTCAAATATATAATTTCTCAAAGCTTTCCTAATTCACAACCTTAAGATAGAATGTAATTTGCAAATTCTCAGACTGTCTACCTTTATACTAAGTTGTGGCTGTTGTAGGAACATTTTTCTTGTAAACAATACAATACTACTTTTGAAAATGTCTTTGAAATATGGGATTTATTTTGCTATATTTGAGTTATTTTGAAAGTCTTTTTTAAAAAGACATAATAGTATCCTGGACTTAAAATTCATTACAAATTGCTTTAGAAGAAAAATTCTATAAAATATGATTAAACTGTGATACAATAATTCCCTAAATATGGTACTGTTTAGAGGAGATAATAAGTTACCAGAACTTGCTTATGTTGTTTTATTATGTATAGTCCAATGTGAGGGCATTTCTGTGTTACATGAATCAACATAATTATACTTTTCTTACAAAATAGGAATCACATTTACTCTTAAAAATCACAAGATTATTTTAGCTCCTTTTGTTTCAAAACATTTGTTTTTTAGGTGGATTAAAAATTTTACTAACTCAGCTTATTTTGAAATATCTTATTTGTATACCCATTAAGATTGCACCTCTCTTAAGATGGAAATTTAGGTCAAATTACACCTTGAATTTAACTTTACTACAGAAAATAACTGTGCCATCTTTTAAAACTGCATTCTAAATTTTAAACACAATAGATCAAAGTACATCTTATTTAAATAAATACTCTGGAATGAAGTCTCAATTATTTTCTCACAAACGTTCTTAAAATAGTCACTGTTCTCAATATAAAATGTGAGGTTTAGCTTTATTATTTTAAAGAAAGATGAAAAGTTGTTTATTTTAAAATTTTAATGATTGTGCTTTCAAATTATGGAAATTCTCCTTTGGGGACATATTTATTTGAATTATATGTGACATTATTTTTATTTCTTAAGGCTATGATTAAAAGTTTCATGGATGTCTACCAACTTGCAAGCACTAGAATCACGACATTAGAGAAGGAAATGACATCTCATCGAAGTCACATTGCGGCCTTGAAATCAGAACTTCACACAGCTTGTTTACGTGAAAATGCAAGTTTACAATCAGTAAGTCCTTGTCTAAGAATATTTTTATAACTTTTTGAATCTTGGGTTACATTTACATTTATGTTTTTAGTGTTCATAAGATCATTTGCCAATATATGTAATTTAGGGTAAATGATCAATCAAGTGACATAAAATTATTTGTGTGGAGAAAAATTTGAAAGAAGAAAAGCAATTTTTTCATTGTATTATGTATAAAGATATGCATATTGTTATCAATGCTAAAACACTACATCAAGATTCCTTTGTGTTTGGCAGTGCAGCTGACAGTTGGATTTGGCAGTATGCATAGTTAAAGCTTGCAACTGTCTGAAGATTCAGTGTGTCCCATTAAGACAGAATATTATTAATTATGCATATAACCAAAATGGTAATTAGAACATGTGATTATTCTCTGTAGAAAACTAGACTTATCCATAATACATGCCTAACTAAAGATGCATGTTGTGATTCATCTATATGATTAAAATTCAGTTTCAGCAGCTATTTTCATGTCTTAAAATTTTAGCCCATGATGAAGTTTGGGCTCACTTAACACTAAAAAAAAAAATTTCTCTACTTGAAGTATATGTTTGGGGAGTTTTAAAAAATGAATGTATTGTGACATAAAGGAATAAGTAAACATTTAAACTTTCCCTCAAAAGGCTGATATGTCAACAATAGATTCAGAAGGTTATCAATAATTGGAATGTCTTTTTAATTTTTTTTTTGGTTTGATTACAGTGACTTATAAAGAAAAACAGTATCATTTTGCTATTCCGCTCTTGACCCACTTCAAATGCTGCATTCAACAGAAAAAGAGTTAGCATTAAAACAAATAGATACATGGCTGTGATCTGATTCCTCACCTTCTGGTCTTGGCTCAAGTGCCAGCATCCAAATAAATCCTTTGTAACCAGGGTATTCAAAATCACAACCATCAACCCTCCCTGCCCCATGAAAAACTCTCTGTCTCTCTTTTGCCCCATATTTCCTGTCTACCTTCCACCTTTCTTATTTTATTTTTTTCCCTTTAGCAGTTATCATCAAACTGACATATGGTGCATTTTATTTATTTGCATATTGTTTGTTTGCTCCTTCCTCAGTAGAATGTAGGTTCCATAAAGAAAGGCAGTTTTCAGTGTTTGCTTCATTGCTGTTAAGACTTTCCAGTTCCAAGAGCAGTCTGGCTTATAGTAGGTGCTCAATATTTATTGAGTGAAAAGTACGAGTAATTTATCCAGTAAATGTAAAAAGACAGTTATTTGGGACCAGAGTTGTAAGTTCAGTTTTTAAAATGACTTTGTTAATTTCTTAATGAGAGATTAGTAAATTTGACCTCCAACAAGAGAAATTAAAATGAAGAGGAAACTTTTTAAAATTTTGGAGTATTTGGAATTTATTCTAGCCTTTTTCATATTTCTTCTTGCTATCTCTGATTTGATTGGTTAATTTTACATTATACTGTTTAAGTTGTATCAGCTTTGTTGGGTCGTACTATTATTACTTTTTACTGTTACTTAATATGAAAACAATTACTTGTATTTTAAGAAGACCAAACTTGGTAAGGTGAGGTTGTTTCTCCGTGGGTTCAAAAAATTTTTACCAATTCTTATGCTACTGATATCTTAATGAAAGTGTGTTTAATATACTTCACAATCATACCAAAACTCTACTTTTCAACATTTTTCCCCTTTGAACATATCTACAGGATACATTCATCATTTCATTTAGAAGAGGTGGTTCACTTGGTAGTGATTCTTCATCTATAGAATGCGAAACATTCCCCCAGGTGATTCTGATGTATCCTTTTAGGAGAATGCTGCCCAATTCCGTGTCTCGACAGGATGTGTGCTCTCCTGTCTTTTCCCTTAGTTGAGAATCACTGTTTTAAAAATAATAAACTTGTGTAATGGTTTTTATTTTTTAAAGATATTTGTATATGCATTTACTAACTTGAACTTTTTAAGAACTCTCTAAAGGTAGTAGAAAAACAAACCTTGGTCTTTGTATTTCATAGATGAGAGGCAATATTGTTTGGTGGGTAAGAGCATGGGCTTTGGAGGTATATCCATTAGGAATACTATCAAGTGTAAATAACAGAATATTTGACTAGCACAATTTAAAAAATAGAGGAGTGCACATATCTCTTTGACCTACTGATTTCATTTCCTTTGGATATATACCCAGTTGTGGGATTGCTGGATCACATGATAGTTCTAGTTTTAATGTTTTGAGGAAACTTCATACTGTTTTCCATGACTGTACTAATTTACATTTCTACAACCAGCATGTGCAAAGATTCCTTTTTCTCCACATCTTCACCAACACTTATCTTTTGTTTTTTGTTAACAGCCATTGTAACAGGAGTGAGGTGATATCTCATTGTGGTTTTCATTTGCATTTCCCCGAAGATTAGTGATATTGAGCATTTTTTCATATACAAGTCCATTTGTATGTCTTCTTTTGAGAAATGTCTATTTAGGTCTTTTGCCCATTTTAAAAATCAAGTTATTTGTTTTCTTGCTATTCTTAGAGGTCCTTACATATTTGGGATATTAATCCCTGTCACATGTATAGCTTACAAATATTTTCTCCCATCCTGTAGGTTGTCTCTTCACTGTGCTGATTGTTTCCTTTGCTGTGCAGGGCTTTTTAGTTTGATTTAATCTCATTTGTCTGTTTTTGGTTGTATTGCATATAATTTTTAAGATCATATCCCAAAAAATCATTGCCAAGAACAATGGCATGGAGTTCCCCCATGCTTTCTTCTAGTAGTTTCAGAGTTGTGATATCTGTGCTCCTATGTTTATCACAGCACTGTTCACAATAGCCAAGATATATAATCAGCCTAAGTGTCCATCAATGGATGGATGGATGAAGGAAATATGGTATATATACATAATAAATACTATTCAGTCATAAAAAAGAACAAAATCTTGTCATTTACGACAACATGGATGAATCTGTAGGACATTATGTTAAATGAAATAAGCCAGGCATAGACAAATACTGCATCTCACTCATATGTAGAATCTAAACAAGTAATCTCATAGTAGAGAACAGATTGGTGGTTACCAGAGGATGGAGTGGATAGGGGAGAGAGAACAATGGGGAGTTGTTGGTCAGAGAATATATAATTACAGTTAGGTAGGAGAAATAAGTTCTAGATCTCTATTGTACAACATGGTGACTATAGTTAATAAAGACGTATTCTTGAAAAGTGCAAAGAGTGAATTTTAAGGGTTCCTACCATAAAAACGATACCTATGTGAGGTATTACATTTGTTAATAGCTAGATCTAACAATTTTACAATGTATGTATACTTGAAAACATGTTGTACATGATAAATACATGCAATTTCATCTTTCAATTAAAAAGTAGAGTACTTTTTTTCTCACATTACAGGAAGTCTAGAAGTAGGTGGTTATTGTTATTAGTTTAGTGGCTCAACTTTTCTGTAATTTCTCTGCTTACTCCCTCATTGTCATAAGATTGCAGCCCAGATCTAGAATTTGTAGTAACATTCAAGTCAGAAGGATGGGATAGCCCAACAACAGCTTATATATATATGTGTTACTCAGTTATATATGTTCCTTCAAAGGCATGTATATAGATATATAGATATAGGTATGTAGACAGATCTCTATACACACCTTAAAAGGCTTTTCCTTTTAAAAACATATATTTAATATTTATATATTTCAAAGAAGGGAAAATCTTCTAAAGAAGCTCCAAACAGGTTTCTGCTTATGTTCCAATAGCTGGAAATGGGTCATGTGGCCACACGTAGCTGAAATAAGTTAAGGGACAAGGGAGTTAGGCAGGAGTGGATATTGTGTTAACCAGTTAATAGTGTGTGCCATAGAAGTCAAATAAGTTTGGATTCAGATTCTAGTTCTGTCAGTTGCTAACTATGTGGCTTGCATGTCAGGGCTTTCATCTGTAAAATGGGGATAATGATATTGCTACCTAATAGAGATGTTGGGCAGTCTAGTGAGAAGTGTTAAAGTACTTAGGACCTTGCCTCACACTTAGTGAAAAAAAAAAAAAAGTCAGCTATTATTCTAATCATCATTATCTTGATAGAAAGTCATTGGATTATACCACAGGAAAAGATTATTTACTAATCTAACACTTTCAACTACAAATTTCATCATTTTATCCTGCTTCCTACTATAGCCTTGAGCATGTAACTCCTCTTCTTTGATCACCATTAGCATATTCCAGTGACTGAGCTCTCTGCTCCTTTCTGCAGCCTGTTTTCCTCTCCTTTCATTGATACATTCTTAAAAAGTAATCTATACTTGCTTCTGTATACTCACTTTCCATTTATTCTTGAGCTTTCCTACCATCTGACTTTTGAGTCTGTCATTCTGCTGAGACTATTTTTCAAAAGTCACCAATAATTTTATGCTTGCTCTATCCATTAGTTCCTTTCCATCCCTTTCAATTTTTATGCAACATCAGGTCTTCAGCTACTCCTTTCTTCTTTAAACACTCATCTCGTTTGTTTCACATGTCTGCTTTTCCTTTGTTGACTCCCAGGCCTCTGCTTACTTGTGCTCTGCCTTCTTTGTATTATTAATTCTTTTCTTTATCTATTAATTCAAAATTTATTAAGCATGTGCTTTTTGGTGGGCACAGTTCTGTTCTTGGAGATATCATATGAACCAAAACAGACAATCCTTGTTCTCATAAACTTAAAATCTAGAAGTGGAATTATTTTTCATATAATCACACTAAATAATGTGTAATTACTAACCAAGACAATGCACTGAAAGGAAAGAACTTGACTGATTATGAGTTTTTTAAACAATGGGGCTGTCCTAGACTAGGGTATGAGTAAAACATTTTCAGAGTCAGTGATGCTTGAGCTAGTGTCTGAAGATTGGGTAGGAATTATCCAATGATGCAAAAGAACAGTGATCTAGATCAGGAAAAGGGGAGTGGTGACTTCTACAAAGTTTCTGTGATGGAAAGAAGAAACTGAGAAAGACCAGTGTGGCTGGCGGAAGAAAGCAAAGGCGAGAGAGGTCTAATATAAGAATGGTCTGGAGAAAAGGGCAGAGGTCAGACTTTGTTCTTTTTCCTAAGAGCAAAGGAAAACTCACTGAAAAATTTTAAAGGAGGAATGAGCTCAGATTTGCATTTTAAAAAAGATCACTTTGGCTACAGTGTGAGGAACCAGCTAGACATGAAGAACGAGAGAAAATGGTGTGCCTGGGACAATTCCTAGTTTTTTGCTTTTGGAAATGGATCAATGATCTCATTTACTGATAAAGAAAACAGTGGAATGGGGAGAATATTATGAATTTAGTTTTGAGTATGTTGAGTTTGAGTTTCCCTTAATCTAATGTTTTGGAATGTTAATATCCACTGACATAGATGGTTTGAGCATCAGGGACATATAGGTAGTACTTTGTACCATCACCTCTGAAAAGCACTGAATGTGTGCTCATTTCCTTTCCTTTGGAACTCACACATCTCTGTGTTCCTTATTGCATAGACCATTTTCTACCTGTATTTAACAATATAGAAATAATCATTAAGTGGACATTATTTGAGATATGGAGACAGAGGTGAATAAGACATGATCTCTGCCCTTGTGAGTTCCTCTTCTAGCTGGGGAAACAGAGACATAAGCCAATCACAAAAATAGGCATATAAAAAATCTGTGGATGCGCAAATGAGAGAAGAGTACATTCTAACATTGTCAGAAGAAAGTGCTGAGAAGATAATGTATGTGTAGGAGTCTCTGAAGATTGTATAGCAATTTGACACCTTGTAAAGTGGGAAGAGCAATCAAAATATATATTTTATGTTGACTTGGGTCTTATGGATAGTACATATGTTTAATGAATGAAATTATCATTTTGTATAATAGGAAATGTATTGTTATTTTAGTTCCATTCCCCTTCTTAATTAAAGCCACCCAACTCACCCAAACAGCCTGTACCCAGTGAGCCCAAGACTGCTTGCAATAGTCATTCCAAACCTTACCTTCCTCAGTTCCCAATCCATTCTTGCACCATCCAATTCCAGCTTTTTACTTTATAATCTGATTTGATTCCACTTCTGACCATTTTGTTCTTGATGCTCTTTCTTGATCTCTCTCATATTTATTTTGGCTACTCTCAAAACTATTAACCAGCTGCCATTTTCCCCTTCTCACAGAAGGCTTTAGAATCAGACGGGCCTGGATGTACATTCTGACACTGTTACTCATTAGCCATTAAAACACTCTAATCATCAGTTTTGATATTTGTAATAAGTAGATGAAAATTCCCACATTGTTGGGTTGTTATGAGGACGAAACAAAGACAGTGTCTGGCATATTAGTAGGTGATCAATAAATATTCTCTTATCTTTGTGTAAAAAGATTTTCTGATATATATATTTCCTACAGCTAAGCTATACTATAATTTTAAGAAATATAAGTTAACTATGAGGAAATCTTTTTATTTTTAGGCAAAAGAACTAAAACAACCCTTATATCAGTGCTTTTAGCATATAATAAGTACTGTATTACCGTTACCTGTTGTTGTTATGACTTATTTAATGAATCAAGGCAGCCAGTATGTACTCATTACTATCCTATCCAGCAATTTCACCAGATACAAAATAAATATTCATTATTTATCAAAAACATATGTCATGTCATTGTAATGCATATAAAGAGATTGATCATATTGTAGACATGAATAATTATCTTTAAAAACTATCCATCTTTAGGTAACATTTTCAGTTTTTTTAGCAACACAATAATAATGCTGGAGTTCATGTAAGATTTCTCATCAATTGTACACTTGCCAGTACTTTAACTTTTCCAGTATGTTGGTCTTTGGCCCATTAACTTAGGACTGCTCCAGAGCTTTTATCTTGAGTTATAATAACTAGAAAGGGCTTTGAGTAAAGAGCTTTTGAGTTCCATACAGCCCAGTAGAGAACAGTACAGCAGTCACAACCAATTACTTGTGGGTGTTTGGAGACCAGCACACCCACAGCTATGGAGAAACATGATACTTCAGTCTTGAAACACAGAATGCCAAACCCAAATACTTTGCTGTGAGTTATGATGCTGCAAACTATGGTATTGATTTGCTTCATTTCCACTGTATGTTTAAGCAGTATGTTTTTAATTTTATAGGACTTTATTTATGAGTAAATAATAAATTACAGCTCAGAGGACCATTCCATTAGTGTCTTTGCGGGAGAAATATCTTTGCATCATTGTTCAGATTATGTCAGATTTGATACTTGTCAGGTGGTATTATATTGTTAATAAAAGTGAATTGTTTAGATATTTTGGTTCAGTTAAGATGAAAAAAAAAGATCCTCTTTCTCTTAAGTTCCAAAATAACATTTCACCACATTTATTTTAATTATACTTTATGGATAGCAGAGGGATCATTTGTTAATATTAGTGTTGTGTAGATAGAGAAACTGACACAGAATTCAAGTATTTTTCTCCAGGTAAGTTGCTTCCACAAACATTCATATACCTTATCTTAGTTGATTATTGATATTCATTATTGAGTTTTTAGCTCTTTAAGAATATTTTTTTGAAACAGCTGTTAGCCTTGACAATTTGTTGAGAGAGGCTATACAGTGCACTTCAGTGGTATAAAGTACAGATTCTGGAGTTCAACTCCCTGGCTTTTAATTAGAAACCAATCAGATTACAAGCCAAGACCTCTGATTCCCTGTCAGGTGCTTTCCGATGAGACTGCAATGTGGAATAAGACAAATCTTTACCATCATGGCACTTCAGATATAGTGGAGAATACAACCATTGTACAAGTAATTAAAAGAGGGCTGTTAAAGTACAAGCATAGGGTGCTTTCAGAGCATGTAACTGAGGGACTTCACTTGGGCTGTGGTGAGGAAAGGCCTGCTTGGGGAATTGAAGTCTCAGTTGAAAAAAATGAAGATTAAGTCGGAGTTGGCATGAGAAAGCATGGCAAGCTCAAGGGATTGAAAGATGTCTAGCATGGTTGAAGCAGAGTGGATTAGATGGAGAATTGTGAGAGATGACACTGGAGAAGGGGCCAGCTGTGTGGCATATAAGCTGTGATAAATTGCACTGTTTGAGAAACTCTCACTGTAATATCTCTGACAACTACATTACAAAATATTTACTCCTTTTACTTTATTTTCCTTACTCCAAATTTCATTTTTTTCCTATTCTCAAAATTCACCTGCATTTTATGTCATAACAGTGCTCATTTTACCCTTTTGCTAAATACTTCTTAGTTAGATTTTCATTAAATTCTCTCATTTTTATTGTGACTGCCAGCTCTGGCTTTTGGATACTAATAGAGCTGAATAAGGAAAACATAAAATATCAAAAACTGGACAGCTCAGTCAACATGCAAACATATTTTTTTTTGATCCTTGGCATATATTTCCAAACTTTTAAAGGTTTCTCATATTCTAGAAACTCAAGAGTTGTTTGTATAGGAAACAGGGGCCTGGAGTTATTAATGCGTATTCCAATGGCCTCATACCTTCTTTCTAGAATTTTGTTTTATGTAATGCAGTTTAAGAAGATGCACTTTCATCATGGTGACTAACCCAAATCCTGATAGTGACTTTTGTTACATGATATAAATTTTATATTTATATAAATATAAGTATACATTCATATAATATAAAACATATTAGATATATATTATTTTGCATATCAGTATAAACATTAATATACATTTATATAGTTCTATTCCACAGTGATGAAGTTTTACAAGGATGGAGCAAGAAGTGACAGAATTAAAATTTCAAAGTGATCAGTGTAATTGATTAGTAATTAAGTTGCAGAAAATATGGATAGTAACTGGCAACGTAATGCTCTCATTATTCCTATTAGTTTTTCAAAGAATGGCAACAACTAAATATGCTTCTGAGTGTCTCCCCTACTATTTTATCTTTTTTTACCAAATTGAGTTCTTAACGGGTTTCAATTACCTATTAAACATCTGCACTTTGATTTTCTGCAAAAGCCTGAAATTCGCTGAGGTCCCAAACTGAACACTTTTTTCAACACTTCTGTGCCCTGTTTTTCCTAATTCTCCTTTGCCTGCATTGCTTGTCTCTGAAATAACTGTCCACCTTGCAGCCCAAGGAAGATTCCTTAACTTTTGTTCCACTTTCCCTCTACCACCAATATTTAATCTATTGCTAAGCCTTACTGTTTCTACCACCACAGATCTCTTAGACCCATCCTCTTATTTCTATCTGTGTGGTCACATGACCATTTTCCTGGGCTATTGCAATGGTCTTCCAATAAGTTTTCTCATATCTAGTCTTTTTTCTTCTATTCACCCTGCCATATTAGTGCCAGAGTTATCCTTCCAAAACACAGATATGGTCAAGTCATGGCATTACTGAAAACATTTTCAAACTTTTAAAGATTTCTCATATTCTAGAAACTCAAGAGTTGTTTTTTCTCTACAGTTTCCCCATAATAAAGTATGAGTTTTTTACCATTGACATTCTGGCATATTCTGACTCTTCTGGTTTTTTTCACCATTGTTCAATTGGCAGAAGAAGTAAGAGTTCCTTCGTTCTGATCATTTATCACTGTATTTACATGTCTGGGTTCTGTATAGTAGTCTGACTTATATAACCAATTAGTTGTGTATGTATTAGCATATTGTGAGACTTTGAGGTGATGTCTTAGTCATATTTATAATCCATTATAATGATCTGACTTTAATAAATGCTGCTTGATTTGAATTGAAATTAATAAGAAGATCACTCATTTCATAATATTTGTTCAATCTATACTTGTTATTGGACCTATACTTTGCACAAACCATGATTCCCTCCGAATTTTTCTTTAATTTCCATCAAACTTTTTTATATTATTCTGTATTAGCACTTAATGAAAATGAGTAGAATAATTTACATATTCTATATATGGTAAAATTTTAAGTAAATACTTTTAAATAATATACATTGGATGTTTCTTCTCACAACTTTTCCTAAAAAAAAAAAAAGACAACACAAAATTATTTGCGACAAAGAAGAAAATTCTTTTCAACATACCACTTAAATGATTTTCTCAGATATTTTGGCACCCCTACCTCTGTGTGTTTATGTAGAGGTAGACATACATAGACATAAAATAACAATCATAATACCTTTTACTTACATGGTATATACTCAGTAAGTGTTTGTTAGTGACAATGATATACCAAGTTAAAATGAACTCTACTTAGGCCTAGCAAAAAGTAAGAGTTTATGTTATTTCAGAAATGGAGGTCTAATTTACATAAATCAGTAGAAAGTTTGTTTTCAAAAATGTGTTTCCTTGAAGTCTTCCCTCACACTATATACAGAAATTAACTAAAAATGAATCAAAGACCTATTTATAAGAGCTAAAACTATAAAATTCTTTTTAAAAATTATGTTTTGAACTGACACATTATAATTGCACATATATCTGGGGTATAATTTGATGTTTTAATGCATATTTATGTTGTATAATGATCCAGTCAGGGTAGTTAGTGTATCCATAATCTCATGCATTTATCATTTATTTGTGGTGAGAACATTCAAAGCCTCTCTTCTAGCTATTTTCTAATATACAACATTTTACTGTTAACCATAGTCACATCCATGCAATAAACATTGGAGTGCAGCTATCTCTTTGACCTACTGATTCCATTTCCTTTGGATATATACCCAGTAGTGGTATTTCTGGGTCATATTGTAGTTCTATTTTTAACATTTTGAGGAAACTCCATACCGTTTTCCATTAATAGCTGTACTACTTTACAACCCTACCAACAGTGTGTAAATGTTCCCTTTTCTCCACATCCTTACCAACATTTGTTTTCTTTTGCCTTTTTGGTAATAATGATTCTAACTGAAATGAGGTGATATCTCATTGTGGTTTTGATTTGCATTTCCGTGATGATTAGTGATGTTGAGCATTTTTTCATATGCCTGTTATCTACTTGTATGTCTTCTTTTGAGAAATGTCTATTCAGGTCTTTTGCCTATTTTTAAATTGGGTTCTTTCTTTTTTTTTTTTTTTTTTTGCTGTTGTGTTGTTTGAGTTCCTTATATATTCTGGATATTAACCCTTTGAGAGGTGTATAGTTTACATATATTTTCTGCCATTCTGTAGGTTGTCTCTTTACTCTGTCCATCATTTCCTTTGCTGTGCAAAAGCTGTTTAGTTTGATGTAATCACATTTGTCCATTTTTGTTTTTGTTGCCTGTGCTTTTGAGGTCTTACTCAAAAAACTCTTGCCCAACCCAATATCATGAAGCATTTCTCCTATGTTTTCTTCTAGTGCTATCATAGCTTTGCATTTTACATTTAAGCCTATTACCTATTTTGAGTTGATTTTTGGATATGGTAAGAGGTAGGGGGTCTAATGCCATTCTTTTACATGTGGATATTTAGTTTTCCCGATGCCATTTATTGAAGAGATTGTCCTCTCCCCAGTGTGTGTGCTTAGCACCTTAGGTGTATGACTTTATTTCTGGGTTCTCTGTTCTGTTGCATTGGTTTATGTGTCTGTTTTTATGCCAGTACCATGCTGTTTTGCTTACTATAGTTTTGTAGTATATTTTGAAGTCAGGTAGTATGATGCCTGTGGCTGTGTTTTATTTGCTCAGGATTGTTTTGGCTATTCAGGGTTTTTGTGTGTGTATGTGGTTTCACATGTATTTTAGGACTTTTTTTTCTATTTCTGTGAAGAATGTCATTGGTCTTTTGATAGGGACTGCATTACATCTATAGGTCGCTTTGGGCAGTATGGCCATTTTAACAATATTAATTCTTCCAATCCATGAACATGAGATATCTTTTCATTTATTTGTATCCTCTTCACTTTATTTTATTAAAATTTTATAGTGTTCAGTATAGAGATTTTTCACATCTTTGGTCACATTGCTTCATAGATATCTTACTTTTTTATAGCTATTTTAAATGGAATTGTTTTCTTTATTTCTTTTTCAGATAGTTGACTATTTGAACATAAAAATGCTGCTGATTTTTTATATTGATATTATATCCTGAAACTTTACTGAATTCATTTATTACTTGTAACAATTTTTTTGGTGCAGTTTTTGGGGTTTTCTGTGTATAAGATCATGTTTTCTGCAAACAGAGACAACTTGACATCCTCCTTTCCAATTTAGATACCTTTCGTTTCTTTCTTTTGCAGGATTGCTCTGGCTAGGACTTCCAGTACTATGTTGAATAGAAGTGGCGAATGTGGGTGTCCTCGTTTTCTTCCTGATTTTAGGGGAAAAACATCTTTTCCCCATGCAGTATGATGTTGGTTATGGGTTTCCCATAGGCCTTTATTGTTCTGAGGTACATACCTACTATTCCTCACTTGTTGAGAGCTTTTATCATGATAGATGTTGAATTTTGTCATCCTTTTTCTGTGTCTATTGAAATGATCATATTTTGTCTTTATGTTAATGTGGTATATCACAGTTATGGATTTGTGTATATTAAACCATCCTTGCATCCCCATGATGAATTCCACTTGATCACAGTGAATAATCTGTTTAATGTGCTGTTGAGTTTTGTTTGATAGTATCTTGTTGAGAAAGTTTGCCTCTATGTTCATCAGGGATATTGGCCTGTAGTTTTTTTTGTCTGCGTGTCCTTGTGCAATTTTGGAGTCAGGATAATGCTGACCTCATAAACTGAATTTAAAAGTATTTTCTCCTCTTCAATTTTCTGGAATAGTTTGAGTAGAATTTTTATTTCTTCTTCTTTGAATGTTAGATAGATTTCAGCAGTAAAGCCATCAGGTCCTGAACTTTTCTTTGACGGAAGATGTTTAATTAAGATGTTCAATTTCCTCACTTGTTTTTGGTCTGTTCAGATTTTCTGTTTCTTCATAATTTAATCTTGGAAGGTTATGATCCTTTATATTTCTGTGGTATCAATTGTGATGTCTTCTTTTTAATCTCTGATATTATTTATTTTTTCTTTCTTTTTCTTAGTCTTGCTAAAGGTTTGTCAATTTTGGTTACTTTTCCAAAAAACGAATGCTTCAGTTTGTTAATCTTTTAAATTATTTTTCTTAGTCTCTACTTCTAAAAATTATTTCCATCCTTCTACCAATTCTGGGCTTAGTTTGTTCTTGTTTTTCTAGTTCCTGGAGGTGTATCATTAGGTTGTTTATTAGAAATCTTTCTTCTTTTTTAATGTAGGTGCTATAAGCTTCCCTGCAAGAATGGCTTTTGCTGTGTCTCGTAGATTTTGGTACGATATGTTTCCATTCTCATTTGTCTCAGGAAATTTAAAATGTCCCTCTTAATTTTCTTTAACCCTTACCGTGCACTATATACAAAAATTAAGTCAAAATGGATTAAAAACCTACATAAAGGATCTAAAACTATAAAATGTTTAGTAAAACACATACCAATAAATCTTCATGAGCTTGGATTTGGCAATGGATTCTTATGGATTCTTAGATATGACACCAAAAGGATAAGTGACAAAAGAAAAATAATAAATTGGACTTCTTCAAAATTAAAAGCATGGAAAGACTCTATCGAGACAGTGAAAAGACAACCCATAGAATGGGGGAAAATATTTATAATTATATATCTGATTAATCTCTGATATCCATACTATACAAAGAACTCTTACAACTCAACAACAAAAAGACAATCTAATTTTTAAAAAATCACAGAGGACTTGAACAGCTAATTCTCCATAGAAGATATGCAAATGCTTTGGGAGGCTGAGGCAGGAGGATCACTTGAGGCCAGGGAGACCACCCTGGGTAATGTAGTGAGACCTCATCTCTACGAAAACTAAAAAAGTTTAACTGGGTGTGGTGGTATGTGCTTGTAGTCCTGACTACATGAGAGGCCAAGGTGAGAGGACTGCTTGAGCCCAGGAGTTGAAGGCTGCAGTGAGCTATGATCATGCCACTGCACTCCAGCCTGGGCAACAGTGTGAGACCCTGTCTCAAAAAAAAAAAAAAAAAAGAAAGAAAGAAAAGAAAAAAAGAAAAGGAAATGCAAATGAAAACCACAGAGAGATACCACTTTACACCCATTAGGATGGTCATAATTAAAGGAAGATAACAAGCATTGCAAGGATATGGAGAAATTGGAACCCCTATACATTGCTGGTGGGAATGTAAAGTAGTAAACCACTGTGGAAAATGATTCCTCAATAAGTTAAACTTGGAGTTACCATATGACCCAGCAAATTTACTCCTGCATATGTACCTAAAAGAATTGAAAACAGGTATTCATACAAATAAATACTTGTTACAAATGTTTATAGCAGCACTATTTACAAAGCCAAAAGGTAGAAACAACCCAAAGTCCATCAGTTGATGAATAGGTAAATGCCATACAGCCAAACCATGGACTAATAATAAAATTCAGCAATAAGAAGGGATGAAGCACTGATACGTATTACAACATGGATGCACTGTGAAATCGTTATGCTAAATGAAAGAAGCCAGACACAAAAGGCCACATTTGTATGATTCCATTTTATATGAAATATCCAGAATAGGCAAATCCATGGAGACAAGAAAGCACATTAGTGATTGACAGAGGCTAGGGGGAGGAGAGGATGGAGAGTGACTGCTTAATGCATATGGAATTTCATTCTGGGGTGATGAAAAAGTTCTGGAACTACATGGTGGTGATGGTGGCACAATGTGAGTGTTTCTCATGCCATTGAATTGTACACTTTAAAATTGCAAAACTAGTAAATTTTATGTGTATTTTATCTCATTAAAAAATATTTCTTTGAGTTCTTGGGTGGTGTAGGATAGGCAGGTAGATTGTTGCTTACACAGGATGGCAATATGTTGTAGTGGAAAGAGCATGACAGAGACTCAGAGGAAATTTGGGTTCTAGAGCAAACTTTGCTACTGACTCACCTCAAAGCTTTGGGAAATAAATTGTGCTATCTCCCTGGGTCTTGGTTTTCCTGGCTGTAAAATGAAGGGTTGCTATTTGATGAAATCAAAATTCCCTGTCAGCTTTAAAATTCTTCAACTGAAGTTACAAATACTGATTTTGAATCCAAGATTCTAACTATGTTTTGTCTTGTTCCTGTGTCAGTTTACAACAATAGAATAAGTGTTTCTAAATTTATAATAAAATTATATGTTGAATTTGGTTATATTAACATATAATGTAAATGTAAGTCATTTACAAATGTATACCAGTTATGTGAATCTCACAATGTGACTTGTAACTAGGTAGTCAATAAATTCCCAAAGTAATAAAAAAATGTATTCGCGTATTTGTAAGGAGTATTTCCTTTTTTTATGCAACATTTTTTGATACTTAATATGTTAGGAATGTGAACTTTTAACTCATCAGACTATTGTAACATATTTGAAAATTATAGTAATTTGATTAAAATGTTGCCTATAAGGCAAAAGGCTTAGTTAATAGAATCCATATGTAATTAAAATGCAGAACTAAATGTAATCAGACTCCAGTGACTAGTGCCTTCATATTGATAGTTTTACAATGGCCTCTGGGGTTGAAAGTTTAAATGTTACAGAATGTAACAACCTTGCAGAAAACAACTTAGGCTGGCCATTTAGCTGTTTGAAAGTCATCAACATAGTTACTTGATAAGACGTGACTGTCACATTCTACATTCTCATCATTTTATGAATAGGTACTGTTGGCAGGTGATAGAAGCACAAGACTAGTGTGCCAGTGGAGGACTATGCTCTGCAGCACTGTTATATAAACAGACCCAGATGAAGGTCCCTGCTAGAAGCCAAGCCACGGCCTTCTTTTCTTTTTTCTTTCTTAATAACAGAGTTGCTTAATTTGGGTGAATTCATTTGAATCATATGAAAGTTATAGACACAACACTATGCACTAAGCCACAAAAAAAAGTTAAAAATTTTTTCCTGAACTTAAAAAAATTATTTTCTCTGGACAGTTTTAAGAGTTGACATCCTGTGTTAGAGTTCTCTAATCATCACCCGCACAATTTACAATCAGAACACACAGAGAGCCAGTTCAGACCAGCTCATCTGTTGATCTTGGCAGAGACTCTTCATCTCACTCTGTGCAGCTGCCACTTGAGAGTTGAGGGGACTCAGCAGAGAGCGAGAGGAGGGTGGGATGCAAGGCTGGTCAAGGCATGAACACTTGGGCCTGCTCCATTTCAACAGTTGTATGTTGCTTAAAAAAATAGTCTTTTTTATTATACTGCCTCCCTACCTCCCCTTAACCTGAAATTAAACGAGGACCTCTCATGAGCCACTGCGCTCCAGGCATAAGAAATTGTAATGTCTGGCTTCCAGAAACTGTCCCGTCAAAATGTGCTTCTGATTAGGTGGCTTAATTACAGCTGTGAAAACAATGTTGATTTAGGCCTCAAGATTCCAGGGCATGTCAGCCGTTATTAGCTAACCTTGGACTGAATCCATCATTTTAAAACTCTGTACCACTAAAGTCACCCTGTTTGACAACTTTTTATTTAGGTGGAAAGATTGCCAGAAGCAACATATTTTATGCAAAATATTGTTCAGTGCACAATTTCAACTGCAGCACCATTAGTGGACATTAAAGAGATAGTTAACTTTGCACTTTATCAAGAACAAGGAAGTGCTGTTTGTAAAAACAGTAAGTTTTGAATAGTATTTTTAAAGAGTTGACTGACATAAGAATTAATTTTAATTCCTTTAATTCAGTTTTATTTCAAATCCAGCATGTTGGTTTAACCACCCAATTTTATTACACCTAAATTTTCCTGACAGTTTCATTTGCTGTTAGGAAATAAAATTGCAATTTTTTTCAACATGGGAAATAATGGCTAGTTTAAAAAATGTTGTGTTTGAAACTTCCTTTCCCTCAAGCTGGTTCAGACACAACCTCAGTTTACTTTTGGAAGGAAATGAACCTCATTAAATAGTTTTTAATATTTTAATATAAGTAAATTTTTTTCATAGTGAGAAAGCTTATTAGACTCATGTATTTACACCTTCCAGAGAAGTAAAAGTTGTAATAATTAGATGATTCCAATACTTTAGAATTTTCTATACAATTGTCACTGGTATAAATATCATAACTATATATTGTAAGTAGTTCCAATTCCATTGTATTTTAGATGTCTAAAATCCCCCTTATATACTATGAATACTTTTTTGTCAGCAGTTTTAAAGTAGACATTATTTTAAAAGGCATTACTAAAAAAGCACACTGGGGAGTTGAACAACAAACATAAAGAGTCATAATTCTCATTATAATTTTGGAATAAAGTTTTGCTTGAAAATGCAGAATTTATGCCAAGCTTAATACCTAAGAGAGAGAGCTAAATGATTTCTTTAAAATGAAACCTCCCACACCCAAGACGTTAAATACAGTGATGTGGGTGGTCAAGGCACATCTTTTTCTACTGGGTAAACTCATTGAGTATTTAACTCCCTCACTGTGAATCATGTATGGACAAGGAAGCTTTTGTCCAAGTTCAGTTAAGAGTTAATACATAGATAATTAATTGTGAGGAATGGATGGGTTTAGAGATGGGTTGGTAATACAGTATGTATGTCTTGAAAGGGAAAGATGAGCAACTGATTCAAAATAGAGAACAAATTAGTAATCCCGTAGTCTAAATAATATCAGGAACACCTAATTGCCAGATACTGAAGAGACACTTTACACCTGTATCTACCTCATCTATTATTTAATTTAATCTTTATACCAGTCTTATGAGGGAAATGTTATTTCCTCATATTGCAGATGAGGCATCTCAGTCCCAGAGAGAATATGTAATTTGCTCAATACTGTGCTGTTTGGGTCTAGATTGGAACCCTTATCTGTGTGTCCAAAACCCACACTCTAAACTAAAGATTGGAATAGATTTTCTTTTTGAAAATGAATTCCAGGTTATGAAATAGTGGGGAAAAATTAAGAATGATCAAGTTTACATGGAGTATGCCTTACTCTGTGCATACACTATTAATAGAGAAGAGCATTTAAGCTTAAATAAAAGTTTTACAGTTTTCTATGAAGAAAAACCTAATTTTTTTTTCTTTTAAAAAATGACTGTATATAAAGACTGACAAATTCACTGGGTCTATTTTAAGGGCTTTTACCTAGAACAAAAGGGTCTTTCTCTTTCCTTTTGAAGTTACTTTATGCACAGAGAATTGAAAGTGTACATCCTTCCATGTTAGACTGGTTTGAAGTTTGGATATATTGCGTTTGTTCTTAAGATTCTATGTTAGCTGAGAAATTGGGAAGAAATAGCTGTCTTTCCCAGAACTTTGGCTTAGGGCATACTTCGATAGAATCTGAATTCAGCTTATTCTTTTGGATATTCTTTTGTTCTCAATGTTTGCCTGACACCAATTGGAAAGATACTCTTCCAGAATGTAAGGGGCCAGCTAAGGTTACAGGACTTTATTTTTCTAGTCTCTACCACTTTATTTTTGATGAGTTCTAACTGAAAATATGAATTTGTTTGAAAAAAAATGCCATATGGATTGTATACACAATAGATTTTATTTAATTTTTTCATGATAAAATGATTGCTTTGATACATCATTTTGTGGTGACTTATGACTTAATTTTTCACAATCTTTTATTAAATAACATATTAATATTATAGATTCTTATGATTATAATTATGTACACCCTAGCTGGTTTTGCCTCTTCTTGATAATATAACCTTTTTTTTTTTGAGAAAAGAAAATGGCCCAAGAAGGAGTTTTGAAGAATTATATCTACACCTATTTATGTCTATATACTGTGTCTAAATAGATAATATCCATATAGGCATAAATATTCTCACTATTTCATGGTATTATACTATTTTGGCTATGGAGTAATCACTTTTTAATATCTTAGTTCATGTACTTATATATCCTGATTCATATTTATTTGCATACAGAATCCTCCAGTTGTAGAAATATGGTATTTATCCTACACAGGTAAAAAAAAGAAAAGAAAACCCTGCAGAATATTTAAAGTCAGATTATTGAAACAATTCAACTTTTATAATCACATAGTTTGTTTTCTTAATGGCACTGCTAATAAAGGACATCAGGTATATATAATGCTTCTTAGCAGTGATTCAAAAGAGTTTAAGTTGGTCACCATTTCAATAACGAAAGTGCATGAAAAAGTATAGGGTGGTTATTTATTAGAAGCAGCCATTAAATAAGTCTCACAGTCTTGTTTATCTCTATCTCATATGGATACCTCAGGCTGGGAGTGGGAGAGGCCTAGAGAACAGAATTTTTACTTCCACCACTTCCCTGAGCAGAATAACTTTACTTTTATGTCATTTAGAAATTAAATTTTGGCCAGTGATGGTGAGCATTTTTACATGTGTTTTTTGGCTGCATAAATGTCTTCTTTTGAGAAGTGTCTGTTCATGTCCTTCGCCCACTTTTTGATGGGGTTGTTTGTTTTTTTCTTGTAAATTTGTTGGAGTTCATTGTAGATTCTGGATATTAGCCCTTTGTCAGATGAGTAGGTTGCGAAAATTTTCTCCCATTTTGTAGGTTGCCTGTTCACTCTGATGGTAGTTTCCTTTGCTGTGCAGAAGCTCTTTAGTTTAATTAGATCCCATTTGTCAATTTTGGCTTTTGTTGCCGTTGCTTTTGGTGTTTTAGACATGAAGTCCTTGCCCATGCCTGTGTCCTGAATGGTAATGCCTAGGTTTTCTTCTAGGGTTTTTATGGTTTTAGGTCTAACATTTAAGTCTTTAATCCATCTTGAATTGATTTTTGTATAAGGTGTAAGGAATGGATCCAGTTTCAGCTTTCTACATACGGCTAGCCAGTTTTCCCAGCACCATTTATTAAATAGGGAATCCTTTCCCCATTTCTTGTTTTTGTCAGGTTTGTCAAAGATCAGATAGTTGTAGATATGTGGCATTACTGGCCATCAGAGAAATGCAAATCAAAACCACAATGAGATACCATCTCACACCAGTTAGAATGGCAATCATTAAAAAGTCAGGAAACAACAGGTGCTGGAGAGGATGTGGAGAAATAGGAACACTTTTACACTGTTGGTGGGACTGTAAACTAGTTCAACCCTTGTGGAAGTCAGTGTGGCGATTCCTCAGGGATCTAGAACTAGAAATTGCATTCGACCCAGCCATCCCATTACTGGGTATATACCCAAAGGACTATAAATCATGCTGCTATAAAGACACATGCACACGTATGTTTATTGCAGCATTATTCACAATAGCAAAGACTTGGAACCAACCCAAATGTCCAACAATGATCGACTGGATTAAGAAAATGTGGCACATATACACCATGGAATACTATGCAGCCATAAAAAATGATGAGTTCATGTCCTTTGTAGGGACATGGATGAAATTGGAAATCATCATTCTCAGTAAACTATCGCAAGAACAAAAAATCAAACACCGCATGTTCTCACTCATAGGTGGGAACTGAACAATGAGAACACATGGACACAGGAAGGGGAACATCACACTTCGGGGACTGTTGTGGGGTGGGGGGTGGGGGGAGGGGGGAGGGATAGCATTGGGAGATATACCTAATGCTAGATGACGAGTTACTGGGTGCAGCGCACCAGCATGGCACATGTATACATATGTAACTTACCTGCACATTGCACACATGTACCATAAAACGTAAAGTATAATAATAAAAATAATAATAATAATAATATAATAATAAAGCATCTACAAAAAAAAATTAAATTTTGGAATAAGATTTCATGTAATAAATGCATTCTGCTACTTAAAAATTTGGAAGCTGTAGTCCACCCTGGAATAACTGATCTGTTAAATAAGTAGTTATTTGAGACACCCCGGAACAACTGATCTGTCAAAAAAGTAGTTAAGTATGTCATAAAGTATCAATTACATACTCAAGGCAAAAAATAATCAAAAAAGAAGGATAATTTCGTGATAACTTCTACACTTTGTAAAATTATTTTATTTGTTTCATGACTGCTTGAAAGCTTGAAAATTTAAGACTTGTTTTTGTTTTTTCCAACAAAAATACTTTTGCTTTACTCAATGCGTACACTCTTTTTGGCACTACTTGGTACAAATCTTGATTATTGATGCCACACAACTTTATATCATTTGTTTAGTAGAGAAAAGTAATACACATAATTTTGCTAAAAGTGTAAAATTATCTTTGAAATAATGAAATATATGTAAGTATATGTTTTACAGTCTATATTTCGTATTTGACCTTTATAAACTTAATGAATAAAGACTTTTCATAGTAATATACTGAAGCATGGATTTCCCACCCATAGTATTTGATCTACCTGTAGAACTCAGAATCTTATCTAATTAAGCTGCAAGTCAGTTAAGATCATTTCTCTTTTTCAATGATTGAAGGGAATTTACCAGGGAAAGGAAGGACACTGGTAACTGACTTGACTTCTCAACTTCCCACATAAGGAAAGATATACACAGTAATTTCTTAATGGAAATAAGGGTTCGGTCCCTTTGCACAAAGTCAAACTTGCAGAGCAAATGTGGGAACCAACAAGGATATAAAAAGGTACTATCTATCAAACATCTTGTACTATTTGAGTACAATAAATAATTTTCTCTCTCCATCTCCCTCACCAGAAGTTATACGTATTCACTGTTACTATAGCTTTATCTCCTCAATATTTCTCCCCTTTATTTTTGAGGTACAGAGAAATTGAAGGGATATGCTCCTAATTTTGTGTGGTGGAAAGCAAACTGGACTGTGGAGTCAAGAGCTAAGACCTTGCCTCTAGTCCCAGCTACTCAGGAAGATCAGGAGAATTACTTGAACCTGCGAGTTCAAGAACAACCAAGGGCAACCTAGTGAGACCCTATCTCAACAAAACAAAACACAGAGTTAAGAAGTTAATCTTTGCACTGCCAACATTAGCTATATGATCTTGGGTGATTAACCTCTCTGGTAGTTCCCACGACTGTAAAAGGTGGAGATTGGACTAGACAATCTCTAAGGTGCCTTCTAGTACTAAACAAGTGTTTTCTCATTCACTTTATTATTATTATTTCTGTCATAGCCTTCCATGACACTTAAAGGTGTCCCTCTCAGGGCCTTGTGCCACCTAAGTGTTACCTCACCCAGCCAGCAGACTATTGCAGAGGATTCAGATCATTAACAACAGTAATAGCATATGTTTCAGTTTCTATTTTTTAGAATAACAAACAAAATGAGTATTTAAATATTTAAAGTTTTTCACCTCTGAAATTGAATATTTGGCAGTCTGGAATGCATAGAAAGTTAGTGTATTGGTGAATGGAGCTCACCGGTAGCGATTCAATACCTAGTTAACTTATTACTTTGTTTAACATTTCTGGACACTATTGCGATTTTAACCATTTTCAGTTTAAACTTGTTTTTATTCTTGTTCACATTTAATTTGCACCCATGATATACCATTGGATAGATAGGAAACCTTAAAAAAAACACTGAGTTTGAAATTCAATGATAATAAGGAATCTTAAAAAAGATAATTAGGGAAATTTACCTCAATCTTCAACAGATCCACAAGTTCCATTCATCTCATCAAAATTCTTATACCAATGCTTGGTATTTTTAATGTTTCAAAGCCAGTGTTAAGAAGAGAGAATTGTGATAACTATATTTAGATTGGCTGTACATTTATTGAAAATCAAGTGCTACAATATATAATTTGAAAGAAGTGCTAGACAGTAGCAGCCTGAAACCCTCTCTTTTAACTAGCCATTTAGAAACAGCATACACAATATTATAAAAAAGAAGACAATTCATTTTTAAGCATAAAATGCAAAGAACTAATATAAGGTTACCAGTTAAAAGGGCTACCGATCTATTAATTTGTTTTTTTAAATTGGTTTGTTTTTACTTAAATTCAGTTTTTATTATTTAAAAAAGCACACATTGACCACATTGCTTTTTAACATGTTCAGCCACATTTGAATTCTTTTTCTTTTTAAATATACCACGCTCTCCCCCATGAGCCTTTATGTATATGCTGATTTCTTGCTTGGAATAGTATTTTCAGCCTTTCACCTACTTGATTTTTTCCCAAGTTTTAAATCCCAAGTCTCTCCCCAAACATCCTCTTGTATAATTATAACATTAATTGTATCATATTACAATTGATTTTTAGTTGACTAATCCTATTCTAGAAGTGCTATGTGAGTAGGAGATTGCTCTATTCCTAGATGTCACCACGATACCTAATACTGGTGGATGAGGAATAGTTTGCTAAAAATTCCTTTATAAATTCCAAATTATGTGGCTCAAGTTAAAGTTCATAAGTCTATTTGGAAGTTCAGATATCAAAAAGCAATGGCTGTAATTTGTCTTCCATCTCTATGGGTCCAGAATTTCTTTATTAATAAGGTCGTCTGGTATGTCAGATTATTACTGAAAATGTCATGTTTCTGTGGTCTCCCTGCCCCTTTCTTAAGGGAAGGAGAAAGGAAAGGAGATAAATTGCGTTGTGTGGGTTGTATTTGAATCGTTCACCTGAGATCAGGAATTGTGTCTTGTTTTTACTTTATTCAGTGCCTACCATGCTATTGGAGTACAATAAATAAGTAATAATGGTGAGGAATATACTAGTAGACAATCTGTAGCCCTTAAAAATAATGCAAAGAATGGAAGAAATATTCTTTTAAGTTCTAAGTTCAGGTAAAGAGAGTGCTTTGGGATATGTTTTTGAGTTTAGTAGGAATCATAATTTCTGCAACCAATTGTCCTTATGTGTTGACATTCCATATCCTTAAGAAGAAAATACTGAATTATTGTGCTTTCCCAGAAGAAATATAGAGAAAGATATAGGGTATTATAGAAATTTTAAACTATGACCAAATGCTCTTACAACATTAATAGCAAGGTAGAATGGTAAGTTAAAAAAAAGAAAAAGAAAAAGAAACAAAGCAATTCAGGAGGCAGATGGTAAGAATGTCAGCCCACCTGAGAATAGCTCTGAACTCTGAGCTTTAACTGCTGAACCCAAACCAAGCTGTATAAGGAGATGGGTCCTGAGTTAAACTGCTGGCTGTCTTGTCAGCTTTATTTGATGTTACTTTTCCCTTTGAAGATTTTGTGTTTCATATCAAGTTCATGGCAACATAAGAATGGTTCTATATTACATGTGTGTTTCTCAGCATTTTTAACAGCTTTGTCTTTATTGTCACTGATATATTTAATTCAGTGATCCTAGTTCGCATGGTGGCAGTTTGGTATTTTCATCAGTTTAAGAGTGAGAAGAGCAGAGATACTGAAAAGGAAATGTCAAAAGACTTTTTCTTTAGATCTGTGCCAGAAAAAAACACTTATTTATGATTTAGAACTTATGAGATACATAAAGGGTACATTAGACAGAGGATGATAAGAAATTGTGCTTGCTTTTATTTCTGCAAATGGTGGGAACATTGTATGTTTAAAAAGACCAGGTTATTGATATGAAATAATTTAACAATTAAGCATATACTAGCAATGAATTAATACTTGTATGTTTAGAACCAGATGCAGGTCTAAGTATATTTTTGATTTTGCAAAGCTTGGGATCTGGAAGTCAGACATTGTGTATTATTTAACCTTATAGCCTTAGCAGCACCCACACTGTACCTGACTCATTGTCAAGTGCCCAGCGAAGGTTTATTGAATCAATCAATAAATTATCTCCCCTTTTGAAGAGTTCTAAAATCTTTTAGAGCTCTTTCTCTTCCCATCTTTTATGCAGGCAAGGTAGTTGTATCTGCACATGGATTGAATACAAAAAGGCATAATGAAGAGTTGCTGATTTGATGGAACTTATAATCAGTTGGTGAGTCAGGATAGACTCCTATAGTGCAATAAGGTGATAAATGCTCATGGGGTTTGAAAAGATAAATTTATTTGAAATGAGATGGTTAGGGAATATTTTTAAGAAGTTGTATTTGAGCTTGATTTTGAAGGAATAATAGGGTTTGAACAAGGAATTCCAGGCAGGGAGAACTATGTGAACCGAAACAGGATGCCACTAGCCTGTAAGAGAGTAAGGTTAAACTATGTGTTGTTTTTTCTTTTGCAGTAATGTTGATGTTTTTATTTCTTTCTGCAGTTCTTTACAATTTTTGAAATATACCCATATACATACCCTTTCAGGTTTTTTTTGTGATAAATGTGATATTTGTAAGATTCAGAAAAGTTGGGGGATTTTCTCAGCATCATCTATTTATTAAACCGAAGAGCTGAGACTGCTGGCTTTTTGTAAACCACTGTGGCTATTGCTTTTCTTTTTGGCCTAAGTCATCTACACTTAATTATTGAAGCCTTCTTGTGACCACTGGAAAGTATCTTTCAGGTAAAGGCATAATCTATGAACATGAAACAGAAGAGGACTTGTCGATATATAGTTTTTGACCCAGAGGGTTGCTAAAGTGCTGTAAAAGGAAAGGATGGGGAGGAGGAGAAGGATTAGCTAACATTTATCTAATACTTTCCTTGTGTGAGACATTGTCAGGGCCTTAAATGTGTTAATGTATTCAATACTTACAACACCCTTATGGGGATATATTATTTTTATGAACTCTTATTATACTGTATTGCTTATTAGGTATTGAAGCAAATATTTGAACACAGGCAGTTCAGCTCAAGAGCCCATTCATAGTAGCTAGGCATGCGGGTTTAAATGAATGGATGCCTGTAAGGTTCCTGTTATTATTGTTAATGCCATTTCCTTTATGTTATAATCAATTGAGGTTAGACATAATTTTTACTTGTTTTCAAAGTAGGAAGGAACTACCAAGGCCACAAAGTAACTCCTTTATTCTAGGCAGAGCATTGTAGTTGGGTTAGAATTCTTATAGTTTTGAATTAGATGCCTTTTGATGGGCATTTTTGTACCTCTGCCTAAGTAAATGTTGTTTAGTTAGGTTTCAAGATATGTTGTTAAATGCTTGATTTATTGATGACAGGGGGAGATAGCACTTTTGTATATAAACACTTTTTTTTCTGAATTACAGGGTTTTGTTGTTTAGGTTGTACAATTAGCATTTTAATCTGTCTCAGTTTTATTGTATCGTAAGAATCTGTGATAATAAAATTACATTCATTTAAAAACTAAAAAACATGATTCTAACAAGTCAAACTATGTTGGGATTTTAGAAAGACAACAAATACCTATAATATGAATTTGGATAATGGAAGAACAAGTGATGTGTGTCACCATTGTTATAAACCCTTTCTACATATATTTATTAGAAAATTATAGTTGCACATGTATTATAGAAATTCTGAGACCTTAACATTCATAGACATTAAAAACTTATAGGGTGTTTGTGGAATTTATGGATGAAGCTTATGTTATGACATCACTAAATACACTTTTAAAATACCCTACTTGTATACCCATTAAACAGTAATTTCTCATTTCCCCCATCTCCCTAGATCCTGGCAATCACCATTCTATTTTTTCTCTATTATTTTGATGGCTCTAAGTATTTCATATAAGTAGAATTCTACAGTATTTGTCTTTTCGTGACTGGCCTATTTCACTTAGCATAATGTCCTCAAGGTTAATACATGTTGTAGCATAGTAGCATATATCAGCATTTCCTTCTTTTGTAAGGCTGAATAATATTCCATTGTATGTATATAGCACATTCTGCTTATTCAGTCATCCTTTGATGGACTTGGGTTGCTTCCTTGTTTTAGCAATTGTGAATAATGTTGCTATGAATGTCGGTATACAAATATCTCTTCAAGACCCTACTTTCAATTCTTTCAGGGTTATACCCAGAAGCGAAATTACTGGATCATTTGGTGATTCTATTTTTAATTTCTTGAGGAGCTACTGTACTGTTTTCTACACTGTTGTACTATTTTACATTTCCACCAACAGAGCAAAGATCCTAATTTCTCCATCTCCCTGCCAACACTTGTGATTATGTTTTTGTTTTTTTTTTTTTTTAAGTAGCCATTCTAATGGGTAGGAGGTAGTATCTCACTGTAGGTTTGATTTGCATTTCCCTAATGATTAGTGATGTTGAGCATCTTTATATGTGCTTATTGGTTTGTGTATTTTTTGGAGAATGTTGATTTAAGTCCTTTGCCCATATTTTAAATCAGGCATTTTGTTGTCATTGAGTTTTAGAAGTTTTCTATATATTCTGGATATCAATCCCTTAACAGATACACGATTTGCAAGTATTTTCTCCTGTTCTATGGGTTGCCTTTTTACTCTGTTCATAGTGTCCTTTGACACTATTTTAAAATATAATTTTAAAATTAAAATTTTAAATTAATAATTTTAAAATTAAAATATAATTTTAAAATTAAAATTTTAAGTTAATAATTTTAAAATTAAAATATAATTATACAGGCACACAATTTTAAAATTATCAGGAAGTTCAATTTGTCTATTTTTTTCTTTTGTTGCCTGTGCCTCTGGTGTCAAATTCCACAAATCTTTGCCAAATCCAGGGTTGTAAAGCTTTCACCCTGTGTTTTCTTCTAAAAGTTTTATAATTTTTGGTCTTACATTAGGTCCTTGATCCATTTTGATTTAATTTGTGTACACAGTGTTCTTCATTCTTTCTTCAGTGAACTTCTTCAACTTCATTCTTTTGCATGTGGACATCCAGTTCTCCTAGCACTGTTTGTTGAAAAGACGTTTTTTTCTCCATTAAATGGTGTTGACATCCTTGTCAAAACTCATTTGACCATTATCTGATGCTTTACTTCTGAGCTCTTTATTCTATTCTATTGGTCTCTATATCTCTCTTTATGCCAGTACACACTGTTTTGAATACTGTATCTTAATAGTAAGTTTTGAAATCAGGACGAGTGAGTCCTCCAACTTTGTTCTCCTTTTTTCAATCTTGTTTTGGGTGTTTCCGGTCCCTTGAGATTATATATGAGTTTTAGGATGGATTTTGCTTTGTTTTTTTAGAGACAGAGTCTTGCTCTGTTGCCCAGGCTGGAGTACAATGGTGTGATCTCAGCTCACTGCAACCTCCGTCTGCTGGGTTCAAATGATTCTCCTGCCTCAGCCTCCCAAGTAGCTGGGACTACAGGCATGCACCACCAAGCCCGGCTAATTTTGTACTTTTAGTTGAGACGGGGTTTCTCCGTGTTGGTCATGCTGGTCTTCAACTCCCGACCTCAGTTGATCTGCCTGCCTTGGCCTCTCAAAGTGCTGGGATTACAGGCATGAGCCACCGCGCCTGGCCAGATTTTGCTATTTCTGCAAAGAATTTCATTGGGATTTTGATAGGGATTGCATTGACTCTGTAGATTGCCTTGGGTGGTATTGACATCTTAAGAATATTAAGTCTTCTAATCCATTAACATGAGATATGTTTCCATTTCTTCATGTTTTTAATGTCTTTCAGCAATGTTTTGTAGTATCCATTATACAAATGTTTCCACCTCCTTGGGTAATTTAATGCCTAGGCATTTTATTCTTTTCGATGCTATTTAAATGGAATTGTTTTTGTAATTTTCTTTTCATATCATTTATTGTTAGGGTATGGAAATGTAACCGATTTTTGTGTGTTGACTTTGTGGCCTCCTACTTTGCTGAATTCATTTATTATTTCTTATAGTATTTTGTGTGGAATCTTTAGGGTTTTCTACATGTAAGAGCATATCATCTGCAAAGAAAGATAATTTCACCTCTTCTTTTCCAATTTGAGTGCCTTTCCTTTTTTTTGCCTAATTTCTCTTGCTAGGACTTCCAGTACTGTGTTGAATGCAAGTGGTGAAAGGAGTCAGGTTTGCCTTGTTCCTGATCTTAAAGAGAAAGCTTTCATTCTTTCACCATTGAGTAAGATATTTGCTCTGGGCCTTTCATATATATGACCTTTATTGTGTTAGGGTAGTTTCCTTCTATTCCTAGTTTGTTGAGAGTTTTAAATCAGGAAGCAGTATTAAATTTAATCAAATGCTTTTATGCATCTATCGAGATGATCGTGTGATTTTTAGCCTTCATTCTGTTAATGTGGTATATCACATAAAATGTCTTTTGTATGTTGAGCTCTCCTTGCATCCTGGGGTAAACCCACTTAGTTATTGTGTTTGGTCATTTTATTGTGCTGTTGAATTCAGTTGATTGTATTTTGTTGAGGATTTTTGGATCTATATTCATTGGGGATATTGACCTATAGTTTTCTTGTGATATATTTGTCTGGCTTTAGTAACAGGATAATGCTGGCCTCATAAAATTTATTTGGAAGTGTTCCCTTCTCTTCAATTCTTTTGGAAGAGTTTGAGGAGGACTAATGTTAATTCTTCTTTAAATGTTTGGTAGAATTTATCAGTGAAGCCATTTGGTCCTAGGCTTTTCTTGTTGAAAGGTTTTTGATTACTGAGTCTATCTGTTTACTAGTTATAGATCTTTTCCTTTTTTTTTTTTAACTAATTTGTTAGTTAGTCCTGGTAGGTTTTATGTTTCTAGGAAATTGTCTGTTTCATCGAGGGCATTCAATTTGTCAGTACAATTGTTCATAGTACTCTTACAATCCCTTTTTTCCCCCCTGTGCAACTGGTACTAATATCCCCACTTTCTCTTTTGATATTAGCAATTTGAGTTTCTTTTTTTCTTGCCTATCTAGCTAAAAGTTTGTCAATTTTGTTGATCTTTTCAAAGAACCAACTTTTGGTTTCATTGATTTCCTCTATTTTCTTTTTCTTTTTTTTTTCTTTTTAGTCTTTATTTTGTTTATCTCTGCTCTTTTTTCCCCTTTCCTTCTGCTAGCTTTCAGTTTAGCTTTTTATTTTCTAGTTTCTTAAGTAGTAAAGTTAGGTTGTTGATTTGAGATCTTTCTTGTTTCTTAATGTAAGCATTTATAGCTATAAATTTCCCCCTTAGCACTGCTTCCACTGCATCTCATAAGTTTTGATATGTTGTGTTTTCATTTTCATTCATTTCTAAGTATTTTCCAGTTTTCCTCATGATTTCTTCTTTGGACCATTGGTTATTTAAGAGTGTGTTGTTTAAATTCCACAGTTTGGTGAACTTTCCAGTTTTACTTCTGTTATTGGTGTTTAAGCACATTCTTTTCGTTCTAGATCTCCACAATGCATATGCTGCTCTGCTTATTGTTATCCCACAGGTCCCTTAGACTCTGTTCACTTTTCTTCAATCGTTTTTCTTTCTGTATCTCAGCCTCAGTAATTTCTGTGGTCCTGTCTTCATGCTTGTTGATTTTTTTTTTTGCCTGCTCAAATTTGCTTTTGAATCACTGTAGTGAATTTTTCATTTCAGTTATTTTAATTTTCAGCTCCAGAATTTCTTTTTTTGTTGTTGTTTGTTTCTTTCTAGGCTTTCTATCTCTTTAATGATATTTCCATTTTGTTCAGACATTGTTTTCTTGATTTTCTTCACATCTTTCTTCAGTTCTCTGAGCATCTGTGAGACAGTTGTTGTAATGTCTTTGTCTCAGAGACCTGCCACCAGATCTTCTTCAGGGATAGTTTTCTATTGATTTATTATTTTCCTTTGAATGAGCCATACTTTCCTGTTTCTCTTTGTGCTTTGTGATTTTGTTTGCTGTTGTTGAAAACTGAACATTTGAATATAATAATATAGTAACTCTGGAAATCAGATTTTCTCCCTTCCCTAGGGTTTTCTGATTTTTTTAAAATTGCTGTAGCTATCTGTGTGTCAAGGATCAGCCTGAGATGTAAACTTATGGTCTTCTCAGGTCTTTTCTGGATATGCACCTTTCCCTGGGCTTGTGTGGTCACTTTCTAATTTTCCTCATATATGTAGTTGCTTTTAAATCTTAGTCCTTAATGTCGGGTCCCAAAGAGGGGAAAAGAGAAAGATGAAGAGGAGGGAAGAAATGATGCTGGCCCTTTAAATTCCCTGGATGTCACTTCAGCTGAGGGGGAGGTGCAATGTGGGAAGGTGCAACAATAATGGTCACCTGCCTTTTGGTACCTCTGTGATCAGAAGCAACAATCAGAGCACAGATCCTGATATTTGGAGAACAAGGTTCTTTTTGCCTACCCTGGCTCCTGCAAGTTACGTGCAAGCTGTTCCAAGAACATTTGCACATGTGTCTGTCATGGGGCTGGAAGTGGGAGATGGAGAGCTACTGCTGTGCTAAGAGCTAAAATTGACTGAAATTAATCATAATTTACTGTCCAAGCCTTCCCCTGGAAGTTGCAAGCCTTCAATAGACTCCAGAATTCCAAAATACTTTCATCAGACAGATTCTGCCAGTGCAATTGTTGTCTAGCTGGTTCCTGGTGCTTACTACTCTCCCATCTTTCCAGAATCCTCTCAAATCCTTGCTGCACTATATTATATTACATTTTTAATAAGATATGATAAGGTGCTTTCTATCAGGGACTTATAGCTTTAGTGAGGAAATAGACGTGTGTGTATGTGTGTGTGTGTATACTTATAACAAATTATAATAAGGAACATTAAAGTAGTACAAGTAAGAAGTGAGAATTATCTGTGTGAGGACAGTAACAGTGGAGGTAGAAAAGGATTCAATTCTAGATAGATTTAGATGAAAAATGTGGCTGGACTTAATGAATAAAATTGATGCAGGGCAATTTCCTAATTACTTAGTAATTCATTCAAGATCTCTCCCTTCCTTGAACTTCTGGTAAGAAGTGAGCAGCGTTCAATATAGCAAATTTGCATTTATGTAAAGAAAGATTTTCTGCAATTTGAAGGCATGTCACGAAAGCACTCCTACTTGGAGACCTGACTTCGAAAGCTTGGAGCATCTTCTCAGATTCATAGAATGGCAAGTTATGGTCTAACTGTGCTTTGCCTAGTGTGAAATAGTGGGAAATATCTGCTGGGATTAGTTCATGATGATGGAGGCTAGGATTCCCCATCTTGTAATTAGTTTTTCAGCTTTGATTACTGATAGGATACTTGGAATTGAAATCATAATCTGTCTTAGTAACTATAAGGATCTGCATTTGGATGTCAGTAACAAAGAGCCCTATCTTTAACGTTTTGTGTGTGGCCTCTTTATCACACAGCTTTACAAATGTAGGTTTCTGAAGGCAGCATAGTTTATATTACTTTTACTTTTCTTTATATAACATTGATTTTTAAAATAACTGAAATTTTCAGAGTGCAAATAAATGAAAACTGATTATATGCTTAGAAATGAACATATTGGGAGGTGAGAAAAAACGTGCAAAATACTTAGATCATTTTTCAAAAAAGGATTAAAATTTTATTTCTTAGCCAAACATATATTCAAGTACAATGTATTTCATCTGAAAGCCTCAGTAACATGACAAAAATTTACAGAATAATTATTGTTGAGTTTGTCCATAAGTGCATGTTTATGAGTAGAGGCTGAATTCCATACTTTTGAATGTGCCTCGACCTTTCCGCTTTTGCTTGTCAGATGCCCCTTTTTTAATGCCAGGTAGTCTTTATACAATACTATTATTAATGATGTAATGGAAAAATTAACTATAAATTCGTTGTTAATATTAAATTTTGGTAGTCTAAAAATCAAATCTTTTCTCTCAGTAGGGCCGAAAGAACTGACTTGAAATTTAACTTTAGTCATCTAGAAATCTGTTTTTTTTTTTTTTTTTTTGAGCAGCTTAATGTATCACTATAATATTTCCTAGATTCCTGTCTAATTCAATATATGGAATGACTAAACTGTAGCCATGCTAGTTCTGAGCATACAGGCAAGAAGAGAAGTGGTTAAACATCTTGCTGTGTGTGAGCAGTTCGAGGGCAGGCAGACACCATGCACCTTGACCACCTATTATGAAGCTTTTTGCTGCCGTGTCAAGTGAAAGTGAGTTAATTGGGTGAAGCTGTGGAGCATGTTAGGGGCCTGGTAAAGGGTTGCTGTCTGACAGCTGAATGTCAGCAAAAGCCAGTCAAGTGTGGCTGAGAGACAGAGACCTGTCACAAAGTTCCCGCAGACTGGAACACGGTTAGGAAGCTGAAATATGGTTCCGTCTCACTTTCTCCCTCATTGAATCCAAGCACCTTAAAAGATTTTACACTGTATGTGTCAACTCTTGTTCTCTAAGCTGTTTCCCCTAACTGTCCTGCATTCAAATGATTGAACAAAAGATGCTAATGTTTAGCAAAGTGAATGTAAATTCCCTCTTTTCCCCCTTTCTGCCCAAGCAGATAGACATTCAACTCAAAGGCAACTTTGAAGGTTTACATGAAACAATTAGATTTCTTCAAAATTTAGCTTATAATAGAAACTCTTTCTCAAGAGAGTATGAAAATTGACAATTAAAGCAGTAGAATAAGCAATTGCATTTTCCTCTGATATAGAAAATCAAGCTTTAGGGAGCTAGGACTCCTGTCTGAATGTCTTGAGAATGGACACTGGCCAAGATAACTTTCCTCTTATCTTTTGTCATAGGCTTCTTTCTTTCTTTTTCATAGTGGCCTAAGGTAAAATGCAATAATTATAGCCACCAGAAGAATAAAGATTAGCATAGAAAGGAACAGTAAGTTCCCTTCTGAAGCTTGAGACACTTCGAAAGGAGGAATTGAAGAAAGTTGGAATTAAAGAAAATGAAGTTAAACTCTGTGAAATAAAAATATTTGCAGAAAGAGGAGTTTAATATTAAAAGATGCCCATTCATTTTCTTTAGAATATGGACTAGAATAAGTCCATTAACTCACTCATCCATTCATTCATTCATTCCTCAACAGGCAGGTGTATAGAGTACCTGCTCTGTACCTGTCACTGTGCAGGCCACTGGTAATACAGAAACAAGCAAACAAAATAGCCTGTGGCTTCAAGGAATGAACACTCTAAGCCAGCACTATTCATTAGAACTTACTGTGATGATAGAAATATGGCTTTGGGGCACTTGGAATGTGGTTAGTGTGACTGAGGAACTGAACTTTAATCTTTAATTTAATTTTATATTAAATTTTAACTAATGTAAATTGAATAGCTACATGTGGCTACCATATTGAATAGTGCAGGTCTAAGCAAACGTAAGACTGTGATACTGTGCTATTATAAAAGTGTGTATGGGGTGTTATAATAACACGGAGGTGAGGTATTATATTATATTATATTATATTATATTATATTATATTATATTATATTATACAAGGTGACAGAGGCCAGGAAAAGTTTGGGGTAAAGGTGATACCTGAGGTAAGCTTTGACTAACAGTAGGAGTTAACCTGATGAAGAAGCCTCCTTCTAAATAGAAAGGGCAGCATGCAGAAGTGGCTCCAAGACAGGAGAAAGCAGGGCATGCTTCAGGATCGGCATTTTGATTAGTACAGGAGAGCAAAGCTGTTTTATGAGAAATTGTGTTAATGCAATGGTAGTGTCCAAGAAGACTACCAGTCAAGTTATCCAAGAGGTCATAACAGAAGGTGTCACAGACCAAATTAGTATAGTGAAATTACATGGTTTGTGGAATTAAACACACAGCAAAAAGCAAGAAGAGATATAGCAGGGAGCAAGCAGGGGGAAGGATCATAACCTGACTTCTTGGTTATGCAGTGTTCATGTGCCCTGTCTCTCTCTGCTGCATCAGCCTTCTTCACTCTCTGTGAGGTTATGAGGATCAGGGTTGAGGTTTGAAACAGGGGGCTTGGAAGATGGAAGGTGCCTGAGGCCACTTACACACACTTGCTGTCTAGGAGAGATGCAGGGACAAACATGCCTAGCCAATGGCTATAATTTGCCACTGAGGCCGCTGAATAGCTTTGTGTTTTATCTGCAGTTCTAGGGTCAATTTAAGGATGACATTAACTAGAGGTGGCATATCTCTACTTTACGATGTGGCCTTTCCATCCATTTCTATCTATAAAGTAACAGGTCTTACCATATGGATTCTGCCTATGTCCCACAAACTACTTGCTAATTCATTATCTGTGCTTATTAATATTTCTTATGAGTTTCATCTATCCTATTTTTCTAGTCTTTAATCTCAAATTTGAATATTTTCAAATAATAAGCAAACATATAATAAAGAAGAGATGAAGTAGGAAACAGCAAAGTCTGAAGAGATGACTTGTTTACAAAAATTAAAAGTACGTTTAGGCCAGAAAAAGTGAAGAGACAAATAACTGATGAAAAATATTTAGCAAAGAGCTTTGAAACCTATGTCAAAATTATTATCTAGTAGACAACCTACTCCAAGCGCAGACTGCATTTCAAACAAGTTTAGGCCTTTTTGAAAAACCAGTGTGCAGACTCTAGAGAGTTAATCTGAATGAGAGCTCTGGCAGTTGGAGAAGGACTAGTGGAGATTTTATGGGCAGGCACCCAGAGAAGGAGATGTGAAGTGGAGAGAACGACCTAATGCCTTTCCTCCATGCAGACCTACGGACTGGCATCTGGACTCTTAGAAAAAGGGCCTACAGGTAGAAGCTGAAAGAAATATTTTGTGACAGACACTGCAAGACGCTGGGTTTCAGTCAGAGTTGTCACAGTTTTCAGATGACAGAAAGGGAAGGATGGGCACCCCAAATTTTTGTTAGAGCTATCACCCATATGACCTAGCAAGCCCTCTAATACATTGAAGGCAGACCCTGATGGAGGGATTGCAGACACCAAGCAGCTCTTGATGGGGAATCCACAGGGGTGTTTGAGGCTTGTACGACCAGGACAGGGAAGGACCAGGGTAACTTGACTCACTTGGGACTTTGTATCCACAGAATAATGAGGACAGGAAACTTCCAGTGCTATTGTGCATCAAAGCTTTTCCTATAAAAATAGCAATTATGTGGTTTCATAGTATTTCAACAGATTATAATTTAAGAAGAACTGGATCAGCATGAAGATTAGTTAAGGTCTAATAAGTAATCCCCAAAACGGGAATTTTTATTTGTTTAATTCACTTTTGTATTCCAGTACCTGGAACAGTATTTGGCACATCATAGGCACTTGATAGATATTTACTGAAAAAATAAATGAATAGAGCTAATTTAGGATACTAAGAGGGGATATGGGTTTAGATATCTTTATGCATTATGCAAGCATAGGGAAAATTTATCATATGGAATTGATAATATAGGGAGTCAATTCCTGAAATAAAGCCTGGGATATATTATTTTGGAATTTTGTGTTTGCTGTATTTTACTGTTACATAAGATGTTCTCCCTAGGGATGGATTTGGGTTGAGACTGCTGGAAATGATGTGGTTATATCAGAAATAACATTCCTGACTATCATGTAAAGGAAATGTCATTGCCAGCTAAGTGATTTGTTTTAGAACATATGCCCCAGTGCTTGTTGTGATTTGAAGGCATTCCGCAGATATGACCCCCAGATCACATGATTTGTCTTACATCTGAAGTGCCTTTCTCTCCCTAAGAAATACATTCTTTTAACTGAAGATAGCCCGTCCCTCCAGAAAGGCCCAGCTATGGAACTGTTCAAAGGGTCCACAACCCTGGGGAGTATAGAGCTTATGCCATGGTCAGTGGGGAAGTAAAGGCAGCTTGCAGCATTCCACGAAGAATTGCTAAGGATTTTAGGTGTGATGTAATGGAACAATGAAGGAACATGGCCTAAAACAGCAGTGGAAGGGAGGGGCATGCCAAAAAAAATGGGTTTCAAATTGCAAAATGAGAATTTAATGCTAAGTTTTTTGAGATGTGTGATTGACAGATACTTACATTGTTAGAAAGGTTTAGGAAAGTAATTTCTTTCAAACTACTTTAAATTCGAAATGATTCTTTCCTTCCTCTGCTCTTCTTTACCTGAGTGCCTGCTCAGTAATTCCACTCCTTGAAAAACATATTGCTACGAGGTCTAAGTTTATAGCTTCCAGATTATTACTAAATTTTTGACATTGAATAAAAAAGGTTTATAACTTTAAGAGGAAATTCTTCAGTAATGAAATAGTGGTCAGAAAACTTTTGCCTAATAGTTCCCAGAGAGAGTGTGACATGTGTACATTTTGACCACAGAAGTCGTAATTTGGCAGCTGGAAGTGCTATTTGGAGTAAAATGAAGGCACACAAGTTATAAGTAGCCACTCTGCATAAGGAGTTGCATTTGCGCAGAGTAGAGGAACAAGTTACTCAGTGTCATTATTTGTGTAGGTGTTTACTCAATGTAAAACTGTAAATATGACTTAGATAACTGAAAACATTGAAATGAGAGTGTTCTTTGCTAGATCAAAATCTTTTCAAAACATGCAAAACACTTAAAGACCTATCCTCTGACACCTTTAACTATCCAATTACATTTTCATTTTGACCACACATTTTAGAGCCATAACTATACTAAAATATATAGATGTATTTCAGTATATATAAATATATACAGTTTCATTTTTTAATAAAGGGTTTTTAGCTATAAAAGTAAAACGTACTTACTGTAGGTAATTTGGAAAATACAAATCCTAATCCTAACTCAGAGAATAGAGAAAAAAAATCCCAACAATTCCAAAACCACAAAACAAGCACCGTATGTAATTTTGTGTACTGCTTTTTCATGACATAGTCTAGCCCTAGGGTCAGCAAATCTACATGCCACCTGTTTTTGTATGGCCTGTGAGCTAAGAATGGTTTTAATATTTTAAATAGTTATGGGAAAAAAGCAAAAGAATAATAACATATCATGACACATAAAATTTATGTGAAATTCAGATTTCACTGTCCATAAATAAAGTTATATTGGAACACAGCCATGCTAATTCATTTACGTATCCTCAATGGCCGCTTACATGCTACAGCACAGGGGCTAATGCTTGTAACAGAAAACATATACCCTAGAAAGCATGAGATACTTATCTAGCTCTTTACAAAGGTCTGACCTTTGGTTAGACCCAAGCATTTGTCCGTGTTATCCAAAAGTTTATAACTGTAAATTTTATAGCTACATAATTTTCCACCACATAGCTATAGCCTACTTAACTATGCTTCTGGTTGAATATGAGAGTATTTCTAATTTTTGTCTGTTATTATTAATATAAAGAACCTAATCATAAATGGAATTGTTGGATCAAATGGCATTAAGCATTTAAGACAGTTGCCCAATTATAGATCCAATGGTTCTATCAATTTATACAGTTACTGGCAATTTATGAATGCCTGGTTCACAATGCTTTCACTAACCTTTAGCGTAATTTTTAATATTTAATTTTTACCGGCAATAAATGTCTTATTTTATTTTCCATTTTTGATTACTTGTGGGGGTTACCATGTTTTCCCATTTATTTGTTACTTAGCTGTATTTTTGCTTTTGTGAACTGCCAGTTCATAACTTTCTTTCATGATTCAAATAATTTTAAAGATAAAAAATCATGGCAAGAAAAATTTAACCTTTCAAACCTTTTTTTTCTACCCAAACTCTAATTCAGTTCTTTTTTCCAAAGATTATTAAGTTTCTTTTGGTTTGTTGTGATTCTTTTTTCCAGAAAAAATAGGGATAGATATGCATGTATGTGTGTTTATGCTTATTTAAAAATATATATTACTATTTATATATATGTATATATATACACATAAACACATGTATACATTTTGAACTGTTTTTTTTCACTTGGATATATTTCTCTATCAGCCTTTACGTATTTACCTCACGTTTAAAATAGTTGTATTATATGGTTGTCATACTTCACTTAAATAGCCCTCTGTTCATAGACCTCTGGTTTTATTTTTAAAAAGTTTTGTTTAGCACCGCATGTTTTCACTCATAGGTGGGAATTGAGCAATGAGAACACATGGACACAGGAAGGGGAACATCACACACCGGGGCCTGTTGTGGGGTGGGGGGAGCAGGGAGGGATAGCATTAGGAGATATACCTAATGTTAAATGATGAGTTACTGGGTGCAGCACACCATCATGGCACATGTATACATATGTAACTAACCTGCACGTTGTGCACATGTACCCTAAAACTTAAAGTGTGTAAAAAAAAAATCACTTTTAAAGTTGAAAAAAAAAAGTTTTGTTTATCTATCTAAAAAGCTTCAGTGAACATACCTGCATGCTCACCTTGGTGAACTCTTTTGAGTGTAGCCATAGAAGAAATGCGTAGCAGTGGAATTGCTAGGTCAAAGGAAGATACATTTAAATTTTTGTCTTCCAGAAAGGTTGCAACAGCCTGTATCCCTAACTACATGGCGTAAGTTTGCCTGATTCCCTCTTCTCAACGGTGGAGATCATCAGACATCTAAGTTTTTGCCCGTTTGATATATGAAAAGTAATCTTTAATTGGGATGTGTTGCATTGTATTTCTTTACTCATGAATTAAGTTTAGCACATTTTCATATGTTTTTTGGTTATTATACTACTCTCTCCCCCAATCAAACATCTAATCTATACATGAGGCAGAGGCTGGCAGTGGTTTCCTGATATCTGTTTTCTCTTTCTTAGTAATAGAGCCTCTGAATGTTACCTGGGCTGCTCAGGAAACAAACAAACAGACAAACAAGCTACATTTCTCAGACTCTCTCTAAGCTAAATTAGTTATATGACCTGAGTTCTAGTCAATGGGATGTAAGTAAAAGTGTACAATTTTAGAAAGTGTCTGTAAATGGAAGCAGTGCCTCCTTCTTTGGTCCATCCTCCTTTCTTCTCGCTAGAATGCAGACATACTAGCTGGAACTTGAGCAGCCATTTTTGACCATGAGGTAAAAGCCATGTACTGAGCTATGGAGCCCAAGATAGAAGCAGCCTGGATTCTTGATAACTTTATATTGCCCTATCAGAGGGAAATAAACTTATATCTTATTTAAGCCAATGACATTTAGAGTTTTCTCTTACAACTGAACTCAGTCTTAATAAATATGCTACCCTCAGCCTATTTTCTAATTACATTATTTTAATTGATTTGCATGAGCCTTTTGTAAATTAAGAAAGTTACTTGTATGGGGATTCTATGTGTTGTACATATTTTTACCAGTTTGTCATTTCAGACTTTCAGTGGCATTTTTCTATATGGTATGCTTGTTTTTATTTATTTGGTTTTTGTATCTTTTCATATATTTGAGTGCATAAACTTATTTACATTTTCAATTCTCTCTGAATTGTTTGGAAATGTATGTTTCCAAGACAGAGGGGAAAATGCCTCCTTTGCATTTTCTGGCCATTTCTGGCACTCTCTACCATCAGTTGTGTCAGGATTGTCAGGTCAGCAACAGACTGCAAGCACAAGGGTATGAAGAACACTGGGAAAAGAAAGAACAAAAGCCACTTGGGAGAATTCTTCAACTCTTTTTCTAACCTCAACCACATCAGGAAATCTAAACATCCTGGAGAAGAAGATGGGACTTATTGTCTTGTCAGGCACAAGATATCTTGAAGTAATTTAAAATTAAAGTTTAAATGTTCTAGTGTAATTTAATTAATTAATTATTTTTTGAGACAGAGTCTCACTCTTGTCACCCAGACTGGAGTGCAATGGCGCGATCTCAGCCCACTGCAACCTCGGCCTCCTGGGTTCGAGCGATTCTCCTGCCTCAGCCTCCCGGGTAGCTGGGATTACAGGCACCCACCAGCATGCCTGGCTAATTTTTTGTATTTTTAAGCAGAGACGGGTTTTCACTATGTTGGTCAGGCTTGTCTCAAACTCGTGACTTCAGGTGATCTTCCAGCCTCGGCTTCCCAAAGTGCTGGGATTACAGGCGTGAGCCACCGCACCTGGCCTTAAGTGTTCTAGTGTAAGTTTAAACCTCAGTGCCTCATTTTGTCTCTGAATATAACAACATATAAGCTCCTTTGATGAAAGGGCTATAACTTTCATTTTTGTGTAAGTTCCATAAGATCTATGTATTTACTCCAGTAAGTACCACAGGCATTCAAATGTTGGACCACAACAAAATATGCTATCAAAATATAAACATTTATTTTAGCCTCTAGCACAATCTATGTACTTTTATTTTCTATTTTCGGAGAGGTTTGTTGAGCCCTTATTTTGTTGATGAAATGCCTCTAGATACAAAATAAGCCTGAGGCTAGGCTGTGTCTTCTTTGGGCAACATGGTAAGGTAATGGTCAAGCGTATGAATAGGAGAGTCAGAGGAACCAAGATTCAAATCCCTTTCTACCATTACAAAGCTGTGCAACCTGTGGCAATTTATTCTGCTCTTGTGAGCCCTAGTCTCTTCAACTATAGAATGAAGATAATTGTAGTGCTTTCTGATTGAGTCACTGTGAGAATTCAGATAATGCCTGTAAAACTAAATCTAGCACAGTGCCTGACATAATGCTGAATACATGTTGGCTATAATTGTAAAGTTAGAATTCATATCATTTGAGAAGAGTGAAAAAGAGAAGTGAAGAAGAGGAGTTACTCTATGCTACACATTTTTGTGTATATTATTCCATTTAATCCTCATAGCAGCCTTATGAGGGATTAGTCTTCCTCCTTTACAGATAAGGATACAAGCTCACACAGGTTAAGTAACTTGTCAAGGATCAAATAATTAGTAAATGGCAGAACGAAGTTTAGAACCTTAGTTCTTTCCACCTTCAAAACCTGTATTCTTTCCATTAATCTTTGCTAAATCTAATTGCGACATAATCTGTATATGTGTGAAATAACAAAATAACAATAAAACACCAAGACCATGAAGTAATAATATAAGTCGTTTGTTCATTCACTCATTCAGCATTAAGGAATCTTATTTAGTCCCAGATATTCTGCTAAGTGCTAGGGGTACAAAGTCATGATTCCATCACACTAAGTGCTCATAGTTTTATAGCGGAAATATAAGGATATACAAATAAGTGAAAAAATAGTAAAATAAATGCTCATGAAGGAATGTAAAAATGAGATTGGATGTTACAGTTAGCTGTAGTTGGGGAAGGATGGGAAGAGGATCCAGAAAAGCCTTATGAAAGAGGCAGACCTTGACCAGAGTTTGAAACGTGGAGGACTCACCCAACAAAGAGCAGAACTGGACAGACTGGAGGGCGATGTGAACTATGGAATGTCCTATTTAGGGACTCACAAGTTCCATGTACCTGGCTTGCACAGTACAAGTGAGGAAATGGTAGATGAGGCTGGACAGGGAAGCCAAGAGCAAGGGCATAGTTATAGGGAAGCATGAAGAATCGAAACCATTGATCCAATCAATCTTCCACATCAAACAAGTAGCCAAAGCTGAATTAGAACCATATAGAATGCTGAATGTCTGCCTGAGGACAGAGTTGTTGTGATGTGAATCAGGTTTCTTGTTAATACATTCTACCTCTTTTTTTCTGATTTGTTTCTACCTCTATGATTGTCCTTTTTAGATCTCTAGGCACACTGGGCCCTTAGGGTGTGTCCTAATGCAACTTCTTTGCATTTTTTCCATTAACTCACATTTCTTCCCATGCCTTGATGTCAGTAAGATAGTCAAACTAGTCTGTACTAAGGTTTAATAACTTACAGGGAGAAGAATGCATAAAATATTCCTACAAGCTTGTTATTGGTAGCTAAAAGTTAGAACTGGTAACTACTGTATGAGAAATAAATATTGGATGGCTTGATAGCAGATGTGTGTGTGTGTGTATGTATATATGAGTGTGTATATTTATATGATACATATATCAAGTATATGTGTGTGTATATATTTATAAGGTGAATGTATGTTTTTATGTGTATATATATCTCAGATATAAAATTGAGCATTCCACAAGAGAAAACTATGTGATTTTTGCCAACTCTAGCTGTCTGTATAAACTACAGTGTCCTATGAGACCAGCATGAGAACTGGAAAATTGACAGGTAGAATTTGGCTAACTCATCTGAAGTATTTAGAAGAAAGAAAACTTTGTGACACTGGGTATTGAGACTCTGGTGGTAAGAGCACGTTAGGAACCAAAGTAGAAATGAGTATTGAGACTCTGGTGGTAAGAGCACGTTAGGAACCAAAGTAGAAATGAGTATTGAGACTCTGGTGGTAAGAGCACGTTAGGAACCAAAGTAGAAATGGCAAGGGAGCCTCACTGTAACACCCTCTTGTGGGTGCTTTGATTTCCTCATCTGTTTATGTGGAGCTGTGCAGACTACTTAAAAGCAGTCAATAATTTACAGGGCTTAAAACATCATCATGGAGTTTGAAGTAATGAAAAGAGTACTATAGAATTTAATTGAATGAAGCCACATCATCTAAATTGTGGCTAATCTTGTTATCTATTTGGCTTTATTTTAGAACAATGTGCAATGTGCAATATGTATTCTTTCCCCTTAAGAATGGTCTGTCTACATCCTCTCAAGTATTATATTCAGGAAACTGATTTCTGGGTTAATGTCCCTCAAAAAAGTTAGGGTTTATAGTATATGCTGTCATACGTGTAATTATAGCAGACCTGTAGAATTTCAAAGCTGGAAAGAGTCCAGCCCCTCATTTGGATGGACTAGTTTACCTGCCCCAAATGACCCAGTCGGATTGTAAAAGAACTGCGAGGAGAAGCTAGAGTCCGCGGATCTTCAGTCTAGTATTCTTTTAATCACACTATGTGCTTAGCATAATCTCCATGCAATACTACTAAGGCTTACTAAATCACATTTTTCCTCACTTTTTATAATACTAAATTCTAGAAGACTTAACTTGATCATAAATGTTACACAGGAGACAAATGGCTTAGTTTCAGAAGCCTTGGTCGGCAAAAAGGCTTTGACTTACAGACAATTTATTGGGTGGTTATTTTACTATTAGACTAATGCTTTATTTATTTATTTTTGTTTGAAAAACATTTGTAGAAAATTAAGATATTAAAGCCTTCAAAAATGGCTATTGGATATGTCCAATTACTGTATTCCATAAGATTTTTAAAATGTAGAAATTTAGTAGACACATTTTGTATTGTGACTATGTATTTAGCTGATGGAGTATAGCAGTTCAAATAGAATCATTTATAGCTTATTGAGTAAATAAAAGTGCTTCCATAAAGATTCACATGACACCTAGCTTTTATTTCAGGTAACTAATTTCCTTTTGAGAAACTGCCTAAATTTAGATTTACATAAGAGACAGAACACCTCAGCAGTTTTAAAAGTAGTTTATATGACCATGGACTTTTCAGATTTAAAATATAAGACTGGGTGGTGAACACTAACTTTTAACGTTCTCTGACAAAAAGTTATTTAACTGTCCTTTACTCTCTGTGTTACATTAAAATAGTACAAAAGTGTTATGTATTTCTGGATATTATTCTGGATATTTATAACAAGAAAAACAGTTCATATTTACTTGTATTTTAACATCACATTCTCAAATCAAAGTTTCACCAGAATTGTTGCTGGCTTTTTTTTTTTTTTTTTTTTTTTTTGAGACAGAGTCTTGCTCTGTTGCCCAGGCTGGAGTGCAGCGTGCAGTGGTGTGATCTTGGCTCACTGCAACCTCTGCCTCTGGATTCAAGCGATTCCCCTGCCTCAGCCTCCTGAGTAGCTGGGATTACAGGCGCACGCCCAACTAATTTTTATATTTTTAGCAGAGACGAGGTTTCACCATGTTGGCCAGGCTGGTCTCCAACTCCTGACCTCAGGTGATCCACCCACCTCGGCCTCCCAAAGTGCTGAGATTACAAGTGTGAGCCACCACCCCCAGCCGGTGGCTTGTTTTTAAGCTTTTAAGTGACTTAAAATCAGACTTTACCTCATTTCATGAAAAAAGTTTTTTTTTTTTTTTTAGCAGTACAGCAGATGATCCCAGTAGCAAAAGCAGTCATTTGTTTTCCTTTATACAAAAGTAACTCTGTTTACTTTCTAGAGACTATACTTTTGGGGGTTACAAGACTTTAAGGAAATCTCTCTCTCTCTTTTTCATCTCTGGAGATTTTTTAGATTATTTTCCATGTTTAGGACATAAGATCAGAAAATAGTGTGCAAAAAGTGAAACTAATTTGAAATACTAGGGAAATAATGCCCCATTTCAAGGTTATTTAGTCAAAAATGTTATATTGGATGAGAAGGTGCTTTCAGACGACATAGTGGAAAGTAGACATGTTAGAAAAAGTAGGATGAGAAAAGGCAAAAGAGGGACCTCTTTGTAGGTTACCAAGATCTGTAGAATATTAAAGAGAAATGAGCAGTTAGTAGAGACTTTCCCTAAAGGACTGCCTTCCTAACTTTGTAATGTGTTAGGTTGATGGATTCACAAGAACAAAAAGGGAAACTTTAAGTACAACATATAAGTTTGAGTAAATTATGCGTATCACTAATATTGATAAAACAGGAATGGTTGGTCAATTTGGCATAGTTACCTTTCTCTAAAACATCCAGAAGAAAATACCCCCAGAGGATATCTGACCTTCCTTGGACTGATTCTGCACACCCCTCTATTTTCCATACATAGTTTTCTTAGACCAGAACTTGAAGTATAAAGATGTATCAAAACAAACTTTTGAAGCCTTTTCTGACAATATTCTATTATAATAAAGAATACTATGGCTATAACTATGTTTATTAAGAAGAAAATCAGGCCCCACCATTTCCTGCTCTTCCAGCATTCCCCTAACCCCCAGGCCTGGAAGAATGAGAAGTTAGTAGATGGCACTGTAATGTTTATAGCTGCAAAGTCAATCCAGTAATGACACTGCTAAAAAATGATTCTAGCAGCAGTAAAAATGCAGGTGTGTACACCTCTAGCCTCTGATGTAATGAGATGCCTCTGTTCAGGTTCTGAACTGAGATGATCAGGCCCACCATTAAGGTTCTGCAAGCAAAACCTCATTAATACTACTAATCAGGGTCAACACATGATTTTGGAAGTTGTTTTCCTTCCACTGGGAAACCTTGTCCTTCATAGAGCTATTTCAAGTGACCATTTTAGGTGTTTTCTAACTTCTAGTATAAAAAGAGATGATTTCCGTCAGCTATTGGCCTGCAGTAGAGTATCAAGAAATCAAAAGAACAAAGATCAAAGAAAATTGCTGAACTAGGTGTTAGATGCAGATATTGATTTTTTTCTCCAGTTGTAGTCTTAAAAAAATCCACAAAATTGGTAACACATACAACAGTTGAATTTCTAATATGTTCCTAAAGCCAGTGATATCTTCCCTTTTGTTTTTACATGTAGAAACAGTTTCGTATAACATGACATAATAAAGCAGACCTTATAGTTTACGTTATTTTGTTATGAACACTAACTGTAAGAGGATCTACTAAAAAGTTTTTTTTTTTTTAAAAAAACCCTGCCGTATAGAGTATGATTTTTAGTGGAGATACTTATAACCAGACTTGTTATTTCAGCAACATTTATTTTGTGGGAATCTGGAAAATTATGTCATACAATTGATCACTATTTTCCTGCCATCTTTAAATGTCGTAATACTTACCTGCTTTACTGCTAAGACTTCTTCATGTTCAATATTAACTACTAGATTCTGACGTCACTTAAGGCTTAAATGAGCAGCTTTATCAAAATATTTAATTCTATTGTCCAGTATTTCATGACTTTGTGGCATTTTTAAGTTTAATTTCCAACAATTCCTGGATACCATCAGTGTTCTCAAATATATGACAAATTATTTTCATTCCCTTATTTTGACATGTGATTTCTAAATACTTATAATGGTCTTTATCAAAACAGGGTGGTATCTTGGACATAAAGATGGAAACAATAGACACTGAGCACCAGGGACTATGAGAGTGGGAGAGGGTTGAAGAACTACCACTCGGGGACTGTGCTCACCACCTGACTGATGGGATCATTTGTACACCATACCTCAGTGACTTAAATCAAGAATTACCCATGTAACAAATCTGCACGTGTACCCCTGAACCTAAAATAATAAAGTTAAAAGAAAAAACAGGGTGGTGGCATTATTATTAAAGTAAAGCCAAAGAGTTCTCATTAGAATTTTGTATCTTAGTATGTCATTTTCTGGAGATCACTGGGATTGGCTTATTTTTCTTTGTGCTGCTTTTGTCAAATAAGTAAAACAGATAGATTTAAAAAACATAAATACTCATAGTTTATTTTCTAAGTAATCTAATCTTCCATATTATATGGCTCTTATTATATAGCATGATGAAATAAATGCTATTCGCATCGGTTTCTGTAAATTGCCAATGGACTGAAGTCAAGGTAAAAATCCCTGATTGTATTGACTCTCTGATATAATAACTTTATAAAAAGTTTTACACAAAGATTTAGTGTTTAGACAAATTCCTGTTGTCTAGAAAAGTTCATAAAAGAGCAAATAAGGGATTCAGTCACACTTGATAAATAATTTACTATTTATATATTCACGTGTAGATTATTGAAATAGTAATTTCCATCTCATTTTATATTATAATGATTATTAGTCTACTTGCCTGTTTATGGTTTTAGGCTCTGTTTGAGAGTTTTCAACTCTATTATTTTTTTCTTTTGTATGTCACAGATAGGATCACGAGACCATTCAAATCTCTCCATTCCTTCAAGAGCTCCTCTTCCTGCTGACACAACTGGTATCGGGGATTTCTTACCATTGAAAGCTGAACTTGATACAACTTACACTTTCTTAAAGGAGACATTTATAAATACTGTGCCCCATGCTCTGACATCATCTCACTCCTCTCCAGTGACTATGTCTGCTAATGCCAACAGACCAACTCAGATTGGATTATGACTTCATGAAATTAAAAAATGGAGGAAGAGTTAACAGTACAATTAAAATTGTTTTGAATGGGAATTTTCTTATCAGTTGACTTTTGTTTCAGCAGAAGTGGCAGTGGATTTAAAAAATTTGTGCGATATCTGGATGTATTCTGGTAGCTCTGTCTCTTTGAATAAGGAGATAGCCAACTTTTTTCTCTCCAAGTTTTATTTATTATCACAGTTGCTCATTTTTATGTAACATATTTTTAAATGTTAAGGAATGACACATTTTGGGTAATTTCCTTCAGACTTAAAAAAATCAATAAGCCATTTTAGTCTCTATCTATCAAAGTTGTTTCATACTTGTCTGTTTTAAAGCAGGACTGCAATGCTTTAATAGGATTGAGAGAGCTATTTGAAATGTATGCCAATGATTCCTGTCATTTCATGGCAGCCCGGCCATGGTTCACTGAGCCCCCTCTTCTCTCTTGTCAGCTCAACTGAAGACAAGCATTTAGTTGCAAACTTTAAGCAGGTTGTGCAAAACAGAAATGATGTGACTGCTTCTCCTCCTGCACAATAATGTCACTCCTGGTCAATGTGAGAAGGTCAGGTTGCTCCTTGTAAAGCTACATGATACCACTTGCCCATTTGAACAAGTTAAGTTAACTGCTGAATCTGGTCCCTGAAGGCGTTGAAAACTCATTCTTTTAGCAAGTCTGCATTTGATAAGAAAGTAGAGCAATTGTGCTGGAGGATTTCTGTGGTATGTTTAGGCACTTCATAAGGACAGTTCCCACACTAGGATAGCAGGTAATATATTTAGTATAAGCTGAAAAACTTCAAGGTAATGGCTGTTTTGACCTTCAAAATAGACTCCTATTTTGTTTTTGTTGTTGGTAGGACCCAAGAGTGACGCCCATCTTTGATGCTGACAGAATTTAAAACAAGGCCATTGCCCTGCATTTTCTGCCTTGTAGCACACAAAAGTAAAATTGTATGTCAGGCCGAGATGTCGGGGAGCTGACAAGATGCCCCAGTGACATTTCAGCTAGAAAGAGCAAGTGTCTTGCAACCAAGTGGTCAAATATCAAATCATAGGTCAAGCAGGAAGGAGCTGAGTTCTAACCACAAAGAGGTTTCTGGTAACTTACTTGACAAGCTTTTGGGTGCTTTGTGGCTTGACAAAGTGATGTTCTGTTGGGTATCGCTAGACAGACTGTTCTTTATCGCCTTCAGAAGATCAGACATTGACATTGATTAAACTCTTTAACCCTTAAAGGTTAAATCCTTGCAGTTTGCATCATGAAGTGAAGAACAAAAGAATATTTGTAGTAAGAATTTGTTTTTGTATTAATCATTTAACTCCCTAGTGCTATTAACTTCTGATGTGAACTATAGCTTTTGACAAAGAGTCTTGATACAGAATCTATTTTTTATATTATTTTTCATTATGGAATCTTTCATTATGGATACATTAGAACATAACAGTATGTATTACGGAAGTTTTTTTGTCTTATCTTTACAGTGACATTTGATTCAAATATGCCCAACTGCTGAGAATTTTTTTATTGGCCTTGGTAAATAAGATTTTATACTATTTATTAGTAGCCAAATTAGCCAAGTGATTTATGCCATCTGAGGGAACACAGCAGTATTACTGTTGTACTGTGTAACACATCCTATTCTTGTAATACTGAACCACTATAATTAGCTTTATATAAAACTTTAGAAAGCTTATGTGGAGTAAAATTATGTCTTTAACCAAATTTCTCTTAATTCTTTCCTTGGAATTATTTTTAATATGACCTGTGTAACATGACCTGTATGAAATTCAACTTGCAAATTTATTATAACATGGAAGTGCTATTTATTGTTTTTATACAGATCATATAATTTCTGCACATTTCAGAACACCTTTCTCTGCTCTTCCACACAATGATTAGGATATTGTTCATACAGAAATTGATAGACAATTTTTTAGTTCATGTGATATCATTGAGCTTACAATTCTCACTAGAGAAGAACAATGTTACTATATGTAACCTCTATGTCTGAGTGTTTGTGTGTGTGTATGCTTGTGTTGAATCTGTTTTCAGATCCTACTGATTTTAGAGGAACAAGCAGCTTTGTAAAATGTGCCTTGGAAAGGCCTTGGTCTTCTTGCCTTAATTTTATAATCTGTTAATGGGATAACTCCAAAAATAAATGTGTATGTGTCTCTCTATATATGGATATCTAACTTTACAGGTACATTTTGTACAGTGAATTCTGAACCATAAATTCAAAATTCATAAACTATGATTAAATCAAATCAAAGCATGTCACATTTATAAGCAACTAGATGCTAAAGGCCATAGAAACTGAAGGATGAACCTCCTGAGTGATCATTAGTATTCACTACTAAATATAGTAATATTTATACCATATGCTTTTTTCCCAGAAGTCAGACCCAGCAGGAGGAGAAGATTTAATGACATATCCTATGGAGATCTGAGAAACTCTAGACTGCTTCTAAGCACCTTAGTGACCAATTGCTGCATATTTGAGATCTCTGTTGTGTCGGCAAGGACAGTTGCTCTATCAGCTTCTTTATCTTTTTAAGAATGATGTATAGAGTAGACATATCTCAGGATAATGACTTCAAATATTTTTGTAGAGGAAAGGAAGTTTTACTTTACACTTCAGAATGTGGATTTTCTTACTAACTTTCTGTGATCTAGAAACACACCTATATCACCTATCACTGTTAATTCTTAAAGTTATTGTTCTGATACCTGAGTCACACTTACATATTGAGGAGTTGCCAACATTTTTAATACATGTATTTTGAAATGACATAATATAAAAACAAAGAGGTTTAGGATTGCAAAAATTGCCGGTTCAGTGATAACTTAATGACATAAATAAATAACCTTTTAAATAGAATGATCACTTTAATTTACCAAATATCTGACTCTTATTAAACTTAGCAACTCGATTTCCTATTTCACATTTATGACATATGCTATTATTGAATGTTTAATGAGATTATTAGTATTTTCATATTACTTTATTTACCAGTTGTCTGAATTCATTCTGTAGACCATACTGAACAATAGTAAGTTGATCCTATTTCACTGTGCACTTATTCTTTTTTTAAGAGATGGGCTCTCACAACGTTGCCCAGGCCAGTCTTGAACTCCTGGGCTCAAGTGATCCTCCCACCTCAGCCTCCTGAGTACCAGGGACTACAGATGCGCACCACTGTGCCCTCACTGTGCACTTTTTATAGACAAGTTTTCTAACATAAAAGGTGGGAGATAATTAATATTTATCGAGCAACTGTTTTATGCCAGTTATTATAGCAAAACTAGTGATCTCACAACAAACCTCTAGCATAAGTGTTTGCATCACCATTTTAGACATGAATAACTGAGGATCAAAAATGTTAAGCTTTTGGCTACCAAAGATCATACATAACCTAGGAATTAGTGAGCCTAGAGCTGCAATTCCAAAGTCCACATTATTTTGAAACACTGCCAGTCCTGCCTTCCAGAAATAATTAGCACTTTTTAAAGAGAAAAAGAATTTTTTTTTAAATTGTCCTGACCAGTTAGGAATAATTTTGATAAGTATGTTTTGGTTTGAAATCTAGATTTCTTATGAATTGATTAGACAAAACAAAATACATACATACTAGTACTATTTATGTGAACAGTAACTGTGAAGTTTGTGTCTATCTTTCAAAGGAAACACCACCCTCACTGTGTTGCCCAGTGTCTCTAGCTTGGCCCAAAAGACCACACAGATACTCTCAGAAGCAGAGTCTCTGTTGAGAGGTACTGACGATGAGTCAGCTTGACCATGCTATTACTTCCCAATGGAAAAAAATGACATATGCCAAGTAAAGCTGATCAATAAAGGATTCACTTGTGTAACTCCTAGGATAAAGATTTAAAAATATATTTTCTGGACTAGTGTAGTAGGCTGAATAATGGCCATAATACTAATAACTGGAACCTGTGAATGTTACCGTCTATGGAAAAGGGATTTTGCAGGTGTGATTAAGTTAAGGATCTTGAGATGGGGAGATTATCCTGGATTAGCCGGGTGTGCTCTAAATGCAATAGGAGGTATCTTTGTAAGAGAGGGAGGTGCGGGGGTTAGTTTGACTATGGAGAGGAAAAGGTGATATGATGATGGAAGCCGAGGTTGAAGTGATGTGCTCTGAAGATGGAGGCAGAGTCCAGACTTAAGGCTTTCAAGGGGGTGCTAGAAGCAGACAGAGGCAAGGAAGTGGATTCTCCTCTCAGAGCCTCCAGGATTGTAAGAGAATACATTTGTGCTGTTTTAAGCCACAAGTTTGTGGTAATTTGTGGCAATATGTCACAGCCACCAAAGGAAACTAATACACCAGTAAACTTTTAGTAATTTTTTTAAAAGATTAATATGTTAATCTTTTAATATTAGCAAACAGAGAAAGTGTTCTTTCTTTTAAATTATCTGTAATGGTTGCCTTCATAACTTGAATTTTCAAATTCTTTTCGGTTTCCATTTTATGTTCATGGCTTCTAAATATAATAAACAGTGATTATATTGGGCCAGCATAGAGTCACACTCTATTGCCATCATTTTTGATAATTCTTCAATTAACCTGTGATTTCAATGTGTATTTTAATTCCTACACTTTTAAAAAGATGCCTTAAAGGTATTAAATTTATCTTAAAGATCTACTTTAAATGATTGTTTTTATTTTATTCCATTTTGGTTGGCATATTTTAGTAGCTTTCTTACCAAAGAAATTGAATCTTGAATGAATTTATATTAATCACAGCTTAAAATAATGATAGGGAATTTATGAATTATATAATTTAAATTAAATTATATATTTAAATATATTTAAAAGAAAATGCCAGAGCATTTTCTTTTACTATTTACCCATGAGTTCAGTATGTTCCTGGTCATTTCTCCCTGCCTTTTGTTATAATTGAAGTGAGATAATTTTAATAATTTTATTCAACAAGGAAATCTTCTAAAATTTTTACAACATAATATCTGAATCCATTTTGTCTTTACTTTGGTGAAAACATATAATTTTTCCTGATGGTTTAATTTAATGAGAGAAAGGAGAGCAATTTTAATTGAAATGACTAAGTGTTAAATGTGATCAAACCTAAAATATTGAAGATTTAAACCTAGAGTGTTAAATATTACAAGTACAGCCAGGCAAAGAAAAGAAAAATAAAGCCTCTCGTTCTGTAAGAAACCCCTCCATTCCTCCAGTCCTCCTGGTTAAGTGAGACATAAATGTGTAAATTTACATATTAGAAGAGCTCCATCTTTTTTCTTATACCTTAGCAATTTTATTACGAGACACTTTTCTGGCTGTAGAATGTGTCGATTGACATATCCAGATATCAGATGTCCTGTTAGTTCATACTATGGGTGCCTACATATTTTTTCTGAACCTCCCCCTGCATAATCTTTCTTAGTTGTTGTTTTAAACAAGTCGGAATCTAAAGGTCTCCCTAACTGCATCTTGTGGGCAAATTACATTTCCATGGACGTTGCGATGGGAAAATGTGTTCTTACTCTTTGCAGTAGTGATACCTAATTGATATCACATACTCTATGTTGTAAAATCTCTGGATACAGTATGGGAAGGAGATAAATCAAAACAGAGTTTTGCTCCTTCCTCTAAATCATCTTCTGTGTAGGTGTGTTTGATGCTTAGGCATATGTTTTTAAAGCGCTGACCTTAATGTTAGGCAGCAGAAGCCCTACAATATATAAAGCTTTGAAAACTACTGGGTTAATGTTATCTGAAGACAGTTTTTTTGTGGTTTAATTGAGTCATGGTTCATTGTCTTTTATTGCATGTTAATGCCAGTGAAATGCTGATTGTTGACAGAGTCCTCCCAGTGAAGCGGCTCCAGAAATGTTGTGTGGCTATAGGAAACTACGTAAAATAGGAAGGCTTATTTAGATCTGAAGAAGACTCATCTGACAGGTTAAGAGCTATCAGATATTCATAAATATTCACCATGACAAGAATATAAGGTGACCTGTCTTCAGTAGATCCCTTCTGTGTTTTGGGTGTCTATATAAGAGGAAAATCTTAAATGTGATCTAGGACGAATGGAATTATATTGGATGCCTAGTAAAAAGAACTGTAAAAGAAATAATTACAGGCTATATAATAGGACATCTCATTTTTGCCTTTTTCTTCAAACAGTAACCAAAATACATTTTCTTTTTCTAAGTTTACTTCTGGTTTAAAAGTGGAAGGCTTAGGCAGTAAAAATGCACATGGAAAGCTTTGGAACATAGACACTCCCTGCAAATCATTTAGGACCTGAGGTTTAAAGACATCAGTTCATTCTGGTGACTTTGATGTACTACTGACTATTGAACTCATTGTAAATGCTTCTGTGGTTACAGAAGCACCACTTCAGTTTTCCTTGGGCTGAGGAGTATTAGTCTCAATATGTGCTCTGAAGACTATTTAGAGAGATTCCTGTGAAGCCGAGTTCTCATTCACAGTCACAATTAAAATGCTTTCTAATAACGAATGGTGGCGGTGTTCTTATTGAAGTGTTCATGGGTCCAAGAGGGCACAAACTACATCATAATGTGTGTGACTGGTGCACGACAGGTGGGGCTACACAGAAGAGTCCTGGCACATGGAGGTCATCATCAGCTTCAGCGTCCTGCTTGGGCTTTTTGCTCTCTTTAATCTGTGGGGAGGCAGAATCCCTGTTCTTCCTAAGAGACAATTTTGAGGAAGTCCAACATTGATTTTCCTGAATATGAAGTTAATCAGAGTAGAAACCCTGTATCACTGTATGTCTAAATAGCTTTCAGAATTGGCAGTCACCCTTTGACTAGATTTATCTGCTTCACAACAATTCAGATAAGAATTCGAACACCTAGGTTAGAGCACATACATACAATTTTTTAAAAAGTACAGCTTTATTAAAATATAATTCATGTAACATACAATGTATCCTTTTAAGGTATACAATCCACAGTTTTTCACATATTTCACAAAGATGAACAATTATCACCATCTAATTCCAGAACATTTGTATTGCCCCAAAGAAAAGCTCTGTACCCATTGGCAATCACTTTCCATTCCCCAATCCTCTATCCTCTGGTGACCATAATCTACTTTCTATCTCTATGGATTTGCCTATTTTTGTATATGTCATGTAAATAGAACAATATGTATTGCCATTTTTATCTGGCTTCCTTCATTGAGACTTTTATGTTTCCAGGTTTGTTCATATGGTACCGTATTTCTACTTCATTCCTTTTCAAGTGGAATAGTATTCCACTATATGAATAGACCACATTTTGTTTATTCATTCACAGTTTAATTGACTTTTGATTTATTTCCAGCTTTTTAATTCAAATAGTTTTGTTGTGTGAATTTCTTAGTATTTTTCTATAGACAAAGTGGTATCATCTGCAAATAAACACAGTTTTACTTCTTTTCTAATCTAAACGCCTTTTATTTCTTCTTCTTACCAAATTGTGTTGGCTCTAATCTTCAGTACAATGTTGAGTAGTAGTAGCAAGAGTGAACATACTTGTCATGTTCCTGGTCTTAGGGGGAAAGCATTAAGTCTTATACCATGAAGTGTAACATTAGCAACTGGATTTTCATAGATGCCCTTTATCAGGTTGAAGATGTTCCCTTCAATTTTTAGTTTTGTTGGCTGTTTTTATCACAGAAGGGTGTTTCAATTTGTCAGATATTTTTTCTATATCTATTGAGATGATCATGTGGTTTTTGTCCTGTATTCTATTAATATGATGTCTTACATTGATTGATTTTCACACGTTAAACCAATCTTGCCTTCCTGGGATAAATCTCACTTGGTCATGGTGTGGTATGTAATCTTGTTTTTCATGTTTCTGGATTCAGTTTCCTAGGATTTGTTGGAGATTTTGCATCTCTGAAAATAAGGAGTATTGGTTTGAAGTTTTCTTGAGATATCTTTATCTAGTGTTAGGCTAATACTGGGCTCATAGAATGAATTGGGAAATTATCCCTTCTCTTCTATTTTTTAAAAGAGTTTGGGAAGGGTTAATGTTATTTTTTTGAACATACTTAGAATTTATTAGTGAATTCATCTAGGCCTGAGCTTTTCTTTGTGGGAATTTTTTTTATTATTAAAAAAATCTTTTTAATTGTGGTAAAATATATATAACATAAAATTTACCATTTTAACAGTTTTTGATTATTTAATCTCTTTACCTAAACAAGGCTGTAGTATTTGGCAAAACTTAATAAGGACTTGAGAATAACTGAAGGGAATTCTATCATAGAGAGTAAAAATATTAAGACTGGAAAGAAAAGAGTTTTAGATATAATAATACAAAGCATCTAATGTTTTTTGGAAATTTTCTGTTTCATATTAGGATCTTGACTTTACCTTTGTAGAACCAAAAGGTTCTGAAGTGGTTTACTGAAGTGGTTTTTCAGAAACAGGAATAATCTGCCCCCGAATTCAAACAACAACTGGACTTTGGAAATTACATGTTATTTGCAAGACTTCAAAGGTCCCAGAACTAATTCTTAAGTTGGACTCAAGTCAGATTTCTTAAGGTCCCCCTAGCCCCAGTGATCTCTCCAGCAAATGGTTCAAAAAGGGGGTTCAGCAGCTCCCCTCCCTCTCAGCACCCTCAGCATCCAAGTTCTATTTCTGAGACAATAGCCTGCATGTATGGCCTCCCTGCTCTCCCCAGGCCCATGCTTTATAATTAGGGTTTTCTCTCAGTGGAGACCTACTTTAATTGATTTCTTAAAAGCCATCTTTCATGGCCCCAAACCATCTGTGCAGATCTGTTCTTCAACCCTTTCAAGCTATAGAAGAAGGTCCTTGGCATTTGTCTAAGATTTACCATTCTATAATACCTGGGCATATATTCTGTTATAATGTCATGGTTGATATTCTTGGGTGTTGCTCATTTAGTTTTTTCTTTTAATAAATGTTGCTCATTTAGTTTTTTTTTCAAAGCACCTGCTATGTACTGAATTGTGTCTCCCCAACCCTGCCCTGCCCCCCAATTTGTATATAGAAACCTGTATTAGTCCGTTTTCATACTGCTGATAAAGACATACCAGAGACTGGGTAATTTACAAAAGAAAGAGGTTTAATTGGACTTACAGTTCCATGTGGTTCGGAAGCCTCACAATCATGGTGGAAGGCAAGGAAGAGCAAGTCACATCTTACATGGATGGCAGCAGGCAAAGAGAGAGCTTATGCAGGAAAACCTCCATATAATAACCATCAGATATTGTGAGACTTACTATCACGAGAACAGCCAGGAAAGACGTGCCCCCATGATTCAGTTACCTCCTACAACACATGGGAATTCAAGATGAGATTTGGCTGGGGACACAGCTAAACCATATCAAAACCCTAACCCCCAGTGTGATAATATTTTGATATAGGCTCTTTGGGAGGTACTTCAGATTAGATGAGGTCATGAGGGTCCTCTTGATGGGATTAATGGCTTTATATGCAAAGGAAGAGAGAAAAAGAGAACACTCACTCTTTCTCCACCACATAAGGACACAGTGAGAAGGTGGCTTTCTGTAAGGTAGGAAGGGAGCTCTTGTCAGAAATCAAATCAGCTAGCACTTTGATTTTGGACTTCCCAGCCTCCTGAAATAAATGTTCATTGCTTAAGCAACCCAATCTGTGGTATTTTATTATAGTCTGAGCTGACTGAGCATCTCAACTTCCAGTGAAAGTGTCTAATTAATATAAGCAGTGCTGATTTATGTATGATGAGGATGACAAATAAGTGGAAAGATCTGTCTGGAGTAGACATGTAGAAGGTTTTTAAGTTGTAACTACCTAAACAATGTTAGATGTTCTTTTGTGGATAGAAATACGCAGCTCATTTTAAAGTAGGCCAGAAAAACTGGGAGATTCTTACTACTTCAGAAACAATGTCTTACCTTTTCTTTTCCATAACCCTCTCCCTTCCCTTTTCCACCCCCACCTTTTTCTGGCTCTGTCTGTCTCTTTTCCATATACTCTCAGCATGACTTCCCAAAGGTACAGATTAAATGGCTAGGGTTATTTGAAAAAGCGTCTGAAGTTCTCCTCCCAGCCAGAAGGAATTGTACTATAAAGTAGAATAATTTGAAAGGGAGGAGTTTGTCTTTTTCATGAACAGTAAAAAGCTTTCAATTCTTTTAATAACTGAAAAGGCTTGTACTTCTGTTAGAGTCACTAAGAACCTGTGATAAAGTTCATATTGTAGTTGTAGTTTATTCCGTGAACTGGGAGAATGCAAACTTCTTTTGAGAAGATTCTGGCTCTTTCTGACATACTTCCTCTGTATGGAGCATACTGAAGGCTGATGTATGAGTGCTGCAAATTAAGGTGTTATGTTTATAATTTAATACAGAGGAAGATATCATAGCACAGACATAGCCGTCATGCACTTCTGAGAACTTCTCGGAATTTCAATTAGCAGTAATTGAGCTTGTTTAGTGTTTATGGCCCAGCGTAGTGATATGAGAATTTAGAATCATATTCACTCACCAGCTGTGTGTCCTTAGGCAAGTTATTTAACCTCGTGAACCTCAGATTCCTCTCAGGGAAGAGGGAGATAATGATACCTTCTTTGCGGAGCTCTTGTAAGCATTACGTGACAGTATTTAGCACACAGCCAAATGGCACACAGTAGTTATTGTCTCGGATGGGGTAGTTTGATGATGAGGCACCAAATCCCACTCAAAATTATTGGAAGGAAAGAGGGATAATTCATGGAACATGAGGGCTGGAGTGCAGTACAGCCTTTAGAGGAAGCAAGGGATCTCTTTCTTGTAATGCAGCCTCCTCTCCTCTGTTCCTGGGGGTGTCTGCTCTCTGATCTCTGGGCCTTTCTGTGCCTCTGCTTCCTTCCCTTCCTTCTACTGACTGGTTTTCTCAGCCTAATTTCTACATGACCCAGGCATGGCCACTTTAGGTTCTTAAGCCGACTAACTTAATTTTCCAGTTTAAGAACCTAAAAGAGTCTTCACGATTCATTTCCCTGCACTCTTCTGTGTCCAGAGAGAAAGGGGTCTATGGGATGCCACCTGTTCAGCAGACACAATGGGAGACCAAGGGGGACATGGGTAGATTCTGCAATAAAGTGATGTAGGGGTGAGATCAAAATAATGGGCATCTCCAGAAAAGTCACTCAGACATTAACATCCATTCTCTCTTAAAGGTCACTTCCTACAAATAAATCCCACTGAAACATGTTCGTTCTTACCCTGGATTTCTTGTGCAGCACTTAACTATGGACTTGTGTTTGCTTCTTGAAGCTCCTATTCTAGCTTTCATAAAAATACATGATCCTGGTTATCCTCCTACTTTTTTAATAGGTCTTTCTCCAGATCTTTTCAGAACCCCCTTCCCCTTTCCTCTTAAATACTGAACATTTTTTAAGGTTATACCCTCCTGCTTAATCTTTTTCCCCAGTTCTCTATCCCTTGATGTAATTCAGCCACAGAGAACTGGAAGCATAATAGTTGACAAGCACATCGGAGTGCTCTTCATTTCTCTTTTTTCCTGTGTCTTTAATTTTCTAGCAATATCTGTTTTTCTTTTTTTAAAAAAACATATTTTACTATTTTAACTTATTTCTCATACTCTCTTTTTAATGTTTTCAGACCTGGCAATATGCAGTGTTTCCCATATTTTGTACAGTTATATTGTGGATTTTGTGATCAGTTGTGTGTGTGTGTGTGTGTGTGTGTGAGAGAGAGAGAGAGAAAGAAAGAGAGAGAGAATCTCTGAAGCATATGTGGAATATCTAGGCAAGTGGCTAGTAGATTCTTAGCACCTTTTTAAGGGATCCTCAGTTCTGCTCCCAAAGTCTCACAGGCAGTTGTTCCTGGATAAACAGTTGTGTTTCATACTGTTTGAGAAATCACTTTCACTGCTGCCAGATAATTGTGTAAGGAGTTAAATAATCTGCTCAATGGGATGGATGTGATTGCCTGCAATGAGAATAAATCTATAATAATGCTTTTATTTGTGTTTGTTCATCCCAAGGTAGGGAGGCAAGAGCTAAAGAGAGAGAGAAAGAGTGTGTGTGTGTGTGTGTGTGTGTGTGTGTGTGTGTGTGTGTGTGTGTGTTGGCATTTGGAAATCAGCACTACTGTATCAATTTTACCTCCAACTGCTAGATAAGAAATTTAAGTAGATAAAACAGAAACTCTGCTAAAAAACAATCTTCCCACCCAGAACCACTGAGGCAGCATAATAGCCCTTTCCACTCCTCTGCAGAGCAGAGACCAGGAGCATCTGTAGTCCTCTGTATCAGAATAGACTACAGTAAAGTTTCACATCAAGCAAAACTGGTCAGTGTTTCTTTGAAATATAGAGCCCAGGTGGGCAACAAGATAAGAAAGAAGGCAAAGCCACTGAAGCCATGGACCCTGGACCAAATGTGAGGTCTGACAGATAATCTGGAGCCCTAAGGCCTGTTGTGGTCAGTGAGAAAGCATAGACTTCCAGGCCTCAGAAAGCATACCACAGTGGATGCATATAGCTTCATGCCTAGTCAGAGAGAACTTAAAAGATGATGCTAACTTTGTGCCGGTAATAGTGTCACTGTGGTTAGGTATGTGGTTAGGTATGTAATTAAGCACAGTCTTTCTGGAAAGCATTTGACCATGTATATATATGAGTGTGTGTGTACATATATATGTGTATATGTATATGTTTATATGTATGTATATACATATATAGTCATAATTATTAAATAAGTGTATTGCCTTTGATCCTAGTTCTAGAAATCTTTCCTGAGGAAATAACTAGAGAGCTAGAGTAAGATTTCTTTGTGTGATATGCGTCGTGGGGTTATTTTAAATACATTAGTAAATAAATTGTCCAGTAAATCTTATATTCATTTAATGGACTATCAGGCAATATTGAGAATCATGGTTTTATAGAATATTTATCAACATTACAAAGTTCTCATGATTTGATATTTGATGAAAAGGATAGGATACAAAATCTACTCTCTAAATTTTCCACTCACAGATTTTCATAGATAGAAACTAAGTCTCACAACAGAGCAGAAATGGGTCAATTCTTCTCAACAAAAACAGATATTGTGCTAAGTTTAAAGTCACTATGGACTTTTGCACAAATGGATCTACATTTCAGAACCCAGTCTATTGGTAAGTTGAAGTATTTCTATATGAAAATTTTGATGTATTTCTATATTTATACATAGTATAAATATCTATGTTGATACATATATGAGAGAAAAGGCATCAAACATATCTACCAGTGGTAGAATTATGAATAATTTTTATTTTCTTCATATTTTTATAAATTTCTAAATTTCCTACAATGAACATTTATAATTTTATGTTTAGAAGAAAATAAACTCTATAAAGATAGCAGAGGAATATTTCACTGTGTACAAAGAGGCACACAGGAAGGGAGGCTCCATAATTATGTGGCAAATGGAAATAATCTTACTTGAATAATAATGCAGTACACCAAGTGAAAAGGTTTTTTTTGGACCAATCATAAAAATTCCTTTTCTTCCTAAGGTTCAAGTGAGAGATACATTTGCAGGTATGAACACACTAATCCTTTAGTCAGATTACTCCTTTCCATTCAGTTGCTGCCTTATACTTTAATCTGTAAGTCAGCAGCAGTATCATCACTGTTAACAGGGACAGTCCTTCATCTGGGTTTTGAGTTTCTCATTTGTCCTGGTAGCTAGGCTTTGTGCAAAATACATTATTCGGATTATCTCATAATTTCCAAAAATGACTTATTGTTACACTACCTTACAGACAAGAAAGTTAAGACCTACAGAGATTAAGTGACTTTCCCAAATTAGGCAGCAATGGAATGGCAGAATCTTCAACTCTCCAACTTTCGGTATACTAGAAAATAGTGACAATTTAGGAAGAAACAAGTTGTACTGTAATATGTAGAATAACTGACCACCCAAAGATGATAATTCAGTATTTATTTATTTCTGATCTTCCCAGGAGAGGCAGAGATAATTCAGTACTTATTTAAAAGATAGAAAAAATGAATATGAGTCCCTTTGACAGACCTACCTGGAGCTTTGGAATTACTTGATACCATTCATCAAGAAGTGGTCAGACCATTTGAGTTTTGTGTGCAGCTGTTGATGAAGTCAGATAGACTGGTTAATCAATGGAGAATTTGCAGGGCATTCTTTTTCTTCTCATTATTGGCTAGTCATAAACTGTGTACTTGGTTGAAAGGCACAACAGAACCAAGTGATGAACAGGAAGGGATAACTTAGTAAAGGAATGAAAGCAGAATTTTAAGAAACTGCTGATGCTTAGGAAATAAAAGGGCTGATAATAGCAATTAATGACTGTGAAATCTGGGCCTCATTGCTGTGAGTCTTAAAATCAGTTCTAAAACAGAACAGATTAAAATACATATTGATCTGCTGATAGGCAAAAGGTAAAGTTTAAAAGCAAAGAATTGACCAATATGTATTACGTTGATTAAACCCTTCTCTGCGATGTGAATAAACGCAAGCTGATAACTAGTATCTGTGAGTTCCTGAATTGATTCTTCATTGAGTATACTTCAAAGATGCAGGGCCATGTCTGTCTGCAATCACCTTCAGAAAGGCTGTCTTGCTGCAGACAGATGCCATAAGACACTTAAAGTTCTCTTTCCAGCTGATCCCCGAACTTACTTTACTAATGCAGCGGGTGTAACAGCAACGGGCTTTGAAGTGCAAAGCCTTCCTTCAGTTATGCGCTCATTAAAAACTAACATGCTCTTGTAAAAATCCAAGAACTGTAATGGGAAAGATTTTATACGAAGAGGGCAACAAAACCCCAGATTGCCCTAGATCCTTGCCCTTTCACTTGTTTGCCTGGCACCTGTTGGAGATGCAGACCAACTTACTGAATTTTAGACATGGCACTCTGTAAAAGTAACTAGGACCTTGAAGAACTTTCCTGCTGACTTACTCTTAGATGACTATTTCCATTCTGTTGTTTATCTCATTTGTTTGTTCATGTATGGTCATTAACACAGGTTCTATAAGGATTCTAAGGGACTGAGAAATGTAATTAAGTAAAGTACTAATAGAAATATTATGGGAATTTAAGGTGTAATATTTCAAATCAGTGGGGAAAGATGTATCCTTTAATACATGGCATTAGAATTACTTGCATTTGTCCAGGAAAAAAACCTACATTGTTTATGCTGAAATAAACTCCAGAAAATAAAATATTTAAATACTTAAAAATGAGAACTATGAATATACTAGAAATATACATAGGTGATTTGTTTTTCATAATATTGGCATAGAGATGGCATTTCTAGGCAAGACTCCACACCTAAAATCTGCAACAGAAAATATTGAAAAAAACTTACTATATACAAATTTCAAACTTTTATACAGAAAACACAACTAGTCAAAAGATGATGAACAAAGTAGAAAAAAAATTTATAACACACATATAAGAAAATGAACTAATTTCTTTAGCATTTAAAGAACTAAAAATTGGAGGAGGTTGAGGATTGAAAAACTACCTATTGGGTATTATGCTGATTACCTGGATGACAAAATCATCTGTATACCAAACCCTCAAGACATAACTTACCTATGTAATAAACCTGCACATGTACCCCTTGAACCTAAAATAAAAGTTGGAAAGAAAAATAAAGCAACAATATTCTAACAAATGTAAAAAAAATCAGCATGAAAAAGATAAACGTTTTAATTTAAAAATGGACAGAGATTTGAAACATCAGTTCCCAGAAAAATGAATACAAGATTGACTGCAGCCTTGTTGGCAATAGCCAAATCCTGAAGATAAATGTTCTTCAATGGTGTGACTTGTTAACTAAACTATGATAACAGCTGTTAAAGGAGTGAGATGGAGTTACATATATTGACATGAAAAGTTGTTCATATTTCCAAAATACAGGTTGAGTATCCCTTATCCAAAGTGCTTGGGACCAGAAGTGTTTTAGAATTGGGATTTTTTTTCAAATTTTGGAGTATTTGCATATACATAATGAGATATCTTAGGGATGGGACCCAAGTCTAAACACAAAATTCATTTATGTTTCATATATACATTATACACACAGCCTGAAAGGAATTGTATACAAAATTCTTAATAACTTTGTGCATGAAACAGTTTGTGTACACTGAACCACTGGGAAAAAAGGGTGTCACTGTCTCAGCCACCCATGTGGACGATCTGTGGTTGTTTGGTATAACCTTCATTCCTGACTCTGAATTAATATGCCAGCAGTAAACAATCCTTTTGTTACACTTATTCACACATCAGTACTTAACAATAAAAATATAACATACCATTAATACAGTGAAAAAAATTGTGTTCAGGGTAACTAAGCAGTACAATAACATCACCAGGATACTGTCTCAGCTGTTAAACTACAGCAACAACTAACAAATGGCAGGCTTTCAGTCACCACCTATGAAGCTACGATGCTGTGTTTTGATTAAAAGGCTACTGTACACTGTATTTTGTTTTTTAGATTAGAAGAAACATCAGAAACCCTTGAGGGACCAGGAAGTACGTCCTCAAGGGATGACTAGCCATTGTGCTGGACGGCTTTTTAAAATATTTCCTCCAGAATCATTTGTCTCATTATTAACAGTTTTGGTCTTAGAAGTTCCTCTTTCATTTGGAAAAGGCAGTTCCAAGATGGCTGAATAGGAACAGCTCCAGTCTACAGCTCCCAGCTTGAGTGACGCAGAAGACGGGTGATTTCTGCATTTCCAACTGAGGTACTGAGTTCATCTCACTGGGGCTTGTTGGACAGTGGGGGCAGGACAGTGGGTGCAGCACACCCACCGAGCATGAGCCAAAGCAGGGAGAGACATCGCCTCACCCAGGAAGCACAAGGGCTCAGGGAATTCCCTTTCCTAGCCAAGGGAAGCTGTGACAGACGGCACCTGGAAAATTGGGTCACTTCCACCCTAAGACTGCACTTTTCCAATGGTCTTAGCAAACAGCACACTAAGAGATTATATCCTGCAGCTGGCTCGGAGGGTCCCACGCCCATGGAGCCTCACTCATTGCTAGCACAGCAGTCTGAGATCGAACTGCAAAGCGGCAGCGAGGCTGGGGGAGGGACACCCGCCATTGCTGAAGCTTGAGTTCCTAAACGAAGAGGCCGGGAAGCTCCAACTGGGTGGAGCCCACCACGGCTCAAGGAGGCCTGCCTGCCCCTGTAGACTCCACCTCTGGGGGTAGGGCATAGATGAACAAAAGGCAGCAGAAACCTCTGCAGACTTAAATGTCCCTGTCTGACAGTTTTGAAGAGAGTAGTGGTTCTCCCAGCACGGAGTTTGAGATCTGAGAATGGACAGACTGCCTCCTCAAGTGAGTCCCTGACCCCCAAGTAGCCTAACTGGGAGGCATCCCCCAGGAGGGGCAGACTGACACACCACACAGCCAGGTACTGCTCTGAGACAAAGCTTCCAGAGGAACGACCAGGCAGCAACATTTACTGTCAGCAATACTCAGTGTTCTGCAGCCTCTGCTGCTGATACCCAGGCAAACAGGATCTGGAGTGAACCTCCAGCAAACTCCAACAGACCTGCAGCTGAGGGTCCTGACTGTTAGAAGGAAAACTAACAAACAGAAAGGACATCCACACCAAAACCCCATCTGTACGTCACCATCTTCAAAGACCAAAGGTAGATAAACCCACAGAGATGGGGAAAAAACAGAGCAGAAAAGCTGAAAATTCTAAAAATCAAAGCGCCACTCCCCCTCCAAAGGAATGCAGTTCCTTGCCAGCAACAGAACAAAGCTGGACGGAGAATGACTTTGATGAGTTGAGAGAAGAAGGCTTCAGACGATCCAACTTCTCTGAGCTAAAGGAGGAAGTTCGAACCCATCTCAAAGAAGCTAAAAACCTTGAAAAAAAGATTAGACAAATGGCTAACTAGAATAACCAGTGTAGAGAAGTCCTTAAATGACCTGATGGAGATGAAAACCCTGGCACGAGAAGTAGGTGACAAATGCACAAGCTTCAGTAGCTGATTTGATCAACTGGAAGAAAGGGTATCAGTGATTGAAGATCAAATGAATGAAATGAAGCGAGAAGGGAAGTTTAGAGAAAAAAGAGTAAAAAGAAATGAGCAATGCCTCCAATAAATATGGGACTATGTGAAAAGACCAAATCTATGTCTGATTGGTGTACCTGAAAGTGATGGGGAGAATGGAACCAAGTTGGAAAACGCTCTGCAGGATATTATCCAGGAGAACTTCCCCAACCTAGCAAGGCAGGCCAACCTTCAAATTCAGGAAATACAGAGAACACCACAAAGATACTCCTCAAGAAGAGCAACTCTAAGACACATAATTGTCAGATTCACCAAAGTAGAAATGAAGGAAAAAATGTTAAGGGCAGCCAGAGAGAAAGGTCGGGTTACCCACAAAGGGAAGCCCATCAGACTAACAGCAGATCTCTCGGCAGAAACTCTACAAGCCAGAAGAGAGTGGGGGCCAATATTCAACATTCTTAAAGAAAAGAATTTTCAACCCAGAATTTCATATCCAGCCAAACTAAGCTTCATAAGTGAAGGAGAAATAAAATCCTTTACAGACAAGCAAATGCTGAGAGACTTTGTCACCATCAAGTCTGCCCTACAAGAGCTCCTGAAGGAAGCACTAAACATGGAAAGGAACAACCGGTACCAGCCACTGCAAAAACATGACAAATTGTAAAGACCATCGATGCTGGGAAGAAACTGCAACAACTAACGAGCAAAATGACCAGCTAACATCATAATGACAGGATCAAATTCACACATAACAATACTAACCTTAAATATAAATGGGCTAAATCCTCCAATTAGAAGACACAGACTGGCAAACTGGATAAAGAGTCAAGACCCATCAGTGTGCTGTATTCAGGAACCCATCTCACATGAAGAGACACACATAGGCTCAAAATAAAGGGATGCAGGAAGATCTACCAAGCAAATGGAAAACAAAAAAAGGCAGGGGTTGCAATCCTAGTCTCTGATAAAACAGACTTTAAACCAACAAAGATCAAAAGAGACAATGAAAGACATTACTCAATGGTAAAGGGATCAATTCAACAAGAAGAGCTAACTATCCTAAATATATATGCACCCAATACAGGAGCACCCAGATTCATAAAGCAAGTCCTTAGAGACCTACAAAGAGACTTAGACTCCCACACAATAATAATGGGAGACTTTAACACCCCACTGTCAACATTAGACAGGTCAACGAGACAGAAAGTTAAAAAGGATATCCGGGAATTGAACTGAGCTCTGCACCAAGCAGACCTAATAGACATCTACAGAACTCTCCACCCCAAATCAACAGAATATACATTCTTCTCAGCACCACATCACACTTATTCCAAAACTGACCACAGAGTTGGAAGTAAAGCACTCCTCAGCAAATGTAAAAGAACAGAAATTATAACAAACTGTCTCTCAGACCACAGTGCAATCAAACTGGAACTCAGGATTAAGAATCTCACTCAAAACCGCTCAACTACATGGAAACTGAACAACCTGCTCCTGAATAACTACTGGGTATATAATGAAATGAAGGCAGAAATAAAGATGTTCTTTGAAACCAACGAGAACAAAGACACAACATACCAGAATCTCTGGGACACTTTCAAAGCAGTGTGTAGAGGGAAATTTATAGCACTAAATGCCCACAAGAGAAAGCAGGAAAGATCTAAAATTGACACCCTAACATCACAATGAAAAGAACTAGAGAAGCAAGAGCAAACACATTCAAAAGCTAGCAGAAGGCAAGAAATAACTAAAATCAGAGCAGAACTGAAGGAAATAGAGACACAAAAAACCCTTCAAAAAATGGATGAATCCAGGAGCTGGTTTTTTGAAAAGATCAACAAAATTGATAGACTGCTAGCAAGACTAATAAAGAAGAAAAGAGAGAAGAATCAAATAGACACAATAAAAAATGATAAAGGAGCTATCACCACCGATCCCACAGAAATACAAACTACCATCAGTGAATACTACAAACACCTCTACGCAAATAAGCTAGAAAATCTAGAAGAAATGGATAAATTCCTCAACACATACACCCTCCCAAGACTAAACCAGGAAGAAGTTGAATCTCTGAATAGACCAATAACAGGCTCTGAAACTGAGGCAATAGTCAATAGCTTACCAACCAAAAAGAGTCCAGGTCCAGATGGATTCACAGCCGAATTCTAGCAGAGGTACAAGGAGGAACTGGTACCATTCCTTCTGAAACTATTCCAATCAATAGAAAAAGAGGGAATCCTCCCTAACTCATTTTATGAGACCAGCATCATCCTGATACCAAAGCCTGGCAGAGACACAACCAAAAACGAGAATTTTAGACCAATATCCTTGATGAACATGGATGCAAAAATCCTCAATAAAATACTGGCAAACCAAATCCAGCAGCACATCAAAAAGTGTTCCACCATGATCAAGTGGGCTTCATCCCTGGGATGCAAGGCTGGTTCAACATACGAAAATCAATAAATGTAATCCAGCAAATAAACAGACCCAAAGACAAAAACCGCATGATTATCTCTTAAGATGCAGAAAAGGCCTTTGACAAAATTCAACAACCCTTCATGCTAAAAACTCTCAATAAATTAGGTATTGATGGGATGTATCTCAAAATAATAAGAGCTATCCATGACAGACCCACAGCCAATATCATACTGAATGGGCAAAAACTGGAAGCATTCCCTTTGAAAACTGGCACAAGACAGGGATGCCCTCTCTCACCACTTCTATTCAACATAGTGTTGGAAGTTCTGGCCAGGGCAGTCAGGCAGGAGAAGGAAATAAAGGGTATTCAATTAGGAAAAGAGGAAGTCAAATTATACCTGTTTGCAGATGACATGATTGTATATCTAGAAAACCCCATTGTCTCAGCCCAAAATCTCCTTAAGCTGATAAGCAACTTCAGCAAAGTCTCAGGATATGAAATCAATGTACAAAAATCACAAGCATTCTTATACACCAATAAGACAAACAGAGAGCCAAATAATGAGTGAACTCCCATTCACAATTGCTTCAAAGACAATAAAATACCTAGGAATCCAACTTACAAGGGACGTAAAGGACCTCTTCAAGGAGACATACAAACCACTGCTCAATGAAATAAAAGAGGATACAAACAAATGGAAGAATATTCCATGCTCATAGGTTGGAAGAGTCAATATCATGAAAATGGCCATACTGCCCAAGGTAATTTATAGATTCAATGCCATCCCCATCAAGCTACCAATGACTTTCTTCACAGAATTGGAAAAAACTACTTTAAAGTTCATATGGAACCAAAAAAGAGCCTGCATCGCCAAGTCAATCCTAAGCCAAAAGAACAAAGCTGGAGGCATCACGCTACCTGACTTCAAACTATACTACAAGGCTACAGTAACCAAAACAGCATGGTACTGGTACCAAAACAGAGATATAGATCAATGGAACAGAACAGAGTCCTCAGAAATAATGCCACATATCTACAACTATCTGATCTTTGACAAACCTGACAAAAACAAGCAATGGGGAAAGGATTCCCTATTTAATAAATGGTGCTGGGAAAACTGGCTAGCCATATGTAGAAAGCTGAAACTGGATCCCTTCCTTACACCTCATACAAAATTAATTCCAGATGGATTAAAGACTTAAATGTTAGACCTAAAACCATAAAAACCCTAGAAGAAAACCTAGGCAATACCATTCAGGACATAGGCATGGGCAAGGACTTCATGTCTAAAACACCAAAAGCAACAGCAACAAAAGCCAAAATTGACAAATGGGATCTAATTAAACTAAAGAGCTTCTGCACAGCAAAAGAAACTACCATCAGAGTGAACAGGCAACCTATAAAATGGGAGAAAATTTTCGCAACCTACTCATCTGACAAAGGGCTAATATCCAGAGTCTACAATGAACTCAAACAAATTTACAAGAAAAAAACAAACAACCCCATCAAAAAGTGGGCGAAGAATATGAACAGACACTTCTCAAAAGAAGACATTTATGCAGCCAAAAAACACATGAAAAAATGCTCATCATCACTGGCCATCAGAGAAATGCAAATCAAAACCACAATGAGATACCATCTCACACCAGTTAGAATGGCGATCATTAAAAAGTCAGGAAACAACAGGTGCTGGAGAGGATGTGGAGAAATAGGAACACTTTTACACTGTTGGTGGGACTGTAAACTAGTTCAACCATTGTGGAAGTCAGTGTGGCGATTCCTCAGGGATCTAGAACTAGAAATACCATTTGACCCAGCCATCCCATTACTGGGTATATACCCAAAGGATTATAAATCATGCTGCTATAAAGACACATGCACACGTATGTTTATTGCGGCACTATTCACAATAGCTAAGACTTGGAACCAACCCAAATGTCCAACAACGATAGACTGGATTAAGAAAATGTGGCACATATACACCATGGAATACTATGGAGCCATAAAAAATGATGAGTTCATGTCCTTTGTAGGGACATGTATGAAACTGGAAATTATCATTCTCAGCAAACTATCGCAAGGACGAAAAACCAAACACCGCATGTTCTCACTCATAGGTGGGAATTGAACAACGAGAACACATGGACACAGGAAGGGGAACATCACACTCCGGGGACTGTTGTGGGGTGGGAGAGGGGGGAGGGATAGCATTTGGAGGTATACTTAATGCTAGATGACGAGTTAATGGGTACAGTACACCAACATGGCACATGTATACATATGTAACAAACCTGCACATTGTGCACATGTACCCTGAAACTTAAAGTATAATAATAATAAAAGAAGAAAAAAAACCTCAGTAGTTTATTCTTCTGTTTCTTCAGGTCCTATACAGTGGTCATTCCAACACCGTGCCCTTCTGTAAGATGTTTCACACTTACACTGCTGTCCAGTTTCTCCAACAACTTGACTTTCTGTGCTATAGGTAAACATAAATGATTCCTCTTTTTCTTATTACTTTTCTCTTTTTCTTTTCACTGTTACTCTTCGGGGTATCTGCAGGCCTTTTTGACATTTTAAACAGTTTATTTACACCACAGAGCAGAGAATAAGCAGGAAAACACAGGGATTAATGCACATAGGTCTTGGCCCCATGTGGGACATCGTGGGGAACCTGCTGTTAGTGCGCCTGGCCGGCACAGCTGCCATTTTATTACTTTTTATGGGCAGGCTTGCATGGGGGAATCTGGGCATGCGCAGAAAATATATATGGCAGCTGAATGGGGCTAGGAGGCTCTTTTTTTTTTTGCGGAGGGGCGGACATTGGGTTAAACTGTGTATTGTGCACCTGTGTTTTGACTGAAACCCATCACATGAGGTCGGGTGTGGAATTTTCGACTTGTGGCATCATGTCGGCACTCAAAATGTTTTGGATTTTGGAGTATTTAAATTTTTGAATTTTGTATTAGGAATGCTCAACTAAAATAGTTTTAAGTTAAAAATACCCAGCAGGTTGTATAACAATATTTACTATAATCTCATTTATCTATGGACATGTAAGTCAACCTGGAAGGATATACAAGTATTATTATTAGCTCTGAGAATTAGTACTGAAGTATAAAAGGATAATTTTAGTTCTGTATTGTTTGTATTCTACAGTGTATTATTTTTATAATTATTTAAAATATTACATAAATGAATATGAAGAGAAATTGAGGTAAAGGCTCAAACCAGGTAATGAATATGGCACATAAAAACAGATCATGCATTCTCAATCATGCATTGAGAAACAATAATCAACAGGGCTTTGTCCTGTATTGGTAGAGAGTGTGTGGATTGGTCATTATGTCCTGGACCTCATACTGTTTTATGAGTTGTGTCAGTTTGGGTCATTTGGGAAAGACACTAAAACAGAGTTAGGAGTGATTAAAACATGTTTATTGAAGAGGAGTGCCTGTGAAATATAAAGGGGAAGAAAGAAGGATTGGGGAGCAAAAGCCTTCAGATCATGTGCTGATCTGACATCTACAAAAGTCTTCCTTCCTGTCCATTCCAAGAAGGAGTGGACAGAGAGAGAGACTCAAACCACAGTGCACATAAGGTAAAGCCAAACCAACATGGAGCTCTAGAGCAAAGACTGCCTCTTAGAGAAGTCTTGTTTGGGGCAGAAATGGCCAGACTCTCGTACCCCTACCATGCTCAGCAGTTGGCTGGGGACTGCCCAGAGGAGCATGGCCCCAGCTCCTACACTGTGTAGATCCCAAAGTTGCTGCAGCTATAGGCTGTGAGTTAACGGCACTTTTTGCAGCTAAAAAATAAGTTTTTTCTTGAAGGGAGGTCAGAGTGGTCCACCTGCTTGGCTGCCAGAGTCCAGATCCACTTCTCTATATAGGTTCGGGGAATAGCCCTTCCAGGATTCCACTGGGCCTTTCTTTCTCAGGGGAAATTTACCAGAGGGAGTTTAGGGAGACAAACTACAGCCCCTGTTGCTGCGTTTGATCTAAGTGCTATAAATGATAGTCACTCTTCTCCACTATCCATTTAAAATTCCTTGCCCTCAGCTGTCACCTCTGCAGGTCTCTGGGAATTACCTGGTGGCAGTACCCCAATCCTCATTTCTGAGGGATTTGAGTCCCTGATGACATACCCTTCTCAGGCCCTTGTTTATTCACTGTCAGAGCTGGGCCAGGAAGTACCAGGGTGTGCCCAAGTGGATCACCCAGGTTTAACACATATCCTTCCCTTGCATATTTACCCCACAGTGGAACAGAATCTCTACCTCCCTCTGATGATCAGCATCAATTACCCCTGCCAAGATGGTGACTCTTCTTGCCTGCTGGAGACCGGACACAAGGAATTCAAAGTGCTCCTGTGGTAGCTGTAGCTTGTACTTCCGTAGGATCCTTATCATATCTGTTGGTAAGAGTGTGCCCCCTTTGAAGACCAATACCTCTAAGACTTCAGAGCCCTGAGCTGTGGGAATGGGACACACAAAGTTCCCCAGGGAGATCAGAATGATGACAAATGGAGCCACCCCTGCTTCACCCTTGGTTCCCAGACCCATGTGTTCTCTATTTTTGTGAAATGGTGCCATACAGAGCTCCCTGATTCAGTATATACTGCATCCTGGAGTACGGTGCCTCATCTTTGCAGAGTATTTCCTCTCAGCTCAGTCTTCAGTAGGTCATTCTGTCACTCTGTTAGGCTGACTTCTTCTGGGTTGTGCAAAAAGAGATATGATCAGTGGATCCCACCACTCCTTCACTGGGAAGTGGATCTCCTAGTCAGATGCTATGTAGTTCCAAGTCTGTGGATCAGGCATTTCATAAGCCCCCAGATAGTGATGTGTGGCTGAAGCTTTGGGGAGGAAAGACAAGTCCATACCAAGATTGTCTATTCCTTTGAGACTAAACTATCAGTCTTTCCAGGATAGCAGAGGATCAATATAGTCGATTTGTCATCAAATAGCCAATTGGTCTTTCACTGTTAGTTTCCGTTGCTGATGGGTTGGACCTTCAGAAGCGGTAGTAACTAGATCAGGCTTGGCAAGTGGTAGTTCACCCTGCTACCCAGGATTGTTCCTTCCTGGAAGGTTTATTCATGCCCTTCTGAAAAAAATTATCTGTGACTAAATGACTTGCATTCATTAAACGCAGAAACTTTAAAGGCAATGGAGGAGAACTCCCTTCCCTCTTTGAAAATTTGAAGAGAGGGACAGTTCTTGCCCCTACTCCTCAGCAAAACTCTACCTCCATCAGAACAGGAAAGATGGTTCTGTACTGTAGCAACTTGAATTTCTCGTTCCCCAAAGCTACATGTGAAAGAGACAACTTTTTCTGAAAACAATCTAAATTTTATTTTGACACTGTATTTCAACATGAGTGCTAAATATAACCTCTATCATTCAGAGAGACCAGCCTGGGCAGCATAATTTTTTTTTTTTAACTAGGGCATAGTGGCATGCACTTGTAGTCCCAACTACACAGGATGCTGAGATGGGAGGATTGCTTGAGTCCAGGAGTTTGAGGCTGCCATGAGCTATGATTGCATCACTGCACTCCAGCCTGGGTGACGGAGAGAGACCCTGTTGGAAAAAATGGAAAAGAGGAAGAAAGAAAGAGAGAGAAAGAGAGAGAGAGGAAAGGAAAGGAAGGAAGGAAGGAAGGAAAGAAAAAGAAAGAAAGAGGAAAGGAAGGAAGGAAGGAAAGAAAAAGAAAGGAAAAGGAGGGAGGGAGGAAGGAAGGAAGGGTGAGCAAGCAGGGAGGGAGGAAGGAAGGAAGGAAGGAAGGAAGCAAGGAAGGAAGGAAGGAAGGAAGGAAGGAAGGAAGGAAGGAAGGAAAGCAAACAGGGAGGAAGGGAGAGAGGTGAAAGAAAACCTGCCGACAGGGCCTGATATAGTGCCATCAGAATAAGGTTGAAGCACCCGCATCTCGGACCTCTCTATCCATCCAAGCAGTCTTTGTCTTCATCCAAGCCATCCCCAGGTCTTCCAATAGTGGTGCAGCATCTGCACTATTGCCACTGTACCAGAAAGCATCCAGCTGTTGCCTCCAAAGACAGGGCTGTAGAGACTCCCTCTATGAGGCTCCTCCAGCCCCTCCATCTGGAGACTTCATGCAGTCTACTGCTCCTACACTATCTTCTCCTTTTATGGGCCTTCCCACCCAGCACCTGGGCACTGTCCTGGGCTGAGACATAGGTCTCTGCTCTTAGATTCCACAACTTATCTGGAGACGGGGGAGAGGAAATGAATCACGTCCCCAGGCTCCTATGACTCAGCTTGGGAACAAGACCTCAGGCTCTTTTCTCAGGAGCACACTAGTATCTAAGCTCTCTTCCTTCTGACTCTTCTCCATCTAGCCATCCTATGAGATTTTTATGTAATTTGGAGGTAAGGTAGCCAGGAGCTGCAACTGTTCTGACAAAATAGAATATTTATGGCAAAAGCATAATGCCCTGAGACCTGCAAGACTTTAAAGAAGCATCTTTTAACTGGATGCTGTAGGCTTTGGGGGCAGGATAATTCTTCATCATGTGAGAGTCACATTGCATGCCCTGCTCCCCAACCTCCAGTCCTCCTCATTGTGAAATCCAAAACATGCACACACATTTCCATATGTCTTCCAGCTAAAATTTGTGAAGCTCAAAAAGTTTGTAAAACTACAAACCCAAAGCCTTTTCCTTCCGTATTATTCTGTATAAAATAAGTTTCAAAAACAAGGGATTGACTTTTTTTGCTTGCTGTTTTTTGTTACCTCTCCCCTTGAGGCAATGTGTCTCTTGAATTGCCCAAATGAGTTGGATCTCTGTGGCAAGGAAGTGTGAGTGAGAACTCTTTAATACTTTAAAAGTTTCTAGGTAGAAAAAAATTTTCATCATCTTTAACACTTTCCATTTTCTAATATGTTGAAGTGAGGTCATCAGCAGACTGAGGTGGGGAGTGATTGTAGAGAATTGAGGAGAGGGAAAAACGTGAAATATTCATCCTCAGAGAATGGGGAGACAGAATTTGAGTGTGAGTGTCCCATATCTTGCCCAGCCAGGTATGTCTGTAGATATCTTTTGACTCCCTATTTCCTTGTGACTTACCAAACCTCTCTGGAAATTTGACCTTCTCGTTAATAAGAAGAGACTTTTTTTTTTTTTTTTTGCTTCACCTACAATGTGCAGAAGTGTATGACAACTACTCTCTCTCAACAAAGGTTATCTTCCCCTATTTCTTTTCCCTGCTAAAATCCACTTATTCTTAGTATAATTTTAGCCACAATGACATGAGAACGCTGTCTTCAACTGGATCTCACAGAGTTACAGCCTTTGATGGGGGAGGAGGATGGAATGGAGTGGGAAGGGAGGATCATCAGAGTCCAGTGTTTTGTCCTTAGTTTTGCACAGTCTGAAGATGATGATTGGCTCATTCAGAAATGGTTGGCTGATTCACAGTAACCAAACTTGCCAAGAGGGTTGTATGTATATATTGGAAAGCTAATGCATTGATTTATAATGACATGCTGAACTTTCTAGTGACTCAGAGAAGGGCCTCACCTTTTCAGGATTCAGTTGCCTAGAAAATCAAGATAGGAATCAATTGACAGGAGGGCATGATCTTGTAGGATATGTTGCCCAGTTTCTCAAAGGGCTGATGGATTATTCATGCCCTTCTGAAAAAATTTATCTGTGACTAAATGACTTGCATTCATTAAATGCAGAGCCTCTCTCTCTTGAAGAAAACAATATGGCACCCTCAACTCAGGCTGTGCAGTTTAATTTCCTCTATACTTTGCCCAAGTAAGGAGGGTTTTCTCATATATATATATGTGTGTGTGTGTGTGTGTGTGTGTGTAGAGAGAGTTTTCTCATATATGTATATAAGTATTTACGGTAGGGTGTGTGTGTGGGCAGGGGTAGGGAGATAAGGGGCATTTTATTAGGTAACCTAGATTCAAAGATTTGCTGATGACTTTGTATTTTGCTGTTCCAGTCATGCACTGCATAACAACATTTCAGTCAACCATGAACTGCATATATGATGGTGGTCCCGATGGTGGTCCCATAAGATTACAATACAGCTGAAAAATTCCTGTAGCCTAGTGACATTGTAGCTGTAATAATACAGTAGTACAATGCAACTTGCATGTTTGTGGTGATGCTGGTGTAAACAAACCTGTGCTGCAAGTAATAGAAAAGTCTGGTACTAAAATTATGTATACTACATAATACTTGGTAATAAATGACTATGTTACTGGTTTACGGATTTATTATCTTTTTTTTTTTTTTTTTTGAGACAGTGTCTCGCTCTGTCACCCAGGCTGAAGTGTGGGGGTGCAATCATGGCTCACTGCAGCCTTGACCTACTGTGCTCAAACAGTCCTCCCACCTCAGCCTCCAAGTAGCTGGGACTACAGGCAGGAGCCACCATTGCCCATCTGATTTTTTGTAGAGATAGGGTCTCATGATGTTGCCTAGATTGGTCTTGAACTCTGACTCAAGCTATCCTCCCACCTCAGCATCCCAAAATGCTGGAATTACAGGCATGAGCCACCATGCCCAGCCTACTATCATTTTTTTTTTTTTTGCTGTTATTTTAGAATGTACTCCTTTTACTTTTTTTTTTTAAAAAAAGTTAATTGTAAAACAACCTCAGACAGGTCCTTCAGGAGGTCTTGCAGAAGAAGACATTGTTATCATAGGAGATGACAGCTTGATGTGTGTTATTGCTCCTGGAGACCCTCCTATGAAAGTGGAAGACAGTGATACTGATGATCTTCACCCTGTGTGGGCCTAGACTAATGTGTGTGTTTGTGTCTTTGTTTTTTAATAAAAAGGTTCAGAAATTTAAAAAAATTAAAAATTTAAAAATAGAAAAAAACTTACAGAATAAGGATATGAGAAAGAAAATAGTTTTGTACAACTGTACATTGTGTTCGTGTTTTATGCTGTTATTATGAAAGAGTCAAAACGTTTTTTTAAAGATTAAAAGTTTATAAAGTAGAAAAGTTACAGTAAACTAAGGTCAATTTATTATTGAAGAAAGAAAAGTATTTTTATAAATTTATTGTAGCTAAGTGTACAGTGTTTATAAAGTCTACAGTAATGTACAGTAATGTCCTAGGGCCCAGGCCTTCACATTCACTCACCACTGGCTTACTGATAGAGCACCCTCCAGCCCTGCAAGCTCCACTCATGGTAAGTGCCCTCTGTAGTTGTACCGTTTTTTATCTTTTATACCATGTTTGTACTGTACTTTTGCTATGTTTAGATACAGAAATACTGCTGTGTTACAATTGCCTATAGTATTTAGTACAGTACCATGCTGTATAGGTTTGTAGCCTAGAAGCTGTAGGCTACACTACATAGCCTAGATGTAGACAGCTATATCATCTAGGTTTGTGTCTGTACACTCAACATTTGCACAATGATGACATCGCCTCACAATGCGTTTCTTAGAACATATCCTTGTTAAGAGATGGACGACTCTATAATGTTCATACTGCTTACTCACCATGTTGATAACCCCTTACACAATTTCTGCATCTCTGTTAGTGGTTGTAAAAAAGAAAAATCAAAAGGAAAACATCCCAACTTCCCACATCCAGAGTTCTAGTCCTGTCTCTGTCATTACTTTGCTGTGTGACCTTGAGCAAGTCATATATCGTCTTGGTGTCTCTTGAATAATATCCACATTGAAGGTGATGGGACTAGATGATTTCTAAGGTCCCTTCCAGTTCTACAATGCTAAGGATTTTATGACTAAGATCAGAGCTCCTCTTTCAACAATCAAATTATTCCATAACACAATGGCTCCCTTATATTTCCTGGGCACACAGCAAATGGAAATTTGCACTGAATTGATTGGGGAAGTTAGAAAAACAGCAAAAAGGAGATGGGAAAGTGTCAAGATGAGCCCACTGGGAGGATGACTTCCTGGGCTCAACTGCATGTCTTAGATTTCAAGCTGATAACATTTACCTACCTGATAAGGTGTTAGGGGTAAGGGATGGAGGGGCACATTTTCTGAATATTAAAAAAAGGCTTTTAAATACTTGGATATAAGAAGTAAATACTCTGGTTGGGCTTTTTCTGTGTCATTATTTGACAGTGAAACTAACGCTGCTGATCTCAACATAATAGGTGAATTTAGAAATAGAGTTACAGGCTTAGATAAAATCCAAGTTTTCACCCTTGACCATTAAGAGGTATTATATGTATGAGGATTGGGATGTTCTACTTTCCCTTAACTGCAAAGTATCCCTTTGGTGCTCATATTTCAACCCCCAAAATGCACTTTGCTAAAATGTTTGCTGTGGAGCCGGGTCCTGTGGACAGAAGCTGAAGAGGTGAGGGCTGTGTGCAAACACACGGCGGGGAGTCTGGATTGGTTTACAGTAAGCACAAGCGCCCCACAGGGACTGCAGCCTTTTACCTCTCACTGCAGGGGATGGGCATTGACCAGGTGATGCAGCCCCAGAAATCAATTCAACACTAATGAGGGCTGCAGCTGGGATCAGAGAGGAACACGTGGGAGTTTGTAGATGATGCAGTCAGGCTATCCGAGATATGATGGGAGCACCAGAAATGGCTAGCCACCATATCTGTCCAGTTTGCCTTTCAACACTGCACATTCACATTTGGGATAACACAAGCCAATAGTGAAGGCCCAAAGCAGAGGCTTAGACATAGGACGCTCTCCTGGATGAAATGGAGATTTTAACTAGTGTGTCAGGCCAGAGCACAGCCAGCACCAGAAGTGAAAAATAACTGAAAGAAAGAAAGATGATTTTTTTGACTTAGGTGCTCTTGAGAAGGCTGGAAAATTCAGTCCGGTAAAGGAAAAATAACAAACTTACAGCTATTGCTTGTCTCTTCTAGAACAAAGATCATGAGCTGGTGACCCAGTGGGGAAATCTTGTCCAGCGATCTGCTTTCCTTCCTTGACCTTGCATTGCTTTTGTGCTGCTTGGTTCTCTTTTGTTTTAATTGTGAATGTCCTTGGTGAATTTTCATGGCCCGCACATTGTATGACTCTAGGTGTCCATTTGCAACTGCAGTTCACCGAATGCCCCGTCACTCCCTTACTGAGCCACCGCCACACATTTCTACTAACTGGCTTATCCCCACAGGTGTCTAAATTCGAGACCTCTGATGTAGAATACTAAGATTTCTTAGTAAAGTTAGCAAAGGGTCTAAGTACTAGAGAATTGATATTTCTAGTCCTGAAGGACAGCGGTCTGCCCTTGAGGGTTGTTTGAAGTTAAGAGTTGCAGGAAGTGGTAGATCTCATTTCCCTGGAGGCCCTTAACATTATGGAAGAGTCTGGCCTTGGAAGGATGAGTTGTGCAATGGCATCTAAAGTAGAAGGTAAACTAGGTTACTATATATATTATATATTATATATCACATATATACCATATAAATAACATATGTATTACTCATATATACCAGCTTTATTGAAGTATTAATCATGTAACATATAATTCACCCATTAAAGTATACAATTCAATGATATAGTATTTTCACAAATATGTGCAACTTTCACCAAAGCCAATTTTAGAACTTTCTTATCAACCCAAAAAAGAAATCCTGTATTAGTAGTCACTCCCACTCCACCTGCCCTAGGCAACCATTAATCTACATTCTATCTGTACAGATTTAACTATTCTAGAAATTTCATATAATCACATAATATGTGGTCTTTTGTGAGTGACTTTTTCACATAGCATAATGTTTTCAAGATTCTTCCATGTTGTAACATGAATCGCTATTTCTTTCCTTTTTATGGCCAAATAATATTCCATTGTATGGATATTGCCACATTATGTTCATCCATTCATCAGTTGATGGACATTTGGGTTGCTCCCACCTTTTGGTCATTGTGAATAGTGCTACTATAAACATTCTGTGCAAGTTTTTGTGTGAACATATGTTTTCATTTCTTTTGAGTACAATTGACCCTTTGTATCTGCAGGTTCTACGTCTGTGGATTCATGCAACCATGGTTCACAGATTGAAGATATTCGAAAAGTTAAAATAAACAATATAACAATAAAAATACAAATTTTAAAAGCAATACAGTATAGCAAATATTGACTTAGCATTACATTGAATTAGGTATTATAAGTAATCTAGAGATGATTTAAAGTATACAGGAGGATATGTGTAGTAGGTTAAATGCAAATACTACATTTTTTATAAGGGCCTTGAGCATCCACAGATTTTGGTATCCTGGGCTGGGGGTGAGGGTGGGCTGGAACTAATCCCCCATGGATGTCAAGGGATAACTGTATATACCTAAGAAAGTCACATGGTAACTTTATGTTTAACCAATTGAGAAAGTGCTAGATTGTTTTCTTTTTTTATTTTTATTTTTTGAGATGGAGTCTCGTCTCGCCTCTTGGGTTCAAGTGATTCTCCTGCCTCAGCCTCCTGAGTAGCTGGGACTACAGGCATGCACCACTATGCCTGGCTAATTTTTTTGTATTTTTAGTAGAGATGGGGTTTCACCATTTTGACCCGGCTGGTCTTGAACTCCTGACCTCAGGTGATCTGCCCACCTTGGCCCTCCAAAGTTCTGAGATTACAGGGGTGAGCCACTGTGCCCAACCAAGAAGATTCCAGACTGTTTTCAAAAGTAACTGCACCATTTTACATTCCCACTAGCAATATATAAGGGTTCCAGTTTCCCCACATCCTAACACTTGTTATTATCTGACAATAATTTTTTATTGTACTCATCCTAGTGGGTGTGAAGTGTATCTTTTGGTTTTGATTTGCATTTCCCTGATAATTAATGATGTTGAGCATGTTTTCATGTGTTTATTAGCTATTCGTATATCTTTGAAGAAATGACTATGCAGATTCTTTGCCCATTTTCTTTCTTTTTTTTATTATTATTATACTTTGAGTTTTAGGGTACATGTGCACAACATGCAGGTTAGTTACATATGTATACATGTGCCATGTTGGTGTGCTGCACCCATTAACTCATCATTTAGCATTAGGTATCTCTCCTAATGCTATCCCTGCCCCCTCCCTCCACCCCACAACAGTGCCCAGTGTGTGATGTTCCCCTTCCTGTGTCCATGTGTTCTCATTGTTCAATTCCCACCTATGAGTGAGAACATGCGGTGTTTGGTTTTTTGTTCTTGCGATAGTTTGCTGAGAATGATGGTTTCAAGCTTCATGCGTGTCCCTATAAAGGACATTAACTCATCATTTTTTATGGCTGCATAGTATTCCATGGTGTATATGTGCCACATTTTCTTAATCCAGTCGATCATTGTTGGACATTTGGCTTGGTTCCAAGTCTTTGCTATTGTGAATAGTGCCGCAATAAACATACGTGTGCATGTGTCTTTATAGCAGCATGATTTATAATCCTTTGGGTATATACCCAGTAATGGGATGGCTGGGTCAAATGGAATTTGTAGTTCTAGATCCCTGAGGAATCGCCACACTGACTTCCACAAGGGTTGAACTAGTTTACAGTCCCACCAACAGTGTAAAAGTGTTCCTATTTCTCCACATCCTCTCCAGCACCTGCTGTTTCCTGACTTTTTAATGATCGCCATTCTAACTGGTGTGAGATGGTATCTCATTGTGGTTTTGATTTGCATTTCTCTGATGGCCAGTGATGATGAGCATTTTTTCATGTGTTTTTTGGCTGCATAAATGTCTTCTTTTGAGAAGTGTCTGTTCATATCCTTCGCCCACTTTTTGATGGGGTTGTTTGTTTTTTCTTGTAAATTTGTTGAAGTTCATTGTAGATTCTGGATATTAGCCCTTTGTCAGATGAGTAGGTTGCAAAAATTTTCTCCCATTCTGTAGGTTGCCTGTTCACTCTGATGGTGGTTTCTTTTGCTGTGCAGAAGCTCTTTAGTTTAATTAGATCCCATTTGTCAATTTTGGCTTTTGTTGCCGTTGCTTTTGGTGTTTTAGACATGAAGTCCTTCCCCATGCCTATGTCCTGAATGGTATTGCCTAGGTTTTCTTCTAGGGTTTTTATGGTTTTAGGTCTAATATGTAAGTCTTTAATCCATCTTGAATTAATTTTAGTATAATGTGTAAGGAAGGGATCCAGTTTCAGCTTTCTACATATGGCTAGCCAGTTTTCCCAGCACCATTTATTAAATAGGGAATCCTTTCCCCATTGCTTGTTTTTGTCAGGTTTGTCAAAGATCAGATAGTTGTAGATATGCGGCATTATTTCTGAGGGCTCTGTTCTGTTCCATTGGTCTATATCTCTGTTTTGGTACCAGTACCATGCTGTTTTGGTTACTGTAGCCTTGTAGCATAATTTGAAGTCAGATACCGTGATGCCTCCGGCTTTGTTCTTTTGGCTTAGGATTGACTTTCTTTGCCCATTTTCAATTGGGTTATTTGCCTTTGTGTTATTGAGCTGTAAGAGTTCTTTATATATTCTGGATAGAAGACCCATATATATATGATTTGCAAATACCTTTTCCATTCTGTGGATTATCTTTTTACTTCTTTATAGTGTCCTTTGAAGCACAAAGGTTTTCAACTTTAATGACATCTAGTTTATCTATTTTTTGTTCATATTTAATACTTTTGGTGTCATATTTAATACTCCATTGCCAAATCAGAGGACTCAAAAATTTATCCCTGTTTTCTTCCAAGAGTTTTACAGTTTCAGCTCTTACATTTAGGACTTTCATCTATTTTGAGTTAATTTTTTTAAAAGATGTGAGCTAAGAGTTCAATTTCAATCTTTTGCATGTGGTTATCCAGGTATCCCTGCATTGTTTGTTAAAAAGACTCTTCTTTCCCCCATTGAATTGTTGTGGCACCATACTAGGTTTCTTCTTAGGATCTCATCTAAGTCTGACATACATGTCCCCACATTCTTGACTATAGAGGTTATCCCTTCCTTTAATCTCATCTAATATAGTCAGAGTTCTCACCTTTCATGCGTCCAGAAATGTTTTTTTCCAAGTGTTTCCCAAGTCTTTCTAAGAGCCCCCTGGAAACACTTAGGCATCTCATGGATCTATCCTAGTGGTTGCTTGCCCTAAATGCAGCCCTCTCTCTTTCTGGCCCCCTGTTCTTGCCATTTTGTAATTCTTTCTGACTGCTGCCCCTCTCCTTGCATTGCTGGGCCCCAGGTCTGGCCACAAGCCTCACTTCTAATTCTCAGAGCACAGCTAAGACTGTACAGTAACATCTAACCCCATTTATTGAAGGCATGAGGTAAGCAGAATGGAATTGCCTTATAGGAGGCCATAACACATGGTTGGCTATTAATTATCACTGCCCTGGGTTCCACTCGCCATGCCCATCTGTAAAACATCACCTGGCTATCTCCCACCCTAGCCCTCTGGCCATCACATGAATTCCAGTGTCGACAGACCTTTTGTTCATATAAGCAGGCCCCTGGCCAGTCCAGGCCCCCAACACTTCTTTTGCCTAATGGAGAAGAAAACCTTTTCTTCCCCAGTAATACAATTTGTATTATTATAATTTTATAATTAATATAAAAATTGTATTATTATAATTTTGCAAAGATGTAACTGCTTATAGCAAGGATGCTTTCTGTATTATTATGGAGAGCAGTTTAGGTCCTCTTTATCTCTCTCTGCTCCAGAAAATGGAATGGGTTTTACTTTGTAGAGCTAAGAAGCTCACAAAAATGTCCTTTCAAACTAGAGTGGTCTGACCTTAGGAGGGGTCAGTGTCTTCGTCTAGCTAAAAAGGAAACTTCTGTCCACTTTGAAATAACAGATACTCACCCTTCCATCTGCATTCCTGATATCAAAGTCGACATCAAATATTGAGGTACAGTCTCCAGGAACCCTGTTATTAAACCTAGTATACCACAGTTGTTTTTCCTTAGCTCATTGTTAATTCTCTAATTAGAAACATTCTTACTTAAATAATTATTTTTCTAATAAAAAAGGAGAGTTATGTCTTATTTCTCATTTCAACTACAAGAAAATATGTTCTTATCTTGGACCCGTTATCTTTAAGCTTTTTGATCATTTCCCTTACGATTCTTTCTGGTAAGTGAATGAGAATCATCACTTAGTAGTTCTAATTATGTCCTACCAAAGCAGAAAGAACCACATACATCAATAGTCAAATTGGTAGAAAATTGAGAACACCCAAATGCCTTTAACAAGAATGATGTGAATGTAAGTGACATGCATTCATTTTTTAAAAATCTAGATAAACTTCTGAGTTATTTAGTCCAATATTATTTGGAAGGGAAATGGAACTAATTTTTAACAAAACATATTTTATTTGAGCTGCTATAAAAATAAATTTGAGGAAAAAAATAAATCTTGAAAGTAGACAGCTAACGGTAATAATCTCTGAGATCTAAAAAATGCATTACAGGCGAATTGAATGCTGGCAACTCTGTTAAAAATAAATAATGTTCTTTTTATTCCAAAACAAGAATTGATCCTTCTCAATTCTTCATTATTAAAATTCAGAAAACATAGAACCATTTCATAGTCTGAGTAATTTATATCCTTACATCCCAAGTGCCTCAACAGAGTACCCAACATAGAGTAGAAACTTAAACAAGAAATTGTTGAATTAAGTAGAGTAGAAATTGAATGTTCTGAAGTCTGAATGTGTGTGTGTACTTTGTGGAGGGGAGGTTTTGCCTCTCCATGGTACCTAGCTCAGCTGCTCCACGGAATAGACTCACTTTCTTCTTGTTGATTTTATGTGAATGGTTCTCATTACCCAAACTTTATATTATAATTCTATAATGTTCAATAAAATAAAAACTTCTTGGACTGAATATTTTTAATACCCAGATTGCTTGCAAGATACTCCAGGCTAGCCAGGATTTTGCAGGGATATACGTGCAGATGCATCACTAGGGAACGCCTAAGGAATGAACAAGCAGGCAGCAAGGGCCTGTGGAGGCAGCCATATGTGTCTCTCTGGAATCAGTGGGGAAGCTGGAAGCAGAGCAGCTCAGCCCTCTCACTCCCACTCAGTGCTTCCAGAGACCCCTAACACAGAAGCTTCCTCCTAAAGAAATGGCCCACTCGGCTCTTTTCCTTTCCACGCTTCTTCAGCTTCCTCACTACTGACAATATTCTGATTGAAACATTATTTCTTGAATCCCAGCTCTATCCTTGGTGATGAGCACACCTAGGTTCAAGTGCAAGATAATAGTATAGTGTTATTTGGTATTCCAAGGTCAACAGTTTATTAAGAAAAAAAAACCCCAAACCTCTGGACCATGGAATGCTGAAAAAAGACCAGTTTATAACCAGTGGTATAACATGGCATTGAAAGCCATGGACATGGGTTAGTTTGCCCTAAAAGAGTATACAATGAGAAGAGGGCATTAGGATGAGGTCCCCAGGAATACCCACATCTGACTGTCATGTGGTAGAGCCTGATTCGCTCCTGAGTATCCATCTTCCCCTTTTTATTTAGTAAGATGACCCTGATTTATTCAGTTGAAAGACACTGTTCTCCAGCATCTGCAAATGGGAGGCCAATGGAGTGTATGTAAAGCAAGAGGTTGTATGGATCTTACTAGAAGCCTCTTTAATGACTCATGGAGAAGGTACAACTCATGCCCCTTTTCTCTTCCTTCTGATGTCTCCTGGCATGTGTATGTTGGCTGCTATACTGGACTATGTAGTGGCTATGAGGTGACCTTGAGGATGCCAAAATGCTGGGTTGGAAAGACAGACACTGGGCCCCTGGATGGATTACCCTTGGACTTCCTTTGTTCCTGAGAGAATCACCTATTCTATCCTGTTTAAGCTACCATCATTTAGGCACAATGCAGGAAGACAGTCCTGCAAGCTGGAATGAAAGATGCAATCTGAAAAATAGTAATGGTGTGAAAAATGCTGTTTTTTACTTTTTCTTTTTGCAGTGAAATTCTCTTAGAGATGAAGTTTTAATAATCCATATAAACTTATTATTCACAATTTTTTTGAAGAATGACAGGCAAAATGGTCTTTTCTGTTGTTAGGAGTGACAACAGAGCCCAATTATGCAGCTTCTTTAATAATGGAGCAGAATGTGCATACTTTTTAGTGGCAGGTCCACAGCCACTGTCGCCTTTTCTGTGTTAAAAATAGTGGAAATGTATCCATTCCTCCATCTGTCCATACAGTCATTCAGCATTTTCTGAGTTCCTATTTTGCACTAGGACTGGTTTAGGGCAGGATAAAAATGCAAAGTAAGATATAGACATTGCTTTCCCAAAGCTTACAGTTAATCAGGAAACAGATAAACAGGAAATGACAATAGAATGTGAAAAGTTTGAATGAAACTTGTTTGTTTCCTTTCTCTGAGGGTTTTCCACTCCTGCTCATCAGTCAGAAGATTGTCTCGGTTCCTTATCTTCTCAAGGGTTGTGCACTTTGTCACTGATACTGGGACATCCTGGTGACTCAGAGTCTTGTCCCCAGTGGGCCAGTGTCCCTTTAGTGATGAGAGGGGAAGAGATTGTCCTTTCCTTCTCAATCACTTCATTTATCTGATAGCATCAGATCCCCTTGTGGACTGATCTGCAAATAGGAAGTTCTCTTCTGAAGGTTAGGGTGAACATAGGAGATAACTAAATTCCGGCTAACCAGGACTTTCCTCTGTGCTGCCCAAGGAGGGTTCTTTAAGACTGAAGGAGGGTGTCTTATGTGTGGCTCCCCCTGTCCACTTTGCTCCCATGGCCACAGCATCCATGAACGTGGGGTGTCTTTTTTTGCTCTGGAAGATATTAGGATCTCCTTATTCTTGGTGTGGAAGTTGTATAGGGATCTATCTGGGCACGGTTCTTCTACACCTTATGCTGGGAATCTAATGAACACATTGAACAAATACACTCATGAGCTTTCATTCTTGTATTATTTCTTTGGTTGGTCAGATGTTGGCCCTCCTGAATTCATCGTCTGGGCCTCTTACCATTTTTCTTACTGTGTCTTAAGTGTTGTTAATTAGTTGGTTAGCTTTCTGGGATATTTACTTGACTTTAATCTCCATATTTTCTATTGAATTTTTTTTTTTTTTACTATAAACAGATAATTTTTTTTTTCAAAGAATTCCTTATGGATTGCTGGTTGTTATTTTATAATGGCAGCGTGCTCTCCTTCCATGAATATAATTTTGTATCAGACTCTTGCAGAATGCAAATGAGAATGATTTTAGTTCACTGAATTATCACAGTTCCTCTGAGGTCATTTGTTTGTGTTTGCTCATCTTGGTCATTCTTATTCATGTTTGAGATATTCCCCAGTGTCTGGGATTCCTTTGTTATTTGTTCATGGATGATAGGTAGCATTGCTGTGCATGGACGGAGAGGGTGGACTGGCTCAATTTACAGGCAGAGAGCCCAACAGCATCTTGGGAACTCCTAAATGCTTAAACGTATAGGTCTCAGCCCTGGGGTACCAACCATCACACCAGCTACCACAGTTTTCCTGCATGGGTACTTCGACTTCTCAAGTTGAAGTCTGACACCTTCACTTTCACACAGTCTGGGGAACACCTTCACCCATCAGATCTGTCAGCCTTTTCCACTCAAAATGTCCCCAACGAAATATACTCTCTTCCTTCACAAACCTCTTTGCCTCCTTGGGCTTCCGGCATCTGATAGCTATACTGTCTTTCCAGTATTAAAAACCACAGAATAATATCTGAGTGGCTCTTACTCTCCTTGTTTAGTCTGTTCCTAAGGCCTTGAGGATTCCTCCTGCCTCTGTCCACCCTCTTTCTTTCCATCACAGCCTCTCCAGTCAGGCCATCATTATTTATTCCCTGGAAAAAAATCCAAGTTTCTCTCTAGCTTTCTGCCTCTCATCTCCCTTATAGTTAGCTGTCAGATTAATATTCCCAGGTGTAGTTCTCTTTATATCATTGTGCTGCTCAAAATTCTTTCCTGGATCTCTTCTATTTCCTCACTAAGGCCTACCTTTGCAATCTGACGTTCAAAGGTTCAACCCACTTCTCTTCCCACCTTCCTATGGGAGGCAGGAGCATGTAGCATGGGCTCTTGGGACATACAGGCACAGCCAGATGCAGGCTCCAATACCTACGGGGCAAATTATTTGCCCTCTCTGACCCGTACCTACCTTTCTCATCTCTAACTTTAAGATAAAAAAAGCACAGGTATGCCTCGGAGATATTGTGGTTTCGGTTTTGGGCCACCAGACTAAAGTGAATACCACGATAAAGTGAGTCACACATATTTTTTAATTTCCCAGTGCATATAAAAGCTATGTTTACACTATACTGTAATCTATTAAGTACACTATATTGTAGTCTATTAAGACATTATGTCTTTAAAAATGCAGATACTTTAATTAAAAATATTTTCTTGTAAAACAAATACTAACAATCATCTGAGCCTTCAGCTTGTAATCTTTTCACTGGTGGAAGATCTTGTCTTGATGTTGATGGCTGCTGACTGATCATGATGGTGATTACTGAAGGCTGGGGTGGCTGTGACTATTTCTGAAAATAAGACAATGAGGTTTGCCACAATGGTTGACTTGTGCTTTTACAAAAGGTTTCTCTGCAGCGTGTCATTCTGTGTGATAGCATTTTACACATAGTGGAACTTCTTTTAAAATTTGTCAGCCCTCTCAACCCCTGCCACTGCTTTAGCAAATTAAGTTTATGCAATATTCTAAATCTTTTGTTTCATTTCAGCAACATTCACAGCATCTTCACCAGGAGTAGATTCTATTTCAAGAAACCATTCTTCGCTCATCCATAAGAAGCAACTCCTTATTCATTCAAGTTTTCTCATGAGATTGCAGAAATTCAGTCGCATCTTCAGGTTCCATTTCTAATTTTAGTTCTTTTGCTATTTCCACCACCTTGGCAGTGACTTCCTCAGTTGAAGTCTTGAACCCCTCAAAGTCATGCATGAATGTTGGAATCAGTTTCTTCCAAATTCCTGTTAATGTTGATATTTTGACCTCCACCCATCAACGACATCTACAATGGTGAATCCTTTCCGGATGTTTTCCATTTACTTTGCCCAGATCCATCAGGGGAATCACCATCTATGGCAGCTATAGCCGTAAGAAATGTATTTCTTAAATAATAAGACTAGAAAGTCAAAAGTACTCCTAATCCATGGGCTGCAGAATGGATATTGTGTTTGCAGGCATAGTAACAATATCCATCTCCTTGTATATCTCCATCAGAGATCTAGGGTGACTAGGTGCATTGTCAATAAATAGTAATATTTTGAAAGAAATCTAATTTCTTGAGCAATAGTTATCAACAATAGGCTTAAATATTCGGTAAACCATGCTGTAAACAGGCTTTGTTATTCCATTTATAGAGCTCAGGCAGAGTAGATTTAGCATAATTCTTAAGGGCCCTAGGATTTCACAATGGTAAATGAGTATTGGCTTCAAGTTAAAGTCACCAGCTCCATTAGCCTCTAACAAGAGTGTCAGCCTGCCCTTTGAAGCCTTGAACTCTTCCAATATAAGACTGTTTCATCTACATTAAAAATCTGTTGGTGTGCTGCACACCAACATGGCACATGTATACATATGTAACTAACCTGCATGTTGTGCACATGTACCCTAAAACTTAAAGTCTAATAAAAAAAAAATCTGTTGTGTAGTATAGCCATGTTCATCAGTGATTTTAGCTAGATCCTCTGGATAACTTGCTGCAGCTTCTACGTTGGCATTTGGTGTTTCACCTTACACTTTTATGTAATGGAGATGGCTTCTTAAACCTCATGAACCAGTCTTTTGCTAGCCTCAAATCTTTCTTCTGCAACTTCCTCACCTTCTTAGCCTTCATAGAATTGAAGTGAGTTAGTGCCTTGCTGTAGATTAGCCTTTGGCTTAAGAGACTGTTGTGGCTGGTTTAGTCTTCTATCCAGAACACTAAAATTAATGCTCGTAAAGGGTTGTATTTATGAAGACTACTACTGTTATTATTGTTATTGTTCTTGTCATGCATCCAATATCTTTCAGCCAAGGTGGTCTCCTCTGTATTTTCTGACTACAGCCTATAATTTCCCACCTCTGTACTCTGTCTCAAGTGCCCTTCCTCCTCCCTGTATACTGTCAAATTTTTTAAATACTTTTAAAATTGTGATAATATATACATAACACAAAATTGACCATTTTAACCATTTTAAGTGTAAAGTTCATTGGCACTGAGAGCATTCATATTGTTATGCAACCACTATCCATGTCTAAAACTTTTCCATCTTCCCAACTGAAACTCTGTACCTATTAAACACTAACTCCTCCCTCTTCTCATCTCTTACAACCACGATTCTACTTTCTGTCTATGAATTTTACTATTCTATGTATTCCAAGTAAATTGAATCATACAGTGTTTATTCTTTTATGTCTGGCTTATTTCACTTAGCGTAATGTTTTCAAGGTTCATTCGTGTTGTAACATGTATCCAAATTTCATTTATTTTTAAGGCTGAATAATATCCCATTGTACGTACATAACACATTTTCTTTATCCATTCATTTGTTGATGGACATTTTAGTTGCTTCCACCTTTGGCTGTTGTGAGTAGTGCTGCTATAAACATGAATGTACACATATGTGTCCCTGCTTTCATTTCTTTGGGGTATATACCCAGAAGTAGAAATGCTGGATCATATGGTAGTTCTGTGTTTAGCTTTTTGAGGAACTGCCATACTGTTTTCCACAGAGGCAGTATATCCTGTCAAATTTTAAGTGTCACGGTCCAGTTCCATTATTACCTCCTCCAAGACATTTTTCAAATCCCCTTCTAGATAGAAGAGACTTCTATCTGGAAGGGTCGTGGTGATTTACTTGCAGATTGCCTTCCCTTAGCCTCTTTTAGAAGAGTCTTCTTGATTTCCCACATAGCTTCGCTCAGAGGCAGATGCCCAATATGTATTTAGTGAATGAATGAAAGAAAGAAAGAAAGAATAAATGCATGAATCAAGAAATGGCCAGAGCTGCTGACAACTCACAGGGGAGAGGGCAGGGGATTAGTGAAAACTCCCCACCTGAGAAGACGTCAGCTCCTGAAATGCTTTGGTACATGGATGAGGTTGGTGAGCCACTTCTGCAGTCTCTTCACAAATCCAGCGTAGTGTTACTTCCTTGGCTCACTCTCCTTCATTACATTAAGAAGCAGCATGTGTTGCTGGCGTCTGTTGGATTTCCCTAATACGAAAAACAGGTTGCCACTTGGGTCTGCAGAGACATTTGGATGCATTGTATTTAAATTTTGTTTTCATTGAAAATTTATAGCTGCCACCTTCTACTCTAATGTAATGAATAATTAGAAGCAATTACAAGGAAATTTAGCAAATTACTAAGCCATCTAGGAGTAAAAATTAGTGTTTATGGTGTTCTTCCTTTGCTGTCTAGCAATCCAAAATGATATATGATATGCATGCAGACAACATGCACAAATACTTTTCTATGCACCCAGCAGTTTTCCAGTAAGATCGTAAAAATCAGTGCATGGCATTAGAGTCTTGTGATGTTAAAGGGCCTTCTCAATAAATATTGGATGATGGGGCAGGGAATGATGAACTTGAGCAGTAAAAACGTAACCACAAAAGGTTATTGGTGGTGGGGTAGATTATGTTCTTTTTTAAAGTTAATTTTTCTATTGTATATTTTAATTTTAAAAATTAAGGATGAAACCAGAAAAGTGAAATAAATAAAAATGCTGTCTATACCCTTTATCCAGAAAATACTATTTTCCCATTTTGTTGGTATATTGACATTATTTTCTTTGCATGTTTACATGTATTGTCATTATTTTTATCAAACTGCACAAAAAATACCATTTTGATTTAAAAACTCAGTCGAATCATGTAAACATGCCTCTGTTACTATGGCCAGTCACATAGACAACGCATAATTATTTTACATTCCTTAGGATTGTAGTTTTAGCTTGTTTCCAATTTTTAACTGTTATAAATAATACTGTAGTGAACCTCATAGTCCATACAACTTTTTAAATATATTTTAAAGCTAGAATTCTAAGAAGAAGGATTTTTACCTCAAAGAAAATAAACTTTTCAAAGTTCTTAATTCTTATTACCTCATCACTTACCAAAAAGCTTATACTTAATTTGTTTTTCAACTTGCAGTGTAGAGAATACTTGTTTTACTGCAACTGCACAAGTATTAATAATATCATTAAAGCATTTTGTTAGCTTATGAGACAATTTTAATTTTTTTGATTATAACTGACCTTGGGTGAACTTGAAATCAGTCAGGTTCAGTAGCAAGAAATAGAATTCACCTAGTTTACAAATATTTATTTCATAACATGTGTTGCACAAGAAAGAGGCCTAGGTTGAGCTTTGAGATATGACTTTAAGAGCAGCACCACAGCGCTGGGTCACAGAGGGAACTGCTCCTGCCTCATGAAGCCATCACAATGGAGAAGCTACTATAGGAGAACCAAACGATACTGCAGCAATTGCTGGTGGAAATGACAGAAGCAGCACAAAACATGCCCTTATCTCATTTCTGCCTTCCAAATTAAATAACATCCAGAATCATAGCTGCAAGGGAGTCCAATAAATGTAGTTTTAAGATTTTTTTAGCTTCCACAGTGCAGGAAAACCCCTGAGAAGGCAGGTAGAATAGATGTTAGGTGCTAATCTCCCATATCCACCCATGTGTTTGTGATGCTTGTTAGACTATTAGATGAATTGTCAATTTTTAACCCTTTCTGAGCTAACTTGTAAAAGAAGCTACCAGAGGCCAGAAAGATATATTATTTCTAAGAAGCATATAGCATTATCCTTAGCAAAACTGGAGACCCGGTGAAAGTGAGAAAGGGCAGGAGATGATTCCATATACTCCCACACTGCAGGGGGTTCCAAAGATCTCAGGTAAGTTTATTTGTATATATGTCAATATATAAGCATTAAAAAGAAATATTTTTTGTTGTGTTTAATACAGCAGCATGCTAATTCAAATATTATTATTTTTCCCTTCCTGATAAAAATTGGACCTTATTTATTAACTTCTTAAATAACTTGTTTCTTCATTGAATGAATTATGATCATTTAAACATAATCAGTAATAAATCAAAAAATCTTTCATTACCCCTCACTCACCTACTAGGGCCGCTATGTTGTATAATTCCAGGGTTCACTGATTACGTAGAATATAACGTGAATGACACCCAGTGGAGCTGTGCTCCAACGCAGTGGGCCTGTCAATTCCCTTAATTCATTGGATAACTGAGTCTACTTTTTTTGTTAGACTAATTTTAAGAAAGTTGCTGATACCCAAGGGAGCTACAGAAGGTTATGGGGAACCGGGCCCTTAAAAAACCTAGGAGGGCCTTTTTTCAGAGATGATGTGAGCTCAGAAGCCGTCAGGCTCACCAACATTCATCTCCAAGGAAATCCCTTTGTATTCATGCCTTTTTGCCATTTGACTTAGCAACCAAGATTGAACAATTTTTCCTATGGATGATAAGGCTTTTACTTTGAGGGCTGTTTGGAAGACTAAATCTAAAGAAGTAGTGGATTCATTTAAGAAAACAGGAACAAATCTGTTGCAAAGGCAAAACATTAACAGTTCCTTTCGAAGTCCCTCTTTAAAGCCTTTAAAGCCTCTTAACCCATGACTTTTATGAAATTGTCAATGGAATTGCACTATATTGCCCTGCATCCCTAGGGGAAGATTTCTGAACCCTGACCTCTTCTCTCCAGCTACTACTCCTGTCTAAGAACCAAAGGCAGGTCCCTGGAAAAAATATCCTTCAGATGCTGCTGAGAAGCCAAGTTCCGCTAGGTTTATGAGTGGTGGGAATGAATCTGAGTGAGTTGATGGCTCCCATCAAGTCCTGCTAAAAGTAAATTGTATGACCTCTGTTAGTGGATAGATGAGGGGCCATCTCAAGTAGAGACTAATTCCCTGTAGAAGAGATTTTAAATTATGTTGTTAGGAAGACAGAAGGCTACCAGACTTTGGATGTTTACAAAAACCATTGTTTCTTGTTTTCCCATAGGCAAGGGAAAGAGTTGAGCTGTGAGGGGAATCTGGGTTTAAATAAGGGGTGGTGGGGGTGAAAGAGATTGAGAGGGAGACACAGAGAGAAACAGAAAGACATGGTTAGAGAAATCTCACCTTTTTTGGAATGGCTACAGTCTACAATTACCGTATTTTCTAGATTTTCTAGGACTATCTGCATTTTAAATATTTACTTTCATTATCCCCATGAAACATCAAAATATTCTGGAAATGTAAATATTTTGACAAATGGTAACTGAATGAATCAGGTAATTAATCATTACAAGTGTGTGAATTCATTCTCTTGGTTCTGAGCATGAATTCAAGGATATCAAATGGAAAGTTGATGTCACTGATTAGTCACTTCTGGGCAGCAGGGAAGTTATCAGTAGGCTCCGGCACTGAAAATTCTCTTTTAAAATGCGAATCAATATTCAGAGGCTTGTCAAGAGATGTTTGGGGAAAGAAACAGAAAATATTAGTTCCCCTTTATCTGCAAGTGTATGTTTCAAGAACCCCAGTGGATGCTTAAAACCTTGAGTAGTACTGACCTCTCTACTGGCTGAGCATCCTTAATCTGCAAATTTAAAATCCAAAAACTCCATAATCCAAAACTCTCTTGAGCGTCGACATGATGCCATAAATGGAAAATTCCATACATAACACCTAACACAAATTTTGTTTCATGCACAAAATTATTAAAAATATTATACAAATTACTTTCAGGCTATGTGTATAGGGTATGTATGCAACACTAATGAATTTCATGTTTATACTTGGGTCCTATCCCCAAGATATCTCATTATATATATGCAAATATTCCAAAATCCAAAAAAAATAAAAAATTTGAAACACTTCTGGTTCCAGGAGTTTCCAATAAGGGATATTCAAACCATATATGCTATGCATGAATTTCTTTTTCCTTCTTTACAATTTCATGAAGAAATTGTAGATTTGTTTTTACTGCAGATCTTAGCAAGTACAGCATATGATTTTTTTTCTTTCCTTATCGAGTGGAAAACATCCACTTTTTCACTTAAAGAAAACATTTTGTGACTTCCTTACATATCCAAATTGCCAGCACCACTACTTTTGCACTTTGGAGCTATGATTAAGTAAAATAAAGGTTACTTGAACACAAGCACTGTGACATGGCAACCAAGATGGCTACTGAGTGACACACAGGCAGGGAGCTTACACGCCGTGGATACCTGGACGAGGGGAGGATTCAGGTCCCAAGTGGGATGGCGCGGGATAGTGTGACATTTCATCACGCACCTCCGAATGGTGAGAAATTTAAAACTTATCAATTGTTTATTTCTGAAAATTTCCATGTAATATTTTTGGACTGTGGATGACCACCGGTAATTGAAACCTCAGAAAGCAAAATCTCTGCTAAGAGGAGGCTGCTGGAAATAATTACTGAACAAATGAAGTTCTTCTCAGAAGCATAAGTAGGAAGATACACTAGCAGTTTTACTCACTGATGAATAACAAAGACAAATGCAAGTATTGCACTAATTGTTATATGCTTTTTGCTATATTTTAATTTTTCATTAAAATTTTCCACTTTCAATAAGACAATTTTTGTTTTTTTTTAGATGGAGTTTCACTCTTATCACCCAGGCTGGAGTGCAATGGCGTGATCTCGGCTCACTGCAACCTCCACCTCCGGGGTTCAAGTGACTCTCCTGCCTCAGCCTCCCGAGTAGCTGGGATTACAGGCACGTGTCACCACCCCCAGCTAGTTTTTGTATTTTTAGTAGAGATGGGGTTTCACGATGTTGGCCAGGATGGTCTCAATCTCTTGACCTCGTGATCCACCTACCTTGGCCTCCCAAAGTGCTGAGATTACAGGTGTGAGCCACCATGCCCGGCCTCAATAAGACAATTACTTAAATTTATAACTATGATTTCACTGTCATATTCTTCTAAGATTTTTTACATTAATAAGTTCAGGAATCAGAGAATGCTGTCAAGTGAGGAAGGCAAGGTAACTAAAGGCAGGGATTTGGGAGCTGGCTGAGGAATCAAAGCCAGTTTCTGCGACTTGCTAGATTTGCAATAAATTGCTTAATCTCTCTAAGATTCAAGTCTCTTACTTGAAAAATGGAGGAAATAAATGTCTCATAAATTTGTAGTGGTTGAGGATTAAATGAACTAATGTTTGAAAAGTGTTTGACCCAGAGTGGGTATTCAATAAATGATAGCTGTTATGAAAAGTACTAATAATGAAATAATGTGAGCAAAAGTCTTAGAGTGAATTCAAGATTTGCGATGTCCTCCTATCTCTGTACAATGTGGCTAGCTATGTTCTAGATGGTGCAGGATCTGTTATCCTGAACCTCTGAGTGAGGCCCATGCAGAATCCCCTGCTGATGAGCGATGAGCATGTGGAATGAGCTAGAAATGTACTTTTGCCTTTTTAAACCACTGTAATGCAGGGGTTGTTTGTTACTGCAGCCTAAGCAGCCCCTCCTGATGGATGCAGGAGGGAACACAGATGCTTCCACTGCTACCATATCTAGGACCCGGGGAGAGAGATGATTTGGACAGTTTACAGAACAAGGGACAAGTAGGCATATGAGTGGTGGACACAGTGGCCATGATTGGCAGGAGGTGATGGCTACTCCAGCAGTGAGCAGTATTGTAGAATAGGCATGGAACCCCATATCCTAACCGACATTGAATCAAGAAAAATAGTACTCATTTGGAATGGTCTTGAACGTACTGGTTCAGCTCCAGGAAAGTCTCAAGGGAGGTTAAAGAGATTTGAAGACCTGTATGTTTTTATAGGCACTGTCTTCTTCCCTTCACAAAACAGGATGGAATTATCATGCTAATGTCTGCAGAGAAGGAAGCACAGATTAGGTGACTGTGGCTACTATGAGGGCCAGGAAGGCCCTCCCACCCATCCTATGGGATGCACCACCTGTGCCCACTAGGCCTATGGAGAGGGGAGTGACTGGGGCACCTGCTCACCCCTGTACCATGCCTGTTCTTCAACTTCAGCTCTGGATCCCCCAGAGAGGGATTGCTGCCTGCATCTGAGTTCCTGGACAAACATGCAGTCTACCAGTAAGTGCTTTTAGATCCCCAAGAATGTAATTGCTTTATATTCCCTCTAAGTGGGCACACCCCATTAACACACCTGAAACTGAGACCTTTTCCAAGTAGAAAAGCATAAACTTTGTGGTAAAGCTTCTTCAGGCCCTTTATCTCCCTGTCCAGGCCAGCGTGTTCTCCGAAAAGAGGAAAATGAGTGTTCTGCTCCCAAGAGATCACGGCGTTCACCTGAGTCCCACCAGCCGAGTCATTTGTCTGCTCCTGTAGCATTTACCTTTATAGTGCAAAACCTCAGGGTGCTGGCATTTCAGCCACATCCAGGAAGTTGATGCATGGTAAGCAACCTTTCATATGTTGAATTACCAGTGCCCTGATCAAACCCTGGACAGAGCATCATCATCTAAATAGTTCATGTCCTGATTCAGTGTTTCCCAAGCACTATGCCACAGAACCCAAGTTCTGGAAGACATAGTTGCCAGGCTACTAAGGGATTCTCAGGTCAAAGCATTTGGGTGTTCATTGTATTCTTTTTTTTTTTTTTTTTTTTTTTTTTGAGACAGAGTCTCGCTGTGTCGCCCAGGCTGGAGTGCAGTGGCGTGATCGGGTTCATTGTATTCTATTTTCCCTTCCCAGCAATTTGAGCTGCTTATTAACATATTACAATTCTAACAGGTCCCCGCATAAAAAGTAATCTCTTTGACTCAAATAGATTGATTTAATTATGTTTCTGAAATTTATCTGAATTTGACTATGAGCCATGTTTAGTATAGCAAAATGATTAACATCTTAAGGAATAATGAATTTTTCTCAAATTTATTTTTCTGTATTTTTCCTCGAATTTATTTGAATTTGGCCATGAGTCATGTTAGTATAGCAAAATGATTAACATCTCAAGAAATAATGAACATTGCCACACTGACTTAAGAATCACCACCCTGATTTATTCCTATGGCTTGAGGCAGCACCACCTCTTGCCCTGTCCAGAGGAATAAGTTAGGTTGGAGATGGACCATATTCAGTCCAGCCAAGATATTAGCATGAAGCCTCTGAAGGACTCAGCCCTTTCCAACTGGGAGACTTCCAGAATAAACAAAGATGTTCATGAATTGGTGGGTTCATTGGGCATTACTAATTGCTTATTCAACTTTTTTTTTTGCTTTTTTTCTCTGAATGTTTCAGTATTTGATCATCTCAAGATCAGTAAGGAATTCAACTGGTCGCTGTCACAGCTGAGGTTTTCTGGTGTTCAAATATGCCTATTTCAGACAGAATAATGCCACCCTCCTCCCACCCCCACAAAGATATCCACTCCCTGGATCCATGTTACCTTAAATGGCAAAAGGAATTTTCTGGTTAAATTAAGAATCTTGACATGGGGAGATTATCCTGGAATATGTGTGTGGCTCTAATGTAATCTCAGGGTGTTTATAAGAGGGAGATAAGAAGGTCCATGAGAGAAAAAGATGTGATGAGGGAAGCAGAGGTTAGAGTAATGCACTTTGAAGATGGAGGAAGGGGCCATGAGCCAAAGAATGCAATCTTAAAGAGGCAAGGAAATAGAGTCTCACCTAGATCCTCCCAAAGGAATGCAGCTCTGTCTACACCTTGATTTTAGCCTTGTAAGACTTATTTTGGACTTCTGACCTCCAGAACTTTAAGATAATAAATTTATATTGTTTTAAATTTACCATAGTAAACTTACAGTAATTTGTTACAATAAAAATAGGAAACTAATACAATACCTTAATCCTATCCTACGTCAAACTGGACCAGGCCTATATAATCAAACTTAGAGCATCCACTCTAAAGGGAGATTATTCTAATTTAGAAGGAGCCAACTCCCAACATCTCCTCCTTTCTATCCACTTCCAGAAGCTGGGCCCCCTATGACAGCAACTACTCCATATGGAAATGAATTATTGGTTGTTATCATGGCTTCCTCAGGCATAGAAGAACCCCTCATAGACATGCTCAGACCACCAGAAGCAAGAGCAGATGAGGCAGACCTAGCAACACAGGTTCAGAAGAGGAACTGTGTGCTACTTTCTTGGACAGGTTTGATTTTACCTTCTGCTGCATGCAGCCAGCAACCCAAGCAGTTCCCTTTATTCTGGAAACCAGAGCACATATCAAGAGGTGGCATCATTTCAGGAATAGAAAGTCGTGTGACCAAAGGAAGTTGTAGCCATGCATGATGGATACAAGAAACAGAAACAATATGGAAGAACATGTATGCAGAGGGGATATCTGCATATACGGCACCCGAAATTTAGGGCCACTCAGAGATAGTATCCTGGGAAGCCCAGCCTGTATGCTGAGAACCTGCTATTAGGATAACCAATCATCTCAGATGCCTGGGACTGAGGCAATTCCCAGACATGGGACTTTCCGTTCCCAGACATGGGACTTTCCATTTTAAAACCAAGACAGTCCTTTCATACCTTGCTGGTGGGAACGTAAACTGGTACAGCCACTTTGGAAAACAGTTTGACAGTTCCTCAATAAGTTAAACATAGAATAACCATATGACCCAGCAACTTCACTCCTAAGGGTATGCCCCAAATAACTGAAAATATATGTCCACATAAAAACTTGAACAGGGGCTGGGCATGGTGGCTCACGCCTGTAATCCCAGCACTTTGGGAGGCCGAGGCAGGTGGATCTCCTGAGGTCAGGAGTTCGAAACCAGCCTGGCCAACATGGTAAAACCCTGTCTCTACTAAAAATACAAAAATTAGCCTGATGCGGTGACGTGTGCCTGTAATCTCAGCTACTCAGGAGGCTGAGGCAGGAGAATTGCTTGAAACCAGTAGGGATCCCAGGAGGCAGAGCTTGCAGTGAGCTGAGATTGCGCCACCGCACTGCAGCCTAGCCTGGGTAACAGAGTGAGACTTCCTCTCAAAAACAAACAAACAAACAAACTTGAATAGGGATATTGATAGTGGCACTATTCACAGTGGCCAAAAGGAAATAGCAACTCAAGTGTCCATCAACCAATGAATAAACAAAATGTACTTTAGCCATACAGTGGAATATGATTCAGCCATTAAAAGTAATGAAGCACTGAAACATGCTATAACATAGATGAACCTTGGAAACACTATGCTAAGTGAAAAAAGCTAGTCACAAAAGCCCATTTACTGTATAATTCCATTTATCTGAAATGTCCAGAAGCGGGAAAATGTATAAAGACAGAAAGCAGATCAGTGGTTGCTGAGATCTTAGGGAAGAGGAAATAGGGAATCACTGCCAATGGGTGTGGGGTCTCCTTTGGGAGTGATGAAATGTTCTGGAACTGGATAATAACAGTGGTTGCACAACATGAATGCACTAAAAGCCACTAATTGCACATGCTAAAATAGTGAATTTTGTGTTACGTGAATTTTACTATAATTAAACAATTTTTTAAAAAGCAAGACAGTCCCAGGCAAAGTGGGATGAGTTGGTCACCCTACCGCTAGCATCCACACTGATAAGGAAACCAGGCTCAACTGTATGGTAAGGGCAGATCATGATACTCAGAGATACCACATCAAGCTCCATGTTTTGCTGGAGAGGACCTGGGTCAGAGGAGTGAGTGTTGTAACCCATCTCATACCTCACAGAGGAACCTAAAGGTTGTGGAGTCCTCTGCTTATTATAGCTGGGGTCACCCTAACCCTGCCACACCAGAGCCAGGGTCTCAACAGATACACGTGGTGTTGGATAGACAGGGAGATTCAACCAGTCATTACCTATTCCTCAAACACTTGTGCTCATTTGATCACCTCTAATAAAGGTTCTCTGGCTGTGAATCCAGACTACCCCTCCCTGGGGTCCCTGGATTTGGGGTGGGAGATTCACAAGAAGTTGCTACAGGCATCTGGAATCCAGCCAGTGTGTTTTCAAGCCACCTCAAGGGCCCTTGCTCCTTTGTTGCCCTGTGTCTCCACCCCTTTGACCCCTTTATCCAGTGGGTAATCATTTAACCTATTCTTGGACCTTGATCCTCAATACAGAACTTGTGGGTTTTGCTCATCAGTTGATAATGGGAGAAATATTCGCTTCTGTCCAGTCCTGGGCTCCCACAGGGCTGAGTAAGGACATTTCTCTGCCCCAACCGCCAGAGGCAGGAGATTAGACAGGGATGACAATTAAGGGGTTACTGGTATTAGGAAAATCATTAAAACTGGAGATATAACTAGGTAAAAAAGAAAAAGCTAGAAATGTGGTTTCACTGGATAAAAAGCAATAATAAAGCATTCACGAAAATGTTTATCATCTATATTTAATTGCTCTGTAGCATAACACAATTATGTGTATTGGTAAATATGTATTATATTAATATATTGTCACTTTAGATTTCCCCAGTTAACCCTCTGTGAGTTTACTCAGTCTTTATAATTTATTGCTTATGCAGCATGGTCGTCTGTTTCCAACCTAGAAAATTAGTGGGCCTATGCCTCGGGCTTATGAGCTATCAGTTCTACGCCTTGATATTGCACTTGGTGATGCAGGGCAGAAGTAGTTTGGTGGTTTCTCAGCCCAAGGTTGAGTAAACAGATGTCCCGGAGTTGATTTTCCCCAGAATAATTGCATACAATGAGCACAAATGTTTAATTAATCAGGAATCTTGTGCTTATTATCTTTTCTCTGGGCTTCCACTGATAATGACCCAGAGGAAATTTCTTTTCCTTTGTGGGAATGATATTTTATTTAAAGGTTTTCATTTCATCATCTGATCCTCCCTCCAACCCCCTTTTCTAGTAAAAGAGAGAGAAAGAGACTAACTGACTGAATACCTGGACCACCAACAAAAGAAAGGAACACCCAAGCTTATGACTGCAGAGAGGCAGTGATACAGCTGGGTGGAGGGCGTCTCCACCACTCAAGTCAGTCTCAAAACTATGCTGACTCAGAATAATTTAATATTTTATATTCACTTGATGCAAACTTTTCTCCCCAAAATCAAAGTTGCAAGGAAGGAAAGAGAGTTAAGCAAATGTTTAACATACAATAAAATGGAAAGGCGCTTGTGTATGAAGTCAGGTTTGAGTTTTCAGGACTGAGTATTGCAGTCCAGGCTGATTCCCTAATGAAGGGCCCACTCGCCAAGCCTGGTGCACGGCACAAAACATTAATCAGGACATTGTTTGCATTAAAGGGCTGAGTTTTTCAGTGGGTAATCATCAGGGAAACCCAGTCAAGGGCGAACAAGGACGGCAGCCCTGATTAATTAAACATCTGCACCGGGGCTAAAAGCAAGACTTACCCTGTTGGTTGTATAAGAGCTGTTGATGTTAATGCCACACATGGAATTGGGAAATATTGTTTGCTGAAATTGTGTCTGTATGGAAATCTCCACATTCAGAGCGTATCGAGTTATATCTTTTCATATTATTTCAGCTGCTTCCTGTGTCATTAGGTGTAAGGGGTTCTGGGCAGAGTAATGGTATACTTAGCTTATCCCTTCAAGGAGAAGGCAGCATTTGAACTAGCCTTGACACATAGGTTAAATTTTGTGAAGGACATTCCAGGGAGAGGGGCCAGCATAAGCAAAGGCAGGAGATATGTCTTCATGGCCATGAGTCTTGGTCTGATTGGAGCCAGGGACTGGAAAGTCAGCGGCAATTAGTGTTGCAAATGCACGTCCTGATACCAGACACTGAGGTTCAATCTGAAAGCCATGGAGCTATTGGAAGCTTCTTCAGTGGTGGATGGGTGGCATGACCACAATGTTCCCAGAAGAATGATTTGGAGTAGTGGGGAGGATGGATGTCTGGTTAGCAGAGAGACCGACTGGGAGAGGGATCTGTTAAGATGATACTCAGTGATGTGGGTACTAAAGCAGACCAAAGTAGATCTAGTACAAAAGAGAAAGGATTTTTCACAGATAAAGTCTAGTACAAAAGGAGCTACAGTCAGGGTTACCAGATAAAATATAAGACACCCATATATGGACACACTCATACTAAATATTATTTGTTGTTTATCTGAAATAAAAACTTACTTGTCATCCTGCATTTTTGTTAAGTCTGGCAGCTCTAGCTCCTGTCAGTTTTGTTAAATCTGGCAGTTCTAGCTCCTGGCAGCTCTAGCTCCTGGTGTGGCAGCTCTGAGAACACACCTCTCAGATCTCTAACTGCAGGGAGAATAATTCACTGACTGAGGCCCCACCTGCTGTATTCTGAAATTGCTGCATTTGTCCCAAGGCTGTGCTTCCCGTGGGCTGCTCTCAGTCAGTGACTTGGCATGGCAGGGATGCTAGGCATGGGACCTCTCTGATGGATGACTTTGGCTCCGGGACTTCCCCCAGTATTGCACTGCAGTCTAAGACACTTCCACCCAACCTTCTTTCCTTCCTTCCTTTTCATGGAGTCAGACCTGTACTGTAGTCTGACAGCTCTCCAGCCTCTGCTGGCGCCTTTTTTTCTCTAGGGGCTTGCCCTGGTAAAAAGCCTTGCACATAGAGCCCCCTCTTGGCCTCTTCTTCTGAAAAGACCCAGATTAATGTATCTAGTGTCCAAATGGAAGATGGCAGGCGCTGCGTTGAGAAAGTTTAAGATTTTTAGACGTGGAATAGGAACTAGTGAGGGCTGTAAGGCAACAAGTGGTAAAAGGAGAGGAGAGAGAGGACTTAGAAGGGGCAACATCTTCTGATTTGGGCTTGTTTTACTTAGTCCTCAATAAGTGCACACCAAAATCATGCATAATACATTTTAAAATGCCCGTAATTCATGCCCACAAAAATTCTGGTTTAGGTCTTAGGTCTTAGATGATTCAGACATCTGTGATCCTGATGTCTGGTTGAGAAACCTTGTTTTAAAGGACTTGGGTCAGGGATGGTAAATAGATTTTGTCTCTAGAGGAACTCTGATAAATTGGTGATGCTTGGAGGGCTGTGCTGACAAAAGCTGTGTGGCCACATCTGGGCTCACAGGAAAAGATCTGGGATTAATTAGGATGGTCTGCTAAGGTTGAGGGAATAGGGGCAGTAGGAGTGCTCTGTATTTGTTAGGCCTGCCTATGTTGGTAGACTATTAAAGCCAATATCCTTTGCCTGAAAAGAGGCTGTTACTGCATTCTGGGAAAGAAGCAGAAGGGTCTGAAGTATAGTTGAGGCTGTCAGGGTTAGAGAGGGAAAGATAGGGTGATAAATGTGAGATTTTTGGAGCTAGAAGGAGAAAGACTTGGGAACCAAATTGGTGAACAAAGTAAAGATAAGAAAGACTCAGATAATAGTCTGAGGTTTCAATGACTGAGGGGCTTGTATGTGTTCAACTAGCTGGACCATAGCTCCTTGCCAACTGGGACTAAGTCATAGTTTAGGCTGTTATGGCAAAATACCTTAGACAGGGTAGTTTATAAACAGGAATTTATTTCCCACAGTTCTGGTGGCTGGGAAGTCCAAGATCAAAGCTGTCAGATTTGGTGCCTGGTAAGGGGCTGTTCCTCATTGATAGCACCTTTTGTTTGTGTTCACATGGCAGAAAGGCAAGAGGGCAAGGCAGCTCTCTGGGGCCTCTTTTTTAAGGGCACTAATCCCATTCTTGAGGAGAGAGCCCTCATGATCTAATCATCTCCCAAAGACCCCACCTTTAATACCATCACCTTGGTGATTTGGTATCAACACATACATTTTGAGGCAAGGTCACAAACATTTAGACAACAGCAGACTGGTAATTTCAGTTACTCTTTATATACCTAGTAGTAGTAGCAGCAGCAGTAGTGGTCATCATCAGTCTTTTTATTTTCCAGTTCATTATACCTCTGTGTGTTTTATATGAATGGCATATTTGGATGAATAGATAAATGTACAGATTCATATTTAGTTATGTACATATTTGTTGTTTAGATATAAAAATGTGTATAGAAATTTCATCTATTTTGAAGCACTTTAAAAGATTTTAGTACATAATCTATAGGTGTGTACTGTTCAATTTATCTTTACTAGAAAAAGAATGTGTTGATTTAAAGTGGGTTTAGATTGAGAATATGAACATTTGATATGCAAAAGTAGCAGTGTGTATGGTATGTTAAGGACAAAGGAACATCTGTCTGGTGCTGCTTCTCACCAGGAGGTCCCATGCTTGGTCAGGCACGCACCCACAGGGAGGGGAGAGGTGACAGAGGCTCTGGGTTCGTGACCGCAGAATGCAGAGGACCTGACTCATTTCCCTTCCCGCGCTGTAGGGCATGGTTTGTGGTGGCGGCTCACCACGCTGGCCAGGAGCTTGCCTCTCCTACCATTCCCACTCCATGTGATCGCTTCCCAAGGTGCCAACTCCTGGCTTTCCATCTGGGGAACGCAGACATTTTTTTCAAGAGGGTGGAGGGAAAATCAACATGAAGATTAATGGACTTCAAGCAGAAAGAGAATGAAAATACTGGAAACCTTTGCCTGTGATTCAGCGTTCAGGGGCACAAGAATACACTGGAGACAAAGAAGAAGAGCCAAGTCGAGTCTGGGGCCAGAGGTTTGAGTTTAAGAAATCACTTAGAGACCTCACCTTAGGCAACACGGCCATGAAATTAGTGGTTGAATGTTGCCCACTTTCTCTTCTTTCTTGAATGCTGGTTGGGGGCTTAGGTTTAAGGTGAATTTTACGTTTAGGAGCATTCATTTGAAAATAGGTTTTTCAGCCTGCATTTGTAAAAATAGCTTCTCCCAACTAGAACACCAATGCATGTTCCACATATGTGGGCATTCTATGGGATAACATGCTACTAAATACTACACAAAAGTAAGTTATTAATCTCATTTTAAGTAGCATAGGAAATTTTTAGTGACTAGTAAATCCAATATTTCACACCTGAAAAACTTGAAAGAATGCTCAGTAAAAGTCTAACAACATGTGGTAAGTTGTGTATGTACCAACCAGCAGATACACTTCACTGTAGATGTTGGCAATAATCTACCCAGACTGGAGTCACAGTGTTTACTGTGATAGGCTAAATTACCTGAATCTGTTGCACCCTGATTTCTCTCTAAAAAACCAAGTTGTTCATGGTCAGGGAGCTGCTCCCTCAATTGGATCTGTATAGGGCTTTAGGGAAATCAAATGGCCAGTTAAGCTAATCACAGGTGTGAATTCCTTATGGGCCCCCTGAGGACAGCCCAGAGAATGCATTTCCCAGCTGCAAGAGGTACACTGAATCGTAATATGCAACCACTTCCTGAGGGGTCGATAGGATTCCCTGGCTGCCAAACAGGGCCATTTTTGATGAGGCTCAACTAGGGGGAACATGTTGAGATGGGGTAGCTACTGGACACCATGGTCCGTGAGCATGCCCTCCACCCCAGGGCTCTGTGGGATGTGGCAGCCCCCAGGATCCAGCTGTACAGGCAGCCCCCAGAGCAGGGCAGGGACTGAGCTTGCCCTTTCTCAGTTCCCACTGCTTACTCTTCAGCAGGGGCGCACGGCCAGTGCTGCTTAACTCACAAAATGGTGCCAAACGGGCCCTGAGAGAAACATGTTCAAAGGCCTTTTTGTCTAGGAATGCATCCGTGCCGAGGAAGGGAATGTTATGCATGACATGCATGGATGGGCTTTCAACCCACCCAAGTCCAAACCTCATTTGCTCTCTGTGAGAGGGGAAGGTGGCAGGAGAGGAAGCCAAGTGGGCAGGATGCTGCCAACATTCAAGCGGGAAGGGCCCTGCTCTGGAATGAGCACGCTGGCAGAGGAATGCATTTTAGAAATGTTGTGGTGAATGAGACACCAAGGTTTATTTTAAAATGAAAGATTTATGAAAATAGCCTGATACCTGAGGGGGAAAAAAAGACAAGAGTTGAAATAGACGATGGTTTGCAAGCTTGGATGATGTGCAACATAAGAGAGCAATGTGGAGGACTGGCAGGGAGGAGAAGGGCCACTGGCCATGCGCGAGACGCCAAGAAGAGAGTTCGGGGAGGGCAGCAGAGGGCATAGGTGGCCAGTCTGGGATCTGGCTTCTCTCCTACTTCCACATTAGTTTCCCTGACCTGGGAATGTTTTCTCATCTGTACAGCGAAGTGGGGACCGAGATACATTGTTGCAAAGCACAGATATCCAGGTTGGCTCCAAGGAGCAAAGAACTTTGTTTTTTAGAGACAGGGTCTTGCTCTATTGCCCAGGCTGGAGTACAGTGGCACCATCATAACTCATAGCAGCCTCAAACTCCTGGGCTCGAGTGATCCTCCCACCTAGGCCTCCCAAAATGCTGGGATTTCAGGCATAAGCCACCATGCCTGGCCAACAGGGAACTTCTTGTAAGGATAAGGATTAGCTCCTAGAACCTGAGGAAGGGGTGAGAATCAAGACAGCTGTAGGGATTTGGCAAAACAGGGACAAATGCGCAGGCTCTCCAGGGCCTGGATTCCAGGTTTAATGAGCTCTAAAAGTCTTCTGTCTTAGTGCAGCTCCTCCCCAAGATCCACATTCTTAGGAGGGCAATTCCAGCTGGTTTAGCGTGGGTCACATTCTCACCTGCTGGCCAGAGGAGGGCACCCAAACCATGAGCCAGGGAGGAGAAGTTCCCGGAAGAGGACTGAGGGAACTGGAGCTGGACAAACAGAAACACCAGTGTCCACTGCGCAGGGCTGGGATAAAACCACAAGCAGCCATCATCTCAATACCACACAGTCGTGGAAGCAAGGGAAGGCTCTAGTATGTGTCTGATAGGGCTGCTTTGTGTGTGTTATTACAGGAGTCCCCAACCCCTGGGCCATGAACTGGTACCAGTCCGTGGCCCGTTAGGAAATGGGCTGCACAGCAGGAGGTGAGTGGCAGGAGAGTGATGGACGCTTCATCCGTACTTGCAGCCACTCTTCATCGCTCACATTACGGCCCGAGCTCCACCTCCTATCAGAACAGCAGCGGCATTAGATTCTCATAGGAGCGCAAGCCCTGCTGTAAACTGCGCATGCGTGGGATCTGGGTTGCGTTTCTTACGAGAATCTAATGCTTGATGATCTGTCTCTGTCTCCCATCACCCCCAGATGGGACGGCCTAGTTGCAGGAAAACAAGCTCAGGGCTCCCACTGATTCTACATTATGGTGAGTTGTATAATTCTTTCATTATATATTACAATGTAACAATAATAGAAAACCTAGCACAATAAATCTAATGCGCTTGAACCATTCCGAAACCATCCCCCTACCCCCCCACCCCCTGTCTGTGGAAAAACTGTCTTACACAAAACCAGTCCCTGGTGCCAAAAAGGTTGGGGATGCTGTGTTACTGTATTAACCTCCCATAGTCTTCCTGAGAAAGAGGAAACGGAGGACAGAGAGACTCAGGAAATTGTCTAGGTTCTCCCAACATCCTATGCTAAGATCGGGTGGCAGGGCCCCAAGGGCAGGTGTGCCTCCTGGTTGTCAGTGGTGCCCACACAGGGAGCTCAAGGGAGGAGGGGAGTGGAATGGTGTCTTCTAGCCTGAGGCTGCCCCAGAATTCTGCGTGCTTCATATGTGCACAACAGAATTTGTTCACCTAAGCTTCTTAATATAAGTTTGAAGATCAAGTGCTTATCTCATATCTTACATATTTTCAGGAATACTGGAAGAGGGGAAACATGCCACCTAGTAGCATTTCCCGAAAGAATTACCTGGGGGAAGGAAGCAACAACGTGCACTGACAGGTGCTAGGTTCAGTCACTGGCTTTGGGTTGCCACAGAGCCCTCCTTGTTTCTGTAGCAAGAGGCGTGACTTCAGTTGTGTTGGAGTTCCCACCATTGGCGTCTATCAGCCGTCCTTATGAAGAGATGCAAAGATTTAACGGTTTCAGGAGGGAGGCCACCTAATTTGACACACATTTGACACACACATTTGACACATTCTGTACATTCTTGTACTAGAATAATAGTAGGCTGGTGAGATGGCATTTTCAACGGGTGGTAAACTGCCCTTTTTACCTCATTGTGGGAAGGGAGATCTCACACATTTTTTCCACAGTAATTTGATTTCAGCTGAGAACAACTGCAGGAGACACTATTGGGAGTGCAACCAAGGTTCAATGTGGAGGTCATTATTGGAATTAGATGTTTCAGTGCGTGTGACATAGTTGAGTTCTCTTGAACGCCTCAAGGAAGCCTCCTGTCATAGTTCTGTCCATCAGAATGGACAAGGGGCCAGTGTTCTCACCACTGTGATGGACACTACCCCAATCCTGGGGAACAGGTGGCTTGAGTGTTTTGGAAAGCTAATATAGTCTGAGACTTTACCTACCAAAGCTTCCCTGGATCTCAGGTTGGCACTACAATCATGTTTTTTGTGCTGTGGGCTTTATTCTCCAGAGTTTTTACATGTGGAGTCCTCCATTTGGTTTTCAAATTTTCTGGGCCCAAGGTTTAACTTGGAGAGTGGGGTCTATCCTCCCCTATCCCCAGGCCAAACTTAATAAATGCACAATTGAGAAGAAACCTAGTACACTTGATATGCAAACACAATTTCAAACTGAGTCTGCCAGCCCCCATCTTTCAACCAGATGGCTACCCCTAAGACCTTTGATGACTCCGTTAGTAGGGCTGAATCGAATGAATTATATACTGAGAATAAAGAAAACTTAGGTAAAGCAGCATTTTGTAAGGGAACTGTTTTCTTAGCTCCCAGGTTTTGACTGCAGCTCTCAGATAATTCAGATACCTGTTTATAATAGCATTTGGAGAGATCCTTCAAATTCGGTCTTAAAAACAAAAAGAACATACTAAGAAAGAATCCACAGGAGGATTTGAACTACATATATGTTAATACATAATTAACATGGACATTATTAGATATAAAAAACTAACACAGTGGATCCCTTTAAAAAAAATTTTGGTTCTTTCCCCCTAAATCTCTTATGAAGTTATGTCTACGAGAATTGTCTTCTTTTTTTGTGGGGTGTGCTTTCTCTTAATTTAACACCCAAGTTCACAGATTACTTCCTGCCCTAGGATCTGTGGCAAATGTCACCACCTGTGACAGGGCTCTTATTTATGAACTGAAGAACATTCTCCATCTTGGTATGTATGCTAATTCAAAATCCACTCCAAGTTCCAAGCATTTATGATGACTTCTAAAAGAGATTACTTTCCTCCAGCATTCTTTGCTTACTGCCTGCTTCTAGTTACTTATTTCTCCAGGAAAGATTTACCTTTCTTTCAGCATGGCCTTACAGCTTTCTGGCTCTCTGAACATTTTCTCCCTGCTGCCTCTGTGTGTTTCATTCTCCCCTTACTGAAGATTAGAAGAGGGGATTGATATTTGTTTCAACAAATATTTATTCAATATCTACTATGTCAGTCACTGGGCTAGGTGTTGTGTGGAAGAGTAACTTACACATTTGATCAGAGTTGAAAATAAATTCTACCGCTATGCAGAAACAGACTCACCTTGATGTTTCCTGTGAAACACCATCAACACCTTCCCTGGTTACAACAGCTGACTCCTGCCTTTAATAATTTTGTGCACACAGCTGGGGGTACACAATCATTGATGGCATAGCTTTATACAAGAGAAGTGTTGAAGAGAAGTTATTGGTTTCAGTGATACTAATTATTTCCTCTAATGATCACTTCTCCTCTTCCTCTAGGCCCTCTTGCCAGAAAAGTTCTCTCTCCACAGACCAACAGGAAGTTCCCTAAGTACTATGAGACCTTGTCTCTGCCTATAGCTGGCTGCATTGGACATGGATTCCTGGCCAAGGTGAGAAAGACACAGAAACTACATTAGTTGTCTTGGGAACATGAATTGGAAAGGCAAGTATTTGTGAATGCTGAGACCTACATTTTGTGGTTTCCACAATGGCCCAAGAACAGTCCAAAAAGCCATCAGCACAGAGAGACAAAAAAGAAATTTCTTGGCTGGGCACGGTGGCCCACGCCTGTAATCCTGGCACTTTGGGAGGCTGAGGCAGGCAGATCACGAGGTCAGGACGTGGTGGCGGGTGCCTGTAGTCCCAGCTACTCAGGAGGCTGAGGCAGGAGAATGGCATGAACCCGGGAGGCGGAGCTTTCAGTGAATGGAGATAGCACCACTGCACTCCAGCCTGGGCCACAGAGCGAGACACCGTCTCAAAACAAACAAACAAACAAACAAAACACAAATTTACCTATCTTAACTAGCACTAAAAAAGTCTCTCAATTGTCAATCAAGAATTCTGAACCAAGAATCCAATGCCTTACTTCTGTTTGAGGTTTGAATTTACACTATAGATGTGGTCTAGGAATATCTGAGATGAGATATTGACATAAAAATGTGATTCTATACTATTCAGCCATAAAAAAGAATGAAATCCTGTCATTCACAGCAACATGGATGAGCCTGGGGGACATGATGTTAAGTGAAATAAGTCAGGCACAGAAAGACAAATACTGTATGTTTTCATTTGTGGGAGCTGAAAAAGTTGTGCTCATAGAAGTAAAGAGTAGAATGCTAGGATGGGGGATGAAGAGGAAAGGATGGTTACAGATACAAAATTACAGCTAGACAGAAGAATAAGTTCTAATGTTCTATAGCATTGTAGGATAACCATAGTTAATAATTTATTGTATATTTTTCAAATAGCTAGAAGAGAGGATTTTGAATGTTCTCAACACAGAGAAATGATGTGTTTGAGGTGATGAATATTCTATTTACCCTGGATTGATCATTACATATTGTACACATATATGAAAATGCCACTCTGTACCCAATAAATATGTACAATTATCACATGTCAATTAAAAATAAATACATGGATGAATAAATGTGATTCTAGGCCATGTTGCCATGCAATCATGAACCACGCACAAAACTCTCCATTAGGTCACATCCTCAACCCAGACCACACAAGATCCCCTGAATAGAGAAAGCTCCACTGAAGATGATCTCAGCTTCCAAAATTATGAAGCATATTAGGAAATGGTTTCCCATGAGAACCAGTGGATAGAATACACAGTGAGATCAGATCCCCAGGCACTTCAGATAATAAACATATTACATAAAGACTATAAGTAGGTTTAAAAATGATTCAAAGCATAAAATTAGAAATTGAAAACATAATAAATTATGACAATATATAAGGTACCATGAAAAAATAAAATAGAGATTTGAAAAAGAAACAAATGAAACTTCTAAAATAATAAATATAGTCATCAATTTTAACAGATTAGACATGGTTAAAGAAAAAAGTAGTAAACTGGAAGAGATTTAATTCCAATTCAGAATGCATCACAAAAACGTAAACATGTGAGGGAGTAACTAAAGACATGGAGGAAAGAATGAGAATAAGAGTTTAGAAGTAGAAATAGAAAATGAAGGAGAAGAAATATTCAGAGAGAAAAAAGACAGAATTTTTTTACAATGTCTAAAAGATAAATATCATGAGATTCAGGAAGTACAGTAAGTCATGAGCTGAATAAGTAAGTGTGAATTCAAACTTCAAGTCCACTATAATGAAATTGCAAAATACTGATGCCAAAAAGTTCTTAAAGCAATCAAGATTTTTGTTTATAGGAAATATAATTAGGCAGCAGATTTCTTAACAGCAACAACAGATATTAAAAGTCAAGAAGATGACATACCCAAAGCACTACGAAAAATCACTATTGGTTTGCAATTATATAGCCAGCTAAACTATTACTCAACAACACATATAAAATTAAGGTTTTGTTTGGTTTTGGTCACCAAAAATGTAAAGTAGTTGCTAAGGGATTTATTTCAAGTAGAAGAAAATTGAACTAAAAAGGAAGGGATGAGCTCTAAGAGGGGAAGTTAAATTTAAACAAGCATTGTCTATAGAAGTTAATAATATTGACAGATTTTAAGGATATAAAAGTGAAAATGAGATATTCGACAACAATAATAGATAAAATGGGTGGGAGATGTTTGGATCTCTGAAGATTGATAGGTAAGTAGAGATGACATTTTGTACTTTTCAAAGTCAAGTATGTGTCTTAAAAATGTAAGGGTAACATCTAAAACATCTGTAGGTATATACAGAAATAGAAATAAGACTGATAATTACCAAATCAGTAGAATAGGAAAAGAGGAAATAAAGAAATCGGAATCAATCCCACTAAAAGTTTGGAAAAAAGAAAGCAAAGATCATATATAGCAAAGTAAATACAAAGCTCAAATTAAGATGGCAGACATAAACCCTAAAAAAATGTTAATGAACTAAATGTATCTGTTAAAACACAGAGATTGTTAACTTGGATGAAAAAATTAAAATCTATGTGGTTTTATAAGAGAAAATTTGAGGGCAAAGAAAAGAACAAAAACAGAAAAAAAAAATAGAAAAAGACCTATCAGGCAAAAAAAAAAAAAAAAAAAAAGGTTGAATATAGTTACACTTATGCCAGACTAAAGGGCAAAATTCATGATTACTGATAAAGGTTGTTATAAAAAATGTTAACACTTTTAGTATAGATATAATATGATAGTCTCAAAACTTGAAGTCCCAAGAGGAACTGTGAAATTATAATCATAGTAGATGTTTTAACACATGTGTCTCAGGGAAGTAAAGCTGACTTTAAAAATTAGTGAGGAAGACTTTTCAACAAGTCATTTTGGGAATGATAATGACAGTTGTCGAAATAGTGCTTCTGGTTCCAGCTCAATGAGGTTCAGGGTCCTTCTTAGGCAAACTTTCCGTAGTAAACTCCTATGGGGAGGAGGGAGCAGGATTCTCTGACCTTTGCTGTCGCCTGTGCAGGACTCCCTCATGTGGCTGAGGCCCCTATTCCAGCCTTGACTCAGGGAGGGGGTGATTTTGGCATGTGAGTACTGCTGTTATGTAACTTGGCTACGATTTTTTTCCTTCTGCTTTTTAAGTTAGTGCAAGCTATTGTGGCCTCAAGATTCTTTGCACACAGCTGAGGCTGCAGAAAGTCACATGCTTTAGTTAGAATGCAGGCTAAATGGCTGTCACAAAGACATGGAAGAATACAGTGGCTCAGAGGAGGCTGATTATTTCTCCTCACGGAACAGTCTAAGTTCCCTGCAGGTCGGTAGCCCCAGGAAGGTAGGTGGCGCTGTTCCATAAACTCGTCTAGCCTCCTGTTGTGCTACTCCAGTAGCCCCTAAGGTTGTCCTCTTCCTCATTCTTACCTCTGCGTCCCGGCACATGGGAAAGGCAAGCAGCTACTTTAAAAAGATGTGACCCAGAATTTGCACACATTATTCCTACTCATGTTCCTCTCCTTGGAAATCATCACTCAGTCACATGGCCCCCCTGAGCTAGGTGGGTGTCTGGGAAATACCATCTCCAGCCAGTCAGCCATCTTCCTTGCTTGTGTGTGTATGTGTAATGGGGTGGGGGGTGGAGGTGGAGGTGTGTTCATTCTATTGCCAGAAGGAAGGAGATTGGACCGGATAACAGAAGAAAATGAGCAGTGTCTGCCACAGCATACAAGCTTATTTCTAATCATCGCCTGCTCATTACATGTGAGGGACACTGGAACCTTTCAGAATCTCAGTTTCATCATCTAGAAAACTGCACCTCACAGAGTTGTTATTAATGGCAATCAAGATGAAGGGAGGGAAGGTGAGGGCCAGCTGGGTGCCCTGTTACCCCCTCACTCCATAGTCCCTCCTCTGCATAGCACAGAGGCCCCTAGCCAGACGCCACAGGCACCGTGTTGGAGGCTGGCCAACGCTTTGCCCAGTCCTGCCTCTGTTCCTGGAGCCCCTCTTTCCTTATCTTGATCCCCCCACTTCTCCCTCCCGCACCTCCCCAGTGAAGGGATTCTGCAGATTGATGGACTGTCATCTAGAAGGTGGAGGCAGACCTCAGATTCCTGAGTTCTTGAAGGAAAGGGATTAATGAGCCCTCAGAGTTGTCTCTGGGCTGGAGCTCATCTCAGTGCCTGCTCCAGCTGGGACGGCCCACCGCAGAGAGAAAGGCAGGAGGCTGCGAAGCTTTGGTCATGCTGCCCTGTAGGTGACCTGTCAGGTTTTGTTTGTGATTGTTTGTGCCCAGTGGTGCAGGTCACACGCTGAGCTCCTCCCAGGAATTTGATTGTTTGCAGTTGTAAAGTGCAGGAGCTTGGATCTGTCCGAGCAGAGGGTTAAATCATAGAGTGTTTTACAAGAGCAGCTATAGGGAATGCCTTGTTTTCTCCTTATATGGCTATTTTTCTCAGTCCAGAATCCCAGGGTGTATTTTACGTGGTTGAAATACACAAATGGAGTAACAGTCTTAGCCAAACATGCTATGTGGCTTTAAAATTAACAAGCTTCTCTCTACTTCTGTACCCCAAACACACATTCACATGCACAGTTTCTGTTGAGACTCTGCAAAGATACTCTCTTTTTTTTCAGCCAAAAATATTTGATGGGGGTGAATTTCTACAATTCCCTTGCTTTATGCATAAGAAATATTTCTTTTGAGGAGAGGTGTTTGCATGTGGGTCAAATCTAAGCATCAAGTTCTTAATGAGCAGCTACTGTGTGTGTAGCTAACTCTAGGGTATAAAGACAGAATTGGGTGCCCAACACTAAAATATGACAAGGAAAGATGTTTAATGAAAGTTCAAGATGACACTGAGCAAAGTAGCAGAAGGCAGCACTAGGTGAGTAAGCACATGGGCTTCCTTTGCCACAGGGGCTCAGAGGAAGGAGAAATCTGTTCAGATTGGTGTGTTCAAGACAGATTTCATGGAAGAAGTGGAGGTTTCAGCTAGTCGGATTTGGCCAACTAGGTCAGTGGGAGCAGGGAGGCATTTGGGTGCAGGGAAAAGGCCTGAGAGAAAATGCAGAGGAAATAAAATGAAGAAGCTTTTAGAAGACAGCAAATAATCCGGTGTCTAGAGCAAATGGCTCATGCAGGAGAAAAGCAAGTTTAGGTGGGAAAGATAGGCTGAGGCTGGGAATGTTCTGCACAAGTCAGGCGAAGAAGCTGGGGTTTTTGTTTCATGGTAAATGTAAGGCAATGAAGATTTTTCAGTACTTATTTTGATCTGAACCAGGTGTCTGACTTCCAGGATTTCCAATAGTTTATATTTCTGGAATGTTATTTTTTTTTCTTTTAGCCTACGTTGGTGAATATCACTTAACCCCGAAAACTAGGATTGGATTAATTAAATATGATGTTTGGATATTGAAAATAAGAGGGCTTATCGAAATTTCCTTGTTGGTGATTTCGTAAATGAGATATAGAGTTTAATATTGAATATAGTTCTTGGCCACACCTTCTGGAACACAAATGATGAACTTAGGTTTTGCAGGGAAAAGTTGAATGACTAACTTTCATTCTTTGTGGGCACAGGAGGAAATTTTGGAGAAAAAATTTGGCATTGGATTCAGATCCAGAAACACCATATTTTGAGCAAGTTTGGATGAAAATGTGTACTTTGGGGCATTTTGGAGATAAAATCTGGCATGGGAATGATGTTCCCCAAAGCCCACTTTCTGAGTCTCATTCAATCTTCATTTTAGTTTTCTTTCAGAGATAAAGCTGAAATTATTGTGCATATTATAACTGCAAAGAAACTGCCAGGGAGTTTTAATGACTTTCCCAGACTCAGTCAGCTAGTCGTGGAGCAAGACTCTTGCGAAGCTGGTGGGATCCAGGCAGCCTCTCTGGAATAGTAAGCTGGCAGTGGGCGGGCTCCAGTGGATTAGAGCGCAGACATATAGTCAAGGAGGCAACCAAATTAGACCAGAGAGCCTTTTGCAGCCAGGCAGGTGTGAGATGGTAATAAGACAACTGGGAATGAGGCATGAAAGAGAAAGCCCTTATGAAGAGGATCGTGAGGATTCTGGCCTGAGAGAAGAGGGCCCCATCAACCTAATAGGCAGCCTCTTGAGGCCAGGTGGCAGGGAGGGCTTCTGGGCAGGACCGGCTTCAGGAAAGACTCAATGATTGAAGGCGTTTTGTTCCCCAGGGACCTTGAGGAAGTCACTTGATTTTTCTGAGCCTCAGCTTCTTCCTGTGCTAAATAAAGTGAATTATAACCCCTGAGGACAAAGTGTTAAGAGGATTAAATGAGAAGACTGGATGAAGCATCTAGCTCAGTCTCTGGGACACATTTGAGTTCAATACAGATTTTTTGAATGAGTGCCATCAAGAACTGACAAGCTAGCAATGATATGGGGACCTGTGGTTTCTCTAGGGGTGAGGGTGGTGATGGGGTTTATGTCCAGGAAAAAAAGAGAGGCTCTAAGGAAAAGTCTCTTGGAAAATAACTCTTTTTTTTGTTTTCATTTCTAATAGTTCATTAAAGAAGATGAGGGAAAATAAACACACATGTACCCGTACACCAGATAAACTGAATGCTTCCTTCTGCTGGGGACACGCTGTAGGTGAGCAAGTGCACCAAGGACAAGGCGGCCACTGGTAGGTGCCCTTTGTAGGCCTATCAAGGATCATTTGAGATGATGCTATTTTCCTGCTTTAAAATCTCCTTCTAAAATGTTTAGTGCTTGCAGTGGGGAGTGCCAGGCTTCTAGGTTGCTTGCCCAGGTATCGGGTGAGTGTTAAGCCAGGGAAGTGTGATGAGCCCAAGTCAGCATTGAAATATGCAAGGTCCAAGGATGCTGAAGCCAGAGAGGTTGGGGAAAAAAACAGATACATATGGATTCTATATAATTGTTCACTATCAGAGTACATATTATTTGCAAATGTTTATTGTAAAATCCATTGTGTAATAGAAGTCATTCTTGCCTCTGGAGAGTAAAATTTTTATTATATATTTGTGTGTTATTAATGCCATTAGTGTATCCTTGTTCTTATATCTTGGATGACTGCTGTTAATTTATTATGACTGTATGATTTGTATTAGGGAGCTACATTACCAACATTTATTTGGGGTGTTGAAAAGTTATAGATAAATTAGTTTTGTAAGAAAACAGAATCTTGGGGATGAGTACTGAAGCATGTAGAACCAGGCCAGTTATGAAGCAGATTTTGTAAAACCATTCTCAGAAATAAAAATGTATCCAAAAGCCCCACCACAATATTTGTTTTCCATGGTTCTTTTACACCTGCATGAAGTGGGCTCAGCACCAAAAGGGCCACATTTACCTGTGCCCCTTCAAAGACCAAAGGGAATCCTTTTGAGGAGAGACTAGTAAGTCCCAATGCTGGAGGAGATCTGTGGATATCAGGTATGGCTTTGTTCCTTACTACTTCTTTCTTGGACCTTTTCCTACAATAGTGCTTGTGGAACCTAAGCTATCTATCCATCTCATAGTAAATTTGAGAGAGATTTCAAAAAATTAAAGTACTGAATCTTACTACAGGGCCCTTAGGATGAGTCAAGATCTTGTTTGGGTTTCAAAGAAAAATTCAGTGCCCTGGCATCACAGATACTTCCATTTGAGTTGCAGTTACCCTTGTTCCAGGGTCTGGAATGCATGGTTAGCATAGGCAAAGCCAGCCGAGGAGAGAGAGCTCAGCAGTCACCAGGGAAAACAGTGCCATTTATTCTGAGAATGTGCAGAAACAGCATTTGATTGGGAAGAGGCCTTCGGTCATTTATCTCTCACTTTTAAAATGATGAGATCGATGTGTCTCCCCAGTGGGCTGTCCCCCTTCTATTCAGCAACAATACACTACTTCTTTTCAAAGAGAAATATGCTTCCAATAAGGGGGAAGGGAGGCTGGGGGTGGTAGTGTAGGGGATCAAGCAACTTTCATTGAAGGATTCATTTTTGATTTAAATATTTTGTTCTAATCTCCAACTTCCTTTTTAACTTGGCAGAATGACCAAAAGAAAAACAATGTCCCTCCCTAGCCCAGTTTACAGCCTGCCAGAGCAGAGGATCCGGTTACTTCTTCCAAATTGTATACGTTGGGTTGTTTGATATACTAGGTTTTTTTTCTTTTTACATCTATTGCTCATGTACATAGGGTTTTCTTTTAATGGCTTGTCAAAGTGGACTTTGGTGAAAAACCACAGGAGAAAAAAAAAGAATGAAAAATATAGATCAAATATAGCCAGCTATTTAATTTATATATATATATATTTTGGTTCTTTGAGTATGTTGTGGAAGGAATTCTCTGCAAGTGATACATCCTGTAACTGTAGGCAGATGTAATCCCCTGGCCGTGACACAGGCAAAAATTTCCCTTCACATTGGAGACATTTGCAGCCATTTTGTTCCCTCCCACAAAGAGGAAGTGCACAGGGAGGAGGACGCTCTGGGCCTCATGCACTCCCTGCAATGCTCCAGAATTGTTTTTACAATTCCCATGATGCCCCTTGAACTCTGCCTTGGAAGGGAAAGAAGCCCAGGGTGTTGCAGCCTGGGGTTGGAATCTGGGCTGAATCTTCTCCAAAAGCCCTTTCTCTTTCTTGTTGCCAATTTGCCCCACTCCGTGCTTTGAGCTTGGCTTCAAACTCTTCTCAAGGACACATGCTGAGATTGATTCTGCCCAATCTAGTCTCTGCTCTTTTTAGCGTTACCTATAGTGTGTCCTAAGAGGTTACTGTTTGTGTTATATTCACTGGGACTTGTACCTTTGCTTTGTAAATATGTTAAAAGCATATTTTTTCCTTGTGGTGGAGAGTGCTTCTTCTAGTGGGTGTAGGAATAAATTCCACCTTACTCAGACCAGAAATAGCCCAATGCATGTCTTGTTTGTGGGTCCCCAGAAGCACATGCTGAGACAATGATTTGAGTGCAGTGGCTCAATGGGGAGGAATCCCAGGAGATCCTAGGAGAGGAGTGGAGAAATGAGACAGGGAAGGGAAGGAGGCCACCAAAGGGAGCCTCGTCAAGGTGGTGGCCGCTGTGGACAACTGGATCTTAACACAGCCCAGGAGGCTTGTCAACCTCAGCACTATTGACATTTTGATGTGATGATTCTTTGTTATGGGGGCTGTCTTGTGAATTACAGGAGGCTTACAGCAGCCCTGACCTCTACCTGCTAGGAGCTGGTAGCACTCCCTCCTTCACGGCTTATTGTCATGGGTTGTAATAATCAAGAATGTCTCCAGACATTGCCTACTACTCCCAGGGGGCAAAACTGCCCATGGTTTAGAACCACAGGAGCCATAGGAACTCTGGCCATGGGTAGTCTGGCGACCATGCTCTGAGATGGTAAAGGCCATGGTGAGCCCTGGAGTGTACACTGCATCCTCTTCTAGAGCAGCACTTGGGGAGGCTGAGGAGTAAATAGAACTGCCCATCACTCAGCAGACAGCTGCTGGGATGAGGCAGGCCTACCTAATATAAAACCAATGGAAATATTTGTTTTCAGTCACTCCTTTCTAACTCTGCAAGCTCCCATTAACCTGGTGATCTCTCATCCTTCACCCCCATAAAATCCTCTCTAAGAAAAGGTTAGATAAACCCAGTCTCTACTTCCCTGGGCTATACACATTCTCAGAGCCTGGAGAGAATTTAAGCTAAAGGAAAACAACATTTCTTGAGCCTATTAGGAAGGAGGCAATTTCCCTATGGGCTATGTCATTAATTCCTCAAATCAGCCCTGCAACAGAAGTCTTATTAACCTATTTTACACACTGGTTAGGTCACTTCTGTAGGCACAGTTATTGAGGGCAAAGTCCAGATTTGAATTCAGCTCTCCTTGCATCTAATAAAGGGCATGGATTTTCTGTGTTCACTACGGGTTGGTGAGTGTGAGGACAGAATACTTTAGAAAAAGGAATATTTTCAGTAGGCTCCAACACATGGATGGATGCTGAAGAAACCAACCGAGAAGTAAAATAGGGTCTGGAGTGTGGGAACTGAGGGTTTCAGAGGAGCAGGGTGCATTAGAGTAGGCAGTGGCTGCCAGGCTTTCTGAGGCCCAAACCAGAGACTTGGGTCCACAGAGCTGTGATTGTGTTCCACCCAGAGCACCTGCAGGGCAATCTCTTTTCTTCCCCATGCCACTGATAGTATTTTTGCAAAGTTCTGCAAAAGTTCTCAAAATAGCCAAATTCAATGGACATATTTCTCCCTCCACTAGACCTTGACATTTGACACAGTGATATGGTTTGGATCTGTGTCCCCACCCAAATCTCATCGTGAGTTGTAGCTCCCATAATTCCCACAGGTTACGGGAGGGACCTGCTGGGAGATAATTGAATCATGGGGGTGGTTTCTCCCATACTGTCCTCATGGTAGTGAATAAGTCTCATGAGATCTGATGATTTTATAAGGGGTTTCCCTTTCACTTGGCTCTCTCATTCTTGCTTGCTTGCCGCCATGTAAGATGTGCCTTTCACCTTCCACCATGATTATGAGGCCTCCCCAGCCACATGGAACTGTGAGTCCATTAAACCTCTTTTTCTTTACAAAGTACTCAGTCTTGGGTATGTCTTTATCAGCAGCGTGAGAACAGACTAATACACACAGTAAACCACTCCCTTCTGGAAATAACCTTCAGTCGTTCCCCAGGCATCTCACTCTCCTTCCCTCTCTTCGCTCTGACCATTCCCCTCAAGTCCCTGTAGCTGGGTCTTCTCCTACTGCTTGCTAGTAAGCATGGACTCTAAGGACTACAACCTTGGCGTACTTATTTCATCACTTACCACAGTTTCCCTGGGTGACCTCTTAAACTGCAGTATATTTAGTTCCTGAATTTAAGAATGGCAGCTTTCAAGTCTAATCTCCAGCTCAGACCCTTTAGGGTGGTGAGTGGGGGTGGCATTTTCATCCAAATGTCCTCTGGGTACCTTGAACTCAACATGTCCCAAACAGAACCCAGTAATCTCCCTCCAAGTGCCCTTAAATCTGCACCCTCCCTGGTCTCTTTCCAGTTGATGGTCCATTTATCTATGCAGCTGCTCAAGCCAGAAATCTGGGAGCGATCCTAACCACCTGCCTTTCACCCACCCCTGCCTAATAAGCCTCATTCTACCTCCAGCATCTCCTAGGTCTGTGTACTCTTCACTGCCTCCTGCCACTACTTTAGTACAGGTGCCTTTGGGGGTCATTCCTTGATTATCACTGTAGCCTCCAGATGGTCCCCCTGTCTCTAAAACCCTCCTAATTTTCTACCTGTGGCCATTCTATCTTAAAGATATATGAGCATCACCAAATTCTATTTGAAGGTTTTTAAAATCTCACAATTTTCAGGATGAAATCCAATAGTTTAGCCAGACACACCAAGTCCTTTGTTACCTGGGAAGTGGGTAAGAGTCAGGAGCACCTGGATCTGAATCCTCGTACCTTGGGTAAATGACTGATCCTCTCTCAATGTTTGCTTCCTCAATTGTAAAATAGGGATCAACCACAGTATTCATGTAATGTATAAAAAGCACTTTTAAGAGTGCCTGGCCCATATTAAGAGATCAATAAATATTCTTGGTCATCATCGTTGCCTGGCTTCCAGGTTGTGATGGGTGTGAGGTAAGGGGACACTCATGGAAGAGCTCTGCCTCTGCACATCCTCTCATTTCTTCATCTTTGCTTCCTCATCTGACACAGAACTGATGGCTCTCAGAGAGGTAGGGAGTGGGGACAGATGAAGGATGAACACATTGCCTGCATCGGCAAGTTGGCTCAAAGGGATGGCCCTCAGTGGAAATGCACAGGCAGAAGAAGAAGGGTTTTGAGTCAAAGCACCAAGTGACTTGTCAAGTTTTGACATTGGCTGTCAAGCTTGAGCTGCGTCCTCTGTAAGAATTCGCTACTCAGTCCCTTGAGCTTCCTTTGGAGCAAATTTAAGAGGTCTAGCGTGTTCCTAGTACCATTCTCCCTGACTGCTGAACTCGTGGGAAATGTGTAGAGCCCTTAGTTGTATACGGATGGCACTCTGCATGGCAGTGGGGCTGGATAGGAAAGGTGCAGACTGATGGGCCTCTCTCTGAGGAGGGAGCTGGCTGAGGGAGGGAGGATGGCAGGTTGCCTTGGAAGGTCCCATCTTGAAGAGTGAGCTGGAGGCACCAGGTGAAGTGGGGCCAGGCAATGCCACAGTACAAATTAGTGACCTTGGGCCCTGGTACTTCAGTAACAGTGACAACCCCCCTCAGTTTCTTTCAGGGTCCTCCTGTGCCCCTTATCTTTTAGAGATTAAGACCACAGATTTGGGGGCAAAATTTTCAGGGTTAGAACCTCAGTTCTGCCATTTAGTAGCCAGTGTAACTTTAGGTGAGTGGCTTTCTCTCTCTCTTTTTTCTTTTTTCTTTTTTTTTTTTTGAAAGTAAAGAAATGAAGAATGGCTACTCCATAGGCAGAACACCCGGCTTTAATCTCTTTATGCCTCAGCTCTCTCATCTGTAAAGTGGGGATAATATAATAGTAGCACCCACCTTACAGAGTTATTGTGGGAATTTAAATGAGTTATTAGAACAGTACCTCGTACGTGGTAAACGCTGTGGACAGGCAGTATTAACAAGGGTTTCAGGGAGGCATTTAGACCACACAATAGGCTGAGAGACAGAAGTGATGAGTTTGGTGCCAATCATAATACAGAAAGACAAAAAAAAAAAAAAAAAACCACCAAACACCATAATCTCAAATGTTGAAATCCCAAAAGATCAAAATCCCTAAAAATTACAATCTCTAAAGTCTAAAATCCTTAACATCTAAAATCCCTAATGTCTACATTTAGAAAATCACAATCCCAACAGATTAAAATCCTGAATGTTGAAATCCTGAAAGCCGAATTCTAGGGAAGGGATTAGTATATTTTCAGTTGCGTGCAGGATTACTGCATTGTGTTAGTTGCATCACATTAGGCAGAACAATTACCTTGTTATTGTCTTTATTTGGAAATGAAGTGTGGCTTACAGAGACGTGTGTGTGGGTGCCAAGTGGATGAGGGGTAGAATTCTGGACTTAATTTTAGGTGTCAGTTTGACTGAATTAAGGAATACCTAAAAACCTGGTAAAGCATTATTTTGGGTGTGTCTGTGAGGATGTTTCCAGAGATCAGTGTGTGAGTCTGAATGAATTAGGCAGGGAAGATCTGCCCTCAATGCTGGCGGGCACCGTCTAATCAGCCAGGAGCCTAAAGAGAACAAACACAGAAGGCAAATTGGTCTTTCTCTGAAGCTGGCATGGGCTTTTCTGCTGCTGCCTTGGATATCAGAACTTCAGGGTAGCCAGTCTTTGGGCTCCAGGACTTACACCAGCAGCACCCTGAGTCCTGAGGCTTTTGAGCTTGGACTGAGAGATACACCATCTGCTTTCTAGGTTCTGAGGCTTTCAAGCTTGGACAGAGCCACACTACCAGCATCCCCGGGTCTCCAGCTTGCAGATAGCCTGTCATGGGGTTTTTCAGCCTCCGTAATCATGTGAGCCAATTCCCCAATAAATCCCCTCTCATAGATCTATATCAATATCCTATTGGTTCTGTCTCTCTGGAGAACCCTGACTAATATAGATTTGATATCAGGGAAGCCAGATATTATTCTTACTGTTGTTGTTGTTTTTTGTTTGTTTGTTGACAGAGTCTCACTCTGTCACACAGGCTGGAGTGCAGTGGTGCAATCTCAGCTCACTGCAACCTCCGCCTCCCTAGTTCAAGTGATTCTCCCACCTTAGCCTCCCAAGTAGCTGGGATTACAGGTGCGTGCTACCACCCCTGGATAATTTTTGTATTTTTAGTATGGACAGGGTTTTGCTATGTTGGCCAGGCTGGTCTCGATCTCCTGACCTCTGATGATTCACCTGCCTTGGCCTCTCAAAGTGCTGGGATTACTGGCATGAGTCACCACGCCTGGCTTTCTTACTGTATTTCTTATAGCACAATGGAAGATCTGTATAATTGTTGATAAGTCAAGTGTATGAGGCTACTTAATGGTAAAGGATAAATGTTTAAAGGCTAATTATTACTGGTGCTGTGAAAGCATAAATTGCTTAATTGCAATGGCCAAGCAATAATCCAGTTTTTGAATGGACAGCATATACTTTCAAAATTTGTAGACTATAATCACTGTCCAAATACAAATACAATACTCACTGTATTTTGAAGATCTTAGAAGTAAAAATGCAGATGAACAATACAAGAACTCTCCCCTGGCAAATTATTTAATCATGTATGACTTCTGCCCCTGTGCACACAGTGCCAGTTTGCCATACTGTTTTTCACCTTCACATTATTACCAATACTAGAGGTATGAATTATGTAAACTTTAGGGAGTTCTAATTAGTTTTATGCACTTTTTTTGCAAATTTGACACCATGAAAGTGCGTTATCACAACGTTGTCTTTGTATATGAGCATTGCACATGTCCATAAAAATGTTGAAACTCCCTCAATAAACAAAGAGCTGTCCTTTTTCATCTATCTGCGTTTGTGAAAAATAAAATTTCACAAGATCTGGGCTCTTGAGCTACTGCATATGTGATAATAACCCCTCAAAGTTTTTGAATGATCTTGTCAAATGACTGAGGTTGTCCTTCCAGGTATTTCCGATGACCACAGTTATAAAGCTGATGCACACAATAACCAACCATAGTGAAGCACTTTTATACATTTCACTTTTTGACCTGTTTCTTTATGAATATGGTTCATCTGCTCATAACTTTTATACTCATGACTGTAGTTAGTATACCTGAGTGTTTATACTTGCAAAAATATATTTTATTGCCTATTTTACTGTACAAAGTGGCCTATGCAGTGTTTATCATATTTTTATATGTTTCTCAAATAGATTCCCCTTAAAGACATAAATAAATGTTTTTTAAATAACTTCTAAAATTATTGTTTTCCATAATTATATTTTCAGGATTTCAACATTCAGGATTGTGTCTTTGGGGATGATAGCCCAAGCTCTGCTGGGTTCTCCTCTCATCCGTGTCTCTAATGATTCATGTCACTTAGTCCCTCTGACCTCAGTTTCCTTATCTAAAAGAGTGTCTGGACAATGTGTTTCCATAGCAAGCAGTCCCCAGCCCTTGGTTTTGCCCCCTGTGCTGGGAGGAGTCCCAGGCTATCCTCTCTCTCCCTGACTGCTGCCCCCATCCTCTGGTCACCAAGGCCTGGGTAAGTTCTCTCTGATTCTGTTTTTAGAGAGCTATCTCTCTGGGTTCTACTTGCCAGCCCCCTCCTTGACCGTTGTGGCCCAAACACTCCCTGCTGTGGCCAGCTTTGAGGTACGACCCATCCTTTGTTGTTTTCCTAAACCCAGTCCACACCATTGAAAAACAAATTCCTTTATTAAACTTCCCTTGCTACCCAGCACGAGTGCACCATGATGGATCTGGAATCAAACCCCAGTAATTCGAATCCAGAGTTCTTAACCCCTACACTGTCCTCATCATCTCAGGATGCAAGTGACATCACATCTCCTTAGTTTTCTAACTGAACTGATTTGAGCCCCCTGTATTAGTCTGTTCTCGTACTGCTAATAAAGACATATCCAAGATTGGGTAATTTATAAAGGAAAGAGGATTAATGGACTCAAAGTTCCACATGGCTGGGGAGGCCTCACAGTCATGGAGGAAGTCAAATGAGGAGCAAAGTCACGTCTTACACAGTGGCAGGCAAGAGAGAGAACTCCCCTTTATAAAACCATCAGATCTTGTGAGACTTGTTCACTATCATGAGAACAGCAGGGGAAAAACCTGTCCCCATGATTCAATTACCTCCCACCAAGTCCCTCCCATGACAGGTGGGAATTACAGGAGCTACAATTCAAGATGAGATTTGGGTGGGGACACAGCCAAACCAAATCACCCCCTTTGTTTTGGGGTTGTGGACCCCATGCTTCTGTTGGAGCCTCTCCATCCTTCTGAATTATTTGTCTCAGTCCAAGTACTGGAAGGAGGGAGAGAGGGAGGCTCTGAGGAGGCCCTCTTGGTCCTGATGTGATCCCTGCTGCTGTTTCTCCAGCATGTCATCATGGGCTGTCACTGTGGAAAGCTGGCCTCACGCAGTCTGGCCTTCCTGTCTGCTGCTGCTGTGAGACTGTGGCTCATCCGGGCTGTTTTCTGTCATGAACGAGTGACAGCACTCTCAGGCCCAAGATACCCCTGGGTTACACATGTGCGGCCTCCTTTTATTCTCACAAAGCTCTTATGCCACACAAACTTCTCTTCACACTGGAAATGAGGAAACTGAGGCCTAGAAAGAGTAACTCACTGATCTGCATTATATATATTAGAACTTTCCAGCTTCTAAAATAAAATTTGCCTCCTAAACCTCCTTCCTGGTGTTAACAATATTCTTAAGAGTTAATCATGGGCCTCCCCAGCCAGGGCCCAGGGCCTTTTGTAGAGTCTGCCCTCTTTGATTTGTTCCATGATCTCAAGCTCTGAATTTGTCCCGTTTTTATCACTTTCTCTTTCTTCCCCTCTGTTCACTCCACAAACTCTGTTTCTTTCCTCCCCCAACCCACCGCCCCCCATTACACTTTGAGAAGTTGTTAAAATCCAGAGTGAGTGAGCATGTCCCATTAAAACCCTTTTTCTTTTCAAACAGAATGTGAGTCTTTCCAGATTCCCTTTTCCCATCACCCGGCTCGCCGTTCAGCGACATTTAAGCCTACTGCTGACAGACGGACTTCCGCTCTTCCCTAAGATCCTTCTCCCTGGCCAGGAATATTCTATGCATACATTGTTGCTGGAATGGTAACATTTGCAAAACCTTAACATTCCATGTCTCATATCCACAGGAATAATTCTTTTCAGAATTGTAGCTGGACAAATCCTAACCGATGGGTGTTAAGTTTCTAAGATCAAAGAATTTTTGAGCTAGAAAGCCTATTGGAGATCTACAGGCAGCTCCACTCTAGACAGATGAGGAACTTGAAACCTGCAGAGCTCAGGGGACCTGCCCGAGGTCAACCATCAGCTTGAGCGTGGACCACAGTCCAGGTCCACTGACTCTTGGGCAGCGCCCAGCACTGTTGTGATGCAACTTGCAACATTTTCCACCTCCCGGCATCATGGCAGCATCGTCTGAGTTTTTGGTGTGGGAGGGTGTCATGTACAGGGAAGGGACTGGGGGATACAGGCAAGTAAGGGCTCACAAGTCAGCCCTGCCACTTACATGCTCTGTGTCCAGTCAGGTTACTGGACCCATCCGAGCCTCAGTTTCCTGTCCTTGATGAAGGTTTGTTTGAGGATATGAGGGTGCATGGCACATAGGTCAACAAGTGATTGCCTCTTTTCTCTTGTCTCCTGCTCCTGTGCCTCTCCATAAAGCAGTCCGCTGTCAACCTGCCTCCTGAGCACGGCCCCTCTCCATCAATGGTGGCAGCAGATGCTATTTGCCACGAAGGCTGAATCATCAAAGGCTGCAGTGTGGGGCCAGAGAAAACTCCTGATGTGAGTCTGGCACCTCAAGATGGTGTCTCCCTCACTGGGGCTGCACCACTTCATTTCACAGGCTTTCTAGAGTGATGGGTTTTAAAGCACAGTTTCACAACTATTCCACTAGAAGGCTTTGGGTCCATAGATGAGTAAATCTGAACATCCCTTCTCATGGCCATGCTGCCTGTCACCTCAGTGATGCATTCAAGTTCTTGCCCCGTTAGCATTCTCCTTCTAGCCTCAGAACTGAGCCAGTCTTTGACAAAGGGAGAGGAGGCGGCCTTGGTTCCCAGAACCTGCAGCCTGGCCTGCTGATGTTCTTTCCTGCCTTCTGAGACCATCTTTCCTTTTCTTCCGGGTTCAGTGCTCCTTGTAAAAGTGGGCTCATGAGGCCATGTCTTTGAGTGCATGGAAAGATATGGTCCTTCTCTGGGGTCTGCATTTTGTAGACAGCAGCTAGACCATGGCCAGAGGGAGCGAAGGGAGTTGCCCACTCAGGGATCCTGGAAGCACACCCTGGTAACCCATTATCCTGCCCTCAAGGAACCCTCTAATTAGTAGGGGGAAAGATACATAATAAATAATTGCTACATTGTGACAGAGGCTGTCATTCAGGTGTGCACGAAGTCCAGAGATGGCACAAAGGTGTCTGCAGCTGCATGGAGTAGTCAGTGGGGCTCCCACAGGAGGTAACGTTAGAGTGAATTCTCAAGGATTCTTAGGAGGGCACCAGCTAGATGGGGAGGGAGATTTCAGGCATAGCGAGTCCCATAAGCACCTTTGTTGTTGTTGTTGTTCTCTAAAGATCCTCTCCTCTGCCTTCCCCTCTAGGACCTGGAGATTCCTTGATTAGTGGTGGTTAACTGTGACAGGCCTCCTACCTGTCTGGAATAGAGCCAGTGGGAGGATTTAACATGGAAACTGCCAGCTTCAAGGTTCAAAAAATGTATTTTTTAATGTAAAAAGCCATTTAAACATTTCCTCCAGGGAGCTGTTTGATGGAGAGAGTCCTTGCAGCTTGGGTCTTGAAAGGATCACTGCAGGTCAGAACTTCTCAGGGAAGTGTTATTGGCATGTTGGATGGGATATTCCTTAGTGGTGAGCATTTAGGACACTAGTCCTTCAGGCACTAAGGCAATGAGCATTGTTGTGACAACCCAGACACCCCCCCACCAAACACACACACATATCCAAACACGCAGGGGCCGGGGGCAGATGGAACTACCTTGGTGAGAACTTAACGTGGAGACGAAGCCCCTCGGGGCAAGAGTGGATGTAGAGAGGCCAGTTGGGAAGCTGCTGCAGTGGCCAGGTGAGAGGGGGCAGTGGCTGTCGGGCTGGTGGAGGTGGGAAGGTAGGATTTGAGGAATTTAATGATGGATGAGGCATTAGAGAAAGAGAAGGGCAAAGGAGGACCTCAGATTTTTGACCTGAGCATTTAGAAAAATGGAGATGTCATTTATGGAGATGGGGGAACTGTAGTAGGGGCAGAGATTTTTGTTATCTTTGTTCGTTTATTTGATAGGGAGATGGGGTAAAATTACATTTTAGTTTTGAGATGCCCAGAGGAGATGTTTTGGCAGATGTCTGAGTATGGAGTTCAGAGAGAGTTCAGGAGGCAGAGAGAAGTTTGGGGTCCTCTTGGTGGCTAAAGCCACAGGCTGGCTGAGCTGGGTCACTGAGGAGCCTGAGGGCAGAGCCTGTGGTCCTTGATGCTCATGTGAAGAGGAAGAGGAGACCGGTGTAGTAGGAGAAGAACCTGCTGAGGGAGGGCTCTGGAAGCTTTCTGCGAGAGTGTGCCAGGCTCTGTGTGGGGTCCTTTCATGTCCACTGCCCCCTCAGCAACGCCGCGGGGCCCTGTGAGGCTCATAGTATATTGCAGGAAGAAGGCTCTGAGAGGGCATAATCCTTCTGCGTTTAGCTTTTGGCAAATGAAATGTGTAATTTCTTGATGACTATCCTCCTTTTGCAGCATGTTGCCCTTACTTTGCATCTGCTGAACATAGCCCTAAAGTAGTGGGAGATGACACACATGTGCCTCTTCCAAGTTCAGGGGCTCAGGAAGGGAGAGGAAGCCACCAATGGTTCAAGCGGATTATTCCTGATGCTCCCAGATTCTGTGTATGTTAGGAACTATTGCAGAATGCAGTAATTTCTCTGGGCTCTTTTTAAAGCGAGCAAGTGCTATTAAATCAGAAATTTTACCTTTATTTGAATTAAGAAAAATTCAAACATGTACCCTCTATATGCCAACAATTGGGTAATAGAATATTCTGCAGCCATTATAAATTATGTTTCTGAAAAGGAGGCAACAACATGGAACAATGCTTTTATTTTAAAGCTTAACAGACTATAACATTGCATATTCAATGGATCACAACCATGTAATCTAAACGAAACAAAACAGATATTCAGGAAAAAACCCAAACATAATAAATAATCTGCTAAATTATTAATAGTGGTTTTCATTGGTGGTGGGAAAATAAGAAATTTGTATCTTTTCCCTGATTTTATATATTTTCCACATTTTTGTAATGAGTATATTCTGTATTATTTTAGAGCAGTGTTGCCCAACAGAACTTTCTACAACAATGGAACTGGTCTATATTTGTACTGTCTAATCCATAGCCACTAGCCACACATGATTACTGAGCACTTGAAATGTGATTAGTATGACTGAGAAACTGGATTTTTTAGTTGTACTAAGTAATTGTTAATTTAAATTGAAATTCGAGTAGCCACATGAGCCTAGTGACTACTATATTTGACAGAGACGTTTTTTGTTCTTTTGTTTTATTTTGTTTTGTTTTCGAGATGGAGTCTCGTTCTGTGGCCCAGGCTGGAGTGCAGCAGTGTGATCTCGGCTCACTGCAACCTCCATCTCCCAGGTTCAAGCAATCCTCCCGCTTCAGCCTCCAGAGTAGCTGGGACTACAGGGGTGCACCACCACACCTGGCTAATTTTTATATTTTTAGTAGAGACAGGGATTCACCATGTTGGCCAGGCTGGTCTCAAACTCCTGACCTCAGATGCTCTGCCTGCCTTGGTTTCCCAAAGTGCTGGGATTAGAGGTGTGAGCCACTGTGCACGGCCCTAACAGTGAAGTTTTAAAGTGTAAAAAATAATATAAGAGAAGATGAATTATATCTCATTAAAGCTGTTAAAGTAATATAAGCATTTAAAATGTGCTCAGTATATTATGTTTAAAATTTAATTGTAATGTAGAAATCAGTTTGGATTTCAAAATAGAGAATGTAGACACTGCAGAAGTATTGGAGTTTTTATTTAAATTGCTTATTTTCTAGCACAATAAAAAGCGATCCAGCATTGAGTTTTCATGCCTGAGTTCAGTTTTAGTTTAAGAAGAAACAATAACCTGGACATTATTAGGTGTTGTTCTGTAACAACTTCTGCTATTATGAATGACGTCCTTTTATATATATGTCTTGATCCTTACACGAGGAGTTCATATCATGTGAGTAATGTTTTTTGAGGTGGGAGCAAAGCTTATTAACCCCATTTTATAGATGAAAATGATAAGAACCATGAAGGTTCAGTTCCCAAAGTCACGAAACAAGAAGCAAAATCAAAGCCTCTTAGTTCTTGAAGCCCAGAAGATTTTATTATCTTTTACAATATGGAGAAAACAGTTTCTGATAAACGGTAGTGGGAAGGGAACTTCCCCAAGGAACTGAAAAGATTTCAGATGTGCTGGTTTTGGTTAAGTTCTTTCAAGGAAGTTTTTTTTGTTTGTTTGTTTTGTTTTTTTGTTAGTGCTTCATTTTGTTTTGTTTTTGGCTTCTAGAGCTATTGTAAGATCAGTCCTCAGAAGGCAGGGCACTGTGTGTCTATCCAAGGTTGCTCTTTATCTGGTAGGATCTGTACCTTTAGGCTTTCCATGGGAATGCCAAATCCAAATCCCTTGTCCCTTGTCTCTTCATGTGACCCGCCACTGGGTCCCCAGCCCCAAAGCTCCCTCCCCCTTCCTTCCCTCTGCCACACGCAGGCCCTGTTGCCGGACGGGGAGGTAGCAACCGTGATTCCACATCCAGCAATTTAGGTTTAGAGAGATTTATAAAGGTGCCAAGCTCCCCCCAGATGATATTCCTGGATCCACTCAGGCACAGTGGACACGGCATCAGAGAGATTGGCTGCAGGTTAACAGGGGCTGGGACACCTCCCTGTATGCCCTTGTCTGGGTGGCCCTGAGTGTTTGCTGTGAGCAGCAGGCAGCAGTGCAAATGAAGCACAGCACAAATGAATCTCCTGAATGTTTTCAGACCTAAAGTCTCAATCCCTTTTGGTTCAAGGTCTAGGGGAGAATTGAAGCCAGTTGTGAATTTTTTGAAAAAATAAAAATAAAAAAATAATAAATTGGTTCACTCGTCTGTCAGAGCTGCCAAGAAATATTCACACGAGGGGGACTATCCAAAAAAATGAAGAGTAGCTCTTGTCCAAGACCGATCTCTGGAACTCTCTCCCTCCCCTTGCTCAGAACCACTTCCTCTCCTCAAATCTCACTTTAAAACCTTCCTGTTTGCTTTAGCCTATGACTGACTCAGGCCCCATTCATCTTTCTTTCCTCTCTCCCCATGACCACATCCTTCCACTCTCCCCTCATCGTCCACCGTGAGAACACTCCCCTGCCTCTTTCCTCCCTCCATTTTTCAGCCCCCTTGCCTGTTACCCTGCAGTGACAGCAGGTATGCTGCAGGTATCCTTGCCGGCCTGCACGAGTCACCTCCCCGTCCAGATGTGTTTGTGAGCATGAAGGTCCTCCACACGGGGGCCTGTTCCTTTGCCTGGTTCTCAGAGGACGAGATAATGAATTTCAGTGGTACATCTGCCTAAAGAGAGACTTTGCAAGGTGTATTTCAGGAGTTACCGATTCAGAAACTGGAGAAGCAGAACACAAAGAGACCTTGTAATAGACCAGCAAAGATACCAATTCCCTGCTGTGTTTCCCTTGAGATACTTCATGTAAAGCCTGAAGGAGAGGTGGGAATAAAACACAGGCCAAACTGGAGCTGTTGTTTTGCCTCCAGAATAGAATTCTAATTGTCTCAACTGAGCTTCTTATTTCCCTCAAGTAATGAGAAACGTAAATTCCTCAGCAAAGTTCTAAGGCAGGATTGACCCTGGGAAAACAATCCCAGCGTAAGCTCAAGTGTTTGAATTCTTTTTGTTCAGGTTGTAGTCTCAATACTTTCTAACCAGTGTGGTTTCAGTTGTGTTTTCTGAACAACAGGCATGCTGTGGGTTTTCCCACAATGCATTCCTGTCCTCCCTTCCAAGATGGTGCCTTTTCCCACAAACATGGAAGCAAAATGGTCTGTTCCTGCCTCCACAGTGACCTCACTGCTGGCTCCAGAAGAAATGCTTACGGAACCAAGCACCCCAGACGGTGTCTGAGGAGCCATGTTCTTGTGTCATTTTTGACCTTATTACAATAATAACAGCTGCCATTTCCCTACCACATTATTGTTTCCAAAGCACATTTGTATTTGCTCGTGAGGTACATCAGGCAGGTGTGAATGTTTCTGTTTTACACTTAAAGGACTAAGGTTGACATGACTTGTCTAAGGTCACAGAAGTTGAGTGGTGGGGTTGGAATCCACACGAATATTCTTTAGAAACTACGGCCCAATTAGAGGCATCCCCGGGTGAGAATATGCATCCGGTGTCTGGAGAGGACTTCCACACTGTGAGTGATGTAAACAGTACCTCGAGGGGGGTTTCCAGGGGACACTGGGCTTTTTGCTTGATTTTTGATAGCAGGTCTTTTTTTTTTTTTTTTTTTTTAACACATCCGACTTATTAAAAAACTTGAAAGTGAGTGAGTCAGTATTACCCAAGCTCACCCAAACTGGTGGCAGAGTGATGGAGCTCAGAACTATGCCAGTATTTAGGCCAACCTGAGATGAAGTCTGGAGCAGTTAATTCTGCTGTGTGAAAAACAAATAATGAAAAGCATATTTTTAATAAAAACCTGGAAAAACAAATAAAAAGCAGCTGCCCAATCTCCCTTCCTTAATTTTTGAGGGAGACATAGAATGTAAATATATATGTATGTAAATTTGTATTTCATTGTGTATTAGTTTTTCTCCTTTGCAGGGTCTTCTCTCTGAAGGCTAGTGGACCTGCACTCAGATGGCAATTCAAGTCCAGTTCATGAGATCTTGGACTGTTTTGACAAATGATTTGGGGAAAGGGATAGGGAGAGAGTTGTCAGCACTGATGCTGAGACTGTGAGAGCCATTTCTGAGTGGAGGTGAGGAAAAATGGAGCGATGACCGTGAGGGTCTTTGCGTGGCGCCTCCAGACCACACCTGGGAATGGTGACTTTGGAACTGGCTGACGTGTTTATTTGGTGTGAGGTCAACTACAGCCCTGAGGGCAATAACATGATCCTCATAAAACAGACCCCCCAGGCTGGGCCTCAGCCCGCTTGCTGCCAAACAGGGGTGGTGGCCTAATAAGTGAGACATTGCTGTCAACTCTCTGTAAATGGTGGATTCATTCACTCTGTGGATGACATAGCCTGTTCTTTGCCCTTCTGTGTCAGCCCCATTGATTGCTTTTTAACCACCTTCTTGCTTTGTGCTGCTTCTTTCAGATGAAAAGGAAGGGAAAAGAGACTTGATTTCCGTGCCCACTAACCACGCCAACAGAAAGCTTTGTGAAGAAGGAAGTAAAAGCTATCGGTAGGAGTTAGAAAAAAACATTTCTAGTTATAAGAACAGCAGAAAAAGACCTGAACTTCAGAGTGGACCACAAATGAATATGAATTAATAACACAGATCTCTTTTCAAAAGCCAACACAAAATGAGGATGTGTTTTTTGTAAAAGCAGCTGTTCTTGCCACTGGGCTTATGCTTGTCATTCTTTCATGTGTCACAGCCAGACCTAGGAAATTCCCTGGAAAGTCCCCTCCATCACACACCTGCAGTTTTTCCATTTGAGTGTAATTCTGTTGGACCTTGAAAGACTTTTTGATCTTTGGGACGCTCTTATCACCAAATGTATCTTTCTGCAGGAAGAAGACAGAAGAAAGGGGTGGACTATGAGATGGGAGGCTGGGTCCCAATTTCAGTTCAACCATTACCAACCAGGTGGCTTTAGGCAAGTCTGGCCATTTCCTTTGCCTCAGTGGCTTTCTGTAAAATGGAATTCTATAAGGATGATGAAAGCGAAAACATTAGCCACTATGCTTGCTAGTGCTCAAGAAATGATTCCTTTCTGCCTGCCTGCCTCAGTTTTCCATCTGTAAACAAGGATTCAACTAGAACATCTTTGAGGTTCCTTGAGCTCTAACACTCTGTGATTGTTGGTAGCACCTTAAGAAATTTACAACGAACACTCCAGTGAGTCTTAATCTATTAGATCCCATTCAATTCTAATAGTGTTGTGATTTTGACTTTGTAGCCTAACGTTTATTTTCTCTCTTCCTGATTTTTTATTTATATATTCTATTTAATAGTGTTTGCTTTTTCAAGTTGCCACCAATTCTTTGTAGAATAAGAAAAAAGTATAACTAACTGGAGGAAAGAATGCATTAGTGGAAAGCCAAGGAATGATAACACTAATGCTAATACAATACTACTGCTAATAAAAATAACTGCCTTTATTGAACACTTACTGTGTGCAAAGAACTGTGCTAAGCACTTTATAAACATTGGGTCATTTAATTCTCACAGTAACCCCATGAAGCCATACTTTTCATCTCCGTTTTACAGATAAGGAGACTGAGTCTTAGAGATAGCAAGCAACTTGTCCATGGTAAAGCTGAGCTGCAAATTCAGGTTGGGATAACTCGGAGAAGTGGTGTGCCGGCAAACAGGCATGAAAAACCAGAACTCCAAATCCCTGGTTTGGAGCATTTTACTGATTTCCATGGTATAAACCCTCCCACTATGGCTGAATTCAAGTTACCAACAGTTTAAAATCAGCTCAAAAAGTTTTAAAAATACCTCACTGCTAGGGAATACCAGGAATTGTACAATTCACTGTCTTCATTTTAACAATCCACTCTTGCAAGCCAATCAGAGCCAACCCCAACACATCCCAGAGAGAACCTGTGTTGATGACCACTAGGCTACACTGTCTGCTTGTATCACAGGCTGGGGCTGGGGATGATAGGAAAAACAAACAAAAAAACAAAACAAACAAACAAACAAGAAAGGGGAGATGGTTATGGACAGAGAAAGTAAGGAGATTTTGCAGCAACATGGATGGAGCTGGAAACCATTATTCTAAATGAATTAATGCAGGATCAGAAAACCAAGTACTGCATGTTCTCACTCATAAGTGGGAGCTAAACACTGAGCGCACATGGACACAAAGAAGGGAACAATAGACACCAGGGACAACTTGAGGGTGGAAGCTGGGAGGAGGAAGAGGATTGAAAAACTACCTATCAGGTACTAAGTTTATTACCTGGGTGACCAAATAATCTGTATACCAAAACCCTGAGACATGCAACTTACCCATCTAACAAACCTGCCCCTGTATGCCCTGAACCTAAAAGAAATGTTGGAAAGAAAACAAAAAGAAAGTAAGGAGATGACAAATTCATTCATCCATTAATTCATTCCTGCATTCATTCACTCCACAAAGGCTTTCTGAGTACCAGCTAAGTACCTGAACTTGTGGTACACACTTCAGATATAGACGTGAGTAAGATAAGGAGCCTGGAGTGTGTTGGTGAGAGAGTGACATGCACACAAATGACTGAGCACATGATGTGTACAAGTATGTGTATGAGTCTAGGGGAACCCGATGAGGGAGGAATTAATTGTACATGGAGATCCTTGAAGGATGGAGTTCCAGGTGACACAAATTTTGCTTCCTTTCCAATTTGTGGGGGAGTTTCCCTCACTAGAGACATGTGCTCATGACATTTTGGAACTAAATAGTGAAACCAAAGATGGGGCTAGGAGAGGAAGAATGATGAGAAAGTATACTCCTTGGAGTTAGGGATGCTGTTGCATCACCCCCGTATTACCGACACCTGGTACCACAGAGTTGGCGCTCAGTGACTATTTGTTGACTTGGTGAATCACTGATGAATAATGATTTGTAAGCTCCAAAGAAGGTGGTTTGCGGAAAGGGGACCAGTGATAGTAGGAAAATGCACAATGTGAGTAGTGATTCCTAAGCATTTAAGGGGTGATTTTCAAGTAATAGAGTGAGCAGAAGACACCATGGACAGGGACTCCAGATGCCCCAGGCGGAGGTAAAATGCTCAAAAGAGAGGAACTTCACTACCTGGTGGGCAGGTGGGGACAGCCTTGCCAGGGATGGTCTGGGGATGGGATAACTCTCTGGCTCCCACTCTGAGAAGCAGGAGGCAATCTGGCCACAAGCCCTCAAGACGTGTTGAGTTTGGGAATACCTCACTGCTAGGGAATACCAGGAATTATGCAATTCACTGTCTTCATTTTAAAATTCTGTATGGGAGAAGCTAAAAAGTGAAGTTGAGGGGTTTTAGTATATTTCATTTGCATTGGTTTACTCTTCTGGTTCCTTGATTATCTGAGAGGAGGCTGCTGTTACAGAAAAGCGAAAACCAGGAGTGGTTTGAATATTCTTCCTTGAGACTTTTGACTGTTTCTATAAGAAGTGGATCTGCATGTGCCTTTTGGATATTGTATTCCTCATGACAATGCCTTATGTTCATAGATGGTTCTTAGTTTCCAAAGACTTTCCCCATAATAACATTTGCTCCATCCTTAAAACAGTCAAATGCAAAGGCCTCCATTTTATTGAGGGAGAAAGTACGACTCAAAGAAGTCAAGTGACTCACCTGAGGTCACACAGCTAAATTCTAGCAGAGCAAGGGCCCAAGATAGTGAATTCTAAATGCAGAGACCTTCTTATTGTCCCAGTTTTCTGTCCGACGATGCTCACCTCCTGGAGTGAGCAAGTCTTGCTGGAGACACAACAGCAGCTACAAGTGGTCCTCCCGACCATTCTAGAAATCCTTTTTCCACAGTGAAAAACTGAACTTGCCTGCCCCAGTTTCCCAGCCACCTCATGACTCGATGAGCAATTGCTTTAACTCTGACAAAATTAGGCCACCTCCAACCTAAATGTAACCCGTTTTCAGAGTGAGACCCTGCATGGAGGCAGCTCTTTTCCTGAAAGGATAACAAAAGCATGCTTTTGTGTGTATTTCACTTGATGGAAAGAAATCCCCAGTGAGGCCGTTTTTTCCCCCTGAATTCTCCCAAGTCCAGAATGTATCCAAGTTTCCAATATTACCTCAGAAGAGCCATTCATCTATGAAGATGGCCGAATTGTCTTCCAGCTCGGTAGACAGTGTGTCTGCGGGAGAGAAGGTGAGGGGGTGCAGATAGGGGTGTGGGGAGAGGGTGAGGGAGGCTGAGGGCAGAGGAGGAAGATATGAGAGGAGAAAATGTGTGCAGACAAATGCTGACAAGAGAAGGAAAGAGACGAAAGGGCCAGCCCTGACTCTGGGGTCCCATCTGCCAGGGACACTTTCAGCTGATTCTTTTTAGGGCCTGTCAAGATCTGCCTGGTGAGCTGTCACTTCTCATCACTTGGCTCTCAATGAGGATCTTTGTGTCATCACTGTCATGAAGAGGACTGGCAACTGGCAAAGAATTTCCTGGGGCGCTACCTGATCCACCATTATTCGCCTCTTATCGTCTTAGCAGAGTAGTTACGCCACTGTCAGATGTAATGGAGACCATGCCACTAAGAAAATTGGCCGTAATTTATTTATCAATTGTTTCTGTATACCACAAAAGCGGCCTTCTATTTTACGGCTGAGTCTAAGGTATTTGAGCGCCCCTGAAGTTCATGGTTTTCCGGTATTCTAAGTTCTACTTATGGCTTTTCCTGTAGATGACACACAACACCGCCTTTGTGGCTTGCAGTTGGTTTTCTTCTTTGCTTTCTTTAGTCACAAATCATCCTGAGGCATCCCTTAAGTGCATTTGTATTGTTAAGTGCACCAGCTTGATTTGGTGTTAATTCAATTTGAGTGCCCTTAATATCTTGCGGGGGTGATGCAATGCAGGCTGCCTGTACCTTGTAAAATCGGGTCCCAGGTCTGCCTGCGAGCAAAGCACCTTTCCCACAGCCACTTACCAAAGTTGCTGATAAAATTTTCATAAGGGAACCTTTTTAGTCTGACCCTATTGTGTTATTCTACCATTAAGTCTCGGAGAACTGAGCTGGCTTCTAGTGACAGCTTATCACATTCTCCATTATTGCTGCCTGCCCAGAGAGCTGGCTGGCTGGCTGTGTGTAGTGCAAGCTCCCTCCCTCCCCACCACTTCTGGGACGTTCTGGGAAAAGCTTGTGGGCCAGCACCTCGGGGCTAATGGGAGATTGTCTCTCTGTGGGTGCCAGAGAACTGAGCTCTCTTCCTGATGAGCTGGTTCCTTTCACCCTGGAAAGCTCGAGGGGCCCTGAAGGATGAGGAACCTGAGGGATAAGAAGGAGAGCAGTGAAGGGTGAGCTGAAGTGGAGGAAGAGTTACAAAGCACTTTCCTTAAAACAGCACAGAACGCAGCCACAACCATGTGAGCACCACTCTGACACACAGTTTGAGGCAGAGGATTAGACCAGGTATTTGTCTTTGGAATATTTGCTTTAGAAACATGATGACATTATTCACTCAAAGAGAACTCCAGAATCGTGGGCCACTTGTCCCTGGGTTGGCATCTGAACTCAGTGGCTTATTTGCTTTGTGACCTAGGTCAGTTTTCCTATCTGTGAAATCAGCACCCACCTATGGGTTTGTGTGCATGGTGTGTGTGTGTGTGTGTGCTGATTAAATGAGGCAACACACGTAAAGGCCACCAAAAACAGTATCTCCTGTGACTATCTTAGAATCCAGGAGGCCGTCAAAGGTCAAGGTGAGAAAGCTGGTTCAGACAGTGCAGAAATTATCTGGGTACCACAAGATGAAAAAGAGATAATAAGTCTAGAAACTTGGTCTTCTGATCCTTGACCCAATCTAGGTCCTTTCCGTCCATCCCACTGTCTCCCTAATGCTGTCCATGGACATCGGGAGCTTGAGTAGATTTGGGGTGCATCAGACTACTTTCTACTTCCTTGATGACAAGATTTCTTCACTGCAGACTAACCTCTTCTAGGTCACTCTTCCTTGTTTTGTTGACTGTGTCTGAGGAATGGCTTAAATCTGCCTAACAGTGTGAGCATTGCCCCTACCTGTCTGCTGCGTTGGGTTAAAAAGCATGGTGGTCCGATAAACAGAACTGGGAGATGCTCTTTCAAAAGAGCATTTAAAAATTATTGTTCACTGTAGATGTCACGAAAGTATAGATAAAGTGCAAATACTACAGCAAAAGGGAAAAATCCCGTCATGCCACCTATAACCGTGAAGTCACGAGCTGTGTTTTCTTCCTCTTTCTATGCACACACACGTGCTCACTTGTTCACCTGCTTGCTCTCTTCAGTATACTGTGATGGCTAAAAGCACAGACTATTGAACCATTCTTAGTTCAAACTCTGGCTCTACCACTTGAGCAAGTTATTTAACTTTTCCGCTGTTGTTCTGTCATCTGTTAATTTGACTTCATGATGGTGCCTTCCTCAGCATGGGGGTTAAGAGAAGCAAACGAGTGAATCTACGTAAATCACAGTGCCTGGCACACAGTCAGCATTGTACAGAGATTCCTTTAGGATGACGATTACATACAACAGAAACCTGGGGTCATACGATGTGTTCTGCCAGAGGTCTGGTTTTTATGGGGGCAGTTTCTTTGCTCACACCCAGCTGCTAAATTATAATGCTTTCTTAAACTGCTCACTCAGACAGGGTCTCAAAGTCCGGAGGAGTCCCACCTGCCTCCTGGTTCAGCATGCCATGGTGAGCATTGTGTCTTCATCTCCAAAAAGGTCTGGCAGAAGTTAACACCCTACAGCCTGATTCCTGGAGCGGGTAGTTAGACCCATTTTAGAGGAGGGAGGATTAAGACTGAGCAGCTATTGAAGTGGCTGCATTCAGGTCTTCAAGCACATGAGGTGGACTTCCTGCCCCGTGTAAGTGACTTGGCCACTCCCTGGCCTTGGTATACACTTCTATTACACTGGAGATTTAGGCCTACATGAAGTAAGTAGTAAGGTTAAAATCAAGAGAAAAGACTAATTCTCAGAAAAAAACATCTCATGGAAAAAAGCTCTGAGTGGCTTGGTATATGTGTAATGTGTGTGCAGATATTTGTGTGTGTTACCATTTTGGTGTTTTTGGGCATCTTTTTGTGAGATTCGAAAATGCTGAGAGTGAAAAATGATCATTTCAAACCAGACTGGGCCAGGTAGTATCATCAATCAGGAAGGAAGATCAGAGTCCAGCGGTGTGCATGTATGTGTGCGTGTGCACGTGTGTGTGCGTGGAGACCATATGCACGAAGAAGGCGCCAGCGTGCGAGCCTCTCGGGGTGAGCAGGAGGAGCAGATGTGGACCCGAGGAAGGGAGTAGGTTTTGATGAAATACTGGCTAACTCTCGGGGCACCGAAGGAGAAGCAGCTCTGGTCAGGGAACTGTGCTACATTAGAATTTATAATAGATTAGCTTAGCTGCCCCTTGATCTTCAAGGGTATTTGGGGAGCTGAGGATGAGGCATTTCTGCCTTGATTTTCACAGTGAGAGGAAACCTCTGGAACACTATTCCCAGCCTTTCCTTTTGCACAGCCTAAGGCGGTGAGAGCTTGCTGTTCACACCCCCACTCGGGTCATTTGAAGGAGGCTGACAGTGCCCAGGAATGCTGACATGCTTCAAAACATCACACACAAAAGAACCCACTCAGATTCCTAAGGGGAGTTGCTGTCGGCCCTTCCCAAGCTGGATTCTAACATTGGATGTGATTGCCAGGGCTCCCCCTCCCATAGCAGGGGCAGGAAATCCATATTCATTCTGTCCGTCTGCCAGACTCTCCTCTCCCTGTCCATCTGTCTGTCTGTCTGTCTGACTCTGCCTTGCTCTCTGAGGGTGTGTCCTTTCATGAAAAGGGGAGCGCATAGGGATGTTCCAGATGAGCTGCTGCCAGCCGTGTAGCTTTAAACTCCAATGAGCTGAAGCGGCCGGGAAAGAAAGAGCGAGGGGTGAAGTCTGGTTTGATGTCTTGGCACACTGGGGAGATGATTCATATAACATGAGCCCCTCAGGGTCCGTGGTTAAATCCCAGCCTAACACCCCCGGCCAGACTGGAATTCTGAAGTCCAGCCAAGGAGTGTTACTGGTCCTGCCTCGGCAAACAATTGGTGGGTCAGAGGTAAAGGACAGAGGAGGGGTGATTCTTTCACTGGAAAAATTACCTGCTGGGAAGGAAGGAATCATATGATGTGTGTGGTGGGGACATCCAGCCAGGGAGGACCTGGCTCTCACGTTACGAGCTCCCTTGCAGAAGCCAGAAGGGACTTTTTATTGCTGGTTGGGCCTGGGGGCCCAGCAACAGTGGCTCTGGCTTGGTTCTGGGAGGCTGGAGAAGGGGTTGGGGGGCTGTGAGCTGGGCTCTGGATGCCAGGGTGGGTGTGAGGAAGGAGGGAAGCCAGGGATGGGTGTGACTGTCTTCAGACTCACAATGAAGGCAGGAGCAAGAAAGAGGAGAGAGGAGCCGCCTGGTTTCCTCTCTGGCCAAGTGCCATGGGGCCTCTATGGCCCCTACTTTGGCCTTTGCATGACATTTAACATGTGTGGCCACCCACCTCCACCCTCGGCTTCTTAAACATCCTCTCCTCCTGGACCCACTCTCCACCTCTCTGACCGCACTCATTCCCTTTTTATGTGGAAGTTGTGTAGCCCTCCTTCTTCAGGGAAAGCCCCTTTCCCAATGCTTAGTTAACGTGGGTTTGGATGGGGGACTTTGGGCTTGTGACCCAGGCCTGGCCAGAGTGACTGGTTTAAGGACAGGCCTGTGAGCCAATGGGGTCCAAACAGAGTCAAAGCTGGAACTTCTGTTGGAATTTTTGGGACAAGGAAGTTCCTTTTCAATTGGGGTTGATGAGATGAGAGGCTAAAAGCCTGGAGCTCCCAGGAGCCGTCACAGTGAGAGAGGCTGTGCAAAGGCGAATCCACAGGAGACAGGGAGGCAGAGAGAGGAGATGGAGTTCCGATGGCATCGTTTGAGACCTGAGACCTAATCACAGCCGAGGTCAGGATCTACCCCTGGACTCTTCAGTCACGCTGCTAACCAAGACATCCCCCCTTTTTCCTCCACCGAGTCTGAGTTTTTCTGCTCCTGTGATTGCCAGCATTGTGGCTATGTGTCAGCTCAGCACACCTTGTTTTCTGTCCCATACAGAGTCTCCTCTCCCCTTCTCCACTGCTGATTTGTGTCTTCCCCCTAAGTTGAGCCCTCGACCTTCAGTGTTTGCTCCTCTCTCCTTGCTCCCTCAGACTTTCCAGCCACTCTTGTGGTGTCAGCTGTGCCTTCTATGAGAATGGCCCCACTCCAGCAGTTTGTGTTTTTGCTTAGATCTTCTTGCCTGTCCCCAGTGCCTGGCCATGGAGAATACATTCCCACATGGGCGTCATGCACAAGCACACGAGCACAGCTGGCTGAGGTTGGTATGCTCCTCCTGCTCCTTGGGAAGAGGAAGCTTCCCTTCCCAACCCTGGAATCACATCCCCAGGGTTCAAAGTTAGAGTTGTCTTTTATTCCTTCTTCTCTTTGTCTGGCCCCCTAGAGTGAATCATCTACCAGGTCTTCAAACATTTCTCTTCTGTATGTTGTTTTTTGCTTCATCCACTGCCATTCTCTAGTCTGAGAGCTCATTGGGATTCCCTTAAAAGCCTCTTACCTGGCTTTCTAATATCCGTTTCAAACTGACTCAACCCCATAACCCCCAATGTAACTCCCCCAAATCCCTCTTTCCCCTCACAGCTCACCTGAACAAACCAAATTCCTCACTGTTGTATATCATCCAATACTGGCTTTCATGAGGCATGAGAAGCCATAGGAGCATCTTGCTGGAATATTAATTTGACTGCAAGAATTCTTGGAGTGTGGGAAGTGTTTTTACTGGGAAGTAAATAAAAACTATTTTTATATTAAAACAGACTGATCTTATGTAAAGTAGAATGCAAAGCTCATATGAATTTTACAGATTAAACAGAAGTTCTGAGATTGTAAAAGTCCTCTTCCAGTCACCACCCAAGATTTCCAGACCTTCTTTTCCTCTGCTATTGGGTAGAAAGCTTTGAGAAGCACTAGCATGTTGAGATCAGTGTAACCTTCTCAATTTAGTGTCTACCTCTCCTGACCCTAACTTACCTATGCTCCTCCTGGTCTCTCCTTAATTCCTGGAGGCAGGGAGCTCCTCTGGCTGTTTTTTAAACTCAATACTTGCATTCCCAACTCCGTTTCATGCCACAGTCACCTTTTCCAAATGACCTCTGTTCTCCTTTTCCTTATCTTACCTTGAGTAGCCTTTGGAATCCACATCAACAAATGGATTATAAACTAGACAAGAGTCACTCCCTAGCTCAAAACCCTTACAAAGCTCATATCTAGCTGTGGGATGTGTCCTGGCTCCTTCACATGGTACACTGGCTCTTGGCTGATCTGGTTTCTACCTGATCTGATGCTTTAGCCTCAGCTCTTCTTGGGATGGCATCGTGATCAAGAACCACTGGAGCGCCGCCAAAGCACAGTGCTCACTCTCACCTCTGTCTTGGTCCTCTCCATTCCCCTTTCCTTCTCGTCCTATTCATTAAGATGCATCTCAGGCATAATTTTCTTCTTGGCCATCTTCCCTGAGATACCCTAGCCCCCTGAGCAGAGCTGCGTCTTAGCATCAATCTTTCTTACCACTTTCTCTGCTCACCAGATTGTGGGGTCCTTAAACGCAAGAACTAATCACCTTTGTTATTCCTGCTATTTCTTGAATAAATTAATTAGTGGACAAATAAGAGATATCAGGAGACTCAGGATTAATATCTGTCCACATGTCCTTGGGCAAGTTGCTTTACCCCTCTAAGCCTGTGCATTATTTTTTAGTCAAATCTGTTCATGCACACAATTTTTTAAAATCTCTATTTTGCCTAAGAGCCCCTGGAAGTATCAATGGTTGCATAGATTGGAACTGAAGACTGGGTCTGGGACTGAAGCTGCAAATAAGGAACTGGAGTCAGCGGATGAGTAGGACCAAGGTTGCTGCCTCCTCCCCAGGATGGCACAGCTTGCACAGGAAAGCATCCATATACTCGGGTGTGGTGTAGAAACCCTGGGTAGAGGTCCACAGAGAGACAATTTGGGGTTAGACACACATATTTTATTCATATTATTCTGTCCCTGCCTGCAGGAAAGCTATTATGTTTTTAAATTCCAAGAGCTCTTACTTATTTGCTGAAAGTTCTTTTTACAAGCACTCTGTTCTTGTTACATGGATGTAAAATCTTCTCTTATCTCTCTTAATTATGTTGCTTACAATCATAATTAATATTTGTTTTGTTCTCTGCCTTGTCTCTATTTCCTGTAAATTTCTTTTGGTCTCTTCCATTTAGGTTAGTGGTTTTCCTGAAGTGCCAAGAATATAAACCATTTATATTTATATTTATACATATTTAAGAATGAGGGACCAGAAGCTAATTGAGAAACCCATGTGCCTAGTGGAACTGTTGGGTGGCAAACCTCACCAAATCGCGATCTGGCAGCTGATTTGATAGAGGCCCCATGTCAGCATATGTCCGTCATGAGTCAGATGCTGTTCTCTTCACCTCCATGCTCAGTATTCCTGGGTTAGTCCTCCTCTTTTCATTGGAGTTGTCAGTTTCTGTGATCCCCTGTCCTTCTAATTACCTGTCTGAGGTGAGGTAAACAAAGTAGAGAAGGGATTGGAAAGAGGGCTTTCAAAATTTCACTTAACCTTCTTGTCTTTGGTAGAGTATCTCACTGCTGCTCTCTGCCTTACCTGATGCCTCTAAGGCCAGAGCCCTTCTAGAACAATCTAGCCACAGTGCAAACTGCTTGTCTTTTGCTTGGATATGGGGTAGGTCAGTTGCTTAGTATCACTGGGCTGGATGAGAGGATGGGGGTTTCTACATTCTCCATGTAAGAACTTTCAATCAATCTCCTTATTTTAGCCCCCCATTTTCTGAAATACCCAGTGTCTTCAATTACTGAGCCTTTCCAATTCTTTGGCCCTTTAAACCTTGCTTCTTGTTGGTTTCCACACCCATCTACCACCATCCAATTAAACTTCATATTTATCCCCTTTGATAATCTATCTCCAACAGCATTCTCTTTGTCCTGCTGGATATATGTCTTGAAAACCAATTTTACTGGCATTTTAGTGAAGTTTTATGGGGAGTGGGCAGAGACAGAGTTAAATGTACATTCTGCCATGTTGAACCAGAAGTTGGGCTAATTTCCTATAGTTCAACTTCCATTATTACTTTACAAATACTTTTTTTGGATTCAGTTAGTATACTTCCTGTGCCACTGAGTGTCCAGGGTACTAGAAGTACATTGGTGACCACCACAGACAGTGTTCTTTCCTCACAGTGCTTACCATCTAGTGGGGGAAGATAGAGAATTAAATAGGAAATTTAAAAATAAGAGGGGTGCTATGAAAGGCTAATACATTCAAGGCTTTGTGGAAGAAAGAACATCTCAGATCTAAGATGGTTTGGATAAGTAGTGGTTATTTAGGCAAAGAGGTGGCGGAAGATATTCCAGGCAGAAGAACAACAAATGTTAGGGTTTGAAAGTAAGAGAGTAAAGGCATATAGGAAGAATAAAAATAAACTCAAAATTACTGCAGGAAGCATTCCAGAGGGTAAGGTATGAAAAATGGGCTGGAGAGATGAGAAGGGACCAGATCCCACTGGGCCTCACAAGCCCTGATATTGGACTTTATTCTGAGGGTGGCAGGAAGCCACCAAATGCTCTAAGTACAAAAGTGACTAAATCATTTGTGCTTTTGGAGGTGTGTCAAACTGTTTTCTCTTCCTCCCAGTTTCATGCTTGTTACTTTATACATGCTGAGTCTATATTGTGAGGTGCATATAATTTCAATGATGGTTACATGGTTCTTGCTTACTGTCCTTGATTACTTTTGCCTTGAATTCCATTTTACCAGATATTGAAATTCATACTTTCCTTCTTAGACTCCTACTATCCAGATGTTGGCATGTCTCCCAGGTTTCCTGTAATACTTTCTCTTTATCTCTTCCTACTTCTTTCTGTTAGAGATCCTCATATTTCAGCACCCTAATTTGTTATTTGGCTGTATCCTGTTGTTTTTCTGCCTATGGTGTTCCTTGTGTCAACTGTTACTTTTTCTTGTAATTAAAATCACTAATCTTTTCTTTCTTTTGATTTCCTGTTCCTTATTCATATTACCTACATAATCGCTTGTCTCTGAATATATTTATTATGCTTATTTTAAAATCTTAATCTGTCTGTTACGATAGATCTGCTTCATGTAGTATAAGTTGCTCAGCCTCTTGTCTTTCTGGTGGTTGACTTCTTACGGTCCTCAGTCTTTGGGCTATAAACTCTGGTTCCTTTAGGGGCAACAGCTACTGTATCTGGTTATCTATACTAACAAAGGAACTCAAATCCCACTCCTAAAGAGGGACAGGGTAAGCTCCAAGACATGGTGCTTCAGGTCTCACACAGTGTTAGCCCATCACCCCAATTTTTTGTCCTTCTGTCAGGCCACAGCTTTAGTCAGGATCCTCCTTTAAATGCTCTGAAAACAACTTAGGAAGGAAATCATCTCTATAGATAAGTTTTTCAATCTCTAGTGGCAACCCATTAATGGGTCACACAATCAATTTAGTGAGTCAGCCAGCATTAAAGAGAGAATAGCATAGCACATCACAGCACAGCGTAGTGTAGCATAGCATAGCATAGCATAGCATGGCATAGGTTGAAATAGTTAGAGGGCATCCCACCAGTAAGCACACTGTTTTATGAAACTTTCATGTGTATGTACTGAGTCATCACATAAAATGTACTCCTTATTGCAAGCGATAGTCAAAATCAGTTTGAAGAACAGTTTTTGACTGTGATCCACCAATGCAGAGGGTCTGTGGATGAGTGGGTGTGGAGGAGGTAGAGGGGTGAATGCTGTGGGCCAGTCAGCTAGTCAATTGATTCTTCTTATCAGTTCTTTACCCAGCAGGGCTTGAGCATTGCTCTGCTCTCCCACACCTCACACCTACCATCTGCTGATGCTGCTAACTCCTTTTCCAACATGGGACAGGTAATTATCCCTCAGAGGTTACGTGGGCAAGTGCAGAACTAAGAGCTTTCCCTCAACCTGTCCTCCATCCATGCACCTGGTACCCCCTGGGCCGGGTTGGTTCCACCATGTATTTAGTCAACCAAAGGGTTCCCCACAGTTTCTATTTGAGTCCTCCAGATCCAGTCTTCCTTCTCATTTTTGCTGTTCTTCCAGGTTGATTGTGTGGGAGGGAGCCGGGAGCTCAGGCTTGCTTTCATCTTTCAGAAGCAGAAAACTTACCTGCAATCCAGTTTCGAGCTGTGGTGGTCCCGTGCTGAGCTCCTTAGGGTCCCATGCTTCCGGCAGCCTTCAGCTCTCTCCGCCCCACCCAGCTGTTCCCTCAGCACATCCTCGTGCTGGGTTTCTCTCCTTTCCTCCATGCACTGTTTTGACTTCTGCCTTTGTCCTTGACTATTAGAAACCTCAGGCCCCAGCCAGCAGGAAAATTTATCGCTAAACAATTACATCGTTGAAACCCTGACAAGTCCACTCTGGTTAATGGCTCTGAAAATATAGGAGAGGTGTGAACGACTAAATCTATTAGGCTCCATGTCGTGGGCCCGCAAAGACAGACTTGTAGAACCCAGTATTTGATGGACATTTCTCGTTCTTTTCCTCCTGTGTTGTTCTAAATGCTACTCTCGCTCAACATGGATTCATTACCTGGAGAATGGCTTGGATATTTGGATAATCGTCTTCTAAATAGTTTCTTTTTTTCCCTTTCCTCTTACGATTTTTTGGAACTCAACCAACAATAATGCAACAGGCAGGCAACCGACTGAGAAAAAAAGCAAATAGTGCTGGGTTACATTAGGAAATTATCATGTATTAGATGCAGGTGGGATTCTTTGACTTCCCAGCCTAGTGGAAAGCTTTTAATAAAGCAGCATGAAGAAGGAGTGGTTTAGAAGAGGTGGTGTCATGGAATCTAGGGAGGAAAAGAGAAGGTTAGAGGACTCAGTGATCAAAGCCCAAACCCTGTGGTTTGGACAGGTACATGGTGGGCAAATAAGCCATGAGTAACTTGAAGAATGGGGCCATCACCTTACTGGGGTATCAAAATATTGGTCCCACTTCTCTGCTCCTTTGTGGTAGCATTGTACCTGCACACCCTTGCCATGACCTTTCATGACCTTGCCATGACAGGTGGAGGATACTTCCCTACTCCTTGACTTTAGGCTTGGCCAAGCGAATCACTTCGGCCAATGGGAGGCTAGTGGATGTGATGTGAGATTGTGCTCACCCTCTTGTGCTCCTGCCTTTTTTCATGAGAAGAAAATACCTGATGCAAGTGCTTGTCCAGAGACGATGAGAGACATGTGGAGGAGCTCTAAACCCAACCCACAGGTTGGAGCCAACCTCAGCTTAGCTGAAGCTCAGCCTACATCAGCAGCCAAACACCTCCCACTCACAGATGTAAGAGGGGAAAAAAAGCCTTTTGTTGCTTTCCACTGAGATTGTTTTTGTGTGTGGTTGTGTTTGCAATGCAGCACACCTGACTGATGCATTCCCTGAACAGGGTTGCCCTTGGACAGATGAGGGAGGCATACACTTGTTTTTTAAGAGGTTGATGCCTAAGAAGTGGAGCTGGTTTCAGTACTCAGGAAAAAATGTAAACTGTTGCTTTCTGTGGGAAGATGTTGGCAAAGGATACAAATTTGCAATTTATAAGATGAATAAAACCTAATATACATTGTGATGGTTATAGTAAATAATAATATATTATATACTTGAAATTTGCCAAGAGAGTAGATCTGTATTACACACATGCAAACACACACACACACACACACACACACACACACACTCACAAAGGTGAGGGATATGTTAATTGGCTTGATTGTGGTCATTTCAGTGTATACATATGTCATAACATCACATTGTACACCTTGAATACATACACTTTTTGTCAATTCTACCTCAATAAAGCTGGGAAAAAAATGACCAATCCACAGGCATGCCGTTCTCTCCAAGGTGTGAGTCTAGAGGGCAGAGCAGGAACGCAGCCTCCAGCTCTTGCTGAGGCACGGCAAGGAGAATTGAGGTATGGGGTCTAGTGACAAGCAGGGAAACAGCATTTCAGAACATTGCTTATGGTCGGTGGTTGAAGTGAAAGCCACTGGCTGATCTGCATGCAGTTGTGCCAAGAAAAAGAAAAAACGTTCTGAGCACTTTTATGGTCATGGTTTGGTTAAGAGTGAGCAGGAAGTCCACTTGGCCTCTGCTGATGGGGCTTCTCAATCAACACTGGAAGTTTTAGTGATTTGATTCGACAGATACCAGGGGTCAATCTTCAATAGTTAGCACTGTGCTAAACAAATAGGACATGTTCAAGAAATCAACTTGTGATTGATAGATTATCAGGAAACTTATTAAACCTAATCACAGCACCACCATTAATTAATTACATGACCCCAGGATAAAAGCTTAACCTCTCCATTCCCTCACATGGAATGAGCGTGATACCATTTGGTGCCGTTGGCCTCTGTAACTGTTCAAAGGGTAAGATGAGATGAAGGTGGAAAAAGTCTGCAGTGGGCCAGAAGTGACTGTTTAGTCATCTTTCCCCACAGGTGCTGCTATTTTAGGTGTTTTGTGCTTGTGGAGCAGAAAGAATGCTGAAGCAGGAATGCAGGTGATTCAAGACTGAGCTCGGCCTTGAAGGGGTCACCACTAGATATTTTCCCTTATGGTCTCTGCAGGACAGTGGACCAAGGAGGTAATGGTTAAGTTGCTCTGTACTTTTACTGCTCTAACCTATAAGGCCAAGTTAAGTTCCTGGATTAAGACATCAAGCTTTTTATTGCACCCTAAATTGAATGGTGGGAGTCCTGATTTGACCAATCATTGTTTTGTAAAAGCAGATCCTCAGCTGGCTGCATTGTAGGACTACAACCAGCAACATCTCTGATCCACGGGCCATCTGACTCTTCTGAAAGATCCCCAGTGGCCTGGTGTTATGGTTTGAATTGTAACCATCCCCAGCTCCAATTCATATGTGGAAGTCCTAATTCCCAGTACATAGAATGTGACCTTATTTGGAACTAGGATCTTCACAGACAAAATCAAGTTAAAATGAGGTAATTAGGACGATCCCTAATCCAATACAGCTGGTGTCCTTATAAAGCGGGAAATGTGGAGACAATTATTCACTTAGAGAGAACACCGTGTGAGGATGAAGGCAGAGATCAGGTGATGCTTCTGTAAATTAAAGAGCACCAAAGATTGGAGTGAGCTGGCTGAAGGCAAGAAGCAAACGAACAAAGAACACCGAAGATTGTCTGCAAATCACCAGAAGCCGGGAGAGAGGCCTGGAGCTGATTCTTTCTCGGTAAGGAACCAAATCTGCCAATACTTTGCTTTTGGACTTCTAATCTCCAGAACTGTGAGACGATAATTCTATTGTTCAAGCCCCTCAGTTTGTGGCACTTCGTTAGAGCAGACTTAGCAACCTAATACACATGGAATCTCTGTTTATGAAAAAGCTGGTTCTTTGTATGAATAGCAGAGACTTACACAATGCTTACAATTTAACAGGCACTGTCCTAGGCACTTATATTACCTCCTTTATTCCTCGTAAGAATCCTAGAAAGTAGCAGCTCATAGTATCCTCATTTTGTACATGAGGAAACTGAGGCACAGAGGGATTCAATAACCTGCCCAAAGTTATCGTGTCACTGTGTGATAGAACCAGAAACCTTCCATGCTTGTGATGTGGGGGCACTTCTCATGGCATCAGCTTCTTCTTACAAAAAGCTGAAATCTGCTGCCTTGGAATAACAGGAGTGACTTTATTTTCTGCTCTATAGGATGGCCTCTCTGCTGCATTTGTGCTATGGCTTCTGGAGCCTTTACCCTCTCAGGCACTCTCCACTGAGTACCTCTTACTTTGTCAACATCACTATTAATTACCTCAGTGATCCAGAACAAAGGCAGGTCCCCAGATGTGGTCTGATTCAATTGGGAAATGGTCTAAATATTATAGTGATCCCTAATTATTTTATTGGTTTTTCCCCCCAGCATTTTAGGGCTTTTGTGTGTATGTATGTGCATGTGCGTATATGTGCCTGTTGGTATTTGTATTATATTCCAATATTTTAAAACTTGGTTTGCCCATAGTTCTTTTTTATTTTTGTTAAGCTTCTGAATTGTTTTCTGTGTCTTTTTCTCTATCTCTAAAATATTGAATCATGCTCAGCTCAAAAGGCCATGCCTTATTCCTGGCTTGATCTTACCAAGACGAGCACTATTAAATCTCCTTCTCTGTGAACTTCCTCGGGTGATGCAGCAAGTCAAAAATTCCAATTTACTCATCTTTTGTGAGATCTTGGAAGATCCTCCCTTATGAGAAATGTTCTCCAGCCTGGGAGAGAAAGGAAAGCTAAATCAGTGTTCTTAGCGGTTAACCTAGGACTCTGGGATTCTTTATACATCTTTGTCTCTGCGCCCCTATCTAGTAGAAATACTGAGTCCCAAAGACACCTCAAATCTCCTTCTTTTCCATGGTGGGTGACTTTTGTCTTCTTGAAGGCATTTAAGCTTTTCTGCTGCCCCCGAGCCGTATCTCTCTGACCAGTCAGTAGTTACTACTTCTGTTTTTGCTGATGTGGGGCATGTCTTTGTTTCTAGTGATTTTATAGTTCTCTAACAAGCTCTGATAAAGTTTCATCTGCCTATTAAGTTTATTTGCAGCCGTCTCTCTTGCGGAACTTAGAATCCATTTTCCTGGGACTAGGTGGAAGCACATAGGCTTACACTTAGAAACACTCCTTCCTGCGAGTAGCGGGCCACTCTCCTACCCAAAGTTCAGACACGCCATCAGAGCCAACATTCTTCTCATCACTTCTGGGAAGCCCAGTGGGTTCTAATATGGACATTGTCAGTTACTTTCTAGCATCAGTTCGTTCTTTCTTTCTTACTAATAGAACCCAGATTTTCTTTGGATATTCAACCCCTATACCCAATGCAGCCCAATAACTCAAGAAAGGTTCATCAAATCTCTCAGAGGTGAGTCTGGATGCATCCAGGCCATCTCCCTTACTGGTCAGGGCTTAAGACAATTCATGCTTGATAGTTCCCTGGCAACTATTGGTACAGTGGTGGACATAGGAACTCATGGGTCAAATAAGACTGAAGGGAAGGATTTTTATTCTATGGTTGGGAGAGTTTTTGTCTCTTGCTCACTGAACATGAACGAGAAAAAATGTAGCTCTGGATGCTGTTAACAGTCAATTTGCAATCATGAGGAAAGCCAGCCTGGTACGACACCAGCACATGCAGAAGGGCCAAGCTGGGAACATTTCAGAGCAACAGAGCCCAGGCTATGATGTGCCTAGACTTTCTGCTATGTGGGGTAATACATTTTTTTTTTATTGTTTACACCTCTGTGGGTCTAACACATCTTAATTGACACAGGACCTTAAAGAAAATAAGAATCCTGTGGTCTTGCCAGGTATAGTAGAGCTTCTGAGGTAGGTTTGCATGGGGAAAACTCAGATTTTCAATGTTGGCTGTGTTTGTATAATGCAACTAAAATGTTTACTTCTTATTGATTACTTAAAAAAAAAAAAAAAAAAACCCAGGACAGAGACGCTCACTGCATCCTCAAGTGACTCTTCTCCACTGATCTAATATTTTATTCCAGATATTTTATCTGAATATTCTACCTGTCTTAACTAAAGAGTAGAAATGGTCACTTTGCAAACTGAACATGTCTTATAAGTAATACATAACTATAAGAACCTTTAAAATCCCTCAAAAACCTGCTCTTGATTTTGTAAAATTGTCTAAATTACATTGGAAAAGGGAAATATTTAGTTTTGGGGGGACTGCATATATGACTAAAACAGAAAAAGAAAAATAGATCATGGCCTTTCATTTCTAGATGACTCTGCCCTTAGGAAAGGTATTTCGTGTCTCCCTCACAAAAAATGTAAATATTCGTTGTCGTATGTCACATCTCTGTCGACTTGGAGAACGAGGGGCTTTATGCTATAAAATGATCATTTCCAACATTTCTAATCCAGTGAGTTATATATGGTCCAAATGGGTTTGATGCAGAATCAATTCATGGCTTCATGGTAGGTCACATGAGTTTCCAAGTTTTAGACGTTCGGGCTCTCTTCTTTTGTGACAGCTTCATTTTAATGCCTAAGGACTGGTATTTCCTGAATTCCAAGTTATCTTTGGGTGATATAAAGCTTCATCAGTATTTTTGACCTGGGCCTGGGGTCATTTGCTTTTGTAAAACAAAGAAGGGCTAATTCTTGTAAAGAATAAACTTTTCTAGTTTTATTTCAAGTAATCAAAGTATAACTTCTAGGTTTTATTTTAGCAAAATTTATATATCTGTGGAGAGTGTACGCATGTGTGTGTCTGAGTACACGCATGCGTGAGCTTTTTATAAACCAGTAACAAACAACTTAAGAGATGTGGTAACATAGAATGGACCGTGCATTCTTTTCTTGAGTGAGAGATAAATCATTCTTCTCGGGTGGAATCTTTTATTTATGCTTTGGGATTCCATTTTATCGAGAAAGCTTTGGTTTTCCTTTTTGGCTTTGTCTAAGCTGTGCTTTAGCAAGTAATTCAAATCAAGCTGACATTTATTAGTGAGGACATGGTCCACTCCAATCTCATACTCACGGTCCAGCTGCTGCCATACAAATTTTGCTGTGGACTTTCCTATTTGCGACTATGTGTGTGTAGTGACAAGGGTGTATGGTTGCCGATTTACTGTCTCTAAGTCAATGGAATGAAATCACTGTGCACTCCCATGCCATAAGAATTAGGTATCAGGGGTTTTTATTTTGTCATTAAAAGAATGACAACTTAAAATCTGAGCAATTAGATAGGGTTATCATAGGAATACAAGGTTTTTAGTAATGGGTCCTATGTTGAGAATGTTCCTGTTTTCTAAGACATTTCCACACTCTTAACACTTTATCCTCACAATAATCCTGGAAGTCAGTAAAGCATACACTATTATCCCTGCCTTATAGTTGAACCACGCAACTCAGGGAAGCAAAGTAGTTTTTCCCAAGGTCACTCAGTGAAAAAGTGGCCAGTCTTGGGACTTACACTCATAGCTTCTGGGTTCTACTCTCTTTCTACCACAGAGAGAACCAAAGTTGGAAACAGTACTCTGAGATCACATCCAGAATATTTCCTCTTGAAATTGTCAAGAATTGTTCTTGACATTGACATTTAAATATATTCCATTGAGATTTTGAATAACTACCATTGTTGGAAAGCGATATATTTATATTTGGGTACCTTGGCTGGTGTGCTGGTTAAATCATTTCTGTGTAGTTAAATGCTTTTTAGGACGAGGGTGGAGATGGTTCTAGAAAGACCTAGCCACTCATTCCTATCTTTCTTAAAGGCCCAGAAATTCGTATTCCCTGGGGATGGAACCTCTTAGGTTCAGGTGTTGAAAGGCCCTTCCAGTGGTGTTGGCTCCCCTAATGGAAGAGTTGAAAAGTTTCAACGATCTTTCTGCATCTAAGAGATGCTATTTTGTCCTGATAGTCATATCTCCTGGAATTCCCTCTTGTGATTTCAAGAACTTGCTGAGTTAACCATTTTTTGTGTCTATTACAGGCTGCAGGGCTCAGTCCTCCCTTTGGTGATCTCACCATGTTTTCTTGTTTGCAGGAACCGTATTTGGGAACAAACAGTCGATTTTGCTAAGATAAGTGATAGACTAAAGACACTGAAACATGATTTTTCTACTTGAGTTACTCTGCTCTTACAGAATATCTCATTGAGTGAATGCTGGACACAGGTGGTTCCTTTTAAACCTGAATCAATATGTTCCAGAAGTTGAGCTATTAACGTTTGAAATCTGTAAAGCAGAATACTTAAAGTAAAAGCTGCTTCTTTAAATTGGGGAAACAGTTATCTTTTGGTCTTGAGTGCCATTTTTGTTTAACTCTAAGGAGTACCCTCTTGGTGGCTGACTGCTCGCTATCCTCAGCTCCTGATCATTTCTCTTTCTCTCTCTGTCTTTGGCTGCCTGCCTTCCCTGTACCTTAGATAGTACCCAAGAAGTCCCTTCTAGGGCTGTGTAACTTGTTACCTTTCTTGTGTTCCTCTCTCCACTTGGCATTCCGCACCTCTTCATCCCAGTATTCGTGTTGCCCTCTTTGTCTACCTCATATTCATGGCTCAGCTTGAGAGCAATAACAGTAGCAACAATTTATTAAACCTCCGTGTAATTGAAGTCCATGCATTTTGGTAACTGGCCCAGCATTGCCAATTAGAAAGCTAGAAAGTGTACTATTTGAACCCAGACTACCCACTTTCCAATTTGCCATGGCAACTCCTCAAACTTGCTACTGCCTATGTCCATCAATGATGAATACCTCCGGGCTGCCATGGGGGCCCCCAGGAAGCAGGCCTGAGATAAACTCTGTCAATTCACATAGTCACAGAAGATTGGATCCAGGCAGGGTTTTGGATGTCATCTAACCCAATTCCTTCATTTAACAGATGGAAAAACTGAGGTGGGAGAATCCAGAAGGCTGGTGAGGTAAGGCAGCATGGTAGAGTCGAATGAACATGGAATTTCATGACAGTCCAGGGTTCCAATCCAAACTGGTAACCAGTCAAGGGGCCTTGACCAACTCACTTAATCTCTTTGAGCATCAGTTTCATTTGCTATGAAATGAAAACCGTAACACCTAAAAATTATGTGTGTATAGTGCCTACCTGTGGTAGGTTTTAAGAACTGATGCCTATTATATTATGACAACCAGTCTAGTAGCCACCTTGCTTGGATCCTGGGAGGGGCCCTACTGAACTGGAGGGCAGCATGTCAGCCTGTGCCAGGCAGGGGAAAGAAGGAGGTAGTTCATGTGTCCCTTGTCCTCTTATCTGTCGACACTCCATCCATAAATGATCTTGTCCCATTCCAATGGCTTGCTGTATTTGTCAGAGCTTGGTCAGGGAAACAGAAGCTACATGAAGTATTATAAGCAGTAATGTTTTAATTCAGAGAAGTAGTCTTACAACACTGTTGGAAGGGCTGGGAGCTAGCGTAGGGGGAACTCAAGCCCCTGACCTCAGCTGCGTGTAGCACTGAAATGGGTCATTCTCAAATGCCTGTCCTGAAGTCACTGTGATTTCAAGAGTCTATAGGAAGCCAGTGCCACTGGCCTACAGCTCCAGGACAGGCGATTTGCTGAGCTTGCCTGGAAACCTCTGCGTCTACTGACTGACCACAGGTCTGCCAGGAACTGATGCTGGAGAACGCTGGTTCCAAATCTTGTGCAAGGGCTCTTAGAGGCTGACTCTAACTCACAGCTACACTGGGAAGATTTCTGGGAAATGTGTTTCCAGGTCCTCCCCTGTGATGCTGAGAGAATGTGGCAGGAGGTGGTACTGATGCCGAATTATCAGCCCACAAACAAACATGACCTTTATTCCTTTTAAAAACATTTTTTCATTCTTCACTGCATGCACTAAACACTTACAGTGCCCAAGACTGTGTGAGACCTAGTCTCTATGATTATCACAAATATAATAGAGACTACAAACATGAATGGGAGTGAGAAGTGGAATGTGGTACTCTTTATTCTCTTTTAAAAATTGCCCTTTTATCAGGAATATTGGCCTGAAATTTTTTTATTGTTACGTCTCTGCCAGGTTTTGGTATCAGGATGATGCTGGTCTCATAAAATGAGTTAGGGAGAAGTTTCTCTTTTTCTGTTGTTTGGAATAGTTTCAGAAGGAATGGTACCAGCTCCGTTTTGTACCTCTGTGGCTCACCGGCTGTGAGTCCGTCTGGTCCTTGACTTTTTTTGGTTCGTAGGCTATTAATTACTGCCTCAATTTTAGAGCTTGTTACTGGTCTATTCAGGGATTCGACTTCTTCCTGGTTTAGTCTTGGGAAGGGTGTATGTATCCAGGAATTTATCCATTTCATCTAGAGTTTCTAGTTTATTTGCATAGAGGTATTTATAGTATTCTCTGATAGTAGTTTGTATTTCTATGGGATCAGTGGTAATATCCCCTCTATCATTTTTTTTTTTTTTTTTGAGATGGGGTCTTGCTCTGTTGGTAAGTCTGGAGTGCAGTGGCACAATCTTGGCTCACTGCAATCTCCACCTCCTGGGTTCAAGTGATTCTCCTGCCTCAGCCTCCCAAGTAGCTGGGATTACAGGTGTGCACCACCACACCTGGCTAATTTTTGTATTTTTAGTAGAGATGGGGTTTCATCATGTTGGTCAGGCTGGTCTCGAACTCCTGACCTCGTGATCTGCCTGCCTCAGCCTCCCTATCATTTTTTATTGTGTCTATTTGATTCTTCTCTCTTTTCTTCTTTATTAGTCTGGCTAGCGGTCTATTTTGTTAATAATTTAAGAAAAAACAGCTCCTAGATTCATTGAGTTTTTGAAGGGTTTTCGTGTCTCTATCTCCTTCAGTTTAGTTCTGATGTTATTTCTTGTCTTCTGCTAGCTTTTGAATTTGTTTGCTCTTGCTTCTCTAGTTCATTTAATTGTGATGTTAGGGTTTTAGATCTTTCTAAATGTTTGATAATAGATCTTTCCTGCTTTCTTCTGTGGGCATTTAGTGCTATAAATTTCCCTCTAAACACTGCTTTAGCTGTGTCAAGAGATTCTGGTACGTTGTGTCTTTGTTCTCATTGGTTTTAAAGAACTTATTTATTTCTGCCTTGATTTCATTATTTACCCAGTAGTCTTTCAGGAGCAGGTTGTTCAGTTTCCATGTAGTTGTGCAGTTTTGAGTGAGTTTCTTCATCCTGAGTTCTAATTTGATTGTACTGTGGTCTGAGAGACTTTGTTATGATTTACATTCTTTTGCATTTCCTGAGGAGTGTTTTACTTCCAATTATGTGGTCAATTTTAGAATAAGCGTGATGTGGTGCTGAGAAGATTGTATATTCTGTTGATTTGGGGTGGAGAGTTCTGTAGATGTCTATTAGGTCCTCTTGGTCCAGAGCTGAGTTCAAATCCTGGATATCCTTGTTAATTTTCTGTCTCGTTGTTCTGTCTAATATTGACAGCGGGGTGTTAAAGTCTCCCACTATTATTGTGTGGGAGTCTAAGTCTCTTTGTAGGTCTCTAAGAACTTGCTTTATGAATCTGGGTGCCCTGTATTGGCTGCAAATATATTTAGGATAATTAGCTCTTCTTGTTGCATTGATCCCTTTGCCATTATGTAATGCTCTTCTTTGTCTTTTTTGATCTTTGTTGGTTTAAAGTCTGTTTTATCAGAGCTAGGATTGCAACTCCTGCTTTTTTTTTTTTTTTTGCTTTGCATTTGCTTGGTACATCTTCCTGCATCCCTTTATTTTGAGCCAATGTGTATGTCTTTGCATGTGAGATGGGTCTCTTGAATACAGCACACCGATGGGTCTTGACTCTTTATTCAGTTTGCCAGTCTGTGTCTTTTAATTGGGGCATTTAGCCCATTTACATTTAAGGTTAATATTGTTATATATGGATTTGATCCTGTCATTATGATGCTAGCTGGTTATTTTGCCCATTAGTTGATGCACTTTCTTCATAGTGTCAATGGTTGTTATACTTTGGTATGTTTTTGCAGTGGCTGGTCCAGTTTTTCCTTTCCATGTTTAGTGCTTCCTTCAGGAGCTCTTATAAGGCAGGCCTAGTGGTGACAAAATCTCTCAGCATTTGCTTGTCTGTAAAGGATTTTATTTCTCCTTTGCTTATGAAGCTTAATTTGTGAAAATCCTCAATAAAATACTGGCAAACCAAATCCAGCAGCACATTAAAAAGCTTATCCACCATGATCAACTTGGCTTCATCCCTGGGATGCAAGGCTAGTTCAACATATGCAAATCAATAAATGTAATCCATAACATAAACAGACCCAATGACAAAAACCACATGATTATCTCAATAGATGCAGAAAAGGCCTTTGATAAAATTCAACTCTCCTTCATGCTAAAAACTCAATAAACTAGGTATTGATGGAACATATCTCAAAATAATAAGAGCTATTTATGACAAACCCACAGCCAATATCATACTGAATGGGAAAAAGCTGTAAATTTTGCCTTGGAAAACTGGCACAAGACAAGGATGTCCTCTCTCACCACTCCTATTCAACATAGTATTGGAAGTTCTAGCCAGGGCAATCAGGCAAGAGAAAGAAAGGTATTCAAATAGGAAGAGCAGAAGTCAGATTATCTCTGTTTGCAAATGACATGAGTTTATATTTAGAAAACCCCATTGTCTCAGCCCAAAATCTCCTTCAGCTGATAAGCAACTTCAGCAAAGCCTCAGGATACAAAATCAATGTGCAAAAATCACAAGCATTCTTATACACCGATAACAGAGAGCCACATCATGAGTGAACTCCCATTCACAATTGCTACAAAGGGAATAAAATACCTAGGAATCCAACTTACAAGGGATGTGAAGGACTTCTTCAAGGAGAACTACAAACCACTGCTCAAGGAAATAAGAGAGGACACAAACAAATGGAAAAACATTCCATGCTCATGGATAGGAAGAATCAATATAGTAAAAATGCCATACTGCCCAAAGTAATTTACAGATTCATTGCTATCCTCATCAAGCTACCATTGATTTTCTTCACAGAATTAGAATAAACTACTTTAAATTTCATATGGAATCAAAAAAGAGCCCGTATAGCCAAGACAATCCTAAGCAAAAAGAATGAAGCTGGAGGCATCACGCTACCTGACTTCAAACTATACTACAAGGCTACAGTAATCAAAACAGCATGGTACTGGTACCAAAACAGATATATAGACCAATGGAAGAGAACAGAGGCCTCAGAAATAACACCACACAGCTACAACCATCTGATCTTTGATAAACCTGACAAAAACAAGCAATGGGGAAAAGATTCCCTATTTAATAAATAGTGTTGGGAAAACTGGCTAGCCATATGCAGAAAACTGAAACTGGACCCCTTCTTTACAACTTATAAAAAAATTAACTCAAGATAGATTATAGACTTAAACATAAGCCCTAAAACCATAAAAACTCTAGAAGAAAACCTAGGCAATACTATTCAGGATATAGGCATGGGCAAGGACTTCATGACTAAAACACCAAAAGCACTGGCAACAAAAGCCAAAATTGACAGATGGGATCTAATTAAACTTAAGAGCTTCTGCACAGCAAAAGAAACTACCATCAGAGTGAACAGGCAACCTACAGAATGAGAGAAAACTTTTGCAATCTATCCATCTGGCAAAGGGCTAATATCCAGAATCTACAAGGAACTTAAACAAATTTACAAGAAAAAAAAAACCCATCAAAAAGCAGGCAAAGGATATGAACAAACACTTCTCAAGACATTTATGTGGCCAAGAAACATGAAAAAAATCTTATCACCACTGGTCATTAGAGAAATGCAATGAAAACCACAATGAGATGTCATCCCATGCCAGTAGGATGGAGATCATTAAAAGTCAGGAAACAACAAATGCTGGAGAGGATGTGGAGAAATAGGAAAGCTTTGACACTGTTGATAGGTGTGTAAATTAGTTCAACCATTGTGGAAGACAGTGTGGCAATTCCTCAAGGATCTAGAACCAGAAATACCATTTGACCCAGCAATCTCATTACTGGGTATATACCAAAAGGATTATAAATCATTCTACTATAAAGACACATGCACATGTGTGTTTATTGCAGCATTGTTCACAATAGCAAAGATTTGGAACTAACCCAAATGCCCATCAATGATAGAATGGATAAAGAAAATGTGACACATATACACCATGGAATACTACGCAGCCATATAAAAGTATGAGTTCATGTCCTTTGCAGAGACATAAATGAAGTTGGAAACCATCAGTCTCAGCAAACTAACACAGGAACAGAAGAACACTGCATGTTCTCACTCATAAGTGGGAGCTGAACAATGAAAACACATGGACACAGGGAGGGGAACATCACACACCAGGGCCTGTTAGGGGGTGGGGGGCTAGGGGAGGGATAGCATTAGGAGAAATACCTAATGTAGATGATGGGTTGATAGATGCAGCAAACCACCATGGCATGCATATACCTATGTAACAAACCTGCACGTTCTGCACATGTATCCCAGAACTTAAAGTATAATAAAAAAAAAATGCTCTTTTAGCACAAAAGTAGGGAAATAAAAATGAAAGAGAAGGAAACCAATGGTGGCCTCACTTTTATCTACCTGTCCCCAAAGCAAACAACCTCTCACCATGAAGTTAATTTGTAAAAAATTAGTCATTCCAGTTATTCATTGAGCCTTTATGAAGCCTAACATGAGTTTCAAATATTGGCTAAGAATAGGAGCTATATTCTGATATAAAGAGAGAGACTCTTAATAATTTCTAAAATGTCTGATACAGTGAAGCACTTTCAGCAAATTAATACAATGAAGAAAAATAGCATTCCTTTTAAGAGGGATGACCAGGGCAATAGGAGAAATAATTCTTGAAAGTTCAGACATGTGTCCTGGTTCTTCCCTCTGACCATATCTTTTTTCCACCCTCTTTCTTCATTTTCTTATTCTCCAGTTCTCTTTTCTCTCCTCTGCCTACTTGTGCCATTTGCTCTTCCCTTTCTAACAGACTTGGCCATAGCCAGTGATGGTAACCCCCCACCCAGGAATGCTGATTGTGTGACTGTAAATCATTTGCAGATCACATGATTAGCCAACTGGAGCTGACTGATTAGTCTGCTAGGTCTCAGAATGTGTCCTCCCTGAACCCCTCCTCCATCCCACATACATCTTTGTCACTGGATTTCAAATACAGATAGTGCACCGGAAGAGATAAGAGCCATTTTTTTCCAGTATCCTCTCCACCCCCACCCCACACTCACCATTCTACCCAATGGAAAAGAAATGAGATAATTAGAATTCTTCTTTCATTAGAAAATTTGCAAGATGAGACCCAAGAGGTGGAGCATGCCAGATGTTGTGGAGAGCATGACTGCTCAGTCCCTTTGGCCATACATGCTGAAGTCATGAAATTGGGAAATCTGACTCAGGAGTCACCATCTAGTGTGGGAGCTGACAAAGCACCAAATGCTCTGGGACAACTGGTCAACCTGCCAGTTCCTGGAGCACAGGCCTGGTGTGAGGTTGCTCTCAGGTCATGATCAGTCAGAGGGGGATGGGAGAGTTGGGGCTCCTTCTTCACATTCTAGGAAACCCTGAAAGTTTCAGATTCAAGGTGAGCTGTGAGCTGGGAATACCTGCAGTTGCACAGGAAGGACTTTTGATATTTCTGATTCTTCCTGAATGCCTGGAGTCTACCCCCAGGTGAATGGTAGTGTACCTTGGATGCATATGTCTCTTTTAGGTATCAGAGGAATAAGATACGATGCTCTAATAGGTTTCAATGACAGGATGTGAGAAAGAACATACTTCCGTGCTTTTTCTGTTACAGCTATATCTTTTTTAAAATTAAAAAAACTGTGAGTCATCACTTTCTAAAAAATGAACAAAGACCTAAGAGGGAACAAGGTTTTAAATACAGGCTCTGGGCTCAGCTTGTTCCTCACTGAGCCCAGTTCCAATCAGTTCTTGGTCTGTCCTAAGCTGTTGTTCCAGGTCTAAGTGGTACATTTATCCCAATTTTTAAAAATAGATTCAGAAAGTTTGAGCTCTGTGCTACTTTTCTCCAGTCTTGACACAACTTGGAAAAGCAAATAGGATCCGCCTCCTCAGCTTTGCTTATCAGCTCTGGGACCACTCCAAGTTTCCTTCATTCCCTAAAGCCTGGAATGTCCTTTCAGGCTCACAGGGAGAGACATTCCTCAGACACGGGGTCCTCTAATCAATATCACCCAGGTGGCCTGACTCTCAAATGAGTTCAGGTTGCAATCACTTGGGAAGCTTGTTCTAAATGCAGATTCCAGGCTGCCAGCCCCAAAGGTGTGGGTGGCCCCCTCAGGCACCTTTAGTGTGTTTCCAGGTGAGTCTGACAGAGTTGCTGAGATACGCTGGTCTGCCTGGGACAGCTGCATCGGGAACTTTTTTTTTTTTTTGCAGTGATGCTTCTTCACCACTTCCTCCTTTGGTTCCCACCGCCCCACCCCCCCGCCCAAGCAGGTGCAGACATTTGCTAACAGAGGTTCTTTGCTATATGTCATAGCATTTTACAACTAGCTTTCTGCAGAACACTTGAAAAAAAAAGGAGTTCAACCTAAACATAACCAAACAACTTTTACCAGAGCAGTGAAGTGATTTCCTCACTGGGCTCTGCTCTGAGGCAGATCTGAGGAGCTCTGTTCACTCTGAGCCCTTTTGCAAGTTTACCCTGGGCTCACCTTTGGTAAGATTCACCCTGCAAGAGACCTGGGACCACCATGTGGGATCTGGTCTCCATGGACTGTCACACTGGCTTATTTCAGACTTGTGTCCCCAGGGGTGGGTGGGAGCTGGCTGAGGCCTCAGGCCAGCTGGGTAGCAGAGCCTCGTGCCCAGCTGGCCCTGTGCTGCCTGGGGGCCTTCTGAGCTCTGCAACATGGGTGGTCCTCGTGCTGGCAGAGCACAAGGCTGTGGGAGTTCATGGCCCCCTCTGGGGGACATGACGAATGGCCTTGCTGACAAAACGTGGTCTGCTTTCCATCTCTGAGCTATGAACGGTTTCATTTTCAAAGCAGGAAAACAAACCACGGGAACCAGACACAACACACCCAGGCCACAAACGATACAGCCATTTTCTCATCTCAAATAAGGGACCTGCAAAGGTAAAAGAAAAACGGCTTTGTTAGAATTCTTTGATGAAAAGCAAATACGGAAAACTCAACCAGAGGTTGTAATGAGACTTCCTTCGCCTTCCCTCACTGGTCCTTCTCCTGACCTGGTGGAGTCCCAGTCCTCTGTGGTGGGCCAACCTACCTGATATTGACCTTCAGGGGCTTCCCACAGGCCACTGTGGAGGTGGGAGAGGCAGGGAGTAGGGGGCGGTGCTCTCAGACCCTCTGCACCCCACCAGCCCCATTTCTATCTGATTCATTTAATACACTTCCACTAACATTTCTTTTGAAGGGGAAAGGTTGAGCATATGAAGAACATTTGAAATATTCTAGTGTAGTCTGATCTCACATGCATTCTAATGAGTGGTTCCAGTGAAGAAAGAAGGAGAAAAGAATAGTAATTTAACAAGAAGTACATTGATTTCTGTGCCTCTTCTCTCTCTGATGTTGCCCACTGTTTCCCTTTAACCATTTGTTCCGTGCTTTAGGGGTATGTGTGATAACTTAAGGCTGAGTTCTCAAGAGTGAGAAAGAACTAGCCAAAAATTATGTCTCTGTATCTTGTGAATGACAGGACAAGCGTGCCAGCTAACCAACATAGGTGAGTACCCTGCCTCAGCCTCTAGTAGTCGGCACATAGACCCATATGCCACTAGCTCGTGGATATAGAGCCTATCCTATGTTCCTATAGTAATAGAGGAAATATAATAGATAAATTGGGGTAGCTGCCAGATTGATAATGTCTCACCCTCCTATGGCCCCCCCACTGAGTGCTCCCCATTGGCCATGTGTGGCTTTGTTTCCCTAACCATAGTTAATTGAGCCAAACTGGGCCAATGGATTCTTTCTCTTGCTAGTGGCTAAGAGCATGGACTCAGGCTAAGCCAGGAGGTGTAGTAAGAGGTTGGACGATAAGCAGTGTGGGGAGAGAGGACCATGAGTAAAGGTAGGGGTGCATAAGTACAGAGTGCACGGTGGGCTGGAGGGAGCCCTTGGAAAGTGGGATGGGCCCCAGCTGCACCAGGTTAAGGTATTTGGATTATTCTTTTAGGCCTTTAGCAGCCGTTAGGAGGTGCCTATGTGAAATCAAATCTAAAATTTACAATGTTGATTCTAGTGGTCCAGTGAAGATGAATAAAGAGTGGTGAGGTGGTTAGGAGAGTCTGTCTCAAAATGGTTCATGTGTTCACATTTGGAAAACCTTTATGGAGCGAGTGCTCATTGTATATCAAAGGAGAAGGGAAAAGGGTTTAAACTATGGTGTCAGTGTGAGGAAAAAGGTGGAAGAGATTCACAGTCCAGGCCCAACAGAACCTGATGACCAATTTGATGTGGGTATGAGGGAGGGGCAAGAGTCAAGGGTTATTTAGTCCACAAAAGGACTGATAGGGCTTTGCAGGAAAAGAAGTTATTTGGGAAAGTGGTAGGGATGTATATGGAAATGAGTTTTCTCCTTAAAAGTGGGACTATTTTAACATTCAGAGGACTTTCAGGAGATGTAGTTTCAATCCACACCTTCTACAAAACTAATATTAAAGCAAACAAGTATCTTACATGATGATGTGAAATAATCAGAAAGTGTTAATAAGGAGGTCATTCAAGAAACAGGTTATTAGAAAGGAGTGTGATAGATTTGGGCAGGGACACAGATCCAAATCATCAAGTCATTGTAATGCCCAGTGTTGAAAGAGGGGCCTGATGGAGGTGATTGGATCCTGGGGGCAGATTTCCCCATTGCTGTCTCATGAGGGTGAGCAAGTGCTCATGAGATCTGGTTGTTTAAGTGGGTAGCACCTGGCCCGTCTCCTCCTCCTGCTCTGGCCATGTGAGAAGTGTATGCTTCCCTTCACTTTCCTCTGTGATTGTAAGTTTCCTGAGGCCTCCCAGCCATGCTTCCTGTACAGCCTGCAGAACCATGAGCCAAATAAACCTCTTTTCTTTATAAATTTCTGAGTCTCAGGTATTTCTTTATAGCAGTGTGAGAAGGGACTAATATAGCATGGGATCCCAGTGCTAATGTGAAGCTCCCTCAGGAGCAGTTGTACCTCTCACTGACTCTGAGCAAGGCAAGGACACAATCGCCTTCGGTGAGCATGGGCTGCTTTGCAGAACCTACATTCACATATGGGCCCATGGAAGCATGTGGGTCAAACTGCTCTGGGGAAGAATGCTCAGAACAGATCTTATTTTCCACCAGTTGTTTCCCCTACTCCTATTCTTTTAGAACTTCCCTCAAAGATTTTCTTTCAAGCTTCTGAAATCCACACTTTCTTTCTCTCTCCTCCCTTTTCATTTTCTCTATATCTCTCTTTCCGTCTCTATCTCTCTCTTTTCTCTCTCTCACACACACTCTCTCTTTCTCTCTCTCTCTCTCACACACACACACATACACACATGTTGAAATATGGAAAGCTCTGTGAGTTATTAGGATAGTTCTTCTAAATCACCTATTTCCCCGTAGAAATGAAGGGAAGACATAGGGGTGGGGAATCATAGAGCAGGAGCTTTGGTGCCAGGCGAACCTGGTGTTGATTTGTGAATCTGACATTTGCCAGATGTGACCCTGGGTAAGGTACTGAACTTCTCTGAGCCTCAGTGTCTTTAATACTTCATAGGGCTATTTCAATGTTGGAGTGAGTATACACACACACCCACATAGACATGTATGTGTATATATACACACATATGCACATATATATATACTGCCTCCAACATATGATATAGGGGTATGTCTATATATAATATCTAGTGCTTAGTAGGCATTTGATAAATATAATCAAATTAGTTCTATGTTTCTATACACTGTGAAGGTTTTCCTCCTTCATTGCTCATCATAGTAAATAATGGTCCCAGCATATCTTCCAACAGGTAAAATTCTCTAGAAGCAAAACTTTAGCAAATATCAGCGTGGAATTTATTCATGTTTTATTTAATTACTTGGGGCATTTAATGAAAGAATGAATTATTAAATGAGAACATTGATTGTTCCCTCTGTATGGCAAGAAGATCTCTTGTGTATGCTTAAAATAGCTCCATAAAATGTAGAGAAGGCCATAGTAAATTAAAGAAAGGAAGGAAAATGGAACAAGGATTGAAAACACAGTTTATCCTGTAAGTCTGCGTAAAGGACAATCACATCCCAATTACCCCACACCTCTGCAGTCAGGATTTCCAGCTGTTTAGATGGGTGGTGAGTCCAGACCCAAAACAGGATTATATGCTGCCACAGGAAGTTGAAGATGTGTGACTGCTATGTTCGTGAGTTAAAAGAAAGCAAGCTCTTTGGTTAGTATGTGCCTCTAGACCCCTGTACCTTGCTTTATCCTGCCGTGTGTCCTGGAAGCCTTGTTCTTTAACTTCTCACTTGTTCTTTGTCCAGCGGAAGCCCTAGATGGATATGGAAGGGAGGGAGAAGAGAAAGTTTGAGGTATTTATCCACTGGTCCTCTCAAGTGAGGCTACTGCCCCTCTTCAGTGGGGTGTTTCTCCATGACACACTTCTTCCAAGTTCTAGAAACCACTCCCTTTCCTCATCCACTTGGGGCTAGAGGTAGTGATAGCTCCCTTGATTTTAGACCCAGCGTACTGCACCATCCAGAGTGAAACAGAAGGTAGTTCACTCTGCCCACACTTTGTAGATAGTACTTTTGTGAAGCCCTTCTAGAGTTCTAATTTGAGCATACCACCTGTTTCCTACTGGGACCTTGACTGGTACAATTAGCACTGATGAAAGCCAAGTCTCCCTGATATCAAAGGCTGAGAAAATGGAAGGAAAGGAGGCAGGAGGGGAGAATAGAAATTCAGAAAGAAGAGAGGTTCATGAGGGTGATGAAGGGTATCCTTGGAGAACAGAGGAGTAGAGAATGCATGATGCAAAATGGAGTAACACCCACTGAGTGAATGAGGGGAAGAAGCTGAAACCCAACCCAGAAGGCTGGCCTATCATGCTGAGACTCCCTAGCCCAGGAACCCCAAGTGTCAAGGTAAAACCATACAAGCCACTTACAGTTCCCACTTAGGTCAGTAACCTCTGAGTGCCTCACTGTATTAAGACACAATCTAAGAGTGGATGGTTATGGTTTGTATATGCTAGTGTCTAAGAGAAAAAGCTAAATTACATTCCATATATTCCAAAAGGGAAAGCAATATTTTTTGAAGGCCTACTCATTGTCAGAACAGGTGTATTTTAATCCCCGCAGCATCCAGAAAATAGAATAGCATTATTCTCATTTTATTAGGTGAGGAAGTGTGTTCAGTGAAATTAAGTACTGAAGCTTGCTTGAAGCTACACAGCTAGTGTTTCACAGGCAGGAGCTGAACACAACCTTTTGGATTTCAATGAGCAACCATACTATCTCAAAAAAGGATGAATCTTTACCCAGCATGATCCTTGAATGTTTCCAGTAGATGAGGCATGACCATATACTTCTATGTTCTGCTAGTTTTGCCAGGACAAGCCTTGCTAAGACTGCCCTGGGTTTAAGGTGCACCATTTACAAAGAGGCTCATTGAGATAAATAAGTGCATCTCTCAGAATGAATCTGATCTATGTTATTGGTGAGAATCCAGACACAGCAGCATTGAACTTCAAATGTTGCTACTGAGTTAGAGAGGAAAAGAGACTGACTGACTTGCATTTCTGCCTTCTTTGCACCCCATGCATCCTGCTCTAGGTGGTGATCAACTTTATGTTGGTACCAGTCAGCTTCATGTTAGGAAATGTTATATGGACTAGCAGTTAGGAGTGCCTACTGTAAGAAATGAGGAGCTAGTCCGAGCTTTAAAGGGAAAGAGACAAGAAAACAATCAGCGTAGCCTTTGTAGCCAAGTATTTTGTTCAGTGCAATCCATTAGTTACTGAGAACATACACATCACGGTTTAAGTCAGAGTTCAGCTACCTTTTAGCTCAGAGACTTTGGGCTAGTTAACATCCCTGAGCCTTTTTTCCCCTAATGCATAAAATGGGGCTAATATTATTACCCTAACTTACAGGGTCATTTTGAAGAGTTCATTACATTCAAGCATGAACATGTGCTTTAAAGTGTTTGAAATGTAGTGGGTCAAAACAAATGGTCTCTAGTGTCATCATCACCATCATTGTCGTCGTCGTCATCATCATCAAGGACTTCTTAGCCTGGTTGGAAGAATATGTGAATAAGAGCTGCTATTTAGAAAAAAATGTGTTCATTCTGAGCAGTTTCCCTCAAAAGGAGAATAAGAAAGCTGGCTTTGGTCCACACTCTTGAGTGTTGGAGTAAGCCACCTAATTTCCCTGAGCCCCAGTTTTGGCATATGTACAATGGGCTGATCATATGTCCACTTCCCAGTGTACTGTGTTAATGAAGTTGATGAAATCTAGTACCTTAGAACACAGAATTAAAGGGATTAAGAGTGCTCCTAACTTAAAACACTACTAGTTGGGTTTTTGCCACCTTGAATTGCCGTCTCAATTCACAACCAGTGTTTTAAAGATCCCTTTCTGTTTTCGAAAACAATTTATTGATCCGTTTTCCTATGGAATATCCCCCCTTTGAAGAAATAGACTTACATGTGTTAGCCAGAGAAAGCATCTAAATTGGGAGTGGGGGAGCAATGATGGTACAGTGTGCTGTGCACATATGTGGGCACGGATGTTCCTAGAAAAATCGAGACTGCTCTGAGGATTTCCAGTGCCAAGTCCTGCATCAGGGAGGGCTCATTTTGTAGCTCTGACATAGGATGGATATAATAAGCCCTTATTTGGCAAAGCTTTCATTTGGGGGAAGATTTTTAATAATTTTTCTTAAAACTGAAAAACTAGTCAATATCAAATCCAGTTGATTCCAGACTGTTTAGAGAGTGACTCTCACATGTAAGACCCTGAGTTTGAAAACATCATCTCTTTAAGGCTTATTTAAAACATCAATTTTTTGCTAATTCTTGGAGATTTAAAAAAGCACCACCAGGCTTTTAGACACCCTTAGAGGGGCTAACATCAGAATTCTTAGGAGCCTTGGTCTGTGCCATTGGGGATGCACCCTGTTCCCCCTGGTTTATTCTGCTAAGTTTCATTTTCACAACAGAGGAAAAGTGGCAGAGGAGCCTCTAGGCTGGGAACATGGATGGGAAACGCCATCGCAGGGGCTCTCAGAAGGTTCTGGTGAGCAAGGCTTCACAAACACAGGGCAAAGATGTGGCAGGTGAAGAAGCACAAGGGAGCGTGATGCAACCTGAAGACGAATCAACTGTTTCTGATTTATTGTTGCACACCATTTTCTAAGCATTTCTGATGTCCTTTTCATAAGAAAAATGCCATGAGCTTCCCTAGTGACTTCTGAAACAAGTCTCTGAGAAGCAGCTTGTGGAGAGCACCTTTGTATGAGGTACATGAAGGGGGCATCCAAACTCCTATGAGTCCATCCCAGTTTGCCATATTCGTGGGCTTCTGGTGGGTGACCACAGTCTACACTGGTTTGGCAATGAGATAGTCTCAACAAGAAAGAGATCGCACAACGAAGCCATTTAACAAGGACAATGATTAAGAAAAAGACTCAAATAGATCCTCTTCTGCAAGTGGTTAGGAAACTCGGAACAGACACAAGTTAGTGCATATTGGCCAAATACGAAGATGGAAAGAAAGAATGATTACAAAGACACCCACCCACCCTCTCACTGGCCATTGCTTGCCTGTGGAAAAAGGCCAGTCTATGACAAACTAGAGACTCTTTGAGAAACCAACGCTGTATGGAGATAGCTTTCAAGTTAAAAAAAAAAAAAGAAAAATCTAATCCAGGCTTTGCATAACATCAGTGAATGCATGTAACACCAGCAAAACCTGAGCTTTCAATAAATCAGAAAACAATGGGGGCATTGTCTGAACTCACCAAACAGTCCTTCGCTCCCACAGCACAGAACACTCTAATCTGTGTGCAGCCAAAACTCAGCCCCATCTTATTGAACTAAATTGATTTATGAGAGGAAAAACCTAAAAAGGGAAGCAGCAAAATAATGATATTAATTCTAATAATGCATTGACTGGTGCTTATATAAATCACTCTCCCCACTCAGATTGATTTCATCCGAGTAAGAACTCCATGCATAAGCCTATCTCCAGCCGCTCAGCTCAGGCAGCTACCTCAGGCCTCCTCTTGCAGATAGAGCTCAGGATAAAGGGTGGGGGGTCTGGTGGAAGTTCACAGGTATTTTGCCTGAGAAAGGCCTGTGGGATCAGCCCCAGAGGTATCGATGTAATTGGCCACACACACAAATGTTGCGGCATCCGAACATTTTTGGCAGCTCATGAAAGCTCCTTTCCTAGAGGCCACTTGAGTGTCCAAATAAAAGGGGATTTTTGTTAGTGAAAACTGGAAGGAATAACCCATCTTAGGATCAGGCTAATAGGGCCTGGCCTGTTAAAATGTAACACTGGGCTGGCCAGAGTTGGAAGTGTTGCTGGCAAGGGTTGGAAGCAGCTGCGAGGAGAGCCAAGCCTCGCTCCCAAGGAAAACTCTTCTGCTGGTTCAGGGGAGTTTTCTGTAGCCCAGAGAGCCTGTCAGACGCCCCCCCCCACCCCCCACCAAGGGCAAGAGCTTCTGTTGGGGCAGATGGGAGAGGGCCTGGGGTGGTTTCTGGCTCCCCCTTCACCCAAGCTCCCCTCTCCGATTCCCTACCCCATCCCTCAGGGTCTGCGATTCTAGGCAAGTGAGCCTCTGTGGCTGACCTCTGTGGCCTGTTTCTACACACGGCCTGGGAACAGCAATTGCTCTCAGTGAGTATGCGGGGTGTTGACAGGCTTGGGCTGAAGGAGCTGGGAGGGAAGCAGAGAAAGCCGGGCTGCAGAAATAAGGCCACAGAGGCCTTCTCTTATCACCAAAGGGCCCCCAGCTGAAGAAAGGTCTACTGCTTCTTGCTACACAAAGGAAATACATTCTGCTGCAAGCCAGTCTCTGCCTTTCAGTGAAGCCTGTAGGCTCTCCACCTAGCGTGGCCAGGTAACATACAGGGCACCCAGTTAAATTTGAATTTCAGATAAACAATGAATAATATTTTGGTATACATAGGTCCTGAATATTGTGTGAGAAATAATTAAAATGTATTGTTTATCTGAAATTCAAATTGAATTGGTCATCTTGTATTTTTATTCTATTAGGCAGAATTCTGAGATGCTCCCCAGTGACCCTCCCTCTGGTATAATCTCTTACCCCAAAGTGTAGGTGAAACCTGTGAATGTGATGCAACATCACTTCTGTGATTATGTTACACTACATGGCAAAAGGGATTTTGGCAAATGCAATTAAGCTCACTAATCAGTTGACTTTATCAAGTTAAAGAGAAGATTATCTGGGTGTGCCTAACCAAACTACATGAACCCTTTAATTCTGGGTCTAGAGTCCAGAGAAAAAGGAAGTCAGGCCTTTGAAGCAGTAGAAAATTGTCCATTGACCTTGAAGGAGCAAACTGCTGTGTTGTGGAGAAGGCCACAGGGCAGGGAACAGTGGTCAGCCTCTAGGAGCTAAGAATAGCCCCCAGTTGACAGCCAGGAAGAAAGCAGGGAACCTCAGCTCCATGCTGCAATGAACTGGGTTCTGCCAACAACCTAAGAGCTGGGAAGAAGCCCCAAGCCTTGGACAAGATGGCAGGCCTGGCCAACACCTTGACTTTGGCTGTGTGAGACCTGAGCAGAGAACCTGTCCAGAACATGCCAGACTCCTGAACCAGGGAAACTTTGAGGTACAAAAATACACATTGTTTTAAGCTGCCGAGTTTGTGGTAATGTGTTCTGCAGCAATAGTAAACTAAAACATTTACTAAATCTGGCAGCCCTCCCTGCATCCTGTGTTCTCCAGTGTACATTTACAGGGGTTTCTGGTGTAGGCACCGAGGACTGAAGATGAAGAACAGTAAAGGAAACAGATGCACTGGACTAACTCCTGTGAGCCTCCTCCACAGTCAAAGAGCAGGGCTAGAAGGGAAATTGTGATATTGTCTGTTTCGGTGTCCGTGTCCTGGCCTCCTGGACCTGCAGCCCCAACATCTCAGTTGAGATCTGTAGACATATACACACATGCTTGCTCTCCTACACACCTTCCTTTCCAGGGAGGAGTGCGGGGGATGAGCTTGTCACTTGTCTCAGACAGATGTAGTTGCTGGCTCACTAAGTAAACAGGTCGTCTCAGCCAAAGTTCATTATGGATCTGAAGCTGTGGAAACAGATGCATTTCATGTGAGGATAAACGTGTGTGTGTGGGGCGGGGGGGAGGGTGGGTACAAATATAAACAGGGAAGGTGAAACAGTCTAGAACTTCCTTAGGCATGGATTAAGTTTCTGTGAAGATCATATAAATAAGCCCTCATAGTCTACAAGAAACTCGGACATCTTTTTTAAAAAGGTCAGAAGATCTGTTTGTGTTTTGCAATTCTCCAAATGTTCTTCTGCTTATGGATTCCACTAAATTCACTTTCCAACAGCTCTTCGTCCCCCTGGCCTCATGCTGCCCTTGAAAGTGGCCGGAGGAAACTCTTAGGTGTCAGGCAGTCAGCATGGAGAGCTTCTTTTCATCCCCTGAGTGTCTGGAGATGTGAGTTTAATGAGAGGCATCGACCTTTGAATTATACAAATGGACCTCTTTAGCAATCACTTCCCTCCCCAGTCCATACCCACCCTCAGCTTTTAATCTTCTCAATTATATTTCCTTTCCATTGATTACTACTTTGCTAACTTTCGGATTGAGCAGGCAGTAAAACCTCAGCCGCACAGGTAATGCAATTGCTTTTCAAGCCTTGACGCCTGCGTCTCACCTCCTGAGGGGACCCGCAGGCCCCCCTCCCACCCTTTTGGGTCTTGGCAGGTCCATCGGCCTTCAATTGATTTTGCAAGATGGCCCCTTCCATCCAAAGAGCTGTGCAATCCTGGTTAGGAAGATGGAGTTTCAGTTCTGAGCTTTAAGTAGCAAAGGTAAAGGGGATTTGCATGCTGGCAGGGTGTGAGAAGGGCACTCACAGTCACCAACTGTTTGCAGCTAGGCCTGGGAGTGGGCAAGGGATGGGCCTGGGAGCAGAGAGATCTGGGTTCCTTTCCCACCTCTGCTCTGACTTTCTGAGTGACCTTCATTGAACCACTTAACTTTCTGTGCTTTCCTCTCACTGCCATCTGTAAGGGGGAAGACAACGGCACTTGTCTGTGAAAATGCTTTGAGGGATACTGGCATAAAAGATGCAATGTAAAAGCAAGTGACGGGCAATGTTTTCCATAAAGAGCCCCTTGTTTTCATCTGCAGGAGGCCTCATTTGAAGGCTAAGAAGAAAAATTGAGAAATGTCCTTGATATCCGAGGCCAGGCAGAGGACGTGGCTTGGGACCAGTTAGAAATCCCTTCTGTGGCTGGGGGCTCCTGCGCTGCTGCCGGGATGTGAGCTCAGCAAGGGGCATGCTGGGAACTGGCCCGCAGAACAAACAGATCCGAGGTCTCTGCACCAAGCAGGACCAAGGGCCATATCAGGATTAGCCCAGCGACCTGACAAGTGGCGAGGGGGGCCTGCCTCCCAGTGATTTACGGGCATTGACGCATGGACTCTGGGGGGGCTGGGGGAGAGTCAGAGAAATTTGGGGACATGTTCAAAACTGGAGGTCGTCCAGAGGAAATTACTCAATAAAAACCAGGTTTCTCTAACTGAATAGATCAATTTACAGCTCATAAGGTGGAAAAAGTCTGAGACTGCAAGATGCCGGCTGGGTGGGTCTCCTAAGGTTTCCTCCCTTGGCAGACTGGCTGTGGCTTTGGCTTTTTTACCCTGGGTACCCCTTCTGTAGCTTTCAGGGCCAGCATTTTTCTCTCTTCTTGTTTTCTTCTTTCTCTGTTACTTAAATTTGGCTGGTTAAGATTCTTTCCCTCCTCTCCTTCCTCTTACAAGACTCCCACTTTCAACTTTCACCTCCCTACAGTCCTCTCAGAAAAGCCCCTATTGTTTTTGTCATCCTAATGGCACAGATTCTCCTCTAAGCTTCCCCTTCCCAGCTGCCTCCCCCTCCCCACAGCTCATCTTAACATCCCTTCTCCCTCTGTTTTTCTCTTAGGTCTCCGAAGCTCCTGCATTTCTCTTCCAGCTGCCCATGGTCTGTGCTGCTGCATACCTCTCACCCCTCTATTTCTCTCCCTCTGCCTTTTGTCTTCCCAGCCTTTCTCTTTGGCTGTACTTTTTGGCCTTTCTCAGCTGCTGCCCAAGTAATTCATCACGAGCATCCAGGAACACCTTCACCTATTGACTGAGCTGCTTTAAGCTACACTGGACCCACAGAGTTCTCAGGGAGGCAGGATTACAGGAAGATGGACAGGGCCCTGATGTAGTGGCACTGAAATTCCATCATCCATCAATCATTCATCCATCCATGCACCCATCATCATCCATCCGTCCATTCATCCACCCACCCATCCACCCACCCGTTCACCCAAGCCTTCATTTAATCATCATTCATTGCTTTCTTTTCATTCAACAAACATTCGTTGAACATGTGCTATATGCCAGGCATTGGGCTAGGCACTTAAGAGAGAATGATGATCAGATATAGATGTGGGCCTTGACCTACGGGGCTCGGCAGAAGAGGCAGACATAAGTAATCACAGATAACAATGTAAAACTCCAGTAAGTGCTAAGGAGAGGTATAGGTACCAGCAGACCATCTCTTCGGGATTTGACCTACTTAGGAGCAAAGTATTAAGTGGAGGTCTGAAGGCTGAGGGGAAAGAAGATGAAGACAGTAAGGAAATCTCTTGATAAAGCCTGGCCCTCCTCATCCCTACCAAATTCCCTCCCATTTGCTTGCCAAAGACTAAAATTCTTTTAGCAGAAGTCAAGTCTGTTAGGCCACAGACTTCAAATGCAACACATCCTATGAGACAGTAGCAGTGACTTAAATATATTTGGACTATGTGTAAATAATGGATATTAATCTTTCGCTGGGAACAGACCTTATTAGAGGATAGAAGGGGCATTTAATATCTGAGGGCGGGAGAAGTGTGGGGAAGAAGGCATCCCTAACAAATTGGTGGTATCTAGGACACTGGCACTCCCTCTATACTGTGCCAGGAGTGGGCTCAGGAAAAAGCACACACTCCCTGTCCACCTGCTGTTCCACGTGTCACTTGGCTGGCCTGACAAACTTTGGAGACCAGGCAGTTCTTGAAGTCCAGCACCCCCCCTTCTCTTTTTCAGTGGCACTGGTCACAAATTCAAAGTGGACATCAGATTTCATGGCTTGATGGCCTCGTAATCGTTATTGGAACTAGCCTTGGATGGATTTACGGTAATGAACTCACCTAACAGCAAACCCGTCACGGGCCTCTCTGCAGACAGGATCTTTCCTGAGTGAAGATAATAGAAAACCATTCTGTAAAGGAAAAGCAATACTGACTGGTGACTTTGACTTCAAGTTTAGGAAAAAACACCACTGTTTGGGTTTTTCTGTTGGCCTCTAACTTTAAATGCTACATTGGCCAGTTGCTAACCAACACGGTTTTTGGCCAGAGTCCTGTTTATGTTGGCACCAAATGTATGTATCACAAGCAATTTGTGTATTTCTGGGCATGTGTGTATGAGTTTGTATATATTATAAACTCCAAAACTTTGAACACAAGGTTTTGTACTCTTTTTACAGATTCTTCTGGCCAAGAAAACAGGCCATTGGCAGGCAGGGCATCCATGTGCATTAACGACCTGCTTTCAGGCCACCACACCCCATCGCAGCCACCCTTTGGCTTGGTCCAATGTGGCACTAAACTCTGGCCTCTCTGGACCCCTGTCCTATTGAGTTATGAATGAATGAAGTGGCCCCTGCCCAGCAGGAGGGGTTCCGGGGACAGTGGGTGTTTTCTGTGTCACCTCAGTCTGCAGGCAAATCATCAAGAATGCTTGGGATATGGAGTTTTCTCCTAACGGGCCAGAGAGGCTCCATGTTTTTGTGGCTTGGCATTAAGCAAACAACTGCTTTTTTGTTCTCTCCTCAAATTATTTGCCCAAACAAAAGGCAGCTGTCATGGGGAGAAAAGTAGGATTTTTCCAGCGTTTGCCCCTTTCTGCGCCCCTCACAGAGCATGCTTTTGGACTCTGCATTTCCGTAGCTCAGTGTCAGATTTCCAGCCTGCAGAAATGCTCCAGAATGTGAAGCCACCTTCTGCCTCTCCCGGGCCTCCTGACCCAGTGCAATTGCAGAGCTAAAGGCAGCATTCACAGGATGGCACCTTCTCTCTCCAAAACCCCAAAGGGTTTCCCAAGCCTGTAAACCGTGAATTAGAAACATTCCTTCAGGGACTAACAGTTTGGATAAACAGTAAATTCCAGAACAAAGGTTGTTTTCCCTCAAACTCCTATTTCTTTAGAAAGTTGAGAAGTCAGATCTTCCGCCTAACAAGGGATTGTTATTTAATTGAGAGTCATCTTTTAGAAAAGACATGGCTTATCATTTGTATCTCATTAGAATATGGTAAAATATGCTAAACAATAAAACTAAATGCTAGAGAATTTAATCTTCCTCTGAGGCTTGTTGGGATTAGGCCATGTCCTTATCTGCCCAGCACACTCAGGATTTGGGCCAGGTGTCACCCTCCAGGTTCAGGACTTCTACACCATCTACCCTGGAGCCACCCTCACTGCCCGCCTGCAAAACCGGGGGACCCAGGCTGCCTCTTCTGCCTCCCTTAGCTCTCGCAGCGCTGTCTTGGCTCAGTGTTTACACTCTTAATTCTGAAATAATTTCAGACTTATAGAAAAGTTGCCAAAAGAGTATAAGGAATTCCTGTATACCAGTGTTTCCCAACCCTTTTCTGATTGTCACCCCCAAAGAAATTTGCAGACTTTTTTTCCTAATCACCCTCCTATATGAATTTTCTTTTAGAGACAAGGTCTCGCTCTGTCACCCAGGCTGGAGCGTGGTGGTACGATCATAGCTCACCGCAGCCTTAAATTCCTGGGCTCAAGCGATCCTCCCACCTTAGCCTCCTGAGTAGCTGGGACCACAGGCATGTGACCATGCCTGGCTCCTGACATGAAACTTGAATACCCAGATATACTGTATATCTGCTTATGGACTTTATGTATATCTGAGCTCTATATGTAAAAAGTAAGGTTTCTTTTATCCCCAAGAACAATTTTTATTCCCTTGAGTATGATATTGCCTCCATGGAGAATGTATTTTATATACCATTTATACAAGTTCCCCAAATGCTAATACTTTACCATATTTGCTTTACTGTTCTCTCTCTAAATGTGTGTGTGTATCACATACACACATATACACATATGCATAAATATACCCATGTGTACATACACATATATACATACACACACATATATAAACAATATATATACATGTAAGTGATTTTTTCTGAACTATTTGAGAGTAAGTTGCAAAAACATGTCTCTTAATCCCTAAATATTTTAGAAAGCATTTCCTATAAACAGTGACTTTCTTAACAAAAAAATTTTTAAACATTTTTATCTCTTTCCACATGGCCATAAGTTTCTCAAGGTCAGGAGCCTATGTCTTAATCATTTTTGGAGACTGAGTATCAGGATAGGGCCTGGTACATAGTAGGAGCTATTATGAAAGAATACATTTCATTATAATGTAGCATATGCCATGCATTTATACATAATTTATACATAATGTAACTATTATAAAGTAAAAGCTTTATTTCAATATAAATGATATCAAATATAGAGTACTACGCATAATAAAAAAAATACATTGTTGCTGGCAAGTGAATGGAAAGTTCAGGGTCAGCAGTATAAACTTTGGTCGCAAAGTATTCTATAGTTTCAGAAGCTGGAAGAAAGTGGGTGGAAAATTTACAGATTTTGGAAGTTGCTTCGGAATCAGTAAATAACAAAATTGGAGGCTACTTACAGGAGGTCAGTGTCATAGGCCAAGAATGATACTCCAGTCAGTTGAGCTTTCCAGTCATTTGTAGGAGTCTGCCCTTCCAGGCTCAACATGTATTCTGTTCTTTGGGAGGCAGCAATAATCCAGTAACTCAAACACTTTGTCTTCTTGCATTTACCTACAAAGATTTATTAACCACCTACCACTTAACATGTAAATATTGGAGGCTTGTGAATTTTATTTCTTATTTAAAAAAATTAGTGACCTAACTTCTATTTCCCTTGATTTCCTTGATTGCAGAATGAGTGTCCCCATGGTATGCTCTGTGCCACCCGTAGGCACTAGTTAATGTGGCACTGAGGATGTCGGAGGCAGATTCTTCATGGATTCTGAAGTGAGCAGATTTAGAACAGGATTTCAGGGACTGAATGACCCACGTAGAACTTCTTTCAGGAATTTGGCATCACGTGTATGAATACACTCAGTCCGAATAAACCTTCATTCCACAAAGCATGTAAGAGATGGACAGTCAGCCCTTTGTGTTCACAGGTCTGCATCTGCCAGTTCAGCCGGCCCTGACTGAAAATATTTGGGAAAAAATTACAATTAAAAAGTAAGAATATTCGCCTTCTGCCACGAGCAAAAGCTTCCTGAAGCCTCACCAGAAGTTGAACAAATGCTGGCGTCATGCTTGTACATCCTGCAGAAACGTGAGCCAAATAAATATCTTTTCTTTATATTAAAAAAGGAACAATGTAACAATAAAAATATAAATGTTTAAAAATACAGTATAACACCAATTTACATAGCATTTACATTGCATTAAGTATTATAAGTAATCTAAAGATTTTAAAGTATATGGAAGGATGTATGTAGATTATATGCAATTTTATATTACGGACTTAAGCATCTGAGGATTATGGTGTGGCGGGAGGGCCTGGAATCAAGCCCTCAGAGATAATTGACTTTGTGATAAATTGTTTTTGCTGAAGTGAGTTTACCAATAATGACACAATGTTATTTGACAGTCCTGAGCATAAATGAAAAAAAAAATGTTGTTGGTACTTAATATTCTGATCACAATTTAAACATTTTCTTGAATTCCTTGCAGACAGCTGACCCCTCCATTGTGTCCTTGAGACTTCTTGTCTCCATGCAGACTTAGGAGACAGCTTCTTCGCTAAGTGATCCCAAATCTCATGAGAGAGTGCTAGAACTTAGGGGGTTGTTTGGGGTGGGGCTGAGAAGGATGTGAGGTTCAATAAAAATAGAGCAACAGGGTGGGGTGCAGTGGCTCACACCTGTAATCCCAGCACTTTGGGAGGCTGAGGCACGCGGATCACCTGAGGTCAGAAATTTGAGACCAGCCTGGCTAAGATGGTGAAACCCCGCCTCTACTAAAAATACAAAAATTAGCCGGGTATGGTGGCACATGCCTGTAATCCCAGTACTTGGGAGGCTGAGGTAGGAGAATTGCTTGAACCTGGGAGGCAGAGGTTGCAGTGAGCAGAGATCAGGCCACTGCACTCCAGCCTAGGTGACAGAGCAAGGCTCCATCGCATATATGTGTATATATATTGTATGTATGTACATATATATTATATATAGTACATATATGTATATTATATATGTACATATACGTGTATATATATATAATATATATACACACACACACACACACACAGCAAGAGGATATATACCACGAATTTTGTTTAAACAACAATGTCAGCGTTCAAAAGTTATATTTCCGTTCTTTGTGCCTTAATATTTCCACTGCAACAAATGACCAGGAGAGCTGCTCATATCTTCCAAACTCTGAGACAAGGGACAAATAGGGCTGGAACAAGTGATGACACATGGCCCAGCATCACTGAATCCTGAGCTGGAAGGGACCACAGGAGTTATAATGTCTTGTACTGTAATTTCTCTTAAAAAAAAAAGAAAAAAAAAAAAAAGGCCCTGGAAAGAGAGTGACTTAAAGTTACAGAGGAATTACTGGCAAAGCTAAGACTAAAATTCAAGTTTGACTTCTAGTTTGGGAAGTAGAATTCTTTTTTTAAATGCCCTTTTTGGAAAGTTTGAAGATGAATGGGATGAGAATATGTTTTGTTTCTACTTGTACTTCTTCAAAATAAATAGTTTGCATAAATTTAAATACTTTATCTACCATTATTTGGAATGATCAAAGAGTCCAATTAAGTTTGTATTAATCTGAGACTAAGAAACAGAATAGTTGACTTCATTCATTTTCATTTCCCCACTTTGCAGATGGGTAAAATAGGGTCTAGCTGAAGGCGGTGGTGTCCCTGTGAGCTCTCTTTGAAGGTCTCGCAGAGTTGGGACAAAGACTTTTTTCCCTAAGCTAGGTACCTGTTGAGTTTCTAGGAGATTACATTGTTCCTTAATGGACAAGCCTGGTAGTAATGGCAGGGAAAGTTTAGTTCTACCTCCCTCTCCAAAGCCCCACATGCCCACTACCATTTTGCCTTACCCTGACACCCTTTTCTTCCCTACAACTAGGATTTTCACCCTGCTAATACAGTGGTGCCCCATACCCTAGATTTTTTCCAAACTCCTCTCTCCATTGAAATATATCCATCCTGTGCCCAACTCCCTAATAGCCCCACTCATCTACTAGGGCAAGATGGGTCCCAGTAGGCTTATCACAAAAATAACCTGAAGCAATGAGTAAGATAGGCAATGTGTTCGTCTACTCATATAACATCACGCCATAACTAACGTAACACGTACATGGCTCTAAAATACCTCCCGTTTATGGTAAACTCAAATTTTTAAAGAAATTTAAAGCGTTTTATTGAATCATACTTATAGCATATTGCAAAAATGATAAAATACAAAGCCCCTGGCTGATTAAAAACTATTAAAATGTGATTCCATTTTTTGAAGGAGACACAAGCAACCATTTTGGGGGTGATATTGATCAGCTAGAGAGTGAACATCTCTGTACTGTGTAGGTCCAGGATTAGAGTTGGAGGCAGATTTACCGAAGTAAATAGTAGCATCCAGTGGAATGAAGAAAGTTCTAAAATGCTAGGTGACAATCTGTACAGTCACTAGAAACATGGCTCCTGGTGGGAGAATTTTTTAGTACTACAGCTTCTAAACCAACAGTGTTCCAGGAATGAGACAAGAACATTTTTAAAGTATAGCATTGAGTGAAATACTGGCAGTATCTTTACTACTTCCATGCTTTGATCAGTGATCTGTGCTTTCTGGCTGTGGGAGAAACATCAGAAATACAACCAGTATTTCTTAGTCAGTGGTTCACAGGATATGCTGCATCCTGCAGGACTCACTTCAAACTTGCATTCTTGTGTCTTGGAACCAAGGCTTCAAATGTCCATTCCTAGCTACTCAGGAGGCTGAGGTGGGAGGATCACTTGAGTCCAGGAGGTCGAGGCTGCAGTGAGCTATGATCACACCACTGCACTCCACCCTGAGTGACAGAATGAGACCGTATCTCAAAAAAAAAAAAAAAAAAAAAAAAAGAAAGAAAAAAAGCCCATTCCATCATTCCCTAAGACAGCTGCTTCTGGGTGATGGGATACATAGTAACACCATGAATACCATAAGCATAGGCTGTTGCCTTGCTTCTTTTGCTGAAAAAGGAGTTGACAGGCAAAAGTGACACTTTGTACAATAATATTTTGGTTAACAAGGTATCTAATGCCCTAATTTAAAAGGGAAATACATATCCACAGGTGTCCATTCTGTGAGGACAAATCACTGTCTCTTGTGCGGTGGAAGGGGTTCAGTGTAATGAACCTTCCTGGAGGCTGATAACTACTTGTCACAGCCTAGTCCTCTTTGAGTATGAGCCTATATTTGGGACTTGGGATGAGTTGTTGCTATTGGCATGTTACCTGATGACTTGCAACTGAGGTCCATTTAGTGAGCAGCCACATGGGACAAAAGCTTTCCGCATTCTAGGGCCCTTTTAAGACCATACCTAGTTGTCTTCTGACTTCCCTGACACCATCAGTCCTACAGTTTTATTCCTCCAAGTTCTCAATCCCTTAGCCAAGCCGGAAGCCACTTCTCATGAAACAGTGTAGAACTGCACCTAACACTGCCTAAGATGCTCTGGGAAAAGAAGAACACCTCATGTACTGTCCAAGGTTCTGCCCACTGGGAGGATTTCTCTTCTTCAATGCCCTTCAGGCCACCCCTAACAGAAGCTATAACATCATAGCCATTGATTTCAAGCTGTTGATTTCAAGCTCAGAGCCAACTGTTAAATAAGACACCATGTTTTTTGCTTTTCAGTCAACTCTCAGTCATGGGAAACTCCTAGAGAATACAGAGGTGGGTTGAGGAAAGAGTAGGGATGTGTCCAGAGTGGATATTATCAGGAGTGTGAACCACTAAGTCAATCAACAGCCAGGGCCTTCTTGACCTTACCCTCATAGAAACACTTCATTTGATGGTGGAGTGCGGCAACATATGGTTTGGTATGACAGATAATACCCAGTTCATTGATGGGTACTCAGGTAGTACAGCCAACTGATATCCAGTGGATTGGTGTTCTGACAGTACCAAGGGTTAATAGCTAGTGTAGAGTTCTTCTTAATGGTAATAGCATGGCTACTTACACTTCTGAAGTTATCCTCTCACCATAAACAAACTAGAAAACTGGCAAAATACGGGACATAGCTGGTTTATATGTAAATAAATAAAAATAAATGAAATAAAATTGGAAAAAGTCAGTGCATGACTAATCGCTAAATGAAGGAAAACAAACAAAGTGATCTCTATATGAGTGGCAGCACTCTGCCTGGAATCAATTTCTGTATGGCGTGCAGGGGCAGGGACCCCTGATAGAGCCAGGGGCTCGCTAAGAGACGGAGACTAGAAGTTAAGGACACCAAGGTGGGAGAAATTTGCAGAAAGGGGTACAGAGAAGACAGAACTGTGCAGAAAATGAGCTCCGTAAATGTGGATACAGGTCTCCTTGAGTCTTTGGCTAAATATCAATATGCACACGGTTAGGGTAAAATACCATGATGTTGAGCAGAAAAAAAAAAATGACAGGGGAGCCATAAGCTGTAGAATTCCCAGAGTACATAGAGGGAAAGGAGACTTTTTGAGCTTAGACCACCCAGAGAATCTCCATTGATCACCTGGGGGCAGGAGGACCATGCCTTGGTTATAGGGCTAAACTATCTCTAGAGTAAGGATTACTACTGACCCTCCCTAAGCCCTTTAAAACAAGCCATAAAGGTATCAAAATGGTCACCAAGGAACTGAACAGACTGCAAAATGAACAAGTCAAATACTTTTTTAAAGGAAGAAACAAAATTCAGATATTCAAGGATGTAATATTTACAATGTCCAGGATCCAATTTTAAAAGTATGAAACATAAGAAGCAGGAATATGTGATTTATAACCAGTTGATAAATCAGTCAATAGAAAAAAAATCCTGGAAATGTCAGATTTGATGGATTCGTAGATAAAAACTTTAAAGAGCAATTAGAAATGTGCTCAATATGCTTACAAATTTGAATTAAAACCAAAATATAAGGAGATAAATGAAAGAAACAAGCCAAATAGAACCGTATCAACATCTGAAAAAATTCTGGAGGAACTGTCAGCAAAACAGGTAGCAGAAAAGAAAAAATTAGTGATTTAAAAATATAATAGAAACAAAGCACAAGGGGAAAAAGAGATTAAAAGTGAATGAACAGAGTTTTAATGATGTAAGGGACTAGATCAAGTGGTCTAAGATATGTGTAATTGTAATCCAGGAGGGAAAAGAAAGGAGAAAACAAAACAAAACAAAATGTTGAAGAAATAATGGCTGAAATATTTTCAAGTCTGATAAAAGTTACAAATCACCATATCAAAAAGTCTACAAATTCCAAGCAAGATAAACAGAAAGAAAATAACACTAAGGCACTTCATAATCAATTTGGTGAAAAAACAGAGATAAAAAGAGCATCTTAAATACAGCCAGAGTGGGGAACAGCACATTACATGAAGAAGAACAAAGATTGGATTTATTGCAGACTTCTCATCAGAATCAGTGCAAACCAGAAGGCAATAAAATGGTATCTTTTAAATGCTGTCAGGAAGAAGAAGAAAAAAACCTGTCAACCCAGAATTCTACATCTATCTATTGTTCTGTTGATTAATGGATCATCTGTGTATTGTCGTTTAAAAAATACAGTGTTCAGAAATACTTCCAAACATATTAATTGATTTTTGACATGGTTGTTCAATGGAGAAAGGATAGTTTTTTCAACAAGCAGTACAAGAACAACTGGATATCCATATGGAAAAATGAACCTCAACATTTGCAATACACTATATGCGAAGTTTAATTAGAATTTAATTAAATTAAAATTTCTAGAAGAAAGCATAGCAGAAAATCTGTGTGGCTTAAAGGTAGTCAAAATGTGTTAGATAGGAGACAAATAGCAAACTATTAAATAAAATGTGATAATTGAACTTTATCAAAATTTAAAACTCTTGCTCTTTGGAAAATCCCACTAAGAAGATGAAGAGATAAGCCACAGATCAGGAGAAAATGTTCACGGTACATGTATCTGACAAATAACTTGTTTCCAGATTATATAGAAAGCTTTTACAGCTCCACAATTTAAAAAGCAATTAAAATGGGGCAAAAATATAATTAACCAGACCATGATAAGATGCTCATCTTTATTAGACATCAGGAAAGGAACATTTAAACCACAATTAAATACTACTATATATTCATTAGAACAACTAACATTTAACACATTGAAAATATCAAATATCAATGTCAAAAACACCTCATATACAAGGTGGTACAATCTCATTTTGGAAAACAGTTCATTGGTTTCTTATAAAGTTAAATATGCATTTACCATATGTCCCTGAAATTTCTTGTAGGTATTTAGCCAAGAGAAATGAAAATATACATCCATAAAAAGATACCACAGGAATATTTGTAGTAGCTTTATTCATGAGAACCAAAACCTGTAAACAACACAAATGTTTGTTAACAGGTAAGGAAATTGTGGTATGTCCATACAATGAAATACTTAATCATTAAGAAGGAACAAACTGCTGATACTACTGATACATGTAAAGTAGAGAATAATCTTAGAAACATTATATTGAATGAAAAAGTTCAGACCCCAAAGTGTATATACTGCATGATTTCATTTATATAAAACTCTAGAAAAGATAAACCAAATGTGTAATGACAGAAGATGAGTAGTTGACTGGGGCTAGGTTCAAGGAAGGATTGGTGCAAAGGGGCAAAATTCTGGTTTGATCAAAATACTCCTTATCTTGATTTTGCTGCAGTTTTCCAGGTGTATAAATTTATCAAAACTCATTGGACTGTCCACTTAAAATGTTACATTTTATTGCACGTAAATTATATCTAAGTTGACTTAAAAAAAAAAAAAAGAATACACTAACTTGCTATTGAGGGCAAACCCTTGCCCTTAAACTCCAGGGTTCTTTATTGTGATTATTCTGTCAGGCCTTGGCATGGGGTCCATATAGTATTCTGAACAGCCACTCTTCAAGCACCATTAGGTTCATTAATCATAAGACCCATGAGTAGAATTGCTTGTGTTATGGCCTGAATCAACTACTTTTGTTTTGGACCCTTTATTAGTCTGTTCTCATGCTGCTAGTAAAGACATACCCAAGACCAGGTGATTTATAAAGGGAAGAGGTTTAATTGACTCACAATTCTACATGGCTGGGGAGGCCTGACAATCCTGGCAGAAGGTGAATGAGGAACAAAGTCACGTCTTACATGGCAGCAGGCAAGAGAGCTTGTGCAGGGGAATTCCCATTTATAAAACCATCAGATCTTGTGAGATTTATTCACTGCCACAAGAACAGTATGGGGGAAATGATACCCATGATTCAATTATCTCCACCTGACCTCACCCTTGACACACGGGGATTATTACCATTCAAAATGAGATTTGGGTGGGGACACAGCCAAACACCCCATTCAAAGATAGTAGCCAGTGCATTAGTCAGCAACAGGGTCAGAGGAATATAGCCTTATGAGGAATACATCCTTATATGTTGCCTTCAAAAATCCAAAGAGGGGCTGGGTGCAGTGGCTCATGCCTGTAATCCTAGCACTTTGGGAGGCTGAGGCGGATGGATCAGTTGAGGTCAGGAGTTTGAGAAAAGCCTGGTCAACATGGCGAAACACCATCACTACTAAAAATACAAAAATTAGCCGGGCATGGTGGAAAGTGCCTGTAAGCCCAGCTACTTGGGAGCCTGAGGTAGGAGAACCACCTGAACCTGGGAGGCAGGGGTTGCAGTGAGCTACCAAGATTGCACCACTGCACTCCAGCCTGGGTGACAGAGCAAGACTCTGTCTCAAAAAAAATAAATAAAAAATTTTAAAAAATCCAAAAAGGGTTAGGTATGGTAGCTCATGCCTATAATCCCAGCATTTTGGGAGGCTGAGGTGTGAGGACAGCTTGAGGCCAGGAGTTTGAGACCAGCCTGGGCAACATAGTGAGGCCCTGTCTCTACTAAAAAAACAAATTTTTTTTTTAATAGCCAGTTATGCTAGCTCATGCTTGAATTCCTAGCTATTTAGGAGACTGTGGCACGATGATTGCTTGAGTGCAGGAGTTTGAGGCAACAGTGAGCTATGATCACACCACTGCACTCCAGCCTCAGTGACAGAGACCCTGTCTCTAAAAAAAATAAAAATTAAGTCCAAATAGAGACAATTAATGTATTGCTTGTTTTCAGTTGTGGGATATGCATGGTACAGGAATTTTTCATTTTGGAGGGAATATTCTGATATTATATAGTTATCTGAACTTCTAGAAACATCTCTGAAATCCCTGAGTTTCCAATGGATGCATCTCAACCTTCTGACATAAATGTGTTTGACAAGGCATTTAGGGTATTTGCTCCTGCCTGATCACCTGGTCTATTATTAGCATGATATCATATAAATTGTGGTCCAGCATAAAGTTTTGTCGATTAATAAAAAGATCAAAGATCTTATTGCCATAAGTTATGGTATAAAGCAAAATAATTAATGCAGCTTTGAGACTAGGATGGTGAATATATGCTGTTAATTCCTGTCAGGTAAAAGCAACTTTCTTCTAATAGAGAAAATGTATTCACCAGATCAATAGACATATGGCAAACTCACAGAGTAAAGACAGCAGCAGCATCAATTGTAATCATCACCTTACAACACTTAAAATAATACACTATCTTTCTCCAAGATCCATCTGATTTTTTGCAGAGGTCAAATAGATCAGTTAACTAGAGAGATGTAATAGAGATCACTTCCCTTGCAACTTTAAAGTCTTTGTTGCTAAAATAATTGTGTTAGGCTTCCAGGGATGCGATGATGCATTTAGTTCATCACTTTGGTATGGAGGGGCCGCCACAGATGCTTCTATTTTACCCATTGTATCATAAAAGCCCTGATTCTTCAAGCCAAAGAGTCAGTGTGGTTGTTCTACAAGTCGCTGAGTATACCTGTTCAAACTACCTTCTTAAGAACTATGAAAATAACAAAAAGATGTGTTCACAGATTATTCTAGGCCCAAGTGAGACTGAAGTAGCCTCACATTCCAGTTATCAATGGACTCCCCTAAACATCCATTTTAACTTACAGACTGTGGTGATTTTCTGGAACCCTAATGATTAGCATTAGTTTTGAGTTGCTCTCCAATAATCCCTAAAATGTCCAGCTAGTTCTATTTTTCTAGTCCAAAATTATGTGTAACTTGCTGCAGTTTCCTTTGAGGAACTGGAATGGATATTTAGAGTTTTCTAAGTGTGGTCCCTGGACCAGCAGCGTCAGTATCATCTGGGAAATTCTCAAAAATGAAAATTCTCAGGACCCACCCCAGCCTCTGTTAATCTTAAACTCTGGGAGTGGAACCTAGCAATCTGCATTTTAACAAGTCCATATAGGGATTCTGGGACACACCAGAATTTGAGATCCACTGATTTAAAATGCATACTCATGGTGGTATGACGGATTTTGTTTTCTTTCTCTTTCTCTCTAAGCGTAAGCATCCTCTCTTCATTCAAGGGACTCTGGATCTATGAACTGACTCAGATCTGAGAATTGTGAATCTATTACTGTGATTTGGTTAGAGCTCTGTTCACTAAACCTATAGCTCTTAGAATTATGTGATCATGTAGGACCTTAGTTATACGCTCACTGATTTTGCATCTAAGATTCCTGACCAATGAGATACTACATGCTGTATTCCCAAGACTTGGCAAGACCAGGCCCTTTCCTTTAAGAAGCTCCAGCTAGATGGATGAAGCAGATCTTGCTGAGGAATACGCTTCAAGGACAGCCTGGAAGAGCCAGCAGCTCTGATTTTAAAAGGAGAGACAGGAAACAGATTTCTGATTGAAGTATGAACAGGCCAGGCAAACTAAGGCCAGAAGTGGAATGACCAGGGCATTTATGGATCAATGTTCTGCCCCTTTTTCAATTTATGGTTGTAGTGCTCCCATCTCAGCCAACCATGCCCAGAGCTGGCATCCGCAGAAGAGGAAGAAAGCAGTGGTATTAGGAACTCCCCATGCTTCAATTTAGGCAATGTTAGCACTGTACCTCCAGCTAACAGATGAGATGGACTCTCTGTGGCTAAGATGAGACCCTCAAGAGAAAATTAAGTGGCCATAGCAGGAAAAATGGTTTGGTCACTGATATGGTTTGGCTCTGTGTCCCCACCCAAATCTCACCTTGGATTGTAATAATCCCCACGTGTCAAGGGTGGGACCAGGTGGAGGTAATTGAATCATGGAGGTGATTTCCCCCATACTGTTCTTGTGATAGCAAGTGAGTGCTCAAAAGATCTGATGGTTTCATAAGGAGCTTCCCCCTTCACTCAGCAGTTATTCTGTCTCTGGCGCCCTATGAAGAAATAACTTCTGCTATGATTGTAAGTTTCCTGAGGCCTCCCGAACTAAGTGGAACTGTGAGTCAATTAAACCTCTTTCCCTTATAAATTACCCAATCTGTTATGTCTTTATTAGCAGTGTGAGAACAGACTAATACAGTCATATACCTTAATGTTGTTAACTATTGTAATGTTTGTTAACTGCCATAAACTTTTCCTCCTGCGATTAGGCAGAAACCATTTGTAGTGTAACACTGCCCAACTGAACTTCGTGGACTGCCTGACGCCAGCTGACCATGGCACCCCCATATTGAGGGTCCTGCAAGCAGCACCGATTGGATAGGAGACTAGCCTTGCAAACATTCTTTCCTGATTAAGAAACCACAGACCCTAAGCCAGTTCCAGCTGGCTTACAGAGACTATGTACAAGATGTCTCTGTGCCCTATAGTTCACCTTTTGATGTAAAAGCCAAATTCAACCTCATCTTGATGTTAAAATCCCACCCCAAAGTGAACATGGGATGTATGTCATATATGTGTTAACTTACTGCACGTGCACTAGATTTTCTCCATAAATATTCATAGACATCCCCCAAACCTGAAGAATATGCATGTTAAATCCTAGAAGGCTTAAATGCCTGTTTCCTCTCCTTCTGTGTAGCATGTGCTCACTCTTCCCCGGGAGGCTACATTCCCAATCTGCAGATTGTTACTCTGGAAATAACATTTTTTCCTTTATCTTTCCTCCATACATCTCATGTTCATTTTATTAACAGCAGTAATTATTACCTTGTTTTCTTGTATCTTAAGTGACTTACTGAGGTGAGAGAATCACCCAAGATATCTTAGAAATAAACATCCTGGAATGAGATCCTACCTTAGTGGGGGTTACCCAGGAAATGACTCCATTAAAATGACTTCCCAGAGGTCACAGGGCAGAGAGATGGGATTGTTAGCGGTAGAAGAAGGCATGTGGGAGAGGTGAAGTGAAATAGATCGTGTGGTCCACAGAGAGAAGATGAAGGCCTTGGCTTTAGAGAATGGTTTCTGTGGCACCAAAGGCATCCCAGTAGGGTATCCAGAAGTCCCCTGGTGCCAGCAAAGGCTTTTGCTGGGGGAGAAAAGAGAACTGCTCCGAGTTGCTGGGTCCTGGAAGAGCACTGAGAGTGGCCTATTTTTGTTTCATTTCTCTTCTCTCTCTCTCTTTTTTTAAATAATGATCACCAAATTCCTGTCATTCTTTGTATGCAACACCCATTTAACCTAAACGATTCTCCAAGACAAAGAAAACACCATGTCTGGGGACATATGCCAATAAGAAGTCCATGACCCTCTCTTGCTGGGGCACTGGTATTTTTAAAGCAACAAATGCATGATATCAAATGTCCCATAGGCTCCCTAACTGAGCAGATCCAACAACTGTCTCGGAGAAGAAACAAACTGGGAAATGCCCCCAAATGACTATGGGATGCCCACAAAAACAGATCATCAAATTCCTATCCCTCATCAGGAAGGCAGGGGGTAGGGTGTGTGTGTAAGAGAGAGGGAGAGAGAGCGAGCCGCTTGTCATGGCGCTGGGAACCCACTGTTGTCCCCTTATAGGCATAGATGATGACTGTTGGACCTTCTGCTCACTCCTAGAAAAACACAAGACACAACACAGTTTCTTGCCAAGGACACATTCCACCCAGAGGTCTTTGCCTCAAGGCAAAAATGTTGACTATTCTGCCCCCTCCCCAAGGCCTTCTGGCAGATGACAACCCCCCCAGTGCCTATGTGAATAACTCGCTCTGTTCCAGGGCTTGTGGGCAGAGCAAGCTCTGTGGTGCCCAGCCAGGGCAGTGAGGCTGAGGGCTAAGCAGGTGGCACTGAGCCTCTGAGTTCCCCATCACTGCCCCATTGGGCTCCTCTGCGGGCCAGAGCCACAGCCGCAGCTGTACGCTGCTTCTGATTGTTTTTCCGCAGCAAGCGAAGGCAAAGGTAGAAGAAAGGGAAATGCACTCTCCAGTGAATGGCAATATTTTGTTTTCTCTAATCCTATTCAGGTGGTGACTGTAGCAAAAAGGAAAAACAGGCCAACATGCAGGATGGATAAAAATCCTGATTATTACCCCAATGAATGCCAGTTGGCTGAATTGAATTCAAGTCCCAGTGATGCATTATTAATGGGCCTCAAGTTCCAACCTGAGGTTGAAGATGGGGCTTATGTGAAGTGGGAGGGGGCGGCTGTGGGAGGGTCTCTCTCTGGAGAGGGGCTGGACCAAGGGAGCAGGCAGCCTCCGAGCCTGTCCCAGACCACAGCTGGCTGCATGCTGGGCGCTTCCTCCAGGACCGCCTACTGTACACCTGCGACTCTGCTCCCCTTCTCTCAGGGCCCTGCTCCAGGTGATTTATTCTCCCCTGGAGCCTCCCCAAGGCCGGACTTGGGGAGACGGTGTGCAGAGAGGGTGGGGGGAACCACGCTCCATCTTCTCTGTTCTCTAGTGAGGGCCTCCCCAGTGAGGAGAGTAGAAAACACTGTCTTACATGAATAACACGCCTTCTCCTTTGCTCTTTTGAAGAGCTCAGAGCACCTAGCAGACAGGATGTTCTTCACCCTCAGCAACTCCCTGAGGCTGAATCAGGTTTTGGTCCCCTCTCCCATTTTTTTTTAATAGATGAGGAAATGACAGCCCCGAGCCATTGATGTCTGTGAGTCAGCTGGCTGCAGCCAGAAGCTGTGTTGGGATAACAGGAAGCAGACAGGGAAGAGCCGCTCTGGTAAGAGTCCTTCATGGAGGCAAAATATCTTTGGGTTAACCCCATGCTCAATCACTGCAGGCACATGAAAGAAATCCTAACCATTTTAGAAGTCCTGGTATATATATAATATCTTGTCTCAGAAGACAGTCAACTAATAGGGTTTTTGTCTGTCTATTTTTACTAGCAAATGGTTTCTCTTCTAAGAGTATGCTACTAGGTCATGTAGAAATATCATTGCAGCTCACCCAAGCAGTTGCAAAGCAGAGGAGAAACTGCTTCTTTCAAACTGTAGTCCTGTTGAGCTAAGGAAATGAAGGCAAAACTTCCCTGTCAGATGTCTCTGAGAGATGATTCCAAGATTTTTCTGCTGCTTCTGATTGTGCATGGAACAAGAAGAGAGGCCCAGACTTCTGAGTCTTAAGTGTTGTCCATGTCCCTAATCTTCTTTTGCCTTTATATTTGTGCAGACTTTTGCTAACCTATCTCATGGCCTCTAGACTTTCTTTTACCACACTATGGAAACAATGATCTTTCAAAAAACCAAAATCTGATCATGATCATGCCACTCCTATACTGAAAACATATAATGTTCTCCAAAATAAAACTTAAGTAGCCTTCAAAATAAAAAAATAGCCTTCAAAATAAAACTTAAACTCCTTAGTACAGCATGAAAGGCCCCTGTCTGTTTCACCAGGCATATGAAAGGCTCATTAATTCATTCATTTGTTTGGACATCAAACTGAAATTTATTGGATGGCTACTATTTCCCAGCCATTCACTAGGCACTGGGAATATACTGCTTCTGCCAGTGCCTAAATTATGATCTGACCAAGACTCAATGAAATCTACTTCTAAGAGCTCAGCTCTCTCTCTGCATATAACTACATTCTTGCCTCTTTGACCAGCTAGCTTCACTGGTCCCTGAGTTTTCTTCTTCTTTATCCCTCCTGTGCCTCTCAAATGCCACTCTTGAGTGCCGTGATAAGACATGGTGCAGTAATTGGGTATTTTTTATCTGTTTCTTCACTTGGTCTAAGAGTCTTTTGAGGGCAGGGACTTTGTCTTATGAGCCCTTGGCACAGGGTTCAACTCATGGTAGGTGACTATAGTGGTCATGGTTCCACTGCTGCATTGACTTTGGCCAATGAGATGTGAGGAAAAGTCTGTTGTGGGCTTCTGGGAGAGAAATCTCTTTAAGTGACTGTGCCTTGTTTTCTCTAGGGTGTCGTATCTGGAAGTGACACCCAGAACTGCTGCAGCCATCTTGCTGTCCAAATGGAACTAGCTTTCGAAAGAAACCAATGATGAGGACAGTGGTGGGGAGAGATGGAGGGAATCTTAACCTGAGATCATCCTACTTCTAGACTTGAAATGTAAATCACAAATTTCTTATGGCTTAAACCATTCCGAATTAAGATCTTCCCTTTCCTTCCTTTTCCCTCTTCTTCTTCTCATTCTCCCTTTTCTTTCCCCTCGTCTTCCTTCTTGTCCTCCTCTTTCTTCTTTTTCTTTCTTTATCCTGCTAAAATCTTCCTGATTTGGAGTTTAACACCAATCTTTTGTTGGATTGACTGTGTAGGGCCCAGCAACTGAGTCTGATTAACAGCATCTGGCATTAATGGTCTTCTCTGGCCCACTAAGCTACAGGCTCTTTGAGAAGAGGAAATCTATTTTGTCTAAAATCACCCTATTCCTCTCCTCTCCAAAGTGTTTACCTAATGCCTGCTGTGTAGTAAGAAGCTTCATAAAGGTTTGTAGAATTGAGTTGGTCTTCAACTACTTTTTTCCTTTTTCTTAATCACAATTTATGACTTATCTTTGCGCCACATAAGTCTGCATTTTACTCTGTACTATTGTTTTCACATTGTTTTTCACTGGAAGGCTTGTGCTCCCCAACAGGATGTTAAGGTCCTAGAGAACGGCATCTGAGACTCACCTCATAGGTCTGTGGTAGCCCACACAGCATTTGTAGGGCTCATAAGAGGCCTTCCAGATGAACTAAAACTCTGAAACCTTGGATAGCATTGACTCTGTATCTACTTTCATAATTATGCACTTTATGCTTGTGCTGACCACTATTGCATGTTGGTCTCAATTCCTTCAAGAAGTTCTCACCTCCTCCTTCTTTATGCTAGACTATGCTAGGCATGGCGTTGGCATTAGTAAAGGCTTTCTGATTCACAGATGAGAATATTAAGCTATTGTTTTCCCACAAATCATATCCCACAAGGCTATTTTGATGAACTTAAACCTCTCAAAGACTGGTGTAGTGGGGATGGAACTAATATTTTTTAGTCTTTTTTGGGATGCAGGGCTGTTTTTGGAAAGAACACCACACACTGATATCCTTGCCAGCCATTAAGATGGCTTTGATGTTATCTGTAGGTAGTTATGGAAAGCTGAGTTTTACTTCTCAGTCAGACATTTCTGTTTTTGAAGCTCCACTTCTTAGGCATATACCTGTGGGTCTCCAAAGGACCATGCACTCACAACTACTGTTTGCTAAAAGGGCCCTTGGTACCCTGTGTTCTGTCCTTAAGAAGTCCTCTGACAGGCTGTTTGAGCTGCCTGAGTTGCAGGCCTTGCCACATGACTGATATTCAAGAATACAACCCAGCACTTTAAATTATTTACACCAACTCCCAACAAATAACCAACCGGTGAGAGGTAAATATAGGGCCCTATGCATTCCCATTCCTTCACTGCCACTTTCAACAGAGTTTCTCCTATCTTGGTGATGGATTTTGACCCTGGTTATAACACAGCACCTCCCAGAGACATTTTAAAGCCTTAAAACCAAGAGAAAACAGGGATTAAGAGTCAACAAATCTGTCCTCATTTTTTCCTCATTTTATTTATCAGAGTGGCCTAGCTCCCCTCTCCAAATCCAAAGAACAAGTGTTCTTCGAAGAATGGTTATGCATTCTCTGCCTTGTTTCATTCCACCTGAGTATGAAAGTGGTGATGGTGATGAACAGAGGGTGAATTATGTGCATGTTTATGTATCAAGAGCATTCACAATATATAGGAGGGAATGCCGGAAAGCTGGGCTTTTACATTTAATCTCTTGTGTCGGTGCTCTATGACCAATCAAAATATCCCAATTTTAGACAACTTTTGACATGTGAGGCAGTCTGCTGCAGGCCATAGAGGCTGCAGAGATGTGCAGGACATATTTAGACCCTCCAGGGACACTATGAGAGATCAGCAATTTAAAAGAAGAAAAACTTTTTTCAAAATAAAAAATTTTTATTACAACATTTTTTATTGTAAAATTAATTTGCTGTCATAAAAATTGATACAAAGTAGAAATATATAGTAAAGGGAATAAAATTTCTGCATCCCCACCTCTAATCTCATGGACAGGCACTATTAAGAATTTTGCTGTAGCCTTTCAGAATTTGTATGTGTATAGAAACGTGCATTCTTACGGAATTGATGCATGTTACGCTGACTGTTCTCTAAGCTGTATCATTACATATAGCTATATCTTATCCTCGCTTTACTTTCATTGGCTGCATAATATTCCATCGTGTGTGTAGCATAATGTCTTATCTTGGATGGACACTTCAGTTCTCTTTTACTCCTTTAGAAATAGTGTTGCAGTGAACATCCTTGTTCATTTATTCTTTTGCACTTGTTAAACCAGCTTCTGCTTGGGGAAATCAAGGAAGATTTCAGAGAAAAGGTGGGATGTTTGTAGAGCTGGGGGGCAGGAAACAGCATGAGCAAGAGTAGAAAGAAGAGGGTCTATTCACAGCTCTGTAAGTAGACCAATAAGTTATGTGGTCTTAATCTTCAGTAACTTTTAAAATGAAGGAGTTGGGGTGAAGGGGCAGTTGACAAGGGAACATACATTCAGGTTTACATCTTTTGAGTTTGTGGTGATGTCATGATACTCACATCTATCTGGGAATGGAGGATATTGGGAGGATGGAAGCCACTGGAGACTGGAAGGCTTTCCTGGAAGCACTGGGAAAGCTAAGACACATGAAAGAGACATTGTGAAACGATGATTCAACAGGGCTTGTACGTCAAGAGAGTCAGTGGAGTAACAGGCAAAGTTTCTTCATCCATAAAATAGGGGCAATTCCCAAACTCTGGGGGGTGTTACGAACACCAGCCAAAATAATGGGTGATCTTTCAATAAGTAGCAGTTACGACTACAACAAAATTTAATTTGGTTTATGAACTTTTTCTGTAGTTGCCTAAATAATGGTTATCCCAACATGGCTTCAGAGTTGCTAGTTTATGATATAAAGAGGGTGGATTACAATGACCTTTTCAGATAGCAACTGTGAAGTCACTGAAGAGGGTTGGCTGTGTTTTCTAAGTGATTCAGTGGAAACTTAAGATTTACCTCCAAAGATCTATATCTGGACAAAATACTTCGGGCACTTTCACATCTGTGGTTACTGAGTTAAATTTTCCTTTTATCTAATTCAGTCACCCCCACCCACCAAATTACAGAGACTTGTTTTTGCTTTTCCAGCAGAAAGGATGAAGAGACACACTCCAAATATTTAGTCAGTTTCAGAACTATGTGTTATTCAAAGCACCTTCAAGTACTAGGTTTCTTGAAATAAGAAACTCTATCATCTTACGCTGCTGTGTTCCCTTTGACAGAAGCCTGAACTTTAACCATCCACTTCAAGTGCATAACACACAGCTATTTGCAGGGAAAGAATAACAGCCTGAGAGTCTGGAGAGTGAGATTCTAGGCTCAACTTTTTCTCCATCTGGCTGGGGCCACTTCTCTGGGCCTCAATTTTCTTATCAGTAAAATGAGAGGACTGAACGTAGTAATGTTGTGTTCCTTGTTTGTGGGACATCATGACCTCTGGGTGCAAACTCCTCGAGAGGTTGATGGGTCAGTATCATGAGGCCTGTTTTGCAGATTTGAAAATGGAAACCCAAAGAGGTGAAGGACTTGGATAAACCAAATGCGATTCCCCAAGAGTTGAGACCGGAACCCTCATTCATCCTTTTCTGTAGTTAACTCTTACTCCTCCTTAGGGATTTCATTCCAGCATTGCTTCTTCCACATAGCTTCCCCTGACCCTCCCTCCAAGTTAGGTTACAGGCAATGTCTTGGGATGCCATAGAACTCTATACTTCCTCTCTTAAGATGAAACCAGAATCCATGCCTCCTAGCTGATTGCTAACAGGTAACGCTGTTTTCTGAAAGTTTCTGAGTTCCGTTGGGAAAGGCAGGTCAGGTGTCTGACTTCCTTTAGGTGGACAAACACTTTCCACCACTTGGCAGCCACCACCTCAGGGGGACCACCAATATCTCTTCACCTCTCACCCCCCTCTTCATGCTCTTCTTCCAGATACATTAAACGTCTTTGAGTTTTCATGGGCCCCACTCCCTCCCACCTCCTGGTCTTTGCATAAACTGGGTTTATTTGGGGGGCTTGGAAATTTTTTCCCCCATTAATCCATTTCTGTAGTTAACTTTTACTCCTCCTCAAGGTTCCCATTCCATCACTGCCTCTCCAGATAGCTTTCCCTCACCCTTCCTCTAAGTTGGGTTAGAGGCAATGTCTCAGGACGCCATGGAGCTCTATACTTCCCCAGTCATTGTGATCATAGTATTTACCACCCCACACGGTAAACACCTGTTCACTCATGTCACAGATGAAATGTACTTAATCGCTCCCAAATCACAGTGGCTTAAACAAGAGAAATGTCTAATTTCTTTTATGTAACATCAAGTTTGGAGATAGGCTGTCTAGAGCTTTATGATCAACAGGAACTCGGGTTCTTAAAGCTTTTTGTTCCAATATCCTTAGTGTTATCCTGTGGCTGCAATATGGCTGTGGAGTGGAAGCATCACAACCACCAAAGGGGAGGAACAAAAGGAAATAATTCCCAGATGAGTCAGCCCACTTTAGGAAATGTTTCTGTAAGCTCTACCAAAAGCCATCTCCTTGCCTGTGTTTAGCTGCTATGTAGGGTTTTAGCACCCTGGAAAACACTAGATGCCCTTGGTAAGATAGAAGGAGAGAGTAGCTGTAGACAGGAGTAGGGTGGGCAATCAGAAGTTTCTGCCACCCCAGCTACTCAAGGCGTGATGGGCAGTCCATGTCAGTCTATAAGCAGATAAACACAGAAACATAGACATTTAGACATTTTGTAACAATTTGACATTGGCATGGCATGGTATCAGTCCAGTGGATAGGAAATGAATCCACAGCAGCTGGGGCTCCACCACACAGAGGCTGAAAAGCCCTGGCTGCTGAGGCCTTCTGTCTCTGTCTCCCCCACGAGGGTGCAACCGTCATTGGGGCAGGTAAGCCGCACTCCTCCTGTTGCACTCACAGATCCTGCCACACCATGGCAGGAAGAGGGGCTTAACGGGCCTTTGAGGCAGGATGAGCAGGGACCCACTCATCACCACCTAGTTCCAGCTCAGCTCACTTTCTGTGATGGGTTTGAGGTTCTTTTCTCTCCCATTTCCCTTCATGATCTTTCTTGCTTTCTCTTTCCCTCCTGACAGCATCTCCTTGGTCCCTCTTTCTCTCCTACCTCTTGAATGTGATGACTCCCAAGCTTCACCCCGGAGCCCTCTGCTCCTCTCTGCATGCTGTCCCTCAGGGCCTGCCAACTTCAGCACTTTCCCTACTGCAGGAGAAGGACCCCAGTTCCCCGCAGGGCTGGGCTCCCTCCGACCCCAGTGTTCTCCTGCATGTCTCTCCTCCCCTAAGTCAAGCTGACACCCAGGACAGGAATACGGCCCCCAGCTTGAACAAGAAGAGTTAGTTCTTCCATTTTTCTGTGACACTCTCCCCGCTTCTCATCATCTTCTACTAGCTTCCTGGGGCTGCTTTAATAAAATACCACAAACTGAATGCCCTAAGAAAACCAGTTTCTCTCTCGCAGTTCTGGAGGCTAGAAGTCTGGAAGCACGGTGTTGGCAGGGCCCTATGCTCTCTGAAGCCTCTGGGAGAGGTGCCTCTTCCAGCTTCTGGGGCCCTGACCATCCTTGGCTTAAGGCAGGAATCTCCAGTGTCCCCTTCCATCTTCACAGGGCTTCCTCTCCCCAGTGTCTTTCTGTGTCTTCACTTGGCTATTGTCTCCTTTGTGTCTCTCTCTTCTAAAAAAGCCCCCTGTTGTATTGGATGAGGGACCCACCTTACTCTCATGTGATCTCACCTAAACTAATTATATCAACAAAGTCTCCGTTCCCTAGCACCACATCCTGAGGTCCTGGGGAACACAAGTGAATGTATAACTTTTCTCTTCCTCTTCCTTTTCATAATTCTTACTTACTGGAAATGTCCATTGAGGTCTCCAAGATGCAGACTCTGAGGCAGAGTTCAAGATGTTATTAGGGAGGGCTTTGGGGATCAACCCCTCTGGAAGGGTGGGCCAGGGACAGGACAGGACAGGGCAGAGGGAGAAGTGGGGCATCGAACCAGGGCAAGGCCAGCCTGCTGGCACTAAAAGGGCCCTTCAGCCCGCTGTAACTTGGGCCCAAATGAGCGTGTCTTCTGTGATGAACTGAACTGGTTTGAGGGATAATGCTAAAACTAGAAGCATCTCAGGCCAAGGGAATGGTTGTCACCTTTACACTTCTGCATCAGTCAGTCACAGGGGGTGGGTAGAGGCTCCGTATCCAATAGCAATAATAGCAGATATAATCAGAGCACTTCCTTCCTAACAGTGAAGAGAGAACACACCTGAAAACAGATTTAATAGCCTCTAGTGGCTTTCCATCAAAAAAATTTGAAGAGGAAAGTGACAAAATATTCATCCTCAGGTTCCTCTCTCAAAAGCCCTTGTTGTGTGAAGGCCACATCTGCCTGAGCAGCTCCACATGCCCGCCTCCACCATCTGACCCAGCTCTGAGAACACTGGCTGCAGGCAGCCGAAGAGGGGCCCTCTGAAACTCTTCCCCTTTGCTCACAGGAGTGCCCCGTGGAACCCACATCCCCTTTCCCCCAACTGCTCAGACTGGCTCTGACTCAAGGCCCATACCCTGTTGGGACTATGTGGAACCCCACTAGCTTTGGGGGATTGATCTCCCTCAAAGCATTCCAGGTCCCCCACCCTTACACCAGGCCAAGAGGGCCCCTGCTAGGGCTATGGGATGATGGCCATGTTTCTGTTTGTCAGACCACAGTGTTTTTCATAAAACAGGAAGGAGGGGTACTGCGTGAGAAACTCTCTCCCTCAAGGCTACACTTTTGGTCACTTGGGCGATTGCCTTTCCCTAATTGAATACACCAACTGTGAGCTCACTCCCCAGGCCTGGTCAGAACTGACCACGTCTTCTCAGCCTACTTTGCAATCAGTGGCTCCAGAAAAGGCAGCTTGATTCACTGAAGTCACAGATCAATGAGACCAGATTTGCATATGAGCTTAGTATATAAATCCTGGGTGAAGTCATCATTTGTCTTCCCTGCTATCTCCTGATTTCCCTCCCTCTCTTATTTCCTCTGCTGCTTCTCCTTTCTGCTCTTTTGTCCTTCTCTTCACTGACAATGTCCTTTCTTTAGAGACTCCTCCTTTCCCCAAGCCCCTAAGCCCCCCTGAGGAATGCACCCCCTCTGTACCCCAGATAAATACCCCCATGGTAATTATCTGCTAATTTGCCTCTCTCCCATCACCCCCAGAATTCTGTGAACAACTCGAATGCAGAGATGGTGTTTCCCCCATGGTCCCCACTCCGAGACAGAGGGCCTGCCTCGTGGCAGGTGCTCAGCACAGTGTCTTGACCATGTCTTTGACACCCTCCTCTGCCCCTCCTTCTTTTATCTCTCCTTTTCTTTCTCCTCTTCTCCTCTCTTTTCACTTACCTTAAGGGATAGACCTCTAAAGGTGCTGGGGAAAGGAGGAGCTAGAGTGTAGCTCCACAGTTGTGATTCTCATATCCCAGATGCCAAGGAACCACCCTGAGGAATTAGGAATTGTTTTCTTCCATGACAATGTCACCTGTTACAGGTGTTCCCCAATGTACTCCCTACCCTCAGAAGACCTTAAGAACATTAAAACCACGCATGCACTTCTCTTAGTTGAAGGCTTTGGGAGCCTCACTTGGAGGCAGAGGCACCATTTGACCAAAATAGTATTGGCAGAAGCCTGGAGAACACGGCTGTTGTAGGTCTTGCCGGGGGATGGTGCCCAAAGGCTTCCTCTATCCTTATTTTCTATCTTGACCAAAAGTTTGTAATGCTTGCACTGTTTCAAAATAGATTGAATTTTTGGTTTTATTTTTGGCAGTTCTATCATGTTTCCAACTGTTCTAATGTTCTTTTACTTCTGGGATATTGAAAAAAATAACACTGGCATGTTTTGGGGGCCCTTCCTCAATGTTACACATAGAGATGGATAATCTTTTCAAATAAAAATTGGCATGGATTGCTACCAGGACGACTTCCTACATGATTAGAGATCAGAGAGAAGCCTCAGGGGCCATCTAGTATGCGGCAGGTTGACATCAGAGGCCCTGGGGTTTTGTCGTTGCTGCCTGTAAGCGTGGTAGCTGCTGACATTCTCACAGCATAGCATAGTGCGGCTCCACGTCAAATCTTACTTGAGTCTTACATCGGCTCTCATGAGGTCAGTTGGTGTAATCACATCCCTGCAGGCGTTCTGTAACTCGCCTGCAATTCCATAGCACCACCTACAGCGCAAACCCAAACCTTCTACTGCTAAATTCCTTGCTCTTCCCACCGTGGCACAATGTCCAGGAATAAGCAACTTTCCAGAATGATTGGCATTAGAGGGAGGTGCTTGACCAGACTCACCTGTCACCCTCCTGATGGATGCCACTGACCTAGCTGACAATGTGGAAAACATTCCCTGATGAAGCCCACTTTTCCTGGGGAAGAAAACCTGTACTTTGGTCAAGTATATGTAAACAGCTAAGCCTCCCTTCTCCAGCTTCCAAAAACAGCTACCAGATCCCATAAACAGGCCCGCCTTTACATGGTTCAAGGCTGTCTTCTTCCTGTGCAGTTTTTTTTTCCACCAGGCCTCTCAGTACTGGCCTTCCTTCTGCCTCCTGCCCTCTGACCATAGCAAAGCCCATTAATATATGTTGTCTTCATCAAAAATATTGTGCAGTTACTCTCCTGTCCCAACCTCTGCTGAAAAAGAATCTGGTTAATTAACATTGATTACAATCCACCAACTGCAAGTAAAAATCGATTGCTGCCACCCCTAATTTGAATGCTCTTCTCTCTCCTTATCTCTTGTGAGAAAGAAGAGACAGAGTGTGAGTAAGAGAAGAGGGGAGAGGAGAGAGGATATTTTTTAAGCAGTCCAATTTCCAGGGTCCCTGGTGAGGGACATTAGTGATGTGCTGGTCCTTAGATCTTGCCCACACTCCTTCAGTGTGGCCATTTTTCAGTGTGACGTCTAATTGCTGCAAATAGTCATTGTGCACATTTGGGCCTTGTTCATAGCTCCCTTCTTTATTGAGAGAGGAGCGATGGTATTGATTCTGGATGGCTAGGGAGAATGCCAGAGAATATTAGTAAGGAGCAGAGAGAACACAGTACATAAACTTTTATGACACAATGTCAGGCTGGATTGTGAAGACATAAATGAAAAGGACAACACGGTCTGTAATTACCACAAGCCCACATCTTCCATCTGCTGGGGAAGGCAGCCCAAGCTGGCCAGAGCAAATCGCAAAGAGGGATGGATGGTCCAGCTCACAGGAACGGTGGCCCGTAGTTGTTGCTCCTCAATGTTGAGAAATAATATATGGGGCATAAAAAAGCACTTGTCATGGGTCACAGGGCAGGCCTGAGAAAACTGTGTGGATTCTAAAGTCAGCTTGGCCGTTTACTGCTAGCCATGTGGCACTGGGCCGATCACGTAACCTCTCTGAGTCACAATTCCTTCGCTGCTAAAACAGAGATAATAATAACTACTTTGCAGGCATGATGTAAGGATTAAATGAGATGGTGCAAGCAAAACCCTTTGGCACCTAGAAAATAACTGGCTTTTGGCAGACAGCAGATATTATCATTGTTATAACTTTTTTTATTCCATCAATATTTATGGAGTGTTTGCTACGTGCCAGTGCTGTGCTAAATGCTGGGGATAGAGTGGTGCCCCAGCCTCATGGATCTCACAGCTCTGTGGGTGAAATAGACGTTAATCAATTATTTACCCAAATCAATGTGAAAATGCGTCTGTAGAAGGCACTGGTAAGGAAGGACACCACACTATAGAAGTCGCTTGTCCAAGAATTTTTGTTGTTCCTGCTTGTTCAGTAGTCACATTTGCTTATTATCTGTCTCTCCCTCTATAGCATAAATTCCATGAGGACAGGGACTCAGTCTGTTTGGTTATTGCTCTATTTCTAGTTCCTGGAATAGTGAATGACAGGTGGTAGGCACTCAGTAAATATTTACTGAATGAATAGCTGCAGACTTAGGGCACAGAGGAAGAATTTGCACCTGCTTCTTCAGAGCTGATAGTCAAGTGGGGTGCAGAAGAAAGATATAGCATGTAAGACTCCATGGGATCAGTAGCAGGGTTAGGTACAAAATCAGTTAAACTTAATACTCTGAAAACTGTGCCTAGACACTGGCATCATGTGGGGGTGGATGTACAGTTGGCATCTTGTATCAAGTAGTGACAGGAAATAGAAAGACAAGGGAACTGGTCATCCATCTCTGAATTGAGCTGCTTTGGCTCACACAATGTGAGTGTGTTTGTCAGGGTAGGCTAACTGGTTAACAAGCAATGCCACCAGAGGGACTCCTTTCCATGCGGTCTTCAGGGCTCAGGCCCTGCCTGTCGGGTCTGGGGTCCTTTGCTGGAGCCCCCACAGGCAGCTGGCAGGTGAGGGAAGAGAGACCTAGGATAACTCAAATGAGGGCACTTCACCCACTCCTTCCTATGTCAGTCTGGAAACAGCCAAGTCATGGCTCGTGTTGCATTGGCAAGAACAAGTCACATGGCCTCACCTAGGTGCCAGAAAGCTGGGACGTGTGTGTCCAAGAGGAGGAGTTGGTGGGCGCTCCATGTCCCTGCCACAGTGGATTCAGTAAACACTTAACGGAGACTCCAGCGTGTGCCAAGCACCGGGATCCCAGCTGACCCGAGCTCAGAGCCCTCCAAGAGAGCGCCATCTAGTGGAGAAAACACATAACATAAATAACTGTGATAAGCCTTGCAGTAGGAAGGACCGCAGGCACAAAGTGAGCAAGGAAGAGGGAGGAGTAAATTCCACACAGATTACGGGGCAGGTTCACCGGGCTCAGTCAGCCTGAAAAGGACTTTAATACTCTAACCGCTGGTGTGCTGGAGATGCCTAACTGTACACCAGAGATGTGTGTTTCCTTTACAATAGTATACACATGTCATTGGTAAGCAGCTGTCTAGCATGGCGCTCAAATTCACAGCCTTCTTTCACCTGGGTAAGGCCTGAGACGAGTTCTCAATGGAATGTTAGCCAAAGGGATGATGATTACCTCTGGGCCATCCATAAAGAAAAAGGTGTTCCTTCTTCATCCTCTCATTCCTCGTTCATGACTAAATGCTGATGCCCGAGTTGCTTGGTGAGCTTTATCTGGGGAAGGAAGAGCTACCAGCCTAGTCTCTAAATGACCATGTGGAGCAAACTTACCCCAGAAACATCCTGCTGACATAGAACTACCTCGGACACCATGTGAGTGAAAAGGTGTGTCATTGGGTTTGAGGCATTATGCATGTTGGGTGTATTTGTTACAGATATTAGGTGGCTTAATAGAGGTGACTCAAGGGAGAAGAGCCAGGCAGTAGCCATAGGGCTTTCCAGGTTTAGTAAACTATGAAAACAAAGACTCAGAGGCAAGAAGATACAGAGTCTATTCCATCTCTTACATTGTTGGTGGGGGTATAAGCAGCACAACCGCTTTGGAAAACAGTTTAACAGTTTCTTACAAAGTCAAACATGTGCCTATCCTACATTCCAGTAATTCCACTCCTAGGTATTTACCTAAAAAAATGAAAAACATACATCCACAGATAGATTTGTGCTAGACGTGTTCATTGCAACTTTATGAATGATAGCCGAAACTTGCAAACAGTCCAATTATTACAATGGATGAATGAATATAAACATTTTGCCATATTCATATCACGGAATACTATTCAGCAATGAAAAAGAATGGATTACTACTACATGTAACAAGATATATAAATATCAAAATTATTATGTTTTATGAAAGGAGTCAGACACAAAAGAGTATATGCTCTGCTTTCTTTCTATAAAGTTCCAGGCAGGCAAAGCAGCCTATGGCGATGGAAACCAGGATAGTGGTTGCTTATGGGGGAGAAGACCGACTTGGGGGAGACATAAGATGCTTTCTGAGATATGGAATTATTGAGGGGGTGATATATGCATGTATCAAAACTCATCAAATTGTGTATTTAAGATCTGTACATTTCGGCTGGGTGCAGTGGCTCACGCCAGTAATCCCAGCACTTTGGGAGACCGAGGCAGGCAGATCACCTGAGGTCGGGAGTTCGAGACCAGCCTGACCAGCATGGCAAAACCCTGTCTCTACTAAAATTACAAAATTAGCAGACGTGGTGGTGCATGCCTGTAATCCCAGCTACTTGGGAGGCTGAGGCAGGAGAATCGCTTGAACTCAGGAGGCGGAGGTTGTGGTGAGCCAAGATTGTGCCATTGCACTCCAGCCTGGGCAACAAGAGCAAAACTCTGCCTCAAAAAAAAAAACAAAAAACAAAAAACAAAACAACAACAAAAAAAACTAGGCGTTTCACTGTATGTAAAGTTTCCTTTAATGAAAACTAAACAAAAAATGTGTTCAGGAAAATGAATAGCTAATTTTTACTAGAGCATGAGATTCTAGACTGGGGAATAGGTGCAGGGTGCAGTAGGATGTGAGACTGATGTAGAGTTCAGGGCATTTAATGCCAAAAGGGTTGTGATTCTATTACCTAAACAATGGGGAATCATCTAAGACATTTGAGAAGGGGAGAAGCAAGCTCATGTGCAAGTTTTTGGAATGTAAATGGTGTCAGTATGTAGGAGGGAAAAAAGGAAGATGACAAGTTTTGTTAGGGGCAGGGGTCCCTATAAGTTGTACATGGACTGGAATTTCCTGACCCATGTATGCAAAGGTCAGCCCAGGGAGACTGCTGGGGATCTATTGGCTGTGTTTGCCAAGGTCGAATGATAGAACAAATAGTTTCTTTCACACAAAGAATATTTTAATCCCTGTGACTCTGTAGTAGGATCAGTCCACATGTTATTATTGGAAATGATTTCTATTATTAGTTACTATTACTACTCTTGGACTGCAGAATGCCAAGGCTTGGGAGGAGCTGGGCTGAGCCCAGAGAAAGAAATGGTCTGTGAAGTTTGCATTTTCCAGAGCTCAGCACACAGGCACTCAGCCTTGCAGCTACTTATTTTATGTTCATCCACTCACACCTTGGGCAGTGTTCTTCAGTGTGTGTCAGAAGCTCCATAGCTTTGGACAGTGGTGACTGGGTGGGGGCCGTTCCCATAGGTGCCTGCTTCTCTGGCAAGCAGTGATGGTGGAACCACAGGGCACAGGCTCAAAGGTTGTGTGGTTATTCAGGCCCACTACTGAGTAGCCAGGTGTGTTTCTCAAATATTCTGGGAGAGACGGTGGCAGGAATGCCTCCTTGCCCTCATGATTTGGCATGTAGATTAACCTCACTGACTTCTTCAGGCTTCAGAAAAGATGTAAGAACTACCAAAGCAGCTCAGAAAACTCTTGTATATTAAGGAAACGTCGTGGACATTCTCTGAGTGCTGCTGTACGCTGGCACTGGACACAGAATCGGGTGGTACGGACGGGGCCCCTTCGCCTCTTCTGTTTCATTTGCATCAGTCAGCAACATTTCCACGTCGGGTATTTTCCAAGACGGTCCTGAGTCTCTGTATTTTTTTCCTTTTCAGCAAAGATGATTCATTAAATGTCAAACCAAATATGACCTTATTTTAGTACCTTTGTCAGACTTAAAAAAAAAATACCTAGAGATCAGAACAACAAATCCTTTGTCAGTTTCTGAAGTAGGGTCTCATGAGTAGCAGTAATTGTAGTGGTATGTACATAGCAGGTGGTCAGTAAGTGCTTAAAAGACGCCTAACCTGAGCCACATGGGACCTTCTGGAAGTTGAAGCCAGGCAGCTGCTTCTCAGGGTCTTGTCATCCTGGCTGTGACACCCTAGGAGCTCCCCTCCAACCTCGTCTGTGGGTGTCATGCAATTTCATGGTGCTAAGCTCCTACTGAATTGTTGCAATGTTTGCAATCCCACGGTGCCTGGGTCTCTCAATGGCTGTAGGGGGCCCTCATTTAGTCCACCAGCTGTCCTGAATGCGCAATACTCATCAGGTTAAGAGTTCTTCAGAGGATCCTTGCCCTGCCCTGAACAGCAGTGGCTTGGACACGATGAATCAATCTTCTTGGAAGCTGCAGATGGTCAGACTTCTTTCCAGACTTCCCTGGAGGTGGAGCTGATTACCAAAGATAACTGGCTTTCTCTGGCAGGGAGACCTGTTTCCCACTATGGGCAAATCTGTGGGCCTCAGAACTCTTGCACACATGGGTCTTTGTCATGAAGAGGCAGCAAAGCAGAGTAAAAAAGTTTTGAGGCAGGCAGGCCTAGGTTTGAATCCAGGCTCTGCTGTTTACTAGCAATGATGCGTAATCCATTAACCTCCAAGCCTCGGTTTCCTCATAAATACATGGAGACAGTAATGATAACCACTTGTATTAGGATAAATATTACTAGGTACCATAACCAGCAAACTTAAATTTCATATTCTTGCCATGAGAAGATTCTTTCTCATCCATGCAAAGTCTAATGTGAATGCTTTTGATCAGCAGCTCTCTTGGTGGCTCCTCTAAGGGAAATAGTTCTGAGGTCAGGACTCCTTCCTTTGTGTGTATCTCCCACCTTCTAGTGCCTGGGAGTCTATGTTTCTGGCCCTGGAAGAGGCAAGGAAGATAGGGGGTTGAGGTGTGGAGAGAGAGGGAAAGAAAACACAAGCATTCTTGAAAAGATGGTCAAGAACAAAAGCTGTCAGAATCTCTGCCCACAAGCTGTGCTGAAACACAAGAGACTAATGAAGAATTGTCTCCTAATTCTTGGTAGCTGAAACTGGCCATGATGGGAATATTTACAACACAAAAATTGGCAAATGCTACAAATCAGGGCTTTTCCCCATAGAGAGCTGGTTGTTAAACATTTCCAAGAATGTCATTGGTCCCCTCCAGCTCTGAGTTGTATGGACATCTCTGGGTTTGAGCTCTCTCCTCAAACCCCTTGTGTCAAATGACGTTTGAGAAGGAGGTGATCCTATTTCGAAGCTCTTTCATAGAAGTAGTCTCTATGGAAATTGTCATAGAACAATGTCCCTCACCAGGATTCAAATTCAGTTCTGCCAGTCTCTAGAGGCTGGGTATTTTTCACTAAGTCATGCTTTGTTTCAGTGACAAAGTCTAGAGCTTTGCCCATATCATAGAAACATGACATCCCACATTCTCAACATGGGAAGCAACATTTGGAAGGTCAGAGGCTCTCTCCACTTGCTCTCCCTAATCCTGTCTCAAGTCTTTGTCCATTCTTGACCTTTTCTCATGCTGCTAGAATTGAGAGATTTTGTGGAGCTGAGAAGGCTTGACTAAAAGGGGATCTCCCTTACAGCAGCCCCAGTACAGAAGAGTTGTCTTCTAAGATTGATTCTTAGTCATGCACAGCATGCGCCCACGCACATGCCCTGTTTCCTAATATTAACATTTCCTACTTTTGCCATTTTCTTTTCTGAGACCCCTGGGAACCATTAACAGGGTTTTCCTGCTACCCAGGATTTGCAGGAGAAGGCAGATGGGCCCAGAGCGGCCCAAGTGACGTCTGGAAGCATGTGATAGAATTTGCTACTGGAACTCCAACTTTTCTTACCTGTGGCGAATATTCGTCATCATTTCCCAAAATAGCACGGACAGAACAAAGACTTCTCTGGGTCTCCAGGCTAGCCTTGGCCCGGGTCTGTGTGCACTGGAGGACTGGGCTGGGCAGAGGGGTTAAGGTTAGCTTCACTCCTCATTGCGGTGGAAGAAAGGCAGGGTTCAGTGCATTTTTGCTTGTTTTTACAAACTCAGTGGGACCACCTCAGCCCCACCCCCACCCAGTTTTCACTCAGACCTTCCCCAGACTCTGGAACACAGCCGCACACAGCCACAAGCTCCAGGCAGCAGTGGATGAATGGCAAAACCTGAAATGATGTCAACTGCTTGCGCCGAAGCCAAGGAAAATATGCGGGGGCCCTTGGTGGCTTCATCCCGGTGCTTGTTGCAATGCAGCTGCGAGTCATAAGTTTTCCTTCCGAGCAGACAGAGTACCACACATCTGAATTGGCTTCTGAACCTAGCATACCCTTTCTGACCTCTTGCAGCCTCCCCCTGCTTCCCAGCCTCCTTGAAGAACTCAAGTTCTTTAAGATAAAGTCAGAGACAAATGTGGGGAAGAATGTGGGGTGGCTAGAGCTGGTGGTATGCTGGAAGTGTTTGTGGGAAGAGCTTAAAGTCCACAAGGCGTGGCAGTAGGGATGGGGAGGAAATATGACCAGGCAGGGCAGGGGACAGGAGTGTAAAAGATCGAATTCCATCACCAAAGTGACTCCAAGAGTTGAGACAGCTGTTTTGATAACTCAGGACCTTAAGCCAATTCTCTCCTGATTTATAGAGGTTTTTGCATTTTGTTTTGTGTTTTGAAGAGGCAGAGGCTTGAGTTGCCTAAAATCATTGTTCCAATCTTCCAATTGATTCTAACCATGTAGAATCAAGCCAGAGGGTTTCTGAAAACTTCTAGCCATGGAGACACAGGACAGAGCTGGAGGCCTCTGAGGGCCCAGAGCATCCTTCAGGCTGCTTGATGGTGGAACCATCTCCATGGTCAGTAATTCTGCTTCTGAATCAGACTCACACAGATGCAGCCCTAGGGGAATATTGTAAGTACCCAAGCAGTGCATTTTATGGATCAAATGACAAGTCGGTGGAAGCCGTATTATTTTTCAGAGTCCAGCAAGGCCTTGGAGCCTGGGAGAGGGAGCGGTTAAGCATAACTCCCTGGTTGCCTCCTGCTCCTCCTGCTCCTCCTCCTTCTCCTCCCCCTCCTCCCCCTCCTCCCCCTCCCAGCTGTCTCTTTCTCCCTTGACCCTCTGTAAATTGCTCCAGCCAAGTGAAGTTTGGAGAAAGTCGGGTGTGACAACATGATGGGATGCAGGGCCTCTCCTCCTCCACACTGACTGCTGGGGCTGGGCTGGACACAGCCAGCCATCTCCAGAACAATGCCTCTCCCCCTCTTGCTCCAGCCTTGCCATCGCTGATGCACAGCTTTCATTTTATGATTGTTTTTATACAGCAAACACTTTAGGGGGCAAAAACTACCCCCATGGCTGCCGGCCATACCACCTTGCGATTGCAGTAGCAAAGTAGGACTCTGCCTGATTGGTGGGTGCTACGGAGTCCCCCTGGGGTCCTAGGTGCTCTGAGTCAGTGGGCCTGGTGACTCATGTCCTGGCATCCTCTCTTCTGAGTCTCTTGCCTCTGTGAGAAGCAGATGGGGCTTCAAGTCTCCCAGGAAGGTATAAAGATGAGCCACAAAGTCAGGAGACCCAGTCCATATTTGAACCTCGAACACCCATTCTCTTACACCAAGAATAAAATTAAAATAGCTTAATAGCTACCAGTTTCTAAGAACACAGTGAGTGCTCCCAGGCTTTAGCTGTCATCATTATTATTAATGTACCACTAGGCACTGTCTTGGTGCTTTGCATATGTTTTCTCGAATCCTTACACTAACCAAGCAAGAAAGATACTTTTATCCTATCTTAAAGATTTGTCTCAGAGAAGTTAAGGAACTTGCCCAAGGTCACAGAGCTAGGCAGTGTTTGAGGCCGCCTGACTCCAAAGTCTAAGCTCTTTGTAGGAAAACCCACAGCCTCCTAATACTTTTCCTCTGTCTTCTTTTTTCTGCTTCAATGGACTCTACAGGGACTGACCACAAGTAGGGCTAGATCCTCAGGCTCCACTGGGTCCTTGGCTTCTTCTTGGAGAGGAACTGCTTCTTTGCTTCTCTTTCCCCTCAGCCTGTGCACTGGCCTCTGAGACTCTTAAAAGAACCCCTGGCGTGTTTCCGAGTGGCGGTGCTGTGAAGAACGATGGTCTTTGCGGAAAATGCCATTTCCGACGCTCCTCATGGAGCTGGTGAGAATAGCACTGAGGAGTGGGAACGTCTTGGAGCTCAGAGTATTGCCTCCTGGGAGCAGCCTTCTCCGCAGAATGCATCTCCAGGGCCTCCCCATCTACACTGGGTGGTAGGATCCATATGACTCCAGGAGGCTTGGCAGGCCAAGCTCTCACAGCTGTGGGGGCAAGGGGAGATGGCCGGGAAGGAGGGAGAGGCCATGGAGTCCATCCAGGACCCCAAAGCCACAGCTACTGGAGCCAATGGACTTCCAGGTTGGGCGATCCACTGAGAAGCAGAGCGAGAGAGAGACAGAGGGAAAACTCTGTGACTCCAAGATGTGTGGGAAGAAAGCAGATGCCCACACCTGCAGTAGGCCCTCAACCCCAACATTCTCTTCTCCATGATGTGGGCTTCAGGTGTGTGTGTGTGTGTGTGTGTGCATGCGCACACACGCATGCGTGTGCTGTTACTGCTCCCAGGACTCAAATCTTCCATGCCTGGAATGTGGAGCCAGGTCTGTAAGGTAGAACCCATGATGTTGTCTGGTGGGAGCTAGACAGGGCATCTCCAAAGATCCAGAGTAGAATAAAGGGACGATTGCAGGCATGCATGAATGAATGAACAGATGAGCTAGGAGATCTAGTTGGTCTACTCTGGTCTCCTCTCTCCTTTCCACAGGCTACCTACATAGCCCTGTCTTGTACTTTCTAATTGAACAAAAATTGGATCCACCTATGAACAACCCTCAGATACTGTATCCAGGGTCATTGCCGAGGTGAATGCCAGTCCCATGGCCTATTCTAGGTAGTCTGTGGGGAACACTGGGCTGGAGACAGGAGGCCCACATGTGAATGCCAGTTTGGCCCCCAGTAAGCTGTGTGACCTTTGTTAGGTCTCTTTCCTTCCTTGGGAATTAGCCACTGGCTCTGTCAAAGGAGGGTGGTTCTGGTAGAAGGACTGTTGTAAAAATAAATCAATAAAAGAAAGATAACAAGTGTTGGCAAGGGTGCGGATTAAAGGGAACACTTGCACACTGTTGGTGGGACTATAAACTAGTACAGCTACTGTGGAAACAGTATGGAGTTTCCTCACAAAACTACAAATAGAACTCTCCTATGATCCAGGAATCTCACTGCTTGGTTTGTAGCCAAAGGGTATGAAATCAGTATGTCAAAGAGATGTCTGCACTTCCGTGTTCACTGCAGCACTGTTCACAACAGCCAAGACAGGGAATCGGCCTAAGTGTCCATCAACAGAGGGGTGAATAAAGACAATGTGATTTATATAATGGAATACTATTCAGCCTTAAAAAGGAAATTGTGTCATGTATGACACAGATGAACCTAGAGGACATTATGTTAAGTGGAATAAGCCAGGCACAGAAAAACAAATACCACATTATCTCACTTATACGTGGAATCTAAAAAATTCAAACTCACAGAAGGAGAGAGTGGAATGGTGGTTAACAGACGCTGAGGGGAGGGGGCATTGGGGAGGTGTTAGTCAAAGGGCACAGCATTTCAGTTAGATAGGAAGAACAAATTCAAGAGATCTCATGTACATCCTGGTGGCTATAGTTTATAACAATATATTGTATACTTGAAAATTGCCAAGAGGGTAGGTTTTAAGTGTTCTCATCACAGAAAATGACAAATTTGTGAGGCATGCATATGTTAATTCACTTGATTGAGCTATTTCACAATTATATACATCAAAACATCATGTTGTACGCCATAAATATGTATACTTTTATGTCAATTTAAAAAACTTTTAAAGAGGGTGTGGCCTAGGTGATCTGCTGGAGCCCATCAAAATATGGTGGTCTGTAAGTGGCCTTTGCAGGTGCCCACGGCCATCACACACTTGGCCTTCAGTGCAGAAGCCACAGTCCCTGAAAGCCACAGACTCTTCAGAAGCTGTAGTTGAATTATCAGGCATCTGCCGCTCAGACCTTAAATCTTCCAGCTCATGGCAGGGTGACTTCCAGTCCTATGGGCAGCCCTGTCCTCAGAGCCATAACCAAAGAGGGAAGGAAGTTCAGGATGAGGAACACCCAGTGCTGGAGGTGAATTACAGGGCAGGCGGAGGCAAGGAGAGCCAGGACAGGCAGGGAGGGAGGGAGGAGGAAAATGCAACTTTCTTGGGCTAGGGACCAACCAAGGACGAGAGGCTTTTTAGTGCTGCAGGGTCCCCCTCTCTCCCACTCTCTGACTCATGTGATAGTGACCCCGGGGAGGCAGGAGCAAGAAGGGGAGCTGGAGTCTCTGATCTCTGTCAGTGGCTCCATCCTGAGCTGATGATTCCAATGATTTAGTGATGATAACACAGTCAAAGAGACTCCCGAGGTAAGGCACGGCTTACCAAACAGCCTCGCTGGGAGTTTAGGTCAGGGAAGGAAACAGGGTCTGAAAGAAGAAAGGCCAGGAGAAAACCTCTGCAGGCCAGGCTGCAGCGAGGGAGAGGGGAAGCCAGTATCCACCCACCAGCACACAGACCGTGAATCATCTCCCTGGTGAGGGCCCAGGAGCTGCAAGGATGGCAGGGGAGAGAGGCCTAGACAGCTGGGGGCCTACAGGTCAGTCTTTTGCCCCCAGAATAGCAGGTTTCAGGCAGGCTCCACTCCCAGAGCTGGTACTACCGAAATTGCATGCTGCAGGGTGAGGAGCAGGTCTCCTGTCCTCCCTAATCCCCAGTCTCCTAATAATGTTCCTGCAGGCATCTGCAATTTCATCCAGGTATGGAAGGCTTTATTATTTAGGGAATTATTCATACTTTTATTGAGCACATACTGTGTCAGGAATCATGCTCAGTATTTTGTATATACTGTATTAGTTCTCCAGCGAAACAGAAGCAATAGGGGTGTGTATACATATATATAATAAATGATAGAGAGGTAGGGAGAGAAAGAGACATTTTATTTTAGGGAATTGGCTCATACAATTGTGGCAGCTGGCAAGTGCAAAATCTGCAGGGCAGGCCAGGGGGCTGGAGACGCAGGGAAGAGTTGATGTTGGAGTCTTGAGTCTGAAGGCAGAATTCCTTCCTCTTCAGGGGACCTCAGTGTTTTCTCTTAAGGCCTTCAACTGATTGGATGAGGCCCACCCACACTCTGCTTTTCTGAAAGTCCACTGCTTAAAAAATCCATCAATCTCAAACAGACCTTCACAGCAACATCTAGGCTGGTGTTTATCCAAACAACTGGATGCCATAACCTAGCCAGGTTGACGCATAAAATTAGCCAGTGCACATACTTTACTTCTCTTCATTCTCACAGCAACCACGTGAAGTAGGCACTACTATAATCCCCATTTTCAGGCTAGAGAACTGAGACTAACGAGGGCTGACAAGTTGCCAAAAATAACACAGCAAGTAGGTGGTAGAGCCAGGACTCAGATTGAGGATTGTTTAATACCGAAGACCACCCTCAGCCAACGCACCGCACACCTTCCTTGGCTTTAGTCCCAGAGATCCTGTTTGAAAACACATACACTTGGGCAGAATCGCACGCTAAATAAGTAGTGAATTTCTTGCTTATTCTATCTTTCGAATATTTTGAGAGTATCTTTGATGAGTCAGAAGTGCGCTAGTGAAACAGTCTGGCCAATCATCTTTTTGCCCCCTGGGTCAGCAGTTTTCAACGCTTCTCATCTGGAGCGCCCTCATCTCACTGGCATGAATGGGCACGCCTGGCATTCGGGGCAATACACAGCACGCTTGTGGTTTCTTTGTTCTTTCATATTACATGCCACAAACACTTTCCTGCTCAGATCATAGCCTCTCTGAGACCCTGCCCAGAAGTTCATTTACTCAGGAATCCCCAGCAGGCTTCAAATTGGATTTGGGGCTTCTACTGTCCCAAACCAATCACCATGGTTGTCTGAGATGTGGGGTTCCCAGGAACTGGAAGCCAGGGTGCACATCAGCCTCCTCCTTTCACTGCCAGAGGTCCAAGACCCCACTATTCAATTGCCTGCACTTGGAAACACGGGCATCATTCTAACTCCAAGTCAGAAGTGAAGAGAGAAAAGGAAGAGAAATTTCGATTCCCATGAAGAACCTTGAGAAATGAGGAGCTCGAATTGCAAAGCAAAACTTTTTTCCAGCTTCAGGCTCCCTGGAGAAGGGAGAAAAACCCCAAAAAAGTGAGGCGAGAGAGAGCTCCTTGACTCTATGCCTCAACTCTCATCTGCCAGTGGTTCCTCACATGGCTCTGTCTCTCCCATTGGCCTCCAGGCCTCTCCCTTCTCTGCTTCCACCTCCTGGATAGAGCTGGATGTAAAAGGTCAACAAGATGACCTCGCTAATTCTTATCAGCTGATATTCTCTGACTGTACGTAAACACAAGACAAATGGTTTCAGCCACTACAAATCATGACCCTGACATGCCGCAGACCTAAAGTCAAGCATGCACCAATGCCGAGACTCCCACACTGTTTCTCTTGTGGAAGAAATCTGTCTAGTAAGTTCCCTTTCCTCTGTGTGAGAGGGAAGGGAAGGAGAGAAACCAGCCTGCTTGCACACAAAGCCTCACATGCTGAAGGCCTGGGGTTCACTGCTTTGCTAGGTACCCCCTGTTCAGGCACCAGCCACCAGGTCTTACACAGCATTTGCTCCCTGGTTGTGCCACAGACTGGTTACAGGAAGAGGAAAAAGGCAGACAGATGTTGCTTCTCAGCTTTCAGGTTTTAGGAGCCACTGGCTCCACAAGATTCGAATACCACAGGTGTTTCTCAACTGGAGCCAAGATGGTCAAGTCACAAGAGGAGACAGAACCTCATTATGATCAGAGATGTGAGATCAGAGGTGGTGCTGTGTGGGCTTCTTGAAGTTACTACTTAGGCCTGAATGAGGCAGTTGACCAGTCTTGTCCTCTGCATAAAAACATGGGTTTCATTTCTTTTTTTTTTTTTAATCAGAGAACTGATTAAACAGCATTTTATTCTGATAGTGATGTCTCTAAGAGGATCCCTCTGATCACAAGATCCACGCTCCAGGGAGCATCAGTTAGGGGTAAGCCAAACATAAAATGGTCAGAGGGTGCCCCATGGTGGCTAGCTGCCTCTTACTGCCACGAGTTGGGTTCAGCCGGAAAGAAGGACATTTGGCCAAGGGGAAGACCCACTACAGACATTAGTGACAGGTGCTCTCTACACTGATGTCAGATGAAAATGCGAAGGAAGGAGAAAAATGTCTTTCAAAACAACTAAATTCTAAAGAAAATGGTGTGACGGGAAGGTTGATACATGAACCAAATGTTCCAGCCCACAAACACATGGGTTATATTGGAGGATGGCAGGAAACTTACATTTCCGCTAATACTGGGAAAAGGCGGCTCTGTCTTATGGATATCAGTTGCATATTTTTAAGTTCTCTCCCTCCCTTCCTCAATTCCCTTCTTCCTTCTGCTTTTCTGCCTTCATGAAAATAGAACCATATCTACAGTGAAGTGTGTAATAGTAAGCAAAACTGCTTAGAGTGGGTCTTGAAATTCATGCTTGAATCTCCATGTTATAGGACTAGGTCACTGATCTTGGAATATGTTGGTTTGGATTCTCTTTGTGTGTGAGTCTAAGAAGCAGAACTTAAAGCTAAATTGAGCATGGATAAATTAGTCAAATCCCCTTACCTTTCAAAAAGGAGGAAATCAAGACCAGAGAAGTTAAGATTCTTAAAAATCATCACATAGACAAGATGAGTCCTAAAGTCTGAGTTTGGAAAAGTGATACCAGTTGCAACTGCAGATTGCGGGGGAGAAAGCCCCCTTTTTCCTGGTGGAGCATGAAAGCCTTTCAGAGCCCTCCACTAGCCCCATGACCTCACTTCCTTTTGTGGGCGACTTCCCTTTCTCTCTTTGTCTCTTTCCTTCCAGCCTCATGCTTTGAAAACAAAGGATTTGGAGGTCTTTTGTATTTTGCAAAAGCTGCAAGGGCATCCCTGTGTTGGACGACCTATCTTGTAAGGTGTTTTTGTTTTTGTTCTTTTTAGAGACAGGGTCTTGGTCTGTTACCCAGGCTGGAGTGCAGTGGCGTGATCACGGCTCACTGCAGCCTCGAGCCCCTGGGCTTAAGTGATCCTCCCACCTCAGTCTCCTGAGTAGCTGGGACTACACGTGTGTACCAACATGCCTGGCTAATTTTTCTATCTTTATTTTTTGTAGAGGAGGAGCCTTGCTATGTTGCCCAGGGTAGTCTTGAACTCCTGGGCTCAACTGATCCTCCTACCTGGGCCTCCCAAATCACTGAGATTACAGGCTTGAGCCACTGTGTCCAGCCTCTTGTGAGGTTCTTAACGGCCAAAGAAAAACCTTAATTGGGAAGGCCCTCAGAAATATTTGATCCACCCTTTGAAAATGTTGAGGGAGGGGGTGGAGGAAGATGGCTGAATAGAAGCCTACATCGTTTGTCCCTTGAGCAGGAACATCAAATTTTAACAACCTCACACAAAAAGCACCATCACAAGAACCAAAAATCAGGTGGGTAATCACAGTACCAGGTTTTAACTTTATTTCACAGAAAGAGACATTGAGGAGGGAAAGGAAAGACCATCTTGAAGGGCCAGTGCCACCCCTCCCTCACCCCCTGTGCTCTCCTTCTTCCAGGAGAGCACAGTAAGGAGAACCTGTGTGCCTGGAAGAAGGAGAGCATGGTGATTGTAAGGCTCTGCATTGAATTCAGTGCTGCCCTGTCACAGAAAGCGGAACCCGCTATATTCAGTTGGTTCCCCCGAGAAAGCATTTGGATTAGCCATAGCCGGAGGGTCATCGCCCATCTCAGCATCAGGGCTTGAGTTCTGGCAAGTCTCAGCACCACAGGCGGGAGTGCTCTGGGGCCTTAAGTGAACTTGAGAGACAGTCTAGGCCACAAGGACTGCAATTCCTAGGCAAGTCCTAGTGCTGAGCTGGGCTCAGAGCCAGTAGACTGCAGAGGAAGTGGAGGACCTACAACCTGCTGAGACACCAGCCTAGATGGCTTAGGGAGTGCTTGTGCCACCCCTCCCCAGCCCCCAGCATCGATCCTGCTGCACAGAGAAATCTGTGAACTTGGGAGAGGGAGAGTGCAGTGGGTGGGGGACTTTGCATTGAACTCAGTGCTGTCCTGTTACAGTGGAGACCTGTCAGGATTCATCACCTACCAACTAAAGACTCCCTGGGCCCTGAATAACCAACAGTGATATCCAGGTAATACGCCATGGGCTTTGGGCTCATAGATACGCTGGCTTCAGGTGTGACCCAGCACATTCCCAGCTGTGGTGGCTGCGGTGAAAGACTCCTTCTGTTTGAGAAAAGCAGGTGGAAAATTAAGGGAACTCTTGCATGTTTGATTTTTCAAATGGATTCCTGCCTGTGTGTGACCACTCTTTTCTCTCAAAAACTCATCATGGGAACACTGCAATAAAACCAAAGAACCAGGACACCAAACATTGTAACATATGGATTTGAGAACATAAGGGGAAATTCCTGGGCTCCCAGAAGAGGGTAAGGTAAGAGTAGAATTTTTACTACCCTCCTAGCCTCTCCACCCTCAATGCTATATCCAGTAATTATCAACTCTGAAAAAATGATAATATTTATAGCATCTCCAGTTTTGAGCATTAATAAAGAGTGAGCTTTCTGATATCTTGGCTCCTTACCAGTTTGTGCTGGCACCAAGACCATTTAAAAAAAAATTTTTGTGGGTACATAGTGGGTGTATACATTTATAGGGTACGTGAGATACATTGATATAGACACGCAGTAAGAAACAATCATGTCGTGGAAAATGGTGTATCCATCCACTCAAACATTTATTCTCTGTATTACAAACAATCCAATTATATTCTTTTAGTTATTTTAAATATACAATTGAATTATTACTGCAATCACCCTGTTGTACTATCAAATACTAGGTCTTATTTATTCTTTCTGTCTATTTTTTGTACCCATTAAGCCATCCCCACTTCCCTCCTACTCCCCAACCCCCCTACCACCACTGCCCTTCCCAGCCTCTGGTAACCATCCTTCCATTCTCTGTCTCCATGAGTTCAATTGTTTTAATGTTTAGCACCCACAAATAAGTGAGAACATACAAAGTTTGTCTTTCTGTGTCTGGCTTATTTCACGTAACATAATGACTTTCAGTTCTATCTGTATTGCTGCAAATGACAGGATCTCATTCTTTTTTACAGCTGAATAGTACTCCACTGTATATATGTAACACATTTTCATTATCTAATTATCTGTTGATGGACATTTAGGTTGCTTCCAAATCTTGGCTATTGTGAACAGTGCTGCAACAAACATAGGAGTACAGATATCTTTTTGATATACTGTTTTCCTTTCTTATGAGTATATACTCAGCAGTGGGATTGCTGGATTGTATGGTAGCTCTGTCCTTAGTTTTCTGAGGAACCTCCAAACTGTTCCCCATAGTGGTTGTACTAATTTACATTCCCACCAGCACTGTACGAGGGTTCCCTTTTCTCCACATCCTTTCCAAATTTTTTGGAAATTTAAATCAAATAATATCGTTTTCTTGCTCAAAAATGTTCCAATGACTTCCTTTCACTCTCAGAACAAAATTCACAGTCCCTCCATGACATATAAAGCCCTACATAACCTGGCCCCTACCTATTTTCATGGCTTCACTTGTCTTTCATTTTGTTCCAATCACATTGGCATCTTTGTTTCTCTAATACACAAAATTGTCCCTGCCTCAGGGTCTTCGCATTTGCTGCTTCATCTTTCTACAGTGTCTTCTGCACAAATAGCTATATATCTAACTCCTGATTTATTCACATTTCTGCTCAAAGAGGCTCCCTTCACTCCCCATTCACCCCATCCATCATTATTCCCTCAACTTTACTTTTCTTTGTAACACCGATCTATTTATCTATTGTTTATTTTCTGTTTCCTTCATTCAGATATAGATATCACAAGGCTAGTAATTTTGTCTGTGCCCCTAGAGTAGTGCCTAGCACCTGGTGAGCACTCAATAAATATTTATAGAAGAAACAAACGACTGACTTCATATTTATTGTTCACATATCTTTATCTCACTCTCTGTATATTTTTCCAAGTATACACCTACCCACACGCACACTCCTCCTACACACAAATACACACATATCACCTATCACACTAAGCACAAAACATTTATCCATGAGGTCAGATTCATAAAATTCAAATTTATTAGGCATTAACTGAGTATGCTGTAAGTGTATAAAGCCCCTACCAGGTGCAGGGGCAAGAGGAAAGTCCTAGATAAAGAAATAAGAATGGTTTGCACTCTCCAGCAAAGCCCTCTTTCCACTGAATCTTCACTTATCTATTTTGCTTACTGTAATTGTAGCAAAAAATTTACATCAGAAATTATTTCTTTGCACTCACATATGTCCTGAAACTTCACTTTGTTTTTAAGCATGTCACTTTGTAAGATTTTTCCTTTTTTATGTCATTGTGTCCTTGGCATTATAATTACCCTTTTACATTGAGTTGCAATTTTGGAATTCTTGATGAGGAATACTCCCAGTACTGAGCTCACGCAATTAATTCTTCAAAATAAGATTTAAAAACTCTGCATTCTGGATGGAAGACCCTGTCTGGTGATTAGTTGCCTGGAAGAGCTTGTTACAAGCCAAATAGAAGGAGCTGTCATCCTGTTGATGGTTTCCAGGGACTAAGGCTCCAGGACCTGCAGTCATTTCATTTGTCATCATTGCAAAACCAGATAGTCACGTGAGCTGCCAAGGCCGGCAGCAGAGCAGGTCCACTTGCCAACTGTCCTTAGGAATCGGAACACAAGGTAGACAAGGCAACTGCTGGAAATGAATTATTTCTAGCAGTTATATTATCACTGTCGTGAAAAATGGAGGAGGCAGTGAGGTTGGATATACTTGTAAAAATTTCCCAACTCTAGGCAAAAACTTCTAATGATGAAGATATCTCCAGAAATCATAAAAATAACTATCTCCCTTGTCATGGTGAGAACAGGCTCAGAGGAAGCTTTGATCAGACAGGGCAGCAACAACAGACCAAGAGGAGGAGAAAGAAATGTGACCCTGGGAGAACCTCCCTCCCAGCGTGTTGGGTGTCAGCTGGAGGGAATTCACCTCCAGCAAGACAGCCTGGAGCACAGTGTCCCAGGAGAATAAAAACACAGGTGACACTGAGTCAAGCAAGAGTGCCAGAGGAAGGTGGGGAAATCATGACCCTGTGGGCAGTCAGAGCTGCACTGGCAGGCTGCCGAGTCTGTCTATCTGTTGATTCGTGGAAGTTTCTCAGCCAATACCTTGGGATAAAAGTAGAGGACTCAAGTCCCAGGGAAGGAGATTAGCAAGAGCTGAAAAGAGCACAAGGACCTTCCATTAGCCAGGAGAGGCTAAGCTATGTTGTGGTGACAAACCTCAAAGCTCAGCGACTTAAAACCACAAGTTTGTTCTTGCTTGTACTATGGAACCATTGCAACAGCAAAGGACTCAGCTCATCATTGGCACTTAGGGATACAGGCTGATGTGACAGTCACCATCTTAAAGATTGCCAGTCACCCTGCCTGAGAGAAAAGAGATCTTGGGATGGGGGACTTATATCAGTAAATACATGCTCTATCTGAGAAATGACCCCCACACAACTCATTGGCCAGGACTAGGTTCATGGGCTTTACGCAAGAGATCCAGGAAGTACAATTTTACCAAGTAGGTAGGTGGAAAGGAGAACTGGAAATAGTTGGTGAATAGCATTAATGACCAGCACAACCCCCTCCTACTCCTGTGGCGTGCTCAGGCCATAATGAGGAGAATATTGTCCAACTCAGTACCCGAGATCCAGGGGAGTTTGAGAGAGATAATATGAGGGAGGAGAAATGGGAGAGGGGGAGAAATGGCAAAAGCCCAAAATGTGAACAGGAGCCCACAAAATGGAGGTAGGAAGCCTGAAGTGGCAGAGAGGCATGATGTCCCTGCCACCTAGGGCTGCCCCTGGGAATCTCATCTAGATGGTGGATAACTTAATTCCAAATCCATCCTCTCTCAATGTGGGGACTGAGGCCACAAACACACTCCTTCCTGCAATCCTGATGGGCTACGGGTCCTCCAGGACCTGCAGGAGATGCCCAGCAGAAAGTTATACCTGTGAGAAAATACAGATGGGAAAGTTGGGGAGGAGAGGCAGAGGCTGACACCTGGTGCTTATCTTCCTCTGACTTAGATGCATTTATATTGTTTTCAAGGAATGTCATCGTGAGTCTCAAACACCCACAGGAATAGATAGAAGGAAGAATTTTCTGAAGCTTTTGAAATCCTCAGATGGGCTCCTAAGGGAGGTGGAGGACTTTTGTTTGCTTAAGGCTCTAAAGCAGAGTTTAACAGAGCATAGTTCAAGACCACCTGCGTCTGAATCACAGGGGAACTTGTCAAACACGCAGCTCCCTGGGCTTCTCCAGACTTGCTGTATCAGAACTTCTGGGGATGGAGCCCAGAAATTTGCATGTTTGACAAGTTTCCCTGGTGCAGACGAAAGCTGGAGAACCACTGCCTTAAAAAGGAATAAGATGGCTCTTGGGGTGGCACAGGTTGGTCCTCCCTGGAAACAGAAATGGCAGTCCTTCTAGTCCCATGGCCTTAGACTCGAGGGCAGCAGTTTAAAGATTCCCATGTATATCACGAATCAGTCCTGTATTTATTCTTGTTCATAACCTAATTCTGGTGCCAACCTCTAAAATGTTTCAACTTTCCCCGGCCTTTGCCGGAGTCTGAACTACCAGTTGCTGCGATGGGAAAGATAGGTGGCTGAGCCTATGGGGCAGGGGATCTGCTCTCCCCAGGAGACAATTACATGCTCAGAAAAGGACAACCATGGCTTGTCCTAGGCAACAGAGGGGAACTCTTGTCAGCATTTTGAAGAGCTGGCGCCATGCTTGAAAGGGGCTGACGGGAGCCACTGATTGGTCTGGCTGAAAAACAATTGCTTATGAGGAGGATCAGTGTCAACTTTGAAGTGAGCCATGCTCGAATTAGCACCGTCGTGGTAACAAGCAGAATGAGCAGGGCTGAAATGACATATTTAGTCAAGAAAGAGGCCTGTGTTTAAGGAAGGATTCTTTCAAAAGGAAACAACGTAGGAGACTTGGATGAGCCTCTGGCTCCTTGTTTGTCTGGTTTAAAATTCAGGAAAATTGACATTTCATTGAGTGGCTCCTTCCCTGGCGTTCCGTGTGTAGCTTCTGTATTTCTGTAGCAGATGGGACCAGTCCTTTCTGGATCATTATACTGGTTCCATCCTTCATGGTGCCATGTGTCTTGAAGAGTCATGCAACCTCTATGTGTTCCAGAGCTTCCAAAGGTGGGCTGCCATGGCTCCCTGCTGATTGTGGGCACCCTGAGCAGCTCCATGGAAAAAGCAAATCACAGTGGCTCAACCATGGGAACTGAGGTCTGTTTTCCCCTCCTTCTTAAGGATCATCTCCCTCTAATAATTTGCAGAGAGTGCTCGTGGTGGTGTGATGGTGGTGGGAGCACAGCCGAGTGAATGGTGGTGCCACCCTCTTCCCAGCCTCCTTTCCCCATGCCCCGCCTTTGCTTTTAATGAGCTTCCACTCTCTTTATTTCTGGCCTCAGCTCCAAAACTCTTGGTCTCCTGATCCCCTCAGCTGAGGTTGTCCCTTCTCTTCACAGAGGCCCCAAAGCAAAGTTTGTAATGGTCAAATGAAGTTCTTGGGCCAGGTCCCCTCCTCCTCCCTAGGTCTGGGTAGGTGGTGGGAAATGGGGCAGGAAGCTGGTTATTCTTCCAATTATCCCTTCATAAGCCTTTACTTGTTCAACTTCCTCTTGGAGAAAATGTGGGAACAATGCCTCCCTTTAAGAATAATAATTTCTAAAAAGCCTGGCTCAATGCCTGGCCAAAAAAAAAAAAAAAAAAAAAAAGAAAAGAAAAAGCCTGCAATACATATTTCTTGAATTGGACTATTTTCATTAATATTAAAACTGATACTCTTATGATATTTCCTTCCTATTTTGAAGCGGCATTCATTCAGCCTCCTAGATCAGTCGCATTACAGATGTCACACAAAGCGAGATTTTTTTCTTATCTCTGTAGCATACAAAACGAACAGCTATACTTGTCTTAATTTAGGAGCAAAGTGTTTTTGCCTCTTTGCTCTTAAAACCGTTCTTTACCAGAGTTCAAAATGCACAGTTGGAAGATGTTGTCCAGTTTGTAATTGGGAGCGGGAGTCCATTCCTAGCTCTCTGCACACACCCAGCCAAGTGATTTGACATTCTGCATCCTGGCCTCCCCACCGGTAAAACTGGGGACAATGTCCATCTTCCTGATGGTCATTTGTCAGCTATGTTGTAAAGATGAATAAAAGAAGATCGTTCAAACATGTTCTAATCCTCCAAAGAAAAAGTTGCTATAGTAACCCAAAGCACGAGTCGAGGTCTCAGTTCGTTGTTGGAAAAATCTTGCAAAAGAAAAAAAAAAGTTTTTGCATAGGGGAAAAAAGACATCATGTGTCAATCACCCATTTAAGGTAACACTTGGAACTCACAAACAGATCGAGAATCACTTCCGGAAGGTTACAGAGTGAGTGCGTTGAGAGTAACTTGCAGCAGAGAAAAAGCTGAGCGCAGCTCCTCGCCGCTCGGCCATCTGGCGCGCTCCCGTTCCCTCCACCCTCCTGTCGCTCACCTGGTGGAGCGCGGCCCGGGGACGGCAGGGGGCGGCTGTGCGGCTCCGACGCCACGCTGGTGCTGCAGCAGCAAGCGCCGCGAGCCAGCCACGAGACAGGAGAGCCCACTAATTTGCTAATTTTGCTTATAATGTCTGGTCACTGCTTGGCAGGCCCAGCTGTCTCTCGGGCGGCGTTTGCTTGGGCTCGTTTGGAGAACTGGCCTGGCTTGGAATTTTTTTGAATGACTTGATGACATCTTCAAATGGCTCAATCTCAGACCGACTCCCATCTTTGTCTTTACCTTTGCCCCACACTCTAGATCAACCTTTCTGGCCCAGCTACCTCTGGCAGGCCAGTTCAGAGGCTAACCTCAGTGGGTCTCTCCAAGTTCCTGCTCTTCCCTAACTTCAGACTCTCTCCTTTCAGGTGGGGGAAGATGGCTGGGAACTCTCAGCTACCCACAGTCTGTCTTGGGAATCCTCTTTAATCAAATATGTCACTACCCGAGGGACATCTCAGGTTCTAAACTCATGCTAGGTCCCTAGCACCAGAGGACATAAACTTCTCAGGTGTTTACTGCAATCTGGATTTCAGTACTTTTCTCCTGAGGGGTGTGTGTGGGGGTGTGTGTGTGTGTGAGTGTGTTCCTAAGGTATTTTTGGTTCTTTGTGAAAATTTGCTAGAAATTGCTGAACAAAGATGAGCCCGTGGCTCACCTCTATTTGATGTTTTAGTTTACTGTCAGTTACCCCTGGATGTTTTTCTGTTTCTCTAGGATTTTGCTTTGCAAACTTCTCACAGGCCTTGGAAACATGCTTTTTTTTTTTTCTTTTTTCAATACAGCTTCATTCCAATACCCCACCCCAAAATTCTTCCCTTTTTAGACCTACAGAGGGACCATGTCTCCTACTATCAACTTCAAAATCTTTAAGAACCTCATAACCTTATACTCCCCTTCTTTCCCCCCAAGAAAATGCCATTACCGTGCCCTCTATCTCTTTCTGGGCCTGTGCTGGAAATGCCTTTTTATTCCTTACAGTTTGCCCAGCTCCCTCTTTTATCTGTCAAAGATTTCCTGAAACCCCATTTTCTTCCCAATGACCGTTCTGCCCATTGGAGGGGACTGGTGACTTATCTTGACATCCAATGCACGGATGTCTTTTCTTCCTTCCAGCTGTCTCAGCTCACATAATGAAGATTTTTTAATCTTTTTATTTGCTCAGTGCTTGCAACTTGGTGCGTGTGACTTCTCATCCCTTTGGGTTTCCAGTGTGCAAACTACTCGACATCAGATGTTGTCTTTACCTAGCCTTGTCCACTCACTGCATGGCTCCAGGTAATTTAATTTTCCTTCACGATAATGAGGAGCTCTGGTTTACAAATGGCAAAATGAAGTACTGATAGATTCCTCAGAACAAATTAGTGGCTTGATTAGACATGGAGTTAATCTTTTAGTGCATGAGTTATTTGGTCCCATTCTCTACAGTTTTTCCTTTTTCTTAGATCCCGCAAAAGAGGGCAGCCATTCTTTCCATCTAAATTCCGCTCCACTTCCCTTACTACTTGAGGGACATTTTATACATGCTATTCCATGAAAATGAAAAACTCACGTTGCAAAGAGCAACAACATTAGAGCCTTTATCTTACTTTTAAGTTTCTAACAAGCTCTCAGAATGTGACTTGTTTTTCTTCGGGAAATAATTCAGTTAACAGTCAGTTACGGTTCTTCTCAAGGATAAGATAGAGTCACTGAAATCCAATTCCTTTTGAAGTTTTCCTTTTTAGTGAAAGTGTGACTCTGGGGCTGGTGTGTGTGTGTGAGTGTGTGTGTGTGTGTGTGTGTGTGTGGTGTCTTGGAGTCCTGGTAAAAAGAACAAAACTGTAAGCATCTTGGAGGAAATGTCCATAGCTAAATTCAAAGTTGAGAGCTCTTCCCTGGGCTCAAGTTTCACTGAAAACCCAAAACCTGGGCCAAATTCAGCAAAAGGCTGATTTGCGGCTGCGACCCTCTAGGGCTGAGCAAATCTGATAGATCATCAGGAGTGGTTTCTTGGGGACCCCAGGTCAGTTTGTGGGAGAGAGTCTGTGTCCAATTAGGACTTGATGTGCAAGGAGGGTTTACTAATGATCTAAAGAACAATTTTGGGTTTCTGTAAAGAGAAGCCACACACACATGCACACATATAGACACAGACAAACACCTTATCTGGGTTTTGCAAGGTTTGCATGTGAGGGACTCTTCCAACTGCATTTCACTTTGATGTTTTCAGGCTCAGAGAACTGTACTTTATTATTTTTTTTTAAAAGAAGGAAATTTTCTATTGTAAGACATTCAGAAACCAGAAACAAAGGAGGGAGTGTGCTGCCTCCTCCATGGGAAACATCAACCCCATTTTTACACCTTTAACTAGGCCCCTCTGGGATGAACAGTGATGATCACTAGCCGTCACTTTGGAACTCCAACTTTAAAGAAACATTTCTGACACACAAGTAATTTGCAAACACTGGGGCTGGAAAAGTCCCGGTGCAGCTTCCAGTTATTGAGCACAGATCGACACTCAGGCGTGCTTTGGTCCCGGAGAATCTTCTTACATAAAACAATTAGATCTGCCTATGTATCTTGTCACCAATCAAATCACTGCTTTGTGCTAAAGCAAGATAAATACATGCCTGCATTCCTTGTGCAGGGAAATAGCCTAAGTGAATTATTTTGAAAATCTGATTGTGAGATATGCCTGTTCCCTTTAACAAACAGAAAAGGCAGAGTTGAATGACCATCCTTGTCCTATAAAATGCCAGCTGTAGTGAAATCAGCTTCTCATGTTTGCTGCTAGATAATGGTAGAAAACATTTAGGCAATTGCTACTTCTTTTGAAACGCTGTGAAAAGTAACACAAAAACAAACCAAAACAAAAACAGCAGGAGAAGAGAATGTAAAATAGTTTTCAGGTAGCATGTTGGAAAAAAAAAAAAAATCCAAAGAGCAGTACCTTTCTTCCACATGCTTCTCAGTGTTTTTCTCTTTGTTTTGACTGTAACCTGAATTCTCCACATCTAGTATGACAGATAGCAAGAAGACTGAATTCTACCACATGGTTGACATCTTAAAGGAAGTTTCACTTACATGGTAGAAGTTTAGAGGAGCTTTTTGCTGTACTCGAGGGAAGAAAAGGAAAAAAGAGTGCGTATGCGTGTTTTGTATGTCTACTCATGCAGGATTTTTATTTAAAAACAAAAACCCTGGATGTCTGGAAATAATTGAGATCCCACATAATATATAAATCAATAAAGAGAAATGCATAAACAATTCAGATAGCAACCAAGAAACAGATTAATGTAAAATAACATAATTCTGCAACACATTATCTTCTGCCTTCTTTTTAGGTAGTGAAAACACATGTTTGTGTAGTCTGGTTTCCAGGACATTCCCTTTAAAACATCTTCAAAAACGTTATCTTATCTCTGGCACACTCTGGCCTTAACCTGGAGTCCAATGTCTCTGGGATAATGATGGTGAACGCTCATGAGATCCAGAAAGCAATATGTTAACCATACGGTGTTCAAAACTGTTCATCGGATGGAGACACTGGTATGTGCATATTCCGCAGCACAGCAGCAGAAAGGATGGAAGGCCTTTATGTTGTCTGATAATGCAGCTCTTTGAAACATTGCTGGCGGACTCTCTTCACATCATGTCACACAGGACAAGAAACGGGACAGGCCCTCTCTGCTTCTCAATTCATTGACCTGCTATACAATACAACAAACCAGCTTTTTCAAGGCCCCCTGAATGAAGGCCTGTGCCTGCAAGGGAAATTTAATTGGATTTCTTTATGGGTTGCAACAATCCAATGAAAAATTATGTAAGAATGGCATGATTCAGTTTCAGCATGCACTTGAATAATAATAATTTTTTTATTTATAACAAGAATTCTTTAAAAAAATAATAAGAATTTTTAAATGAAAACGCCCTGCACCAGCACTTTTCAGCTCAACTCGACCAGGCAGCCCAACTTTATACACAGCAGCTTGTGTTGTGTGGATGTTTGTGTCATTGTCCCAGCTTAGAAAATGATTTTAAATGCATAGATTGCAACACATTCAGAATGGAGTTGGAGGCTTTCAAAAGTGCTTGATTTGGCTTTCTGGAAGAATAACATTGTCTTTAACAATGTCCCCTGCTTTGAACCAAAGTGCATTTGTGCATCCTAGAGAGCAGGAAAATGTCCATCACTCCATCCATTCTTTGGAACATCTTTGTGACATAAGAAGATTAAGTTCTCTGTCACGTTTTGACATTTCCAAATCAGTAACAGCATTGCAGATTATTTCTTATCCTCCTCCTGGAAGTGAGCAAGTGGCTAGTATCTGCCTAAGATTCCTTTTTTGTTTTTCCTTTGCTAGGACCCTTCCTCTTATTCCCATGGTTCCAGGTGTCCTTTCTGGCTACTTGGGCAACATATTAGTTAAAAGGAGTTCATTGCACACATCTCCATCCACAAATAGCCACACAGTTGAAATTCAAGGAGGCTGATAATTTAGGTTTATCTCCTTTATTACTTAAGCTATTCTTTCACTCATCTATCATCCTTTATTCACCAAATCACATGCTCTTCCCAATACCTGAATACATCTTTTGCATCTAGTTCACCTAGAAAACCCATACTCATTCTTCAAGACTGGGTTCAAATATCATCTCCTCTGAAAGGCCTCTTACAACACTCCACACCATTGCAGAGGAGGAATAAGAGCTTCCTCCTCTGTGCTCCCATCACTGCTTGCACATGTGCACCTCTCCATTACAGTCCACATCACATAGTTGTAACTGTGTTTATAGGTTAGGCTTCCCCAGTAGACAGTGAGATGAATTCAAGAACCACCAGTCATATCTTTCATTGTATCCTCAGCACTTAATATAGTGCCTGCCACAGGGTAGGCATTTAATTAATAGTTCTTAAGTGTGTGACTGAATTGATGAATGGATATATGAAGATATAAAAAGAGGTAACCCTCACATTTACACGCCCAGCAAAAAAGAAAAAAAAAAAAGAAATCTATTTTTCCAAGGAAGCAATGTTAAATGCAGGATTTTATACTCTTGAATCAGGGCTCCATGCTGAATTTCTATAGAAATGACTAAAAGCATCATACTCATTCAAGGAAATGATATGCCTAAAAACTGTACAGTGGAAATTCTTTTAAATACATATATAAATTGGTTGAACAGGGCAACCTAGTAACCAATCACTTGGTATTGACATGATGTCTCATAATAATAATAGTATTTGACATTAGTATGTGCTTTGCAGTTTTCAAAGTACTTTTACATTCTCATATTTGTTCAGCTAATACTCATTGAAGGCTTGCTATATTGTAATCACTCTGCTATAGTGTGCCATATTGAGCTACAAGGGTGAGCAAAATAGGCCTCATGGAACTTACAGTCTAGTGGAGGAGGCAGATTTTAAACAAATCATTGTATGGATCATTAAAACTGCAGACATAAGTGCTGTACAAGAAAGGAAGAGATTACTTGGAGAGTCTCTATGACATTTTACTTGATATTTACACCCTTGTCAAGGTTACAGACAAGTATTCATTACCACATGTTTAAGGTAGAATGGACAAAGTTTACAATGGGTAGCAAGAGTGGAAGCAAGATTAGAATTCAGTTCTTCGATTTCCAAGTTGGACTAGGTATTGAAAATAACTCCATGCTAAATTTCTTGAGGTATTGCTCTGGGCTTTCCAGAGACTTTCAGACTGAAGTGATGGTAAGAGTTCCCAGCTTTGTGAATGGGAAGGACTTGGAGGCCCAAAAGCAGACTTTCACAAGAATGTATCAAACCTGAGAGGCTTGGTAGTTCTGTTGGGTGTATGTGTTTGAATAAGTACATTTGTGTGTAGCCATGCAAATGTGGGGGGAGGTGTGGTGTTGGTAGGGATAGTGTGCATGGTATCCTCTAGTTCTTGTTAATTTAAATGAGATGGTCACCATTTGAGTACTTATGACAAGCCAGGCATTTACATATATTATTTCCATTTTACAAATGACAAAAAGGTAGGAAGCCATGATAGCTGGTGCTTAGAGAAATTGAGGAAGTTTTCTAAGAATATGGAGCTAAAAGGTGACAGGGCCTGGATTTGAACACAGGTCTTTGGCCTCAATATCTGTGTATGTTGCTGTACCCATTGTGCCTTCTACCTCTTGACCTGCACATCATATGGTTTTATAAATTTGACAATTGCTATCAACAGAACATTTCCATCATCTTTACTCTTACACTGGCACATAGACATTAGAGGATTCTCAGGACAATCGAGTTGGTTGGTTTCAAGCTATGAAGGCAAATGAGTTTTAGATTTGGGTAAGAACCTTCCATGTGTGCACAGATGCACACACACACACACAAACACACAAACACACAAACACACACACCTCTGCTCTGGAGCTTTATAGCTCCACTTTCTTGACACCAAGAAGAGACCTCAAATGTGTTTCGGGCCTCTCTGACTTCAATGGGATACACATGTGTGCATCTGGAGATAGCATTTGGCTGGTGGAGAAGAAATGAATTGTCATTTTCAGTGACCATGGAGAGAAAACTTGATCCAAGAGCCTCTTTTTACCATGGGAAGTAGCTTTGTTGGTAACAGTCCTAATCTTCTTTTTCAGTGGGCAAACAGGTAATAATGCTTTTTGCCAAGGGTCATGGGGAAGGGTGGCTCATGAGGGACTAGTTGAGAATTCACAGGAGGAAATAGAATCTCAGGAGCTGTAAAACCACTGCCATTCAACCCCGCTTCCAACAGTTCCAGCCCCTCATATTTCAGCCACTCATAACTTTACAACAAATTCTCCTTTTGGGATAAAAGTTTCCAAGTTCAGTCTCTGCTCCCTAGAGGCCAGCTTTTTATGGGAAATTTGTGCTAAATCAGCAAAGCTATGCTCAAGATGGAGAAATACAAGACACAATGCAGTTTCCCTCTGCCAACTTGAAAGAGACGGTCAGCAGGGAGTGTCCCCTGAGGTTGTGTCTCAAGGATGTCTCTTGTTTCTAAAGGTTTCGGGCTTGGATATGAGCATAGCAATGATGAGAAACAGGATCGCCAGTTTCAGAGATGTCTGGATCGATGACAGAGCCAATAAATGGATATCGCCAGTGAATGGAGACAGATGTGAGGGAGATTGGGAGGGAGTAATGAACAAACAGAGAGAGATTATAACACAGAAAATATTAATTGAAAAGGACTTCTTTGATTCAGAAAACAAAAAAAACAAACTACCAGATTTGAATGGGAAAACATCCTTCTTGAATGCGCCCATGTGTGTGCTGGTAAGAAATCTCTCAAATTGGGTAGCTAATGTGTCCTGAGCATCTACCAAGTGCCAGACACCACATGAAGCCATTGGCATTGTGTTCCCACATTCTCATCACAAGCCTCCATGGCGGAAGTTACTATACCCATCTCACAGATGATGAAACAGAAGTTTGTTCATTCATTCAGCCAATAAATATTTTTGGAAAGTTTATGATGTGTTTAAAGCCATGAACAAAACCATAATGTGCGTTTCTTAGGACGGTCACATTCTAGTGGGGGCAGGGCAAAGACAGCCAACAAACAAGTACTTATATGTCAAGGAGGGATAAGATGGTGAAGAAAAATAAAGCAGGATGTGAGGTGACACTGGGTGGTCAAGAGCTTCCTGATGAGGTGACATCTAAGCAGAGCCCTGAGGAGGAGTGTCCTTGATGTATTTGAGGATGCATAAGCAGGCCAAGTGGCTGGAGTGGAGAGAACAAGGGAGAGGGAAAAGAAACGAAGTCAAAGAGCTAGTCAAGGGTAAGATCCTATAGGACTTTGTGGGCCTTGGAAAGGTTTCAGATGTTAATCTAATTGCAAAAGCATGGCATTGGTGGGGGGTGGGGGGGCGGGGGCGGGGGTGTATAGCTAGGGTACATGTTCAGCTGCTGTAATAATTTCATGAAATCGAATTCTCACTCATGTCACATACACAGGTACAGTCCAGAGTAGTTAGTGTGGCTCTGGCCCACCCTTCCCCAGGGTGTGATGGTGAACAACCAGCAAGAGGGGAAAGGAAGAGGTTGAACTTCTTCTTCCTTTAGAGCATGACCTGCACCTTGTTCACATTCCTTCTGCTCATATCCCATTAGTTCCAGCCCAGTCACATGGGCACATCAACGACAACAGAGGCTGGAAAATAGAGTTGTTAGTCATTGGGTAAAATTTGGAAGATCTGTGACTTAAGAAAGGAGAATAGATGTTGGGGAATAGCTAGGAGTCTGTCACAGGTTTTGAGGGAAGGAGTGACATGATTTGACTTATGTTTTTAATAAGACTGCTCTAAGCATCAGATGAAAAAATAGTCTGGAAGGCCAGGGGTGGAATTCCAGTAGGGTGGAACTACTCTAATGAAAGTAGTTAGGAAGTGATCTTAATAATTCTGGTAATGAATAATGATGGCACAGACTAGAGTGACAGGGCAGGAGATAGTGAGAAGTGCACACATTCTGGATATATTTAAAGGTAAGGTTAGATAGATTTGCTGATGGGTAAAAATGTGAGGTAGGAGAAGGAGAAAAGGAAATCAAGAATGACTCCTAAAACTTTGGGCTCAAATGCAAAAAAAATAGACTTACTATCTACCAAGATGAGGAAGATAGGGTAAAGAGCATATTTGGGGATGAAATTGAGTTTGCTTTTTGATATACTGAGTCGGAACTTCCTATCAAACATTCAAATACAAATGTCTAGAAGGAAGTTAGAATTTTACCATCTGATTTTGTAGGAAAATCAGGGCTGGAGATACTAATTGGGGAGTTGTTGATGCTGAGATGAGATTTAATACCACACACAGAGATGTAATGAATTTGTTCCAGGTGCTGATCTAACTAAGATCCCTCAGCCCATGTTTGTGTTATTACAAAGCCTAGGCTTTTTCCATTGGGCCACATGAGCCATCTAGGACTTGCTGGTCTGCCTTTCCAGACCCATTGCTCATTGCTACCTCTCCTTCCTCTCTCTCCACACCCTGTTTCAACTTTAATTTATGCCTTCACCATTTCACTAGAGAAGAGAAACAAAATATGCTTCCATCCAAGAGAGAGATCACGTAAGAAAGGAGTGCCTTAGGGGTGGAAACTCTGAAGGGTACATCAAAAGACTTAAGATTAAAACAAAGCTGAGCCCAAAAGCTGGTGGAATGGACTCATCAGGAAAAGGGAATTGGGATTCCCTGAAGACACAAGTCACAGATGAAACAGTGGGGTGGGGTGATGGCTGGGCGGGTGGTAGAGGTTTGTTGGGAGAATAGAAAGAGGAATGCCTCAAGAGCCCATGAAGTTAGGTGAGGAACTTCTGAGAAGCCACTGGCATCTTTGAAGGCTGCACAAGAGGTGGGACTGGTCTTTATTTCAAAGTTCTATTTACTTGGCCAAGATAGCTGCTTGAAGAGCTATTCATGGTGCAGTCATTAAGAACAGCTTTTATGAAGATGTCATGAGGATTGGGGGAAGACTGAGAAGAGTTTTGAGACTTTCAATAGTCTTCCACTGATTTTTAGCACCTCTTTGTTTCTACCATGACTATGTTATCTCAAAAAGAAGAGAAAGATTCTGGAAGAATGAAGAATGTTGGGAATGCCATCATTAAGGTTTGCTTTTATGGACTTTCTTTATTAATTCACTTTCCCAAGACCTATATTTCCCCATGAGTTGACTGACTGATGGAGACAAGGGATTTTTGTCCTCGTACCCTAGAGGCCTTATTATAGGTTGAATTATGCCCCCCTTACAAATTCATAGGTTGAAGTCCTAACTCCCTATACCTCAGAATGTGACATTATTTGGAAATCAGATTATTGTGGATGTAATTAGTTAAAATGAGGTATTAGAGTGAACCCCAATTCAATATACTGGCATCCTTATAAAAAAGGAAAATTTGGACCCAGAGACACCCATAGAGTGAAGGTAATGTGAAGAAACATGGAAAAGACAGTCGTCTACAAGCCAAGGAGAAAGGCCTGGAACGCCTCCTTCCCTCAGAGCCCCCAGAAGGAAAAATCCTGCCAACACCTTGATTTTGGTTTCCTAGCTTCCAGCATTGTGAGTCAATAAATTTCTGTCATATAAGCCACTCAGTTTGTGGAACTTTGTCATATAAGCCCTAGCAAATTAACATTGTCCTCTACATATTAACTTCAACAAGTATACACGATAAGATACCAAGCTTGGCCAGGGGACAGGGAACTTAATACAAAAATCATTACCTCGCCTCTAATTTGTTGTGAAGTTTGGGCTAAGCCCTTTTGATTTGTCTTTACTGATGCTTTTTAGAACTCAAGAAGCAGTTTTCCAGATGCATTAGTGACCCTGGTGAAAATTGAGTCATGCCATACACATACTCCTTAAAGAAAGTTGACTACACCAATTCAGGGGACAAAGAGAGAGACAGAAATTTAGATAATGCTGAGAATTAGCCCACCATCCTACTCAATAGATTTATGCCTCAGAATGAGTATGAGGTGAGAGGCAGAAATCTGTGGCTCCAATTTGCTGTTTTCTCCTGGTCTCAGTTCTCATGTGCCTTCATGCAAGAGCATCTTTCTGTGGCAAGAGTGGTTCCTATCTATAAAGATGCCATCTTAGTCCATTTGTGTTACTATAAAGGAATACCTGAGGCTGAGTAATTTATAAAGAAGATATTTATTTGGCTCTTGGTTTTGCAGGCTGTATAAGAAGCATGGCGCCAGCATCTGCTTCTGGTGAGGGCCTCAGGAAATTTCTACTCATGGTAGAAGGCAAAGGGGAGCTTGCATGTGCAGAGATTACATGGCAACAGAGGAAGTAAGAAAGGGGAAGGAGGTGCCAGGCTCTTTTTAACAACCGGTTCTCATGGGAACTAACAGAGTGAGAACTCACTCATTACCACAAGGATGGCACCAAGCCATCCATGAGGGATCTACTTCCATGACCCAAACACCTTCCATTAAGTCCCACTGTCAACATTGGGGATCAAATTTCAACATGAGACTTGGAAGGGTCAAATGAACCAACCTATGGCAAATGTCTATTTTCCATACCTCGAGGTGATTGGGATTTAAGATACTTGTGCTGTATAAGATGACTTTACCTCCATCCCCATATAGAAGGCAGCTGCATGTAAAGGTTTTCTTCTTATTGATCCAGCTGGTGTGAGGCACTTCTGGTAAGCACAGTGGCATTGGTGGTGGTGACCTTCATGTAGGCATCATACTCCATGACATGGATTGGAATGAGCACAACAGGCCACAGAGAGAGAGTTTATGAAATTGCCTCTCCTCTCGTTCAAGTTGAATGTGACAATGGAAGGGTAAGACTGATGTGAAAGAGCAGGAAGATCATCTAAGCCAGTCATGTTTAAACTTTTCTTTTAAAGGATCAGATGGTTTTACTCAAGGCACACCTATGTGAAACCCACTGTAGAAAGGAGAAGAAGGTGGAGCTTTCTCTAGACCAGAGTCATCCCAGGCATATATCTCAGGGGGCCAGGCACGTAATGCAGCTGAGTGAAGTGGGAGGGATGCAGCTCTTGAGAACTGGGGAGAGCTGGCTGTCTACAGAGGCATCCACCAGTGGCTTTAGCCCTGCAGGCATGGGTCCCAGTGTTACCAGATGCACTTCCAAGAGAAGCCAGAAAGCCAAATTGTTATGTGAAATGTCCTGATTTTTAAAAACTTCTGGTCTGTGGAAGACACTGTTAAAAGAGTGAAAAAAAAAAAAACCATAGACTGAGAGAAAATATTTGCAAAACACATACCTCATCAAGTACTTGTATCCAAAACATACCAAAAAACTCAACAATGGAAAAAAACCAGATTTAAAAATGAGCAAAGATCTAAACAGACACCTCACCAAAGAAGATATATAGATAGCAAATTAGCATATGAAAAGATGTTCAACATCATATATTGTAACTCATGGAAATTGCCAATTAAAACAAGATACTACTACACACCTATGAGAATGGCTAAAGTAAAAAACTGAAAACACTGTATGTTGGCAAAAATGTGGAGCAATGGGAACTCTTACTCATTGGTGGTAAAAATGCAAAATGATATGTGGTCTTTGGAAGACAGTGTGACAATTTCTTACAAAGCTAAACACAGTCTTACCATATGATTTAGCAATTGTGTTCCTTGGTATTTACCCAAATGAGTTGGAAACGTATGTCCACACAAAAACCTGCACATAGATTTTCATAGCAGCCTTATTCATAATTGCCAAAATTTGTGAGAAACCAAGATGTCCTTCAGTAGGTGAAATGAATAAATAAACTGTGATACATCCACACAATATACTTCTTATTCAGCACTAAAACGAAATGAGTTATCAAGTCATGAAGAGACATGGAAGAGCTTTAAACGCATTGTGCTAAGTGAAAGAAGCCAGTCTGAAAATATTACATACTTTATAATTCTATGACATTCTGGAAAAGGCAAAACTATAGATACAGTAAAAAGATCATGGTTTCCAGGGGGTAGAGAGAAGGGAAGGATGACTAGACAGAACACACAGGATTTTTTTAGGGCTGTGAAGCTCTTCTGTATGATACTCTGGGTAGATACACGATATTGTTTATTTGCAAAACCCATAGAACGCGCAACACAAAGCGTAAAACTTAATGTAAACTGTGAACTTTAGTTAATAATAATGTACCAGTATTGGCTCATCAACTGTAATAGACGTACCTGTTACAAGATGCAAGATGAGAATAATAGAGAAAACCTGGTGTGAGGGTCCACGTGGAAGGGGGGAGGATATGTGGGAACTCTCTGTACTTTCTGCTCAATTTTTCTGTAAACCTAAAACTGCTATTAAAAAATAAAGTGGGCCCAGCATGGTGGCTCATGCCTGTAATTCCAACACTTTGGGAGGCCGAGGCAGGTGGATCACGAGGTCAGGAGTTTGAGACCAGCTTGGCCAATATAGTGAAACCCCATCTCTACTAAAAATACAAAAATTAGCCAGGCATGGTGGTGCGTGCCTGTAGCCCCAGCTACTTGGGAAGCTGAGGCAGGAGAATCGCTTGAACCCGGGAAGCAGAGGCTGTGGCAAGCCGAGATCATGCCACTGCACTCCAGCCTGGGCAACAGAGCGAGACTTTGTCTCAAAATAAATAAATAAATACAATGTATATTTAAAAAAACCTCCTGGTTTTGAAATTTCAGTTACTACTTCAATATTTAAAGAAAAGAAAAATCATTGCACAGATCAATAAAAACTCATCTGTAGGCTGGCCATGAGGTGCTGGAGTTTGACCTCTGCCCCAGGCCCCTGTGGCAGCCTCAGAGGTGCTGCCATGGGGCCCTAGGCTCCATTGGAACACAGTGTGAAGACCATGGGGCTGCTCCAATCTCCCCTCTTTAGAGATAAGGAAATTGAGGCCCAGAAAGGTGAAACAACTTGCTCAGGGTGACCTGGCCCATTAGGGACAGAGCTTAGATGGAGATTCCAGGTGTCTTCCAGTTTCTTTCCCAAGATGCCTTTCCTAACTCAGGACTTCAGCCTCATTTTCCCACCGACTGGGAGGGAAACAGAGAGGCCAACTGGGCTCATTTTTATAGAGGCAAACACTGAATTGTTGAGGCTTGGACTTGGAAAAGAGGAGGAAAAAAAAAACTGGAATGGCGAGCCTAGGCAACAGACAGGGAAGCTATGGAAAAATGCACCAAGACTGTCATCAGAGCTGCTTAACTGCCAGTTTCTGGCTGGAATCCCACTGCAGCAGTTCCCCAGAGAACTGCACATGAGATCCCATCTGCTGTATTTCTTGGGCTGGTAAATGGTCTGTTGTATCCTAAAACTTGGTCTGGTTTTATTAGCCCTTATACTATAAAAAATCTCAAGACTCCCCAAAATATCACCCCCAATGACTTGTTGAGATGTTCCCACTCTCTATAATCAGACCCATTCAAAGCAAGCCCTCGTCCCTTCCACACTCCAGTTAGAATGGAAACTCATTCCTGCCTTGGAAAAAGTACAGAGCCCTTATCACCTATCCCCCAGATTAATTTTGTGGACGGTGACCAGAAGAAGGGAGCTGACATTTGTTGGGAACTCAGCTTCAATGTGCTCTCTTGTTTAATTTCCACAGCCATATGATGAGTTGAAATAGCACTTATTCTAGATTACAGAGGAAGTGAAAACTCAGTGTAGTACCACAAATGCTGGAAATTACACAGCTAATTCACTTAGAGCCAGATCTTAAGCCACACCTGTCTCACTACAAGCTTTTCATTTCCAGTTCAGACTATGGCACCACCCTGCACAAACAGGGCCTCGAAGGACATGCTTTTATCACTCAATTTTACATGCACTAATGATGGATGTTTTGACTTGAGAAGAAAAATGTAAGGAGGCTCAGCCAAGATCCTCCTCCCCACTCCTCAATGCTATCCCTTGGTGGGGAAAGATAAATTCTTCCAGCAGGGTGCTTCCTGCAAGGCCACAATGATGCTTGAATTTCTGATCCATAGGTCATAGAAATGTATGTTGAAAACATTTATGGGAACACAAAGGATTTGGGGGAAAGGGAGCAATAGCATTTATGAAGTGGCTATTAATAACTCCAGTTGCCATTATTGAGCACTGACTGTGTCAGGCACTAATATAAGTCCTGCGCATGCTGTGAGCTATTTTATCCTCACTACCACCCAACAAGGCAGGTGCCATTCCTTCTGCCATTTACAATTAATTAACTGAAGCACATAAAGGTTACCATCTGCCCAAGGTTATATAGGTACTAAATGGTAAAAGCTGGAATTTGAACTTGAGTGGTATGATTCCCAACCCTCTGCCATAATGTCTGCTTAGCACCTGTCAAGTGCCAGCACTGGCATTTTGGTGTTTTAACTGTGTCACTGAATCCCCACACATCCCTGTGAGGCAAGTACAACTGGTTATGAACATTTGCAGTCAGATTATCTGGCTGCATCCTGTACAAACTGTATTGTTTTGGGACACATTACTTAGCCTCTCTGTACCTCAGTTCCCCCTTCGTAAAATGGGGCTAATGGTATCAACCTTGTGGGGCTACTGTGAGAGTAAAAAGTAGTTATATGCATAAGTTACCTCATATTTATCCCACATTTTAATACATGAGAAAAATGAGTTTCAGAGAGATTAAGTCACTTGCCAAAGATCACACAGCTGGTGAGTGTATTGCCTTCTTGGACAGGAGGGAGAAGGGAGTTGGGGGCTGCTTCTGAAATGAAAGTAATTTACTCTAAAATGAATGTAATTTGGACACCAAATGCAGTGGAGAGCATCAGCCTCTAATAGAGAAAATATGATTTAGTGGTTGGTTTTTAAACTAAACAAATTTACTGTGGTGTCTAAATGAGTCTCATGACAAGACCAAAACATTTCTTTTCCCCAGATTACCAATATCATATGTTAAGGAGAGAAAACCAAATGGCTCTTAAGCTGGTGTCAGTAGAAATGTATATAGGTGGGCTGTTTTTTATAGCTGTTGGCATATAAAATAAGTCATTATTCTAAATAGAAAAATATCGATGATGTCATCGAGGCCATTGAAAGACACATCAACCCGATCTGATGAACTGGAAAATCAATAGATACTTTCCAAACAAGATGACATGCCTTTTTAATTGGTTGTGTGAGTGTGATATACTGTGTACTGCAAAGGTTCAAAGTTAATTCTCATTGGTTTGGGGTTTGGGTTGTTGTTTCTGTATGCAGGCGCTTTCACATCCACTTAATGTATTATTAATAGCAGTAATAGTACCTGCTATGTATGCTTTCATGCCAAGAAGGAATACATTTATTGGTTATGTTTGCTGCCTTATAATAAGAAGACTGGCATTTCTACCTACTTCTCAGGTGGCCAAAGGATAGTTGCCACGGGTTTGGTCTACATTTAACACAGGGGACCTCAGCCAAAGAATGTCTCATTTCCCATGGGATATTAATTCAGAGGCAGGTGACTTTCTAGACAAATCCAATCAATTCCGGTTGTGGGATCTCTGAGCTATTGCCCTGGTTTCAAACAAAGCCCAAATGAACTGTGGAAACACAGCCTTGATGTTGAAACACCTTGTCGAAGAGGTCTCGAAGCCAGAGTATGTGAGGTTAAGAGGAAGGAAGGTGGTGTCTTGCTGCCGCACTGTGTGACTTCCATTAGAAAACTGCAATATTTTTCTGATATGCATCTTCCTAAGAAGCAGGCCTGGGTAAACATTAAAGGGTTTTTTCTCAAAAGGACTTGAGATGACTTTGTGTGCCTTTCCTTGACTTCACATCGTTTGGGGTAAATTTCCTTTTGGAAAGCAACTGAAAGTCTCGAGAGGCCCAGGTGGGAAAAAGGCATGAGTGACCTCTGAAAACTACCTGGGAAAGCAGAGCTGGAGGGAACCTGAGATCCTGCATTTAGTTAGTACCCCTTTTTGTAGATGAGGAGGGGTTCCAGCTTACACTACATCCTGATAAACGAGCTGAATATCAAGTTAAAGTTTTTTAAAATATCGACTTAGCTTGGTGTTGTTCAGGTAACACTAGAAAAGAAGAGAAATAATTTGACCTTCTGTGAAACTCCTGAAATACCCACATTTTGGAGAAACTGATACGTGAAAGGAAGAGAGGAAAAGTCGGAGAAAGGGTCAGAAAAAAGGAAGAAGGAAAAGATGCGGAATGAGAGAGAGAGGAGAGGGTGACAAAGAAAATAGAGAAACTCTCATACCATACTCTTGAGTCCTCACATCACCTGCCTCCCAAATATTGCAGCGCTTTGTCCTGGCCACTGGGAAGTGGTCCCTTGAACCAAGAACTGTGTGAAAGCCATCAGCCCACAGGCAAAAAAAATAGCTGGTGTTTTAGACCCCCTCCACATATGCTTGGCATCTCTGGGTGATACCTAGTTATTTTCTCTCAGGAGGCAAAAATGCTAGGCACCCAGTTGTTTTGAAGGGAGAGGGAGTGGAAGTGGGAATTTAAGGAGGTGGGGAGCGTGGTAGATGTAGCGTGGAAATGGGCAGAGGGCAAAGACCATGGCCACGTGGGTGGGCTGGGAGGTAGCTTGGACACTCTCATGCTCTCAAGCAAGTTCCTCGGCATCTGCAGAGGGTCCCTTCCCATCGAGTACTCATGTTAGAGGAGAAAGCAGCTGTCTTGCTCCAGAAAAACCCTATATTTACAATGGCTGGCACCGACTGAGATTTATAAGCCTGCCCCTTAGGAGGGAAGCCCCGAGAACACAGACCAACCTTGAACTGGCGTTGGCTCTTCACACCTTATCAGCTCTTCATCAATCACAATGACATTTTTTATGGTTATCTTCCCAGGCCAGGGTCAGAGATAGGGCAGCTGGGCTTCTCTTGTTTTCCTTCCTTCCGAGAATGTCAGGTGACCTTGCTTTGCTCTTTCCCACCAGGCAGCCTGAAGGGTTTTTTCTGCTCATTCTGAGCTGGGCTGCTGCTGATCAATGCCCAGTCCTGGCTGGGAGGGTGGCAACCCTCACGGGGGCTCATTGTGGCTGAGTCTCATTTGAGTTCAGCTGACCGCTGTTTCCATCAGACATGCTTTCTCTGCTGAGGGCGCCATCAGTGCCACTCTGGGTGGCCCCATGCCAGAGTCTGCCAGGATGAAGCAGACCTTATGGTCCAGAAAGTGACTTAAATACACAGGTTCATCACCTGACATCATACTATTTCTATGGAATTATGACCTTGAATTCCCTGGGACTGAATATCCTCATCATGGATAACAATGACAATAATGAGAATAATAATAATAATAAGTGCTAATATGTATTGTGTTCTTATTATGGAAGAGATTATTACCACCAAAGCACTTTTCCTGAATTAATTCATCTAAATCTCTCAAGAACCCTGTCATGCGGGTGCTACTATCATCCCCGTTTCACAGTTGAAGAAACTGAGGCCCAGATTGTTTCAATGACTCACCTAAAGCTACTCAGCGGGTCAGTAGTAAGTACTGCTGGATTTTGGATCCAGACAGTGTGACTTTTGTTTAGAGTCTTAAAACAGTTTGCAAAGATTTTCACAAAAGCTATTTCACCAACTTCTCCACTTAGCTCTGAAAAGAAAGCAGGATAAGAATTATGATTCCCATTTTACAAGCAAGAAAACTGAACTGCAGAGCTTAAGTGATATCCAAGCGTAGCTGGCCAGGGCAGAGTGGAGTCTGGAACCCCAGTTTCTTCTTTGGTAATTCCAGATCTCTTAGGGCTGAGCCTCTGCAAAATGAAATGCTCAGCCTGGTGATTTCTAAGCTTCCTTCAAGCCGTCTCCTCTGATCATAAATGCTGACTTCATTTTTCTTTAACAGTCTTTAAAATGTAGGAGGAATTTCTTCTCATGGAGGCTGTTGTTTTATTTAGAAAAACCTTGCTAATACTTCCTTAAAAACAACAAAAACATTTGGTTGGATATTTTGTTCTTCAACAGAACTCTTTAACAGAAGCCTAATATTTACTCAGGATTGCCCTATCTAAATAATATTAATTAGGAAATGATTAAAGGATATTGAATCTCCTTCCATTCATTGCCTCAAATATTTATGAGGAATGCATATTTATGGAAACATTTATTTTGTCATCTTTAAATCTACTCTGTTAGTTTGCATACTATGTTTAATTTTGTCAGGTTTCTCCAAAATCCAGTTGCTAATAGGACCTAAATCTATTAAATATTGACTCCAGCTTTGCCATGCAGAAACATTATTCCGTTAATAATGCAGTTCTATTAAACATCATTGATACTGAAAGTGGAATAACGTCTCAGTTTGAGTGGCTGTGTTTACTCTCAGGCAAGATACTAGAGAGGGGTTTTCTGACTTGATGTTAGCCGGTTTCTTCTGCCATGGGGATGCTCGTGAAAGAAAAAATTGACCGAATTAAAATTGGCCTGTGGGCTTTATTTTTTATTTCCTGTAGCTAAAAGTGTATAAATTGAACTGCACTAAATAAAACACAATAATTTGTTCTCGAAATTAGCAAACACACGTTCCACCCATAAAACTGTTGCTCTGTGATGTGAGACTGGATTTCATTTCAGTGGTCTTGATTTATTGTTTGGTTTGTTTTATTTTGAGGGGGTGGGGCTGAGACCTCTGCAGGACAAATCTATTAAAATGGTTGACCAGATCAGATTTGTGAAGGTTTATTAATCTTTAAAAAGTCTGAGTCAGTGAATTGAAAGTTTTTAAATGTTAGAAAGGATTTTTAAAGGCCTTCAAGACGAATACATGTAGCTTAAACCAAAAGATTTGTGTGAGCTCAGAGAGATCTTCCTCTACGTATTTCACTCTTCTCTTGAAGGTCATTCTCTATGGACTTGCATTTTGTGCTTAAGGGACAGGTTTTGTGTCATGTGAGTTGAGAACATGGTGAACTAGGATACCTTAGCTGGCCTGGCAAGAGTCTAGATGCTGCTCAAGTAACCGCCCCTATAGCTTGCCACCAGCCCCCCTGCTCACCACATCCGTGTGCATCCTCTGAAATGAATGGGCATAGATGGGAAAGGTGAGAGGCAAGTTAGTTGAAATTGAGAGCCAGGGGGTGATTTGGAGAGAGGAGATGGGTTTCCATTGACTCCCTTGGGCTAGTTTTAAGTTTCTCTGGGAAGGCAGATTAAAGGCAAAAGCCATCAGAACAGCTCAAAAGAGGCTTAGTGAATATCGAGGTGTAGATATCTTTATGAAGTGGTGATTTCATTTCTTTTGGGTATATTCCTTTGTGTTGCTAAATCATATGGTAGCCTTATTCACAATAGCCAAGATATGGAAGAAACCAAAGTGTCCATCAATGGATGAATTAATAAAGAAATTGAGATATGTGTGTGTGTATATATATATATATATGTATAATTTAAGGCTAAATTATATACCTATATATAGAGATATACAATCTCTTTATATATACACATTATATATATGTATTTTATATATATAAAATATATAATTTATATATAATATATATTTTATATATATTATTTTATATTTTTATATTTATATATATTTATATATTTTATATATATTTGTATATATTTATATATTTTTTATATATTTATATATTTATATATTTTATATATATTTATATATATTTATATATTATATATTTATATATAAAATTATTTATATTTATATATAAAATATATATTTTATATATAATAGATATTTTATATCTATTATATATATTTTTATATTTATATATAATATATATATTTTATATATATTTTATATATTATATATAAAATATATATTTTTTATATATATTATATATAAAATATATATATATATAAAATATATATATATAAAATATATATATTTTATTTATATTTATATATATTATATATATATATAATATATATAAAAATATATATTTTTATATATATTATATATAAAATATATATTTTTATATATATTATATATAATATATATATTTTTTATATAATATATATAAAATATATATTTTTTATATATAATATATATAAAATATATATTTTTTATATATAATATATATAAAATATATATTTTTTATATATAATATATATAAAATATATATTTTTTATATATAATATATATAAAATATATATAAAAATCCATAAAGAAGATACATATATTTATATATTATATATATAATATATATAAGAAGATATATATATTATATATAAGAATAGATATATATATATAAATCCATAAAGAAGAAGATCCTGCCACTTGGAACAACACAACATAAATGAACCTAGACCACATTATGCTCAATGAAATAAGTCAGTCACAGAAAGAAAAATACTGCATGACCTCACTTATATGTGGAATCTCAAAACAACAACTTAGAGAGTAGAAAGGTGGTTATCAGGAGTAAGAGAAATGGGGAGATGGAGGTCAGACAGTACCAAGTTGCAGTTATATAGGATAAATGAATCTAAAGATCTAACATACAGCATGAGGACTATAGTTAGTAATATTGTATTGTACACTGGAAATTTGCTGGAAGTAGATTTTAGATAGTCTTACCACACACAAAAAAATTAACTATGTGAGATGATGGATATGTTAATTTGCTTGACTAGTAATCATTTCATGATGTTTATGTATTTCAAAGCATCACATTATATATCTTAAACATGCACAGTAAATAAATAACAATGTGCTAAGGAAAAATAGACTTGAGAAGTTGCTGGATGCAAGCATAAGTACTTTGAGGCTCAGAATTCTTAGTTCTAGTGGCACCTAGCCTAAGGAAAAGAAAACAATAAGTTACTGGCTCATGTGACTGACAGGAATTACCTGGTTTTAGCTCTCAGGTTGTCCCAGGGGCCCAAATGATGTCACCCTTACCCTTCTCTTGGCTCTGTTCCCTACTAGTTGGCTTCATAACCAGACTCCATGCCGTGGCAAGATGGCTGCCAGCAGTTCAAGTCCAGTAGAAAGAATTCTAGCCTCTCTCCCAGCCTACCCAGCAAAAATGCCTTTGCATCTTGTTGCCTCTGATGGGGCCACCTGACCCTCTTGACTCAATTGCAAGGTCCAGGGGAATGAATGGTCTCATTGGTCAGGCCTGAGTCATAGGCCCAACCATGGAGAGAGGCCCACTTCTGGCATTGGCAGAAGAGGATAGATGATTACCCAGAGGAAAAGAAGGTGTTTGAAAAACAGGTGGCAGAAACAATAGAAAGCTGGGTGCTCTCTACAGGGTACAGAGAGACAGCAGGAGAGAATTAACAGGGCCAACTTCACGGGTGGCTGCTGCTGTCACAGTTTGGGACATGAAAATCATCCCTTTGGGAACTCCCAGAAATAGCTGAGAAACACTCCAAGGGGGCTCAGTTTCTGGCAGTTACATGGATTTGGACCATTACGATTTGGATATAAAAACAATGTGTTGATTTTCTTTCCAAAGCAAGGCCTAGGGCACTTGATTCTACTTGGAAATCTAGTAAGACAGATGTCATTTAACGAAGTTGTATGAACATATCTCATAAAATCCCTACAATACTGTGTTTAAACCCTTCTTATGGTTTGTTTTTGCAGTTTTTAAATGTCTCATTCTGGTAAAAATACAAATTCATTTATAGATTGATTCTGAGGAACTGGAGACAAAGAAGTCTTTATCTAAGGCAGTTATTAAGTTGAAATTTTCTGAGGCAACCTCAGCGGCTAAGAGATGTGATTGCATTTGTCTCTTAAAATGCATTCAGTCTCTTCAGTATCTGTGACTGTGCCATTTATTCTTCATTTCTCATGTTGTAGGTTTTAGTTTTCTCTCTTTATTTCTTAGGCTTGCCAGGGATTAGTTAATTTTGTCTTTTCGAACCCACTTTGGTTTTACTAGTCACTTATACTTTGCTATTTATATTTCTAAAATTAACCATAGCAATTTCTAAAATTGCTATTTTATTTTTTCATAATTTCTCTTCCAACTTTGTTTTAGTTGATTTTTTGCTGTCATTTTTCTATTTCCTTAAGTTACATGTTTAGTTTGCTTGTTTCCTTAAATACTAAAACTATACATTTTATTTTGAATACAGCATTAGCCACTACTCATAAATTAGTATCATGTAATTTTTCTGCTGATTTTCTATGTAATTTATTATTTGATTTGATTTCTTCTTTGATTCAGGAATTGTTTAAAATTTTCCTTTTAATTACTAGATGAGTAAGTTTTGTTTGGTTACCTTTTTGTTGTGGTTATGGCTGGTTTCTAGCTTTATTTCATTATACTGAGAGAATATTATCCATATGAACTCAACATTTTACATTTTTAGAGTTTTCTTTTTGGTCAAGCACGCTATCAATTTTTTATATATGTGTATATAACATAAAAGGAAAAGTGAATCTTTGTAACATACATATCTGCGTATATGTGTGTGTATATATATACTCACACATATGAAATATTAGAATTTATTGTTTTACTCCTCTATATCTTTTTTTGCCAAAATGGATCTGCTGGAATCTCAGAGAACTAAAGTTCCCCACTATGATTATGGTTTTACCAATTCTTTGTATACGGTTAAAATGTTTTTTATATATAACTTATTGCTTCTATATTTTGCTCATTTCAACAACTCAAAATATTCCTTGTTACCTAATTTCATGTTTTGGCCTCAAGTACTACTTAATCTGACATTAATATTGGTATTCTTCCTTTCGTTTGGTTTGTGTTTGGATGATATAACTATAGCTATCATTTATTTTTAAACATTTTCATTTTGTTTCAGGTATCTATAATCTTCTAAACAGTGCCCAATTAAATTTTGTTTTTTGTTGGTTGGTTTGTTTTTCTAACCTAATCTGTGAGTCTTTGTCTATTAATGAGAAAAATAAAGCCATTCACATTAATTGTGATATCTGATATGTTTGTTCTGATGCCTTCCATTTTATATTTTTTAATTCTTATTTTTTCTTCTTCTTCCCTGATTTTAATATTTTTAAATCCTTTTTTCTTCCTTCAATATGAAATTCTGCTATGTTTCTAATTTTGTTGATAAAGTTATATCTTTAAAAGTCATTTTTAAACATATGTCTCTGCCAAAATTAAATAACAACTTCACGCCTGCCCCCCTCTCCTAAAAAGCACGGGAACTTCAACAGGGTTTTTGCCTTCTCACTCTTAATTTCTACACATACCTCCACCCCCACTCCCACTTTTGAGTATTGTTTAATTAATATGGGATTTTAATTCTGACAAGCTATTAAACTTTTATTATAATACATCTCTTTTCAAACATTATTTCTTGTCATTCACATTATCATTTATATTTGCATTATTATGAGGCTATGCACAGCATTACCATATACAGGATAAATGCAGGTTCTGGAATCAGTTTATCTGACTTCAGATCCTGGTTCAATGAGCTTGGACAAGTTACCAAAGGAAAAGTAATAGCAAAATTTGATATTTGCCTCTAATGTGGGGAAAGTAATAGTAAATAATAGATATAATGTACTTAGAAAAATGCTTGACAGATGGTAGGTAGTCAAAATCTGTAAGGTAGTATCATCATCATCCAATTTAGATTGAATTGTGAACTTCATTGCATTGTTGCATTTGGTCTCCTCTAATTCTTATACTCCATTATCTGCTACCTTGAGATTTGCATTCTGATTTTAATTTTATGTGACTTTCACATTTTATTAAGTAATTCCTTTATAAAAAGTACAAGAGTCTTTGCTTGTGTGGAAACGTCTGTCTTTGACCATCCCAATATCTTGGTCAGGTAGATAATTCTGAAATTATAATCCTTTTCTTACAGATAAGAAAACCAATGCCTGTCTCATTCTGTTCTCTGTTAAGTAAATCATTCTCTCTCTATTATCTGATTTCAGAAACTTTATCATCCAGATATAGCTAGCTTTGTTTGTTTTGTCTTATTAAATCTGCCTGGCAAGCATTTTTGATCTGAAAATTCAAGTCATTTTTCACGTAAGAGGAATTGTCTTCTAAAATGCATGTGATTATTCTCTTCAAATTATTCCCTCCTCTCCTTCTGGACTACTTACTATTTTCACATTATAGATGTCCTGGATCCATCTTCCACATCTCTTATCTTTTTATTCATTATTACCATTTCTTTATATTGTTCTCTGTCTTGTGAGATAATTTGTCCATTTAATCCTCCAAGTCACCGGTTGAGTATTCATCATGGTCCAGTTTATTGTTCAATTTTCCTGTTCTAGTTTAATGTTTAGAAATTATATTTTTATTCCAGAAACATTTGTGTTCTTGGGTTGTTCCATTGCAACCTCATCTTTTATCATTTTAAGAGTTTTCATTTTAGTTTTATATTTTGTTTTGTTTTATATCCTCTTTCTATCATTAAAGCAGCCTCCATAGCAGCCATGTATCCTGGTTTTAGCTTGATCTGCTTTTCTGGAGTCTACTGATTTTACCTGCAATCTTTCTATTAGTGTATGTGAGTTGTTTTGGGACGTGTGTAGGTAAGGCTACCAGTGTCTACTGGGCATGTATACATAGTGGAAGATTGACAAGTGAACAAAGGAAAAAGAGGACTATGTTTTCCACCAGTTAGTTACCAATAGATTAGCAAGTGGAGTCCTGTTTTCTGGGGCATGGGGAGCCTTCTAAGATTTTTTTTTTTTTTTTTTTTTGAGACAGAGTGTCGCTCTGTCATCCAGGCTAGAGTGCAGTGGCGTGATCTGTGCTCACTGCAAGCTCCGCCTCCCAGGTTCACGCCATTCTCCAGCCTCGGCCTCCCGAGTAGCCGGGACCACAGGTGCCCGCCACCACACCTGGCTTATTTTTTGTATGTTTAGTAGAGACAGCGTTTCACCGTGTTAGCCTGGATGGTCTCGATCTCCTGACCTCGTGATCCGCCTGCCTCGGCCTCCCAAAGTACTGGGATTACAGGCGTGAGCCACCGTGCCCGGCCCCAAGATCTTATTTTTCTCCATGACTGACGGGGAAGTGCTGTCTTCAAGTCTATGGAAGGGAAGCTGTTCATTCCAAGATTGTTGCCCTTGAAGGCAGCCAGAACCAATGAGATGAACAGATGTTTCCCAGGGCTGCACCCACCAAACAGATGGGGCAGTTTCTTTGCCTGTGCTGCAGAATCCACTGGCTCAGCTGGGGATCCCCCTTAGGCAGCCAGGCAAGAAGTGATCTCACCTCCTGAGCCCTTCAAAGCCAGACCACATCCTTCAGCTCTCCTCCCCACCAACACTTAGTGTCAAAAACATGGCTCAGAACAGCTACCCTTCATTGGCCCCTCATAGGCACTTCTTCTTAAGAACCCAAAGTCTCAATATATGTAGATGCCCTCGAGGCTCCAACAATAGACCTCGCTCAATCTGCAGGTTTTCTTCTCTAATCGTATTTGAATTGTAAGGTTTCCTATGGCACCATTTAGTGCTAGACAATTCTGTTGAGAAGTAAAATATTGTTCTTTCTTCTTTAAAGAAAAAGTAGACTATTGTTCCTTTCATATTTGGAGAGAGAGAAAGAGAGAGAAAGAAACTATAGATTTCATGCGACAGTTAAACAATTTTTTTTCTTCTTTGGTGCGTGAAAACAGAGGACTCAGAGCAAGCAGGAAAGGTGAAATTTCTTAACTCTGTGTTTTGCAAACTGAATGTGGCAGACATTGTTAAGTAGTCCCCTCTTATCTGCTGTGATGCTTTCCATGGTTTCAGTTACCCACGGTCAACTGCCTTCAAAAATAGATGAGTACAACACAGTAAGATATTTTGAGAAAGAGAGAGAGAGACTGCATTCACATAACTTTTATTACAGTATATTGTTATAATTATTTTATTAGTTGCTGTTAATCTTTTACTTTATGAATTAAACTTTATCATAGGAATGCATGTGTAGGAAAAACCATAGTATATATAGCATTCTGTACTACCCGTGATTTCAGGCAACCAATGAGAGTCTTGGAATTTGTCAGCTATGAATAAAGGGAGACTCTTACATTTGTCTATTCAATAGACATTTCCTGCCTCCTTATTCCCTGTTAGCCAGTTAAATGAATCAGGATTAGTCTAAACCAGTCATGAGAACTCCATTCCCCTTTGCCAGAACTTACATTCCAGCCTTCCTGGTAGCTAGAGAGAATCATAGCAAGTGTCACCAAAAGAGATTTATGTATATATATTTTGGAGGGCCTGTCCCTTACCTTTCGTTCTTCTTGGAATGACAGTGTGAAAAGGAATGCCTGGAGCTATGGTAACCATTTTGTGATCATGAAAAAACAAAACAAGACAATCATGGAGAGCCAACACGTTGAAGATGGTGTATTAACTTAGGCTCGAAAGAATCAGGTCACTGATGACAGAGTTGAACAACTTAAACATGTTAAGTCGGAATGTAGGTACTAATGGCTTAACCCACTATGGTTAGGTATTGTATTACCTGCAGCTGAAACCCTTTCTAATTGACACACTGATGTTTGGGTTGGTGTACTGCAATTAGGCAAAGGTCATAGATGAACATTATTTTGTTTTTAAAACAAATACCAATATATTATAAAAAGAATTCAAAACCCACATGAATTTTTAAAATAAAACAGGAAGCATCAAAGTGAATTTCTATTTGCCAGGAAGTTCTTTGGCTCATGCCTATGGATGGTCACTCTCCTGTGCCCTTAGGAATTTGGAGGGCAAGAGTTTCAGAAAGACTCTAGAAAGGCAGACCAATGTTTTTTGTTTAATAAAGATCAATAGTCAAGCAGATTATTGCTGCTACTACTGCTGCTGCTGTTGCTGCTGCTGTTGCTGTGATATCATTATTTTTCCACCAGTAACTGAAGAAGAACACATTGCTGATGACTGTGAGACATTTATGCCAAATATCACAGCCTGGGAAATATCTGATTTTACCATAAAGATTCAGGGAGAATTACAAATATATTTTTCAATTGAATTAAAGTTAAATGAGGCTGTGATTAATAACAGTTAGGGGTTTGTGTTATTTATTATATTTTGAGTTGCCTCTGAGGTGAGCTGCTCTTCAAGTACTTTTTCTTTCCAAAAGGGAAAATGGGCAAAATAATAATGAATGCTGCCTATTATTAGGTACATATCATGTGCCAGTCACTGTGCTGAGTACTTCATAGGCATCATCTCACGAAGTCCTTCCAAGAATTCTAGAACAAGCTGTCATAGTCATTGTTTTACAAATAGGTAACTCAGGGCTTAGAAGCATTATATAATTAGTGGGAGAAATTTGTATCTGCCAAGCCCATATTCTTCACGTAACACTATGCTATCTTCCATAAAGTAGTTGAATGCCACTTCAAGGCCATGAAACTTATAGTTTAACACAGTGGATCTTATAACCAAGGTATCTGTTTAATAGTGACATATTTTGAACTTCAGATTTAGTTTTTTATTACTTTCCACATCTTTGAAATTGAATTGGCAGAATTAAACCAATTGATTATCAACAGAATATGGCATGATTTGTTTCTTCATTATCAACCAGGGCAGTGTTTATCAATAGTCACATGTATACTTTCATTGTATTAAGTTTTTGAAAAATCAAATTCAGCACAATACTGATAGTCCTTGAGCCATTGGCTAAGTAAGAAAAAAAAAGTCAAGGGGATAGTGAGGCACATCACAGATAATTCGGACATAGAACAGTAGTTTTCTTCATAAGACAGTGCTCAATAATCTCTGACTATTTTTCTATATTGACAAAAAATAATTCCAATATTCATACTGTCATGGTACAAATAGAAGTGTGACTTACATCTCACAATTTGCATAGCTTATTTCCTGTCCTTTTAACCATTCCATCATCTATACGACAGTTACAAAATTGTTTTTCTTTGGGACATCATTGGTATATGTTTATGCTTCAAGGAGTTTGCAAATTAAGCCATGGGCTTATTATATGACACACAGGGAATCTGATCCTAAGTAGTATAATAACCAGACTCTGCAAATCAATAAATCAGGCTTCACTGATACTCAGAGCAGCAACTCCAGCCTCAGGAAGCACTTGGCTTTACTCTGGGTACCAAGGTACTCAGATGACCAGTTGTGAATAATAAATAGACTCAGCCTTCCTGAGGCCTGGGGTTAACCAGTTCGGAATCCTATTCTCCTGATATAGAACAGCCCTAATACATACTTAGTGTGAACACTGTAAAGACAGGGTTTCACCATGTTGGCCAGGCTGGTCTCCAATTCCTGACCTCAGGTGACCTGCCTGCCTCAGCCTCCCAAAATGCTGGGATTATAGACATGAGCCACTGCGCGCAGCCATTTAATGGTCTTTACTTGTAAATATAGGGATAATGAAGGAAACTTGGATGACTCTCAGATGAGACCAGTCACCTGCCTTAGTCACAGGCCTCACCTTGATCACGCTGGTACAGCACTAAGACCACCTGGCATGCCCACGTTCCTCTTCTTGGAGAAACTTCCCTCCCTGCAGCTTCTGCTTAAAAGACTTAGGGCTGTCATCTTTGATACAATACAACTTGGACCAGGTATGGATGACTGGACCAGGGATGGACAGTGCTCTAAGGAAGCCAAGCCAAAGACACAAGGAATGGTCTGGCCCACTAAAAGATGAGCTGAATTAACCAAGATCTTCATTTGAGCTGAGAGAATGCAATGAGGTATCATTGATGAGAGCTGAAGTAGAAAGGATATCCTGGGGTAGAACTAGGCTGGACAAGATACTGGGGAAAGAAATTCTGAGATGAGGAAGTAGGTATTACAGGGACACAGGAGCTATGAGGCAGGGAAAATATGTGGTGCAAAGACATGGTGCACAAGGTGAACGTAGGTCACTGAAGGATGGAAGAGAAAGAGATGTACAGGGAGAAACAGAGAGAGAGTGAAAGAGAGAAAAGGAAGGAAAAAGAAAGAGAGAGACAAGAGAGAACTAGTCTCTAAAACTGATGAAACTGTCTCTAATGCTAACAGTTTTCCAATTCCTGCCCATGTCTGTGGATATTCACAATAAACCCTCCTTGTTTTGCTGGATGTTTTGCCCTGTCAGGCCATTTTCAGAGGCAGAGAGTTTGAGAGGCTTACTCTAAAATGTGTCTTAGAAGTCTGGAAACTGAAGTTGGCTCCACTGGGTATGACCTTGACTATGACCTGAGCAGTGTTATTACTAAGAACTAACCATTAAGAAGGGGCACGCCTTGTAACTAATTCAGATAAGCAGAGTTTGCTTGGTTGGGAATCCTCTGAATTGCCTGTGGCCTAATTCTATGAACAAAACCCTGGACAAGAGCCACTGTTTATGGCTGAGGGAGGGGTCCATTTACTTAAATAGGGCCTGACATGCTGGTAGCTCAATGCTTTGACAAGTGGGAAAGGACAAGTGGAATCATCTAATGGCTCTGGCTATTTATCTATATATTTTAAGTGCTGTATTTCCTGGAAAGAAGCTGGGAGTTAAGAAAATAGTTTTAACCTGTTCTCTCAACTTCCTGGCTGCCGTGATACTCAAACCACATTTCAATATTTCTGGGTTTTGTCTGACAAAGTAGAAGTGTGTGGAGGTGGAGGTGAGGGGAGGAAGGAGGAGGATGTAGTGAAGATGAAATCATATAACTGGAAGGAATTCAAAGGGTCAGACACTACAGGCCCCATCTGCAGGCAGGACTGTTCTAAAACTGGGGGAGATGCACCTCCTATTTCAAATTGGCAACAAGGGCATTCTATATATTTAGGCCATTTTGCTCATGCTGCCAAAAGCCTCCTTTTTCAAGGAGAGTAGACCTGATATCTGATCTATTTGAAGGAGTACCAGGTAGTTGACCTTTTTTCCAATCTCTCTTCCATTGCTGCCTTAAAATTTTGTAAGTTAAAAGTCATCTGCTTGGGCTACCTATCTCCAGGCATTCTCTTTCGATCTTTATATAAACTTATCAAACAACATTTCTCTAGGGCAGTAGGGAATTGCTGAGTGATTTTGAGATTACTGGGCATCTATGTAGACTGTGGAAGAAAATAAAACAAAACTATGATATAGTATGATATGATATATGATATGAAATGACACCATCAATCTGTGGTTTTAAAAATTCTTTGTGTATTTATCTCATTTTTCCCCACAACACATAAGATAGATACTTTTATTATTCCCATCTCTCAGATGAGAAAAACCAAGGCTTTGAGAGATTGCATGACTTTTCCAAGCTCTAGACTTAAGGGGCAGAGTCTAGGTGTGACTCAAGTTCTTGGGTTGGGTGTTTTTTTCCTACTCTAGGTGGGTTCTCCAGGTAACTGAAGATATTCACAAACTGTTTCAGGTTGGCTTTGTAGCCAGTGACCAGCAGCCAGCAGGATTCAGGGGTAACAGCATGCAGTGGGCCCTCCCTCCCCCATGAGCAGACCAAGCCCTCTCCAGGAGAGGAGCCTCCAGGAGGCCATGGCACCCCCGAGGAGTAGCAGCCTGGCCAGCCCTGAGGAGAGATGACAAGAGTTGTCCCTTTCCCTAGCATGTAAAGTTTTGTAGGAAATTACCAATCCTATTCTCTGCCTTCTCTTTCCACTCAAAGGCATGTCACTTTCAGATAGAAATCTGACTAAAAATGTACTGTCATCATCTATATTAGTTATCTATTGGTGCATAACAGCTTGCCTCAACATTTAGCAGCTTAAAATAATAAACATTAATTATCTTAGTTTCTGTGGATCAGAAATTTCAGAGCGACATAGCTTGGGAGTTCTAGCTCCAGGTCTCTCCAAGGCTGCAGCCATCCAAGGTTTGACTGGGGCTGGAGGACCCACTTCTGAAATGGCTCACCCAATGGCTACTGGCAAGAGATTTCAGTTCTTTGCTGGCTGTTGGCAGGAAGCCTCACTTCCTTGCCACATGGACCTCCCCCTGGGGCTGCTTGAGTGTCTTCATGACATGGCAGCCAGCTTTCCCAAAGTGAATAATCCAAGGTAAAGGAGGAAGTCCTGGTGCCATTTATGTTTGAATTGTGGGAGACCCACACTGCCCCTCTGGCACACTCCATTCCTTAGAAGAAGTCAGTAAGTACAGCTCTCATTTCAGAGAGGGAATTAGGGCGTACCTATTGAAGAAAAGAATATCAAAGTGTTTGTGGATATTTATTGATTATTTCTATTTTATTTTCCATTTTTTGAAACAGGGTGTCACCTGTCACCCAGGCTACAGTACAGTGGTGTAATCATGGCTCACTGAAAACTCAGACTCCTGCATCAGCTTCCCAAGTAGCTAAGACTACAGGTGAGCAGCACCACGCCTGGCTAACTTTTTAAATTTTTTGTAAAGACCAGGTTTTGCCATGTTGCTCAGGCTAATCTTGAACTCCTGGCCTCAAGCAATCCTCCTGCCTTGGCCTCCTGAAATGCTGGGAATCCAAGTGTGACCCATCATGCCCGGCCTATTTGCAGATATTTAAAAACCACCACGCAGGCCCACAGGAGCACTGAGAAATCCCAAAAACATTCAAGAAGTGTGTGACTCTCACAACTGTCAGTTAATAAAACCAGAAGGATGAAGGTTTATCTTAGTTATGCACCTCATTAGACTAGATTATAGGATTGTTTTGATGGAGCTCTGAGAAACATTCCAAGAAGCACACAGTCCTAAATATAGCAGGCAGATGATTACAGTCCATTGAATACAGTGCACTAACCACAATAGCCAAGATGTATTGATAGTTTACTGTGGGCCCATCATTGCCAGAAAGGTTCTACTTGCATTAACTCAACACTCACAACGACACTATGAGATAGGTACTGACATTATCCCCATTTTACTTACAAGGACAGCTCATAATTGGTAGAGCTGGGATTTGAAAAAAAAAAAAGGCATGAGCAGAGTGCTGGCAGAGTCCAGGTGGGAGGAGCCTCTTCCTGCCTGGGTGGGAGTGAGAGTCCTGGAAGCCATTCTGAAAGAGGAGATATTTGAGCTGGACTATAAAGAATGAGTAGAAGTTTGCTGAGCAGACATGGTAGAAGAGAACACAGCTGGGGCAGGGAATTGTGACTACTGAGGATAGGTTGTATAGAGCTGCTGGAATTTTCCTACAGGCCCCTCATATGTTCAGGTAGATGCAGACAGGCTTTCTATAGTGTTTGCATCTGAGTCTTACACAGGTCATGCCCACAGTCTGATCTTGGTCCCTCCCCAAATAGAATTTCCTGCACCAATAGGCCTTTGAGGAGACAGTGGTGGGTATCGGAGAAAGAGGAAAATGTCTTCATGTTGCCTGTCTCTAGTTAGACTGGGCAGACTGGGAATGAAGTCAGTCTCTTGATTTCATTTCCCACATGGTCTGGTTTGCTTTCTTTGATGCCTGCTGCAAACAGTGACCACCACTAGCCAATTGTCCCACTGGTACATCTGGCTGGTCATGCTCAAGCTGGGTAAGTTCCATTCACTTTACTGGGGGTAATTGAGAAGCCTTAAAGCACACATGTTAATGACAGAAACCACATATCTATAGGAAAAGTCACATCATGGTGATAGCAAACTCCTACTTAGCATGACTAGGTAAGTAAAGTTGTGGTTAATTGACTATTTCATTTAACTAAGGGTTACACAGAGATCATCCACACCTTGCTGATTTTCAAATAATTAGAATCCAGTTAAGCACCACTTTGGTCTGAAATAACTCTGTGCATAATTTAATATTTCTTTTTTTTTTATTGAGAGAGTGATGAATTTTCTTTTTTTTAAATTATACTTTAAGTTTTAGGGTATACGTGCACAACATGCAGGTTTGTTACATATGTATACATGTGCCATGTTGGTGTGCTGCACTCATCAACTCATCATTTAATATTAGGTGTATCTCCTAATGCTATCCCTCCCCCTTCCCCCCACCCCAAGACAGGCCCTGGTGTGTGATGTTCCCCTTCCTGTGTCCATGTGTTCTCATTGTTCAATTCCTGCCTATGAGTGAGAACATGTGGTGTTTGGTTTTTTCTCCTTGCGATAGTTTGCTGAGAATGATGGTTTCCAGCTTCATCCATGCCCCTACAAAGGACATGAACTCATCATTTTTTATGGCTGCATAGTATTCCATGGTGCATATGTGCCACATTTTCTTAATCCAGTCTATCATTGTTGGACATTTGGCTTGGTTCCAAGTCTTTGTTATTGTGAATAGTGCCACAATAAACATATGTGTGCATGTGTCTTTATAGCAGCATGTTTTATAATCCTTTGGGTATATACCCAGTAATGGGATGGCTGGGTCAAATGGCATTTCTAGTTCTAGATCCCTGAGGAATCGCCACACTGACTTCCACAATGGTTGAACTAGTTTACATTCCCACCAACAGTGTAAAAGTGTTCCTATTTCTCCACATTCTCTCCAGCACCTGTTGTTTCCTGACTTTCTAATGATCGCCATTCTAACTGGTGTGAGATGGTATCTCATTGTGGTTTTGATTTGCATTTCTCTGATGGCCAGTGATGATGAGCATTTTTTCATGTGTCTTTTGGCTGCATAAAAGTCTTCTTTTAAGAAGTGTCTGTTCATATCCTTCGCCCACTTTTTGATGGGGTTGTTTGTTTTTTTCTTGTAAATTTGTTTGAGTTCTTTGTAGATTCTGGATATTAGCCCTTTGTCAGATGAGTAGATTGCAAAAATTTTCTCCCATTCTGTAGGTTGCCTGTTCACTCTGATGGTAGTTTCTTTTGCTGTGCAGAAGCTCTTCAGTTTAATTAGATCCCATTTGTCAATTTTGGCTTTTGTTGCCATTGCTTTTGGTGTTTCAGACATGAAGTCCTTGCCCATGCCTATGTCCTGAATGGTATTGCCTAGGTTTTCTTCTAGGGTTTTTATGGTTTTAGGTCTAATATGTAAGTCTTTAATCCATCTTGAATTAATTTTTGTATAAGGTGTAAGGAAGGGATCCAGTTTCAGCTTTCTACATATGGCTAGCCAGTTTTCCCAGCACCATTTATTAAATAGAGAATCCTTTCCTCATTTCTTGTTTTTGTCAGGTTTGTCAAAGATCAGATAGTTGTAGATATGCGGCATTATTTCTGGGGGCTCTGTTCTGTTGCATTGGTCTATATCTCTGTTTTGGTAGCAGTACCATGCTGTTTTGGTTACTGTAGCCTTGTAGTATAGTTTAAAGTCAGGTAGCGTGATACCTCCAGCTTTGTTCTTTTGGCTTAGGATTGACTTGACAATGCGGGCTCTTTTTTGGTTCCATAAGAACTTTAAAGTAGTTTTTTTCCAATTTTGTGAGGAAAGTCATTGGTAGCTTGATGGGGATGGCATTGAATCTGCAAATTACCTTGGGCAGTATGGCCATTTTCACGATATTGATTCTTCCTACCCATGAGCATGGAATGTTCTTCCATTTGTTTGTATCCTCTTTTATTTCATTGAGCAGTGGTTTGTAGTTCTCCTTGAAGAGGTCCTTCACATCCCTTGTAAGTTGGATTCCTAGGTATTTTATTCTCTTTGAAGCAATTGTGAATGGGAGTTCCCTCATGATTTGGCTCTCTGTTTGTCTGTTATTGGTGTATAAGAATGCTTGTGATTTTTGCACATTGATTTAATATTTCTATCAAGACTCACTATCAAGAAGGCACTGCAGATTTTGTGGGTTCTTAAAGTCCGTGTTGTAAAGATAAATTAGGTATATGAGGTTGAGACGGAAAAACAGGGTAAAGAATGTTTTCCTGTGGAAACCACCAAGCTTGCTCTGGGGGTTGAGTGTGGATGTCAACTTAGGAAGTCATGGGTCTTCCAGGTTATTCCTGGAATGAGAAGACCTTCAAAGAGCAACACAGGGCCATTCCAGAGGACAGATGCCACCACAGACACTGTCTTGGGTCTTCTCTGACCCAGAGCTAGAAAGGCATCTATGAAAAAAATTCCCTCCTAATCAAAACCAGCTGCTGAGTAGGGTCTATGTGCAGTTTCCAGGGGCATTGCTTCCTATAGGAGCACTGAAGTATCACTTGAATGCTAAACCTTACTAGAAATGTAACAAGATGAGAAAAGTTGTATTTATCAAAAGTACATGTGTAGATGGAATATTTCAATTAAATATTCTTTGCAGTGGGTTGGGGTTTCACTATACTTGCATGTCTTTTCATCTTCAAAGGAAATCAGGTCTAGTTTGCTGCAGAGCTTTTGTTTATTTGAGTGGGATATGCAAATTTGAGGCAGAGCAGAATTGTTAGAAGAGCAAAGGAAAGGCCTATCACTTTTATCGGCTATCCTCTTTCTCTTTCCCTTACTCCTCCACAAAAATGTTGAACACATATTTAAAGAAAATCAATATGGAGGCATGTTCCGTTATTAGGCTTCCTACTAAGACCATCATGTCAGAGTCTGGCTTTGTTCTTAATGCATTGATGGTTTAAAGCTCACTGGCCAACTTATCTTGTGACCCTAATCACCGTGCTTTCTGCTATTTCACTGTTAATTATACTTCCATGAGAAAGTGGGAAAGATAAAAAAGAAATAAGGAAGGAAATATAAAACAGTCAAGTATTCTACTTTTTGACAATTCTAACTTTTAAAAGAGGGGTAAAAATCAATGGAGAAGGTTGAAATGAATGTTTAAAATGAGGTTTAACACATGGGGGCCAGTTGGGGGTGGGGGTGAGAGGAGGGAGAACATTAGGACAAATAGCTAATATATGCAGGGCTTAAAACCTAGATGACGGGTTGATAGGTGCAGCAAACCACCATGGCACACGTATACCTATGCAACAAATAGTTCTACACTTGTGTCTCAGAACTTAAAGTAAAATAAAAATTAAAATGAGGTTTAAAAGTTGCCTATATCTGACTTTTAAAATCATGTACACTAAAAGGGATTTTCAAGAGGCTTTGCAGATGAGGAGGTCATGATGCTATTATAACATATAATAAAGCTAATCAATGAGGTACAGGAAAGGGTCCCTAAGACTGAGAAAGTATGAAGGATGTATCTGGTCATCATGTCTTTTCCTTTCTCTTTCCTTTTTTTTTTTTTTTTTTTGAGACAGGGTCTCATTCTGTCACTGAGGCTGGAGTGCAGTGGTGCAATCCTGGCTCACTGCAGCCTTGACCTCCTGGGCTCAGGTGATCCTCTTACCTCAGTCTCCCTCATAGCTGTGACTACAGGTATGCACCACCACACCCGGCTGATTTCTGTATTTTTTTTAGAGACGGGGTTTCGCCATGTTGCCCAGGCTGGTTTCCAACACCTGGGCTCAAGTGATCCACCATCTCGGCCTCCCAGAGTGCTGGGATTCCAGGTGTGAGCCACTGTGCATGGCCCTGGTCATCATTTCTTTGTGTTCTCTTCTTCCTTTTACCTAATGAGAGATAGGGGAAGAGGCCCCCAGGATTACTCAGGAAATAGCACAACCAGCCTGGGTTTTGTACTTTTATTTGACAAAGATTTATACAGTGATTATTATGTGTCAGATACTGTTCCAGCAGATTCTGAATATTAACCCATTTTATGACCATCACAACCCCATTAGGCAGGTACTGTTGTTATTTCCATTTTATAGATGAGGCAACCAAGGCACACCACTAGTGCATGACAGCACTAGGGCGCATGCAAACAATCTGGCTCAGAATCCATGCTGTTAGCTACTAAGCCTGCCTGACCTCAGAGCTTTGTTCTTTAAATTTTTCCAGAAATCTTTACTGAAATCCCCTGTGATCTGCCTAAACTAATGAACGTACAGAGATCTGGTGCCAGTGGGAGCACAGAGACTTTGCTCTCTGGGAAGTGGTCCCTGGAAGGGCCTTCAGGATGGAACAATAGAGCAACAGAATGACTCCCAGAGGAAATTTCCCAAGTTTCACACAACTTGGGAGCAGAGAGAGGAAGGCGGGGAGGGTGTGTCTGTGGCTGGAAGATGCAGTCCATATGGGATTACATGAAGACAATCTGTATATATGTGTTTGGAAGTCTGTGTACATGTGGTTCTGGTTGGGTGTCCCTGTGTGTGAAAGTGTTCATGCATTTATGTTTTAATACCCACCATATGCATGTGCGTGCATGTGTGTGTGTGCATGTATGTGTTTGTATATACATCCATGGGCTTGTTAATATACATGAAAGGTGCAAGAATAGCCTCCTTGTAAAGTGACTTGGTTTCTGTCTTCTTAGTGAATTCAAATTCATATCCAGGAATTCTAAAATCAACAATTTTTATTTTTCCTGAAAGGGCCATTATTTGCTGAGAAGTCCATAGGATGAGCAATACATTTGGCATTCTTCTCTTATCTTTAGTGAAGCTGAGGCCCAGTTGAAGATGAACACAGAGTCCCCTGGTATGCAGGCTCTCTAAGCCAGAGCCCATTCCTGTGGGCAGCCAGGACCTGTCCCTGGGGCTCATCGACATTAGCCATCCAGCTGTCAAATAGAGATATGGAAGGACCCTCCAGGTTCCATTTTTCCAAACCTTTAAATCTTAAGATCCCATCCAAGGCCAGCCCTGCTGACCCCAGCAACACTGTTTATTTAAGGGCTTTTCAGGGAGCCACTGTCTACACTGACAGGGACAAGGAGGCAGAGCATATTGCTATCTGTTGCTGCTGCTGCTGCAGTTTTAGCACAAACTGTGAGCACGTCTTTGGGCATTTGTCTGTCTGCAGAGAGGTCAGTCCAGACTTCTCTCACGGGAAGGCGATGGCTGGAGTGCTATTCCTAAGGAAGCAAAGAACAAGGGGTGGAGAGAGTCGTCCCCGGAACTGCATGGCTTGGGGCTTGGTCCAGACTGCGTGGCGAGGAGGGTAAGCAGGCCCAGCAGAGGGCGCCACCGCGCTGGCTCGCTTCTCCCGCGCAGTGCAGGCAACGGGGCTGTGTTCAGAAGGCCAAGGAAGGATCGATTAGGATACTGTACACCCACCCTACCCGCCTCTGCCTCCCTCCTTCTCCTATCTCTTCTCTCCTCCCTGCCCCCTCCCTCCCTTCCCACACCTCTCTCAGTCTTTCTTTCTTTCCATCTCTAGCCGCTCACCCCGCTCCCCAACTTGAGCAGTCACCCCAGGGAAGCTCAAGTCTAGTAACTGAGTGTTAATTATGTCTGAGTGGATTCTGGAGAAAAAGAAAACCATATACTGTATCAGCAGAGAAATGGTTTCACTATGAGGAAACTAATGATGCTTTTATCAGGAACAATATAAAGATTGCTTTTTTACTAGTGTGTGTCCCATAGGGTTCAGGGCTATGAGATATTTCTGTATCTGGCTTTAGGTTCCTCTGAGCTTTTACATAATCAAATCAATAGAGCCATGATTCACCCTCTGGCAACAACTGCTCCCTGCAAGTTTGCTGTTGCATCTTTAGGGCGAAAGAGAAATAAATAAATATATGGAAAGGAACTTATTATGAATCTGTAAACATTGATTTGTTTCGTCTTCAGTCTTCCTTTTTAATTGCTTTGCATACACATGTACACAGACACTGTGGGCACCTAGGTTCACAGCCGGCCAGAGAATGAGGTGGCTGACGATTGCACAGGTATTTGCCATTGTCTGATGGGAAGAGATAGGTTCTGTTGAGCAGAATCAGAGGTGGAGATGTGCTGCTTGCCTGTCCTCCCATGTCTTTTTCAGATATTTTATTCATCTTCTCTCCCATCCCTGTGAATTCCCTACATTCCAGGCATGATTTTGGTTCTTCCCTTTCTCTTTGAGTTATATTGCTTTTATCAGAAATTTCCCTCCCCTCTGCCTGGCAGAAATGATCACCCTTGGACCTACATCTGTCCCCAGCAGCATCAGTGAGGCCGCAGACTTCTCACCCTCCCCAGCCCCCATTCTAAGAACAGCTGGTTAGGACCTCAGTGAGAATACAATATGGGAGTGGGCAGGAGCAGAGAGAGCAGATCTCACCATTTACTCTGGAGACATGTCTTTCCTTCTCATTTCTCCTATCCCCAAACCTCCGAGTTCACAGAAAGAGAACACCAGGAATAACTCTTGAAGTCTTTCAGGACACAGGCAGTTTGCCACTCCTTTCTTTAAGTAAATAAGCAAAGGCATCTTTCAGGCTAAAACATGGGGGAGAATTCAGTGTTGTGCTACTGAGTTATCTACTTTCACAGGCAAATTTAGATGACCAGGGCCTCAAAATACAGGTGTTTCAGTGTCACTTGCTGCTTTGCATTGACAAAGTCAACCGATAAAATAGGTATGTTCAGCTGGGCTTGGAGAAATAAAAACAGGGACTCACTGGCAGTCCAGCTGGTCACAGAGACAGGGAAAGGTTGTTTTGTATTTTCTACTCCAGTCCCCAACTTAGAGGTCTTGTTCATAGATATGCTTCATTTTCCCCGTCCTTCAGAAGCAGAAAAACATTAGAAGTAATAACAGAGACGAGGCAGGAAAGAAAAGCCACTTATGTAATCAGGTGTGCTGGGCCCTGGGGATGACAGTATCACAAAAATAAAATGGCTCCCTAATGATGACAGAGTCTTATTACCAAAGCTGTGTTCCTGTGACAGTGCTACCAGGCTCCTCTGAGAGGACAGCAATGACAGAATTCTTTAAGGACCTACCTTCTTTGGGTAAATATTTGTCCCTAAAGAACATCATCTTTGAGGACCCTCAATCCTATATTCTGGGAGTTCCAGGCATTTGGACAGATGGGATCTAGCTTGGGTTTCAGGAAAGAAAGGGACTTTCACACAGCGCTGGGGACTGTGATACCAGCAACACAGTGTATCGGCATACAAACAATTGCAATGGTGGCCATTTATTGAACATCTACCTTGTACAAAAGACTATGCCGGGAGCTTTGTGCAGATTATTGCATTAAGTTAACTTTCACCCTCAAGACAGTATAGCAAAGAAAGGCTTATTATTCCCATAATTGGGACTTGAGACTCAAAAAGATGACATAATTTGCTCAAGGACACAGAATTGGTACAAGGTTGAGCAGGGGTTCCAACTAAGTCTCCTTAAGCCTCAAATCTCTGCTCTTCCTGCCATGCCAGCATCATAGAGAGTGTTGAAAACATGCCAAGTTAACCTTGAATGGATCCTGGGCAACTTTATTTAAAAATTATATAATTATGTATTTTAAAAACATATTCAAAATCTTATTGTTACCACATTAAACCATGGATATTATTCTTAGAAAAAGGCTATTCTTTGGCTTAAAAAAAAGGGAATCACTATAAATCAATTAAGTAAATATATTAAGATGATAGGGAGGATAGATACAGTAAAAATTGTGAAGGAGATGAACAGATGACTGGAGGTTGGGGGATGCCACAGCTGGCTGTGTTGCCTTGAAGGGCACTGAGAATGTTGTTAGTAGCTGCCTAGAATGTTGTATAGAGAAGGAGTCTGAGGCCCCATGCGTTGTCTGTTAGTGACGTCTGCCATGGCACACGGGGAAGCACTGGGAGTTGCTGGGGGTAACAGCAACTTGTGAGGTCTCCTTGCTCTCTTGAATCAAGCCCAACATGCTCCTTTTTCAGAGGAGGAGGAAGCCTAGAGAAATTAACTGAACTTTTCAAATGTCTCAAGGCAATGATTCTACAACCAGTTGCCTCTTTCTAAGAGGCCCAAACATTTACCCATGGTTCCCAGTCAATATATTTTGTCTTTTGGGGAGTGGGGATCATGGTTTTGAATAATTTCATCCAGTTTAGATTCTTTCCAGTAGAAAGGCAGACCTGGATTAGAATCCTGCCTTATTCCACATGTGTTACAGGAAGTAACCGTATCCCTTTTAACCTCTGAAGTTTCTTCCTCTGTGTAGTGGAGTACGTCACCATCACAGTGCTGTTGTGAGGGTTGAATGAAATAAACTACCTAGAGCACCAATTATGAAATGCAAAGTAGAAGTTCAAGAAATGGTACCTAATGTTCTCTCTTTCCCTTGTCTACAAAATGGATACTTGTTAAAAGCCTACCAGCTGCCTCAACCTTTAACCAGTAGGGTTTTCACTACCATGAAAGCAAGAGGCAATTCCATGTTCCACGCATGCTTGGGAGGCTCTGCTGACTCTCCCAGGCCTTCATGGCCATCATCATTGGGCATGCAGCCCACCACCCTCCCAGCACAGACACACAGATCCCGACCACACACTCTCAACCAGAAATATCCAAAGATACACTAAGAAAAATCCAATAATAGTTCCTTGAGGTTTTTAAACTCCTTGGGGGTAGATAGATACAAGGCAGTAAACCAGCATAGGGAAAGAAAAATAGCAAAAAAAAAAACAAAACAAAACAAAAAAAACACCTAATAAAAAAATCCCATAGGAAGGAAATGGAACCCCCCCACCCACCCCAAAATGGATCTAAATTGTGTGGTTGCTGGAGCTGCTTTTCTGAAAAGAGGGCCAGAAACTGAGAGCATGGAGCGCTTAGACTGGAATTGTTTTCTAGACAGAATTTTTTTTTAGGGTATATTTTTCACATATATTACCCTTTCTCAAAATGCCCTGGCCAAAAGTAGTAAAAATGCTGTACTATTAAACTTAAATTAGGGGCCTGTGTCAGCTGAGGGACCCAGCTGGGTTTCTTCTGGCAACCGGAGAAAGGAGGCAGGAAAGTGCCACTGCGCCCTGTTACCCTCAGGTGCCCATTTGGTGCTGACTGGGGGATGTTTGATTGAACTTGGCCCCCAGCTAAGAACAGTGGGGGTGGGAGTGGGGGAACAGTAAGAGAAAGTTTAAAAAATAATGAAGGGACATAGGTATGTTGAGAAGAAAAAAAATCACATCTGCATATTTTCTGAACCAGCAAGAGAGGTTATGATTACAGCTTCATTTTGTGTTCCTTGTTAAAAAGAGGCAGGGCCTCTTAGGACTTGGCAGTGGGTGCCTAGAGGTAGGGTAAGAAGAGGGTGGAGAATGGCCCAAGTTTTATTCAAAACAGTAGGTTTTAGCTAAAGCCAAGTTGGGCAAAAGAGACATGTTCACAAGTCATCACCAGTTGTGGCCAAAGAAAGGTCACTTTCCATCTTGTGATTTTCCACGGTCCTTGGGGACCAAATTGAAAGCTTTAGGGCTTTGACTTTGTCCTCAGGAAAGTAAACTCAGTTTGAAGTACAAGTCCCTGGTGGCACACTGGGTCACATTGCCACAATGAAAGTCCAGCACACCCTGACTTGCTGGAGGATACCTGAGGAAAGGTCTGTGGTCGGAGCTCAGTGGGTTTATTGATCTTACTGGAAAATGGGCATTTCAGGTTCTCTCCAAGGAACCAGCCCAGAAGTGTCAGCAAAGAGTCCCTTTGGACACATTGACCCAAGCTGAAAAATGTATGAAAACACTTCATGTCTACTGATTCTGGTACTCCTAGCTGCATTGTCTGATGGTCCATCCAAGAAGAAAGGGAGGGACTGGGAACAGTGACCGCCTCTCTCTGCAGTCCTGTGTCTGCACAGGCCTATGGGCAGGCATGGAAGCTGTCAAGGACCAACCAAGCCTTGGCACAAAGATTGTTGCAATTGGGAAGAACCTTCAGCTCACAGATGTTTTGCAGCAATGGATGGAACAAAAACAATGTCTGTTAGTGCCACCAGGCCTTGCAGTTGGAATCTGAGTGTGGGCTGCTAGAACATGACCAAAGGAAACAAATGTTTGACCAGACATCTGAGAACATGTGTTTTGTTTTGCTTGTGTAGATGCAGACTGCTGGCCTGAGGTGTCTGCTTTTGGCTGAGATGCAACGTGGAGGCCCGTTGCAGACATGCACCATGCCAAATACAGGCAAAGCCAGCCTAGGGGATTGCACTGGTCTCTGTTTAAATCCCTCAGTAAGATGGGTTTCCCCCTGTTCTATTCCAAATCTAAACTTACAGTGGTTGAAGAGACAGGACAAAAAAACAGGTGTGGTTTGAACCCTCTGGACTTTGAACTCTTTTTTTCTCTCCTTTTCCTGACTTGGATACCAAAGAGCCTCAACTCACCACTGCTTGGACCACCCCACAATAGCCCCACTCCTTTTCTGACCAGGACAAGAAAGGGGCTCCTGAGGGAAAGGGTTTCTAATAGACCCATCCTGGGATACCTTGGAGGCACTAAAAAAAGAAAAAGAAAGAAAGAAAACCAGTTCTGTTCTGGTGATGTTTATGTGGGCTTTTTAAGAATGTCCAGGCTCCCGTCCAGTGGTGGCTGCTGTTTCTCGGTGGCAGAGATGATGCCTGGTTTATTCTTGGTAAAGTGCTTAGGACGCTGAGCCTGAGGGGCTCTGGAATGGAAAAACAACAAAACAAAACAAACCGGAGGCCCACTCTGCCTGGCTCCTAGAGACATGCAAAGCTGGGCAAAGGAAGGAGATTGAGGTGGGACTGAGACATTGTTGCACTGTGAATGCCCCGGTTCCCCACCTCCTGCCCCCCAAATCATGATTGTTTTATGTGGTTATTTTTCCCTTTGGTGAGGAAAATGGGATGTGGTGTCAATTACTGGGAAAAATATACAAAGTCCTAATGGCTAATCTATTCTTCTAAGTATGTGGAAGGCTACTACACCTAAGAGACTTGATCTAATTGTATAATAAAACTCAAATCATTTCCAGCCAGATCGGACATGCCAGGGCTGCTGCTGCCGCTGCCGCCGCCGCCGCCGCCGCCGCCGCCGCCGCTGCCCTGGGCAAGAGAGAGGTGAGCTGACCCCGGAAATTGCTTGTGGGTAAAATCAGCAGAGGATCTGAAGGCAGTCGGGAATATGGCTGTGGGGAGCAATGAGGGACCATAAAGATGTTGTACCGTAAATAGTATCTTCTTGTTTTATGTGTCTCCGTGGTGGCAGTTGTTTTCTCCGCTAGAATGTCTACGTCAAGAGCCTAACCTTGGAGAGAAATCCACAATACTGCTCCATGATGTTCTCTCCCTTCTTCCTCCTTCCCTGGACTCGGCGTTTATAGGCTGTCATTTAAAAAACTCACAGCGCCAAGCATTTTCACATAATTTGTCTCGTTTAATTTCATCTTCCCAACAACCCTCCCAGGAAAATCCAATTATCAATCATCTTACAGATGAAAAATCCAAGGGAGGCTAAGTTGTCCAAAGTTGCATGGCTAAAAAATGATGGTGCTAGGACTCAAACTCAGGCTTTCTAACTCATGTTGGCCTTTTCTGCTCTTCCACAGCTGTCCCAGTTTGGGGCCAGCAGGCCCTCTTTGCAAAGCCCTGTTAAGTGATTTTGGTGTCAGGGCATGGTGGAGACCTGAGGCTTGGGAGGAAGGTATATGCAGTGTGGAGCTGGTGGAAACACATTTCCTAAAATTAGCTTTCTCCTTTCAACTCTTTCTGATCTGATCTAAAAACATGAAAAGGCTCACAACACCCCCTTGCATGTAAATCCAATGACAGCTTCTAAGGCCACCACAAAAGGCAAAGCCTCTGTTTAGTTAAGCATTGGGATTTAAAAAAAAAAAAAAAGAAAAATACATCTGGGAGTAGAAGTCATTGGGTTATAAATGAGCTCTCGCCCCACCAAAGAAAAAAATAATAATTATAATAAAAATAATGGCACCATATTCTCTGATAAACCAGTGCCAGAAAAGCTCTTGGGGATCAAGTTTTGTCAGTCCCCAGCTTTTACCAATTTAAATTCTTGGCAGAGTATTAAAAAAAAAAAAGTATAAGGTATTTGAAACTCCAGTCCCTCAGGTACTAAATCTAGCATTTCCTGGCAATAGATGAATGTTGCTGGAGTGAAAACCTAGCACCACAGGACCATATCTCCATGGCTGTTCACATTTATACTTAACAGACAAATATGTCATTCTTTCCGGATCCCTTTATGGGGCCAATTTTTTTTTTTCTAACATGTTACCCACCCACTTCTGATAAAAACGAAGGCCAATGAAGCCCAGGACACAGACTTTGAGTTAGCAGGATGCTCTTTGGTATCAAAAACCATGTTTTCCCCCAGCTGCTTAATTCCCTAAGCCACAGGTATAATAAGTAGGAACAGGATTCTAGACACACAAACCTCGGTGGAGATTGTAAGCGGGTGCAGGATCGATGTAGCCTGATGACATTCATTCCTTGGTCCCTTCACATGTTCTTGTTCTTTATAAGGTGGATGTAATCCACAGAGAGAGTTGGAACTAAGATGATTTTGCCAGAACTTGGGTTGGCAGAGGCTGTGTGACTCTGGGCAGTTAGCAAAAGGACCACTTTTCAGTGTTAAGGTCTACACTCATTCATAAACTATGGATCATTTTCTCTATTCGGGGGTCCTGCAGTTCTACTTCATCATAAAGCTTTCTCTAATTGCCTTTCAGAATATCTTTTCTATTCCACTCCCTTTTTTTTTTTTTTTTTTTTTTTTTTTGAGACAGAGTCTCACTCTGTCGCCCAGGCTGGAGTGCAGTCCTGCGATCTCAGCTCACTGCAAGCTCCGCCTCCCAGGTTCACGCCATTCTCCTGCCTCAGCCTCCCAAGTAGCTGGGACTACAGGCGCCCACCACTACGCCTGGGTAATTTTTATACTTTTAGTAGAGACGGGGTTTCATTGTGTTAGCCAGGATGGTCTCAATCTCTTGACCTCGTGATCCGCCTGCTTCAGCCTCCCAAAGAAGTGCTTGGATTACAGACATGAGCCACTACGCCTGGCCTATTCTCTTTCTAATTAAGTTTCTTCTCTTTTATCTCCTGTAACCCCTGCTAATGGCATTAAGGGTAGCCTGGAAATATCTCAGATTATTCAACTCCCTGAGTCTACAGACCCCATTTCAACCTTCATCATATAAGAAGGGAAGAGGACACACATTAATTGAACACCTACTATCTTTTGGGCTCTGTGCTTAGTCCTTACCCACCTTTAAACTTGGATAATGAAACTTACAAGCCTCATGGAGAAAGGAATGGAATTAACATCTTAAGTACTTTGAGACCCTGAAAAACACTGCATAAAATATTGCAATGTGACATGTCCATTTCTTTGTCCAATCTAGAGTTTCATATTTTTGTAAGCGGAAAATGCATCCTTTAACTTTCAGAATAATGAGTTTTCAGTTGAAGTGTTAAGATATCTCAACCCTCTGTACTTCATAAAATATTTATACCATAACCTGAGGGACACAGAGATGTCTCAGCAGGAATGGAAAATAACTGGGGTGAGGATTTTCAATAAGAAGTTGCCACGGGAACTTTCCACATATTCTGTGAGTACCACATAAGCTTTAGCCCACACAGCAGCTTTTCCTTGGCTCAGGCTGATGAGATGCTACTGAGCTGTCTAAGGCAGCCTGAGAACCACAGCATCTTCTCATAACAGCAACAAGGTCGACTTTTCTTTTCGTTCTCCTGCTCCCAAAATAAGGCAGCTGCCCAAGGCAGCCTCTTGCTCTCTGCCCTTTCTTTCTATTCCCTTTATAGAGTTGCTCATCTATTCTCTCAATTTCAGCCATGCCCCATGCTGACCCCTCCTTAGGGTCTCAGTCCTATGTGCTTAGCTGCCTGTGGGACATTTAAACATGCTGGCCTCACTTCAAACTCAACATGCCCCAAAACAAACCCTTTTCCTCCCACAGTTTCATATTTGAGCCAATGTCCCCAATTTTCTGAATACGCACATCTGAAATACCAAAACCATTCTCACTCTCCTGTCTTTCCTAATACTAACAATAGTTGCCATGTATTAATAATCATAGCTAACTTTAATTAGATTCTTCCATACGCCATTGTCATTTTATAGATGAGGAACAAGCTCAGAGATGGGAAGGAACTGGCCCAAGGTCACCTCACTGCCTGTGGTGCTACAAGAGGTGGGTTTCAATTCTGATCTTGGTCTGCCCCTCCGCAGAGCCTACACTCACAATCTCTCCATACTTTGTGGCAATCAGGCAGATCCCCTTCAGTTCTTCCCAAGAAATATCTCTTGAAGTCATAAACGCTGGTCTATTCCCAGTTCACCTTGTCCCTCACCACCCTTCTCCTGGACTGATTTCCCCAGCGCCATGATTTCCCTGGCTTCAACCTTTTTTCATCAGAAACAACATCAAGAGCTCATCTTAAGGTGCTGTGTTTACCATATTGAGCAAGAAGCAAACTCCAGTGGTTCCCAGGAGAGCAGCCTTGCCCAAACTGTGTTCCTGGAGTATTTCACACACATCCCCTCGTTGGAGGAGAATCTGCTCTGTGCCAGGAAGTCATTGAGACGAATGGAGCTTTCATGGTAATAAAAAAGTAGACATTGAATGAAAGTTGCATAGGTGATGAATGTTTCGAAGAAAAATACAGAATGCTTTTGGGAGCCCCTGAAAGGTGAGCCAATCTCACCTAGCTGGCTGGTCAGGGAGGTTTCTTTGAAGAAGATCCAAATGCTGTTTATGGGTGTATACTGGGTTGAGGAAAGCTAAAGACATGTCTTTGTTCTAGGTCTTCTCAGAGTGTGATGATGTGCTAGAATGTAGTATGACTTTTTTGAGGGGATGACTTTGTACACAGCATCTTCCAAGTGTCCTTCATGTTGCTGCCCGCTTTTGTGAAGCATCTTAGAGGGCAAGTGTTCCATAGCATACTAGTTTAAGAAAGACTGCCCTAGAGGATAAAGTCCAAGTTTGTCACCCTGGCCTTGGTGTTCCAAACACAATGACTAACTTGACTTGAATAACATTGCCCTGCCCTGCCCATCCACCTCACCTCCTGTTAGTGCATCCCCTTCCTCATTAGTGCAGCCATTTGCCATTAACGTGGCTCTGTGCTGCTCATCAGACACGCAGGCCCCCATCCCACAGAGAATACTGCCTTTTCCCTGAACCTTGTCAGGTCATTCTCCACTCTCCAAGGTCCAACTGGAAATTCCTACTGCAACCAAGAAAACACTGTTTCCCTTTCACTTTCTTAGTTCATGTGGCTCTTCCATTTTTTGCAGTCCTCTAACCCTTAGCTATGTGATTCAATTAGATTAGGTAGATATTGGAATCTAAAGACCTTGGTTCTAGTCCCTGCTGTGAATCCACTCTGTGTAAACCCTATGCTCTTGGCCTTTCTAAGTTTCAGCTTTCTCATCAGTAAAAAAGAAATATTGTTCCCTCAGAAGCTGAATTGGTTTTTCCTTTAAGAAGTGTTTGTTTAAAAAAAAAAAAAATGAATGTGGAGAGAACACATCTTTGCAGAAACCTTCTCTCTTGGTCTTTGAGCTAGTCCATCCAGGCTCTGTGCAGAACTCTCCATGAGTTCTCCATGAATCCAGTCATCACTTTTTCGTTGTTTCCCTCAACTCTGCTTCTCTGTTCCCAATACTTTTATCAAAGGAATGAATCAAAGAAAAGCAGTAATGAGTCTAGTAAAGCAGATGATTGGAGGCTAGGAGCGGTGTGATTGGCCTGCCAGTCGGGGACTGGGTGCCGTGGGAGGACTGATGTGAATCCACATGTGAGATTCAGCTGCGTATTGATCAAGTCCATTTGCACGTGAACCTCATCATCAGCTCCTGCTTAAGCCCTCGCTTCCCCGGTAATTGACTCTCGCATATTGATTAAGACGTTGATGTGTCCCAGGATTTCTCGGTGGTGATGCAGGCGCGCCTCCCGGCAGGCCAGGCTGGCAAAGCTCTTGCTGCACGGCTGTCACCAGGCACTCCTTAATGGATAAAGCTGTCATCTGAGAGCTGGAATGTCTTGCAGGCACAAAGACAAAATTAACTGTTCAATAATGTATGGGACACGGAAAAAACTTTACCCAACAACTCAAATTGATTGCTGTAAGTGTTTTGACTGCACTTGCCTGCTTTGCATAAATTCAGCGACTTTGGCAAGCCTGATGTTCATGTACATCCATTTCTCGGCCTCTTTCAGAATAAAAGTTGAGAGACTTCAGCGGCTGCCAGGAATGGGCTGTCTGGAGGGAAGGGGGAAAAGGGGTTGGGGAGTAGATGGCACCACTGACACCTCTCATTTGAGAGCCTTCAGTGATCTCTGAGCTTTAAAACGATGTGTTACTGGCAGTTTATTGGAATCTTGCTGGAATGGATCATCTTGGGCGAGTTGGGTGAATCACTGGGTATGGAATTCCTGGAGCTCTGTGTCCTCACTTTGCCCCTGGCTTGCCTCCTCCCCTTCCCTGTTAGGCTGGGACCTCTTGCAGAGAGAGGCTGTCAGTCAGACCTATGGGAGGAGGTCTGCTCTTGGTCACACATTTAACACCAGTTTGATAAACAATTTCCATGCATTTAAGTTGGACCCTGCTTATTATTTGGGACTTACTTGGTTAAACACATGCTGTCTAACGATCCCACAGGTACTAGAAACCACTGTATGTGTCTCCTCCACTTCTCCCTCTTTAACCTGGAAAAGAGGAAAAATACCAAGGTAGCAAAGCTATACTCCACATGTTTTCTGCCAAGCTCAGCCCTTTAAAAACATAACAGGATCCTTTGAACATAGCTCTGTTTTATCACAGGCTCTTTATTGAAGTTTTAATCAACACAAGCAGCTGACAAAATAGGAGACTGTAGATTCGGCTGTACATTATGTATCTTCCTTGTGAGTCTGAAAAAAAATCATAACATTAAAAGAAGAGAAAATAAACAGCCTCATTTAAAAAACAAACGAATCCCCCCAAACCAAGGAAATCCTTTCGCACCCGAAGGAAGGCCTGCCGCGTGGCGTGCCGACTGCAGCCCTAGAGTTTGGAGCCTCATGGAGATCATTACCGTAAAACAAATAACCATCTCGTTTTTGTCACCCACTATGAGTGAACTCAAAACCTCAGGCCCATGTCCAGAGATTCCTTCTCCACAGGCTCAGCCAGCTACGAAGGGAAGAGGGTACCAGCCCCTATGTCCAAATCCTTATCTTTTTCTTGGTCCAGACGCTGTGCCGTGGATCTGGATGGTGACTCATCATTCTGGCTGGCAGAGTCCCCTCCTCACCACTGTCTCCATCTCCTTTACTTGCTTCCTTTCTTCCCAAAGGAAGGGTCTCCACTTAGTGTGTGACGGAGCACTGGATGAGAGGGAGGAATGCTTTCCTCTTTCTATCCCAATCTCGGGTCCCTTTTTGAAGCCCTACTGCTGTCTTGCACTCCAAGAAAGGTGTCTCCCGGGCCTGCACAGTGATGTTATTTCCACAACTGGTGCATGGAAACTATTCAAGAGATGGATCCTGGGGGCTGCAGCCCAACTGGTGGGACTCCTGCTTTTCTGGCCAAAGTGACGTCTCTTTTCACTGAGAAAGGAAGCTAAGGCAAGGTCAAAGAGGCCTCAGGGGCAGGGGGTGCCATGGAGTGTTGTGATGGAGAGCCAGGCTCTTGGGTTGTTTAGATCTGGATTTGAATCTCAGCTCTGCCTCTCACAAGGTATGGGCCTAGCACCTGGTAAGGTTCTTAAAATAGGCATTGACAGAAGGAATGCATCGAGAGGAGAAGGATGGGCAGGATGTGGTCCAGATGGGGCAGCCAAGCAAGGACGACATACAAAGTGTGAGAAAGATGAGCTGGATATGGTTCCTCAGAAAGGTTTCTTGGAATAACAGATGAATACCTGTTGGCCCAGAAGCATTGAAAAGTTCAAGCTAGGACTAAGCACACCGGGGATGAGAGGATTGGCCTGAGCATCCTCGGGGAGTCTGGAGGGTTGTGTGCTGCCACGGGCACTGTTGGAGAGCCTCAAAGGCCAGGTGGGGCCTGGAAATGAGCATGTGATTCTTGAATAGGACAGTGGCAGGATCTGTCCTTTGGGAATGATTACGTGGCCATAGTGGAATGATGGTGAGTGGGCCAGCAGGAGCCTAGACACATGCTTTGTCCAGGATGGCCACCTTGTGTTGGGTATCAAGGGCTAAGACTCAGCATCAGATAAGGAAATGACATGGTCTTGGCAGGTCTTGGGGGAGATGGCTGCCCAGCCATCCTGATCCTATGAATACTGTGGTGGCATTCATATCAGAGTCTCCATCTGAGCATAAAGATTTTCCAGGAAGCTTCCCTGGAAGTTCTGTTTCTGTGCATCTTATCAATTTGCAACCACATCCAGGGAACTGGGCCAGTAGGCCAAGACTTCTTCCTGTCATCCTTCCCCTCCCTTGCTTTCCTCAGGTACTTGTTCCCTGCGTGCTCTGGCAGATGGCGGGGATACAATGATGAGACACACCAGGTTCCTCATCCCAGATGTTCTCAGCCCAAAGGAGAAAGACAAACCGATATGCAGGCATGGCCAAAGTGCAGAGGAGGCCAAGAGAACAGGATGACTACCTCAAATGAAAAGCATAGTTCATAGAGACTCATAACTCCCTATTGATCAAGGGTACAGAGGAACTTGGCCTCTCCAAAAAAGCAAGAGAGGTTCCAAACCTTACTCATTGCAGTGGGACGAAAGATTGGGAGAAAATAGAAGAAATACACAGAAGGGTATGATTAGGTCTTATCTGAGTCCATTTGTGCTGCTACAACAAAATACCTCAGACTATGTCATTTATAAACAGTAGCAATGTGTCTGTTATAGCTCTAGAGGCAGGGAAGTCCAAGACCAACGTGCCAGGTTTGGTGTCTGGCAAGCCCTTGCCTCTGCTTCAAAGATGGCCCTTGTGCTGAGTCCTCACATGGCGGAAGGGAGAGCAGAGGTGGATGGGGTGAACTTGGTTCCTCAAGCCCCTTTTATAAGGGCACTAGTTCCATTCATGAGGGCTAATCACCTCCAAAAGGCCCTACCACATAATGCTGTTGCATTGAGAATTAATTTTCAACATGCATTGTGGAGCAACACAAACATTCAAACTACAGCAGATCCATCTGGGCATGTGATTTGGTAGAAAACCGAGGCAAGCCCAGCCACAGCAGTTCATTTGAGCACTCGGGCCTGCGAGAGGCCACTTCGGAGTCAACACACAGGTACAGGATTCTCAGAAAAACTTTGCAATTATTCTGGCCACCTTTAACTTCTAGATTTCCCTGGGATACAGAAAGTACTTGCGCTTCAGCCTTAGGGAAGAGAAGTAAATTAGGTCAGAACTGCATTTTGTCCTCGTGGGTAAAGGGGGGGAATTGTCGCAGAGCTTAGGTAACCAATGGCCAACTCCCCCATTCTGTCTCAGGGCAATTACAGTAAGTGATCTGAAGTGGTGAGAATGGAAATGATTTATTTCTGAGAACCTTGTCAGTACTGCTGTTAAACCATTTGTATTTCATTATGGGCCATGAGTGGGCTAGACTACATTCCTTTTCTTCAGGCCCCCCGTGCCATTTCCACAACTGGTTATTTCAGGTGACAATTAACAGGAAATGATGCTAACAGCCCCAGGGTGGTCACTTTTCTGAGGGACTCTGCATATTAAGTTTCAATTACTTAAAATCTCCCATCTAAGTCCCCAAAAGGAAATGAACTGCTTCTATAGTTGTCACAGAAAATCAGTTCCTTTTTTTTTTTTTTTTTTTTATCTTTCCCAGTATCTGTTTTGTCAGTCAAGTTTCAGGAAGTTAAACTAAGAGTTAAACCAAAGGTTCTGTGGGGTCTCATCTGTAAGAAACTCATCTATTTCTTCTACAGTCCAAACTCCAAAGACAAAGTCAAAAATGAAAAGCATAAGAAGCAAATCATAATGCCGAATAAAATAGTGTTTGTCTTTTTCCCTTCAATATTTTAATCTCATGTTATGGAGAATGCTCTCAGCAGGGAACCCAGCATTTCCTGCTCTGATGGTCTCCATGCTCTTTCCTTCTTTTCTGAGGACTGCTGCTTCAGGACCACGGAATAGGATGTGTTGGTTCCCAGGGCAATGTAGCAAATGGAGGTCCCGCCCAGACAGGCAGGATGTGCAGCAGTTTCTGCTGACCACGGCCGTCGCAGCTGCTGTGGTGCCTTTCTGCTAAGACAGCGAGCAGTGTCTGTTTGAAGTCTGTTCTTTGGGAAGGAGACCCAAGAGAACTTGAGCTGGGCTTGTCTGGATATCAAAGTCCGAATTAAAAATTTATTCTAGTGTTTGAAAAATTCCTGGCCAAAACCTTCATATGGATTCAAAAAATACAAACTCCCTGCTTTCTTCAGTGTCTCCGATTGAGGACGAGAAGATTTATTTCTAAAAAGAAAAAATGAAAGCGAGGCCAAATAGTTCCATAAAAGAGCTCAGGTCAGACGGCCTCTTAGCTAAATCTGTAAGAAATGTAATCTGTTAAACCACTTTGGGCAACTGAGAGGCACTTGTATTAGTTATCATTTGTGAATCTTCGTTTTTCCCCTTTCCTATTGCATGTCGGATCACTTGGCTCTTTTTGCCGGATGTAAAGTGTGAAGAATGAGAAAGAGTTTATATTCCATATCCCATAATCCTACCCCATTAGACAGAAAAGTAGAGGAGAAAGCTTTGTTTAAAAGTTGTGATATTGGGAGGGAAAAAAAGGTTGCCAAGCAGATAATGTAATAGTAATTATGAAATTATTGATAAAAAGAACATAAAAATCATTAGGCCAAAACAGAAAAAAATTAAGGAAAGAGTGAACATTTAAGCGATAAAATTAAACCAAGGCCATTAACAAAATATACAGAAGAAGTAGAACTACCTGACATGGGACATTATTAGTGAAATGTGATTTCGGTTGTTGTTGTTGTTGTTATCGTTTTTGTTTGTTTGTTTGTTTGAGATGAAGTCTCTCTCCATCACCTAGGCTGGAGTGCAATGGCGTGATCTCTGCTCACTGCAACCTCTGCCTCCTGGACTCAAGCGATTGTCTTGCCTCAGCCTCCTGAGCAGCTGGGATTATAGGTGCCCACCACCACACCCAGCTAATTTTTTTGTATTTTTAGTAGAGATGGGGTTTCACCATGTTGGCCAGGCTGGTTTCAAACTCGTGACCTCAAATGATCCACCTGCCTGGGACTCCCAAAGTGCTGGGATTACAGGCGTGAGCCACCACGCCCAGCTGTGAAATGTTGAAACAGAAGTTGAGAATGAGAAATTAGCTCCAAGGACAAAACAACTAGATGAAGGATCAGGATGAATATATCAAGTTTAGATTGAAAGCAAAGGGCTGAGTAGAAGAAAGTGATAGAACCATGTCAACAGACAGAAGCAATGGCAACTATGAAGGCAGACAGCCCCAGAACTACAAAGACACAAAACAGCCTGCAAAAATGAATGCTAAGCCTTAAATGAATTCATACAGATCCTCTGGTAAAGGGTTTTTGCTGTTGTGGTTGTTTTGATAAACTTCATAATTTGAAGTATAACTAAGATACCTAGCATTAGTGTACAGTTTGATTAATTTTTCGGAGTGAACACACCCACGTGACCACCATTCGGACCTGGCCATGGAATAATGCCATTACTGTAAGGCTACCATCTTTACTCCCACATTCCAAGAGTGACCCCTCTTTGGACACCCATCAGTATAGATTAGTTTTGTCTGTCATTGAAGGTCCATAGAGTCATACAATATTTTTTTATTTCTTCCTTCACTCAACATTATAATTTTTATCCATACTGTTGCACATAGTGATAGTTTGTTCATTCTCAGTGCTATATAGTATAGTATTCCATTGTATATATGCCATAATGAACACCTTTCTCCTGTTGATAGACATTTGTGTTCCTTCTAGGCTCTGGCTAGTAGAAATAGCACTGCTATGAATATTCTTGTGCGTGATTTTTGATGCCCTTATACACAGATCTCTTTGTGTATATATCTAGGAGAATGGTTGTGTCAGAGACTATGCATACGTTAGCTTTAGTAGATACCATAAAAACAATTTTTCAAAGCATGACATCAGGTTCCATGCCTGCTAATGGCATGTAAGAATTCCTGTCATTTCAGATTCTCACCAGTATTCAGCACTGTCAATTTATCTGAAATTTATATTCTAATAAGAAAGCGGTTAATACTGAATTGTGATTCTAAGTTTGCATACCTAATTTTGTAAAGTTTCATAAGTTTGTTACAAATTTAGACATCTTCTTTTGTAAAGGGACTGTTCAATAATTTTTTGTCCATTTTTAATACATTATGTGTCATCTTGTTGTTGTTATATAAGAAATCTTTAAATATTCTGGATATATTTACCTTCTCCCACTCTATGAATGGTATATGTATGTCTGTGTTTTCTTTACTTTTTTTCATGAGAACTTGTTCATTTTAATGAGACCAATTTATCAATCTTTAGTTTTATGGTTAGTAAATTTTATGTATTGTTTTGATTTATCTACACCAAGCTCATGAAGATATTCTCATATGTTATATTTTAGAAGCTTTATTGTTCAACCTTTCGTACTTAGGCCTATGTTCCATCTGTAATGGACTTTTGTGTATGGTGTGAGATAGGGGGTCAAAGATTTTTTTTCTTTTGGAAATCTAATTAACCCAGCCATTTGTTTTCACACACTACATTGCAGTGGTGCCCGTGTTGTAAATCAGGTGATTTCTACGCAGCTCTGTTTCTGGACTCTCAACTCTGTTCCATGGATCTATTTGTCTCTATTTACACCAATATCACACTGCCTTAATTACTGTGGCTGTATAAGTTTTGATATCTCTGGTAGTACAAGTCCTTCAGCTTTCTTCTTTTTCAATTTTGTCTTGACTATTTTTGCCACTTTGTATTTCTACGTAAATTTTAGAATTACCTTACTAATTTTAAGAAGGAAGGGAGAGAGGAAGGGAGGGTGGATGGGAGAGAGGAAGGGAGGGTGGATGGGAGAGAGGAAGCAAGGGACAAAGGAGGAAGGAGAGAGAAAGAAAACCTGCTGGGATTTTGACTAGCATTGCATGGAAGCGTAGGCCAATTTGAAGAGTGTTAACATTTTTACAACTGTGGGTCTCCCAATCCAATTTACATGTTATATCTCCTCATTTATTTAAGTCTTTAAAAACTATTCTCTGCAGTGTTCTGCATTGCTATGCATTGGTCAGGTGCATATTTTGCTAAATTTATTCCTAACAAGGTGCTTAATTTTTTAAATACTATTATAAATGGCATCAAATTTAAAGTATTATTTTCCAATATTTGTTGCAAGTATACAAAAACATAGCTGATTTTTGTATGTTGACTTTATATTCATTAGTTCAGCTAAATTGCTGACTCATTCTAATAATTCACCTGTAGATTCTATGCATACAATCATGTCCACAGATAATATCAGGTTTGTGTCTTTTCTAATCCTTAAATTTTGAAATTTCTTTTTCTTGCCTAAACTACTCTGGCTAGAACCTCCAGTACACTGTTACATAGAAGTGGTAAGAGTGAACATCCTTGTCTTGTTGCTGGTCTCCAGTAGAAGTTCTCGTATTTCATTATTAAGTATAGACTTTTATAGATGAAAGGGTTCCCTTCTAGTCCTAATTTGATGCCAGTTACATTTTCAGTGATGAACAAGTTCTGAGTTTTAACAAATGCTTTTTATTCATCTTTTGAGGTGTTCATATGGTTTTTCTTCTTTATTTTGTTTCTGTGGTGAATTGTATTGATTGATTTTTAAGTGTTAAACCAACCTTGCATTTTTAAAAGAAACTTTATTTTGTCATGATATCTGATCCTTTAAAAATATCTCTAGATTTGGTTTGCCACTATTTTGCTCAAGAGTTTTATATCTATATTACAATGAAGGATTGGCCTATAATTTTCTTCTCCTGGAATGTCCTTGACAAGTTTCAGTATCAAAGTAATGCTGGCCTCATAAAATGAGTAGCAAAGTATTCCTTTTTCCAATCCCTGGAAGAATTTGTGTAACACTCATTTTTTTCTCATATGTTTGAAATAACTCCTCACTCAAATGTCTGGGCCTCAAGATTTCTTTGTAGGAATTTTAAATTATAGATTCAATTTCTCTAGCAAATATGTGAATATTCAAATTATCCATTTTGTCTTATGTCAATATTTGCATTTTTCTAGGCGTGTGTCCATTTCACCTGCATGTTCAAAGCCACTGACATAAAATTCTTCATAATATCATCTTAATATTTTGTTTAATGTCTTTAGGGTGTGTGTTAGTAGTTTATGCTTTTGATTTATCTAGGTCAGTCTCTCCAGGGATCTATTTATTAGGCTTTCCCTGAAAATATGGACAAATACATAGAAATTCATTATTCAATAAAAAGTTAAGAGAATGCCAACTGAAAGATATATAGTGTGTTGGTAGTTAAAAGCAGGAGAAATTGTAATTGATTGGGAAGCTCACAGGGGACTTAAAGTGGGAAATAATTGAGATAAACCTTAAAGGAAAGGTAGAATGTTGACAGTATTAATAGAAAAGGCATTATTGGCATAAGATAAATTTGGATAATGTGCAGCAGAAAACTGGGAAAAGATGGGAAGGTCTGGACAATCGAGAGATTTGAGTCGTAGACAACGAGAAGACACTGAATTCGTATTTTCAGTATTTTCATATGTTGACTATTTGGAAAATATGAGGAACGATGTTGAGGAAAGACACTAAGTTGTCCAGCCTGGTGACTGGGAGAAGAAAAAGCAGGCAAGAGGAAGAGCATTTCAGGGTTAGAAATGTAGACTTTGTAGGTCCCAGTCAAAAGCTGCAGGCTGGAGCCAAGACAGTGGAGGAGCTGTCAAGAGAAGGAACAGCATGAGGATGTGATCAGGCTGTGTCCAGAACCATGGGCTTTACTCCCTTTACAGTATAAGAGGAGGAAGGACTCAGTGAGCATAGACCGGAGAGGGGAGCCTGGAGCCACAGAAGCCAAGAAAGCTGGCTTTCTAGTAGGGCAGAGTTCATTGTATCAGACTCTACAACTCAGCCGAGGGATGAGGACCCAGAAAGCCACTGGACTCAGCATGCGGGAAGTCACTGTGGGCCTTTGTGGAATATAGGGAGATAGTAAATGTCTGGTGTCAATGGGAAGAGAAAGAAGAGAGGGCTTCATTCTAAGGGGCATGCTTTTCCAAGCTGTGCAACCCACTCTGTCTTCCATTCACAATTATTTATTGGTTACCTGCCTATTCCAGTCACAAAGCTAGGTATTCATTATATGGTAGTGAACAAAATACACATGACCACTCTCCTATTGAGCTCATATCTAATGAGGAGCTAAACATCAAATAAATATAAAGAAATGATTAAAAACCATGATTAGTGCTTGGGGAGAAAGAAGGAATTATGAGAGAGAATAAAAGGAGGAGGCCGATTTAGATTGCAGCGGGGATTGGGGAACGCCTGACCATGGATTCACATGTAGAGGCATGAAAGAGTTCTGACAGCATTGAAATAACAAGATGGGCTGTTCGAGTGTCTCCTTCAGGGGCGAAGTAAATTCTGGGGTTCTAGAACTTGCCGGGCATCATGACCCCACAACTTCATCTAATTCCCAAACCTCCCTCCCCATCACATGCCTGTCTTCAGGAGACAGAGAATCAATCAGAAAGCAGAAACCACCACAAGTCAAATTAAAGGAGAAAACGTGTAGCTCAAGGCAAAATCTTCTTCCAAAGAACACAAGGAAGATGAATCTACCATTGTTGAGTTATAATGTTGGGAGATTATGAAGGCTAATATGATTAATTGTAATTATCATTTATAATGTATACTCATAATGATATTGCTTCTAGAACATCTTCATTATCTTTCACTTTGGAAATGCTTGGGCTTCCCAATAGATTTCAGAAGGGGCTTTTATTGGGCCCAGATCATCAATCCAAACCTTTTAAGGTAAGGGTGTTGCTACCTCAGAAGCCAAAGAGACATTTCCTATCCTGGAAAGCACTAAATAGTCATTAGCTTCTTCAATCTGTTTACCAGCCCGCCTGTCATTGGGGTTCGACAGGCCTCAAAATTAACACTCTGCTCTATTTGTCCATCACAGGGCTGTCCCACAGACTGCGGTTCTCAAGTGGCCTCAGGCAAGCCTTATTTCATGCCAGAGCTAAGTTCCTGGGGAATAACATGTCTAAATTGAATTTGGTTTATTCAGTTCCATTTGAAATGAAGCCTTGTTTAAAAGAAAGCCATACTCGATTTTATTTTTCAAGCAAATCTTCATCGTCTGACCTAATTGGTCTCAGAGACCCTAACTTGGAGAGTTTTCATGCCCTTCGTTTATCATTGTGGCAATGTCAAAATCAGGATGGTTTCTTTCAACCACCTATGCTGCCTTTGTAAGAGCAAGGATGCTCCAAGCAACACTGCTCTCCCCAAGTGTCAGCGAAGCCCCTCTCTCCATAATCTCTGGCCACCCTCTGTCTGTCTCAGTTTCTTCTGACTTCACTGTAGGGCTCCCCAGGCCTCCTCAGTCTTGTCTCACTTGGACACCTGCTCAGTGGGAACCCATGTCCTTGACCATCTCGGCTGGCCCATGCACCTTGGCCTTTTTGTATTCAGACCCTTTGGAATCCACAGGGACAACTCACCAGTGACCAGGGGCAGAGCAGCTGTATCAACTCAGCTTGGGGAAGCTCAAGTATCCAGTGATCTTGGCTGTGTGGAGTTTGAAATTAAGCCCAATGTATTACTCACGGCAAAACCAGGGGCCAGCCAAGTTAAATAGAGCACTCCCTGAAACATTCACGGACTGATTAGAGAAGGAAGCTCTGATTTGAAGAGAGGCTATTTTGTGTCTGCTTTTATTTTTTTAAACAACATGCTTTCCATTAGTGAGATGGGAAAACTAGAAACCTCAAAGAATGATATTTATTAATTTAAAAAGTTCAGGTCTGTGACCATATGCCATGTCCCTGTAACTTCATAATAATGGCCACACTTTTATTGAGGTCTTCCTTTGTCCAGAAACTGTGGTAAGCACTTTGTAAGCACCTTCTCATTTAATCTTCCTGAAAACTCTGTGATGTAGGTACCATTCTTACTCCTGTTTGCAGATGGGCTAGCTGAGGTCCAGAGAGAGTAAGCACACACTATTTTTAAGTGGTAGAGCTAAAATTTGAACCCTGGCAGTCTGCCTTCCTATTCTTGCCCACTCTTAAACAAATTCAAGTACCCAGGAGCTTTCATGAAGAGAACCCCTCAAAAGAAAGCTCTGACCTTACCCCATGGGTTCATAAGTGGGCGCAAGTTTTTTTTTTTTTTTTTTTGAAAGATCTCTGCAGGCCAGGAATTCAATAAGGCAGAACACACCCCAATGAACCAAGCAGGGCTTGAGTTTGCAGATTATTTTCCGACCAGAAGGAGTTCATTGACTTGGAGGAAGAAAGGAGATGATTTAATGGACTTACAGAAAATATTTTTGTTTTCGCTTTTTTTCTCTCGCAGAACAGTTCAAATCTTCCAGGCCATGGTTCATTCCCTCTGTTGGCCTTTCTACCTGGGATTGTTATGAGAGGCCTGAAGCTAAGTCCCCGTGTCCCCCACTGGCCAGGCCTGCCCTCTCGTTTGGTCAGCGCACCCACACTGCCTTTGCAGCTGCATATCCACATAGACATGTTTATTGGAGCACTGAGAATCTCACTTCTCAAAAAGCCCCGGGAATTAGATTGTTTTCCACACTGAAAGTTTTCATTTGAAAAACAACCCTCTTTGTTTAACTAATGAAAAGGAGGGGCTGCTGCTTGCTTCTCAGGCTGGGTAAGAATTCCATGGGCAGTAATTCTGTTTCTCCGTGGAAAATGTTTCGGTTTCTTAATGTTGTTTTGCAGACTGGTCCCTGCCCGGCCCTTGCTCCCAGGACCACACATACACACATGTGCACATTCACCCATGCACAGTACAGCATTTTCCACCCTTCCCTGTTGGGGATGGTTGCATCCTCTTTCCAACACCTGCAGAACAAAAACGAGGTGGGTCAGTGGCTGTCACCCAGCCAGAGGCATCCCTGCGTGTACGGGAACAGAACGATTTCCCTGGCCACGCTTTCAACCCCAGAGGCTGGGTGGGCCACAGAGGAAGGAAATTGGACTCCAAACTTCTCTTGTTTCTGTGCATCTCCATGTCAAGCAATTCTCTCACACTATGGAGGAGGTGTTGTGTAACATTCCCTCATTAGGTTCGTATGAAATGGCGATAAACACAGTGCTGTCATCATTGGACTTACAGTGTGGCCAGCATGGTGCAGAGTGGTCTGGACTGCACAAAACAAATCAAAATATGGCCCCAGGAGACAACTTAGTGGTGGTAGAAAAAGCATGGATGCTTGCATTTAGACAGACCTGCACTGTCACCTAAACAGCTCACCCCACGTGCAAGCAACTGCTGAACTACTCTGAGCCTTTTGCATCCACAGCTATGGACAAGAGAAGTTATGCAATTCACAGGCAGGTGCAGTGCCCTGGGTGGTGTTTCTCACTAAGTAGATGTTCAAGGAACCTCTGTCTTCTTCCCTCTCCTTTGTTCTCTGAAAACTAGCCATCTCGCCTCTAGCTGGGGGCCAAGCCCCATTCCTACAAAACAAGTTACAAACAAGTGAGTGCAGCCACAGCAGAGCTGAGTCCAGAGCAGGGTGTCCTCACCAAGGTCCACTGCAGAGTTAATGTGTACTGTCAAGGGGGTGCTGTGTGCTGTAGGGCTGGGGGATCTGACACCAGTGAGAACTGTTAGGTCTGTTATCCAGAAATGTGAAGTATTCCTTCTCTCTATAGTCTTTGTGTGGGACAGATACATCTGGCCTGAGTATGTGGCTTAAACACAGTTCTGCTTAAAGAAGGCAAAAGGACTGGGCAAAATAACCACCATGTGAAAATAGACATTTAGGAGATCAGCATGCATTAAATGTAAAGAGAACAAGATTAGCTGTTAGCATGGAGCAAAGGAATAGCTTTAAAAGAAGACAGGGATAGTATGAAACAAGTCTGTCGGTCAGAGACTGCTTTTAGTTTTAAGTGATGAAAACCTCCTTCTATATTACCTCTAGCAAATAAATAAATCAGTAATTTATTGGTTCATATAACCAAGACACTCTGGGTTAGAGCTCCAGCTGGGGCTGAATACACAAAGTCATATGATGCTGGTAGGGCTAGCTGCTTTGCTGGCTCTCTTTCTCTCTCCACATCCATATTTTGTCTAATAGCCTAATTCTCTACTCTTTCGAATTAGCATCCTACTCTCAACTTGGTAGCTCCAACAGAGAAATTCTATCTCAGCATAGGCATATCAAAACCAGGGAGGATTCTAATGGACCCAACCCTGAACATATTACTGGCTAGAGGATAAGGCGCTATACTTTCTCTGCTATAGAAAGTGCAGATCTAGACAGATCTGTTTAAGTGACACCCTCTCTAAGTGACAGTGCAGGTCCAAGTCTCCACTCAACCCAATGTTTTCATGTCTACTCCACTCTAGCTATGATCTAGCCACTGGGAACACAGCAGTGGATAGGGGAGATGATGCCTGGCTCCCAGGCAGCTTATGGTCTTGTGAAGAGCCAACATTTTGGCTGAATCCTGCTACTTCCTGCTACTCTGCATCAAGAACCGAACAGAAGTACAGAGTCCTTTCTGTTCACAAAAAAGCCAATTTCTTTCTTTATAAAATTAACAGAAAGTCACCAAATACAGTTCTGTACACTGAAAGTTCCCACATGTAAAGCAAGCATACATATTGTCTCGCATTCCAGCCAGCAGGGCAGCCTCAGTGTGGAACCCGCCTGTTGAATGGCACCTCTGGAAGGTATGCAGCAGGCAGTACTGCCAGCCAGAAATGGCCGGGGCTTTCAGGAGACATCACTGCTTTGGAGTTTCTTGCAGAAAACTTTCACATTCATCTCACACACAAGGATTGCAAACTGCTTCCTTTTGTGTGTGTGTGTGTGTGTGTGTATGTGTATGTGTATATATGTTCTCTGATCAAAAGAAAGTGGGATACTCTGTAATACTCTGTAATCAATGATATGAAATGGAATTACACCCTGAGTACACTGTAATGGGCATTGTGGATTTAGGTTAGGGGAGAAAAGTTGGCCTCCCAAAATTTCTGTATTTAGAGGGACCAGTAGACTTGTGTTTTTTGATGACTTGGATGTGTGATGGTGTGGGAGGACAGTCTCATCAAATATAATTTACTCAGTATTTATTGAGTGCCTACTATGTACCAATCCTCTGGTTATATAAAAACAAATAATATAGCATTTCTGCTTCATGGATAGAGTGGCTAAGTCGGGGACCTGCACATAAAGCAAGCACACTACAGTGGGTAAGTGTTCTAAGGGTCTGTGCACAGCACATTACGCTATGACACGTTAAGGCATGCAGTAATCTCTTAGTGCCTATGGTGGGGATGAATGATTTTCTCCTCATTTCTGAATGGCTGGGTAGAACCCCAGCACGGAGCCTTGGCTGGAAACCAGAGGATTCTGGACAAAGACAAGGACAGGCTCTAATGTCAGGCCTTGGAACCATCTGAGGCCACCGCCTGTTAAGCACGCCTAACCTCTGTGGACCCAAGGTGGTGTGTGACAAGCATCCCCAGGGCTTGCTGGACAATCATTACTTTTTATTATGTTTCTTACTGTCAGGTGCTCCGAAATCCACATGGACTGCTCTTATGATTTCAGGTTATCCCAAAAGAGAGAAACTCAAGAATCAGTGATGAGCACAGCGGGGAGTGAGCCGGCTGCCTATCTCAAAAGGGCACATCACCATAATCACAGATATACCATGAGCATATGCAGAAAGAATGTACCAAGGGAGTGTGTGTCAGGAGCAGCCAAGAGGATACATAAACCAGGTGCCCCTCCCAGCATCCCTCTCCCCCACCAAAGCAGTGCCTTTAAAATATGTGATAGGTGCCCACATTGTCTCTCTGACCCTGCAGAATGCCCCTCCCCCAACAGCCACCTTTGCTGCTCTTCCTCTAAATCCACCCTGGGTCTCCCCTGGGCTGGCTGTTGCCTTCATATTTCATGCGGAATGTGCAGCTTCCCAGGAGCCGGAGGCATGCCCTGCATTCTGATGCATCGGCCGGCTCTGACACCAGCCAGCTCCAGAGCATGCCTAATGAGGAGGCTGACACGGAGGCAGAAGAGCCAGGCCAGGCTGCGGACGGCCCGCTGCAAACATGGATTGGGGTGACAGGAAGGCACCAAGGGTGAACCCGGGGGAAAGATGGCGGTTGCCTTTTTAAGACACGACTCTAGCCTCAGATACTACAAACATGGGCCAATTTAAACCACACCAGGAATGAATCACAGCCTCGAATAAAGAGCAATTTGGATCAAGGAACATCCTTGGGGAAAGCATAAAACTAAAAGAGGAAGGAGAAGCGCAAAGATTAAGAGAAGGCAGAAGCTTTGAAATCACTCATATTTCAGTAGGCAGAGTGGTTGACCATTTTAGTTTTTCTTCCAGTGTAGAGCTCCTTCAAGTTTCCTTAGAGGCCACTTCATTATCTAAAAGATCCTGCTGAACAGAAGTTTTTCCTTTCCTTAAAGCCTCATCTACCTTAATTTCACGCATTATTCCTCGTTTTGACTGGCTCTATCAGGATAAACTGACCATTGCTTCCCATGGTATTTATGGCATTTATCCTTGGGGTAGAGCCAGTACCGACAATCAACATCCCAAAGCTACGAGGATGTGATGGTAACATGCTCATCAGCCATCTACTTAACACTTTGCCCAAGCCTAGTCCCATTTCATCATCCCAGCAACTTGATGAGTTAGGTGCAGGTGAGAAAACCAAGAATGACAGAAGTTTATCCAAGGCCACACATCAGACCAAAGGTCTCAAACATGGGCCCGCCTTCAGTACTTTCAAATGAGCTGGATACCCACTAAAAAAAAAAAAAAAAAAAATCAAAATCTACCATTCTACTTGGTTCTATGTGGAATGATGTGGCAAATCATGATTTCTAATCATTTAATATAGATAAAATATTAGCAAATGAAACTTTACACTGACATAGGAAAGACTGTTGTTTACATCACGGACTCTAACAAAGAAATTTCCTTTAAAGCTTTAATTTTGTCATTTGTGTTTCTGTGTGTGTGTGTGTGTGTGTGTGTGTGTGTAATAAGCCTTGGTTTTGGCTCTGAAGATGCTAATTTCATAATGAAATTCATAGTTCTTTATTGAATGCTTAATGAAATTCATAGTTCTTTATTGAATGCTTAATGAAATTCATAGTTCTTTATTGAATGCTTACCACATGTCTCACAGTTCTCATTAATTATCTCATGTCATCCTCCTGACACGGTGATCCAGGTGATATTGTCCCACTTTGGAGATGAGGAAACTCTTGTTCAGACAAGTTACGTAGATGGGCCAAGACCACAAAGCTCTTAAGTGGCAGGACAGGAACCTGCCTGGCTTAAAGCTACAGATACTGCTCATAGTAAGCCACCCTGTTTTGCAGCCATGTGGTATCTGACATATTTAATATCATTCAATGTCCTGTGTTTCCCAGCATCATTGTTCTTTTTGTACTTCCTGCCCACTGGGTTCTTGAAATATTTTCCCTGTTAATTCTTGCTCTTTTCCAGAGGAACTGAATATCAGGATATCAAAGAGATATCTGCATTCCAATGTTCACTGCAGCATTATTCACAACAGCCAAGACATGGAAGCAACCTGAATGTCCATCAACAGATGAATAAAGAAAATGTGGTGTATACATATAATGAAATACTACTCAGCCTTAAAAAGAAGGAAATCCTGCCTTCTTTTTTTTTTTTTGAGATGGAGCCTTGCTCTGTCACCTAGGCTGGAGTGCAATGACACGATCTCAGCTCACTGCAACCTCCACCTCGTGGGTTCAAGCGATTCTCCTGTCTCAGCCTCCCGAATTGCTGGGACTACAGGCGCCCACTACACCTGGCTAATTTTTGTATTTTTAGTAGAGGCGAGGTTTCACCATGTTGGCCAGGCTGTTCTCAAACTCCTGACCTCATGATCTGCCCGCCTCGGCCTCCCAAAGTGCTGAGATTACAGGCATGAGCCACTGCACCCGGCCCCTGCCCTTTTTTGATAGCGTGGATGAACTTGGAGTCCATTGTGCTAAGTAAAAAAAGCCCAACACTGAAGAACAAATACTACATGGTCTCACTTATGTTAGGAATCTAAAATGGTCAAACTCAAGCAGAAAGTAGAATGGTGGTTGCCAGGGTCAGAGGGAGGGGAAAAATGGGGAGAAGTTAGACAAAGGGCATGAAGTTGTGTGATATGCATAAGTCCTGGAGAGCTACTACACAGTGTAGTCCCTAGAGTTAACAATATTGTACTGTATACCTAAAATTTTGCTAAGAGGGTAGATCTTAGGTTAAGAGTAAAAGAAAACTTGCACTTTTTAGCCGGGCGCAGTGGCTCATGCCTGTAATCCCAAAACTTTGGGAGGCTGGAGGTAGGCAGATTACCTGAGGTCAGGAGTTTCAGACCAGCCTGGCCAATGTGGTGAAACCCATTCTCTACTAAAAATACAAAAATTAGCCGGGTGTGGTGGTGCATGCCTGTAATCCCAGTTACTCGGGAGGATGACTCAGGAGAATTGCTTGAGCCCAAGAGGCAGAGGTTACAGTGAGCTGAGATCGTGCCACTGCACTCCAGCCTGGCCAACAGAGTGAGACTATCTCAAGAAAACAAAACAAAAACAAACAAACAAACAAAAACTTGCACTTTTTCTTGTGTAGAATTACATTTTACTGGTTCTTTTTTAATGCTTGTTTAGATTCTGTCCTTTCTAAAAACAGAACAATTCCTAATTTAAAATCTTTAGCTAATTTTTTGTTTCTGAATACTTTTGGAGTTAGTTAGAAGCATTGAATTTTACAACTGAAGGAAACCTTGGAGATTGTCCATCCCCCGCTTGCGGGAATTTTCCCTATAATAGCTCCAGAAACTGGTCATCTCATCATCTCCACTTACACATCCTCAATACTACAAAGCACACTACACCAAAAGGCAGTTCAGCCCACTCTCAGACAGTCTGAATTGTTTGTTAGAATGCTCTTCCTTGTGCTTTCTTCAACATATAAATTTGGGGATATAAGGGGGGAAAATTCAAACCATAACAGTCTTTCTCTGCAAATCAGTGCTTTAGACACATGAATACTCACTTGTGTGATCCCTGAAGCTTCTCTTTTTCTGCTTTAACAACCTCCAACTTTTCGCCAGACTCTGTCCTGGGAGTCTCTTCTGAACGCACTCTTCTCTTTGTCAGTGCCTGAAAGGGTGGCATCCTGCCAGCTGGGCTCAGAGGACCCTACTTCCCCATGTCAGCTCCTGTTGAGTTCACACTCTCAGCTGCCTAAGTGTGCAGAGCTAGATTTATATTGATCACAGACTCTGCTAATTCTCCCAGGTCCCGATCACATGGATGATTCTTAAACCTGGATTCCCACATCCAGTACTATGCTATTTGATTCTCTTTCTAGAATATTGACAAAACAACCCTGGCCAAAGAGAGATCTTTTAGTACTTTGCTGAAAACCTCTTTTCTGAGTTTGGGGCTGTGCCACGTATTTGAGGGTCTTTCCACTTCTCACTGCTGCAAACCCTATTCTAGTCTTCACATCAAATCCAAGAAAGGAAGATAGGTGAAGTGGTTTAAAGCCACCACATTTGCTAATCCTGAAACTCCTGAAACTGAAGTATGCAAAGAGCTCAAGTTTGGCAAACTCAGTTTTTCAGAAACATGCCATGTTAATTTCTCATTGTCCTGCTGTCTTGCAGATACTGAGGCTTTTTCTCTGAAGATTTGTTCCCTTTTCTTGCAAAACATTGAACTTCCCAGTTCTATGTTTTCCCTGGATTATTTCCAGGGAAATAATGCTTCCCTATTCTGGAAATCAGTCCCACATGTCTTCTTTTAATACTTCTGATAAATCCCCTGATAGTGATTCATATTTTTCAGTCCTTTAACAAGTTCACTTCTTAAGCAATTGTTTTGATCAGTTTCTAATTTGGGGGCAGGGAAGGGCAATTCTTTCAAATCTACTGATCTGTACTCTCCAAGAGCACCCTTTCTCTTTAGGCTTCCTTTATAGATATCAAAGAACTAAGGCGGGGCCATAAAGCAATCAGGAGGTAGAAAGAGGTTAAAAAAAGTAGCAGGCTTACAAGAAAAAAATTAGTCGACTCTGTTTTTCAAAATTCTTTTTGTGGAATATGAGATAGATAGGAGAACTATAATCCAGAGTGGAAAGTCTTGGGGACCAGGGAGGAGAAAGGTAGCGTGGAGGTGGGATTATAGAGGGACCTGAATTGCCATGGCATGTGAAAAAGATAACTCTACCAACCCAAGGAACATCCAGGTCATGAATTCAGGTCTGAATTCTTCCAGGACAAGTTCTGGAATTTCTAGAAAGCAGGGATGTCCTAATATATTTTATACTCAGAGCAGGTCATTATTTAACACCATCCCCTATATCACATTAATTTTTAGGAATCAGCATGTAGCATTCACTTATAAAATTTTTATTTGTTATTTAGTTTTAAAACTAACAATTAGCAACTTAAAAAGGAGAAATATCAACCTTAAAGATACTAGTCAAAGTCAGCAAAATATTTCATATATGTACTAAAATTTATATTTATTAAACAAAAACATTACATCTCACAGTTTGCACTGTTTCACTGTCTTGAATTTCAAACACAAAAACTCCAAGAGGTCACCTAAAATGACAACACTGATATAACCCAAGTTTTGTTTTTTTATCCTTACAATCACATACCATCGCTTAAAAAAAAAAATCTGTTGTTAAGGCTGGCAAGATAGCCCAATAGGAATAGCTCTGGTGTACAGCACCCAGCGAGACTGACACAGAAGGCAGGTGATTTCTGCATTTCCAACTGAGGTACCTGGTTCATCTCATTGGGACTGGTTGGACACTGGGAGCAGCCCATGGAGGGCAAGCCGAAGCAGGCTACGGCACTGCCTCACCCAGGAAGTGCGAGGGGTCGGGGAATTTTCTCCCCTACCCAAGGGAAGCTATGAGGGACTGAGTCCAAGGAACCCCGGCACAGATACTGCGCTTGTCCCATGGTCTTCACAACCTGCAAACCAGGAGATTCCCTTCGGTGCCTACCCAACCAGGGCCCTGGATTTCAAGCAAAAAACAGGGCTGCCATTTAGGCAGACACCAAACTAGCTTCAAGAGTTCTTTTTTTCCATACCCCAGTGGCGCATGGAAGGCCAGCAAGACAGAACCATTCATTCCACTGGAAAGGGGTGCTGAAGCCAGGGAGCCAAGTGGCATGGTTCGGCGGGTCCCATCCCCATGCAGCCCAGCAAACTAAGATCCACTGGCTTGAAATTCTCGCTGCCAGCACAGCAGCAGTCTGAGATCCACCTGGGATGCTTGAGCTTGTTGCGGGGAGGGGCATCTGCCATTGCTGAAGCTTGAGTAGGCAGTTTTACGCTCACTGTGTAAACAAAGCCACTGGGAAGTTTGAACTGGGTGGGGCCCACTGCAGCTCAGCAAGGCTGCTGTGGCCAGACTGACAGATTTCTCTTCTCTGGGCAGGGCATCTCTAAAAAAAAGGCAACAGCCCTAGTCAGGTACATATAGATGAAACCCCCATCTCCCTGGGACAGAGCACTTGGGGGAAGGGGCAGTTGTAGGTGCAGCTTCAGCAGACTTCAACATCCCTGCCTGACAGCTCTGAAGAGAGGAGTGGATCTCCCAGCACAGCATTCGAGCTCTGCTAAGAGTCAGTCTGCCTCCTCAAGTGGGTCCCTGACCCTTGTGTATCCTGACTGGGAGACACCTCATATAGGAGAGCTCTGGCTGGCATCTGGCAGGTGCCCCTCTGGGATGAAGCTTCCAGAGGAAAGATCAGACAGCACTCTCTGCTGTTCTACAGCTCCGCTGCTGACACCCAGGCAAACAGGGTCAGGAGTGGACCTCCAGCAAACTCCAGAAGACTGGCAGCAGAGAGGCCTGTCAGAAGGAAAGCTAACAGAAAGGAAAAGCACATCCACTCAAAGACCCCACCCAAAGGTCACCATCATCAAAGACCAAAGTCAGATAAATCCACAAAGATGGGGAGAAACCACTGCAAAAAGGCTGAAAATTCCAAAAACCAAAATGCCTCTTCTCCTCCAAAGGACCACAACTCCTCACCAGCAAGGGAACAAAACTGGATGGAGAGTGAGTTTGATGAATTGACAGAAGTAGGCTTCAGAAGGTGGGTAATAAGAAACTCCTCCAAGCTAAAGGAACATGTTCTAACCCAACGCAAGGAAGCTAAGAACCTTGATAAAAGGTTAGAATAACCAGTTTAGAGAAGAACATAAATGACCTGATGTAGCTGAAAAACATAGCACAGAACTTCATGAAGCATACACAAGTATCAGTAGCCGAATCGATCAACCAGAAAAAACAGACATCAGAGATTGAAGGTCAACTTAATGAAATAAAGTGAGAAGACAAGATTAGAGAAAAAATAAATAGGAATGAAAAAGCCTCCAAGAAATATGGGACTATGTGAAAAGACCAAATTTATGTTTGTTTGGCATGCCTCAAAGTGACGAGGTAAATGGAACCAAGTTGGAAAACACTCTTCAGGATATTATTCAGGAGAACTTCCCCAATCAAACAAGACAGGCCAACGTTCAAATTCAGGAAATACAGAGAATACTACAAAGATATTCCTCGAGAAGAGCAACCCCAAGATACAATCATCAGATTCACCACGGTTGAAATAAAGGAAAAAATGTTAAGGGAAGCCAGAGAGAAAGGTCAGGTTACCCACAAAGGGAAGCCCATCAGACTAACAGTGGATCTCTTGGCAAATACCCTACAAGCCAGAAGAGAGTGGGAGCCAATACTCAACATTCTTAAAGAATTTTCAAACTAGAATTTCATATCCAGCCAAACTAAGCTTCATAAGTGAAGGAGAAATAAAATCCTTTACAGACAAGCAAATGCTGAAAGATTCTGTCACCACTAGGCCTGCCTTACAAGAGCTCCTGAAGGAATCACTAAACATGGAAAGGAACAACCAGTACCAGCCACTGCAAAAACATGCCAAATTGTAAAGAACATGAAGAAACTGCATCAACTAACAGGCAAAACAACCAGCTAGCATTATAATGACAGGATCAAATTCACACATAATAATATTAATGTTAAATATAAACAGGCTAAATGCCCCAATTAAAAGACACAGACTGGCAAATGGCATAAAGAGTCAAGACCTGTCAGTGTGCTGTATTCAGGAGACCCATCTCACGTGGAAAGACACACATAGGCTCAAAATAAAGGGATGGAGGAATATCTACCATGCAAAGGGAAAGCAAAAAAAAGCAGGGGTTGCAATCCTAATCTCTGATAAAACAAACTTTAAACAAACGAAGATCAAAAAAGACAAGTGCATTACACAATGGTAAAGGGATCAATGCAGCAAGAAGAGCTAACTATCCTAAATATATATGCACCCAATACAGGAGCACCCAGATTCATAAAGCAAGTTCTTAGAGACCTACAAAGATACTTAGACTGCCACACAATAATAGTGGGAGACTTTAACACCTCACTGTCAATATTAGATCAACGAGACAGAAAATTAACAAGGATATTCAGTACTTGAACTCAGCTCTGGACCAAGCAGACCTAAAAGACATCTATAGAACTCTCCACCCCAAATCAACAGAACATAGACTCTTCTCAGCACCTCATCACACTTATCCTAAAATTGACCACATAATTGGAAGTAAAACACTTCTCAGCAAATGCAAGAGAACAGAAATCATAACAAAGTTTCTCAGACCACATGCAATCAAATTAGAACTCAGGATTAAGAAACTTACTCAAAACCGCACAACTACATGGAAACTGAACAACCTGCTCCTGAATGACTACTGAGTAAATAACAAAATGAAGGCAGAAATAAAGATATTCTTTGAAACCAGTGAGAACAAAGACACAAGGTACCAGAATCTCTGGGACACATTTAGAGCACTGTTTAGAGGGAAATTTATAGCACTAAGTACCCACAAGAGAAAGCAGGAAAGATCTAAAATTGACACCCTAACATCAAAATTAAAAGAACTAGAGAAGCAACAGCAAACATTCAAAATCTAGCAGAAGACAAGAAAAAACTAAGATCAGAGCAGAACTGAAGGAGACAGAGAAACAAAAACCCTTCAGAAAATAAATGAATCCAGGAGCTGCTTTTTTTGAAAAGATCCACAAAATAGACCGCTAGCCAGACTAATAAAGAAGAAAAGAAAGAAGAATCAAGTAGACACAATAAAAAATGATATAGGGGATATCACCAGTGATCCCACAGAAATACAAATTACCATCCGAGAATACTATAAACACCTCTATCCAAATAAACTAGAAAATATAGAAGAAATGGATAAATTCCTGGACACATACACCCTCCCAAGTCTAAACCAGGAAGAAGCCAAATCCCTGAATAAACCAATAACAAGTTCTGAAATTGAGGCAGTAATTAATAGCCTACCAACCAAAAAAAGTCCAGGACCAGACAGATTCACAGCCGAATTCTACCAGAGGTACAAAGAGGAGCTGGTACCATTCCTTCTGAAAGTATTCCAAACAATAGAAAAAGAGGGAATCCTCCCTAACTCATTTTATGACGCCAGCATCATCATGATACCAAAACCTGGCAGAGACACCACAAAAAAAGAAAATTTCAGGCCAATATCCCTGATGAACATCGATCCAAAAATCCTCAGTAAAATACTGGCAAACAGAATCCACCAGCACAGTAAAAAGCTTATCCATCACGATCAAGTTGGCTTCATCCCTGGGATGCAAGGCTGATTCAATGTATGCAAATCAATAAACATAATCCATCACATAAACAGAAACAATGACAAAAACCACATGATTATCTCAATAGATGCAGAAAAGGCCTTTGACAAAAATTCAACACCCCTTCATGCTAAAAACTCTCAATAAACTAGGTATCAATGAAACATATCTCAAAATAATAAGAGCTATTTATGACAAACCCACAGCCGATATACTGAATGGGCAAAACCTCAAAGCATTCCCTTTGAAAACTGGCACAAGACAAGGATGCCGTCTCTCACCACTCCTATTCAACACAGTATTGGAAGTTCTGGCCAGGGCAATCAGGCAAGAGAAAGCAATAAAGAGTATTCAAATAGGAAGAGAGGGAGTAAAATTGTCCGTGTTTGAAGATGACATGATTGTATATTTAGAAAACCCCATCATCACAGTCCAAAATCTCCTTAAGCTGATAAGCAACTTCAGCAAAGTCTCAGGATACAAAATCAATGTGCAAAAATCACAAACATTCCTATAAATCAATAACAGACAAACAGAGAGCCAAATCATGAGTGAACTCCCATTCACAATTGCTTCAAAGAGAATAAAATACCTAGGAATCCAACTTACAAGGGATGTGAAGGACCTTTTCAAGGAGAACTACAAACCATTGCTCAAAGAAATAAGAGAGGACACAAACAAATGGAAAAACATTCCATGCTCATGGATAGGAAGAATCAATATCGTGAAAATGGCCATACTGCCCAAAGTAATTTATAGATTCAATGCTATCCCCATCAAGCTACCACTGACTTTCTCCACAGAATTGGAGAAAACTAATTTAAACTTCATGGGGAACCAAAACAGAGCCCACACAGCCAAGACAATCCTGGGCAAGAAGAGCAAAGCTGGAGGCATCATGCTACCTGACTTCAAACAATACTACAAGGCTGCAGTAACCAAAACAGCATGTACCAGTACCAAAACAGATATGTAGACCAATGAAACAGAACAGAGGCCTCAGAAATAACACCACACATCTACAACCATCTGATCTTTGACAAACCTGACACAAACAAGCAATGGGGAAAAGATTCCCTATTTAATAAATAGTGTTGGGAAAACTGGCTAGCCATATGCAGAAAACTGAAACTGGACCCCTTCCTTAGACCTTATACAAAAATCAACTCAAGATGAATCAAAGACTTAAACATAAGACGTAGGACCATAAAACTCCTAGAAGGAAATCTTGGCAGTGCCATGCAGGACATAGGCATGGGCAAAGACTTCATGTCTAAAACACCAAAAGGAATGGCAACAAAAGCCAAAATAGACAAATGGGGTCTAATTAAACTAAAGAGCTTCTGCACAGCAAAAGAAACTATCATCAGAGTGAACAGGCAACCTAGAGAATGGGAGAAAATTTTTGCAATCTATCCATCTGACAAGGGCTAATATCCAGAATCTACAAAGAACTTAAACAAATTTACAAGAAAAAAACAAACCCCATCAAAAAGTGGGCAAAGGATATGAACAAACAGTCCGCAAAAGAAGACATTTATGCAGCCAACAGATATATGAAAAAATGCTCATCATCACTGGTCATTAGAGAAATGCAAATGAAAACCACAATGAGATACCCTCTCACGCCAGTTAGAATGGCGACCATTAAAAAGTCAGGAAACAACATATGCTGGAGAGGATGTGGAGAAATAGGAAAGCTTTTACACTGTTGGTGGGAGTGTAAACTAGTTCAACCATTGTGGAAGACAGTGTGGCAATTCCTCAAGGATCTAGAACTAGAAATACCATTTGATCCAGCAATCCTGTTACTCGGTATATACTCAAAGGACTATAAATAATTCTACTATAAAGACACCTGCACACATATGTTTACTGCAGCACTATTCACAATAGCAAAGACTTGGAACCAATCCAAATATCTATCAATAATAGACTGGATAACGAAAATGTGGTGGATAGAGGAAGCAGCCAAGATGGCCAAACAGGAACAGCTCCGGTCTACAGCTCCCAGCGTGAGTGACACAGAAGACGGGTGATTTCTGCATTTCCATCTGAGGTACCGGGTTCATCTCACTAGTGAGTGCTGGACAGTGGGTGCAGCACACCGTGCGTGAGCCAAAGCAGGGCGAGACATTGCCTCACTCAGGAAGTGCAAGGGGTCAGGGAGTTCCCTTTCCTAGTCAAAGAAAGGGGTGACAGACGGCACCTGGAAAATCGGGTCACTCCCGCCCTAATACTGCGCTTTTCCAACGGGCTTAAAAAACGGTGCACCAGATTATATCCCGCACCCGGCTTGGAGGGTCCTATGCCCACGGAGTCTCGCTGATTGCTAGCACAGCAGTCTGAGATCAAACTGCAAGGTTGGAGTGAGGCTGGGGGAGGGGCGCCCACCATTGCCCAGGCTTGCTTAGGTAAATAAAGCAGCCGGGAAGCTCCAACTGGGTGGAGCCCACCACAGCTCAAGGAGGCCTGCCTGCCTCTGTAGGCTCCACCTCTGGGGGCAGGGCACAGACAAACAAAAAGACAGCAGTAACCTCTGCAGACTTAAATGTTCCTGTCTCACAGCTTTGAAGAGAGCAGTGGTTCTCCCAGCACGCAGCTGGAGATCTGAGAACAGGCAGACTGCCTCCTCAAGTGGGTCCCTGACCCCTGACCCCCAAGCAGCCTAACTGGGAGGCACCCCCCAGTAGGGGCAGACTGACACCTTACATGGCCGAGTACTCCTCCGAGACAAAACTTCCAGAGGAACGATCAGACAGCAGCATTCGCGGTTCACGAAAATCCGCGGTTCTGCAGCCACCGCTGCTGTTACCCAGGCAAACAGGGTCTGGAGTGGACCTCTAGCAAACTCCAACAGACCTGCAGCTGAGGGTCCTGTCTGTTAGAAGGAAAACTAACAAACAGAAAGGACATCCACACCAAAAACCCATCTGTACGTCACCATCATCAAAGACCAAAAGTAGATAAAACCATGAAGATGAGGAAAAAACAGAGCAGACAAACTGGAAACTCTAAAAAGCAGAGCGCCTCTTCTCCTCCAAAGGAACGCAGTTCCTCACCAGCAATGGAACAAAGCTGGACGGAGAATGACTTTGATGAGTTGAGAGAAGAAGACTTCAGACGATCAAACTACTCTGAGCTACAGGAGGAAATTCAAACCAAAGGCAGAGAAGTTGAAAACTTTGAAAAAAATTTAGACGAATGTATAACTAGAATAACCAATACAGAGAAGTGCTTAAAGGAGCTGATGGAGCTGAAAGCTAAGGCTCGAGAACTACGTGAAGGATGCAGAAGCCTCAGGAGCTGATGCGATCAACTGGAAGAAAGGGTATCAGTGATGAAAGACGAAATGAATGAAATGAAGCGAGAAGGGAAGTTTAGAGAAAAAAGAATAAAAAGAAACAAACAAAGCCTCCAAGAAATATGGGACCATATGAAAAGACCAAATCTACATCTGATTGGTGTACCTGAAAGTGACGGGGAGAATGGAACCAAGTTAGAAAACACTCTGCAAGATATTATCCAGGAGAACTTCCCCAATCTAGCAAGGCAGGCCAACATTCAGATTCAGGAAATACAGAGAATACCACAAAGATACTCCTCAAGAAGAGCAACTCCAAGACACATAATTGTCAGATTCACCAAAGTTGAAATGAAGGAAAAAATGTTAAGGGCAGCCAGAGAGAAAGGTCGGGTTACCCACAAAGGGAAGCCCATCAGACTAACAGCGGATCTCTCGGCAGAAACTCTACAAGCCAGAAGAGAGTGGCGGCCAATATTCAACATTCTTAAAGAAAAGAATTTTCAACCCAGAATTTCATATCCAGCCAAACTAAGCTTCATAAGTGAAGGAGAAATAAAATACTTTGCAGACAAGCAAATGCTGAGAGATTTTGTCACCACCAGGCCTGCCCTAAAAGAGCTCCTGAAGGAAGCACTAAACATGGAAAGGAACAACAAACAGTACCAGCCACTGCAAAATCATGCCAAATTGTAAAGACCATCGAGGCTAGGAAGAAACTGCATCAACTAATGAGCAAAATAACCAGCTAACATCAAAATGACAGGATCAAATTCACACATAACAATATTAACTTTAAATGTAAATGGACTAAATGCTCCAATTAAAAGACACAGACTGGCAAATTGGATAAAGAGTCAAGACCCATCGGTGTGCTGTATTCAGGAAACCCATCTCACATGCAGAGACACACATAGGCTCAAAATAAAAGGATGGAGGAAGATCTACCAAGCAAATGGAAAACAAGAGAAGGCAGGGGTTGCAATCCTAGTCTCTGATAAAACAGACTTTAAACCAACAAAGATCAAAAGAGACAAAGAAGGCCGTTACATAATGGTAAAGTGATCAATTCAACAAGAAGAGCTAACTATCCTAAATATATATGCACCCAATACAGGAGCACCCAGATTCATAAAGCAAGTCCTGAGTGACCTACAAAGAGACTTAGACTCCCACACAATAATAATGGGAGACTTTAACACCCCACTGTCAACATTAGACAGATCAACGAGACAGAAAGTTAACAAGGATACCCAGGAATTGAACTCAGCTCTGCACCAAGCAGACCTAATAGACATCTACAGAACTCTCCACCTCAAATCAACAGAACATACATTTTTTTAGCACCGCACCACACCTATTCCAAAATTGACCACATAGTTGGAAGTAAAGCTCTCCTCAGCAAATGTAAAAGAACAGAAATTATAACAAACTGTCTCTCAGACCACAGTGCAATCAAACTAGAACTCAGGATTAAGAAACTCACTCAAAACTGCTCAACTACATGGAAACTGAACAACTTGCTCCTGAATGACTACTGGGTACATAACGAAATGAAGGCAGAAATAAAGATGTTCCTTGAAACCAACAAGAACAAAGACACAACATACCAGAATCTCTGGGACACATTCAAAGCAGTGTGTAGAGGGAAATTTATAGCACTAAATGCCCACAAGAGCAGGCAGGAAAGATCCAAAATTGACACCCTAACATCACAATTAAAAGAACTAGAAAAGCAAGAGCAAACACATTCAAAAGCTAGCAGAAGGCAAGAAATAACTAAAATCAGAGCAGAACTGAAGGAAATAGAGACACAAAAAAGCCTTCAAAAAATTAATGAATCCAGGAGCTTGTTATTTGAAAGGATCAACAAAATTGATAGACCACTAGCAAGACTAATAAAGAAGAAAAGAGAGAAGAATCAAACAGACGCAGTAAAAAATGATAAAGGGGATATCACCACCGATCCCACAGAAATACAAACTACCATCAGAGAATACTACAAACACCTCTACGCAAATAAACTAGAAAATCTAGAAGAAATGGATAAATTCCTCGACACATACACCCTCCCAAGACTAAACCAGGAAGAAGTTGAATCTCTGAATAGACCAATAACAGGCTCTGAAATTGTGGCAATAATCAATAGCTTACCAACCAAAAAGAGTCCAGGACCAGATGGATTCACAGCCGAATTCTACCAGAGGTAAAAGGAGGAATTGGTACCATTCCTTCTGAAACTATTCCAATCAATAGAAAAAGAGGGAATCCTTCCTAACTCATTTTATGAGGCCAGCATCATCCTGATAACATCATCCTGATAAAGCCGGGCAGAGACACAACCAAAAAAGAGAATTTTAGACCAATATCCTTGATGAACATTGATGCAAAAATCCTCAGTAAAATACTGGCAAACCGAATCCAGCAGCACATCAAAAAGCTTATCCACCATGATCAAGTGGGCTTCATCCCTGGGATGCAAGGCTGGTTCAATATACGCAAATCAATAAATGTAATCCAGCATATAAACAGAACCAAAGACAAAAACCACATGATTATCTCAATAGATGCAGAAAAGGCCTTTGACAAAATTCAACAACCCTTCATGCCAAAAACTCTCAATAAATTAGGTATTAATGGGATGTATCTCAAAATAATAAGAGCTATTTATGACAAACCCACAGCCAATATCATACCAAATGGGCAAAAACTGGAAGCATTCCCTTTGAAAACTGGCAGAAGACAGGGATGCCCTCTCTCACCACTCCTATTCAACATAGTGTTGGAAGTTCTGGCCAGGGCAATCAGGCAGGAGACCGAAATAAACGGCATTCAATTAAGAAAAGAGGAAGTCAAATTGTCCCTGTTTGCAGATGACATGATCGTATATCTAGAAAACCCCATCGTCTCCGCCCAAAATCTCCTTAAGCTGATAAGCAACTTCAGCAAAGTCTCAGGATACAAAATCAATGTACAAAAATCACAAGCATTCTTATACACCAATAACAGACAAACAGAGAGCCAAATCATGAGTGAACTCCCATTCACAATTGCTTCAAAGAGAATAAAATACCTAGGAATCCAACTTACAAGGGATGTGAAGGACCTCTTCAAGGAGAACTACAAACCACTGCTCAAGGAAATAAAAGAGGATACAAACAAATGGAAGAACATTCCATGCTCATGGGTAGGAATAATCAATATCGTGAAAATGGCCATACTGCCCAAGGTAATTTATAGATTCAATGCCATCCCCATCAAGCTACCAATGACTTTCTTCACAGAATTGGAAAAAACTACTTTAAAATTCATATGGAACCAAAAAAGAGCCCACATCGCCAAGTCAATCCTAAGCCAAAAGAACAAGGCTGGAGGCATCATGCTACCTGACTTCAAACTATGCTACAAGGCTACAGTAACCAAAACAGCATGGTACTGGTACCAAAACAGAGATATAGATCAATGGAACAGAACAGAGCCCTCAGAAATAACGCTGCATATCTACAACTATCTGATCTTTGACAAACCTGAGAAAAATAAGCAATGGGGAAAGGATTCCCTATCTAATAAATGGTGCTGGGAAAACTGGCTAGCCATATGTAGAAAGCTGAAACTGGATCCCTTCCTTACACCTTATACAAAAATTAATTCAAGATGGATTAAAGACTTAAATGTTAGACCTAAAACCATAAAAACCCTAGAAGAAAACCTAGGCATTACCATTCAGGACATAGGCATGGGCAAGGACTTCATGTCTAAAACACCAAAAGCAATGGCAACAAAAGCCAAAATTGACAAATGGGATCTCATTAAACTCAAGAGCTTCTGCACAGCAAAAGAAACTACCATCAGAGTGAACAGGCAACCTACACAATGGGAGAAAATTTTCGCAACCTATTCATCTGACAAAGAGCTGATATCCAGAATCTACAATGAACTCAAACAAATTTACAAGAAAAAAACAAACAACCCCATCAAAAAGTGGGCGAAGGACATGAACAGACACTTCTCAAAAGAAGACATTTATGCAGCCAAAAAACACATGAAAAAATGCTCACCATCACTGGCCATCAGAGAAATGCAAATCAAAACCACAATGAGATACCATCTCACACCAGTTAGAATGGCGATCATTAAAAAGTCAGGAAACAACAGGTGCTGGAGAGGATGTGGAGAAATAGGAACACTTTTACACTGTTGGTGGGACTGTAAACTAGTTCAACCATTGTGGAAGTCAGTGTGGCGATTCCTCAGGGATCTAGAACTAGAAATACCATTTGACCCAGCCATCCCATTACTGGGTATATACCCAAAGGACTATAAATCATGCTGCCATAAAGACACATGCACACGTATGTTTATTGCGGCACTATTCACAATAGCAAAGACTTGGAACCAAGCCAAATGTCCAACAATGATAGACTGGATTAAGAAAATGTGGCACATATACACCATGGAATACTATGCAGCCATAAAAAATGATGAGTTCATGTCCTTTGTAGGGACATGGATGAAATTGGAAACCATCATTCTCAGTAAACTATCGCAAGAACAAAAAACCAAACACCGCATATTCTCACTCATAGGTGGGAACTGAACAATGAGAACACATGGACACAGGAAGGGGAACATCACACTCTGGGGACTGTGGTGGGGTGGGGGGAGGGGGGAGGGATAGCATTGGGAGATATACCTAATGCTACATGATGAGTTAATGGGTGCAGCACACCAGCATGGCACATGTATACATATGTAACTAACTTGCACATTGTGCACATGTACCCTAAAACTTAAAGTATAATAATAATAAAATAAAAGATTTCCATCAGGCTCCATTGTAGTGAATCTCTCCACCCGCCACCTCCTCTGGCCCTTGGCAAAAATCAATCTGTTTTCTGTCACTATACTCTTGCCTATTCTAGAATTTTATATAAATGAGATTATACAGTATATAGTCTTTTATGTCTGTCTTCCTTCACTTAGCTTGACTCTCCTGAGATTTATTTATGTCATTATGTATATCAACGGTTTGTTATTTTTTATTGTTAGAGCATACCACTGAATGCCTACGGTAAAGCTTTTTTTTTATCTAGTCATCAGTAGACAATTGGGGTGTTTATGAGTTTTGGCTATGAAGTCTGGTATAAATATTTAAATACAGATATTTATGTGGATATGTGAATATATATATATATATATATATATGGAGAGAGGGAGAGAAAGAAAGAGAGAGACCTAGGATTTGGTCCCAGTTACTCTACATCTACGTAAACACTTGGCATTTGTATTTTAAATTTTTGCCATTCTAGTGTTGGGTCATGGTATCTTATTGTAGTTTTAATTTCCCAATAACTAATTAGATTGAGCATCTTTTCATGTATTTATCTTTTTTATATCTCTTATTTGGGGAAGCATCTATTAAAAACCATCACGCAAATTTTTATCAGGTTGTCTTCTTATTGAATTCTAAGAGTTCTCTTATATATTCTGAATAGAAATTCTTTATCAAATATACATTTAGCAAATGTTTTCTTTCAGTAATTGCAGTAGCTTGCATTTTCATTTTTTTTTTTTTTTGACAGTGGCTTTGCCTATCCCAAGGCAACAAAGATTTTCTCATTCATTTTTTTCTAGAGGCATGATACTTGTAGTTTTACATTTATGTCTATGACCCAATCCAAATTAATTTTGTGTATGATGTGAGGCCATGGTGAAAGTCATTTTTGCATATGTGTATTTAACCATTATAGCACAATTTGTTGAAAGGACTTTTTCTCTCATGAATTACCTTGACATTTTTGCAAAGAATCGATTGGCCATATTTGCGTGGGGCTATTTTTTTTTTTTTTTTTTTTTTTTTTTTTTTTGAGACGGAGTCTTTCTCTGTCACCAGGCTGGAGTGCAGTGGCATGATCTTGGCTCACTGCAACCTCTGCCACCCGGGTTCAAGCAATTCTCCTGCCTCAGCCTCCTGAGTAGCTGGGACTGTAGGCGCGTGTGGGGGGGGCTATTTCTGAACTTTCTTTTGTGTTCCATAGATTGATATATCTCTTCATACACAATATGACACTGTCATGACTACCGTAGCATTATTATAAGCCTCGAAATCAGATAGTGTGAGATACCCGATTTTAAACTTCTTCAAAAAGTTTTGGCTAGATTAGATCCTTTGCCTTTCCATATGAATTTTAGAATCTGCTTGTCAACTTCTATAAAAAACCCTGCAAGTATTTTGATTAGGATTCATTGAATCTATGTGTTAATTTGGGAAGAATTATCATCTTAAAAATATTGAGTCTTCCAACACATATATGTATAATTTCATCTTCTCAGGTCTTCTTTAGTTTTTTTCACCAATGTTTTATTGTTTTCAGTGTGCAAGTCTTATACATTCTTGGCTAAATTTATCTTTAAGTATATCCTGGTTTTTGATGTGGTTATAAATGATATTGGTTTTTAAATTTCAATTTCCAGTTGTTTGTTCCTAATATATGAATATACAATCAATTTTGTATACTGATTGGGTATTCTTCAACCTTGCTAAACTCCCTACTTCAGTTCTAGTAGTTTTTCGTAGATTCTTTAAGATTTTCTACATAGATGATCATATCTTCTGAGAATATAGACAGTTTTACTTCTTTCTTTTCAACTTATACTCTGTTACCTTTATTTATTGTACTGGCTAGAACTTCCAGTAATATGTTGAATAAAGGTAGATAAAACAGATATTTGTGCTTTAGTCCTAATCTTAGGAAAAAAGGCATTAGGTCATTTACATGTATGATGTAAATGTTATGATGTAAAATGTATTTTAACTGTGATGTTAACTGTGAATTATCTTAGATGCTATATCAGGTTGAAAATTCCCTTCTATTCTTTGTTGCTGAGAGATTTTTATAATAAATAGATATTGAATTTTGTCAAAAAAAAAAAAAAAGTGACACATATGCACCATGGAATAGTATGCAGCCATAAAAAAATGAGTTCATGTCCTTTGCAGGGACATGGATGAAGCTGGAAACCATCATTCTCAGCAAACTGTTACAAGAACGGAAAACAAAACACCGCATGTTCTTACTCACAAATGGGAGCTGAACAACGAGAACACATGGACGTGGGGGGAACATCACACACTGTGGCCTGTCAGGGGGTAGGGGGCTAGGGGAGGGATAAAATTCGAGAAATACCTAATGTAGGTGATGGGTTGATGGATGCAGCAAACCACCCTGGTACGTGTATACCTATGTTACAAAACTGCATGTTCTGCACATATATCCCAGGACTTAAAGTATAATAATAATAAAGAAAATCTGTTGTTTAAAAGCAGGGGTATGTTCTATCACAGGAGTGGAAGATACAAACCTGGACTCCCTGCAAATACTGCACCCAAAGTGAACCCCAATAATCTGTACCTGCAGGAATTTACTCTCAAAAGGAAGATAAATACATGTATCTATCTGTATCGGAGACCATATGGATGAGAATTTATCAATTAACTTCCATGTAGAATACGAAGTTTATTAAATTATAAACAATAAAAATGTACACATATGTAAATAACACTCTATAGAAATTTTTAACAATTGTTTAACGTTATCCACCAGAGGATTGTGGGGGGTAGGGGAGGCATATTTTATCACTGACTTTTTTTTTCAGATCAGTGGTGTACAGTGATAATAAAAATCTGGCCAACAACACTCCGATACTGGGGCCTTTAGCTCTGGCGGCCCCATCCTTGATGTCTATCTACATCTAAAAATCATGGGAATGGTGAGCAGGACTGGATACTCAGATATGCCTGGAGTACTGTTGCAGACAACAAAAATTAGGGCCTGAAATAACAGTCTGGGTATTGTTTGTGTGGTTAAATTATGCATGGTTATTTCATTTCACGAAATTTTGCTTTGTCTCCTTAGCTCTACAGATACCTTCAGGGCATTGTCTCATGAGCTGTTTGAGGGCCAAAATCCTGTTTTGTGCTTCTCTGGATGGTACCCCCTCTGACTGTCTCCTCAGCTGCTTGGCACACCTGAAGTCCTCTGTAAATGTCCACTGATGGAGAGATTTCTCTGGTATCATCAACAGTTTAAAAACAGCTCATCCTCTTTGTGCTATTCGAATTCGTGAATTGCACTCTCCTGCTCTTTCATTTATTACCTACACTAGTGGGCTTGTTTTTCCCTAAGACAGTTATATAAGACTCTTGATTCTCTGCAACCCTGTTAGCTCATCTTCACTTCTTTGGCTTCCACTGCCTCGGAAGACCAACACTGGGGAAGGAAGACAGACAGGCAGGAAGCAGGAAGAAGATCCCCAAAGACTTAAGTGCATTGGATCCTCCTGTGATGATTCAAATCAGGTTCTTAGCGCCCTAGGCCTGCTGAGGTTTCCTGATTGATTACCTTTACAAAATGGAAGTAACATGTCCATAGTGGTGTCCCGGGATCCAGGTTGGAGTGTCTAGTGGGGGCCACAAGATGTAGCCCTTAGGAAACTCTGCCTGCCCTTGTGTGCCTTCCTCAGGGAGAGATTCAGCTCTGCTAGTTGGAGCAGTTCCTCCTGCCCACTTCCAGACCCCGCATTTAGCTCTTCATTAAAAGAAAGTCCATTGAGGGGCTTAAACACAAAACTCCCTATAATGGTGAATACTCAGAATTACTTTCCACCTGATACTGCTTCATTTAATTGGACTAAAGCAGGCTCCCCTGGCTCCAGCCTCCCTTGAAATCCTGCCCAAATTTGCCTGGCTCCTGCGTGGGCCTGAGTAAATATGCGGCAGGTGCGCCGAGGGGTTGCGAGCTGGGCGCCCATGAACCGTAATGGTTGCTGCATGACTGATTCCCCAGCCCCTCCGCCCTCCTGCTAAATCCCAGGACCCTCCCTGCTTATGCAAAGAGCGGGCTCCCCAGTGCCGTCTTATGAAGAAGTGGTAGAGCAATTTCATTTAATATTGCTAGTGCTTCCATTAACCTGAGTATATTGCTCTCCATCCTCAATTTAAGACTCCCTCTTTCTCTTGATTATCGCTGTATTTCAGAGCACCTGAATGTCCTCCCCAGACCTCTAAGCCAGCCTGGAATAAGTTGATGATCAAAAGCTACAGCTCCTTGAATTTTCTGGCTTCAGAGTAATGCAACCTTCCTGTGCCCCACCTGGAGGCCTTGAAAACCAGCCTGGGCTCTCCACTTTGTTCTGAATGAAGCTCCCTCTGGTTGGCTCTGGTGTTCCCTGTATTCACTCTCTCCTCTAGCATTTTCCTTCCTTCTTTTTCTTTTCCCATTCTTTTGACTGTTGAGATTTGTGAGACAGGAAAGTGTTTTGAAGCTTTGCAGGGTGAGGTGCAGGTGGACAGAAGTCTGCTACGAACTATTTTGAATCTACCTGGTCATTACTTAGATATGTCTACAGCTCTACATGATTGATTGATAAAATCATTAATTCAGCAACCATGTATTAAGTGCCTACTACATGCCAGGCACTCTTGTTGGTGCTGAGAATGAATTCTGAGCCAAACTAGCAAAAGTTTTTGCTCAGGAAGCTTAAATTCTAGTAGGAACAGATAGTAAGCAAACATGTTTTCAGTAGATAAAATAGGGTAAGGGCTGGAGAGTGATGGGGAGGCCACCGTGAGCACTCTGGCGCACATACACCCTCCTTTGAATGATACAGGCCTCTCTACACCTGAAGTCTACACAATCTACAATAAGGAGGATGGTGAGGGCCAGCTAAGGACACCGTTCCTAGGGAGATCAGAACTGGCAGTATACTTGAGTCAACTCCACCCATCCCCTACCCACCCTGTCACGGCTTGCAGGAAGCTGGGGCAGTCCCTCAGGGACACAACCCCAGGCTTTCCTCCGGAGGGTAGGCCTGGGAGGATGAGATATTGATATGACTACAGCATACACAATGGTAATGCATCCTGCCCCATCCTGTCACCACTGTCAGAACCCCTCACTCTACCTCTACTCCCTTTCCAAGCTTTAGGGAAAGGCTGTTGCCTGCCCTGCCATCCCTTGACTGCTGTGGGCAGCTCAAGAAGAAATTAAAGCTGGCTTCTCAAAATCTGTGATCAAGGCTAAGTGCAGTAGCTCAGGCCTGTAATTCCAGCACTTTGGGAGGTCGAGGTGGGAGGATCACTGGAGCCCAGGAGTGTGAGACCAGCCCTGGCAACATAGTGAGACACCATCTCTCAAAAAAAAAAAAAAATTTAATTAGCTTGGTGTGGTGGTGCATGCAAGGTAGTCCCAGCTACTCAGGAGGTTGAGGTGGGAGGACTGCTTAAGCCTGGAAGGTCAAGGCTGCAGCAAGCCTTGATTGCATCACTGCATTCCAGCCTGGGTGATAAAGGAAGATCCTGTCTCAAAAAAAAAAAATCTGTGATCATTGGGCAACCAGATTCCTAATGCCTTCAGAGCATTAGGCTAGGCCTGGCCTGAATCAAAGTATAGCCTTCTGAACTTGGGGAAAAAAAATGGAAATTGTGGGGTCCGTCAAATGCTCTGAGGAAAAGACAGTTTCCCAAGACAAAGATGCCAGGTCAAGGATGGGGCCCAAGGTGGAGAAAGATCATATGCCTTCCATGCAGATGAGTTTCTAGGCCATTTTCTGCAGCTAAGTAGTGACTGAGGGAAAGCTCTACAGCCAGACTTGGTTTCGAATCTTGGCTGCACACATCTCTAGTTACCTGGCCTTGGATAAGTTACAAACGCTCTCTGAGCCATTGTGTCCTTGCTGATAGAATGGGCCAGTCATACCTTCTTCATAGAGTTGTTGTGAGAATTAGAAGAAAAATATAAATGGACACTGCTGAGCCCAGGGCAAGAGCTGGCACTGAGTTGATGAACCTAAATGTCATTTCTGGGATTGTGCTTAAGTAGGAAGCTGTCCTTATTTTGTGAATATGTGCACTAAAGAATTTAGGAGTGAAATATCATGTCCATAATTTACTTTAAAACATTCCAAAACATATTGTGAAGTAAATATGGCACCTTTCTTCCTTCTCTGGAGGACCTCTAGCCAGCACAATACTTATTCACTTTTATTCAAAATCCAGGTAACATCATTCATTGCCACGGTTTTAAAAACCATCTACTTGTCAACAACTCCAAATTTATATCTGCAAGCCAGACCTGTTTTAAGAACTCTGGACTCAAATATTTGACTGACAATTTGACATCTCAATGCCAACATGTCCTAAACGGAGTATTTTGTTTCTCATACCCAAACCTATCCCAAAAACCTAGTTCCCTGCCTACCCCATCCCACCTTTTTCATCTTGAAAAATAGGGCCACTGTTCACTGAGATGTTTGACTCAGAAACCTGTGCAATAGTCCTGGTCCCTCATCTTTCTGATGGCAGTGGCAGCCTGTCTGGAGTGGCTGCTGACATGACACCAACTGCAGTGGGGCACTTGTGGCTGGGGCAGTGCACTCCATGGAGCTGGCAGGAGTCCTAACCCTTCTGAAGTTGGAGGGGTGGGAGCCCCCCCTCCCTGGTGTAGCTGCAGCCACCCAGCCATGGCTGCAGACCCAGGCATCCCTGTGCTCTACGGGACCAGGGAAACTCCTCTGTCCCTGCAGGCTCAAAATGTCTGTTCCTGCTGCCTGGCTTCTCCCCATTCACAGCACCTGCTCTGATTTCAGACCAAGTTGTGGCTGAGCCCAGGCATTATCACTACCTGGCCTGGTGTGCACGTGCTTGGGGAAGTGCTAATATGCCAGTCCTCTGCCACCTTGGCCCCCTCTGAACTTTGGGCACCAAAGAGCATGGGAGGGAGGCCAAGAGGGGGCTGAGGGCAGCTTGGCATGGGCCTGCAGGCACCCCTTGCCATGAACAGCCTGGGGACCATGGGCACTGTAGATGACATATGGATGGCAACAGGAGGCAGACAGGCTCCTGGGTGGAAAGAGGTGGGCCCCTGTTGAAGTCCCACCTTCAAGCCAGGGACAGCCTGAAGCCTGAGGGCCAGGGTGTCAGTTCTGTGGACCAGAGTGAGAATTTATGGTGCTTTTTCTGGGCCCACCTATGGCACCCATGGACCAATCAACACACACATTTTCCCCTCGGAAGCTCGTAAAAACCCCAGACTCAGCCAGACTCAGGCAGAGGACAGAATGTCCTGCCTATGAATAGGAACCCACTCCAGGTCTCCTCTCCATTGAGGGTTGCAGACGACAGGATGACTTGCCTGAGGATAGGAGCTACCCACTCCAGGTCTCCTCTCTGCTGAGGGCTGCACAGACGTGGGGGTGACCTGCCTGTGGGAGGGAGCTACCCACTGCAGGTCTCATCTCCTCTGAGAGCTGGACACTTATGGGGACAACCTGCCTGCAGAAAGGAGCTACTCACTTTGCATCTCCTGAGGACTGTTCTGCCACTCAGTGAAGCTCTTCTCTGCCTTGCTTACCCTCCAGTTGTCCATGTACCTTATTTTTCCTGGACACAGAACAGGAACTCAGTACCCACCAAATAGTGGGACTAAAAGAGCTGTAACACAAACAGGGCTGAAACACGCCCCCCTGCTCACCATGTTGTGGACAATAAGGAGAGAAGAGCTGTGGCCCTTTTGGAGCACAGACCTAGGGGCTCCCCAAGCCAGGGCTGTAACACCTTTTTGGGTTTCTGTGGTTCCTGGCATCTCCATGCTTCCAGGCAGCACTGCATTCCCCTTGTCCAGAAATGTGTGCCCTCAGAGGAAGCCACATACAGTATATCTGGTCCAGCTGCAGCCTTGCACAGAGCCGGTACCTGGAGTTGCCTGCCCTGCCGCAGCAGCCAGTGTGCTTAGCTGTGAACAGTGGCTGGACCACACGCTTGCTTGCCCACACACCCCTCGCCACTCTGTACTTGGCTCCTGCTTGACCGGTGTGGGATCCTGTCCAGTAGTGCACAGCCTGCTGGGCCAAGTGGTCAGAACAACCCCAGTGGGCATGAGCAATACTCTGGCAGAAGGCGCCACCAGCCACAGAGGTTTCTGGGTGGCGAAGTGACACCCTAAGGATCCTCTGACACTTCCTCACTGCCACATCCAGTCCATCAGCATTCCCTGTTGATCTTACCCTAAAGATTGCCGCTACCTGCCCCCTTCCCGCCATCTCCGCTGTGTCCCATACCTAGACCACAACAGCAGCTTACGAAGTTCACCTCCCTGCTTTGGCTCTTGCTCCTTGTAATTCACTCCCTCTATGGCCAGCATGAAGGCACAAACCCAATCATTTTACTTGCCTACTAAAAACTACCAGTAAGTTCCCTTGTGTATATACAGTTAAATCCACATGCCTCACCTTGGCCTGTAAAACCAAGTATGACTCCCATCTTCATCTCCATCGTCTTCTCCCTTCTCTCCTTCTCCACTCCCTCTCTGTCTTTCACTGTACTCCAGCCACACTGGCCCCCTTTCTATCTCTCCAACATGCCAATCTCTTTCCCCTTCTGGGCTTTCCATTAGGCTGTTTCCTCTGGCTTGAATTCTCTCTCCCTTCCTCTTCCTGTTTCTAGCTCATTCCCATCCTTCTAGTGTCAGCTTAAATTTTATCTCTTTGAGTGTCCTTCTATGACACCTAAATCTCAAATAGACCCCTCTGTCATTCTCATAGCTCCCTAATCTCTTAACCTTCATAAACAGAAGTATCATCTGTTTACCACATATATCCAGTGCTTGGCATAGGGCTTATTAAGTATATGTTCTACAAATGAATTGAATGAATTAAAAATTCTACTGCCCTTATTTCACATTCCCATCTCTGAGCCCCACTTCTCCATTCTCAGCCCCAGTTTCCAGGCCACACCTATCTGCCAGCCACACTGTGGCCAGAGAGCCCCTCTCTGTGAAGCTCTGCAGCTCTCTCATACTTCCTACCTGCTCACCACTCTGTATCCCAGGGCTCTTGGAAGGCAGGTTGGTTGACCTGATAGGTGAAGTGGTACCTGTGGTCAAACACACTGTTGTGTACACATATGTAGGTGTTAGTTCTGTGTGTTTCGTATGCAATCTTTTATTTTTCTCGCAACAACTGCTGCCACTAGGTTGCCCATCCAACAACTTCTGCAAAATCGGACCATGCAAACATGAACAGCAGACTACAGGCCATCATTTTCTCATGTTGGGGCTCCATCAGAGGCCTTCTCCTTGCACCTTTTGAGGTGATTTCCTGCTGTTGCTGCAGTCGGCGTTTGGACCAGCTTTGAACATGGAAGCCTCTCCCATCCCAGGGTGACTCTGGCTTTCCTATCAGACTCTGTGCTAATGAGAAGTGAATGCTGCAATCGCAGGGCTCACTCTGAGGTTGCAATTACGTAAGGATTATTAATGAAGCAACAATGTCAAAATTGTGTGAAATCAAACTCAGATTTAAGTACTTAAAATAAACAGATATAAAGTAACAGATGTCCCGTTTTGTTCTCAGATGATTTCATCCCTTGTTAAAAATAAATGTCTGGCTTGAAAGGAGAAAAAAAATAAAAGGGACTTTACTTCCATGTTAAAAATTAATTGAATCCAGAGATTGGTAAAGCTACTAAGTGGTGTGGGTTCTTTTTTTTTCATTAAGGCGAAGACATATTTGTGCTGATTTTTATTTCAGCAAGTAATGAATTCATTGCATAGCCCCAACTTTCATAGGCCTAAATCACATCCTTTGAAACCCAAAGGGAAAATTTCTCCAAAGTTATTATGTAGATAAGAATGGGGCCTCATGTGTCTATCTGAGAAGAATTTAGTTCGACGCTAAACCCCGAAGGATGCAACAGCAGAGGCTTCGAAAATCAGGAGTCCAGAGTGTCATTTTCCAAAGCCACAAATTCCCACTGTGGAGCTCTTGCCTTGGAATTTCAGCGTGGAATTCCCAGAGACGACTCCTACTGAAATTAGTAATGGGAAAGGCAAATTAGGTCATCTTGTCCGTCCCCCTGCCAGTTTCCTACACTGTGGTTAATTTTCTCCTCCTTTGATCAGATACATTTTAAATGTTTCAAGAGATGGAAATTGCACCAGTTGTCTCTCTCCAGAGTCTTACCGTCTACTGAAGTTATAGGACTCCATTTTCTGCCCGTGAGACTCAGAGGAATTTTTCGAAGAGTGGAAGGTTGTTTGTGGGCTGGAAACTGTCTTTACCTCCCCCCAAATTTCTCATCATTTTCTGGTCATGGCCCAATTCATAGGGATTAGGAATCCAGAGGTATGTTCATCTGCCCCAAATCACAAAATGGCCCTGAGAACATTCAAAGAAAATAATTTATTTGTAGAATCTGAGTACAAACACAAGGGGATTGATACTGATGCCCTTGAATAAAAGATGGGGCAGCTTGGCCCTGATGCCAGCTTTCTGTGCAAGAGAGTTACACATAACATTTATTGGAGGGGGATAAATAATCTAGATCAGAAACCACATGTTCCAATGAAGAAACTACATGTCTTTCTAAACTGTTAGACACATCTAATAGTAAAAGCACTTTGTGTTTTTGAATGAATTAAACGTTTCACTGCCTTTATTTCCAATCTCCATCTCTGAACCCTACATCTGGGAAACCCAACATTATATTAGCAATGAAAAGCAAAACACAGAATAGTGGCAATGACTGCACATGAAGTATATTGTAGGCGTAGTCAATGCCACTGAATTCTAAACTTAGAAATGGTTAAAATGGCAAAGAAAAAATGTACAAAACCAAAGCCATTCTAACTGTACCAGAGGACAGCAGGGGGCTTTCTGCAATGGGTAGAGTGGATGGCCACGGGAGAAAGGGAGACCTTTCTTCCTTGCTTTAAAGCATACCCTTTGGCTCTAGGAGATGGGATGTGGGGTGATGGAGTGGGCAGTGGGCTGAGAGGCAGAGACTGGTGTGGTTTCACACAGGTCCATCCCTTCCCTTCTCAGCACGTCCCTCTGCACCTTTTCCATAGAGGAAAAGGGTGGGACAACATGTTCTCTGAGGTCCCTTCAGCCCTAGCATGTTGCTGTTTATGGCAGACACTGTTATGGCCAATTCCCCATCCATTCTCTTTTCCACTTACTAATATAGAACCTCCTTTTTGATTTTGAGTGTCACTATGCCAAATTGTTTAAAATAAATAAAAATTAAAGGCTCTCTTCCACAGGCTCCCTTGCAGCTGGGGGTTGGCTGTGTGACTCAGTTCCAGCCGATGAGATGTGAGCAGAAGTCCCTGGGGAGGTAGTCTCTGTGTCTTCCACCTTTTTCATCCTCTTTGCCCCATCGTGTGATCTTCTTGCAACCATGGGGATGAAGCAGGAAGAGAGAGGGAAGTTTGGCCTGTAGTGATGGGATAGAGCTGCCATATAAGCCCTGGACAGACAACTCAACAATTTGCGTAGGTGTGGGTATGGGTGTGAATGTGTGTCTATCATAAACATCTTTACTACTTTAAGCCACTGTAGTATGGCTTTCTGTTACAGCCAAAGACATTCTTAACTGATATAAATTTCATGTCAATGACATTTGAAATTCCACATTACTCACTCCTTTGAATGAAATGCTGAAGGCTTGTTTTAAAATACAAATGCTTTTTGGAAGGGGAACATTTTAAGTTATAACAAGCCATTGATATCATAAGTTCGAGAGCATTTATCAAAATAGCTATTCGGTTCAATGGCAGCAACCTAGAGGAATAGGATAGGAGACATGGACTTGGGCATGAGGGAGTTTCCTTCAGCAAAGTTCTGATGTAAAGGAGATTCCTTACTGAGTCACAGCAGAGATGGAGTCCTGAGCTCCGGGCCAGGGGTGCTGGGTGAGGTGGATGGAGCTTATGGAGAGATGGAGAAAGGCTGGAAAGAGTAATATGGTTTGGTTGAGTCCCCACCCAAATCTCACCTTGAATTATAACTCCCACAATTCCCAGGTGTCATGGGAGGAACCTGGTGGGAAGTAATTGAATCTTGGGGGCGCATCTTTCCCATGCTGTTCTCATGATAGTAAGTTTCATGAGATCTGATGGTTTTAAAAATGGGAGTTTCCCTGCGCAAGCCCTCTTTTTGCCTGCTGCCGTCCATGTAAGACGTGACTTGATCCCTTTTGCCTTCTGCCATGGTTGTGAGGCCTCCCCAGCCATGTGGAACCGTAAGTCCATTAAACTTCTTTCCTTTGTAAATTGCGCAGTCTTGGATATGTCTTTATCAGCAGCGTGAAAGTGGACTAATACAGAGAATGCCAAATTATTCCTTGAATTTGTCTCCTGTGGAGGAAGCTTCAATGCTGAAGGCACCTGAAGGCTTTCAGAGTGGCTCTCAGACATTTAGAAGGGAGACAGGAAGTTTTGTAGTATTTATCCTGGGAGTTTAGAATTTAGTCTGAAGATACCTCCAATTGTGCTTTCTCCTGCTCCCTCCCGTACAGCCACTTCTTATCTTACCCCTTACTCCAGAGCCTGCTCAAAGCCCAGAGCCTGCACTATCCTTTTCTAGCCCCCTGGAACCCCCGACAATGTGTCTGTGCTGGCTTCGAAGCTCTTCCCTCCCAGTGCAGATATGCACTGCCTCAGCTCTTTTGGTCCAAGCATCCCCTGAGCCTGGTGTCTCCTGCAGCATTAAATGCCTCATGGCCCTTTCTTTCTTTAACCACATTAAGTACTCACAGCCTGGCACTATTCTAAACTATATCTATGAACCAGCTCCTTCCATCCTGGCCCTCGGCTCACCCCTACCCCCAGCCAGGGCCCAGGGCCCTCAGTGTTGCCCTGACAGAACAGGGGCCCCTGTCGGCTGTGTAATAACCCTAAACCTGTTCATCATCCTCCCTCCTCCTCCCCGCAACCCTCACTTGAAGTAACATCCTTGCTTCTCCTGCCAACAAGTGCCATGCCCTGTGCTATTTTTGCTGTTAAAAGAGGGACCAGTCCCTATAACATTTTTTATGAAGGAAATGACTGCATCATGAGGCTCAGGGTAAGAGGCAGAAAACAAGGGCCCTGGAGAAAGGGCATTCTGGAGAGGGTCTGCGGAAGCCAGTCTCACACAGTGCAGGCAGGAAGCCCCCATCCCTGAATACCCAAAAGGCCCTGATAAACTCACTCAGAGGCAGGGAGCTGAGGCGTTCTTGAGGGGCAGTTAAATGCATGGATTTAGCCATCAGACTGACCTGATTTATGTCCCCACTCTGCCACCACATAGCTGTGTGACCTGGGACAAGTCACTTAGCATCTCTTAGCGTCAGTTACCTCATCTGTGAATACGGAGTATAGTTTTAACAGCTAACCTCTTCTAGGCTTCTATGAGAATGCAGTGAGATAAGCCATGAAAAGTAGTATCAGTTAGTGTCCTGTGAGGAAACAGAAACCACCCTGGGTACTTCAACAAAGGAAGTTTAATACAAGTGATTGGGTACGAATGTTTTGGAAGGGCTGCTGGAGCAAAACCAGGAAGGCAGTGTTGTTTAGAGATAGGTACCTACAGGAAGACCCTGCCCTCTGGGACAGGAGCCCATAGGGAGGTGGGGTTGCCCATAGCTCACAAGCTCTGCCCCATGGGGCTGCTATGGTGCCTCCGCTTCCTCTACTGTTGTTACCTTGTCTGCCATGATGAGAAAGCAAGGACCTGGGCCTTTGTGGTCATTGCAGGGGCCCAGGAGCTCAACAAACCGCAGGGCATTCTCACTCACCAGCTATGTTAGGGGCCCCATGGTCACCTGCTGTTGTTTGCTGCGGCTGCTGCTGCTGCTGCAGCCACCAGCACCAGACACTGGATTAGTTAAAATATCAAAATAATGACTTTTTGCTCACATTTCCCAGTATTCTGTGAGTGCTTCCTATTGACAGAATGGAACCGAACCTGGCAAGGACGTCTGGGAGATGTAGTTTTCAAGCTTCCCAGCCCTGGATACAGAAGAGGAAATCACTAACACAAACAGCACAACTCCTGGCAAATAGTAAGTGCTTGATTATTTTAACCCTCGTCATCATCATTGTTATTATTTGTAGCATACCTTGTTTTTTTTACTTCCTGCAGCTGACAAGTAGTGGGATCTCACTCAAGTTATTTCACCTCTTCACGCTTCCATTTCTTTAAAGAGAATGGATGAGTGCCGGGGCCACACACAACAAATAATTTTCTTCTATCCCTCATTTATCCGACCAACAAACATTGCTAAGTATCCTGTATCAGCCAGGCATGGAGCAGGCAACCATGGATATAAGATCAGCAAGATCAGGTTTGTGCTAAAGGTCACTGTCTCTAGTGAAATGAAAAAATGTGCTTCTTAGTCATCTTGAGTTCACCCTGCTAGTTAGAAGCAAAACAAATGGACTCCCAGTCCAGTGCTCTTTCCTGTATATTTTCTTACCTCTCTAATTGTTCTAGCAAAGCCCATGGTCAGGGAACATTTCTCCTTCTGTTTCTGGGTATGCACATAACCAATAGTCCCTTTCTCCAATAAGTTCCATTACTCACTGCCCACCATCCACCCACCCCCGCCCTGCCGTCACCTGGGCCCCCATATCAACTTGTCAATGATGTAGCAGGGAGATGAGCTGCAGAGTGGGTCAGCAGCCTGGGGCCCTGGTCAGCATCTGCAGAGCAATCAGGGTAATAAGGAATGTAAAAATATGAATGCTCTGGGTCTCCATGATTTCCCTGTTTGCCCAATCTGTCACTCTGCTACCCATGGATTTCCCACTATTACTCATGACCCTAATGTGGAGTGGGAGACCCTGTGTATTCCATCTCTTATTCCTGCTCACTCCAAACGCATTTCAAATATTGCCGTGGAAACGTCAATTCCCCAAGCCAAGAAGACCCCCGTTTCCCAGAAGCTACTTCTACAAACTCTAGAATATAGATGAGCCTGGCCCAATCACGCGCTACATCTGGGCCCAGCGGATTTGCAGCACACCTGCATTGGAGGTAAATCGATTGGCGCTTCTTAATCCTGGCTACTACCAGGCAGGTTCTTTCCTACTCATTGAAGCTTAGTAGCAACATGCCCTTCACTGTAAAGAGAATTTTTTGTCCTCTCACTTGGGACTAAAGGTCAAAGTTTAAATCTATATTTAATGCCATTTTCTGAAAACTGGATTTGTGATTCCCTTTATGTTGGTATTACATATCTTAAGGGATTTCAGGGGGAGAAATCTGGGAAGCCCAGTTTCTGAGAATGACCTTTACTTTAAATGTGTAAATAGGATGGAGCTTGTGTTTCTGGTTTTTAAACCTTCTAATTGTGCTTCCAAAGACAGCTCTGGAAAGCATGGGCTGTGGTTAGTGGTTACACAGAAGCCACTTTGAAAAGGAAAGACTTTGATTTTTGCCTTATACAGATGAAAGGCTGGAGGCCATAAGGGCTCATGCTTTTTTGGCCTGCTAGGGACAGTTTCTTTTGAAGCTTTGTACCTCCAGCTACAGTGATCCCACATTAGAATATGCAAATAGTACGGCCTTTAAGTGTCTCAGAAAAGGGAAAGTTCAAATTTACTTAATTCTACTTTTCCTCTGAATTTTATAAAACATTATTGAAGTGGCATCAGAATATCATTCAGAATGTCAGTTTTAGAATATTTCAAATATTTACCTAAAGGTTTTTTAACAGCAGCTTTTACAGTCTGAATGTGGCACTAAAAGCAGATATAAAATCGAATTTTTTTGTACTTCATAAGCTCACACTTGCATATTTAGAAGGTAGGGATAAGGGTCTCTCAGTTTGCCAAGTGTCTGTAGCCAGGATTAATGGATGGATGGCTAGATAGACAGATAGGATAGGCTAGATTAGATAAAGAGAGATGAATAACTGTAATAATAAATAAATATGCCATGATAAACTTATTTTTCAAAAAACAGATCGACCCTCATATTATTATCACATAATCCCCAGCTCTCAGACTCCTAAAATTTGGCATCTGTTATTTTGAAACAAGATATGATTTGTCCTCCCTGGCTATATGGAAAAGACGGGTGACTATAAAATTATATTTTTTTATTACTCAACACCATTATAAAATCGGGCTCTGGGAAATTTGCTGAGTCCTACCAGATTCTTCTGCCCTTACACCTCCCTGACACTCCCACAGCAAAGGCATGGCCCCCTCCACTGCCAGCCACTGTTTGGACACTGACTCTGCAAAGGGTCCATTGATGAGAACTGTGAGGACATCACAGCCCAGGCTCAATTCAAAAGTGGCAGCACCAGGTCACAATCCCCAGCCTTTCCGACCCAAAACCCACATCCTCCCCCTTTATTCCACTCGGTTGCAAAGTGAAGCTCACTGGGCCTTCAACTTGGGGGGGAAACAAAAGACTTCTTTAGGAAGCGAGCCATTTCTTGCAGCATTTAATTTTTTTACCCTCATTCACACATGTCTATCAGATACCTCCTCCATCAGAAAGCAAACTCCCATAAAACAGGTTGTGGTAGATTTGTGCTGGTGTTTGCAGCCACTCTAATGACCAGATCAGGTCTCTGTGTGGTAAGCACTGAGCTGGCCAGATGGACCAAAGCTGTACATGCCTGGGGCACATTTGTTCACAGTTTATAGCCACAGTGAACTTCAGTTTTTAGAGAGGCATCTAAGTACCCTCTTTATGATTGCCCCAAGCTTTCCTCTCCCTCCTGTGGTCATATAGGCCTTAACTGCCACCCTCCCACCTGCAACTTCCAGCCCCTAAACACCCCCTAGGGAGGAATACAGCCCTTCTCCTGCCTATGTCCCTCCATTTCCTGGTTGGTGTTTGCTTCCTCATTCTTGCAAACTGGGCTCCTCCCACTGTCTTCCCACCTTTGTTCCCTTGCCCCTGAATAGCTGTCACTGAAACCACTGTTGACCAACCACTGTTGACCCTTGCCTTTCCAGAATGCCTCCCCTCCTCCCCCTGCATCCTTTATTTAATGGTGGCTGCTTTAGGCGAAGCTGATTAATCTCACCTCCTCCACGGCCACGCTTTCTTCCCTGGGGCTCTGTGCTACCTCTGCACTTTGTTTCTAGATGACCTCCTCTATTCCATCACTTTTAACTGTAGCGGACTCAAGGAATGTCTTTCTCTCTCTCTCTCTCTATCACACACACACACACACACACACACACACACACACACACACAAAACCTGAACATACTCTCTTCCCTCTATTCACCACCATCTCTCTCCCAGCTCCTCTTTCTTTTAAGGAAAGTTGCCACCATGTCAAACTGCAATCAAGTTTTATTGTCTTTGCCTGAGGCCATTTTCTTTCTCATTCCCAACTCCTAGTCTTCAAGCCTAAGGTACTCATATGATTTGTCATATTGAGACCCTCTTTTCCTTAGGATCTCCAGGAATCTTCCACTTCATTCTCAGCAAAAATGTCTTAATTCAGGGTCCTTGTCTCTTACACCTTAGCGACTGTAATGTTTGACTTTTCGTGATGTAGCCCAAGACAAAAAAACCAGATGGTCACATTTAAGGCAATTTTGAGAGGCTCATATAGTTGTACAACACATTAGAAGCACCTTGTTCATTGTGGATATTTAATAAATATTGAAACAGGGAAGAAAGAGTTAAGAATGTGGTCCCTGGAGTCAGGCAGACCAGGGTTCAAATTCTGCCTACATCCCTTACAATCTCTGAGACCCTAGGGATGTGACTGAATCTCTCTGAGCCTCATTTCCTCTTCCATAGAAAATAAATTATAATCAGAGTACTTCTTTCCTGGGCTTGTTGTGAAGATTAAGTGAAATAATGTGTATGAAGGCTTAGCCCCAAGTCTGGTACAAATTATTAGTTCAAAGATATTATCTTTTATTAAATATTAGGTTGATGCAAAAGTAGTAACAGTTTTTGGCATTACTTTTAATGGCAAAAAGTGCAATTACTTTTGCACCAACCTAACAGCATTCAATAGACAAAGAACAAACCCCTTGGTTTAGGGCAGTAGCCTCTTAACAGCTTACTTCTGGGTCTAATTTTTGTTTTTTAAATCTCTGCTTATTTCTAGGCTTAATTGACCAAAAATGATTACCATTGCCTCCTAAGCCAATTTCTAGTTTCTTGCTTATGCCATACATTTTGGGTCTGAAGTTCAACAGGAATCAGGCAGTCTCCCAGCTTTTTCTAACACTCTCAGAATTCACCTCTTCACTCTTTATGGCCTTCCGCTGTCTGAGAGCTTGGAGGTAGCTAGCGGTCACCTTGGAGGGCAAGCATATGGCTTGAAAAGCATTCTCTTTGACTCACTTTACCCCCAACCCAGCTCTATGCATTGTATAGATTTTTAAGCCAAACACATGAAAGGCATGGACGCAAGTCTTCCACGGAAGTTTCACCACCAGTTCAACTCTTGTAATTAATTAGCCAGTAAATTCAGTAACATTTTAAAGAAGAGTAAATTCAATCAAAGAAACAGGGAATTCAGTTCAGTCATAGGTTTAGATTTTGCTCCCCCACTTTTTTTGGTTAGTTGTGGCTGAGCCGCCACTGCAATTGAGACAAAACGGTTGGATCTGTCTTACTTCAACCTCCTTTAAGCACTTTCAAGGAACTTGCCTTGACCAGAGAGCTAAGAAGTAGGCATTTCACTACCTTTTCAGCAAATGGTGATTTTCTTTGTCAGCCCCATAAAGTGAAAGTTCTAGCTGTTCCTAGGAGAAAAAAAAAAAAAAAAAAAAAAAAAGCTCAGTTTCACTGTCAAGGCCAAGAACTGGAAGCCAGAACACTTAGAGCTCTTGGTTCTGTTGCATGATTAATTCTCCGTGAAGGCATTTAATTTTCTCTCCCTCATCTTCTGCATCTGTAAAATAGGAGTAAGCAATACCCTAGAGTCGCCAGAGATCAATGGGCAGGGACAGGCATTAATGAGGCAGCATATGAAATATTCAGTGAGATTCTTGGATAAGGAGTTACCAATGATTACATGCTTGCTTACCAACTTCCAGATTTAGCAAATCTGTCTTGTTAGTGCATACTAAAAATTAAAGGATAGCAAGAAGTACAAATTTAATTTGTAAAAAGTCTTCAATTACTGGTTTGGAAATGCCTCTTAGAGATACAGGCTTCATTCTGGCTTGCTTTTCGAACTCAGTCACTAACCACAGGGTGTGAGGGTCCCGCTCCTGCAGTCTTCAGGGCCATTGGCTCCACTCTGCACCCCCAGCTTTGTGCTACAACTTCCAATCTGATTTCACAATAAAAGGTCACATAGCTGCCTTTGGCTGCCAAGTTTCAAATATGCCCTGATGTTAACCCTTTAGAGGCTACAGAGCAGTGGCATTTTTCTCAGTGCTGTTCCAGTATTCACAGAAATGGGTCATCTAAGTCCCAAGAATATGCATGCCCTCCACCCTCCACATAGGACTCCATAAAGCCATTTCATTTGAATGAGAATGTAAGATGCCTCCAAAACTACATTGATGTTATTTCCTAAATTGATTTTTTTTGTGAAGAAAGTTGTGTTGTAGTGTTCCACCCTCAGGGTGTCTTAACCAGTGAGCGTCTTGTAGACAGTCCTTCCCAGACATTCTGCAACAACTCACCCCATCCCTCCAAAGTCTTTGGGGAATGAAGAAGGGTAGAGCCACCAGCTTCCCTCAGAGAGGCGACCTGGGCCTCAGGCTTCCTGAACCTCGTTCTCTCCTTAATGTTCTTCTTTATCCTGCTTCTTGAAAAAGCCAACTTGGAGCATATGTGGACAAGCTCCAGAAAACAGTGTGCTCTCATCAGTGAGCCCATCTAGTGGGGAAGGCAGACAGAGTCATGCACCCGGACCCCCTTGATGGAAGCAGGCCAGCAGTCAGCTTAGAGTGTGTAAGGAAGGAGACTCCAGCAGCCAATCTAACCTCACAACCCCACAACTCCTCCCTGCCATGAATCACTCTTTCCCTGCTGGCCCACAGAGCTTTAATGCAGCCCTTCAGAGACCTGGGTGCATTGCTGACACGCCTGTCTAGCCCACTCCCCTCTGAGGCCTCGTGGGCAGTGTTATGATTTTCTCTGTGCTCCTCTGTGCCTAGCACCGTGCCTGACACTTTAGAAGCCCTAATTGTCTGTCAGATGAATCAACAAAGATAAAATATCAGTTGACAATTAACCTACTTCAAAGGATGAATAACTCTATTTCTGGAAACTGTATTGAAGTAATTGGTTCACAGATTAAATTGCTAAAGTGCTTACTGGACAAGTGAGTGAGTGACTTTTTTGGCACACTTCATAATAAGTGACACATCTTTGACCAGTCACCAGGAATGTGAGTTTATCCACCAAGCATTTATTGAGACCCGCATACGTGCCCAGGAGTGTTCCAGTACAGCAGGGGAGGGTAGCAGGGAAAGGGAAATAGAACAGAATTGTGAGTCCTGGGTCCTGTCCTCCAGCATCTTAATCCTAATGAGGAGGAACAGATTCAGAAAGCCTGTGGCAGAACACTTGTGACACTCCAAGCTGGCCCCTCAACCCTGGACAAACTTGCTGAGATTTAGACATGGCTCAGCTAGCCAGATTGGTTCTGGCCACAGTGTCTCCGGACCACATCATGTCACAATGCAGTATGGTCACATCATTAAAAAATCCAGACATGCCTTCAACCATTATATAGCCAAACCAGTGTCTGTGGGGAGATGAGTAGTTTCAGTGAAATCACAAGTCTGAGAGCAGAAACGGCAAATGAAGAACTTCACTGAGCAAAACCCCTGGAAAAGCGAGGGGGCCATGCCAGCCTCTTCCTTCAGAGCTCAGAGCTGCTGCCTCTTCCTCTCACCTGCCTAGGTTTCCTAACTTCTCTTGAGAGGCAGGTGTGGCTAACACATTTTTAAAAATAACTTGGCACCTATTTCCAACCCCCTTTTTCTTTACCTCTCTCTAGTATAGCAGCTGGAAAATCTAAATATGGTATTTCCCAGCCTCTCTGGTGATCTCTTGGCCAATGAGACAGAAGCACAAGTCAGCTGGGGGCTTCTTGGAGGGTTTCAGCTCTCCTGACACCACCCCTACCTAAACCCCTTTTCTGTCTTGACCACAGACATGACCGCTCAAGGTGAGGCAAGCCTCTTGTGAACATGAGAGAAAGGTTGAAATCAGCACAGAGACATTGGTCCCGATGCCAAAGCAGCCTTCAGATGTCTTGTTATGTAAGAAAATACAATTCTGTTTAAGTCACCGTTAGGTTTTCTGTTATATGCAGCTAAACATATTCGTAACTGGATTAGAGAGTTAAAAATTTCCTTTGCTTTATATGAGGAATGATCAATAAGATATCAAAAGTGAATACCAAATAGGAAAGAGGAATATAGTAGCAGAGAAACTAGTATCCCTGGGACCCACCATGACATTTGTGGAACAGCCCATTGTGACTGGCTATGGACACAAAGTGGGCCCTTTGCCTGCCTCCCAGTTAACACAGCATTGAACCTTTTAAAATAAATAGTGTTTTTGACAATAAAACCTCAAGTCATCTAACTATCCTCTAACTAGGACTCTCAAGTCGTTGGACAAGCTCATGTTATTCATGACCAATATTTGGACTGATGCTTTAAAGTTTTAGAAAGCACTTTTATATACATCATCTGGCATAATCTCTGCCACCTTTATCAGCTCCTTAAATACAGATAGGCACAGGAGTGCCTGCCTGGCTTTAGAGAAACAATCCTTGAATCTCCCAGAAAATTAGCTTATTAGTTATCATAAGTGAAATATATTCTGGTTTTATTTTTTTAAATACAATTTTGTTAGGCAATATAGCATAGTTGGTTCATAGGAACATTACTCATCAGAGCCACAAAGTGGAGACAACCCAAATGTCTATCAACTAATGAATGGATAAGCAAAATGTTGTATCTATACAATGGGATATCATTTGACCATAAAAAGGATTGACATTCTGATACATACCACACCATGGCTGAGCCTTGAAAGGATCTTGCTAAGTGAAAAACAAGCCAGACACAACGACTACGTGTTATACGATTCCACTTATGTGCAACGCGGAATAGGCAAACTTGTAGAGACAGAAGGTAGATTAGCGGTTACGAGGAGGGGGAAGGAGGAATGGGGAGTAATGCTAATGGATATCAAGCTTCTTTTGGGGTGATAAAAGTGTTCTAAAATTAGATAGTGGTGATGGTTGTACAACTTTGAACATACTAAAAATTGCTGAATTATACACTTTAAAAGGGTGAGTTTTACGGTGTGTAAATTATACCTCAATAAAGATGATATCTTTACCATATCTCATGATGGTATAAAGCCGTCTTCTTGGGGTTTGAATCCCAACTCTGCCGCATACTGGTTGTGTGATTTTGACCAAGTTACCTAACTTCTCTATGCCTCAGTTTCCTCTTCTGTAGAGTGGCTGTAGTAAGATACCGTATCTCATAGGACTGTTGGGAGGATTAAATTATTTAAAACATATAAATTACTCAGAATTGTACCTTTCACACAGGGAACACTGTGGAAAAGTGTCTGCTGTTATTATTATTGTTATCATTATTCAAACCTGGGATTTTTATTTGACACAAAGACCATTCTTTGTACCAAGCTGTGAATAAATCTGTTTAGAATTATAGATGACTTTGTGGTGTGGAGTTTGTTGTCCCTTCCTTGTCTATTAGCTACCAAAGTGGGTATCTGTTTTGTGCTTGGTTGCTTGTAGGTACAAAGGTAGTAATGTGGAGCACAAATAAATATACCCCAGGTCTCACCAGCTGGTGATTATACACACACACACACACACACACACACACACACACATAACAAGCTATGATTTTGAACCCTGCATGCGCTCCAGAAAGGAGCTTGCACCAGCCTGCAGTTTGTTGTTGGAGCTTCAGTGGGCACCAGGTGCCCGCATTTCTTTCCTCTCCTGCATCTCCTTCCTGTCCTTCCTCTATGGCTCCCATAGAGCTGCCTAAAGGAGCCCCTGCTGCCCCAGGACAGTGAGCGTCCCCAGAGTGCCATTTCCCACCCAGGCTGCCATCTGTTATGTGCCCAGAGCAGATTGTGGATCCTTGCAGAAAAGAGAAGGATAGAAGCTTCTGTGGCTATGGGATCACCTGGGCCCCAAAGCAGCAGATCCATGCCAGAATCTCACCTTCTCAGGAGAACAGCTCTCCTGTGCTCCAACTCTCATTCCTCTATGCGTGGGTTCAAACTCTGTCTGCCAGACCAGACTCAAAATAGCTGTTCCTGCATTCTACCCAATATCTCCCTTTTCCTTCTGCCTCTTTCCCAAAGAAAATGTTACCCATGCAATTAAAGGAACAGTCACAAACAGATGCAAATAAGGGGTGAAAAGTGGACTTGTCTACACTACCAACACCTGGGACCCAGCTTGGCCAGCCAAAGGCTCTATTCCAATGTGGACAGAGAACTACCATCTTGACGTTACACGAGAATGAGTTTAGCAGGGCAGTCTTTTAAAGGAGCAGGCACCATTGATCATTGAATAAATAGTTATTGATCACATACTATGGCCTGGCACTAGACTGGTGCTAGGGATATCATTATGAATAAATGCAGAACTGCCTTAATCCTCATTTGCAATGAGGAGAAACAATAGGTGAATGTTGAACACACTTTTCTTTTTCCATTGAAACATCAACGATATGCTACCACATTTGGATCAACAAGACACTTTCCCAGCCTGGCCCCTCCAATTCCCTCCTAGGAGAACAGAAAGATAAACATTCTTTTATATGAAGTTGACATGGTTTTATTTTCATGAACTAGGAGTGGCCTTAATAGACATCAGGCCCTGCTCTCCAGTCACTGCCAGAAAGAAGAGCTACAGACCATTTATTCTGAAACCACATCCCAAATATTTAACTGACTTCAGGTTCACCGTCCTATACAACAGTTACCTTTTGGTCTATAACATGGCTAAACGTATTTGATGCTTCTCATCTAAAACTCCAGGATAGCATATTAAGCATCTAGTTCCCAGGTGGTCATCCTATACTATTCCTCTAGGATAATGAAAATTCTCCTAGGACAGGTTGTGGAACTCATCTAAGAAACATAATAAAATATTTTGGGAAGAATTTTAGTAAGCATGATTGAAACAAAAATGAAAAGATCTAATAAATCTTCTGTTAGCCAGAATATTCTCTACCTCTTATAATTCTGGTTGGTTGAAGTTTTCTTATACCCTCAGGGTTTGTCATAACCCATTCAAAGTATTGCCCAGCAAGTCTTTATGGGGGCTGCTCCAACGTTTGAGTGGTGCATACTTCCACTTCTGGTATACACCCAAAAGAACTGAAAATGAGGGCTGGAATGAATATTTATACACAAGCACATAAAAAGATGCTCAGATTCACTAATCATTAGGGAAATGCAAATCAAAACCACAATGAGATACCACCTCACATCCATTAGGATGGCTACTAACAACAATAAAAAAGCCAGCTGAAAATATCAAGTGTTGGTGAGGATGTAGAGACACTGGAACCCTTCTGCTCAGTTAGTGGAAATGTAAAATGGTGCAACTGCTATGGAAAACTGTATGGAGCCTCCTCAAAAAATCAGAAATAGAATTACTGTATGATCTGGAAATTCTCCTTCTTGGTATATGCCCAAAACAATTGAAGGCAGAATCTGGAGGAAATATTCGTAGACCCATGTTCACAGCAGCATTATGCACAATAACCGAAAGGTGTAGCAACCCAAGTGTTCATAGATGGCTGAATGGATAAACAAAATATGGTATATACATACAAGAGAATACTCTGCAGCCTTAAAAAAGAATGGTACATGCTACAACGTGGATGAACCTTGAAGACATTATATGAAATGAAAAAAGTCAGGCACAAAGAGAACAATATTGTGTGATTTCACTTATATGAGGTACCTGGAGTAGTTAAATTCATAGAAACAGAATGTAGAATAGAGGTTACCAGGGGCTGGAGGGATACAGGGACCAGGACCTGGAAGGAGTTGTTGTGGAATGAGTAGAGTTTCAGTATGGAAAGATGGAAAAGGTCTAGAGATGGATGGTGGTGATGGTTGCCCAGTGATGTGAATGTACTTAATGCCATTGAATTGTACACCTAAAAATGCTAAATTTGTTATTTATATTTTACCACAGTAAAAAAAACTTAAGTAGAAAAAGAATAGGTGTACATAGAATGCTACTTGCATGGATATGAGGAATGATCACAGTAATCTCTTCTCTCCACAGCCTTAAGACCTTTCACTTTCCTGGTTTCTTTATGCCATAGAGGATGCTCAGCCCCATGGTCTCTATTCTCATCATCCAATAAGGAGTGTCTAATTAAGTGGCACTGCTGTATCCACATGTACTTTACAAAAATAATATTTCATCCTTACCATTGGTACTGTCTGTGGCTGCACGCTGAATGGGAATCATTTCAGAAGGTTCCAGCTGGCCTTCCTCAAAAGATAAAGAAAATCCTCTAAAGGATGATTTTTCTGGGATCTACTAAGAAGAGCATAATGAATGTTGTAGAACAAACCGACTTAAAAAGGTGGTGGTTGGGGGTAGATATTGCCAACTTGCAGAAATTCCCTCTACCCCCTTTATACCAAAGGAGCCATATCTTCATCTCATAATAAATGCAAACTTGGAAAGGCTCACAAGCCCGCCTGCCTCTTCAGCTAATGATAGCTTCAATTATGAGGCCTAATCCTGCATTCCTGACACTCCCCTTATCCCTGCATAACTTTCAGGGGAGTCACAGGGCCCTCCGCCCTGGACCTGGTGAGGGAGACATTAGTTATGCAGGAGCAGTGCCTGGGGCGTGCTGGCAAATTTAAGGGTCTGTTCATATAACTGCACACACTTGGAAGCCTTAAATCTTCATACTTTGACTCTTCACCTTATACTGAAATAAAAAGCCACAGTAACTCCATTAAAAAGTATAAAATTCCTCTACAGGAAATGAGTACTAGTTTGCTTCCAACTTACATTGGTTTTAGGTTTCTTCTTCCCACCCCCTTTTTACTTTTAATGTTGGTGTTCAATTCCATGGAAAATATTTTCTATAAGGGAAAAAAAATAAACAAACACAAGCATCATGCAGGGTCTTTGCATTTTATTTACTAAACTGGGCAAAACGTCTTTGAGTTGCTGGCTCTTACTCCCTGGTAAATCAGTGGGAATTCCTCACAAATACAAGGTTTGGCTTAAGTCACCCTGTGGGGACACCTAATGACCTCTGGCTTATTGAGAAGTGGCCTTGTTTTATATACTAATCATCCACCCAGCTATATTAGTAACGAGACTATAACTCATTTTCATCCTAGGCACACACTGTGTATTATCAGTCTCCTAATTAATCCCAGACTATTCAGGGTGCAGGTATTCTTAGTTCTGATTTTCCTCACTGCTCCTCAAGCCAGAGAGTCAGAGAGTCGGCAAACAGAGGGTTGTGCTCTGTGTCCCTGAGGCATGCCCCTATGTCCCAGCCCAGAGCTCACTTCACCCCTAACACACTCCCTCTGGACTGGGGAAGCCTTGGGAATGAGCACACCTCTGCCGATCTCTGAGGCAGTGGGGCTTCCTCAGGGGAGAAGGAACCTGAGGTCAGCAGACATCCTGCAAGTCTGCTTAATGGACAAAGTCAACAGCAGCTTCCCCACAGGCAGAAAATAAATTCAAAGCATTGGTAGACAGCAAGCAGACTGGGCTCTGTGCTCTGGGCAGCTCAGACTCCCACACATTTGCCTCAAACCCTCATCGCATTCACCTTTGTCTCCGAGGATGCAGGGCAGTGGCTCCAGCCTCCCCTCCCCACCTCTCTGAAGAGACAAAAACACGTAACACATTGCTAGGCATCAGTTCCAAAACACTGAGCTGGTATTAGCTCCTTTTCAAAAAGGAAGACACAAGCAGTTGTACATTTTCAATCATTTAATTGCTTATTTTTAATGTCCCACGTTAAAAGGGAAAAGGGGCATCTATAATAGCCAAGCTCTCAGCTTGAATGCGTGATCTCATTTTATCTTCACACAACTCCATGAAGTAATTACTATGAGTCCCATGTTATAGATGAGGAAACTTAGAAGCTACATATCTTGCCCAGTATCACACAACTGGTGGGTAGATGAGCTAGGCTTTCAATCCAGGCCTGCCTGAGCACAAAGCCCATCTTGTCCTGTAGAACTCCATTTAAGGCTCTATGCCAGATGAGAATCTGAGGGTTCATGTGCTTGAAAACATGTTCATCTATGAGTGTCTAGTATTGCTAAATGGAGTATAATTGCTTCTGCTTTATTTCTTTGTAAAAATCACTGTAAATCACCCCCCAGCTTCCCTTTCTCCCCAGGTTTTGAAATCTGGCAAGGTGAGTATTAAACCATGAGCAATGGCATCTATAAACACTTTCAAAAGAGGACCAGTTCTTTTCACTACTTGGGCCCTCCAACGCTGGGAAACCTTTCCTTGTTGGGTTTAAAGGAGCACTAGGCTTAGGGTCAGGAGCTCTGTGTTCGATTTCTAACCTCCCCAAGCCTTGGTTTTCTCATCTTTATGACGGAGATAATAATACTTATATTGCTGCTGTCTTAGCAGGGTGGTTGTGAAACGATAGTCCTCAGCCTCCTTTCTAAGCTTCTATTCTAATCAGTCAGTACGTTTTGGAAGTCCTCAGTAAAGCAGTCTTGACCATCTCTCTTCTTACTCCTTCTCCCTAGGCAATTCTTGTCCACCCCAATAGTGAGGAGGTCAGCACTCCACCCAGCTGCCCTGGGATCTCTTTTTAGGGTTTCTGTGCCTCACCCCTCACCAGCTGTGGTGTGCTTTCAGCTGCACCTGCAGCTGTTGGAGGAGGAGGAAGAGGTGGAGGAAGATTGCCCTCAGGGGTTGCCCAGGAGTTTGCACAGCTCCTCCCAGTGAGGTTCCTTTGCAATAGTTTGGGAAGCTGTGGCTTATTCACCACAGCCTCCGAGAGATCAGGCTAAAGCCAGTCCTCTGCAGGGCTTACCCCTTGATAATACCTTACCCTGAGATAACCCTGTGCTCAGCTTCTTCCCTTCGCCTGCTCCACTCCCCACTCCCTGGGGCTCCGGTCTCCCAGGGGAACACAGCCTTAATAAGTAACTTGTACATGACCCCTCATCTCAGGGTGTTTCTAAGGACCTCCTCCAAAAAAAATAATGGTTTCTGTTACACCTATTCCAGGCTTCTCCGAGCTCCAGATCCAAGAATCTAAATTGCTCCTCCACAGCTTTCATATTTCTCAATGGCAGCCTCAAGATCAAACACCCTAAACAGAACTCGTGATCTTTCCATGTCCCCAGTGCCTTCCAGTGTTCCCCAGCTCAGTGACCCCCTCCCTCCCGTCCCCTCTCATCCGTCTTTCAAGGTGGAATTCTAGGAATCTCTCAGGCTTTCTCACCTTTCAACCTGCCTTCCTCCTCCCCAATTCCATACGAACCATCTTCAAGCTTCTCTCATTTTCATCCCCTAAATAAACCTAAAATCTATAAAATTCCCTCTATCAACTTCCACCACCACCCTGTCCAAGCCACCATCAACTCTTCTCCAGATACTCATAACTCCTTCTAATAGGTTTACATACCTCTCTTTCAGTTTCCAACATTAGTGATCGTTCCAATCTAATCATACCAATTCCCTACACAAAGCTCCTCAGGAGATTTTTATTGCTCCTAAGTTAAGCCCAGAAAACTCAAAGTGAGGCCCACCAGGCTGTGCATGGTGCCAGCCTCACCATTCTTTGCACTCCAGCCCCAGGCATTTGCCTCCTTCGGTTCTTTTGACCAGAATGCTTTCCCTCTCCTCTTCCTTTTCATTGTTCCCGGCCTTCCACTCAGCTCAAGCATTGCCTTCTCATCTCCCTGCCTAAGATGAATTCCCTATTTAAGATTCCTATAACACCATGTACACCTTCTTCTTAAGACCTGCCACAGTTGCAAGAAGTTGCAGTCAAATGATTACCAACATGCATCTGTGTGGTCACGTGGCTCAGCAACCCAGGTACAAGTGCTTTGAGAACAAGGGCTGCATGGTTTTTTATTTTTGGCCACTTTATCCTCAGTAGCACCTAGCAGGCACTCAGTGAACTGCATCATGACTAAACTTAGAAACTGCAGCACCACGTGGAGGATGTTAGGAGGGGTGTTTCCCTCAATACAAGCAGGGGCAGTGTCTCTTCTGTCACTGAGCTATTGCTATTGCTGTTCTGCCTCAGGCTGGTGTGACCCAGAGAATCAGAGGATTCTGCTATCAAATGACGAGTTATTCTCTCTGAAGACAGAAAGAAATGAAACACATTGTAGGCATCAGTTCCAAAACATTGAGCTGGTATTAGCTCCTTTTTAAAAAGGAAGACACAAACAATTGCACATTTTCAACCATCTAATTGCTTATTTTTCAATGACCCCAGTTAAAAAGGGAAAGGGGCAATTGTGGAGCACCTACAACAGCCAAGCTCTCAGCCTAAATGCACGATCTCATTTTATCCTCACAGCAACTCCATGAGGTCAGTACCATGAGTCCCATGTTATAGATGAGGAAACTGAGAAGCTACATATCTTGCCAAATACACCACTAGTGAGGAGATGAGCTAGGCTTTCAATCCGGGCCTGTCTGAGCATTAATCCCATCTTCTTGTCCTGTAGAACTCCTTTTAGGCTCTACTAGAGACAAAAATCTGGGGGTTTGTGTGCTTGAAAACGTGTTCACCTGTGAGTATCCAGTATTCCTAAATTAAGTATAATTGCTTCTGCTTTATTTCTTTGTAAAAATCACTATAAAAGCTTTTCTCTTGATCCAATAGATATTGTATTTTGAAATAGTGTGATTCAAAGTAGAGACCATGAGTTCGTGTATGACAAGGACCAGGTAGTATTTATTTTGCATATGCCCTGAAGCTAGTAGGTGCTCAATAAACATTTGTGAAAGGAAATTCAACTTCTCTCTTACTGAACTATTGTGTTAACATGAAATGTTAGAGATTTGTTGTTCCATTTATTTTCTTCTCTCAGCATTCAAGACCAAGAGTTTGATTTGTTTTATGAAAATTAAATAATATATTTGGAAGCACAATAGTGACATTTTTCTCTTTAATTACTGCATGACTCAATCACAATATTGCAGAGTGTGGGAATGGAAAGGAATCCATTTCAAGGAGGGCTGGTCTGGTCCTTTTTTAGCAGGGAAGCTCATCCACGCATCTTCGTGTTTTACCCCATTCACTACACAGAATCTGTAGAGCCCAAGGTAAGCAATATACCTGAAACCGATTCTTTGTCTAGGACTTCCTGGCAGGCCACAAGCAGTGACCATAGCCTCAGTCTCCCTGTGACAAGAGAGGCTCTATGTTTGGAAAGAAAAAGGGTGTCCTTCCCAGCTCCTCCAGGAATCAGTGTTATATGTGTTGTATGCTTTATACTTCTTTGTTGCCAGGCTTGTCTTATTGAAGTTTGCCTTGATTTGACAACTCTTACACTCTAGTCAGGTTGAAGAGAACAGAAGAGAAATATCCAATTCTGAGGAAAAGGCTCCTGATAACGTCACTCAGAGCCAGCATTTTGGCCACACTGTATGCTCTAAACAATGCCTTTACACATTAACTTTAGGACTGAAGCCTGCTGCCCTCGTTCTAGAATGTTCTGTCCCAGATCTTTCCTCCTCCTGGTTCAGATCTCAACTCAATGCCATTTACCCTGACCACCAGTAGGGGCAGGGCTTTGCACAGCTATGCATTTGTTCCCAAGCTCTCGTCAATCTCTGAAATTACTTTGTTTATTTTTCTGTTTATTTATCTCTTTCCCTTACAAAAGAATGTCAACCATGCAAGGGCAGGGATCTGTCTTTACTCCTCCCTCCCTGGACCTACAACATGCCTGGCACATTAAAAGCACTCAAGATTACTTGTCGTATTGGTGAATGAGTAATGATTTCATCTGAGCATCACAGTCCGTTTTAGAGCAAGGGAATGCTCACCTTCGTTTTAGAGAAGAGGCACCTATATCTCTGTGACCCTCAGCTATTAGCCTGAAATCACAGGCAGGTCTGTAGCAGAGTCGTGACTTGAACCCAGGTCTTCTGTCTATGATCTGGGAAGGAGAGTGAACTTCTGCCCAAAACTTAGGTCATGCAGGTACTCTTAAAAACAAGGACCCCATCAAAGATGATCAAATGCCAGCTGCTTTGGGTATAAAGGCCTGATTCAACCCTGAATCCGTTCCCCATACACAGAGATGAAAACTCGTCTACAAGATGAACTTACAGATGCAGCCCAAGACTGCTTCCTGCACAAGCTTCTGCGCCTGTGCACCGGGACCCGTACTCATCCCTCCCTGGCCTTGGCCTCAGGCCGTGCTGGCCTCTGGGTCCCTCATTCCAGGAGGCTCTGGCCTGGCTCTAGACTTTCAGTAATTTTTCTGATGTCCTAATTTCTTGATCACCTGTGCTGACACGATCCTGATTTCCTTCAATATGTCCTTTTTCCACTCCTGGGAAATTTATGTCTGCTTCGGCATATGTCCCCATCTTCCTTTGTGAAAAGAGAGGCAAGGAGCGGGAGTGGGGGAGAGCCCTTTAATATTTTTTAGCGATGTCTTCATGTTCTGTCAATAAATTGCCTCTGCCAGCTTTTAGAGGTCCTACTGGCTCTTGTACTGACCTCTTGTTCCTTCTGCACTTGAAAAATGCCTTATTATTTTTCTTAACCTCTCTCGCAATCTTCTTTTCATTCCTCACCTTTGCTTTCCTTATCATGTTTTTGCACTTTCTTAACTTTGCGCTATAATTTCTCTAGCTGAGTCGCTGTTTGATTTTTTTCATACTTTCTCGCTTTCCTAGTTTTGATTACTTCCCCTACCACTACCACATCCTCTTTAGAGCTATTTGTCTGGCCTATTCTCTATACTTCGTGTATTTGTTGCTAGGTAGCACGTATTTTCTTTGGGCAGTTTCTATTCATTTCTCTCTGATTACACTCTTCCATCGGCGGCTGTTCTTTTCAATCTCTTTGTGCCCTTGGCTTTTCTTGGTAGGAGCTGACTAGTTTATTTGATCTGGGATCTCCTGCATACCCTTCAAAGAGGGTCCTAATGCCTGCTGAGCTTTATATGGGGTGTGTATTCATTTGCTAGGGTTGCCCTAACAAAATACCACAGACTAAGTGGTATAAACAACTTATTTTTTCACAGTTCTGGAGTTTGGAAGTCCGAGATCCAGGTGCCATCAGGATTGGTCTCCTTCAAGGTCCCTCTCCTTGGCTTTTGGAAGGTCACCCTGTTGCTGCCTCTCCACATGGACTTTTCTTTATGTGAGCACATTCCTTGTGTCTCTTGTGTCCAAATTTCCTCTTCTTATAAGGACATCAGTTAGATTACATCAGGGCCCACCCTAATGGCCTCATTTTTAACTTAATCATCTCTTTAAAGGCTGTAGCTCCAAACACAGTCGCATTCTGAGATACTGGGAGTTAGGGCTTCAACATGTATATTTAAGGAGACATAACTCAGCCCATAACAGAATAAGCAGTAACTCCTGACATTCGACCACGGGTCAAGAGGAAGCTAGGTGCCTCTGTTTACATGTCACCCAAGTTTTCCCGGATCAGACTGCCTGTGGGTACAAGTGGAATCGCCTTACAGTAATCTTCTACAGATACTGGCAGGCCCTCAAGCCCTACCAAATACTTTTCTACATAGTTCAGTGAATCTCAGAGAGTGAATCCCACTAACAAGACAGTCAGATGAGAATGGTATCCTCTGGACTCCTCAGCCAATGTCTACCTTCTGGATGTCTCTGACCACTTGGCACTAGTACTGATGCTGGGCACTGCTGCCACTTCTGCTGAGTATTGTCATTGGCTGGCGCCACCTCCTAGGTGCTGCCAGACACCTGCACTGCCATGGCACAGACTGCAGTTCTTAAGATCGCAAAGCCACACCATGAAGGTAGAAGGTAGAAGCCTTTTTACCTTCCATACTATTTTTTGTCCTCAGGTGCCAAGATGGTGATGCCCTATGCCACATGTTTTCTAGATCTTTCAGTGAAGCACCCTGATTTGTGTTAACTTCCAGCTGCCCTTTCTTAGTATTCAGACAGGAGTCCATGCAGCTTGAGACAGGCACACTCAGACACTGTCTGCTTCTCTGCCATTGAGGTGACATACATCTGCCAATTTTATCATCCGTTAGAACGAGTTCTCCCACATGTCTCCTTGGTACCTCCTGCAAGAAGACTTGGGGTGAATGCACCTAGCTATGTCTATCAGCTATGGACTGAATGTTTGTGCATCTACCCCAAATTCATATGCTGAAATCTTAACCCTCGATGTTCATGGTATTAGGAGGTGGGGCCCTTGGGAGGTAATTAAGTCATGAGGATGGAACCCTCATAAATGGGATTAGTGCCCTTATAAAAAAGACATGAGAGCACTTGTTTTTCTCCCTCTAGTCTCCTCTGTGTTAGGATAAATGAGAAGATGGCCATCTGCAAACCAAGAAGCAGGCCCTCACCAGACAATGGATCTGTCAGCACCTTGATTGCTCCGGAACTGCGAGAAATAAGCCACTCAGTCTATGGTACTTTTGTTAGAGCAGCCCAGACTAAGACACTGTTCTATAGTGGTCACAGTTTAGGACCCTCTGCATACATATGGAATTTGGACACGAGTTGAGTCCAGTTCTGACATCTGTAAAATCTCTGTTATCAGTCTTCCACTGAAATAGCATACTGAGTATGCCTCTCTCCCACCATAGGAAGCTGCAGGTAACACAATTATAGTGAATGGAAAATTGAGAATGAAGATGATGGCAGAAATAACTGGGACAATCAAAGTTTATTCAGCCTTACAGGTGCCTGATGCTATGCTATTTTCTGGAATTGCAATGGTAAACATGAATACATGTGATTAAAGTGTTTACCCTTATTTTAGGATTTAAATTGTGATGAAGGATAAATTAAGATAAATTTTTATAATATTTTCAGTGTTAAGATAAAGGTTTGTACAATAGCAGCACAGAGAGCCAAAAGTCTATCCTGGACACTTATGGCAGATACCCCGTGTTTCCAGAGTGCTCACATGGGTACATGCACCTTAGTAAATATGCCAGTCATCACCTCCCCATCCACGCCCACTCACACCTTGAAAGGTGACATTCACCTGGGTGTGTTGGCTCATGCCTGTAATCCCAGCACTTTGGGAGGCCAAGATGTGCACATTGCTTGATCCCAGGAGTTCAAGACCAGCCTGAACAACATGATGAAACTCCATCTCTACAACAAATACAAAACAATTATCCAGGCGTGGCGGCAGGCACCTGTGGTCCCAGCTACCTGGGAGGCTGAGGTGTGAGGATTACCTGAGCCTGGGAAATAGAGGCTGCAGTGAGCCAAGATTGCACCACTGCACTCCAGCCTGGGTGACAGAATGAGACCCTGTCTCAAAAAAAAAAGAAAGGTGACATTATATACAACCTGCACTTACCCCTTCTGGCTCCGGGCACCAATTTACCAATCAGATATCAATGACTTAATCAGAGCCAACTGGGTTCTCTGTCCTGAGAAGTAGAACACTGAGGGATAGAGTCAGGTGTGCCTACAGGATGATAGGCACTTTACCTGAAAGGTCATAGGAAATTGGTCCTGAAGTTGGTGCCAGAGCAAGCCACGAATGCCTATGAGGCAAAGATATGGGATTCCTAGTCCACATGTAACCAGAGAAGAATGGACCTCAGGAAGACGGGGAGTGGACAGAGGCCCAGAGCTTGGAGGATGGAAGTCCTTGTGCCTCTGTCAGGAATTGACACTGGATCATGGTTTCCTGGGTCCAGTCCCCATGGCAACCCACAGCACTTCTTTCCTCTTACTTTCTGGTAAGAGTCTCTGTTGTACTTCCGTAGCAATGCTCCTCATAACTTCAGCTAGTTTAACTGAACTTTCTTTCTCTGCAACCAGAGGCTTCATTGTAATAGTCTTGCGGTTACCCAACTATAGTCTTTAGTACAATTTTTCCTTCTTTACCTTGCTCAGTCTTTATTAACCAGCCTCAGTGTCACCTCCTCTCCGAAGCCTTCCCTGACAGCTCTATCCCTTATGATCCTTCAGGATTCTGTTCATAATCATTGTATTGCAGTGTCATTTATCTGTTTATAAACATTTCACTCCCAGACCACAAGATCCTCAAAGGCAGAGCTCTGGTACCTACAAGGCATTCAGTAAATGTTTGCAGAATTGCCTTAGTGGCTCTGAGTTGGTTCTGGAAGCAGCCCGCCAGTTGGTACACCATCCTATCTGCTGCTCAACCTTCCAGCCACTTGAGGGGCTCTGAGTTTACACGGACTTCGCTGCCTCACACCTTTACTCTCAGTTCTGTCTTTTCTCAGTCCTCCTGGTGTCCAGGCTTGCTTGCTTGCTGGGTCCCCCTGCTCTGTGCAAACTTGACTACCTTTGGATCAGTGACAATTCCAAGGCGACCCCCCTGGGGCAGGGCACAATCTGTTTCCCAGGGTTCTAGAACTCTTTGCTGAGTTTTGGCTCCTCTTAATGGCTTTGTGTGGTTGCCTGGGGCCCATGCTACCTGTGTGTCTGCTCATGACAGCATCCTCCACCCGATCCAGCCATCTGTTTATTTTGGCTGCATCTCCGTCTTTATGTTCCCTCTTCTGAGAAATAGTGAATGGTAGCTACTCTCTTTAATCAGCCAGAGGCCCTCACTACCTTGTCCATTGGAGAAAAATTGACTCCAGATCTGCAGCAGCTTTCTTGCATGGGAGAAAACACTAGGGCTCGTTTGCTCAGGAAAAACAACAACAACAACAAAAACCTCTTGCTCTGCTGAGACAATTTTCCTTTATGGATTGCAGGGCCCCCCTAGCAAGCCCACCGGGTTTTCCTGACAACTGCCGCTATATATCCAAGCTGCTGACTCACCCCCTGTCAGCCTGGGGCAGGGGGTGGCGATTGGAGAGTTTCACAGCCTCAGGATGCTTATTTGCTTTACTTTCTGTTCTCGGATAGGGAAGGTTTTGCAACAGGGGTTTCTGCCAGTGCACCTACTGTGCTATCCTCAGTACTGATAGGTGTGTGATCGCCTGGGAGAGCAGGGGCTGAAACACACTGGGGTTCTGACAATTTTGCCCTCACCTTGTGACACCTTTCTGACCTCTGCTTTCAGGAGGGGAGAAAAAAAAGACAGAGAGACAGATTCAAGTTCAGCCTTGAGAATTTCAAGATGGACTGTTTTGCCTCTCTCTCTGAACCCCACCTCTCATGTAGATAGATAGCTCAGGCTTTTTATAGATGCTGTGACCTTCATGTTGATTGGTCTGGAAATAGAGTAAGTACTTCTGGCTAAAATATTGCCCGCTGGCTTCACATGCCCAGGCTGTTTCTGGTCCCTGTGGGGGTCAATGCTGTATGTCTGGCTGAATATTAGTCTGCTCAGGATGGGCCAGTATCTGGAAAGCCTCCTTCTTGCTTGAGATGAAAGAAACAGCACTCTTCTGCCAGGCAATACTTCAGACTCTCTCTTCAGCCTCTGGCTGTGGGGCGGGACATGGACCGAGAAATGAAGACAGCCTCCAGTCAGGGCTGAGAGCCCTGAGTGACAAGCAGGGGAGTGGACAGTGCCTGTCTTGACTTTCTTCCTCTCCATGGCTTGCTTCTTTCTCCATTAGGAGATCTCAGCACATCAAAATATTAGCTAAGAAGATACTTTAATCTGAGAACAAAGTGACACCTATTTAAACTAACATCAATAGAGACAGCTAGAAGGTTTTTGCACCTGACCATAAATGATACCCAAAAGCTGTTCTATGAAAACCTGATTTTGTGATTTGGGGCAGCCTAAAAGTATGTGTAATAAAAGAGAAAGAGCACTTAACCAGAGTCGGGAGCCTCAGTTTCTAATGCTAGACTCATTGCTAACGATGTCACTTCGGGCAAATCAATCTATTTCTCTGGCTTCATTAGTGACCTCAGTGGGAGCAGCTTTAGCAGAAAAACTGACATCGTAATTGCCAGATCCATAGGCTAATTTTCATTCCTCATCCTCCTTGACAACTCCACCGCATTTGGCACTCCTGACTGCTCTTTTCCTTCTTGAGACCATCTCTGCTCTTGGCTTCTGGGACCCAGCCTCTGTGAATTCTTCTCCCCACTCTCTCACAGCCCTTCGCACTCTCTTTCTCTATCCCCCATAATCCCCCAACCCAGCACCGCCTGTCCGTTGCCTGGCGGTGTTTCCCAAAGCTGTCTCTTTGCCCCTCTTCTCCTCACACATCTGTCTCATATGTAATCCTGTCCACTCCCACGGATCCAGCCACCATCACTTTGCCGGTAACTGCCATATCTCTTTTTCAGAACTCTCCCCACCTCTTTCCCGAATGCAGATGGGCCTCTCCAGTGGCCCAGAAGATGCCCCGTCTACATTGCACACTGAGCACTTCAAACTCAGTCTGCCCTTGACCGAGCTCTTCGTCTCTGGCATGTGTCCTACCCAGCCCTTAAACCTGAATTCTTGGGGTGGGCCGATTCTGCCATCTATATTTCAGTCAGTTTCAGGAGCTACACTGTCTTTCAAGCTTCACTCTCCCTAACAAGATGTTGCTGCCAAGTCTACCTGAGAGCCATTCCTCACCTCTTCATGCCACTGGCTGCTGTATTTCAGGTACTCAGGGGCTGTCACCTGGACCTATGAAACAGTACCAGAAAGAGTTAAGAGTAGGTTTAGCTGATGTAACAGAAAGCTGAACTTGCCGTGGCTTAACCAAATAGAGTCTGATTTTTTCCTCACACAATAAGAAATCCAGATGTAGGAGATCCAGAGCCAATATGGCAGCCCCACAATGCCTCCAGGGACCCCGCATGCCTCCTATCTTTCCAGTCAGCCACTCTTGCCATATGGCTATCCTCAGTATGCTTGTCACCTCATGGTCACAAAATCGTTGCGCTTCTTCCAAATCCACATTCCAGGTTAGAAGAAAGGGAAGCGCAAGGGAGAAGAAGCAACTGCCTCCTGAATCTGACCCCTTTCAAAGAGCTCTCCCAGAAGCTCTGCCCAGGGAGATGTCACTTGACATTTCATTGGCCAGAACTGCGTTGTCTGACCTCTCCCTCTGCAAGGAAGGTTGGGAATGGTAGCGGGGATTTTCTTTCTTTTGTTTTCTTTTGCATGCAGCACACATTGCCTCTCTGAATAAAATTGAGGTTCTGTTAGGAAGGAAGAAAATGAGAACTGATACTGAATAAGCAAATAACTGTGTCTGCAACACCCTGGTCTTGGTCCCCCAGCCATCAAACTCTTCCCCTACTTCTCTACCCTCCATGTCCCTAAAAAGGGATTGGACCATACCGTTCCCCTATTCTAACTATCTGTGTTGAATCCTTGTTGGCTACAGAATAAAGAACAAACACCACAGCCCACAGAGTCTGAGTCCCATCTTCTTTTCTATGCTCTCCTCTTGCCATCACCCTCTTCCCTGAGAACACACCATAGGTCCCACAGATATCTCCACAGTTTCCTCTGCCCACAGTGCTATGCCTTTCCACACGCTATTCTAGTGCCCTATTGCCTTTCCCATTGGTGGCCATTTATTCAGCCCTCATTGCTGGGGAGGGAAGAGGCATCTATTAACTCGGATTTCTTCCTTAACACTTAGGAGACAGACCTTCCTCACACTTCTGAGTCCTCCCCATTCCCTGTGGGCTCCACTCCATGGGACAAGGTGCTCAGCTTGAGAAGACAGAGCCCAGCCTTAAGTGAGTCATGCTTCCTAGAGAGTGGGGTCACTGAGTTGAAAGAGAACACAAATCCCCAAGCATGGTGTATTCCACTTCTGGCTCTCTCAGAGAAGCCCTGGATCATCCCCATTACTATTATTTCTCAGCTGCTCCCTTGAGTAAAGTGCCCTTCAGTGGGACATCCGTCATCTAGGGCAGCAGCCTGTCCTGACCAGTTCACACCGCTTCTGTAATTCGTCCACGCAGTTGCTTCAGGACATTGGCTCAGAATCTTCTCAACAGACTTACAAGTCTTTCTTGTCTCTCTGTGGACAACCTGAGCATAGGGTCCCAGCACTACCCTTATGGAAGTTAGGGTCCCCAGGCCTAAAGCATGGATGTGAATTTTTACCAGAGCTTTGCATTGTGGTATAAGCCTTGCCAGTCATCTAATGAAATCACTGTTGAGTTTTTCACACAGCTAGGGATTCTCGTGTGCAGACAGTGGTGTGCTGATCAGTGTTTAACAACTGGTTCCGGGGGCAGGGGTAGCTGTAGAAGAAGAGCTCTGGCTTCCAGAGTTTGCCAATTTCTGTGGTGTAAATACTCCCACCATAGCTAAATTCAAGCTACCAACGCGATACAACTGGAAATGCAGTAGGAAAGAGTGAGGCATGACTGGCTCTCTGGACCAGTTTGACCTGGCTCCAGCGCAATAGCAGGAGACCCTAAGAGGGGAAAAGGATGTGGATTCAAGTCTAAGCACCAAAGCCATACCCAGAACTCTGTGACCACCTCCTTAGCAACATCTTCTCTAAACCTACCTCCATCCTTCAAATGGATCCTTCTTTTCCCTGCGATTACACAACTCTGTGATGATTCTTCTCCCACAGCAGTGTTTTAAAAAATCTTCTTTTGGGCGAACGAGTTCACTTTTCCTCAGTATATATGCCATCAATCATTGATGCCACAAACAGGCAGTGAAAGCCTTTCATGAGCAATGGCCTATTGAATCCTTGTCTCACTGAGGAAGCCGCCACACCTTAGGTCACCACTAGGAGTCACTCTTTAGCACCAGGAATAGACAGACTCAATAGCGCTTAGCACATAGTAGGGCTAAATGCCCATGTGTCGAATGCATGGAGGAACTACCACATGTGGGTTAGATGCCCCCTCTTGGGGGTCCCATAAACCTTTGTAGCATCATGTGGTAGGGTGTCTTGTGAGTAGGTATAATGTGCCCTATCTCTAGGTCATTCACCTTAGTATTTGGAAACCTAGCACAGTGCCCAACACGAAGGAGCTACACAGTAGACATCTGCAGAATGAGTGATGGAGGAGAATATGCAGTACTTTAAAATATTCCCTAAGGAGGTTTAGTTTCATTTCTTTTTTTCGCTTTCTTCTTCTCTTACTATTACTATTTTCCCACAAAATTCCTGCTTTCAACATGATGATACCCAAAGAAAAAGAGAGAGAGAAGAGAATTCAATGAATTGCAGCTTCCAGCTGGTTATTATTATTATTTAAATTTTGGCTTTATCTTTCTGGGCAACTGAAGCCTATGATTTAAGCTATCTCTAGCTGAGCAAGGGGCTGTGCCCACCCAACCACTCGTATTTCCAAAATGCACTTTGCTGTGTCAATACACATTACTTGTCACATTGCCATGAGTCTGAGAAGTTTGATCTCTGTTCTTAGATTGTTGTCATGTGTCAAATCATACAGCCCAGGGGGGATGACTACATTGCACAGGAAAAGCAGACATCGAGCCGTGGTCAGACCGCCTCAAAGATAAACACTGCTGTGTGGACCAGAAGAAGAAAGGTCGAAAAACAATCTGAAGCCTCAGACACTGTAAGGCTTTTTTCCTTTCATTTTCTTGCCACTCTGAGGCTTCCATTTTATCAGCATGTGCAAATATACATTTTTCTTCCAACTGAGCTTCCAACAGCTTGTCCCACAATATGGGACCAGCTTGAGTAGGTGGCCCTGTCATTGGTTAAATGGGGTGGTATCTACGATACCTTCAACTGGAAGCTGAGTCTACAAGCCCCCACCCACTGTCCCCTGCAAAATGAAAGCTCAGAAAAAATATAAAAATATAACTACACTCAGGGAAGAAAAGTCCACTTCAGGGAATATGAGCTACCCAAGCAGGAAGGCTGAAATCACTGCTTGCTGCTGCTGCTGGTGGGTTTTCTATTTTTTGAAGTCGGCTAAAAACAAACAAACAAATGAGTACTAGTTGTTCTCATTAAAAAAGGAAAGGGCAGAAGTCAATCTCCCTGTTTAAAGACGCCCACACACTTGAAATAGTTTCCTAGACAGGCAGATAGAATTTAACTGGGCGTAGCTTAGCACACTCGCAGAGCATTTTTACACCTCCCAAATCCTCAATGGCTGATCCCATGGTATGACAGCAGCATGCCACATTCATCGCACCAGACAAGGATTAGGGAGTAAAATTTGTCATGTATGTAAATTATAATCACAGTGGATGGTTGTATGTGCTCATTTAGGCATTTTAACAGTGTGTGATGCTATCCTCTCCGCAGGACTAATAAGAATTTGCCATAATGAGGTCAGTCAGTCAGGCATTATCAGGGGATTTAATTGGGACATGGGTCTCTGCTGAAGTGAAAATTAATAACTTTTGTCAATGTTCTGGTGAAATGTTCTGTCTTATTAAACTATGAGGGTCAATTAGAAAGCATTATGTAATAAAGTCCCCAGCAGCAGAACTCAAATTGAGTTATACCACAGTCATTATTCCAGGGCGAATGCATTTGAAAATGGAAAACCAGAGTGCCATATGGAGGATTTGGGTCAGATTTACAAGCATTGCATGTTAAGGCTTCCACAAGAAGGAAACAATTAAACGTAATACCGAAATAAATCAGCGCACCGAGTGGGCTGTGCAGGCCCAGGAGCCTGGGGCGGGCCGTGGCCCTGGAGTTGTGACACTGCAAAATGGCAGTGTCAGGAGCCTTCCATGGGCTGCATCAGGCAGCGCCAGCCTGCAAATCGCTCAGAGTGCTTAAAATCTGGGGCACACCTGGAAGGCTCGGGCCTGCACACTGACTCATATAAATAACTCTTTATTGTGTAGCTATTAAGACAAGAGATTGCTTTTATTAAAGTGCAAGTTATTGTGGCACAGCAAATTAAAGAATTTTAAAGCATACTAAACAGCCACTGCTATTCCCCATTCGGTCATGTTTTATGGTTCTTTAAATGGGCAGTACATTGTTAGGGAGATATAAAGCCTGTGCCAAGACTGGGATCTGACACAACGGTTCAGGCACTTTTTCTGGCCAGGAAGGATTGGGAGGGGTGTAGCAGTGCTGGTGAGGACATTGTCCTGGGCCTGGATGTGTGTGTAGAGGTGGGTGTGTGGTGGGGGGTTGGATATCCCCTCTCCTCTGGAAGACTGGGGAGGTGGCTCTTGTCTGCTCCATTCTGGTAAAGAAGGTTACCTTCAAACTGAGAAGAGTTTTAGACATAGTCTTCAGACAAGGTAGTTAGAAGATGGAAGAAAGGGAGGAAGGAAGAGAGGGAGGGAAGGAGACGTATGCACAGAGTATCTGTGGTGTCCCATTACTAAAGAATCACAGCTTCCTCCAACTTCCTTATCTTGACCAACCCCATTTTCTCTGAACCTTCTCTTCTCTAGTGAAGTGAGCTTGGGTCTGATTATTTCCCCATTTACTCCCAATGTTGATTATGTTTCTAATTAAAAATACATTGCGGCAATGCCCCTTCTTGGCTCCACGTCATCCTGGGACCTAGCCCGTCCCCTCCCTCTCACCTCCATGACTGCCTCTCCAACCTGAGCCCCGTCACCTCCCACGAGGCCCGACAGTTGCAGTTTTCTCTTTAGCCCCCTCCTACCCATTCTCTTCACAACAGTAATCTTTAAAAAACACAGATCTGACCATGTCAGTCCCCTACTGAAAAATCCTTTAACGCCTTCCAGTTGCACATAGGATAAAACTCAAATGCTTTCGATGGTCCACAGAGCCTCTCCCTGAAGTGTCAGGGCTCACCTGGAGGCATGCTTCCCTCTCACATAATTCCCCCAAGTTCTAGAACATATGAAGCTCTTGTTCTACCCAGGGGTTTTGCCCAGGCAGTTCTCTGAGACTGGAATCCTCTTCCTCCTGACCATGTGTAGCTGGTGCCTCTCAAGCTTAGATATTCATTCTCTGGGATGCCTTTCCCGACCATTCTACCTAAAATAGATCCATCCAGAGCTCTGTATCCTCACCCCACGGGTGTTTCTACAATAGTACTTACAGTTTCTAATTTAAAAACAAACCAGACAACAATAGCAAAAACAAAAAACTTTTTAGTGGCCTACTCCCTTTTTTCTCTGACATCTTCCATGGTCTGAAATTCTGCGATGTACCTGTTTTGTTTTCTACTGAATCTAGTAATGGAGGCAAATAGCAGATGTTCATTATGTGTTCAGTGAGTGAACAATTCATTGAATTAGGAGGTTGCCTTAGAAAAGAATCTGAAGCTTATCCAACTCAACTTCTTCACTTTACTGAAAAAGTGTTTCTGAGAATGGTGAGATAACATGTACAAGGAAGGCCATTAGGAGAGGTGGGGGCTAGGGCCTGGTTTTACCTTCAAAACATTACTTTCTGGCAGGGCACACAGTGGCTCATGCCTATAATCTGAGCACTTTGGGAGGCCGAAGCAGGCAGATCACCTGAGGTCAGGAGTTTGAGACCAGCCTGGCCAAAATGGTGAAACTCCATCTCTACTATTAATTAAAATATCGAAAACAACAAAAACAACAACAACAGCAACAACAACAAAAACTAGCCGGGCATGGTGGTGCATGCCTATGATCCCAGTTACTCAGGAGGCTAAGGCAGGACAATCTCTTGAAGCCGGGAGGCAGAGGTTACAGTGAGCCAAGGTTGCTCTACTGCACTCTAGCCTGGGCGATAGAGAGAGACTCCGTCTCAAAAAAAAAAAGTTAGTTCTTACTTCCTTTGCCCAATCACCTAGTCCTATTTAACCACACCTTGGCTTTTCCTCTACTGGAATAAACACTACTGTAATGGACTGAATGTTTCTGCCCTTGAAATTCATATGCTGACATTCTAACCCCCAACATAATGGCATTAGGAGGTGGGGCCTTCGGGAGGTGATTAGGTCTGAGCAGGGAGCCCTCGTGAGTAGAATTAATGTCCTCAGAAAAGGGAGCCCATGAGTTCACTCACCCCCTTTCTGCCATGTGAGGACACACTGAGAAGTCAGCAGTCTGCAAGTGGAAGAGGGCCCTCACCAGAACTCGGCCATGCCGACATTCCCCTCTCAGACCTGCAGCCTCCAAAACTGTGAGAAATATGCTTCTGTGGTATAAACCAAAGATTATATCTTTGGTATTTTGTTACAGCAGCCTGAACTGAGACAAGCACCCTAAATCCTACAGTGAAAGCATGTTTAAAATAAATGCAAAGACTAAAGCTGCACTATCAAGAAAAGAAGAGACGATTGATTTCTGGTATATTCATAAATGGAATACAATGGAATGAGAATGAATGAACCAAACCTAGAGGCATAAAAACTGTCAAATCACAAACACATAACGTTGGCTAAAAACAGCAAGTCCCAAAAGAATACATACCTGGTGATGGCATTTATATGGAGTTTAAAAGATAAGTAGGACTAAATGATATATGGTTAGTGGATATGTGGTCAAACTGTGATACAAAATAGGAATAAAGAATATCGTTTTAAAAAATAAAAGCACCGTTCAGATAGTGGTTCCTTGCCATGTATTCAGGTGATGGGAAGGGAAGAGCCCAGCGTGAGGAAGAGACCCTGGGATGGAGTGGAGGGTGACAGTATTATTTATCGTTAATTGGGTGGAAGTTTCATGGCTCTCCATTTACTTCTCATGCTCCATAGTTTGTAAGTTTATATTTAGAAAATAATTGATAAGTTGAAAAAAAAACTAAAACCAACATGATTTCACCTTTGCCCAAATATACCCCATCTCGGGAAGAAGAGCTTTTTCCCCCTTCTTCAGGGAGGCCTCAAAGAGCTTCATCCCAGCTGCCCATTCACTTTTCCTATTTCTGCTGAGGGAAGACCAATACTTATTTTCATCTTCAGGTCTACCAAATGAGAAACTGAGGCATAGTACGAGGTGAGTCTCTGGAACCCAGAACAACTCTCAAGGGGCGAATGCTCCTTTATATCTCAGTGGATTCGCTCATGACATTTACATATAATGACTACCTGCAGAAAAGGCCTAATGAAATAGTGTCAGTTTCTAAGGCAGGCGACCGTGTCAAAAGCTCGATCATCTTTGCGCCCAGGCTTTTGTTCTCTGACTGTGCTGGGGACAACCACATAAGCCACGTATCCTGATACTACTCTGCATGTGTTCATTTCTGAGTCTCTTATGAGACTCTGTCACATACATGACCTCATTTGATTCTCCCCATGATACAGTGTGGAAGACACACAGCAGATATTTTACTTCTCATTTCAAGAATGCTATTTCCTATATATTTTGATGCCTTTCTTCCAGCTGTCAACACCCATTTAATGCTGACAGAATAGAATCACTGCAGCCCGTTCCTGAGCCAGGTCAACACTGTACAAAAAACAGTATTTGGAAGATGACTTTGGGGGCATTGGGCAGGGCCCCCAAGCAAAAATAACCTCCTTACTGGTCCTTCCACTATTAGCAAACTATTCTTTGCTATCTTCAAGGCCTTTTCACCTTTTACAATCGCCTATTAAAATGCAAATACTCCTGAGAGTATCCGCATTAAAAAAACAAAAACAAAACAAAACAAAAAACCCTGAATGATCTTCATTAACTGAAAGTGGGTGGGAGATGGAAGCTGGCACCAGGGCAGGAGTGGGCACCAGTGAAGGGAAGGGGAATGAATGAAGAAGGAAGAGGAGACAAGGAAGCCCAAAGGCAAATCATGCCAACATCACCGTTTGGTACAGGGCAACCTTGCCCTATTTTTCTGCCCAACCTCATTTACTACACGCTCTCACCTGACTTGAGCCCCTAGATTTGCTACTGGCACAAGATGGCCTGAGATGGCCAGTTGATATCCCTCTGATGGTTTGCCACATGCTGATGTTCCCATCCTTGAGCAATTCTGCTCTGTTAGTGGAGGGAGTTCCCACTATAAGGGTTTCTGGATCATTTGTGTTGCTAGTCTCCCTGGGCCACACTTCTGTTTCGGGAGAGAGTTTTTGCACTGGGCTCCTTCTGACACGTCAGGCTGAAAAGTGAATTTGAGCCAAGAGTTCTGTTGTTTCATTTCAGTTATTTATGAGAAGCTGGTATTTTCTGCTCACAAAGACAATATGAAATTTCAAAACCTAAACATTATCAAGCTATTAGGATACTGGTGAGAAAATAGAAATTGCAAAGTATTTCTCAAACAGTCTGAATAATTTTCCTTCGCTATTTTTTCCCCAGGAGTAATAACAAATAGAAATACTACTTGTCTTTTGGAATCTTTTTTTGCTAAAAAGTGTGAAGCAATTCCAGAGATATTCTGAACAGACGGACCCCATCAGCATGCAGTCCTATAGGAAAATGCAATCTGTCTGCACCTTCTTCCCAAGGGGGCCAGTGAATGAATGAACGAAAGAATAAATGAATGAACAAACCATTCAGCTACACACACTTAATTTTACAGAGCAAATGCCTACTAGTCATGCATTACTATCCTAGCTTGAGGCCCAATTATTTCTTTATCTAAATAATGTGGTGTTTTCCTTGATCATAAATGTAACGTGCTCATTATAAAATGCTTAGAAGATACAGAAAAGTATAAAGAAGAAAATAAAAGTCATCCATAATCCTACCCCACAGAAAAGTCTTATTAATATTGAGGTTTATATCATACACGTGTTCTTCTGAGCTCATAAACATTACATGGCTGAGATCTTGCTGTATATACGACTGGTATCTGTATTAGACAGAATTCTAAGATGATCCCGGAATCCACATGGCTTTATGTAATCCTTTCCCCCTTGAATGTGGGCAGGCGGGACCTGTGACTATTATGGGCCATCACTCTCATGATTTGGTTATGTTCCATGGCACGACTTTAAGGGTGGGAGATGATCCTGGGTTGGTCTGGCCTCTTCAGGTGAGTCTTGACAGAGATTGGGCTTTTCCTGGAGACAGATACGAAGCATGAGAGGGACTTGAAACAAGGGAGAGTCTCCTTTGGTGACTGTGAAGATAGAGAGCCCAACATGGCAAAGCATGCTAGAAGCCTCCAGGACCTGAGAGCAACCCCTAGTTGACACCCAGCAAGGAAAATAGGGACCTTGGGCCTGCAACCACAGGAACTCAATTCTACCAAAAATATGAATGAGCTTGAAAGAAGACCCCAGCTCTAGATGAGAACACAGCCTGGCCAACACCTTCATTTTGGACTTAGGAGACCCTGGGCAGAAAACTCAAACAAGACTGCTGGGGTTTTGGACCTACAGAACCGTGAGACAGTAAATGGGTGTTGCTGTAAGTGGCTAAACTTACAATAATTTGTTATGCAGCAATAGAAAATAATATGATGTTCTATTTTTTCACTTCACATTACAACTTGAACTTTGTCTCCTATTAATGTTAACTAAAAATTTAATGTCTATGTCTAATGTTATGTATTTGGATTATAATCAATGTAATGAGTCTGAATGGGCATTTAAATGTAGCCATTATTTGTGTTAGGGATTTGTTATTTGGAAGTTGTGTTGTTTTGTTATTTGTGTTTGTTTTGACTCCTGTGGTCACATGAGAGAAAGATGAAACATCTTTCTCAACAACTGCTGTGCTATAACCCCTGAGAGAGAGAGAAAATGTACTTCTGAAAGGTTATTTTGCTCATTTAAAGGAGATTAGGGTACTTTGTGAGAGGGCTTTGTGTTTCAAAAACAGAGGCCCTTGACACCTGTAGACTACATCGTCCAAGGAAGAGGATGAATGATGTGGGCTGCAGACATTTAACAGATGGGCTCCTCCCTGGCTAAATGACTCCCCAAGAATGAGAAAAGAAATAAGACTTGAACTGTGACCTATGGTGGAGATATGGCCCTATCTGAGCCCGATGCTCTGGGTGACCTCAGATGGGCACTGCTACGTGGCTTTCTATGTGGCTGACACCACACACTATGGCTAGAGAAGTTCTGCCAACCCAGCTGGGGTGGAGGAATTCAGAGTTCTTCTCACCACCCTTGGCTAGTATCGACTTCTATCAGATTTCATCTCACTTTAGAAAATATAGAAATGTGGCATTTCATACAGTCCTGGGATGTGGAACGTTCCTACCTGTTTCATAAGTAGTACTATGATATATAATTCTACAGAAATATGTCACCCTTTTTATCATTATTTTAATAGATTTCTAGCAATAGGTCAAAAGATATACACATTTTAAGATTCTTTATATAAATGATAAAATCAGCAGATTCCTAGACCTGTAAGCAAAAGTATATATAAGACGCTAGATTCATCATAAAGTCTCCCTTTGGCCTCTGCCCCCAAACCATCCCAACATACCAATTCCTAAACATCCAAGGCCCGTGGGAGCACATCCAGGCGCTGGCTGGGCACTCATCAAGGAAGCCAGCAGTGTGCAGGCTACACTGCATAACCGCGGGGACAGGCAGGGCCTGGATACATACACACCAGCTCCACCACCCACGGGCTGGGTGCTCTTGTGTAGTTACTTCCTGGGGCTCCCATACAAAGTATCACAGGCTAGGTGGCTTCAACAACAAACATACATTGTCTCATGGTTCTGGAAGCTAAAAGGTCACTATCAGGCTGTTGGCAGGGTTGGCTCTTTCTGAGGACTGTGAGGGAAGGACCTCGTCTAGGCCTCCCTCCTAGCAATCGCTGGCAATCCTTGGCTTACAGATGGCTGTCCTTCCTCTTCTCCCTGAGTCTTCACATGGTCTTCCCTATGTGTCCAAATCTCCCTGGTTTTTCTACCAGTCATATTGGATCAGGACCCATCCTAATGACTCCTTCCTAACTTGATCATCCACAAGGACCCTTTTTCCAAATAACGTCACATTCACAGGTGGGGAAGGTTAGGATTTCAACACATTTCTTGGGGTCAGGGACACAATTCAATCTATAATACCTTGGCAAGTCTCCTATACTCTCTAATGCACTGTTTCCAGATCACGTCAACAGGGATGACACTGTCTTCCCCACTGCGAGGATTCAATTTAGATGACAAGTGAAAAGATAGGTCAATGATAGGTAGAGCATTGACCCAGTGTCTGGCCCATGGTTGTTGTTCAATAAACATTGGCTAAGTTATCAATGAAAATTCTTGCTATAAGTATCTCATGACACACACATGGGATACACAGAAACCCATGCTCAACTGGGCAGGAATGTGTGTTTATGTGGCCCCCCAGTGTCCCTAGAGAAGATTCTCTCTTACTTTTCAAGTGTCTTTGGCCTTTTCCTCTTCCAGCCTCTACAAGCAGGTTGTTTGCCCAGACAAAGACCTCTCTCCCACAAAGCCCACTTTGGAGATTGGCGCCCGCCTTCTGCTGCTAGTTAAGTTGTTTGAAAAGTGCTGACACTTCTCTTCATCCACAGTGCCAGGACTCTGTGCCAAAGCTGCCCACACAAGCAAGCCTCGCCCTGCATGCCAGGTTTTCAGAAAGTGGACCTGACACCAACCAAGCATAGGAAGAGAGGCCCTTGTGATACAGACCCCCGACACACTCACACACACACACATACCAGCCAGAGACCAGAGACCCCAATCAGTACTTTTAAAAGGAATAAAAATTGCTCAATCTCTTTGATGATGTTCAAAGAGTCTTTTTTAATATATGAGAAAGCACATTCTAAATTCTTAACACATCTGGTGTTACCCGCTCTTTTCCCCCTCTAAACCCTCTTAATTCCATAATTTAGAAGGTCTTAAGATACCGAAGGATCTCACTGAGGCATAATTGGGTATCTTGTGCGCTCCAAGTTGCATCTGATGCCCCACCTCACCCCAGAAACTTTTCCACTGAGTTGGAGAGAAAAGATTTGGGGGTTGGGGGAGCAAGGACAGTGCCCTGGCTGCTCAAGTGGCCTTTGACAGGAGAACTGAGCTGCCTGCAGGAAAATGTTTGCTATTCATTTTGCCCTGACACTCCAGGAGAGGAGCACAATTTCTTTTGTGATTGGGGGTAATGTAATCTACAGGAAAATCAATGTGGGCTGACAGGAGAATTGCCCAGCTGATCTGCAGACCAGAGACACTGAATCACAGCAGCTGAAGGCAGCATGGCAGTGAGGCTGTTCCCGCAGCCTCCGGGAAAAAGTGGTCTTGGAAAGCTCACACCCTGGGGTGCTCCTAACCCCAAAGGAGCCCGTGGATCCAGCTGCCCAAGCCACCAAGAGTTAAGTGGCAAAGTGCTCAGTTGTGGGGACAGTGCTGGGGGTACACAGGGCCATAACATCCTCTGCTGGGTTACTGAGAACAGAGAGATACACACAGAAGAAAGAAGACAGACAGAGGACCTAAGACTGTAAGATACAGACAGAAAGAGACAGGGAGGGAGCAAGAAATACACACACACACACACACACACACACACACACACACATACACAACAGGGACCTCCGTTTCAAATTGTCTCCTACTACAAATTGTCCTTTACTACTTTTTAAATTAAAAATTCAGACCATGTCCCCACCATCCCCAAACAGCAATTACTTTAGTAATCAGGAAAGAAAATGTTGCAAAAATAAATAAATAAATAAGATAGACTTAACAAAAAATAACTCTCTCCACCCCAAAAACATCTGCGCATCTGCTGACCCCTTACTGGCCTGGTTCAGCTGACTTCAGCACTCACAGCAGCAGCGGCGGTGGCAGCAGCACCAGCAGCAAAGTTAGCAGGTGTCACCCCAATATGGCTGCAAACCGCTTCTCAGGATTCAGAGACATAAATCAGAACAACAGGCCCATACTACCCCCTTCCCATATGTCCCCTGTACCTAAGCCACAACCACTCACAGCCTTCTGGCCCCTGGACGCTTGCTTTAAGGCATTACAAACACCCACCCCCCAACTTTGGAGGTGAGGGTGCTTTTCTAGAATCTCTGTAACCTTTCCGTGTAGTCAAAACACCAGGTCATTTATTATTAATACCTGAAGCATGTGGAAAATTGCATTTGGGAAAGGAGTGTGTTAACTAACAACCAGAGCCCAGACCTGGAGTGCTGGGAGAGAGGCTGGTGGTTCCCATTGGTACCCGTCGGTGCCCATTGCTAATCTCTGACATGAGGAGGCTGGAGAGGCCCAGGGTGGGATGGGGCAAAGAATTGCTGACACATGCAGGCCTCTCGGTGGCCCCCTCCCTCCTGCCTATAACAAAAACCCTTCCCCCATCTCTCCTTCTGCCTGGAGTGTATAACAGGCCTCTTCTATCCCCTCACAAACTTCCTGGCAAAGGCTTCCTATTTCACCTATTATGTTCCTGGCAGAAACTTTTAAGGCCACCGAGGCAGCAGTCTCAAACACAGTCTTTTCAAAGACTTGGGGGCAATTCCGAGCCTGAATTGGCTCCGTTTTCTTTCCCTGTACAGTCCCCGCTCTGCAGTGGAGCTGACAAGGGCTCTGGACAGCATGACAGTGGGATCCAATAAATCTGAGGCCTGTCTAGGTGCTTCATTTATCAAGAGGCCTAATTTACCCAGGCCCTTTAGACTAATTGCAGATTTGCAAAAACTGCTGAGAGTGTAGAACCGTGTATTGTGAGTGTCCCTTGCCATATTTCTGCTAATGTGTTTCATCTGGAGTACATAAAGAGGCAGGGATGCTGATTTTAGACACAGCACTTTGGGGCTAATCCAGCTAAATGATTAGCCCTAAAATTCTGCAGTGATGTCATTTTCCCTACAGTGCTCTGCCAGTCGGGTTGTTTGCTTTATAGTGAGAAATGTGTGCTCGAGACACAGGCTCGCTGTCTCGGCATCACTGGGAACTCTGCCCTCCTTGGCTGACTCGGGGAATCACCACCCTGCCCACAGTCTCTGGGTCTCCTCTGAAGATGACAAGGGTTGCCAGCAGGAAAACAATCATGGGAAAATGTCACTTCTTTAAGGGACCCAGATAAGAATCACTTTCCGCTAGCACGCACACGCATCCGTGAGTGGGTTACAGGAGAAGTTACCCAGGTTCTGGGCAAGGAGCAGGCCCAAGCTGTGTGGGCATGTGTGGGTTACTTGACCTCTGTGAACCTCAGTTTTCTTCTCTACAAAAGAGAGACACGAACACCTGTCTTGCTGAATGCCTCAGGACAGCTGACAAGGTGGAGTGAGAAGGTTCAAGTCCCAGCTCTCTCACTTCTGAGCTCTGGTTGCTCATCTACTCTGAGCCCTGGGCTCCTCCGGCATAGATATGAATAATAAAAGTAGCCTTCCGAGGTTACCGGACTGAGCACTTACCCAGCATCGGGTTCCGCATGCCACACAGTATAGTTGCCCAAAAAGTAGTAACTCCGACTTGGGTTCATTGGGCCCATGTATTTGTTTCAGAAAGAGGGGCTGAGCTGCAGTTGATGGTTTTTATAATACCTTCTGCACCCTAGAAAGTTATTTTCCCAGTAAGTGCAAGTAGGTTTGCGCTTGGTACAATGTCAGAATTTACAGATCAAAGTTCCTGAGGCTGGTTAGGCTTTCCATATTACTTTGATACACACTCAACCCTTGAACAACACAGAGGTTACAGATGCCAACCCCCTGCATCACCGAAAATTCACATGTTACTTTTGACTGCCCCAAAACTTAGCTTCTAATCACCTACTAATGACTGGAAGCCTTATCAATAATATAAACAGTGAACACATATTTTATACATTATGTGTATCATATACTATATTCCTACAATAAACTAAGCTAGAGAACAAGGAAATGTTATTAAGAAAAGCAGAAGGAAGAAAAAATATATTTACTGTTTATTAAGTGGAAGTGGATCATCATAAAGGTCTTCATCTCCCTCATCTTTAGGTTGAGTAGTCAGAGGAGGAGGAATAGGAAGAGGAGGAGGAGGAAGAGGAGGTTGGTCTTGCTGTCTCATGGGTGGCAGAAGCAGAAGAAAATCCACTTATAAGTGGATCAACACAGTTCAAACCCATGCTATTCAAAGGTCAACTGTATTTTGGGTAAGGGGCAGAAATATCATCTTTCCATGTAGCCAAAGCCTTCACAGATTCCGAAGTACATATCCTATCTACTATTTACAACCTTTACTAGGTGCCTGGTTATGCCAAGCAATGTAACATAAGCATTTTATATACAACGGCCCATCCAATCTTAACCCTAGCTCTCCAAAGTAAGAACTATTTTTATCTCTATCTTACTGATAAGGAAAGTGATGCTTCATGAGATTAAATAATTCATCCCAGATTGCACAGCTGGAAAGAGGTACAGTAGAAACTCTAACCTTAGTCCAGCTGCCCCAAAGCGGGTCCTTTTAGCCAGGACATTACACAGAAGCAAAACCATAGAAAGGGACACCTCCAAACCGAGGACACAACCCAGCAATGGTTTACTGAGGGTCAAGTACTTTTCTGGGTACTAGCAAAGTACCACAAAGGGTCTCTAGTCTTCCCAACCATGCTGCAAAGTAGGAATTGCTACTATTGCCCCCATGGTACAGATGAAGAAAGTAAGGCTTGTGTATTCTCGCAATTTACTCAGGTTACAACTGGAAGAGTTGGGAGAGGAATTGAAGGCCAGCTGCCCCTTGAGGCTGCCTCTTAATCTCTGTTCTGCTGGGAGGAAGATCAGCCCTTCAAATGGGCTTGTGAAGTAGATGCCCGTGATGGGATTGCTGGACCCATCATCTTTAGACACTGGCTGTGGTCCAGTTGTAAGCATGATCTTCACAACTCATCCAGAGTAAATGAGGTTATGCTTTAGATACCTCACAAAGGCCTATGCTAGCCTAAAAACTCTAGGACACGATCCTTTAGCCTAGAGAATTGTTAAATAATAGCCCAGAAGAAGCTGAGGGCAAAGCACTCTGTGTTCTGAGAGGCTGGGTGTTAATAAGCCATCTTATTAATTGGCCTTCCTAGTGAGAGTGTTTGTCCTGATGGGTCAAAGCTTGAAACAGACACAGCACCCAAAGCCTGGAGACAACATTTGTCTTGCATCCCCCATCTCTGATTAAGCAGCTGGGGGCATCGCCAAATTGCATGATGGATTCCTCACACATCATACCATAAATTTACCCCTGAGGGCCAGGTGCTGTGGGTCCCACCTGTGTCAGCAGGCTAACACGCAGCCTCAGAACCATAACATAGTGTTCTTAGGGGAGGCTGAAATTAATGAAACTCTAGCTGACATTTTGAGCACGCACACACATATCTCAAGATTATCCCACAAGTATATTTCTTGTGGAGAGAGTAGTTTTTCCATATTAAAAGATGGCATTAACCTTCAATAGTCCATCACTTGCTTTAATCCTTTCCACCTGTAAATATTTCAGATAAAAATATCACATCGGCTGTGCCTGCATCTTACAAATGTGGCTTAGATCCGGGATTAGGGGGAGATGACAGGTTGAACTTTTTCATTTTCAAATATCCATCAAATTAGAGTCAACGGGTGGTAGTGGAGGAAGCATGGAATTTGGAGTCTGAAAGGCCTGGGTTCAAATCCCTGCTTCTTCACTGCTAGCCCAAGGAGTTTGGAATAATTGCTTGCCATTTACCACCGTCAGTTGTAGAGTTTCTGCCCTGCCAAAGAGGGCTTTGTACAGTTTGTCTGTTCAGAGGAGGTGCATTTTCTAAAGTCATAGGCCTGAGGATGTAGCTTTTAATTTCAGTCACCATAAGCATGAATTGCAGCCCTCTTCCTGACTTCTTCAAGGCTCATCAACCACATCTGTAAAATCAAGATCATTCCTTCTTTTCCAAGCCTTGAGCTTGAGAGATGCTGTGTGCATAATCCAAGCACCACACTCCTATCATGGAAGGCAGGCCCAGTGCAGTCCTGGGTAACTGCTCAAGGGTCTGAAACTAGGGTTGCAAAATGGCAGCCTGTGGGTGAGTGCCATTCCAGCTAGGTGTCTAATTTGACTTGCACAAAAATCAGAACATTTTCCCATAAAAACCTGTATTTCCGGTTCCTCTACATGAAGCTGAATATCTGGGCACACAGGACAGTATTTCCACAGATCAACAGACAGCAGGACCTGCAAGGACGAAGGGCTGCTTCCTCTAGACAGGCAAGCTCACTCCAGGCCACAGACCCCAGCTCTCAGCCAGTGTGTGCCCCTACACCCACCACCTCACTCACATCCACTTCTGCTTCTGGGGCTCCTGCAGTTTGAGATGTCCAGACCCTTGCTTCTCAAACTGTGGTTTCTGCCCCAGCAGCACCTGGGAGTGTGTTCAAAATGCAGAATCTGGTCCCGGCCCAGGATCTACATTTTAGCAAGATCCTGAAGTAATGAGTGTGTGCATGAACCTTTGAGAAGCTCTGATCTAGAACGGGGGCAGTGATCTGTGGCGAAATCCAGCCAGCTACTTGCTTTAGTAAATTAAGTTTTCTTGGAACACAGCGATGCCAATTTGTTTATGAGTTGTATATGGCTGCTTTCACTTACAATGGCAGAGTTGAGTAGTTGCAACAGGCCTCAAAGACTAAAATATTTACTCTCTGGCTCTTTACAGAAAAAGTTTGCTGACCCCTGGTCTAGAAGAATGCTCTAAAAAATAGATTTTACAGTCGGTTTAATTGGACATTCCAAGTACTCCAGATACCACAAAGAATAAACACTCAGGAGAGTTTCTGCAGTCTAACCTGCTAACTTTCCCATCCCCAATTTCTTCTTTATTTGGGGTTTTTAGCTGTCAGCCCTTAGAGAGCCCACAAAGCCATGGAGGTTAGCCAAAGAGGTCTTCCACCCCGGACATCCCATCTCCTCTTTGCCTCTCTCTCTCAGCCTTCCAGCCTTTTCCTCTTTTTCGTCTTTTCTTTAGGGTTCTTCCTCTTCTCCTGCTTAGTCCTTCAGCTTGGTCTAGTGTCCTTCTGGATGAGTTGGGAAAGTAGAACGCTGGGCAGGAGGTAGAAGACGGGAGGGTACTCTCTCAGTGTGGTTTCTGCAATACGAGAAGGCCTTCCACCCTGCCCAGATCCACAACGCTTCTACGCCAGGATTTTGCTTTAAAAAAAAGAGTATCCTCTGGTATCCCTGCCTTGTGTCTACAGACCACAAGAGGCAAAAAGGGAAAAGGAGAATAGACCTGTCCTAAAACGTACATCAAGCACCTGGCCCATAGAAGGCGCTCAGCAGGTGATAGTGGGTCTTCCGCACCTAAGGCATCTCGTGCTTCTTGACTTATCCTGAGGTAGAAAACCCTGTGAAATACTGCAACACGAAATCATTTATGATTCTAGCCCAAAAACTGTCTAGAATCATACCGAGCTTCCATATGTGGTATGATGAGTTTTTAACTGACCAGTCAACAAAGACTGTTCATCTTCAAAGTGGAATGCAGCATTTCAGAAGGTGTGCCAGACAGCAAAGTGTTCACCACACGGGGCATCCCGCAAACATCCACAGTGACTGGGAATTTCAGGTAGGCCTTAGGACTCACTGAGTCTCTGGAGGCGCAGTCCCACACTTGTCCCTGACAGATTAGGAGGCTGGGGCCACAAAGGCACGTGGCAGCAGGCAGTTTTTCACCCAGTCCTGCCTTACCACCCCATTGCCTGCTACGGACTCTGCGCCCGCTCAAATGTGATTCCATTAGGGGAGGATTTCCAGAGACCGGCATGTAAGTCCGTGGTATTTTTGAGCCGGTTCTGGAGCTCATACCCAGCTCTGTTGGGAAATGATCCTTAAAGTAGAGCTGATTCTCTCTTGCCACACTCTCTGCTTTCCATTTGTTTCACCTTTTCCAGAGAAGCACCAGTTGCCGTTTTCTCCTTAATAATCTTTTCATCTCAGAGAATGGCTCCCCATCCCCTCAGTCATCTCCTCTCCAAGTTAATAATTGTAGTTCTTTTCATCTTTCCTCATTAGTCCTGTTTTTCAACTCTTAAAATCACTACCTTCAAACCATTTGCAAATTCCCTGCATCCCTATGAACCTGCTTTGTATCTTAAAAATTATATAGAAATGTACTGAGTAAACATATGGACAGGGCGGCTGTGTAGGTACTAATACACTCCATCGTGTCATGGACTTCGCCAAGATTTCTTCTGAAGGAAATGTTCAAAAATGGAGAGTAGTGAAAATAGAGAAAATGCTACCTGCATTTGCTCAATTATTTGCTATTTTGGAGTCAGAGGATGAGGGAGACCTACTAATAAATCATAATGGTAAAATTAATAATAATAGTATTTGATATGTATGATGTTCAGGGCCCCAGCCAAGATTTACACATATTATCTCACTCAATCCTCCTTATAAGCCTGCGAGAAAGTACCATTATCATGCCCATTTTGCAAATAAAGGAACTGAAGATTAAGTAACATATTGAAAGTTATCCTCTGGTAACATATGCTGATCTCCCAAAAATATTTCCATCTTACTCCTAAGGATATAGAATTTTCCACAGAAGCAAGAGAGAATTTGAGAAGCCTATTCAGGGAAGTTTTATTCCCACTGGCCCCTTAGCACCCAGCAACGTGCCTGGCACACAGTAGGTGCTCAGAAAATATTTGGAATAAATGGATAAACCTTACTGCCCACTTTGAACGTGATGTCAGGGATCAATGGACAACTTGAGCTAAGATCCAGGTGATAGCACTTAATTCAGAAGACCATCACATGACTGATATGGTTTGGCTGTGTCCTCACCCAAATCTCATCTTGAATTGTAGCTCCCATAATCCCCACGTGTCATGGGTGGGACACAGTGGGAGGTAATTGAATCATGGGGGAAGGTTTTTCCCATGCTGTTCTAGTGAAAGGGAATAAGTCTCATGAGATCTGATGGTTTTATAAAGGGCAGTTTCCCTGCACAGTTTGTCTTGCCTGCCACCATGTAAGACATGCCTTTGCACTTCATTCGCCTTCTGCCACAATTGTGAGTCCTCCCCAGCCATGTGGAACTGTGAGTCCATTAAGCCTCCTTTCCTTTATAAATCACTCAGTCTCAGGTATGTCTTTATAGCAGCATGAGAACGGAATAATTATGATGACTTAGGAAGGCATTTTCCATTCTGGCTGGGCCATAGAACCACCCAGAGAGCTCCGGAAGGGTACAGCTTCTCTGGGCCCATCCCAGACATCCTAAATTGGAATCTTCCAGGGGCAGCCTGGGCATCTGTACTTGTTACCAAACCTTTCCAGGTGACTGTGACGCACAACTGCATTCAGTGTCACCTTCCCCCACCTGCTTTGTGCCCAAGGAATGGGAACTTTATAGACCACACTCAGATGTGCTCCACTGCTCTCTGGCTTCTGATTAGGTTTAGCCACAATGAGGCACTAGCAGATCAGAAGCTGGGAGAAGAGTGGAGTGGGGTGTTCACTCCCCAACTTCCTCCGAGCAAGGTTCTTCTCCCAGAAGGTGACCATGGCTGGTTCTTCTCCCAGAGCTCCTCGGGTGGCCCTCCCTCAGCCACTGCTGCCTCTCCAGGTTCACTCACTACTCCTCCCCTCACCCTGTCAGCCCTCCTGGTGCTTGGCTGTGCTCAGCCTGGGTGCTTCTCCAGCACCTTTTAGACTTCCTTTACCACTGCCCACACCTCTGAAAACAGTCCCTTCACTAACCTCCTTTCAATCCCCCCTATTGTAATGTGCTGTCTGCTTCCCACTGAGACCCTGACTGAATATCTAGGAAATTATCCTGAAACTGGGTTTTTACAAATCCATGGGATAGGGTATAAAGGGGGCCACCATGGACACCTTTCTAGGGAGTTTGCTCATGGGACCACCCTAAGCCCTCTATCACTCTGTCGTACAGCTGGGACCCAGAGGCTAACAGCAGACAAGGTCTGCTGTTATTTGTCATATTTTGTTCAAAGGAAGAAGGGAGATCCAAATAATATCTTTTGGAGTTACTGAGCTGTGCCATCAGAAGCTTGACTTTAAAGACCATATTAAAAAGAAAACCATTTTCTTCTGAGGTTTCCATGTACAAATTATTGAAAAGCCAATCTGTTTGAGGTAGCTCCCTTCACTCACACCCTGCATCTTAGAAGGCTGGGACGGTGGGTGAAAGAAAGATATGAGCCTTATGGGAATGAGGTTGGGGAGGGAGGCCAGAATTCCCTCCAGAAGGTAAAACTCAGGCTTCAATCACTTCCCCCAAAACCTCAAAGTGAAAACTACTCACAGCCCCAGGCTTTGCCTGTTTTCTGCCCAAGCCCAGTAAATCAGCCCATTCACATACCACCCAGACCAGCCTCTGCTGAAACAGACTCAGCCCCTGAAGAAACCCAAGCTAAGAAAGCTCTCTGCAAACCCAGGCTAGGGCTTGCGAACCTTGGCCAACCTTTCCCAAGTCCTTGGCCCAGCATGTGGGTCTGTGCCTGGTTTAGGGTTTCATAGTGGCAGTTTCAAAGCCGTCTCATTATTACTGATGACCGGGGCTTGCTGAGCGCAATTGTGTTTTATAGCCCACTGAGCAGAGGGCCCCAGGAGCTGTGGAGGACTTGCTGCCTCTGAACTTGTACAAAATACTGATTTCAAAGGTGGGTGGAGGCCACGTGCTTAGCTGAAGCTGTTCTAAGTGAACTTTGCAAAAGCAGACAACCAGCATCCATGCGCCCATGCAGCAGCCTAAAGATGGGGCAGGCACTTCCAGGTGCGGCACCCCCTCATCTGCAGCCTTCCTCACTGCCCAAAAAAACTCAAGGAAGTTGTGTGTAACTGACAGAGATTTGGGGCATGTTTTAGCCATGCAGCACATTATCCGATGCCCTTAAGATAACTCCTTTTTCAAATTGGATGTATTTTTCAACTTATTGCCTGGGTCATTTTGGTCGGACTGAAACCTGAGCTTCCATTCTTTACCAAGCCCAATTTCTTTATTATCACCATTCATACCTCATTTTCTGGGGTTACAGAAGTTCTGAGAAAAATTAGAGTTGGAGTTTGGGGAGCAGAAGGAATGATATTTATCAAGGTGCCAGACAGATTTCATCCTTGGACACATTTAACCTTCATTGCAACATAGGAGGTAGTGGCTATGATTACTTTGATTATATGGCTAAGAAGACTGCTCAGATTTCTGTGCAAAGTCTTATAGGTAGAAAAGAGAGGCCAGGTTTGTCTGACCCAGAGTCAGGGTAAACCGCATGCACTGCCCTGTTGTGTAGGGTGCAGACAGGGAGATTTATCTGCAGCCCACACTTAATTTTATACTCCACTTTTTATTTACAAAATATGAGAAATGATAAAAGAGAAAATAAAATTTATAGACAATCTCATCAGCTTTTAGGAAGTGGAAGTCATTCTGCTCCTGAAATCCCAAACCCTCATTAGTATAACAGTTGGGAGGCCTCTGGCAAATGGAAGAGAACACACGGAGCTTCTGTTGATATAGGCAATAGGACATTGATTATTTTACGTAATAGGAAGTCCCAAAGCAGCATGGTTCCAGTGTTGGTTAACTCAGTAACTCACATCAATGAGAACACAGGTTCCTTTTATCTTTCCTCTCTGTTATTCTCAATGTATGGACTTGGTCCCTGGGTTAGCTCTCCTCATGGTTCCCAAATGGCCATAGTGATTCCAAGTGTCACATTCAAACAAGACAAGTTCAGCAGAAGGCTTGACTCCATTTTTTTAAGACAGGGAAACCTTTCCCAGAAGCCCAACAGTAGATCCCCATCGCCTTTCATTGGCCAAGACCAAGTCACATGCCCGTTCCTAACCAATCACCAGGAAGGAAATGGGACTACTAGGATTGGTGTAGACTCATCAGGATTCACCCCAGAGCTAGGAATACTATCTCTTTCCTTGTGGGGTGGATACCTAGGTAAAGTTAGGATTCTGTTAGGAAGTAGGAATGAGGCAGTGGACCCTAGGTAGGCAGTCAATAATAATTGCCAAACACACGCACATTTACACATACAACCACAGATTACACCTCTTATTAGTTTGTTCATTATTCCTCAAAATTTTCACCTGCAAAAAATGTGTGTTGTGGCTTTCTTATTAAGAGTGGACTATTGTATTTTTCACTAAACGAGGTTTTTTTCATGGTAGAACATACAGGTTTTATTTTTCCTCCATGGGAAAATAGCTCTAATTGAAGAGGTAACCCATTTTTAGTAACCATTCCCCTATTAATGGATATTCATGTCATTTCTAGCTTCATGGTACTATAAATAGAACTTTAATTAAACACCCTTGCTTGTGCATTTTGACCATTGCATCTCATTATTTCTATAGGACTGCTACCTCGGGTACTTTTTCAAAAAATTTTAATAATTTGTACCAATTTACACTTGTATCAGTATTGTTCTAGAGTACCTTTGCCAGCAATTAAAATTATCATTTTAATTTGTATCAATACACCAGATTTTAAAAACTGGTTTTTTATAAAAAATATTTCTGGAGTAAAGTATATGGCTTTTCAATGTTTTTGGGGCATTTGTATTTCATTTGTGAATTGCCTTTTTACTCCTTGCCCACTTTTTCCCATTGGACCATTTCTTCTGGAACCCAGGTCCGCTGTTGGGCTCAGATCTGTTTCCATTGTTGCTGCACCACCATCACAGTTCACTGTGGCTGGAGTTGTCCCAGGCAAGCTCCGCTCCCAATGAACACTGTAATTCCTTTTACTCCAAAGGAAAGGCATTTTTACCTTGAGTAGAAGCCTTAGGTTTAAAGTATGGACCAACCAGAGCCAACTTTATTCTGCCAGTTTCATGGCTGTGAAGTGTGAAATGTCCATGTTTCCTCCCATGCTGTTCTTAGGAACTGGTTATGCAACTTTTTGGATAGTCACAGCTTTTTTAACAGAATTTAATACAGATCCTCCAGTTGGCAATATAGAACAAATCTTCACAGTGAACCCCAGAACTGTGGTGATGATGGGCACCTCTACAAGGAAGCAACAGGGACCAGGGAGACCTCCCATCACTCCTCTCTATATGAGATTGTCCCTTCCTTGAAAAGTCAGACAGGTCTTGATCATGGTGGGGCAGCCAGCAGGTTTCCTCGTACCAGCCTTTGTGGTGCTTGATGCCTCCATCAGCATCAGATCTGAAGGTGAAACTGAGCTTGAAGCTGGAGCTCATGCCTCCTGGCTTTACCCTATCCTAACTGCCTTTGCCCCTTTCCATCATCATTGAACCCTGGATAGTTTAGAGAAGGGACTCTGGAGTCACATACCATTCAGCTATGTGACTTAGGGCAAATTAACTCTCTTTCCTCAGTTTCCTTATCTGAAAAATAGGGATAATAATAACAAAACCTACCTCATAGGTTTGTGAGTTATTAGACATAAAGCACTCAGGACAAAGCCTTGCATATGGTAAGCCCTCTGTAAGTGTTTGATGTTGTAATTTATCATTATTCATCAACACACCTTGTTGAGCATCCTCAAGTATAGGCACTGGGAATATCAAGATGAATTAGTGACTATGCTCGCCCTTAAGCAGTGCACAGTCTAAGAGGGAAGGCAGAGAAGTGAAGACATAAGTACGGTGAAGTGCTGCAAGTGTTGTGAAAGCTCTCTGAAGAGTATCTGGGGGACAAGAGAGGGGTGGCATTTTACATACCTCCCTTCACTGTTTTGCCCCCTGCTAGCCCAGAATCAGCATTCTACTAAACTGAAAATTCATTAGGAGCTGAGTCTGAAGAAGAGCTTCCTCCATAGCAGAGTATGAACTGACTTAAGGTGTCCCAGGCAAGCAAGGGGGATCAGAGTGAGGAACAACCATGTGGCATGAAACAACCTAGAACAGTCTGAGGACAACAAGTTCAGTGTAGCTGATCCCTAGGGAGGGGCCCCAGATGAAGTTGAATGAGGAGGTAGGAGGGGTGAGTAACAAAACTGGAAGTATGAAAAGCAGTTAGAGAACTTTGTGGCGATCCAGGGCAGAGCTACTGAGGACCAGAACAGAAGCAGAGCCAGCGAAGAAGGCTAGGGGAGCTGGATAGGTGCATCATTAAGAAGGTAACTCTGACAGTATGTCAGGTGCGAGCTGACCCAGGCCTGCCTTCAGATCCCAGAGTCCCAGGAGACATGCAGATTAAACCCACCGGGACCCTCATCTATATGGAAGAAGAGGTTTTGCTGAAGAAAAGCAGCACTGTCTTCCCTACTGGTAAGTTTGCAGGATGCTTTGTTCTTTTATCAGATGTTTTCTTCAAGAAAAAAGAAGTCATTTTATTTTGTGTGTGGAAACGGGATGAGTGTTCACAGTCAGGACTACCGAGATGTTCTCCGGCCCCAAGGCTGCCTCTCACAGTCAGACGCCACTCTCCGCCTACTGGAGGTGTGAACAAAAAACTTATGGCTACAGGCAAAGCAATGTAGCCCACAAAGTCAGACGTGACTCCACAATCTCAGAACTCATGCTTTTCTAAACTTCCCCTCTGTGTGAGAAGCATCTCAGGGTTTCAAAACAAACCCATGCTTCCCCAGCATTGCTTCTGGTGCACTGCAGGAGGCAGAGGAGACATACCTGGTGGCCTGTTTGAGCACTCCCACCTGTGAGTCCTCCACCCCATCCAATAGCAGTGACACCAGGAAGCACAGAGCAGAAAACCTGCACGGGGAGCTCACTTTGGCTCCACCACGATCAGAAGCATCTCGTTCTAAGAGCCTGCAAACATCTCTTTCTGTTTCAAATGTCAAAATTCCCTTCCTTGAAAAATGAAAAACAAGTCCAGATGTATCTCAGTGTATCATCTATCTTTACAAATGAACAAAGAAGGGAGAGTATTGGATATTAGCAAGTTTATTTTTCCCATTTTCATTTGGTTATGAATTTTTAATTCATCAAGCATTTCACCATTGTAACAATTTTAAATAAACCATTAAATTGTCCTGGGCACTGCCATCGTTGGAATATTTTTAAGGCAAATACATTATTGACAGCACTTTTATCATATGTTCCATCCATTCAATTGCCTTCCTAACTGAAATGTCTTTCAACAAGTACGTGTTGTCAAGGTTGCCTGTCTTCCGTCCTGTTCCTATATGTTTGATGGTAAAATACACTGGCATTTGTCAAAAGAAACAGTAATGAGGCTGTCCAACAGCCAGTCTTAGCCTGCTTTAGGCAATACATATGCTCCTACGAAGTTGTGGCAACATTTTTGGTGAGTTGTTTCATATTCTGTGTCCTTTTAGGAAATAAAAATAAGTACTAACCTCTTTTTTATATATAAATTGAGATTCTGCATGCCAAGTTTCTTTAAATTGAAGTTTACCTGTAAGAACCATTTTTTAAATTAGGTAAACATTTTATTTATTAGTTTATTCAACATACATTTATTGAGTACCCACTGTGTGCCAGACAGTGCTCTGAGAAGCTGAGAGCTACAGTAAATGAGCCAAAGTCCCTGCCTTTATGGTGACTGTAGTACAGTGGGACAGTCAGGCTAAACAAGTAAATAACGGCATAATATATTTTCAGATAGCAAAAGAATGCTATAAAGAAAAATAATGCAGGCAAAGGGATGGAAAATTGTCAGGGAGGTATTTTAGATGGTGTATTCATTTTCTATTGTTGCCTAACAAATGACCACAAACTTAGTGGCTGACAAGGAGACACATTTGTTATCTCACTCCATGGGTCAGGAATCAAGGCCTAGGTTCCTGGGGTTCCCTGGTTAGGTCTCCCAAGGCTGTAATCGCAAGATCATTCAGAGCTGGGGTCTCATCCAAGGCTTGGGGTTCTCTTCCAAACTCATGGGCTTGTTGGCAGAACTTATTTCCTTGCAGCTGGAGGACTCATGGAGGCTGTGCCGCCAAGGGCAGGAGGAGAATGTCTGTTACTGCTTCTTTCTCATCCAAGGGCTCACCTGACCGGAGCAGGCCCACTCAGGATAGTCTTTCTTTTCACTGACTCAAAGTCAAGTGAATAGTAACCTCATGACAGGGGTTATATCCCCTTGAATCATAGTTTCCACTTGCAAGAGGACATTACACCAGTGGGCAGGGATCATAAAGGTCATCTTAGAATATTGCCTACCACAGCCAGGGTAGTCAGGGACAGGTTTTTTATAGAGATGACATTTGAATAAAGATCTGAAAAAAGGCAGAGACTGAGCTACCTAAAACTTTGGCACAAAAGCATACTGGCTTGTGCAAAGGCCCTGTGGCCGAAATTGTGCATTCAAGAAATGCAAGGAGGCCAATGGAGTTGGAGGCTAATGAATGTTGGGAGACAGCATGCAGTGAGATCAGAGAGGAAAGCAGGCCACAGAACCTTACACGTCATGGTGATGCATATGCAAGGCTCTTTCTGGGGGGTGGAAGAATGTGGTTTATATTTCAAAAGCCCTCTCTGACTTCTTTGTGAAGAAGGAATTGCAGGGGAAATGTAGAATGAAAGCAAAGAGACTATTAACAAGACAGTTGCTAAAGTCCAGGCATAAAGTAAAGGTAGTTTGAACTATATGGTAGCTATTGAGTCGGATAAAACAAATTCAAGGCAGATTTTGGAGGGTAGGGTCAATTAGACATACTTAAAATGTGATGATTTAGGAGCACAGGCCCGGGTACAAACTTCCTAAGTTCAAATCTTTCATCTACCACATGCCGGCCATATGAGCTTGAACAAGTTATTAAACTTCTCTGAAACTTAATGTCCTCATCTGAAAAATAGGACTTAGTGCCTATCTCACAGGGTGCTGTGAGCATTACATGAGATAATAAAGGCAAAGCACTTAACACAGTACTTGGGCACATAATAACCGATATTTATGTAAATGGTATTTATGTATACATAAATGGCTATTGTTATTTTATCTATTGATGATGGATTGAACATGTGATATTTTCTCATATCAAGAAATCAAGAATGTTCTCAAGGGCTTTGGCCCGTGTAACTGGGAGCATAGCGGAGTGAAGAAGACTGAAGGATGCTTTGGTATCAGCTTTTCTAATAGTCCAAACATCAGAATAGACAATGCATGCATGGGATGCTAGGAGAAAGGTGGGCTTTACAGATTAGGATCTGAAACCCAGTTAATTAACTAGACACCTATGAACATGTTTCCTCATTTGAAAAAATAAATGGATTTGCGGGATAGAATGAGGTAAAGCCCATGGGAGCCCCCAGCACACAGTAGGGCCTCAGAAAATGTGTGTGGTATGGTCTGAATGTTTGTGCCCCCCAAAATTCATATGTTGAAATCCTAACTCCCAGTGTGATGGTGTTAAGAGGTGGGGCCTTTGGGAGATACTTAAGTCATGAAGGTGGAGCCCTCGTGAAAGGGATTAGCGCCCTTACAAGGAGAGGCATGAGAACTCTCTCACCCTCCTTCCGCCATGTGAGGAGCAAATGAGAAGTTAGCAGTCTGCAACCCAAAAGAGAGCTCTCACCAGAACCCAATCATGCTGGCACCCTCATCTCAAACTTACAGACCCAGAACTTTGAGAAATAAAATTCTGTTGTTTATAAGCCATCCAGTCTGCTGCACTTTATTACAGAAGTCCAAAGGGACTGAAGCAGTGAGGATCTCATGCCCCTAGAAAGCAGACGGATAGGAGACAAGGAGTTTTTCAATTCTTGTTTTAAACTCTGATGTACAAGCTGTCGCCTGCACACTCACTTAGCCAGGGGGTCATTCTGTAGTGCAGCAGTGCTTTTGGCACTCACTTAAAACAGCCTGTGAAAGTTTTGGGGGCTGTCACCAGAAAGCCACTAAGTAGAAAAGACTTTGGCTTCCACTCTCCATTTGGCTATCTGGGATTCTAGCTATGATCTGACAGAAAGCAGAAGTATTGACTCTCTCACCCGGAATGATGTGGTGAATTGTTCCGCCCCTCAATCACCCCAGGACTCCACCATCAATGCTGGGATCCTCCCAAATTCACACACTCACACTCTGGGACACAGAAACGAGCAACTGTGCCCAAAGAATCAAGAAGGAATGAATTTTCTCATTGCTAACCTAGTCCAGTTAGTCCTCATTCTTAAGATAAAATGTTAATTTCTCTTTAATAGTTTTAGGATCAAGTAATTCTCACAGACATAAAAACTGGAAAGAACCTTGGATTTACTGCCTAGTTGGCCATTGTTTCTCCTTTAAGACCTCAGATTCAAGTTTGAGGGGATCATGGCAGACGGGAGGCAGGACTAGATTGCAGCTCCAGGAAGAGCAGCATCTGGCGGCTTGCGTCGTGAATTTTAGCTCCAGGTTGACTACAAGAACAAACCAGCAAACCCAAGAGGACTCACAGACACTCTGAAAGAAGCAGACTGCTCCTGCAGGACCTGGGAGATACCCCAAGTACTGTGAGTGCCCCAGCTGCAGAAGTGGGAAAGGGAGACCCTCCTCTCCCGAACACACACCCCCTACTGGAGGAGCTGAAGGTATGTTTGCAGGAGAAACTTCCAACTTTACCTGGAGCTGAGACAAGTTAGAGAGCCGAGTGAAATAGAGGGGTACGGGAAGCAGCAGAAAGGCCCTGGGAGCTCGCTGGATCCCCAAGCAGCCCATTTCTGCCTGGCACCACAGGAATGCACCGGGAGGGTGGCCAGAGGAGAGGTGGGGGGTGAAACTCCACAAGGAGAAGGAATTCTCTAGCCAAACTTTGTAACAATTTGTATGGGGCAAGAAGCCTCCTGGCCAGAAATCAGGGGAAGAACTAAAGCCCTTTTCTTTTTCTCTTTCGCAGCTGGAAGGCAGATTGCCTTGGGCAAGTTTTCAAGCCCCTCTCGCCCTCCGCCTGGAAACGGATTCAGGGCTGTTTGTGGGGCACTGTAGGAGTGAGACTGGCCCTTTGGTTTGCGTGGGAGCTGGGTGGGGCCTGTGACTGCCGGCTTACCCCCACTTCCCTGACAACCTGCATGATACTGTAGAGGCAGCCATAATCATAGGTACACAACTCCAGTGACCTGGGAGTCTTACCCCCATCCCCCACGGCAGCTGCAGCAAGATTCGCCCAAGGAGAGTCTGAACTCACACACACCTAGCCCTGCCCCCACTCAATGGTCCTTCCCTACCCACCCAGGTAGCAGAAGACAAAGAACACATAATCTTGGGAGTTCTAGGGCACTGCCCACTGCTGATCCCGCTCCACACTACTACAGCTGATGCCCTCTGGAAAGTGCCACCTCCTGGCAGGAGGCCAACCAGCACAAAAATAGAGCATTAAACCACCAAAGCTAAGAACTCTCACGGAGTCCATTGCACCCCCTGCCACCTCCACCAGAACAGGTGCTGGCATCCATGGCTGAGAGACCCATAGACGGTTCACATCACAGAACTCTGTGCAGGCAGCCCCCAGTACCAGCCCAGAACCGGGTAGACTCGCTGGGTGGCTAGACCCGGAAGAGAGACAACAATCACCGCAGTTTGGCTCACAGGAAGCCACATCCATAGGAAAAAGGGGAGAGTACTACATTAAGGAATGTCCCATGGGACAAAAGAATCTGAACTGCAGCCTTCAGCTGTAGACCCTCACTCTGACAGAGCCTACTCAAATGAGAAGGAACCAGAAAACCAACCCTGGCAATATGACAAAACAAGACTCTTCAACACCCCCAAAAAATCACACTAGTTCACCAGCGATGGATCCAAACCAAGAAAAAATTCCTGATTTACCTGAAAAAGAATTCAGGAAATTAGTTATTAAGCTAATCAGGGAGGGACAAGAGAAAGGTGAAGCCCAGTGCAAGGAAATTCAAAACATGATACAAGAAGTAAAAGGAGAAATATTCAATGAAATAGATAACTTAAAGAAAAAAACAATCAAAAATTCAGGAAACTTTGGACACACTTTTAGAAATGCAAAATGCTCTGGAAAGTCTCAGCAGTAGAACTGAACAAGTAGAAGAAATTCAGAGCTCGAAGACAAGGTCTTTGAAGTAACCCAATCCAGCAAAGGCAAAGAAAAAAGAATAAGAAAATATGGACAAAGCCTCCAAGAAGTCTGGGATTATGTTAAACTACCAAACCTAAGAATAATTGTTGTTCCTGAGGAAGAAGAGAATTCTAAAAGCTTGGAAAACATATTTGGGGGAATAATCGAGGAAAACTTCCGCAGCCTAGCTAGAGATCTACACATACAAATACAAGAAGCACAAAGACCACCTGGGAAAATCATCGCAAAAAGATCTTCACCTAGGCACATTGTCATCAGGTTATCCAAAGTTAAGACAAAGGAAAGAATCTTAAGAACTGTGAGACAGAAGCCCCAGGTAACCTGTAAGAGAAAACCTATCAGATTAACAGCATATTTCTCAGCAGAAACCCTACAAGCTAGAAGGGATTGGGGCCCTATCTTCAGCCTCCTCAAACAAAACAATTTATCAGCAAAGAATTTTGTATCCAGCCAAACTAGGCATCATATATGAAGGAAAGATACAGTTGTTTTCCGACAAACAAATGCTGAGAGAATTCGCCATTACCAAGCCACCACCATAAGAACTGCTAAAAGGAGCACTAAATCTTGAAACGAATCCTGGCAACACGTCAAAACAGAACCCTTTTGAAGCATAAATCACACGAGACCTATAAAACAAAAATACAAGCTAAAAAGCAAAAGCAGAAAAACAAAAAAAATACCAAAGTACACAGGCAACAAAGAGCATGATGAGTGCAATGGTACCTCACCTTTCAGTGCAAACATGGAATGTAAATGGCCTAAATGCTCCACTTAAAAGATACGAAACTGCAGAATGGATAAGAACTCACCAACCATCTGCAGCCTTCAGGAGACTCATCTAATACATAAGGACTCACAAAAACTTAAAGTAAAGGGGTAGAAAAAGCATTTCATGCAAATGGACACCAAAAGTGAGCAGGAGTAGCTATTGTTATATCAGACAAAACAAACTTTAAAGCAACAGCGATTAAAAGAGACAAAGAGAGGCAGTATATAATGGTAAAAGGCCTTGTCCAACAGGAAAATATCACAATCCTAAACATATATGCACCTGACACTGGAGCTCCCAAATTTATTTATAAAGCAATTACTAATAGACCCAAGAAATGAGATAGACAGCAACACAATAATAGTGGGGGACTTCAATACTCCACTGACAACACTAGACAGGTCATCAAGACAGAAAAGCAACAAAGAAACAATGGATTTAAACTATACCTTGGTACAAATGGACTTAACAGAAATATACAGAACATTTCATCCAACAACCTCAGAATACACATTCTATTCAACAGTGCATGGAACTGTCTCCGAGATACACCATATGATAGGCCATAAAATGAGCCTCAATAAATTTAAGAAAATTGAAATTCTATCAAGCACTCTTTCAGACCACAATGGAATAAAACTGCAAATCAACTCCAAAAGGAACCTTCAAAGCCATGCAAATACATGGAAATCAAATGAGCTGCTCATGAATGAGCATTGGGTCAAAAACAAAATCAAGATGGAAATTTAAAAATTCTTTGAACTGAATGACAATAATGACACAACCTATCATAACCTCTGGGATACAGCAAAGGCGATGCTAAGAGGAACGTTCATAGCCCTAAATGCCTGCATCAAAAAGTCTGAAAGAACACAAACAGACAATCTAAGGTCACATCTTAAGCAACTAGAGAAACAATAACAAACCAAACCCAAACCCAGAAAAAGAAAGGAAATAACCAAGATCAGAGCAGAACTAAATAAAATTGAACAAACAAACAAAAAATACAAAAGATAAATGAAACAAAAAGCTGATTCTTTGAAAAGACAAATAAAATTGACAACATTAGCAAGATTAATCAAGAAAAGAAGAGAGAAAATCCAAATAACCTCACTAAGAAACAAAATAGGAGATATTATAACTGACACCACTGAAATAGAAAAGATTATTAAAGGCTACTATGAACACCTTTACACACAAAAACTAGAAAACCTAGAAGAGATGGATAAATTCCTAGGAAAATACAACCCTCTTAGCTTAAATCAGGAAGAGTTAGATACCCTGAACAAACCAATAACAGGCAAGACTGAAATGGTAATTTTAAAATTACCAACAACAAAAAAAAATCCAGGACCAAACGGATTCACAGCAGAATTCTACCAAACTTTCAAAGAAGAATTGGTACCAATCCTTTTGACACTATTCCACAAGACAAAGAAGGAACCCTCCCTAACTCATTCTATGAAGCCAACATCACCCTAATGCCAAAACCAGGAAAGGACACAACCAAAAAAGAAAACTACAGATGGATATCCTTGATGAACATAGATGTTCAAATCCTTAACAAAATACTAGCTAATCGAATCTAACAACATATCAAAAAGATATTCCACCATGATCAAGTGGGTTTCATACCAGGGATGCAGGGATGGTTTAACATATGCAAGTCAATAAATGTGATACACCACATAAACAGAATTAAAAACAAAAATCACATGATCATCTCAATAGATGCAGAAAAAGCATTTGACAAAATCCAGCATCCCTTTTTGATTAAAACTCTCAGCAAAATTGGCATACAAGGGACATACCTTAATGTAATAAAAGCCATCTATGACAAACCCACAGCCAACTTAATACTGAATGGGGAAAATTTGAAAGCATTCCGTCTGAGAACTGGAACAAGGTGAGGATGCCCGCTCTCACCACTCCTCTTCAACATAGTACTGGAGGCCCTAGCCAGAGCAATCAGGCAAGAAAAAGAAATAAAGGGCATCCAAATTGGTAAAGAGGAAGTCAAACTGTCACTGTTTGCTGACGATATGATCGTTTATCTTGAAAATCCTAAGGACTCTTCCAGAAAGCTCCAAGAACTGATAAAAGAATTCAGTTCTTTTATCAGTTAAAAGTTTCCAGATACAAGATTAATGTACACAAATCAGTAGCTCTTCTATACACCAGCGACCAAGCAGAGAATCAAATAAAAAACTCAACCCCTTTTACAATACCTGCAAAAAAATTAAAATACTTAGGAATATACCTAACAAAGGAGTTGAAAGACCTCTACAAGGAAAACGGCAAAACACTGCTGAAAGAAATCATAGATGACACAAACAAAAGGAAGCACATCCCATGCTCATAGATGGGTAGAATCAATATTGTGAAAATGACCGTACTGCCAAAAGCAATCTACAAATTCAATGCAATCCCCATCAAGATACCACCATCATTCTCCACAGAATTAGAGAAAAACAATTCTAAAATTCATATGAAACCAAAAAAGAGTCCACACAGACAAAGCAAGACTAAGCAAAAAGAACAAATCTGGAGGCATCACACCACCTGATTTCAAACTATACTATAAGGCCATCGCCACCAAAACAGTGTGGTACTGGTATAAAAATAGGCACATAGACCAATCAAACAGAATGGAAAACCCAGAAATAAACCAAAATACTTACAGCAAACTGATCTTCAACAAAGCCAACAAAAACATAAAGTGGAGAAAGGACAACACTTTCAACAAGTGGTGCTGGGCTAATTGGCTAGCCACATGTAGGAGAATGAAATTGGATCCTCTTCTCCCACCTTATACAAAAATCAACTCAACATGGGTTAAAGACCTAAACCTAAGACCTGAAACTATAAAAATTCTAGAAGATAACATCGGGAAAACCTTTCTAGACATTGTCTTAGGCAAGGATTTCATAATCAAGAACCCAAAAGCAAATGCAATAAAAACAAAGATAAATAGCTGGGACCTGATTAAACTAAAGAGCTTTTGCATGGCAAAAGGAACAGTCAGCAGAGTAAACAGACAACCCACAGAGTGGGAGAAAATCTTTGCAATCTATACATCTGACAAAGGACTGATATCCAGAATCTACAACAACTCAAACAAATCAATAAGGAAAAAATAAACAATCCCATCAAAAAGTGGGCCAAGGACATGAATAGACAATTCTCAAAAGAAGATGTACAAATGGCCAATAAACATATGAAAAAATGCTCAACGTCACTAATAATCAGGGAAATGCAAATCAAAATCACAATGTGATACCGCCTTACTCCTGCAAGAATAGCCATAATCAAAAAATCAAAAAAACAGTAGATGTTGACATGGATGCAGCGAACAGGGAACAACACTTCTACATTGCTACTAGAAATGTAAACTAGTACAGCCACTGTGGAAAACAGTGTGGAGATTCCTTAAAGAACTAAAAGTAGAACTACCATTTGATGAAGGAATCCCACTACTGGGTATCTACCCAGAGGAAAAGAAATCATTATTTGAAAAAGACACTTGCAGACACATGTTTATAACAGCACAATTCACAATTGCAAAATTGTGGAACCAACCTAAATGCCCATCAATCAAAGAGTGGATAAAGAAACTGTTGTGTATATATACTACTGTGTTTCCAGTGACCTGGACGAGATTGAAGACTATTATTCTAAGTGAAGAAACTCAGGAGTGGAAAACCAAACATTGCATGTTCTCACTGATATGTGGGAGCTAAGCTATGAGAACACAAAGGCATCAGAATGATACAATGGACTTTGGGGACTTGGGGGGAAGAGTGAGAGGGAGGTAAGAGATAAGAGACTACAAATATGGTACAGTGTATACTGCTTGGGTGATGGGTACACCAAAATCTCACAAATCACCGCTAAAGAACTTACTCATGTAACCAAATACCACCTGTACCCCAATAGCTTATGGACAAATAAAATTAAAATAAATTATTTTTTTAAAAAACCCTCAGATTCCTAAGATCAGCTCTCCAGGGAAATCTACCCTAACCCCCTAGACTAGTTCAGGACTTCTTGTATAATCTCAGGGCTCCCTGTAATGTGTCTTCATGGTCCTCCTCAGAGTTCATAATTATTGCTTAAAGTCTGTGTCCCCTCCTAATCTATAAGCTTTATGTAGACACAGACAATATCAGTTTTGCTCACCACCATATCACTAGTGCCTTACTGTCTTGGTCCGTTTGTGCTGCTATAACAAAATATCTTAGACTGGGTAATTTACAAACAACAGAAATTTGTTGCTCACAGTTCTAAGTTGGGAGGTCCGAGATCAAAGTGGCAGCAGATTCAGTGTCTGATAAGGGCCTGTTTCTCATAAATGGCATCTTCTATGTGTCTACACGTGACTGAAGGAATAGGCAGCACCAACTGTTTCCCAGCTCCTGGGCAAGGCAATGGGAATATGGTGGTTTGTAAGATATGATCCTTGTCATTTAGGGTTTTACAAGCAATGTGATTGTTAGCACTTGCACCAATGGTGAACTGAGGTGGGATAGTGGTGGAAGGGAATATGCTGGTATTTTCATATCTCAGACTTTTAAGAGGTTTTGGGGAAATATAAGGATTACAGAATTGGATGACTGTTGCTGGAAATTATTGACGCCTTGCTTCCCAGCAAGAGTCCCATTAAACTTGAAGCTATAGGAACCTCCTAGTCACTTCAGGCTTCTGGAGACAAGAGGCCTTCAGGCAAGAAGGGAAGTAACCCATCCTAACAGGGGTAAATGGCCCTAATCAGGCCCACATGAGGCAGGGCTTCTGTCACATAATATCTTTGAACTTGGGTTTTGTAAGTGAAGTCTGATAGGACCATGCAGCACAACATGTGAACAGAGGAGACAGGCACAGTATGAGTATCTGCTGTCCCTTGCCATCCCCTTCACACAGAGCATTTGCCCCATGGCAGAGAATGTTAGAAACCCATGGACAAGACTCAAAGTGAGTACAAGGTAAGTGTGTTATGTCTGCAAATTAAGTGAATAGGCTGGGGGTGGTGGGAAAGGGGCGGTGCTGAGAGCCCTGAGAGGCTTCGTCCTCATTTGAACTAGAATTTGCTTCGAACATAGAAAGAGGGCAATGGCATTCTAGGAAATATAAACATCCTTTCTTGCTGTTATTACTTCCCTTTATTAGCCAACCACTTACACTGAAAATGATAAGGGAACAGAAGAGATAGGACAGCCCACAGCTCCTTTTCCTTACTCAGCAGTCAGCTGAAGGTAGAGAGTGTTGGTAGAATGCATGCATATCAAGAACTGAAATAAAACAGTTGGGTCGGTTTTGTGGAGCGTTTCCACCATTCTAGTAACAATGAGATACATGTGCAAGCTACGAAATACAAATTGTGTAATTTTGATGACTCCACATCAGTTAAATGCTGTAATGTCTGCATTTAAAAGTGGCCTTTCGCAATATAAAGCTGAATGTAAAAGGTACGCTAATAATTCAAGATTTTTCATTTTTTCATGTAAATGGCATTAAAAATCAAATTTTAAAACCCATGGTAAGTCTAGAGAGAGACTACAGAGGAAAGGAAAAAGCTTTATATTTCTATAGCATTAGTGGCATGTTTTCCTGCTTTCTAAAAAAGGGACCTGCATTTTCATTTTGCACTGGGCCCCACAAATGTAGGTGGACTTGGAAAGGAAGTTCTATAGCTGGTGCTATTAGGTGCTATATCATATTGCACCCACAAGGTAAGTCCCATTCTCATAACCACTGATGTACAATGGTAAGAATGGCTGTATGGACCACCGTTATGCTATATCCTGTCTCTGCCACATACTCCTCTGGCCATGGCCTTGAACTTCAATTTCAAGCCTCAGTTTCTTCAGCGGCAGTGTGGGGGCAGTGCAGGTGTCTATGAGAATTAACTGATATAGAGTATGTGAACATGTTGAGCAATTGTTATATATCAATACTCATGTAAAGACTTGTGATTTTTATTGCATATATGCTCCCAATGAAGGGCAAGACTGTCATTGCAGGCCAGGGTGGAACCAAACTTATGGGAGCAGTCAAGGGGCGGGGCTGGTGATTTGTTGATGAGCAGAGATGAGCTGTTTTCTAACTTGAAGCATCTCATGGAGATGGCATACTTTCCACTGAGTTTTGTGAAGGAAAAGTGGCTTTTTGTCACATCTAAAGAATGGGGATGAAAGCACTCCCTGGAAGATTTGGGAAGAGTGACAATGTCAGCGGTGTTTGAAAAACAGTGACTTCATCTTGAATAAGGGCTGGGTAAAATTAGGCTGAGACCAACTGGGCTGCATTACCAGAAAGTTAGGCATTCTTAGTCACAGGATGAGATAGGAGGTTGGCACAAGGTACATGTCACAAAGACCTTACTTCTAAAACAGGTTAAGGTAAAGAAGCCAGCCAAAACCCGCCAAAATCAAGATGGCCATGAAAGTGACCTCTGGTCCTCCTCACTACTCATTATATGCTAACTATAATGCATTAGCAGGCTAAAAGACACTCCCACAAGCGCCATGGCAGTTTACAAATGCCATGGCAATGTCAGGAAGTTACCCTATATGGTCTAAAAAGGGGAAGGACCCTCAGCTCTGGGAATTGCCCACCTCCTTCCCAGAAAACTCATGAATAATCCACCCCTTGTTTAGCATATAATCAAGAAATAAGCATAAAAATGGCCAACCAGCAGCCCTCAGGGCTGCTCTGCCTATAGAGTGGCCATTCTTTTATTCCTTTACTTTCCTAATAAACTTGCTTTCACTTTACTCTATGGATTCGCCTTGAATTCTTTCTTGTGCAAGATCCAAGAGCCCTTTCTTGGGGTCTGGATCAGGACCTCTTTCCGGTAACAAGAAGACACCAGAAACTCAATATCATACTAAGCATCACTGAGTCAAAATCTTCTGCCCCAAAACTCAAGTGAATCCACGATGAACCCCTGGCCAAACTCACCAGTTGAAAAGTTCATGTGAACTTTGGGGTTTTGTGCAAAACGTGTAATCAGGCCAGGTTTCAGGTTCCATAACAAAAGTTCTTCCCAGACTGGTGACCGCAAGCCAGTCTGACATTTGTAAGTGCATTTCCATGGAAAAAGAAGGCGCTGCTTAATTGCATTAGGAGAATAGTACTACATTCCATGGGAGAACACTGACATGCTTTGACAAGCATAAGGAAAACTTACTCCTCTCCGTGCTGTGTCCATTTTCTTTGGGGTCATGGCCATTATCGTGGAGATGGCATGCAAAGAAGAACTAGAGTTTATTCCCTGAATGAAAAGCAAATTGGCAGTTCTTTCTTAGTAATGATCACAGCAACCACCCAGCATACTGCTACCAAACCATCCTACTTTCTTCCAGCCACAAGGTTTGTAATTTTGTTCTGCACAATGCCCTCCTGGCTTAAGAGCTCCTACAAATGAAAAGGGTGCTAAATGACGAGACAGTCTCTGGTTGCAGAGAAAGGGCAAATAGGTAAAAATAACACATATTGCTGATTCAGTGTTGTTTGTTAGCCAGAAAAATAGAGAAAGGATGTGGAATGAAATCCTTCAAAGACAGTCTTTCAAAGAACATACGACTCTGGGGAAAGTGTTTTAGGAAGGAAGTCGAAAATTATAGATGTTTCCAACAGGAAAATTGTATAAATGGACATTTCCTAGAAGGGCAGTGTTTAACGGTGCTTCATGAAAGCTAAGAACCATATTTCTGTAACAAGGATAATATTTTGCAAATATTACACTTCTAACTTTACAGTTTCCTCTTAAATCACCTTCCCCTGCCGTCTTCCACCTCCAAGGCTGAGGCACGAGGCTTATGGCCCCAGGGATACTGCCTAGAACAAAGAGGCCATTGATCAGTTTGAATCTCAAAGCTGACTTTCTTGACCTCTTAAGCAAGAAAATAGTCTTCAAAGCCAGGCATTGTTGAGAAGGAAAGGGATTTTCTAAATTCCTTTAGCTCCCATTAGTGTATCAAGAGCCATACCTGGTGGAATACATCATAGAGATTTACTATATGCCATCAGGATAGGATGTGGAGGAGTGGAAAGCTGGCTGCTTTCAGCCTGAGGGATTGGATGAAGAAGGCAGAGGGCAGGGGAGTCAAGGGAAGCCAGTTAGGTCCCCAATTCTTCTCTCCAGTCCTGCATCCTGGAAAGGGGGGGGGCATGTTAGATAGACAGAGGGGAAGGCTGCAAATGTCAGCAGAGTAATGAAGCCCTTCTTGTCACGCATATCTGGGGATTCTAGTGGAAGGCTACAAGCCTTAAGGAGATGTCCTGTGAGTGGTCACTGCCAGCATGGTGCAAGGCAATGGGGCAACAATGGAGGGAGAAGGTAACCAGCAAGTGAGCCCAGAACAATGCTCCTAGGTCCCTACTGCCCTAGGGATGGCACACTAGGGAACTAGAGGATAGAGATGTGAAGGTATTAGAAAGACTGGTGGGAAGGATGAAAACCATGGTCAAAATGAAGAGGCCAGAAGCAGCCCTGAGATCAGAAAACATGGTCAGAAGTGGGTGCCAGCATGTTACCCCAGAACTCCAGGTAGGCAGTGATTACCAGTACAGGAAGCAGGCTAGACTGGCCACTTTGCAGCAAAGACCAGCAAGAATCTGGAGGATCTCACATGATCCCCTTTCTCCTCTTCACCAAATAATAGGTGAGCCTCCTTAACCACCCTGAAATCACCTTAGGATGGAGAATGAGCTTTACCTAAAGAGGAGGAGATTTCTAAAAGGGAACATTTAAACCAGCCTTGGGAAAGGATTGAACATCTGATTAATAAACTATTTAAATTAAAATAAGAACATTTAACTTGGAGGAGACTGCTATAGTGTTAATTGGCAAGTAGGGGAGTATCTAAGGAAGATCAGCTCAGGTTTAGGAAACACAGAAACTACACAATATTGCACATCTGAGTGAGTGTGAGTGAATTTGCAACTCTGCTACATCTTTATTCCTCACTGCTCCTTACCATTCTATTGCATGTGCACTTGTCGACTTTCTTTAAGTCAAAGCAAATTTGGTGTTTGGAAGTGTCCTCGGGGAAGCCTAGGGGCACAAGAAACTTGCTTTAAAGTCCCAAAAAGACAATAGCAATCTGAAGTTTGCAAGATATCCTCTTGAGAAGTCCTCAATGCTCACATCACTAGAATTAAAATCAAAGCTGCTGGGAAGACTTGCTGAGCCCCAGTGTGTTCCATGTGAAACTGGAGGTCAGCATTCTTCTGCGGGGAAAATAGTGTTGCCAACTGTTGGGAGGAAATGGAAGACATGGACAGAAAAATCACAAGAGCCTATCTCCTTTATAGTCTCCATTGAACCTACGATGTGGTGAAGCAAACTAGGCAAACTCAGTTTTGCACAAGAAGAAAGAATAAAACTAGTGGGGAGAGGTAGCTAGCAACAGTTGGTGAACAGGGCTCCATCTAAATCCACATCTATCTATTCTATCACTTCCACTCCCCAGTTGTGCAGTGCACTGTTAATAGACACATACGCATGTGGCCCAGGCATAGCCCAAGGACCCTTTCAAGGACAATCAGAAAGCTAAACTTCAAGAGCAAAGCTACAGCCTGGGCAACAGAGTGAGACTCTATCTCAAAAAAAAAAAAAAAAAAAAAAAAAAAAAAAAAGACAGGAGGAAAGCTGAATCTGGGGGATACAGTCAGAAAAACAGTTCTATGACTTAAGTCAGCTCCAGGGTGCTAAACTGCTAAACTGCTGTTGAAAGCCTACTCTATTGTCACCGATTGTTTTTATGGAGCTACCCATACTTAGAAGCTGCTCTACCCTGGCTCTGCCAACCCTCATTGATTTTCGGCAGTTTCTGAAAATCATGCCCAGTACAGGAGAAGCTCAACTTCTTACAAAAAACACGGAGCATCGGAAAAGTTCATACTCAAGGTGATTGGATGACTTGAGCATTGAGGATTAAAGTATGACCCGGTCTGTTTAATCACTGAACACTAGGTGTTCCACAGCACAGAAACATTCAGAATAATGGTTCTCTTGCTTTTCAGCAGTGTGCCACCAGATTTCAGGTTTAGTGTAAAATTGATTCCTGGTAAAACAGGGACATATTCTGTTCAGGTGATGTCCGTCAGGTGGAGGCAAGCTGAACCAGCCCTGCACAAGGGTGGAGCGGGGTCTCCTGCGTGTGAGGATGTGTAAGAGGTGAGGCTGAAGGAGAAGCTGGTGCCTAGGGTACAGAGTGTTCACTGGAACATAAGATACCCCTCCTCAGGAAGATAGAACAGTGTGTGACCCAGGCAGTCAACAAGTCTATTCCAAGGCAACTCAGCACTATAGGGCAGGCAAGTGAATAGTCAAATGTCTGTGGATATAACTTAACTCCATCACACGTGCCACCAAAAATTCAGGTTCAAAGAGCACAGACAGCAAAAGACAGAGAACCAGAGATTCAGTAAAATACATTCCTGAGGAAGAAAGTCATGCATCAAGAAAGTCATGCCACGTATACATTATTGGCATAGGCTGACATACATTAATTCAACTGCCATCTTTGTGCTGGAAGGCATATCAAAAATCATCTGGTTCCATCCATTCATGTTTCCATACGTTGATCTTATATACACAGACTATGCCAAAATAAGATGTAATCCCTGACTTCAATGCACTCTCACTTAAGATGATATTGTATATTCTATGTCACGGAATTACAGATTATCTCATTGAAAAGGGCTAAAATATTCACCACATCCAATTCCCCACATCTGATAAAAGAACTCCAACCAAAACATTCTCATCAAGTGGTCCTTCAACACTTGTAACTCAAGCACATCCAGTGACCAGAAACTTACTACCTCCTAAGGCAGCCCACCCTACCTTTGAAATTGTGGCTATAAATTACTAAATTACTCTTGGAAATTTCTCATGCTTTGTTTTTGGTTAATTATCTGTCATTAGCTAACCCTGGACATTAGCTATCTATTTTTAAACTCTTCTCTGCGAGATATTACATGTGCATATGTAAATGCACACACTTAAACACAGAATCAGCTACTATAATACTTCCCAAATTAATAGGATTAATCAGAAATAGATTGCACTTTTGTGTGTTCACACACACACACACAAGCACACACATGCACATATATTGTCACTCCAGTGCTTAAATTGTCATCAAGAATGGTTTATTTATTCAACCATTCACTGCTCTTTTCTTCGGAAATTATTAACAGACCTGAAAAAGATTAAAAAAAAAAAAAAAAAAGCTCACCAACTTGCCTTGAGGCAGGAAAAAAAGAGTGCAATTTATCATTTTGCTGAAATAAGTAAACCTTGATGAGGTGAGCACCCATCAATTTCATAAATAAGTCAATAATGGGAATGTCAGCATCGGAACCACCCATTTGTTTTCTGGATATCACACAGGTAAACAAAGCCAGTTCACAGACTCTCACCTCAGTGTATATCCAAATCATTTTTACAAGTTAGACTGTGGAAATAATGATTACAAGTCTCATTGTCATTTTTTAAATATTAAATACTTTTTTTCCTACCATATTTCCTTGTTGCACACACTCTAAGACATATCATGTTAATATCACCTTTTGGTGGAAACTGATACATCTAATGCACATGTCAACTGTAAGATGTCTCAATTTCAGAAATGGTGAGGACTGGGTGGGGAGCATCCATTAGAGTTACAGAAATGCTTTGTTTTTTGTTTTTGTTTTTGTTTTGAAATGGAGTCTCACTCTGTGGCCCAGACTGGAGTGCAATGGAGTGATCTCGGCTCACTACAACCTCTGCCTCCGGGTTCAAGTGATTCTCCTGCCTCAGCCTCCTGAGGAGCTGGGATTACAAGCGCCCGTCACCACGCCTGGCTAATTTGTATATTTTTAGTAGAGACGGGGTTTCACCATGTTGGCCAGGCTGGTCTCAAACTCCTGACCTCAAGTAATCCACCTGTATCGGCCTCCCGAAGTGCTGGGATTACAGGTGTGGGCCACCACACCTGGCCTGGAAATGCATTGTTTACCTGCCTGAACATCACAGAAATAACATGTAAGGGGTTTATTCAACTGAACCACTGCAAAGAGGGATGTGCTTGGGTTTGTTAGGTGTGTCTGTGTCCTGTAACTTAACCCATCCCCTCCAGCTATGGTCTGGGTTCCCCGTTTTCAGGAAGGCTGTACTTTCACCTCTATTAGCATCTTCTCCTGGACACGTTTACTTCTTCAGCTTTGATGTTTGGCAGTGGTGCTGAGTTTTTTTCTAGCCAACTGAAAAAACAGGGGCCAGCTCTAATCTGAAGACATCGTTTGTTTTTCTTTTAAGCTCCAAGGCTGGTACATTCAAAAACCAGTTGCATCAAGAGAAAGCCAGTCTATAAATTATGGACATAAATAGTATTGGGGAAGATTGACCTTCACACAGACAGATAAATAAGTGATAACTGTGAGACAAACAAGAACATGTAGATAAATAAGTGATAATCTCAAGAAAACTTTTCTTCTCTCTAAATTAGCAACCCCAAAACTTGGGAGTTCTTCCTTTCTTTCACCAGAGAGCTGTGCGTAATTCCTCCGTAGACCATCATGTACCCTAGCTGCTGGTCCCTAATGAAACTGAGGCCACCATGTCACATTCCCCAAGCTGCTTTTGTGCACATTGGCACAGTTTGTGGAGAGTGATGAGCACACTTTTTCTCTTTTCGGAAAAGCCGTCATGGGCTGAGTCTGGGGATGGGGAGAGGCATTGGGGATTGGGGAGGGGTCCCTTTTCCCTGGAATAAGCTTTGCAAGACCTTAGCTTAAATCCTGGGAAGAAATTAAGGGCAGGTCAGAAGCTCTTCGGGTCACTGTTTGCCCATTCACTGGCAGTCCCTTCCTCAGCTTTGTTCAGCTAATTAATCCCCCCAGACACTTACATTCACCACATGCAAATTATCACAGAACGGCGCTTTTTTTCCCCCTGCTATTTTTTTCCAAACATTCAACTTGAATTATACTCTTCTGACATCAGCTTCCAGCCCCACTGAGGGGTTTCCAACAGCCTAATAACAAACAGATTAGAGGCCAGAGGAGCGTGTACTCCTCGAGTCCCCCTCTGGGTCCAGCTGCGAGCTGCAAGACTGCGCCGCGATTACCGGCAAACATAGCCCAGGCCGCGGCTCCAACTCTGATGTTCAAATGGAAACTCGGTGTGAAGGCCTCTGGGGGATTCGAGAACACTAACTTTGTTGCCCATCAGAAATGGATAATATTCCCTGTTCTGTTCCTGCTGGGATCAGTTCCAAGTTGGAAAGCGGCCTCTTCTCCTAATTCAAGCTGGGGCCAGAGTGGAGCAAGCCTTCTCAGATATTATAAGCCAGTGTGAGCTCAAAAAGGAATTCAACGCTCAAGGCCAAATAGCTTCAAAGCTAATAATCCTCCAGAGTCGGCGTGAGAGTGCTACAACTGTCAATGTCAACTCACACCGTGCGCGGTGAGAGCGCAACTTCAATAATGACATCATGGAGGAGAGGGCAGAGGGCAGCCGCTGCACAGGGAAGTGCCCGGGCCCTTCAGATCTTTGAAACCTGCAAGGATTTATCTGGACTAACATGTCTCCATGTAGTCATCGCAGTTTTAGGCTACTCTGATTAAGGATTTAGTGTATTCAAAGGGTTTCGGCGGTGCAAGATGACACGTTTTCAGGAGCTCTATTGGATTCCATTATCTTCTCTCTTCTCCGAATGTATCCCCTCCCCAGCTGGGGCCCCTCTTCCCTGTCACGTCCCCTACCAGGCTTCCAGACAGGCCTCCTCACACAAGCCGCTGGCTCAGCCTGGGGTCCCTACCACCCCCCAGCGCCTCCCGCCTCTTGTTCGTGCCTGGGTTTGATTGTCAAACGGACTCAGCCGCACTTATGCACTTGAGTGTCAGGATGCAGACCCCAGCAGACTTGAACAAATTCCTCCAGGACTCCCCTGGGCCCTGCATAACCTCTTTTTAGCCAGCTCAGCGGTGGAAGGAACACAGGTTCCCGTTAGAAGACACCCAGAGATATATACAGTCACGGTCACAGTTCAAAAGAATAAACTTCACAGACTCCTAGGGGAGGGAAGAGAGGGAGAACGTACAGCTCGGGGCAGGAGTAGAAGGTCAGGGAGGAATTTTCCCCCCACCCCGAAAGCCCATGAGGACAAGGCAATTCAACTTTGCAGTTGGTTGCAGTCCATGAATGATACTAACAAGAACTCGTCACACAGTGTGAGTCTATCTGCCAGGCACCGCAGTGACTGCAGGGAAGCCTGAGCTACAGAGGGCTCCTCTGGGACAGGGAAGCTGCCCTGAAGACGCTGGCAGCAGAGCAACGATGTGTGCTCCGCAGCAGCAGGCATGCCTTGTGCCCTCTCACAGCAGAAGGAGGGGTCAGCCTGGCCCAGGGTAGGAAGCCCTGGAGTGCAGTGACAAGAACACAGCAACCTAATCCAACATACTTGAACATCGGTGCTGGTCTGACCAGCTGTGTGCTCTTGACAAGAGCTTTCACCTCTCTGAACCGCCATCCTTTTCTAAAAACGGAGACAATGCCTCACAGGGTCAGGATTATGTGACGATAACATAAAACAATGCAGGTAAATTACAGAGCCCAGTATTGGGCCCCAGTATGTGTTCAATAAACGTTCGCTGTTATTATCGTCACTATCATTGTAATTCAAACAGCAGTTTTTACCTACTCCTGAAGCAGTTAAAAATATTGGAACTTGAGAGACACATAAAAACACTTTAGAGGGAAGAAATATAAACTTCTATGGGTTCAAACATGCAGAGCTCCCCATAATGGTTAATGTAAATGCACTTCCAGATTGAACACTGCAAGTGTGGTCTACAGGCACAACTCTGGAATGTTGTTGATGGGGTTCCACTCAGGAATAACCACAAAAAGCCTGGGACATATTACTGAATTAATCAATATCTGTCCTGGTCCCAACCCTAGGGTTTTTTTCACCTTTGTTTCAAACTTTGGTTTCATATCAAACTCACTAAAGTGTAATTTACACACGATAAAGTGCACACATTTTAGGTACGCAGTTTTAATGAGTTTTGGCCAACACATTCACCCATCTAGCCACCAGGGCAATCAATCTAATGAATATTACCTGCATACCAAAAAGTTCCCTTGTAGCCCCTCCCAGGCAATACTTGCCCCACCCTCCACCCTAGGCAACCATTGTTCTGCTTTCTGTCACTACAGATTAGATTTGCCTGTTCTTGGTCTTCAAATAAATGGAATCAAACAGTGTGATTTCTTCTGTGTCTGGCTTCTTTTGCTCAGCATAATGTTACTAAGATTCATTACTGGTTGTGAGCACTGGGCTTTATTCTTTTTCAGTTGCTGAGTGGCATTTCATTGCATGGATATACCACATGTTGTTTATCCATTCACCTATTGATGAACATTTAGATTGTTTCCATTTGGCGATTATTATAAATAAAGCTTCTATAAACACGCATTTCATGTGTTTTCATTTCTCTTGGGTAAATATGTAGAAGTGCAATTTCTACAATTTTAAAAGAAACTGCCAAGTAATTCTCCGAGGTGGCTGTACTACATCTCACACACACACACATATCCCGCTGGGATGTGGCTCCACATCCTGGCCAAGAGAAGTGGGGTGCCAAGGGAGGGGGCTGTGGGAGAGGTCTGCCCTAGCTGGGGAGGAATATCTTATCACTGACATTGTTTAGAATTGCCGTTGCATGGTGATAATAAAAAGCAGATTGTCTTTGCAGTTTTACTATTGTTTGAAAATTCTCTACAGAGAACGCACCCCCTTATTCAGCTGCTTGCCCCACCCTGGGCACACCACTGCTCACCCACGGTTGGTCAACAGCCTTAGACATTAGCTACCTTAGTGTCTGCACGGTGCTATTTTACTGTGGCTTGAATTTGCCTTTCCCTGGCAACTGATGAAGATGGACTTATTGGCCACTTGCATGTCTTATTCTGTGATGTGTCCACTCAAATCTTTCACCTATTTCTAATTGGGCTATTTGTCTTCTTCTGTTGTAAGAGTTCTGTGTGTATCCTGGATATGAGTGCTTCATCAGGTGTGTGTGTCACAAGGATTGTCTCTCTTCCCAGTACATAGCTCTTGACACATTCCCCTCCTAGCATCCTGCTCATCCCACCTTACGGACCTGAATGGACCCTGGAGTTTTGCCTCAACTACAACAGTTCACTAAATATGTTTGATTGCAGCTTCATGAGCTGCAGGAGTCATGGGTTCCATGATGCCCCTCACTGAAGGAGGCACTGTTCTTTGTTCTTCCTTCAGTGGTTCTTTTTGCTGCTGTTATTGCCCCATTTCTAGACTCCATTTTGAAGCAGGAAGCTCTGTCCCCTGGTCCGCATGCCGCCAGGAATACTTCCCCAACTTCCAGTCCTTCCCACCACAACCCCATGCCACCTGAGCACCTCGGACTGGTTTTCCCAGGGTTTCGCTGCTGAACGTTCCACTCTGGCCCTTCACCTTACTTCATAAGAAAGGGCCAGAGCTGGGCTTTATCCTTTTTGAGCACATTCCACCAGTTTTTCTATTTCACAGCTCCCACCCCATGGATTTACTTGTCTACTTCTTCATGTCTGTCCATGAAACCTGGAACCTAGGTTGGGCCGTTTGGAAGCCACCATACCCCTTCCCCATGGATCCATCAGGGGCTGGTCTTTCCAAAGATCCGAGGACTTCAGCACCTTCTAACACAAGGCTGTGAGAGGCAGGGTACTGGTTTATAGGGATGCAGTTCAGCAATGGGTTACCAGCTGGCAAGAGAAGGGAGAGTGGATGGGAGGCAGGAGAGACCAAGATCTGTTAAAATTGGCCCATGTCCCACCATAGGAAATACTAGTATCTAACTCCTGGGTAGATTGTGAGGATTAAAAGAGCTGTTATATAAAAGGCACTTAAGCATAGCATCTCGCACCAAATAATTGCTCAATAACTGTTAGCTATTAGATCAGGGTCCCTTTTATCTGATGCAATATGGACTGTTGTTGGTCAGCTAATGGAAAAAGTTGTTCAAAAAGACAAATCAGAGAAAATTATATGACACACCTTCAACATTTTAACTTAAAACATAAATGTACATCGTTTCACAGTCCTTAGATCTAGGCACAACATCTTTCCTTTGAGTATGGGTCCATGGATGGGCATGTCCAGCTGTCCTTCCTGAGTAAACCATCCCTGGCATTTCCAGCTTCCATTTCCTTAAAGTGATAAAAAAATTTACACTTGCTAAGTAATCTGAATGAAGAATCATTTTTGATGTCTTCCTTTTTCCCCAATCTTTTTTAGATTTGTTTTTAATTGACAAATAATAATGTGTATATTTATGGGGTACAGTGTGATGTTTTGATCCTAAGGTGAAGGCATGCCTACTAAGACTCTGTGGATCTTTGTTCCTATTGCAAAAATAAGCCTATTGCAACAAGTAATTTAACAAAATGTTCATAAACAGATGATATAATGAGAACAAAGAGGAAATTTTACTCCTATGAAAACTAAGTTAAATAGTGTGAGAAGATCAAATGACCATGAGTTGCTAGAAAGTGTTGCTGTTATGTATAAATCTGTCTGTAATGTATACATTACATACATATATATGGAACTTGCATGCTATTTGCTGTTGAACTTTGCCCTGACCTGTAGGATTACTTCTCACACCTCTGGAAAAATCACCAGGATGACCCTTGGGAGTTAGAAGACCTGGGTTCTAGTCCTGGTTCTGTCACTCACACATCTGGTGACCTTGGCAGACCCTCATCCCATTCCCTAGAAGGAAAGCCTGATGCTTTGGTTAGTGAGAAATCTGCCCACATCACTCTTGAGGACCTAATGAGATGGTGTGAGCAAAGCCCTGTCCACTTTAGGACGGGCTTCAGTACAAGCAGCTTCTCTTGTCATGTTACCAGTTCCCAAAACCCAGATGCCAAAGGTCGGGCCATGTCACATTTAGGGGTTTTCAAATTCCAGGCCTCTGTCACTCAGGAGAAGAAAGGGCAAAGGCATGCTTCTACTGTCAGTTTCCTTCAGCATCTGGCCGGAGCCTTCCCTCTGCCCTTTCACTGCTGCCAGAGCACTGTTTATCAGGCAGAGCCCTCCAACCCGAGCTCTGGGCACCTCCGGGGCAGCGCCTGCCAAACTAGACCATCCTCAGCCAGGTTAGTAGGTCTAGTCCCTGCAAACACAGTTAGCCACAGCCGAATCTATGCTCATTCTCAATGTGCCTCTATTTGGAGGGTGGGAATGTTGCTTGGAATGTGAAGAAGAAACGCATGTTAAGTAATCCTAGCTGCTGGGAAGGCTGAGGCAGGAGAATCACTTGAACCCGGGAAGCGGAGGTTGCAATGAGCCAAGATTGCGCCACTGCACTCCAGCCTGGGCGACACAGACTCCATTTCAAAACAAAAACAAAAAATCAAGACTTCTTTCTATCTACCAAGCACCTTCAGAGCCTGTAGGGGTGATTCCAAACAGCAAGGGGCAGCAGACAAGACCTTATCCTCAGAGCAGGCCTTTGAGGTGAGCAGGAGTCAGCAGCCCTCAACTCAGTGTGCCTTCCGCACCCCCCGCCTCAGTGCTTCTGAGGCATGAGACTCCACACTTTCACAGCCATTTGTTCCTGGAAATGCAAAACCTCCAGGAAGGGGACACTTTATATCAGTCCTTTTCCCTGTGGAGTAAATGAGTGAGAGTCTTTCTGCAAAGCTAGTTTGTTGGGAGAGGGAGAGGAGAACTTGAGGACTTGAGGGGACAGAGAGGAAAAGGAGAGGCAGAGGGAAAGAACAAAAAGCAAGAGGTTCAGGAGAGGCCCTGAGGACTGAAACAGAAGAAAAGCCTGAAAGCTAGCCCTACACCTCTGCAATGTTCTCCAGCAAGCACCTTCATTTTCTAGAAATAGCTCAAAGAAGCACGACATGAGAACCAAACCATCATTTTCTGTACACATGTGTGTGTGTATGTTGCCACACAAACCCTAAAATGATTTGTTAATTGTTTTAAGTTTTTCATCCAGGATGAACATATTGGCGTTCTGAGAATGTTTTTCCCCTATCTAAACCCAGCCCTGATTTTTCTCTCTCCATCTGGGTTCCTTTGGCAGAAACTTGTACAAAAAGAATGAAGGAGTGAAGGGTCATTCTGGGAAGGACGGATGGGATGCAGTCCAAGCCGGGAATCCTCCACTGCAGTAATGCACTTCTGCCTTGGGGTCCTGCCACCAGCCACCCTGGGAAATGGACTGGTGAAGGAGTTTCAGAGCCCAGTGAGAGGACTGATCTGAAGATCTGTTTCTCACATGCTTGCTTTTACACCAGGTTCACAGCAGCTCCACATCAGGATTTTTTCAGTTTTGTTTCATTTTTTAAAAAGTCTCCAGCCCTGCTGTCCATACCACATGCTCTATGCAGGGGAGTCAGATGAGCTACTGGAAAATTTGGAGCCGGAATTTCAACCCTGGGGTCTGTTCCCTGGAGGGAAGCAGTGTCCCCATACATCTGGAGGCAGAGCGATAAATCTTACATGTTCACTTTTAACCACTGAGTGCCTGGGTGGGCCTTGAAGAGGTGGTCCCTGTGACTTCCAGACAGCTAACTCTGGTTGTTCCGCTCTGATGCGGCCCTTCTGGAAGGAAGTGTCTCCTATAAGGGGCACAGCTTACTCTGAGCTGAGTTACATTATAGGGCCTTGCAGGCAAGCGAAGGGCCCCTTGGGGAAAGAGAAGGAGTATGACAGTGGAATCCCAGTTCTGCCCCTTCTTGAGCAAGTCAAACTCTTTGAGCCTCGTGTTTAAATGTATCATAGACTTTATGGCAGGATTGCAGGAGACCTGAGAACAGTTCCTGGCACAGGCGCCGAGGGTTGCAGCCACTCGTGTTACCTGCTGTAGCTCCATGTCCTTGTCCCTGGTGAGTTCCCAGTGCCATCCAATGAAAGGGACAGAGCCAGCTGGGCGGGGAGAGCCTGGCAGATGGACTTAGTGAAAGATTCAGAGCTATCAGTGTTCTGCTCCCCCATCCCCTTCCCTCAGCTGCCCCCCAGAGCCCTCCATCATGCAGGGGTAGCCCATGCAGCGGTTTTTATGACTCTAAGTGATTGCAGAGCAGCCTGGTGCTGCCCATCACTGCTGGAAAGGCCAAGTTGTGTTAATAGGAAGTGATGGTTGATCCCATTTACTTGGAAACATCCGGGAAAGCAGGATTTAAAGGAAGCTCACATTCTTCTGGCCCTTCTCCTGGGAGCTGAGGCTCGGGGGTGAGAAATGTGGACTGAAATGCAGCAGGGACTTGTGATTTGGGGAGGAGGAGGGGTAGGGACGGTGGGACTGGCAGCTGGCAGCTGGCCCTGCGGGTACCAAGGATTATGCTATTTTTGCCAATCCTTTATTCAGACCAGGAAGGGGGAGAACAGGGAAAATATTGGGAAGGTTGAAAAGGGCCAGCCGGCAGAGCCTTCACAGAGGGGCAGAGATGCAGGAGGAGCAGGCACGCAGGGTCTCAATGCAGTTATTCTGAGCGTGCCCAAAGAGGGAGGGGGCGGTCAGCCTGCCTGGATTTTGGCAGTCTGAGGCCTGGGCTGGTGAAATGTTCTACAGCTTTGTCAACAGTTTAAGAAATACAAAATTAAACAGTGCCACCATCACTGTGCCAGCTCAAACTGATGACGGCATTGTTCCTTATTCTTTGTGACCCATTAGTGCTCCTCTGGGGCAGTTGGGGATTTGGTATTATTGATCAGTCCCAGGAGGGGAGGACCGCTGGCTTTCCGTAGCATCCTCGTGCATCCAATGGATGAGGTCTCTGTCAACGCAGCCCCCAGAGCCAAACCTCCCTGTAAGAGAGGTGTCAGGCAGACTCAACTCTTTCTTCACACACTTCCCCCTTCCCAGATGAGCTGATGGGAATCACTTGGTTTCTCAAGGAGGAGCCCCTCAGGGGCTAGCTCCACAGCTCTTGCCCACTGACAAGTCAGACCAGGTGGACCCAAGAAGCAGGAAGGCCACCTCTGTTGGGATATATTTTCCTGGAACCTCCTGCTTGTGCATCTGTCTTATTGACTAGACTCCTCCTCAGGGCAGGGACACACTCTCCCTCCTAACACACCTCCTGGCACATTCTGTGTGTGCATTTTACTACAGACAACTGGATACAAGTACCATCTCTGAACACAACGATCACTTAGCCTAGCCAGGCAGAGCAGATATATTATCTGTTAAATTTTAGAACAAGCAGAGAGTAGGTATCTGTGAATGTGATATACATCTGCAGTGTCAAGTTGTTACATATTAGAGCCAAAAGGGATGTCAGAGGGACGGAATGGATTCAGAAAGGTCAAGTGACTCGCCCCACGCCTCACAATAGTTTTGCAGTAGAGACAGGGAAAGATTATCCAGGTTCCCTGCACCTCAGTGCAGTGATACTCCTGCTCCATCCCCTGCTCCACTACATGAAATAAAGAGCTAACAGGGAGGGCTGTGCAGAGCGATGGGAAGGTCTCTGAAACCAGAAAACTCTAGTTTTGAACCCTTCTCATGGCTCTTTGGGACTGTGCAGCCTCGTCCCTTAAATGGACGCAGTGATGGACAGGCTCCACTGAACGAATATGCAGAGTGCCTAAATTCTCTGAGCCTCGGTTTCTGCATCTGTTAAATGGGAACGATAGGGTCCCCCAGATTCTTCCTGTGAGGAGGCTTCAGTGAGAGAAGACATGGGAAGCACCCAGCACAGCGTCCTACATATAGTGGCTGCTCAACAAACAGGATTGTTCACAAGACTGTCAATTAAAGAAAAAGCCCCATCTTGCAGAAAACAAGGTTAAAAGCAGGTCTGAGAGGGAAGAGATGTCAGCGCCCTGAGGAGAAAGATCTTCAGGAGATGAAGAACGACCTTGCGGAGGGGCTCACCGGGGAGGTGAATGGCTGGCGTTTAGCTGAGCCAGGCATTCTCAGCCTGCTACCCGGGCCCCTGGCCTGGGAAGAGTGCCCTGCGTGTTGGCTGCCAGCACGCCGAGGCGCCGCATAATTACTTAGCAGTTTACTAGCGCTGCAGACATCCAGGGTGCACTTCAACCATCAATTAGCTGCCGCTCACGGCCCCCCTGTGAGGCCCCGTGGTATCAGGACTCCCATTTTTCAGCCAAGGAAACTAAGGTGTAAACAGGTTAAGCAACCAGCCCAAGGTCACACCTTGAGTCAAGCGGTCACCAGGCACGGAAGAGGCGTCCTCGCTGACTCCCCGGCCTGTCCTTAGCCCACTGGCCCATGCCGCTGCCCATAAAATCCACCATTTATATCTCATCAGAAAGCCAAGGAGTGCACCCGGGACATTTGGAGCTGTTCAGAAAGGCCATTCAGCTGATTTCCAAGGCACTGTAGGGTTTTTAAAGAAATGTTTAACCCCTTGCTGTGAGAGGGTGATGGCGGGCGACGTGACCTCAGTTAGCAGTTTCTTCACCAGGCTGCTGGTGCCGCGGGTGCCGCCTCCTGCATCACACCTGGTTTTAGGGATCTGGGCCTAAGTTTGCTTTTTCTCTGCTTGCACCACACCAGGGTTTGCAAGCTTGTGTCCCCCCAGATTCCTATGTTGAAACCTAATCCACGATGTGCTGGTGTTTGCAGGTGGGGTCTTTGGGAGGTGATCAGGCCATTATTCTCGTCATTGGGATCAGTGCTCTTATCAAAGAGGCCCCAGAGAGCTCTCTCTACCTTTCTACCAGGAAAGGACACAGTGAGCAGGCACTATCTATAAACCAGAAAGCAGGCCCTCACCAGACAATGAATCTGCTAGCACCTTGATCTTGGACTTCTCAGCCCCCAGAACTGTGAGCAATCCATTTCTTTTGTGGATAAGCCACCCGGTCTATGGTGTTCTGTTACAGCAGCACAAAAGGTGTTCCAGTAGACACACATTTGAGAGTCATCTGGAGACCACAAAGAGCAGCATTCGGGAGACACTGAGACAGTGAACACAGAGCACAGCCTCACATCCAGCTCACCCTCAGTTCTCGGACTTTTCCACAGGTTCTCACTGTGGGGGGAAAGAAAGCTTGCCTAAGTTAGAAAGGCTTCCACAGGTGTGCCAGGGAGCTGACAGGGGGTGGGGCAGCAGGGGACCTTCTGTTGCCCAAGAAGCCTGCTGACCACACAAAGCCTCTCCTGGTGGTACCTGCCCCAACCACAGGCCTCCCTGACCTATCCATGTTCCAGAATTTCAAGAGCACTGGTCTAGCACATGGCCTATTTGTTCCAGGCCCTTCTAGGTCACTTGCCAAATATTCTCAGTTCCTCCCTGTCCCTCAGCACCTCTTCCCTAAATCCAATCACTCACTTCCCTAAAATATCTCCCAAACATTCCAGAAACTTCTACCAGATAGCCTCACCCCAGGCCCCTCATTACAACTCACCTGGACCATTGTAACAATGCCCTAAGTGGGCCTCCCTTTGTACCTCCTCCCCTCAGATCCATCATTACACAGCAACCAGATAACCCTATCCTAAACTGCTTAGCCCCAAATGAAAACCTTTGATCTTTATTTCTTGAGGATGAAGCCCAAGATCCTGAATATGACCTCCCAGGCCCCAACAAATGCTGAATATGGTCTCTGGGGCCCCAGCAGATGCTGAATATGGCCTCCCAGACCCCAGCAGATGCTGAAGATGGCCTCCTGGGCCCCAGCACGCTTTCCTGCCTCCTCACTTTGCATACCTCCCTCTGGTGACACTGGGCCATTCACAGCACATACCATACTCATCCTCCCTCTGGGTCTTGGAGCTGCCTGGAATGCCCTTTGCCTCCTGCCCTCACCAGTGGAGTCCTCCCATTCTCACCGCTCCACTCAAGCTGGGAAGCCCCTCAAACACTCAGGCTGGACTGAGGTGCTCTGCATTCGCACAGCACTCTGTGCATGCTGCCCTTGTACTCCACAAGATACTGGAATGATCTGCTTGAGAGTCTCTTTCTTCCCACTCCTTAAGACAGCCACTAGGCTTTTTCTTGCCACACAGTGCTCTGAATGTGGCCACGAGGCCCTTAGTAACTGCTTATTAAGCTTAAATCACCTGCATATCTGATTCAAACAATGTTTTCAATAGCTGATAATTAGTTTATAGGAAGAGAGAGAATAATGGATTCCAACCAGGCTATCATACTCTGCCAAATAAACTTGGGTAACCAAACTTAGTATAAACTATGCCAGCTCTATATTTTCTGTTGAAGTAGCAGGCAAGTCACATCACCTCTCTGGACTTGAATTTCCCTTCCAGCAAATCAAATGATTTGGACTAGATTACAGGTTTTCAAACTGTGCTGGGAAGCCTGGCTAGTCCTGCTTTTGGGGTGAGGGAGGGCCCAACAGACAAGGATTCCAGGTCCCCTAACGCATACCCTTATTCAATCAGAGATACTCTACTTTTCTCTATTTTATCAACTGGGCTTCTGTATAAGATATTTGAACAAAAAATTCTGCAGCTAAAGAAAGTTTGAAAACTACTTAGCCTACAGCACTGGCAAATCAGGGCATTTCAGATAGGGACAGGGGTCTTTCAATGTCCCTCTAAACACACACTCATGGCCTCAAATAGTGAAGATCCTTGAATACAAACAGGGCAATGTTAAGCCAGGAATATTTTCATCCAATAAGAAGGAGCCCACAGAAGCATTTCTTTTCTTGTGACCTTTGAGAATCTCTGGGGACCTCAGGCATTGAAGGCTACTGTGGGCAGAAAAGTTCAGGCTGTCAGCTGAGTGGCTGAGCTGGTGAGCTACTAATTGCAGAGAGCAGGCAGAGTGAGTGGGGGCCGGGCAGTGGCTGTGTGGCACAAAGAGGCCTGGGGGCAGACCTCACTCCAGCCTCCAGCTGCATCCACTGCATCTTCCCTGGGCTGCTCAGAGGCAACTGCAAACTGCATTGGCATAAAAGATGCCAGAGCAACCCTGTTTGCCCAGAACCAACCAGAGCCAATTCCAGGCACTCACAGGCATGAGTTTCCACCTGGAACTTCCAGGTATAATAAAAATTGGGGGTGTTCAGGGTGGAGTAACTAATGTGGGAAGCAGCACAGCCTCTTCCTAGAAGTGGAACCAAATGCTCCACCTCCTGGGTATTAGTCACAGCCTGTCCACACCCTCCTCGGCCATGTCCGTGACACAACTGGCACCAACCACACAAGCTCACACTCATTGCCAGGATCTTGAAGGGCATAGGGTGGGGAGTCAAACATGTCTGGATTTTTTTTTTTTTTTTTTTTTTTTTAGATTGAGTCTTGTTCTGTCACCCATGCTGGAGTGCAGTGGTGCGATCTTGGCTCACTGCAACCTCCGACTCCCTGGTTCAAGCAATCCTTCTGCCCCAGCCTCCCTAGTAGCTGGGACTAGAGGCATGCACCACCACATCCAGCTAATTCTTGTATTTTTAACAGAGACGGGGTTTCACCATGTTAGCCAGGATGGTCTCGATCTCTTGACCTCGTGACCTGCCCGCCTTGGCCTCCCAAAGTGCTGGGATTACAGGCATGAGCCACCACGCCCGGCCACATGTTTGGATTTTAAACCCCATCTCCACCACTCTGATAACTCTGGGATCTTGGTTAGACAAGAAAATAACTTTGAGCCTCAGTTTTTTTACCGTGTAAAATGGGAACAAGTTATTTAAGCTGCCAGTGTTTTAGTTATCTCATGCATAAAAGTAAAAGGCTGGGCGCAGTGGCTCATGCCTGTAATCCCAGCAGTTTGGGAGGCTGAGCTGGCAGATCACTTGAAGTCAGGAGTTCAAGACCAGCTCGGCCAAAATGGTGAAACCCCATCTCTACCAAAAATACAAAAATTAGCCGGGCATGGTGGTGCACACCTGTAATCCCAGCTACTCAGGAGGCTAAGGCAGGAGAATCACTCGAACCCAGGAGGTAGAGGTTGCAGTGAGCTGAGGTCTCGCCACTGTACTCCAGCCTGGGTGACATAGTGAGACTCTGTCTCAAAATAAATAAATAAAGTAAAAATAAAAATAATAGCCATATCTTTGGGGTGTAGGAATTGGATAAGATAATACACAAGAAGCACTTAGGACATGCCTGACTCCACTACATTCAATCACTAGGATGAAGATCCTGTTGCTCCCCTAAGTCTGTTTCCTCTTCGCTGATGTTGGCCAGTGGCCCTGCCTCCTGCTTCTCCTGCCAACCCCCGCAGCGTCCTGCCCAGTGCTGGGCCCCTGCACGGCTAACTGTCCTTACTGTCTAGCACTCCTGTCTGTCCTTCGTGCTGGCCTGTGTGTCGTTCACCAGCGCCCATGTCTGGGACATACCCCCTGCATGCATTTGCACGACATGCGGGAGCAGCCCTCTCCTAGGGTCTCCTTGAGGACCTTGGGACTGGAGCAGCACTGGGCTGAGGACAAGACCCCAGCTTAAAACCAATGTCAAGACTGAGCAGCCACCTGGCAGGAGACAAGCCACCTGCCAGGGCAACCCTGAGGGACAGCCAGACCTCCACAGCACTGAAGCCTCTCCAAGGGAGAGGCCCAAACACCTGAGGCCTCTGTCCTGACACTGCACCCACGGAGAAGCTTCCGGACGCTTTCCATGGGCCTTGCCTCCAGACACAGCAACAAGCATTCCTCTCCCCGGACACTTTCCATGGGCCTTGCCTCCAGCCACAGCAACAAGCATTCCTTGGAACACCTTTCACAGGCTCTCCCTGCCATCTATTATCTATGGAAAGTAGAAGTGGACAGACATTTCTCCTGAGGCTTTTTCCAAAGTCAAGGACACTGAGGCAGAGTGGTAAGAGGGGGAATAAGCTGGTTTGGAGGGGTGAGATTGTGAATTAGAGCATTTTGACTTTCTTTGGCCAGGAGGAATGCCAGATGGAAAAGAAAACAAAACAAACACTTCAATGAGCTGCCCTGAATCCCAAGAATGTCTCTGGACTTGGGTTCTCCAACTGACCGCAAAGGACAGCCAAGCCCAACACTCACCCACAGTGTCCAGGCAGGATCATGCAGGTCCTGCTCATCTGTGCAGTTGCCTTTGAAGGAACGCAGGTGCTGCCGTTACTAAGGTTATGCACTCTTTTACCCCGGGCAGCTTTTGGATCAGTTTGCCTCTTCTCCTCACAAATATTCAAAGTCTAACTCCTATTATATCAATGTAAGGATGAGGACAAGGGGAAGTGGAGCTAGCGGTCTAAGAAAGTTTTGAAGCTTACAAAGCATTCACTTAATGGAAAGCATTGAGGCATTGCCCCTCCCACGAAATCCCTCCATGCCTGATAAGGGATGGAAGGGGTTCTTTGCAGAGGGAGTTCCAGCTTTTCAGGGACCCATCATGCAAAGTGTATATAGTAGAGCAAGGAAAGGTGTGGCCTAGGATGAGTGTACTTTTCAAGGGAGTGTCCCCACCCTCTCAACCAGGCCCCCAAGCTGAGGAAAAAGGAAGGGAAGGGGAGCAGCCAGTGTCTGCTTGCTGGGGGAGAAGTGCCCTGGCCATGGGCGAGATGTCCAGCTCTGTGGCCTGAACACTGGACATCACCACCATGGTTTGTAAAGCTTCCTGCGGAGAATGCAGGAGCCTTTTCTTTTGCTTCCTGATCAGTCTAGGGTAGCCCTCGGGCTGGGCTCATGGCCTGGATGCTGCCCCTGGTCTGGTCCTATCCTGTCTGTGGCCTCACAGCAATCAGCATTGGCAGCCAAAGCTCCCAGGGACCTGCAGGGCAGTCCCCACAGAGCCCCGGGATGCTCCTGAGCTTCCCTGGACCTACAGCCTGGCCTCTCCCAGGCCCTCCTTCACAAACCCACCTGTCATCTCTACTAAATTTTCCAGAGCTAGATGATATGCAAAGACCATGCAGTCTAGAACTATCACCTTTATTTTACTTGGTTTGTTTGTAGTCCAAAGGCTGGGAATGGGTGGGAGCAGGAGCACAGATGCTCCTAACAGAGAGGACACGCTGTCTCAGTGAGCCCAGGGTGGCAACCTTGACCACCACAATGCCCAAGCAGGGCCTCTTGGGAGCAGAAGGCTGGGCCACTTCCCTTCTCAAGCTTCTGGTACATTAAAAAAAAAAAAAAGAAAGAAAGACAAAGCAAGGTTTCAAACACCGTGCTATTGCTATCATTTTTTACTGTTTACTTTTAAGAAATTAACACTTGACATATTCACAGAAATACAACACGGTGTAATTGTATCATTTACAATGCAATGACAGAATTTATTTTTAAATTTACATATTGAATGATACGACACCATACTCAAGGTAATATAGTAAATAGGATGCAACTTTAAAACAGTGCAATGAACATTTCTTCCAGTTCTGCCAGTACAGCCTCATATTTTTTTGTAGATAACATGCGGGTCTGGAGCTGAGGCCCTCTCTGATAGGCACTACCATGGGGAAGGGACTTTGGCTGCTGGAGAGGTGGGTGGAACACAACGGCATGGGGGTTTAGCAAGGCCAGCCTCCCTTTCCCCACCCCCTTGACATTCCCCCAACCCCTACCCTCTCCTCTCTTCAGCCTAATCTCCATGTGGCTGCCCAGTGAGTTTTCAAAAAATGCGAACCCGATTGTGTCAGTCCTGTCTGTGAAACGTCCAGGGCTTCACATCACCACAGGCACAGCTAAGTGGTGGCTTCCAAAATGTCCACTTTTATGTCCACAAAGCCTTTGATATTGCTGCCTTCAGACAGCGGAGCCTAATTTACAGAATAGACTGTGGTCCATGTGATGATGGGTGACATCTGGGATCAGGATCTAAGGCACAGCCTCATGGAGGCTCAGCCCCATCATGTCCTTTGTCCCGATTTCAGTCCAGGATCTGCAGGCCACCCCTCCCTAGACCCGTCATCTGCACATGGCTCTGCACATGCCCTGGTCTGATTCTGTCTCCCACCCATCCCCAGCTTTGGAACTGCAGGTGCTCCTGGCCTGTCCTCAGCAGATGCCCCTCGGCACTCAACTCCTTCCTCCACTTTCCCTTCTCTTATTCACTCAACTTTTTAATGCTGGCCTCAACCCACTAAATTAACTTCACCACCAGCTAATGGGTCATGACCCACCATTTGAGAACCAGATGCCTGATATAAAGAGTGGGGTTTTGTGGGATTTGTTTTTCATTTCTTCATTGTTGCAGGATCTCACTTGTGGGCAAGAGAGCTGAGGTGCTCCAGGGCTTGCTCAGAATGAGCCCAAAGGCAGAGAATGAGGGTATCTTTTCTTCCTGCCATCAGTACATGGGGTCACAAACACAAATGCCCACAAGGGCCAGCTAGCTGATGTCCCAGAGGAAACCAGGAGGATATAAACCAGTTTGTTCTCAAGGAACAGGCCCCGACACTAGGCCTCACTGTCCAGGACTGCTGGGGCCGAGGTGAACCAAGCAGTGCATTTCCTGGCAGCACGCAGCAGCCACGGCTCCACAACACTCTCAGTGGGCTGCTGTGCACCTGCCTCTACCATTGCCCAGCTGTGTGTTTGGACAAGTCACTTGTCCCACTCTGTGCCTGTGGTTTCCTCAAATGGAAATAGTAATAGTCTATTATGCTAAACTCTGATAAGGCTGTTTTGAGCATTGCGTGATAGGATACAGAAATGTATGTGAAACCACGCCTGCCAATAGTCACTCTGGCTAGGTTCAGCTGACAGTGGGCATGCAGGTTTATTATTGCCATATCTCACTTTGTTAAGAGAAGCCGAGAAATCCAAGCTTTTATGGTGAATCTTCTGATTTCGAAGCATTCACGGTTTTTTAAAGCACTGTGCAGGTTAAGCAAAATCTGTCTGCAGCCGGCTGGGCCCACATCTGCTCTGTTGCCTTAGGTTCCATGCCAGCTTCCTTGGGACTGTGGTGGAGCACCCCCACCTCTCCCACCTGCCCTACCTCAGCTGGTCTCTGGAGGAGAAAGGATGCCAGTGGGAAGGAGGGTGGTTGGGAGAGGGAGAGGGGAAAGGAAAGCCCGTGCATCTGGGCGGCGACTTCTGCTCTGGAAACGCTGATCCGCCAGCCCAAGTGACGGATGTATTGAGTTCATTTCTGCAGGTAATTGTTTAAATGTTACGGCAGCTTTAACAAGTCATCTGTTCAAATGTATTGGTGAGGCAGCCATTCCAAACCTGTAATGTGGGTAATATTTAGATGATTTACTAGGTGAGGTGCATTTTCTGATTCAATCAGAGTTGCATTTGATTCAATAGGTGATGCATCTAATCCGACTGGGAGTCCAATGGATCCAGAGGTGATGCGTTTGATTCACGGGCTGATGTACCTGATTTAGAAGGTGATGGATCTGGGTCCACGCTGAAGGATTCCAATTCCCCCACGCCGGGTATTTGCTTCAGTGTGTGATGTATGAGTTTTAATAATAAGACACACTTTTGGGATGGCGAGGGCTGCCTGACATGTTTGTGGCTGCAGCTGCTTCTAGGCAGAGCCAGTCCTGGCCTACAGGACCAGAGGTACAAAGCGGGAGAAAAGCCCAGTTCCCTGTGTGTGACCTGATCCTCCACATGTCCCCATAACAGCCATTCTTCTATGATCCATAGATAGCCTTCTGTCTGTCCAGTTGGAGGTCCACAGATGGGCTCTGTGCTGGGAACCTGGTTCTTTTCATGTGGGGGCCTTAGGGATGGACTTGTCCTTTGAAAGATATTCACTCTGCCCATTCTGTTCTTGTCTGCCCCAAGTTCCTTGAGCCTCACCTGACATTTCAGGGGCCCTCCATGGAAGCCTTCCCCAGGTCTGGTGCACAGGTTTGAACCAGCTTTAGAGGGATTGAATTGTTGTATTCCAGTGGGAGGCAAACGGAAGGGTGTTCCCTGAATTAGTTTTCAGCTCCTCCCTCCTCTCCTGTTCCTCCCCTGGTGTGGCTGGGAATTCCCTTCTGAGAAGAGCTCCTTCTATTTGTATTCTCTCCTCTGCCTGGAATGCCTGTCTTCCTTATCCTCAGCTTTGCAAAAAGCTGTGCACCCTGTGCAGAGTCACGGCCTCCTGTCACCCCCCTAACAGAAGTCACTCTGCGCCAAATCTCAGTTCAGCCTAGTAAGAGCAACCCCTCTTCCAGCTTTCTGAGTCTTCTGGCCATATCTGTATGATAACACATCACTCGAGTTGTCCTATGATGGGGAGGTTTCTTCTTCACCCTGCTATCCCCTGAAATGGCTCAGCACTTGACAGATGGCAGACATGTAACCTTGGAAGAGGGAGTGGAGTGAACATTAATGAAATAATTTGCGTTTATTGAGCTCCAAGTATGTTGTAAGTGTTCCAAGTGTAAAGTGCTGACACTGTATAGGGTTCACCTCTTTATGTCTTTCAATCCTCACAACAAACCATATGTGGTAAGAATGCTTATTTCCTCCATTTGTACAGATGGAAAACTGAGGCTCGGTGAAGTTAAACGACTTCCCCCAGGGTTTCACCTTGGCAGAATTTGATTTGAATCTAGGTCTCTCAGGCCCTAAAGCAGAGCTGTTAATTGTTACATCATTATCCGACCTCCTAGGACCAGACAGACTTCTCCATCCTAGCCCAGGTCAGGGAGGATAGAGTCCCTACTGACACACAGGTGCTCTCAGAGAGACAGAATCATGACAGAAGGCAGAATGGCTTGATTGGTAAACTGAGGCACAAGGGGGCAGTAGAGGAGGGAGTAACTAGGGAAGGCTTCCTGGAGGAGGCATTTGATCTAGCCCTGGATGAAAAGAAGTAGAAAAATGGGGCCTTCAGTTGTGCTAATGCCCATTTTCAGCCACTCTTGTCCCAGCGCTCTAGTCCTTAGGCTGCCCGTAAGTCAGGGGAATCAAAGAAGCTGAATATGCAACAATTTGTCTTTTGGGTGACTGTTTCCCCACTAGGAGCTGTGTGTGGTCAAAAGTGGAGTCTAGGCCAGCACTACAGACCAGAGTGAGCAGTGATCTCCCCGCCACCCAAAAGAGATGAGTCAGCTACCACCACCCTTCGATGCAGAGGAAAACTCAACTGAGCCCCAAGCTCAGGCTGAGTACTGGACATTCCTCCAGCAATGGCCCAGCTACAGGTCACATCTCCTGCTCTCTCCTCCAGCATTTAATCCAAAATTCTCCTCCTCCCGTTCCTCTCCCTGTCTTGAGTCCCCAGAACCCTCGTCCCCCTTTAGGGATGGGCCCATCATGAGATGCTCTTATCTGGATAGTGCCACTTTTGGAGGACAGCCTTATCATGTTCAACCTGCTCCTGCCCAAGCCTCTAGCAGTCTCGGTCTGAGGAGAAGCCAAGGTGTTGAGTTTAAGACAGGGATCTGCTTCCAAGGACCTAGACTACCTCCCTGCCCCAGTCCACAGAGCTGGCCTCCTGATTCTTGGGGTGGGGCCCAGGACTAAGCTTCGCTCCAAGCCCTCCACTACAGTGTGACAATTCCTGTGTTAGGCCATATGTGGGTGAGGGGCTCAGCACTAGAGGTCTCAGACTCTCCTAGTTTCCAACTATTCCCACACCTCAGCTCCCTCCTCCTCGTTTCTCTTCATTCCAAGACCCCAAGAAAGCAAATCTGACTGGTTCAGGGCAGCCTATGAGTTGGCACCTCTAGGCAGAGGGGACGCCACAGCACAGTAGGCTATGGTCAGGGAGTCCAGGCCTTAGTACTCCAGGTTTTTGCAGGCCCAAGAGATCTGGGGGATTTAACGGACATTTCTGAAAAGCAGGACTTTACTGGCCACGTGCTGTGGGCCAGATTCCACCATGTTCTTGATCTCATTTTATCCATTCAACACTGTATTCCAGGCCCATTTTACAGAGAGAAGGTTGAGGCTTGGAAAGGCATGGGGGCTTACCCAGGGTTCTGTGACAGGTATTTGCAGAACAAACAAAGGGAGTGATATGTGTCAACCCCAAGACTTACTTACTTTCTCTCTCTCTCTCTCTCTCTCTCATCTCTCTGATGGTGGGCTGTCAGGCACCATGACAGACTGGTGTGGGAGATACTTGGATCAAGCACATCCTTGTGTCCTCTAATCTCACCACCCAGGCAGAGGCCAACTCTAGCATAAGGCTGGTGATGGGCCAGACAGACGAATTCCTTGGAGGCTGGATGCAGAACAGCTGCCTGCACTACTTCTGCTGCTTCTAGAGGCCACAGTGGCCCTGACTGCACACATTTTCCCAGGCTGCGGCCCCAAGTGGGGGGTCCTCAGACACAGACAAAGGAATAGCTCAGCCTTGCAAATGGCTTTGAAAATGGGACCACGGGGATTCCACTTGGCTGACACACTCTGCCCTGGCCCAGGCCTCATCCCCCAGAGGCATCCCCAGCCCCTGCCGGCCAGCTGTGTCTCCCACTGCCACCCACACCAAAGGCCTGACCACACGGAAATGGCTGCTCAGCCCAGAATTCCCCCATCACACCCCTTCCCACGCAGGGTGGGGCAGGAGGCAGGGACAGTGGCAGCAGGGACTCTGGGGGCTGACCCTCCACTGACATTGGACATTGGCCCTCTGACCCTCACTGGGCACCCACCATGGGCTAAACCCCTCATGAGTCAAGCAGGATGTTCAAATGGGACTTGCCTGTCATTCCCATTTCAGATGAGACCTCGATTCTGAGACAGAGGGTATTAATGCACCCACATGGTAACTCGGGGTGTCAAACCACCTGTGCCAAACCTGCTAAGGGGTGACTACAAAAGATCCAGCAACCATTAGTTAGCACAGCAGCCTTCCAACTGGGCGCCCCTGGGGACACATGGAGACTTTCCCAAGAATACACAGCATACACAGTATTAGGGACATCACTTTCCAGCCCCTCCAATCTAGGCATTCTTTTCTAAAATCAATTTGTCTGAGCATAAACTGATGGTCTCCAGTTTTCCTACAAAACAAAGAAAGGTTTTACCCATCTTGAATCTGGCTGTGCTAAATCTCCCCTGGATATAAAATCCTCAGGGCAGCAAACATAGGACTCTAAGAAAAAGTCCAGTAAAAATCCAAGCAAAAAATATTTACCATGAGTGACAAGCTTGTTGCAAAACTCTGCACCTCCCCTGCCTGCCTATGTGTCTTTCTTGGGATCAGAATACAAATGTTTCAAGTATATATAAAAATGTATATTTATAGTGAAAAGTGAAATCAGAATCTTCCCTTTTTTATAAAAAGTTCTGATTTAGCTGTTTGGTTTGGCCAATGACGTGATACAGTGGATATCTCCTATAAATTGAATGGCCCAAATCTAAAGCTTCAGGATTCTAAATATTTAAAGCACATATATCATATTATGTCATAGTCAATACACCAGAAATCATGGGTTTTTTTTGGTAACTAAACTTATAATGAAAATTTTTTCAATGTCAACTAATGCTCAAGAGGCTGACTAGTTTTCCAAAATCCTTTTAGGAGGTCCTCAAACAACAAATTTGAAGATCATTCCCTTAGTCCACACATATTCTCCAAGGCAGAGAAGAGGACTGATCAGAAGTGACTGATGGAAACAATTTCCTTGGAGGGAGAGTCATTAGCAATGCTGCTCTGGTTCCTGGGCCAGGAAGAGAGAGGTTCCCCTAACTCCAGCCAGATGAGGGGGCCTTCAAGGGAACCATACATACAGAATTAGAAAGTTTCTCATGAGGAGAAAGTGACCTCAGCCCTCTGGCCAGATGCTTTCTGAGCTATACAAGTCTGTGCCCTGGTGTCACCAGTAATGAAAGGCTCTGTTAATAGAGCCTGCCATGAATCCCCTGGAGTGGGTAACACTGAGCTGATGCTGGACTCTTACCTAGAGAATTCTCAAGGTGAGTGACTGGAGAAACATAGTCCAAAGCAGGAGACAGACAGAAGGTGACGATGGGAACAAGCTGTGCTTCCACCAAAGGCAGAAAGAGGACACAGGCAATTTTCTTTGGACCAAGCAGACCTACAGAAGACAGCAGGTTTGATTTTGTCTTGATCAAGGTTTCCAGACAAGAGGACTTTCTGGCAGGGGCAAGACAGCCCCCACAAATGAGGTTGGAGGCGGCCAAGAGAATGTAGAGGTGGGAGAGTTATCAGATATCAAGAAGAGACTGTCTCCCATGCCAAGGAAAAGCAAAGCAGAGGGCCCCAGGAGGATCCACAAAAGCTCATCACAAGAAAAGGAGCTTGCCCCAGCCTGGGGTGCCCAGGGCCAGATTACGAGAGGCCAGGCAATAAACACCTTCTCTGCCATTTGTCTCTTGTCCCCTGCTCCAACCCGGAGGCTGCACAAACTCCATAGTCAGTAGAAAAGGAAAGCAAAGGGAAAGCAGCAAAGAAGTCAACCACAGCCCCTTGCCCTGAATCGGGGCTAGGCTGGGAATAGGGGAAGCCCTTAAATTGGGTGAGAGAGTGAAGCTTTGGTATTAGATGGGACTGGACTTTTTAACATTTATTTTGAAAGTAATAATAGAGGGAAGTAACTGCTATAGATTGTTTTTGTTCCTCCCCAAATTCAAATGTTGAAACCTCCAGTGTAATGGTGTTTGGAAGTGAGGCCTCTGTGGGATGACTGGGTTGTAAGTGTTCAGCCCCCATAAGTGGGAGTAGTGCCCTTATAAACGGGACCCGGGAGAGCTCCCTCCCCACTTCTGCCATGCGAGGACACCACAAGAACCAACTGCTGACATCTTGATCTTGGACTTCCCAGCCTCCAGAACTGTGAGAAATAAATTCTATCATTTATAAGCTGTCCAGTCTGTTATTCTGTTATGGACACCTGATTGGACTAAGACAGTGACCAAGAAATCTAGCAAAGCTGAACCATTGCCCAGGGTGGAGGGAGGACAGACAGTGGTGAAACTACATAAAGTCATGGGTGATTTTTTTTTGCTTTCTCTGCTTGCTTCCCATAGAGTCAGATCCACCAGGGAGCTGGAGGGGAGCAGTCAGCCTGGAAGCTCATGGTCAGGCTCCAGAGCAGGCAGCAATAGAGACAAACCCCTTCAGGTGATGGAAGCCAGAGGAGCAGTGCAGGTGGTCAGCACTAGGGGAAGACAACGATGTGAGAGGCAGAGAGTCCCTGACAGAGCAACACACATTAGCTGGACAGTACATGGGAGAGGCACCACGTGGAGCAAGAAATGCTTCTGCCAGTGTCTTTACCTGCCCCCCAACAAGCCCCAGTTCAGCAGAGGAAGTAAACATATACTTACAGGACTACAATTCACATGGGTGCTGCCCGTGGCATGTGCCAGGAGTTTGGTGCTACTTGTTTTAAGAATTCTGGGCCAGGCGTGGTGGCTCATGCCTGTAATCCCAGCACTTTGCGAGGCCAAGGCAGGCAGATTGCTTGAGCCCAGGAGTTTGAGACCAGCCTGGGCAACATGGTGAAACCCTGCTTCTACAGGAAAAAAAAAAAAATGCAAAAATTAGCCAGTCGTGGTGGCACAGACTTGTACTCCCAGCTACTCAGGAGACTGAAATGGAAGGATCGCTTAAGCCCAGGAGGTCAAGGCTGCAATTAGCTGTGATTGTGCCACTGCATTCCAGCCTGGGTGATGGAGTGAAATCCTGTCTTTTTTTTAAAAAAAAAAAAAAAAGGAATTTTGAAGAGAGATTTCACCTTCAGCTGAGATGACTGATTGGGGGTGTCTGAGTTGGGCTTTGAAAGACAGGAGGCTGAATGTGTTAAAGAGGTATGCAGAAAAGGAAGGCAGGTGTGCTGAGCGTGGGGTAATGCCTCTGTAGCACTGCAGGACCGGTGGCCTCTCAGAGACTCCAAACAGGACTGCATACCATCTGCGGCCCTCTGAAGCCCCAGGTGTGAACCTTCACTATAGGCAGTCTGAGCTCTGGCTCCAGCTCTGCTACAAGGTGGACCCTGATCTGGGGCCACAGGTGGAGATTTTGGACATACCTGGCAGCCTGTCCCACCAGGTTTCTCCTGTCTCTATTCTGCTTGGCTCCAGAGCCAGCATATGCACAGATGCACATGCATGTGTACCATCGTGTGCATACGCACACCACAGGCGGTACTCATTCTAGCTACCAAGGTCTTTGGAGAAAAGCAAAGCCCAGCACAAGCAAATATGTTTTACAGCCCAAGCCCTCCCTGGGCCAAACAAGGCGGCCAAAGATGGGGAAGAAAAGAGCCTGGGCACATCCTACCCACCCAAGAAAGCTTTGGCTGAGAATGCTGGCACGACTCCCGTCTGGCAGCCAAACTGGCCCTCTCACCCAAACAGATGAGAATCACAGTTCCTCGTCCCCACCCAATGACTGTCTTCCCCCAAAGAGGATGCCACTGCAATCTCAGGAGCACGTGAAACCACAGGGCTCATTAGCCTGGAGGTACATCATGTCCTGCCATGGTCATCTCATTCCTTCGTCTGTCTACCCTGTGGAAGGAAGCCACTTCCCTTAATAAGAATTAAATCTACAGTCTTCCAAATCAGCCCCAGAATGGAAAGTCTCCTGACGTGGAGGGGCAGCCGATCAGATGGCCGTGCTCTCCCTGAGAGAGGCCCTCTCTTGGGTTTGCTGCCTTTGCATCCCATTCCCACCAGCCTGACCCTAGGGAAGTATCGTTCTCCCATCTACTCTGGTCCAGGCCTAAACAAAAATACCTGGATTATCTGGAATGACCCTAGTGCACACTCTGGGTTACCTGGACAATGATCTTGCTGGAACCAAAGGCCCCAAATTTCCCTAGGGTTTGTCGGGGGGTAGGGGAAGGTAGTCTGTAGCTGAGTTCTCCTGCCCATGGGACTGAGTGTCCTCCCTCTGCAGGAAGACTGCGGCACCACATGGGTCCCAAGGCTCCCGGTGCTGGAAGCTGGTGTTCCCAGACAACTCTGGTAAATGCCAGCCTGTCTTACACTAAGTGGTCTAATGACTGCCCCCTCTGACAAGATCTCTCTCTTGCTCACCCTATAAGGAGGGAGATCCTATCCCCCTGTGGGGATGAAAACCCTCACAAAATCAGCACACCTCTGCATGGACGCAGTGGAGAATGGCTGGCACCTTGTCATTTCCCCTTCTCCCATAGAGCCAGTCCTTAGCCAATGCACTGTAGCATCTGTCTTTACCCCAAGACATGTGTCAATGGAACACAGGACTTTAGTCATCAGATAACAGAAGATCAAAAACTCAGCACAGGTGAGTGGCCAGCATGGGACAGAGAGTGATGGGATGGGGCATGTTTATAACCACAGTTCTTTGGTCCTGCATCGTGACTAGAGATCATGGGTTTCTCTTTGTTTGAATCTATCCCCAAGCATTGCAGGGAGTGGATATGCAGTGATGTCATAATGTCACCTTAATAAATGTATGAAATGCAGTTGTTTCCTCTACACTAGCAGCCCCTCTCAATGCAGTCTAAACATGTACAATACAGAATGATGGAGGGCTAGAGCTAAACGGGGCACCAGGGGAAGACTCAAAGGTGCTCCTTGTCCTTAAGGAGCTGATATTCTGGATGAAGAGTCAGATACATAATTAGCCAACCAGATTACAATGGGCTAAGTGCCCAGATCAAGTCATGTGTCATATGTTTTGGGCTCCCAGAAAATGACCAATTCATTCCACCCGGGGAAGGGGACGAAGAAGATTTCTCACTTTACAGATGAGGAAACTGTTTAGTCTGTATTAGTCTGTTTTCATACTGCTGTAAAAAACTGCCCAAGACTGGGTAATTTATAAAGGAAAGAGGTTTAATTGACTCACAGTTCAGCATGGCTGGTGAGGCCTCAGGAAACTTACAATCGTGGCAGAAAGTGAAGGGGAAGCAAAGCACCTTCTTCACAAGGTGGCAGGAAGGAGAAGTGCCAAGTGAAGGGGAAAAAGCCCATTATAAAGCCATCAGGTCTTGTGAGAATTCTCTCACTATCATGAGAACAGCATGGGGGAAACAGCCCCCATGATTCAGTTACCTCCACTTGGTCTCTGCCTCGACACTTCGAAATTACAGGGATTATAATTCAAGATGAGATTTGGATGAGGACACAAAGCCTAACCACGTCAATGGTCAAGGTGATAAGATTGGCTTAAGGTCAGTGGTAAAGCCCAAGAGAGACCCCAGGACTCCAGACACTGAGCTTGTGCTCTGTCTGTCTCTCCAGGGTTTGGGTTGTCCAGGGAGTTGCCTCCACTCTTGGATAAACCTGATGCTCAGCATCCCAGGAGAAGATGCTCCTGGTCCCTAGGCTGAATCTCTGGAATGGGACGGGGCAACAAATGCCCTCCCCATACTGGGATACCTGGGCAGCGTGGCAGGAGTCAGGCAGGAGGGCAAGGAGGCCACCTGGTCTGGTCCCCTGGCTGACAGGAAGTGATGCCTCCTGGGCTCACTCAGCAGCTGTTGCTTGCTTGGCATGGTTTAGACAAACAGGCAGATGTCCTCAGAGTGACCTCCCTGACTCAGAGAGTTTGGGAACTGAGGTATTCACTCCCTGGGGTTGGGGGCGCTGGCCAAGGACAGGGCATGAGCTGCTGACTCATTCTTACTGCCTCTCCGTTCTGATACTTGAAAAGTTGGGAAAGAATTGGGAAATGAAGAAGCTATCTGAAAAGGGTGAGTTTCAGGACCGCAAAATAACATGTTCTCCTTCCTCCAAGCCATCTGCTCCTTGTCCCTTCTAAGATGCCAACAGATCTTAGAGGGTTTCATGTATTCAGGACACAGTGGTACTTACAAGGTCTCTGGATGGCTGAGCAGACAGAAGGGGGAGAGAGATGATTCTATGAGATGCCAGAGAGAGACACGGTCAGGTAGAAAGGCTGTCTCAAATATTTTCATGGTGACCTAAGAATAAACCAGTAAGGAGGGAATAATAGCAGAAAACAAAAGGAAACCAATTTTATTGAATAATAGAGCTTGAAGGACATTAAATGTCGCATGGGTTCACCCTGTCTCCAGGACTGGCTTCAGGGACCTGTGACCCATTCAGTCACACAGGGCCCCACACTTGGGAGAAACTACTCTTCGTTTAAAGCTCTCCTGTTGCCATCTTGAAATTCAGAATTTATTTTTAACAAGAGGCCCGTATATTTATTGTACATTGGGCCCTGCAAATTATACAGCCAGCCCTGCGCATGGCCTTACAGATTAAAAAAAAAAAAAAAAAAAAAAAAAGCCCAGAAAGGGAAAATGGCTGCTCAGGATCACACTGGTCCTTTGCTCTAGAACCAGGGTGAGAACTCTCAGTTCTGTTGAGAGTCTACATTGAGTGTAACTCTACTGGCACTCTCTGTTTAGGGCAAGAATTCCTGATTCTGGCCTTGCCTGCTCCAGGTAGGCCTCTGCAAGGGCTGTATGGACCACAGCAGCCCAGGTGTCCAAAATGGAAAGCATGCCTTCTTTCCCTGATCATCTCCCCCTTCTATTCTGGCCAACCTTGTCTATATAAATGCAATACCATCCTGTCATCTCAAACTAGGGACTCATGGTTGGACTCCATAGTTGTTAACGGGCTTGATCTTGGACTCTCAGCCCTGGGTAACTTTGAGCAAGTTCCTTCATCTTGCTAAGCCTCTATTCTCTAATATAGGAAGTATAAATAATAATGCCATAAAGCCTCTAGGGTTTTGGGAAAGATTAAGTGAGACGATACAAAACAAACATTTAGCATGGCATCTAACCCATAGCTAGTGCTCAATAAAGTGTTGTGTTTGTTTAACTTTATTCTACAGCTCCCCTTGTCCTGGCCTAAGACTGTGGCTGGATAAATCCCTGCCTTTCTCCTTGAAGCTGCTGTCTGATACCCTACTATTCAAACCACGGAGCAGCAGGATCAGCCTCACTTGGCAACACATTAGAAATGCAGAATCCCAGGCCCCACCCCAGCCCTGTTGAATCAGAATCTGCACTTTCACCAGATTCCCAGGTGATTCATTTGGGCATTAAGGTTTGTGACACACTGTGATTTCCAGTGCACCCAGTTGGCCTTTCTTACCCTGCCCTGGGGATATGAGTAACTTCCTAATTCCAGCCATAATCATTCTTATAAAGGTAGAACCCAAGCCTACCATGACGAGTTTGACCAAAGTCTAAGTCCCTTCCTGAAGGCTTACGATATGGCTAAAGTGAACCTGGTGAAGACTGGCATTAGTGTGAAAGGTGTATTGAAAGGTGAATGAGCAAGAACCAGGAAACCTGTCAGAGACTACTGCAATGATCCAACCAAGACATGAAGGGCCTGAACTAGGCCTGGGGCCAAGAAAACAGGAAGAAGGGCGTGAGTTATGGAGTTTTATCCAATACAGAATTCGGCAGATTGAACTACCAGGTAGAGTTACAGGGGATACAGGAGATGGAGTAAAGACAGCTCTGAGATTCCTTTGAAATAACAGGATCATATTGCAGGTATATAGACAAGGTTGGCCAGATGGTGGAGAAGGGGGAAACGATCAGAGACAGAAGACATGCTTCCTTTTGTGGGTATGTGTGCTGGCAGGAAAAGACTTTCAGAAAGAAGGGTGGGCTTCCTCTGGCATTTACTTCACAGTGAGTGTTACAGAGACATGAGGTAAGTGCACTAGAGCTAAAAGGCTATGGGTTCAAATCTTGGCTTTTCCACCTAGGAAACACAGCTTGTCACTCTGAGCAAGTTGATCAACCTCTCTGTGCCTCAGTTTCTATGTTTGTAAAATAACCCTCAGAGTGTTGCAGTGAGGGTTAAATGAATTAATATATATGAGATGTCTAGAACCACGCCTGATACATAGTGAACACTCAATAAATATTATCCATTATTATGGCTGCCTCTTTGTCTATCTTCCCAATGAAATTCTGAGGTCCTTGGGGAGAGGGACCTCAACTGAGAGTCTTTATGTCATCTAGCACCTAGCACAAAGCAGGTACACAAATACGGTCCACGGAAATGTATGTTGTTCACTAAAGGTAGCCAGGTGGACCCGTGTGGTATCTGTGTACACAGAAATACAGATGTTGTATCCCTTTACAAATGTTCGTCTCTTCCCTGCTCCCTTTTCCTAATCACAGCTTAATAACTTCTATGTAATGAGAATCTGTGCTCATTCTTTTCTCAGTCTAAACTGATCTATGGGCTACCCTGATAACCCAGCCTGCCTCTTGGGTAAATCCACTCCCCCCAAAGGGTGACAATGAGTGGGAGGAAACTTGTCCTCTGGAGTTTCTTTCACTCATTTGACAAAGATGACCTGTGTGCCCATCAGTAAGGGCAATCACTCCATCTTCCATTTCTTGAGAGCAGGCACCAAGTCTCTGCCTAGCTCTAGTGCTCTGGTCTTTTCAGGGAGAAAGACAAGAAAATGGCAGATTGTAATACAGTAACAACAGAAGTAGACACAGGGTTCTGGGGGACTCAGAGAAGGGAGAGGCACCCCAGTCTGATGACACAGAACTGGCTCCTGTGAGAGGGTAAAGCAAAATGGCAGCCCTGAGTGAACCCCAGTCCTGCCCTCAGCACTGTACACTTCTTGTCTTTCACCATCACACTGAACTTAGAAACAGAATAAAGACTGGAAACAAAAAGGCAGAGGGCAGAGGCCAAGGCCCAGATGAACATACAAAACTAGCTCCAGGCCAGGCATGAGTCTATGTCAGGAGGTGTCTTGGATCCATTGCCCTAGAAGCAGAGCTTGAGATAGGGACTGAGTGCACCTGATTTATCAAGGGAGCATTCTTCAGGGAAAACCATAGAGGGAGGGAGGAAAGAAAGTCAGAGAAGGAGAAAGAGTAGAGCCAGGATACGGTCTTAGGTAAGGTCTTGTCCTCCTGACCCTCAGGGGTCTGGGGAGGAATAAACTTAGCCCCGGCCAGGCAGCTTCCGCAGTCAGCTCAGCCAAGAAGGTGACAGCTGGGAGCTGTCAGCAGCCAAAAGTCTCAGGTGCACTGGCCCCAGAAAGGGGATCTGAGTGGGGCCTCAACATGGACAGTTACAGGCAGATAAGAGTCAGAAGTGCCAGCATCAGATCCACGTTCCCCTGACATCGCTTTGGTCTATCTGTGACCTCTGAAAGGACATTCTTGTGAACAAAGGTGAGCTAATAGGTTCCTTGCAGAACCTCAGTGTAAAACCGCATGCATGGGCAGGGGTCCACATGGGGTGGATCCACCCCTCTTAGTCTTGTCCTGTGGTGGTGCTGAGCCATGTCTCCCCCATCTTGTTTGTGCATCAGGTATGTGTCCACAAAACACAACTTTGGGTGGTAGAAGCAAGTTGATTTGCCCAAAACTATTTGGCACCCCGGCTTTCTGGGGTCATGGTTTATACACCAACATCCACCAGTTATCAGCCACAAATTCAAGTTCGTAAGAAAAGGTCAATTCCTCCCACCCACCCAGGAAGCCTGGAGGAGCAGGAGTGGAATTCAAGGGGGATCCAGGAATTTAGCTCCCAAGCAACTGCTGGGTGTTAGAGATTGAGAGAAAGTGTTCAGGGAAGTTGTAGGATCTTCTTCTCTTGTAATGAGTTTATGTGTGCATGTGTGCAAGCATGTGTGTATGCATGTATATGTGTATACATCTGCATGTATTGTATGCTCATGCATGAGCATGCATGTATATGTACATGTGTGTACATGTGCTCACAGCCTTCCCTTTGCAGTTTGGAGTCACTTTGGTGGAAAGCAGTACTTTCTAATTTTAGGAAATTAGCTTCAAGTGAGAAAGCAGGGAAGTAAAATATAGTGTTTTAAAACTCTGTCCTAGGGGTCTCATTGACCCCTACCCAGCCCCAAATACAGCATCAGTTTTGTTTGTTTGTTTCTGGCAATTTATATAAAGAGCTTCCCAGAGTTGTGTGCGAGATAACAACTTAGCCCACCCCTAGTCTCCCATTCCCTCTCTCTATCTCTAGGTGTCTGATCACACACCCATCCCTGCTTCTCAGGGTGTACTGGTGTTCAGGTGATTTGGCCATGCCACTCCTAGATCTGTACCAGGGCCCTAGGTTATAGCTGGGCCTTTGGACACTCAAGGGATAGGAAGCCACTGGCCCTTCAAAGAAGGAAGAAGGCAAGAAGTCACCGCCCAGAATGGAGATTTTTATTTTTTTTTTTGAGACGGAGTCTTGCTCTGTTGCCCAGGCTGGAGCGCAGTGGCGCGATCTCGGCTCACTGCAAGCTTCATTCCCCAGGTTCACGCCATTCTCCTGCCTCAGCCTCCTGACTAGCTGGGACTACAGGCGCCCACCACCACGCCCGGCTAATTTTTTGTATTTTTAGTAGAGACAGGGTTTCACCGTGTTAGCCAGGATGATCTCGATCTCCTGACCTCGTGATCCGCCCGCCTCGGCCTCCCAAAGTGCTGGGATTACACGCATGAGCCACCGCGCGGCCCAGAATGGAGATTTCTACGTGTTCCAAATATCCAAAGTCATTTTGCTGTTTTAGATATTTCATTCTTATTATAAAAGCTGTATGTGTTCATTGAATACCATTAGAATACAAAGGCAAAAAAAAAAATCATTTTTCTCCAATCCAGGGAGAACCATTGTCAATATTTCAGCATGTACCTTTTCAGATGTCTTTCTAGGGTGACCAACACTTTTTAGTTGCATCATGCCTACATTATTTAATATCTTTCTACATTATTAGATCTTCAACACAAATGTAATACAGTCCATGGTAGGGGAACACCATCGTATTTTGGCCTATCTACTATTGTTGGGCCTTTTCTGAGCTGGGTTCTCCAGCCTCTTCTGGCAGTTATGAGTCACTCGGCATTCCTTCAATAAATTATTTCTCTACTTAACCCAGTTTCTATTGATTGCAACTATCCTAATGGATACAGACAGCAAAGCTGTTCTTCATTTCTCACATTTTAAGTAGTGGTGTGGTGAACAATGTTATAATTTTGTGCATTTGCCTGATTCGTTCCTTGAGATTCATCCCTAGAAGCAGAATTGCTGGATTCAAAGGTCCGCAAAAGTGTAAGCCTTCTGGTTGATAGTGCCTAATAGTCTCAGGCCTATGGTGTTGGAACTGATCAAATGTGCTGTGCATTAAGCTTGGAGCTTCACACACATAGGCTCTAAGAGTCACTGCACCTCTCAGGGTGTATGGCATTACAACCATCTCACAGACAAGGAAGCCAGAATCAGTGAGTTGGGTCACTTGTCCTGAGTTATAGCACTGGGAAGTAGCAAAGCTACTTGAGATCGGATCCCAGATGTGCTGGATATTCTGCTTGCCTCTCCAGATGCAATTGCCCCTCTCTTCCCCTGGGAGGCTTATTATGGACCACATCATGGCCCCCTTGCCTCCGGTTCCTGTTGGATTCACCCACTGGGAGGCATGAGCAGGAGTCGTGAATAGGGAAGGGTAAGAACACACTATTGATTTCCCAGCTTCTTCCCTGGCAGGTCACCCTGGTTGTCTGAGTGGCAGCACCAAAGATCAAACTTAATCTCCCTGGGTTGGAGAGCTTCCCCCTCCACTACCCTCCCTCAAGTCTAAGGATGCAAACAGCTCCTTGCTGGTGCTCACATGGTCCCTGACCATCCCTTACGGTTTTTCTTGACCCCGCCCACCTCTGTGTACAAAGCTCCCGTGTTAGGGTCACCATCTTTTTCCCACTGGGATACTGACAACAGACCAGGTCTGTCTGGAGCCGAAGTGCACGTTTTCCCATCACACCATGTTACACACAAATGTATATTTTTCACAAGCAGTCTCAGCCACTCCAGCTCCTGTGCACATACACACATCCCATGACAGGCACTTCCACGTTCCACCCCTCAGCTCTGTAGAGGTCAGAATATACTTGAAAGAGCCCTGGAGGGAGAGTGAAGCAAGGCCTTGCTGTGTGACCTTGGGCAAGTCCCTCCAGCTCCCTAGCTCTCTTGACTTCAGTTTCCTCATCTGAAAAATGAGGAGCTGAATTAGAGGGTTTCAAAGGTCGGCTATCCCAGGAGAAAGAGAACAGTGTATACCAGTAGATATTAAATTTACATCTGCACACCAGTGTGTGCGGTATCTGTGCATAGAGAAAACGGAGCCCTTTTGCAAGCCAAGTGCTGGGACCTTTTATTCCTATGTATTTAGAACCTTTGCTGTTTGTACTTGGCCAGCTTTGGATGGCAAAACAGTCTATTCTCTGTGGAAATTCTGACTTATTTTTCCAGCTGGTCTGCCAGTTGCCAAGAAATGTCATCTGAATACCATTATTTAATCGAAGATTAGCCCACGCCTGTGACATAGGCTGTAACTATTATCTTCTTTGATTTTTTTTACATAAGCACACATTTTCTTCACAGATTAGACCTTGCATTAGCAGAGGTAAATGCTGCCTCCTTCTTGGCCAAATAGCCCAGAAAGTCCTGAAGTGATCCAGTGGGATTGAGGCTGTCTGTATCTGTGTGCGTGTGCGAGTGTCCGTGAGTATGTGCTAGGATGCATGTGTGACTGGGAGGATATGCATGTGAGTGTGAGTGAGGAAGCTACCTTTGAAGTCATTTCATGCAGGGATCCAGAGAGAGGACTTTTCCTTGGTCATTGGACACATCAACTTGGCCTCCCAATTTATCAGCTGACGTTCAGCATTTGTTTTCAAATTAGAGCATGTGTGAAATAAAATCCAGCCGGGCCTGTCAGGAGATTTTAGGATGGACCTGACAATATTTGTAACTCATTCATATTACAGATTTCCTGGGTAAAGCAAGAGGGCAGGGAGGTCATGAGTTCAAGCTGTAACTCTTGGCTTGGGCATTGGAAAACTCTAGACTGCATGACCTTAGAAGGCCACCACTTAGCCCTGGAAAGTCTCCAGCCTCTTCAAGCTCTATGTGGCATCCAAGTTCGCCTCTCATTTGCTGCTTTCAGAGCTTTCTAGGACAATTTTCTCACTGGCCTTTGTTTAGGCAGTTGAGGTGATAACATTTTATTTTGTTTTGTTTAGATTTTTATCAGGTTGCTCCCAACGGAGCAGGGCCCCAACCCAGCCTCAGAGTGGAGCTCATTACAAGTTGGGGCTTGCTCCCTTGTTCTTGAAGGCCCTTCGGATTCTTATTTTCCAGGCTCTTGGCCTCTGCCTGGTCCAAGGGCCAAGCTACAGCCAAACATCTAACACTGCCACTCCCAAATTACTGGCTAAATGTTTGTCTGCCAGAAAAGAGGAGCTCAGGAACAAAAACTTGGGCCTGGGGGCAACTTGACTCTTCTCATATACTGAGGGCAAGAAAGGTCACGGGCTTCATTTTTAAGAGCCAAAGAAATTGAGAAACTAGACAAACAACCAGAAATTCTCAGATAGAGCTTATTTATGCCCCCTCCACTTTCATCCCCCAACCTTGTTCTCTTTCCAGAGGCAGTCTATGGACTTGTCAGCGACTCAGGAGCAAAGAGAACTCTGCCCAAGGGTACGGTCATGCCCTTGCCCCTGCACTTTGCTGGGGGCCTGGTCTGTTGTAAGCACACAAGCATAGTTTTTGAAATAATGAATGAATGAATGAATGGGTGGGTGACTGTGTGAATGAGGATGGTTCCCAGAATAAATCCTCAAGAAAATCTTCTTTGGAAAGGGTGAAGTGTGGAGAAGCCCGTGACCTGTGTTTGTTACATTATAACAGATATAAATGTTTCCCACCCTATTGAGTGTCCCAGCCTTCAAATCAAATTAGAAACTCCTTTCAGGCTCCTCGGGGTGGGTAGCTGAGAGCTGAAGGAGGTGGAGAGGCAAATAGGAAAGAACTGACCAAGGTGAAGTTCAGACCTTCATGCCCACATGAGCTGTATGTACACTTCAGTCCTTTTCCCAGACTGCTCAGTGCTTCCCTACCCAGGCACTCCCTCGGGAAACAAGGGAAGATGACTACATGGAGAAGATAACCAGGAGCCCGACCCGGCTTTTTTTTTTTTTTTTTTTCTTCGAATTGCTAACTATAGAGTGACTCATAGGAACTCCAGACAAAGATGACGATGGAAAAGGAGTCTAGCAGATCAGGGGAGGTGGTTGAGGAAAAAGAAGGGGGGGACTTGAGGCTGGGAGAGAATGGGAAACATGTTTTGTAAGATTTCCAAGATTTTTGGGGGCTGTTGTTAAGGACTTTTTCATAAGACCTGTTACCCTGCTGGGGTTTACATCACTATTTGATCTAAGCCCCAACAGGACGACTACATCTGCTACTAAGCTGTGTTGTAAATGTCTTTAATTTTTATATTTCATCTGAAGGGAGTTGTTAAAGTGAGTTTACAGGGTGATGGCTCTTTGAATAAAAGCCATCAATACTGGAGCAGAGCTCTGTATGACACTTAATTTTCTCTCTAATAAGCCCTCCTAAAACATTACAAGATTTAGGAGGGATTTTTTTTCCTTTCTTCTTTTTCCCTTTAACTTCCTTTCCCTCCTTGCATTATTTCTCTCCTCTCCAGCTCTCGTGCTCTCCTCTCTTGCTTTCCTTAAAGGACATATTTGAAGAGAACATTTTTGCTCAGATGACACCACTTCTCTTTTTACCGCCAGCCAGATGTGCTCTTGACTTCTGAACAGGAGAAAGGTTTCTTTGAAGTTTTTCAAAGACTTTGCTTTTATTTAGAATTTTCTTCCCTTTTCTCTCTCTCCCTGGTGTTTAACTGGTTGGGAAGCCCCAGGAGGGGTTTTCGCATGGGCCTCTTTTCTTTTCCTGGGGCATGAAAGGAATGGGATCAGAGGCACAATGTTCCCAGAGAGCCTTCTATTTTCTGCCCCAATGACTCCAAGTATTTTCTGGTAGAGCCGCTGTCCCCAGGAGCAAAAAGAAGATGGCTTTGGATTTTCCCTGAAACGCATCTATTAAATGAACAGAATGGTTCTGGTAGTGGTGCAGGGGTGAAGGGCACCCCCTTCCCATCCCTGAACATCTCCCTACCCTTCCTAAGGAGGGCAGAAAGAGGTCTTCACTTTCCTGGCCATGCTGCTGTCATGGTTGCTTAACTGCTATTGCATGGCACTGAAATTTGATTGAAACAAAGATCAGTAATGGGAATTCAGGGGACATGTCAGAAAAAGAGAGATTGGTACCCCAAAGTGAGAGCAGGAGCCCCTCTGAAAGCAATGAGAAAGCTTTCTTTATCTTTGCATCCCTCATAGCACCACAGCCTGGCATCCTGCTCATTATGATTGGACCAGTTTGTGATTTTTCAGGAGGATTGGAAAAGTGCTAATGCTTCAGGAGGTGGCAGTGACAGAAAGCTGGAAGACTTGTCTGAAGAACAGGTGAGTCTTTAGCATGACATACTAGGACAGAGGATTTGGAGTCTCAAGTTTCTGTCAAAGTGCCAGCTGTGTACTGAGTAGCTCTGTATCTCCCCAGGTGAATATAAGTTCCAGAAAGGCAACATCCCCGCCACTGTATTCCCAGGGCCGAGAAGAGTGCCAGGGACTCCATGGGCACATGGAAAATGTATATGACCTCCATGCATGTGTCTGTTTGACAATAGCCATGATTTCTTTGGAGGAAATGATGCTGCAGATTCAGGAGGGAGGGGTTTTCTCTCAGAGTACTTTCAAAGAAAATAGGAACTGGGGGCCACCAAAGACTTCTTATGCCACAAAAATATTTGTGTTTTCTAAAAAACCTCTAAAGTTTTTGAGGAAAATAAATACATTTGGAATTAAGGGGGTTGTTTTTGTTTTATGCAAAAATAGATTAATTAAAACCCAGGTATGTTTGTGTACATGTGTGTGTGAGCACTGTTTTTTGTCTTATGTGAAGTGTGTTCACTACTACAGATAATCATAGTCAGGCTCATTTGTCTGACTCCTAAAGACGAAAACCCTAAGTCAGAACCAATCAGTTCATATATACCATGACCCACAAGCCTGAAATCACAACACCAACCTTGGGAGTGATTGGGTGGGTTACAAAAATTATTCTCCAGTCTCTTCCTTCCACTAATTTCTTAGCAGCTTCTATGTTCTTAGGGGCAATGTGGATATGTGACTTCTGACACAGGGGTACGGTTGTACTGGGGCCATGTGATTAGTTCAAGCCAACAGATTATGAGTGGTGTTGGTCACTTTTGAGTCAAGTCAGTTAAAAGTCTTTGTGTGTATCTTCCCTCCCTCTCTTCCTGTACTTCCCATGAGGACATCCCACGAGGCCACGTGTTTCAAATTGTGCTGCTAAAAGACCACAGAGCCTCTTTCAACCTGAGTCCCTCAGCATGATGTGGGGCCTCTTGCTAACCAGTCTTGGATGTAAAACATGAGCAACTCAATTTTTGTCATGATAAACACTGAGATTTCAAGATTAATTTGTTATCACAGCATGGCCCAGCACATCTGACTAATGCACCCTTAATAGTCTGGCCAAGCTATCAAACAAACAAAGGCTCTCCTTCCCAAATGTCTTTTGCATCTATTCCCCTTCATTTCAATGGCCAAGATTCCTGTTTGGACCCCAGCTTCTCAATGGTATGATTACGCTAACATTCCATCAGCCGTCCTAGGAGCTCTATTTCTTCCCCCATGTAGAAATGTCATTTTCCAATTCCACACCCTCAAGCATGGCTTAATATCATGTCACTCCCTTGCTTAAACTGGCTCCCAATAGGCTGCAAAATAAAATTTAAACACTGAAGCCAACCTCACAAAACCCTCTGTGATGAAAACTGAATGCTGTCTTTCCAACTTCTTTTCTTAAATTCCTGAATTAAATGACTCCCTGTCCATAATCCCTCACTGCACATTGTCACCCCTCTCCATTGCCACTTACTCCTCCCAGAAGGCTCGACTCTCCTCATCCCACATCCCAGCTGTTCCTGACGTCAAAGTCTCCAGGGCCAAGTTCTCCATGACAAGTTCTCTCTTTGTAGCCCCATCATGTAGATGAGATCTTGCCCTTATGTGAAGTCCCACAGCCCTCATCCTTTCTTGTGTCAATTAACCCCTTACACAGAGCATTTTTTTGGTGTGTTTCACTGAGCAATTCTAGGACAACTTTAACTGCACCACTCTCACCACATTCATAGGAGCTAGCCCAGTGCCATATGTAGTAGCTCAATAAACTTCTGCTGAAACAATATATGAAGAATAAGCCAGTATCTCAGACCTAGCATGATTGAAGCTTACTATTCGATTGCATGTATTAGCCTATTGTGTCTTTAAGCCTGCTATTTTGAGAATATGGTTTGGAAAGCACTCCCAGGGTGTTTGTACAACTCTAGCTCTGGAAATTCTGATTCTATAGCTCTAGAGTGGGTCTCACGAACCCACATTTTAATACAAAGGACTTTTTAAAAAAAGACATTTTAAAGGTCTTTGAAGGAGATTCTGATGCGAGAGATCTGTAAGCCTCATTTTGACAAACACTAGGGTGGTGTGAGTATGTGATTGTGAATGCTCTTAGTGTATGAGGGAAAAGCATTGGTAGTTTGGGTCGCTGGTGAGCAATCCTTTCCAGAAATGGCAAGTACGTTTTATCTCACTTGTCAACACCAATGCATTGGTAGGGGCACTCCAGAGGACTGTTTTAAGTAGGTCTCTGGGGCCACATCTGGACTGCACGGGGAGAAGCCCTATGATGGATTGATGATGTCTGCCATAGGATGAGAGGGGAATGTGGGGCCTGTGTGCCAGGTGTCTGCCATCACTGCCAGCCCCTTGGTCTGGAGACACAGGACCAATACTTGGAGATGAACATCAAAGGATCATCTGAGTCCTAATCCAGCCTGCAACCTGACTTCAACTTCCTCAGGTAACTGTGGCAAGCATAAATAAGATCAAGATGTCCAGTAAAAGGCATTCCTTTCGAAGAAGCCACAAAGTTGTCATAGTGAACAATTGCTGTTCTCATCTGTAGCCTCCATCTTCCCCCTTCAATGGTACCTTGAGTTTCAGCAATTTACCCCTCTTCCATTCTCTTCTACTCCGGTTCCAAGTGGGCATGGGTGGGAATGACCACACCCCCAGTTCCAGGGGTGGGTCCTGATTGTCTGAACTCAAGCAGCTTATCCTATCTCCCCAGTGACAGAAGCAAAAGAGAGAGATGCCCAGGACTTGCAAGAGCTGCAGGAGGACCCTCTCCCTTCCGCATGAGGAGAGGCATGAGGGTGTGAACTCTGACCAGCTAGAGTGATTTTGTAACCACCAGATGAGAAACTGCAGCTGCTGAGGGGCCACTCTGAGCAGTCCAGGAATGAAGTCAACACCACAAAAGGCAGACGAGCGAGATGGAGACAAACCAGGTCCTGGGGTATCCTTTGAGGCACTGGACCAAGTCTGACCTGAGGTCTGTCTGACTACTGGACTCTTCAGTTATGTGAATGAATACATTTTCTTCATTGTCTAACTGGTTGTTTTAGTCATTTTCCATAACACAAGTCATAACTAACAGTTCTTTGAGGGGAAAATGGAGATTCAGGGGCCTTTGGTCTCAACATATGCCAGAAACAACAGACTCAGACTCTAGGCCCAGCCCAGAGTCCATATGTGTCCTAACTATGGGCACGTGACGTAGCTTTGTGCCTCTGCTGCCATTACCCTAGTGTGAGACTTTCAGTTCGGGAGGAAAGGAAGCAGAAAAGAGTCAGTCCCACAGGATGGTTGGCTCTGGGCTGCTAGCCTGGAGCTCTGCTTTCAGCATTTGGACCTCACTGAGGCACTGGGCAATGATGCCTAAGCTTTAATTAGTTACACTGGTAAAGGTCTTTGAAGGTGAAAATCGCTGAACATCAGTATTTTTATTCTTTGAATTTAAGAACATGTTATTATACATATAAAATAAAAAATCAATAGCCACTGAATTATCTAAAGTAAAAGTGGCTGGTTCATACATCAGCATATAGATATACAATTACTTTCATGTGACTGACTTTATATTTATATATTTTAACAGATCCTATGGTAGTGCTTTCATAATTAGAATATTTTGTTAGTCACCTGTTTTTCTACAATCTCCACTAAAAAGGAAGAATTTATTTCTACCCAACCGTTTACTTGTCAGTTTGTGGTTTATTCAAAATCACATTTGCAGAAAACACTCTGAATGAAAAACCACCCTGGAACTTAAGGACACAGGCCTCTGTTGGGGGTGATTTCCTTCTTCTTCTTCTTCTCAACATTGGTTAACATTTTTCTTCTAGATTAAAGGTGAAATTGATGGGAATTACACTGTCTGCAAGCTGGAAAAGCAATCACTTAAATAATGACATTCAAATAGATTATTCAGTATCATGCAAATGTCAAGCGTGAGGTCATTTTTCAAAACAACACCTTGTTCAACTGCATCAAATGCGTAGACACACGGTGACCAGCCTTGGTGGACAGAGCCCCTCCTTCTTTCTTGCTGTTGGTCCCTTGAGCAGCAGTACCCCTCATTCAGACATCCTCTGCTCTGTGGTGTGTGTGCATGTGAGAGTGAGCAAGAGAGAGAGAGAGAGATGTGGGGGGCAGACAGACAGAGGTGGCAGGGGTGGAGTCAGCCCAAGAAAAAGTGCCTTCACCTCTTCTTCCTCTCAAAATGATACCATTAATTTCTTCAGTTCGAGAAAATCAAACTTTTGTTGTGATTAAGAAAAAACAAAAAGTGAGCCTCAAACACAAAGCAACTTCCATTCCTGCTCTCAGAATTTGGTCTTTAGATCTTTAAGCACCCTCTTCTCTTTTCCTCTTTCCACCAGAATCACACTGTCTGGTTTCCTACCTTATGAAATATTATCGAGCAGCTTGAAATGAAAGTGGGTTGCAAATTAATGTCTGCAACATTGTCTCCCATCAGATGGTTGGGGCTGGAAAGCCACAGCTTTTAGGATGTTAAATATTTATAGTTATCATTTCAACCAAAATGTGAACTTGCACAAAGAAGAATATGATGCAGATTACTTTGAAAAAGTTCGCCTCATTTTCATGTCATTGGAGAAACTTCAGAAAAATAGGGCCCCTATGGATGTACACCTTGAATGTAAGCTTTAAAATACTCCCAGAAGAGAAATGAAGAAAACTGCAGCAAATGACTGAAAAGAACCAGCCCGTCTCCCAGAGGAGTGTTTGCCACATCCCTGAGAAATGAGTGGCTCATTTAGATTATCCAATTTTCCACTCTTTAATCTGGTGGACTTCAGCAGGCTCTCAATCCTACTCCCCAATCATGGGGGAAAAATTGTTCATCAAATATTATTCTACAAATCATTGGTATGGATCATTATTACAGACAGTAATTGCTTTAGTTTTGTTATCATTATTGCTGGCATTTTAAATGCCTGAAGGCTAAATATCTGAGATTCATTGTTAACTATATATCTCTCAGCAATGACAGAGTTGTGGCAGCTAGAAGATATTTTTGAACAAGGAATAATAGTACAGCAGAGAATGAAACTAAATCTCCTTTAGAATTCATTATCACAAGGAAGTGGTATTGAATTTACCTCCCAAGTCTTGGAAAAGAGCACAAGATAACATTCTGTTTTCTTGGGAATCAAAATCAAATTCACAATGTAGTTTATCTAAAAGGTGAGCAGGTGACTTTAGGATCTCTGCTAAGGGACAACATATCAAGGATATCCCTGAGACTTTACCTGGGTTCCAGGAGGAGTGGTACCATATATACTCACTCCACCAAGATGGTTTCTGCCAGAAGGCACCTTCAAAACCTCTGAGTCCAAGGTTAAATAATTGCTTATTTCCACAGTTTAATCTTTAAAAAAAAAGATTTATGTTAGCTAAGATACAAATGTTATCATGAAATTAAATAACTCCTATATAAGTTTCAAAATAAGGGAAAATAAGATCAAGGAAGGAAGACGGAGTAAAGAGGTAGTTTTAGTCCCTAAATGTCTGCCATTAGGAATTCAATGTTTGGACTACAGGCAGGTCATAAAGTTGGCTCTGAGCTTCCTAGCAGTCACTATAAAGAGAGAAACATGAAAGGTCATAAGATGTAGAGTTTGTAAAGTAAAAATAAGCCAGTTGTTCAGAGAAGCAACATAGCCATTCCTGATGCCAAGACAATAAAATAGCTCTCCTGAGCATCCCTGGGAATAATAAATGCCATCTTCTGCAGCATCTTTGATCAGGGCAATGAGTTTCATAGTCTGTGTCTTATGAGATGATGAGGCCAAGTTTTTGGTCAAGAACACACATGTGACTGGGCTTCCTAAGAAACTTTCAAATTCTATTTGTATATTTGGGTAGTTGAAACAGACCTAGTCCTTCTGAGCACATTAGCCCATACACATTTGCTCTTCCACAAAGCACACGTGCAGTTGAACAGATAGAACTTGACTGAGTTCTCCAATAACAATACTTTGAAGGTCAGGAATTTCTGTAGTATGGACACACACTGCCTTTCAAAGTATGTCCTCTGCAGAAGAGGGTGTCAAGCCCTCACCAAGAAGGCCATGTTTTTTATGGAGACCCCAGTACCCCATTATTAATGGTTACCTTAATAAGGTAACATTGCCTGACTCTTACTATGATAAAATTGTTTTGTCATCAGCCGTACCTCTAAGCTCTTTTCTTTTTCCCGTCATGAAATGAAAGGGCTTTTCTAAGAATAAATGTGATCATTGAAATGCACCTATTATTTGTCTGCCAGCACTTTCCTTCCCTCTTGGATATCAGGCTACCCCTTTGGGGAAGTTGTTCCTTTTTCTTTGTCCAATCATCCATTTGTGGTTGGGGTCTAAAATTATAGCACTCTAGTCTCTTGCTACAATTGAGTGGTCTAGGGGTCACATATGATCCAAAGTGGGCCAATCAGAATTCTTTCTAGGGCTTTTCAAACTAGAGCTAGAGAAAGCATTTCAGGCCCTCCTTGGTAGTGAAGTTGTTCTATACAGTCCTGGGAGCCGTCAAAAGCTGCATTCCCAGCTAAGTGAAGGCAGCCAGTCTGCAGAGGAGGTGAAGTCAACACAGCGGGAGGCAGAGACAAGGGACACAAAAGTAGACCTGGCAGCATCATGTCCCCAGGTTTCAAGGTGTCTCTCAGACCTTTTATAATCCTCCTATTGCCAACTGAAGTTGAGTTTCTGTCACTTGCAAAGAGAAGACTTTTTGCAAAGAGAAGACTTGTAAATGCTTCTACCGTTTCTCAAAACTCTTTCACCAAAAGATACCCAGGTTTGTGTAAACTCAAATAAGCAGACTAACCTGAGGCTCCCAGGAATATTTCATCTACATTCCCCAAGGGGGCCTGCTGGGTTAGGTGATAGTCTGTGTTCACATAGCTTATTCTCAAGGAGTGCACAAATAATTAAATGAAGATCGGGGCAGATCCCAGGCTTGCGAACATCAGCTTGGGCCCCACACTCTCCCACTGCCAGCCCTGGACTGTCTAGCACAGCTTTACTGTGTCACACAACAGAATCACAGGGCTCCTTGACCTTGGAATATTTCTAGCAAGTGCTTAATCAGGGCTGTTTGGCAGCCCATATGATTTAGAGACAGTTATATCTGAACCAGCTGTCAAACTAATGTTTTCATAGTCATTGTAAATTGGGACAGTCTCCCCTTAAGAATGGTATCTCTCCAACTTCGAGCTACAAAGTAAAAAAACGGGAGACCAGATTTTTTGTGTTACACAATATGAGTTGCTTTGAATATGCAAATTCATGCTTCAGGAACCTAAACTGGAATCCTAGCAAACACATTTTAACTTGTATAAATAGGGGTTAGTAACTATGAGCTGGATTTTTTTTCAAGAGACAAGATCTCACTGTTACCCAGTCTAGTCTTGAACTCCTGGCCTCAAGCAATCCTCCTGCCTCAGCCTCTCAAAGTGCTAGAATTACAGGCATGAGTCACCATGCCTAGTTAGGGAAAGCAGGATTTTTGTCAAAATCTACTACATTTAATTAATTCTAAAATGCTGTATAGAATGTGATTGACAGTGGATGGGGTATTGTAACTGGCAGGATTTTTTCCTTCTTAGTGATACATAAAATGATAAAATATCCTATAAACAATGGCATGTTTTCTTTGATTACATTAAACAAGAAAGGCATATTTTAGTTATTGTGGTTTTTTCAAGGATGTATCATAGTTACTTTCTTTGCTGTCACCGAAACTTTGTGTTGTAGGGCTACTTTGGGGAGGCTCAGGTGTGGGCCTAAAGTGCCCCAGCAGTTATTGGCAGAGCCCAGCTTAGAACTTGGTGTTCTAGAATTCCATACAGCATTCTGCACTTTGTATCAGACTCCCAGGAGTTCCAGATCAGAGGCACACACAACCAGAGCTCCCCATCCAACCCCAAACATATTTGCTTTCACCATTTCCAGGCATTCCCAATAAAATTAGTGTTAAGGGAAGAGAGAGAATGAATAATTGACAAAATAAAGGAACCATTCTCTGTATCCCAGAAATACCGCATATTTGGTAACAGTGTGGGGCATGTATACTCCCCATCAGGTTCAAACCTCACTGTCCTCTTTCAGAGCCCTTTGCTGAACCCCAGGACAAGAAATGAGATCGGTAAGTCTCAGCCTATGGTGCACATAGCTACTTGCTCCACTCTCTTTCTTATTGATTCTGTATGCTTCATTCAGAACAGTCCAGAAAGCCACTACCAATCCCATACAGCCCGTGAGATGAAATATTTTTGCATGAAACACTTCAGCATAGTCTGATCCCTTAACCCTTTATTATCTGGATGCAACCTCCACTTCCCACTTCATTGCCTGCCATTTCCTTATCCCATGCCATAGTCAAACGGAACTACCAACTGTCTCCAGGTATATGCCTCATTTTCAGTCACCCTGTCCAAAAAACTCCTCCTCTTTTGCATGTTCACTTGCACATTCACAGCCCCACTAAACACACATTTTCTCCATCAGAAGTAAGCTGTTTGGGCTCTAAACTCCCATAGCATTCTGTCTGTTGTGTTTATTTCGCATCAGATATGAATTTGTCCTGCAATACTAGGCTGCAAGTAACATTCTGCTTCAATATTCTTTCCCCCAAACAAAACTCTGCTAATGACCACTAAGGGATGCATCTCTGGACAGATAGGACTTGGAAGAGGTGGCATTGGTACAACGGTTTGGGGCAAGGAGTCCGGCAGCCAGCACGAGAAGCCTCAAATTCCACCTTGGCTACTTACCACCCGTAAGACCCTGAGCAAGGGATCTGACTTATTTCTTAATGATGGTATTTTAACTGGCAGGATCATCATCTCAATATCATCATCTATAAAAAAGGGGATGATAATGGGACCTGTGTCAAAGATTCACTAAAATAATCTACAAAAGGGACTTAGCACAGTGCTTGGCATGTAGTAAAGTTCCACAGATGACATTTATTATTAGTATTACTGTATTTTCCTTTGGCTCTATGTTCAATCCTACAAGACTCTTAGGACTTAAATTATACCAAGGAAATAAGAAGTGGTCCATTTCCTTCATCTTTGGTGGTGGTCATCGTGGTCCCTCTACTGTAGGGTGCCACAGGGGAGCAGGAGCCCTCTGCCACGGGCTGGGGGCATATTCCAGAAGTGCATCCCACAGGGCTCAGTGTAGCCACAGCCCACTCCCCACCCCGAGCTCCCAGAGCACCAGAGCCTAATCCGCAACCCAGAAACACAGGGGCTGCCCTTTTAGAAGTCTTACCAAGTGGCCCAGAAAGGAAAGCAAGGGAGGAGGGCAGAGTTTCTGACCCTTAGACCATCAATCCTAGGTCCTCCCCTCTTGCCACCTCCCACACTTCCTGCCCAATCTCTAGCCATGCTTTCCCCTCCTGGGCAAGCCCCACTTAAGTCCTTGATGGTCCTATGTGGGGATCACACCCTAGTTAAAAGACTTAGGGGTTGATGGGAGAAATTAGGTTCTCATCCTTTTGAGCCTCCTACAATAGCAAACATGAGTACCTTGTTTGGTTATGCCGACGCATTGGTGTGCCAGTTGGGATTAGTTTGCTTCTCTGCTGCTAGCTGGTAAGCTCCTTGTGGGCCATATCTGTGTCGGATTCACCGCAGCTCCGCCTCTGTCCTGTGCACAGAGTCCTTATTCTGAGAATTTGCAGGAGAAAATATCTGGGGGTACTAGACATTCTATTTCCCCTTTCCCTGTAGCCTCTCCCCATCCCAAGGCACAGAGGACAAAATGCTGCCATTGCATGCTGCCAGTGACTACGGGCAGACTGCTTCCCTGGTCCTCCACACCAATCTTAAATCCAAGGAACAACGCCTGCCATCAGTCCCCCACCCCTTCCTCACCTCAACTTAATGAACGAATAAGGAAAGAAAATTAAAGCAAAAAAAAATTAAACAGCTTTAGCTAAGATCAATAGAATTCTATAAAGCTCTGGGCTGTGGTATTGAGTGAGCGCAGAGTAATCCCCTGCATATTGCATGTTAAGTTAACTTGTGAGAGAAATATGCTCTTTCTCGGCCTCGCACATTCTCCTCCATGGTGAAGGAGGAAGCAGGGAACACAAATTAAAATAATGTTGATTTAGTTTTTAAAGGGAGTACCCAGGAGCATTTTCTGCATGGCCAACTGAAAACTCCAGCCCAGGCTGCAGAACGCCCCTCTCTGCACAATACAAAGAGAATATTTGATCCCCAGAGCTCAGCCTGCTGGTGGATTTTTATTTTGTTTTTGGTTTTTGTTTCTTTTATGCCTTCCTTTGGATCTCAAACTTTTAAATGCCAACTGGAAAATTCCTTTTTCAGCAAAAGGTCCTTGCTCCACTCCAGTGTGATTGCAGGGAATCATTAGTCCTAACACATAGCAGTGTGTGATCTGGGCACACCACGCCAGGGAAGCAGGTGGGGAAGAATAGGCACGGTGTGGGTCCCTGTGTCTTGTCATTGGCTTGGCTTCTCCTAGGTGAGGGAGAACTCAGGGAACCAGGTCATTGGGTTTGCTCCTGGCAATTTAGCCACCTCTTCAGGTCCTGCAGACACCCGCCTAAATTCCAACCAGGGAGCAAGCATCAGAAACCATTCATGCCCACTAGATCAGTCCTTCTGAAAGACAGGCAGCCAAGAGGCAGCCGAGCCTGGTGCCAGGCAACCAGAGCTTGAAGCAGGGGTGGTGGATTCAGGCAGACCTGTGGCCAAATTCCAGCTCCACCATTTACAAGCTGCACAACTTTAACCAAGTTAGTTAACATTTTAAGTCCCATCTTTAAAACAGAAATCATAATACCTTTCTTGCAGAACAGCACTGGGGATTAAATGAAATCTATCATGTGAAAAAAAATACCTGGCCTAGAGTAAATGCTCAGTAAATGTTGGCTTCCTTCTAAAGGGTTGACCCTGTGCACCTGGAAATGGGCAATGGCACAGGGACTACACACTGAATTCTGAATTCATTTCCAAATCTCCAGCACCGAGCACATCAAACAAGAAAAGCTGAGTGATGAATTAATGAATGGCCAGAACCATAGAGCTAATCCTTCATTGCTATCTTGCAAATAGTTTTCTCACATTATAAAATGAATTCATGCTTGATGTAGAGTTCTTAAGAAGCATAGATAATCAAAGAGAAGGAAATACAAATCATCTAGAATCTTGCCAACAAGAAACAGCTGCCATTATGGTTTCGGTATATAGCCTTCTGGGTATTTGTCAACATGTCTACGGAGAGATAAATATTTGTTAAAGCAAAATGGAACCATTCTGAAACACTTTTTACATCACCTGTTTTGCTTATTTAACAATGGACCAGGAACATCTCTCCATGCCATTCAATTTCCTTCTATGTGAGTTTTTAAGTGCTGAAAACATGGCATTGATTCAATATACAATAATTTATGTAAAAGAACTCCTTCTTGGATATCCAGGCTATTTTCAATGTGTTCCTTTTATGACTGACTCTATAGACAACTACCTATAGATGAACACTTTAGACTTCTATCTTTGTAAATGGGTCTGAATATACCCTAAAAACAAACCCCTACAAATGGAATTGCTTGGTCCAAGACTCTGGAAAAATTTAAGGCCCACCAGAAAGGGAGATGAAAATAATGACATTGTGCAAACAAACCTCACACACAATGCCCACAGGTACCCGACCACCCTTCCAGAACAAACAGAGCCCCGGTCCCAGCCCAGGCAGGATGTTCAGAACTAGGGATGACCTTAGGAGCGGCCAGGACTGGCCACCCCACTAGGGAAGGGGGTGTAGTGAATAACAGGGCCAGAATTAGGCCAGGTGCCCTCACCTATGGCTATTTGACCCCAGGCAAGAATTTTAATGACAGTGAGGCTCTGAGAACTCTGTAAAAATAAGGATAATGGTATTTTTCCATCTGCTTTGAGGCGAGGGGGTTGTAAGGAGCTAATGAAAGGATATCTGTGAAAATGCTTTGCAAACAGCAAATGAAATTGGGGAGGAGCTGCTCTGGGGGCAGCTCAGGGAAATTGAACAGTTTTCCCAAACCTCCAGAGACAATCTTCTCAGTGTGTGGCTTTGGGCTTTTGTTTGAAATGATGTGAATTCCCAGAACATCAGACACACCCACGGTCAAATGTAAGTACAAAACACACCCAAGCCAAGGGTGCTGGGAATCCTGGCCCCTCTCGATTCAGGGTTATTTACCCTGGGTCTGCCCGCCTTCCTTCCTTGCTTCTTTCCTTCCTCCCTTCCACCCATGCAATCAGCTGCCCTGCAGAATGTAAATTACAAACATCTCCCAAAGCAACTACCTGGAACCCTCACCCATTCCACTCAATGGCTTCTGATGGAGAGAGAGAGAGAAAAAAGGAAACACACACAGGCATCCTTGCTGATTTATTCAAGTATTTTAGGACACTGGAGATATTTCCTGATAGCAAACAACTTTGCTCTTGGAGACCTTCAACAAAGATGGTTCAGGCTGCGGTTTCCTTCCTGCAGCCTAAGCTTCAGTCTGGCACAGTGTTTGCTACCATAGCTCCTCCAGGGCAGATTCTTGTGGTAGGGATAGTGGGAAGTGGGTCAGAAGTACCCAAGATCAACCAGTACAACTGTTCTCTCCTGGTCTGTCAGAGCAATAAGGCTCTGGAGTTTAATGTGCTTGCCTCTTCAGGTGTCCAGGGGAAAGGATACAGTCATGGCTTCTTAATTTCTGTTTCTGGCTGGGCCAGTAAAGTCCCTTCCTCATCCCTCTTTTCTGCTTATCACTAGAGACAGAAACTAAAAACCATGGCTTCAGGCTACTAAAAAGCCTAAAACAAAACAGAACCACTACCACCACCAAATAAAGCAGGTTGGACAAGCTTGCAAAGAATCCTAATTTGCCAACTCAGAGATGGTTTCAGCTGCAGTGAGGGCACAAGGGAGCTGCTGATTGAGAAAATGCACTCATTCGCAAGAACACTTCCTGTATGTGGGGACAGGGAGAAGCTGTTGGGGGTGCAAAGCTGTGAGAGGCAGTGTCCACCCCAAGGAGTGTTTAAGAGTTTATACCTTGTGGTCAGAAAAGGCTCAGCCTGAACTCCAGCTTTGCCACTGCTGTATGCTGCACCTTGGGTAAGATCATTGACTTTGTTAAGCCTACATAAAATGGGACTAGAGCAATTTACCTCTAAGAGCTTGATATGGTTTGGCTCTGTGTCCCCACCAAAATCTCATCTTGTAGCTGCCATAACTCCCATCTGTTGTGGGAGGGAGATAATTGAATCATGGGGGCAAGTCTTTCCTGTTCTGTTCTCATGATAGTGAATATGTCTCCTGAGATTTGATGGTTTTAAAAATAGGAGTTTCCCTGCACATGCTCTCTCTCTCTCTCTCTCTCTCATATCTGCCACCACGTGAGACGTGCCTTTCACCTTCCACCATGATTGTGAGGCCTCCCCAGCCATGTGAAACTATAAGTGCATTAAACCTCTTTCTTTTGTAAATTGCCCAGTCTCACGTATATCTTTATCATCAGTGTGAAAACAGACTAATACAGAGCTGTTGTGAAGATAAAATGAGATGATGTCAATATAAATGCATATATTGCTGTGACAGACATTATTCTCAACCATAAGCTTTCAGCCCACTCACTTTGCACCCCAACTCCTCCAGCAGTGCTATCTTGGCTGAGCCCAGAGTATTATCAGTCACTTTTTGGACATTAGAAAAGTCTGATTCTCAGAAATCAATAAAGTTCAGATTCTCCTAACACTAAAACTTCAATTTCTCATCCAATTCAAAGGCTCTCTCTTTCCCCAGCTCAGGCCTACACCAGGCTCAGTAACCTGCAGTTGGGAAGATGGGGCTTTTCCTTACTCTCAGTCCCTCCTCCACTTCCTCTGGCCTCTCCAGGACTGCGGCAGAAGGAAGGAGGCAAGGTAAAGTGTGGTCTTAGACAGTTCAGACTGCTATAACAAAACACCATAAACTGGTGTCTTATAAACAACAGAGAATTTATTTCTCACAGTCCTGGAGGCAGGGAAGTCCAAGATCAAGTCACTGGCAGATTTGGTGTGTGGTGAGGGCCTCTTCCTGGTTCACAGAGAGCTATATTCTCACCGTAATCTCACGCGGCAGAAGTGCTAAGGGAGCTCTCAAGGCCTCTTTAAAAAGCACACTAATCTCATTTATGAAGGCTCTGCCCTCATGACTTAATTGCCCCTCAAAGGCCCCATCTCCTAATACCATAGCACTAGGCATTAGGTTTCAACATATGAATTTAGGGGACACAAATATTTAGTTTATAGCATGGGCTAAAATGGTCAATTGACTTAGCTGCACTGTGAAGGTCTGGATGAGGCCCTGTGTGTGGCAGATGGCCAAACCCTGACTGTCACCCACAGGCACTTCAGTGCCTTCCTCTACCTCCATGGCAGCACCTCCTCCCCAATCCCACCTCTACCCATGTGGCTGAGATTGCCCTTGGAAAGGCCGTCCTCTTGGGCATAGCCCTATCACGAGGCCTCTACTCTTAAGACTGCCCATCCATAGTGTCCACTTAGCTAGTGGGAAACTCAGCATCCTCACCCCTCCAATCCTGGCAGTGTGTGACATGCCCACCTCAGCCTTTCTCCTCATTCTGCTAACCTTCTCCTTTGGACTTTTGCAGTTTCAGTACCTCCATATGCCAGAGGATGTAGATTAATTTTGCCCAGAATTCTTTCACCGTGTCTACTCCCACAGCAGCTATGGAAGTGTCTAGGTGTTTCTTCAGTTCCACGATCAGTCAGCTAGAGGGTGAGGTGGAGTGATGAGTGAAATATCAGTCCCCTTCTGGCTAATCACCCCAAACTTAGAGTTTTTCTGCTAGGAAATGTATGTCCCTCCACCAGGTAGCCCATTCTTTTCAAAGAGATCTTTACTCACTCTGATAGTACTGAGGATGACAGTGCTGACACTTATAGGCCCTCACTATGAGCTAAATACTGTTCTAAGAATCTCGATGTAGAACTGCCTGGTCCATATATAATAACTCATTTAATCCTTACAGCATCCCTATGAGGTGGATGCTATCATCACCCCACTTCATAGGTAAGTAAATGAAAGTACAGAGCTAAGTAATTTAGCCAAGATCTTGCAGCTAGTAGTAACAGAGAGGAAACTTGAACTCAGACTCTCTGGCTTTAACTTTTGGACCCTAATCACAAATTCCTATTTCCTCTCTGTCTTTCTCTTAAGTAGAAGTGAAGAATGAACTAAAGCATCTGAAAATATGTTAGTTATTTTTTGTCATGTGTTACAATTGTGTCTAGTACCCATCTTCAGAATGCAGGAGTATTTGTCGCTCTGTTCTCAGCTTTCAGTCAACCAAAACTCCATAGACAACAGTCAAAGTTCCATTTAATATATTGTTACATATAAAAATCTCTTAGAACTTTGCCAACCATTCATCAACAATAAATGGAAGCTTCAAAGCTAGGGAGCTCATGGCTTGAAAGGGAGAAAAATAGCCAGGAAACAGAGCATCGTAATACAATATAGATGCTGTAGTATATAATTTTGTGTCATGAATTCCACAAATATTTATTAGAAACCTATTATGGGCTGTTAGGGGCTGAGGATATAATGATCAAATTGGATGAGGTTCCCATCCTGTGGAAAGTCCCTGCAATTGAAAGGAAAAATATTCTCTAGAAAGAAGGAATTTCAGTTATCTATTGCTACATAAACTATCTCAAATTTAGAGGCTTAAGATGACAACCACCATTTATTGGCTCATAATTCTACAACTTGGACAAGGCTCAGAGGGGACCTCCTAGGGTCTCGTAGGTAGCTGCAATTCCCTAGGAACTCAGCCAAGGAATATCCATGAAGGCATCACTGACATGTGTGGCAACTGGTGCCAGCTGAGAGCTGGTATGCATAGATTTTCCTCCAAGTGGCTTCTCTTCCTCCGCTAGTCTCCGTTGCCCTCCTTATCAAATGGTAGCTGGTTTCCAAGAAGGAGCTCCCACTGTGCAAGTACTTATCAAGTCTCTACATTCTAATGCCTCACTGGCCAAGCAAGTCCCATGGCTGAGCCCAGAGTCCATATAGGAGGGGATCACACTAAGAGAATCATGGTCCACTGGGGATCACTGATGGACAGTCTACAAGAAGCTTCACAGGATGTCTGACCCACTGGCTGTCCCTCCCATGGCAGTGGGTCAGCTATGTTCCTAGCATCCACCCTCCCTCCAAAAGCTCCACCCCAGCAGGCGGTTCTGGGAAGCAGGGCTCAAGTCAGAAGGGCAAGGGATAGGACTTGGTTTGTTCAAGTCAGAAATTTACATTCTGTGTCATCACCTATGTGGCATCAATTTCAAGAGGCACCAAGCAGGTCCCCCATCTCAAAAAATAACCCCACTCTCTGCCACCTCATCATTATTTCATTCTTTGCAGGGGGAACATTTATGTTTGACTTCAGTAGAGACATCCTTAGTTAATATGGATCAGAGCCCCACTGTAGCTGATCTTGTTTGTAATATACAATTATAGCAGAGTGCGCACAAAGTCTTGCTGGCCCAGAGGAGACTTTGAGGGCAGTTCACCAGGTTAAGTCAAATGGTTCAGAGCAAAGTCTCAGGGAATGGGAACGCATCCTCTCTGTGGGTTAGTAAGAACATTCTGGCTGCTGTGAAGGGAAATCCTCAGTAGAGTGCAAAAATGCTAGCAGAACCCTAGGAGTGCTGCCTTGGACCTGGGGTGGTCATGTACTTTTAATTCAAAATTTCTCTTCAGCCTTTTGTCAACTATTTCTTTCTTTCCCCAAAGGGGCTTAGCTTTTGGAACTCAACAGCTAGGAAGAAGTTCCCCTTTTCTCTGTTTCTCCTATCACATTGTTTCCCCAAGACCATGAATATAGAATGATTAGCCTCATTGAAGGGGGCAAAGAGCCAAAGAAATTATAATGATTGGGGGGCGGGGCTCTGTGGACATTTCCAAAAATTCTTATCCCATTGCATAAGTATGCATAACCTAATCAAACAGTGCAACTTATATTGGTCTCATCCCACTGAGTGGGTTCCACCACCATTAACAAGCCCTTGTATTGTCTTTGTAAATTTGAGAACTTCTCCAGGTATTTTTATAGACAGAGTGGGCTGAGCAGGAGCTACTTGACTCTGGTAGTCAAGATGCTGGCATCCAGAATGGGAAAATGAGGTAAGTAACTCCCCTTACAAACAGACTTGCTCCACTGGCAACTGCAGCTTTTGCAGAATGATAGGAAATGACATGGTCAGAATTGTATTTGGGAAAGATTCCTCTGGCAGCAACATACAGGCTGATTTAGAGGTGGGAGATCTAATAATAATAATATCCAGGAATTGTAACAGCATCACGGGGGACCCTGTACTAGGCACTGGATGTGGTGACTCCCACCTCATCCTCACATAACTGTGAGCTAGGGTGGTATTTTCTATGTCGCGCAGATAAGAAAATTAAAGTCAAAGATATCCAGACACTTGCCCAAGGGCTAAGCTGCAAATAAGAAACAGAGTCGAGATGACTTTCAGATCCAGCTGGCTTTGAAGCCCCTGCTTGTATCTGTTCAGAAGCTATGACAATTGCATGGCCAAGACATGATCAAGGCCAGAACTAAGGTTCGGAGGCAAATACAGTAAAGAAAACAGCAGACAGAAAGCTGTGTGTCAGGGGAGTACTTGAGAGGACCCAGTGCAGACCCGAAGCTGCAGCAGACTGAGAGAGACATTCTCAGTCCTTCCTGCCTGTGCCTGCAGCAGGCATTGAACTGGATTGGTTTTTGAGCCCAACAAGGAACAATGATGGAAGGCTTTATTGTTGTGTTTTGTTTCAGAAAACTGGTAATTCTTACACATTTCATAAGCCAGAAGCAGAGTAATTATCCACTTATTTAAAGCCATCTCCTCATTTGCGTATTTATTCATTCAGGAAGCTGGTGGGGTGGGGCTGGGGAGGGTGGCAGAAACAGGAAACAAAATCCTGGAAACATCATTAATTATTATTTCCTAGAGATAGTAGTGCCCTGCTATTACCTGCTCATCACTCAAGGCCAGGCCCAACTCGTCCACCTTTTTGGCTTCTACTGCTTAGCATAGTGCCCTACACACAGTAGACATTCAACAGGTGCTTTGAGATAATGAGGCTGACAGTGTCACCCAGGAGACATCCCACTGCTGGGGTCCAGACCCTGTCCCAAGCCTGGCTTGTGGGTCCTTAAGCAATTCACTTAAAGTCTTGGTACCTCTGTGTATTCATTTGAAGGACAGGAATAATGACGGGACTTATCTCTCTGGGTTGTTAGTAAGATCAATGAGTTATGCTAATGGAAGACTTAAAGCAGTGCATTCCAAAAAGATTAGCTGATATTAGTAGCAGTAGTATTGAAAGCTTGGGTCCCATTAGGATCTGCTACCTTGTCTCAGCCACAGGCCCCCAGGGCTGGTGACGGGGATGCCTGGGTTATTAGATACAGGGCATTCATTGCCAAGCAGAAGCCTGAGCCCATTGTTCTGAGTAATTATGCTCAAAGTTCTCGGAACCTGCTTGTTTCCGTCCTTTTAGTATCGGCTCCTGTGTTACTGCTTGGCTCTGCGCCTAGACCGAGTCTGTGTTGGTTTCTGGAGTCTGCCACTTGTGGAAATGTCTATTTTAGCAGGGTGTCTCCTCTTGGCCTGGGAGGCCCTTGCTGAGCCCTGTGTTGTCCCCCTCTGGCATGTGCAGAAGCTGCTTTGGCTAACCCCTCCTACCTACCAGGCCACAGATGCCTCTGGAAAGTATTCACTCTCCAGGCAGGAAGAAAGGAAACAGTTTTGTAGCTCTGACATTTTGGGGAAGGGGGTTCCTGGAAGCACCCTCACTTGCATCCCCAGTGGTCTCCTTCCCCTGAAGCTTCTAATGCAAACTTCATCTTTCTTCCCCAAGTTGACACACTTTACTAACTTCCTGGACTCAACAGGGGATGAGCAAGCCCCTCTCCCCTACCGGTTTTCCCATCTCCCTCCCCACCTGACTCTGTGGGGAAGAAGAACTTTGGGTTTCTTGGTCTGACTGCTGGCCCATCAGCTTTCCTCCATGCCTCTCCTTTTGAATTTTCTGCCAAAAGCTGACTCGACCTCCTACTTTTGAGAAAGCCATAGTCACACGGTACAAGAAGCTTTATCCTCCAGCCTCTTGACCTCTGCCTACCAAATCCCTCCTGCCTGTTCTCCACTGGCCACACTCACAGCTTTCCCCGCAGTGCAGACGCTTCCTTCCTCTTCCTTCCTTCCTTCCTAACGTAACCGCCCAGTGGTTCACCTTGTCCACTGCCTAGACAGAGCCGATTTAGCAAGACAGGGCAATGGCAATAGAGAAAGAGTAATTCGCACAGAGCTGGATGTACGGGAGACTGGAGTTTTATTATTACTCAGTCTCGAAGAAAACTCTGGGATTGGGGTTTTTAAGGACAATTTAGTGGGTAGGGACCAGTGAGTCCGGAGTGCTGATTGGGTCCGAGATGAAATCATAGGGAGTCAAAGCTGTCCTCTTACACTTGAGCCAGTTCCTGGGTGGGGGTCATTTGACTAGATGAGCCAGTTTATCCATCTGGGTGGTGCCAGCTGGTCCATCAAGTGCAGGGTCTGCTAAATATCTTAGGCACTGGTGTCAGGTTTTATAATAATGATGTTATTCCCCAAGAGCAATTTGGGGAGGGTCAGAATCTTGTAGCCTCCAGCTGCATGACTCCTAAACCATAATTTCTAATCTTGTGGCCAATTTGTTAGTCCTGCAAAGGCAGGCTAGTCCCTAGGCAGGAATGTTTGTTTTGGGAAAGGGCTGTTATGGTCTTTGTTTCAAAGTTAAACTATACAATAAGTTTCTCCCAAAGGTAGTTGGATTACAATGCCCAGAAATGAACAAGGGCAGCTTGGAGGTTCAAAGCAAGATGGAGTTGATTAGGTCAGATCTCTTTCATTGTCATCATTTTCTTAGTTATAATTTTGCAAGAGTGATTTCACTGGCTCTTGAGAGAATTTTCTCCTGGGCTCTTCTTGGCCCACTGTCAGTCTTCCCTCTCTCCTGCTCCTCTGTTCACTTCCATTTGAAGCAAACGTGCAGCATTCACACCTGGTTTGAAGAGTTTTGCCTTGACCCCATTGACCTATTTGGCCTGCATCCTATCACATTATTTCCTTTTCAGTTCCAAGCCTTTGGATCTAGAAGTGGGTATCTCTTGCCTCTCCCTCCTTCTCTCCCATTCTCTCCCTAAACACTTCTCTACAATTGCTTTTTCACCTCATGGCTCTATTGAAGACGCCCTCCCAAAGGTCTTCAGAAAAGCTGAGCCTCCAAACCAAATGACTATTTCTTAATCCTTAACCTTCCAGAACTTTCAGAAACAGGTGCCCTCAGTGAACACATGCTCCTCCCCACAAATGTCTCCTCTCTGGGCTTGCCTGGTGCCTCCCTTCCCCAGCCCTCTGACCTCACCAACTGCCAACTGCTTTCTGTCTATGTTCTTCTTGAGCTTATTCCAAGGCCAAGATCCTTTTCTTCGGGGATCACAAGTCAAAACTCAATGATCTTCTCTAGGCCAGTGACTCTCCAATCTGGAGCTGCTTCCAGCACATTTCTACTTTGCATCTGACAACCAGATCAAACCAACAAGTTTCAAACTCAATGACTTGGCACCAGCCCAGTTGGCTTTCTCTCCTAACACCTGCATTTCTCTCAGGGGTCCATGGTTTTTTAGTAACTTCAACTTGCAATGCAGATTCACCAATGTCCCATGCCTCCTCTTTGATTTCCAGGTCCTCAAGATGTATAGAGTCACCTAAGGATTTCTTTCCCTTTCCCTCTATCCTCACAGCCACCCATCTAAGCCTTCCATATTTACTCCTGGAGGATCACAAACTGACTTCTTTTTTCTCTAGACTGCCTCCAAATGTGCCCCATTTAGATACAAATTCTGCCTTTGGTAGCTATGGGATTATTTCAAGCATTTAGGTCTCGTCTCCTCAAGATTATAAACACTTGGAGGACAGGGACAGAATCACCTTCCTTCAGCCATCCCAGCACAGTGCCATGTCCACTACAGACACACAAGTACTTTGGAAATACCCACATAATGAACTGGCATTAGCTGGGGCCTGAGACATGTCCTCTATAGTGATTGTTTCCTGGACAGTGATCATGACTGGTCTGCCCCATCCATGCCAATCACTCTCTCCTTATCCCTGGCAGCAATGGTTCTACCCCTCCCAGTCAACTTCCCAGCTCTGACCACTACCCGATGACCTTTGCTTAGTCTCTGTACTCCCCAGTTTCTCTTAGCACCAATGTCGGGTGGGTGGTACAGACCTTGGTGGGCTTGAGGGAGTGTGCACTACTTAGCACTACTATCTTGCCACTTGGTCTAAACATCTTTCAGTGTAGTCTGTGGTCCTTTATTTAGATGCAGAATTTTTTTTTTTTTTTTTTTCTTTTGAGACAGAGTTTCACTCTTGTTGTCCAGGCTGGAGTACAATGGCACAATCTCGGCTCACCACAATCTCCGCCTCCCGGGTTCAAGCGGTTCTCCTGCCTCAGCCTCCCGAGGAGCTGGGATTACAGGCATGCACCACCACGCCTGGCTAATTTTGTATTTTTAGCAGAGATGGGGTTTCTCCATGTTGGTCAGGCTGGTCTTGAACTCCCGACCTGAGGTGATCCGTCCACCTTGGCCTCCCAAAGTGCTGGGATTACAAGTGTGAGCCACTGCGCTTGGCGGAAATGCAGAAACTTTCTAAAGGCAGGGACTACACTGATTTTGCCAGCCCTGAATGGAGAGGTGTATGTGTTAAGCCTGGTGAGCATCTGCAGGGCCCACAAGCCAACACTGGTGCTGAGTATTCCCCAGGCAATCCGAAGTTCTCTACGCAAAATACCAATATTTTACATTTTTCTGAATGTGTCTTTTTTTAAATAGGAAAAAAAAATCCCTTTCATAAGAAAAAAGTCAAAGTTGGAAAGTTCTTAGTTTTGCTACCATTAGCTAAAAAAAAGACTGATTAAAGACAAATGCGCCCATGAGTCAACTGGGAGGTGATTAAGCAGTCACGCTCCATGCCCTTAGGGAGGTCATTACCTTGAAGAATGCAGCAGTCTCTGCAACTCCTATTAATGATATATATTGACTGCATCTGTTTTCAAAATCCTTTCCCTTAAGGACCAGGCACACTCCCTCAAGCCCACCAAGCTCTGCACCACCCACCCGACACTGGTGATCAAGGCTATGACCTCTGGGCTACACAGAAAGCCTGACACCACGATCCTACTTGACCCCACAGTGGTAGACAATGAGACCCAATCTGAAGGGACGAAACATTCACAGAGGGTGAAAACATAGGTGTTAGTAGCTTCAGAGGAGGCCACAGACTGCAGACAAAGAGCCCAGCAAGTGCCACCCATGGTAGATGATTGAGAGGACCCCGATGCCTCACAAGCAACAGGCAGCGTGGCTGGATGAGACTTCTGCTCTGACAGCAGGGTTGGCGACTGAGGGACTTTCAGGAAATTATTTGTCCATGAGTCTCAGTTTCCTCATCTAAAAAATATTTACCTTGCAGGGCTGTTATAAGGATGAGATCATGTTGAACAGGATTTGAGTGCTTACTTTGTGCCAGGCACAATTCCAAGTATTTACATCCATTAAGTCATTTAATCCTCTCAATAAACCTCTGAGACAAGTATTCTTATTATCCCCATTTTACACTGGAAGAAACTGAGAAGCAAACTGGTAACTTGCCCAAGGTCACCCAGCTAGTAGCTGGTAACTGACCCATGAAGCCATAATCAGAGTGAAGCCACCACTCCAAAAGTTTTGAGTCAAAAGAGGAGCCCAGTTTGGAGGGAATGACAGCAGCTGGATATCTGTGAGGCGCCCACAGTCTACAAAGAGTGCACAGTCCGGCAGAGACCACCCCTTGAACAGTCAACAAACGTCGCTGCTTTTTTCTTCCTCTTAATATGTGTGTCTGCTTATGTGTGTGTGGGCGTGTGTGAGCATGTGCGTTTATGTGGGCATGTTTGTGTGTGAGTGTGATTCTAAGTGTGTGTTTGCAAGCGTGTGTTCATGTGTGCATGTGTGTGAGAGTGTGTGCAATGGGAATGGTGGGGCTCAGGGATGGGGTGACACCTTCTGATCATCTTTGGTTTCTCCATATCTCCTGCCCTATGCCCCTCTATTGTCAGATGCACACGGGTGACCAGAGCCTTAAGAAAAAGTGTGCTTGATCCCTGACTCCGCATCTCACTGCCACCCCATTTCTTTGCCTCCTAACTAGCTCCATGTTATCTGTTTTATGCTTTGGCAGCTCCGGTTATGTAAAAAATCACCTGTGGATGCAGATTCTTCACAGAATCTGCTGTAAGGATCATTTTGACCAACCAGACTTTTAAGAAGTATTGGGAAGCAAATAGTTGGAGGTAATAGACCCTGGTAAAGACCTAACTTTAGTAATAAAGTAGACATTTCTACCCACCCAGTAAACACTTCGGAAGTGCTTATTACGTGCTAGGATTCAAAGCTGTCAGGGCTGTCCCAGCTCTCCAGGGGCTCACAGCCCAGGGGGAGGACTGACAGGAAAGAGCCACAGGGAGGCAGACATAAAATCAGTGCTGGGGACACCAATGGAGGGATGCAGAAGCTCACTCCACCAAAGCAGCCCTGAAATTGCTAACACCTGGTGCGAGCACCTGCTTCTCCAGCCGCCCTGCTAGAAATAATCCCACAGCGACCTCACTTACCTGAGCCTTCCAGAAGTTCTCCACTTGAGCTTTCAGAGGATTGACCACATTTGTTACTTTGAATCCCTAATGCTAATGCAGAGAGTGAAAAGCCTGACATCCAACCTTTTACTTATGTCTTCCCCCATCAGTGTGCTGGAATCTGTATCGGATTTGTTACTCTAGACACACAGAGCATGAGACACAGTAGTAAATGGTCACTGAGGTTTCCTTCTGTTTAAGGCAACTGTGAGGGCTGAGGGACCAGGACCACCTCTTTCTCCCCTGGGATCAGTTTGAAAATGATGAACTGAGGAGTCAAAGGTCCCTTCACGCTGGAGGAGCTGGGAGTGGGCGGGGTAGGGGGTCTTTTGTACTTTATTTCCTCCTCCTTTTTTTGTTTTCGTTTTTTTGAGACAGTATCTCATTCTGTTCCCCAGGCTGGAGTGTAGCTCCACAATCACAGCTCATGGCAGCCTCAACCTCCCGGGCTCAAGCGATCCTACCACCTCAGCCTCCCAAGTAACTAGGACTACAGGCACGCACCACCACACCTGGCTAATATCTCCTCTTGCCTTTTTAATACCCCACCAAAGGTCTGTTTCCTATACCAGCACACTCAGTCATCAGGCACCAACTTTGCAGACCGCTGAGTGAGTCTTTGATTTGCAGATTTAGGAGGTTGAAAATTTGGGTCCTTCTCAGGATAGATCAAAATTGAATTCCCTCTGGACACAGGGCTGAGCCCAGCATGGACGAATTTCCTTCAACAAATGGTGCTGAGAGAGGCAGGTTAGGTGGAAGACAGAGAAAATATCCTAGAACTCCTGCCTGAAGGTGTCCCCTGCCCCCACCCCCTCACCACCTCCACCCCATAACCAACAACACTCCATTCCCAACAAAATATGAACCGAGAAAGAGTGTTGGACACATACAGTAATGAAAATCCATGATTCAACTGTGCGTTCATAATTATTTCATAAATAAATGGCTTCTGGAGAGGCGCATCTGTCTCTCGCCACCAAGTGCGTGCCTTTCATTAATGTATCCCGGCCTATGTGGAGCTAGCCCGAGAGCTCCACTCACATCCTCCTCCTGCTCTCCATCACTGTCCACCAGGAGGTTTTTGTGGTTCAGAAAGAGCTGCAAGCCCCACACTTCTCTGCAAGACTGATGGCTCGTCAATAACATTAGCCAGCATTACGGGCCGCGTCGGGCTAAGCAGAATCAATATGGCCAAGTAAAAAGTCTAATAAGTTGACATGGCCATCCTCGGCAGGGCTCACATTACAAGAAATGAGTTTTCTTAAGGAATCAGCAAAGGGCTGCTTAGATGCCCGCACCCAGATGTCCTGACTAAGATTTACAGCCTTTAGATAAGTTGGTTGGAATGGGACCAGCTGGGAAAAGTAAAATGGTGACTGGGGTTAACTACAAAGTAAAGAGGGCACTTGGGGCACTCTGCTGATAGTGAGGGGCGTGCTTGGGGATCCCTTCCTGTGATATGTGACAGTCTTCCCCATAAGCCGGCCACTCTTCACTGCTGACCACACCTCTCCCATCTCCAGGAGTAAGCTCCTGGTGAATAATGGGTGGTAGCTCCTTCTCCAGGGAGGCTGCTTAGCACCCTGGATGGCCATGGTCCCCTCAGAGGCTTCATGGAGGCCCCCTCCTCGCCTCCTGTCACCCAGAGTCACCATAGCTGGAGCAGTCGGCAAGATGCAGCAGAGAGTTTACTTTTACTAACTCGGCTACTCAGCTCTTCTCATCCAACCGGCTGTCTGAGGGAAGCCCTGTGCAGTCACGCGAGGTGAAAGCATTAGCAAGAGCCTTTGCATAGGCTCAGCCATTTGGAGCCAATGCACCAGAGCCAGGTTCCTCCACATATTTCCATCTTCCTTTTCAAGGAGAAGCCCAAGGGAACAAAGCCTTCAAGAGAATCCAAGCAGTCACTGGAGAGTGCTCACCTAGTTCATCTTACCTCTCATGAGCTCAGACAAGTCTTTCGACCCCAAGTTCACAAGCATAGATCAAGGGCCCAATGAACAATGTGGATGATTCAAAGTAGTAAGAGATGGCCTCTGTCCTCAAACTGCTGGTGGAGGAAGGCGAGGCCACAGGCAAGTGCAAAAATTGCCATTATATCAAGCAGGCTGTTGATAGGGTCCTTCAGTCATTCAGATACACAAGTATATTGATGCCCTACTGTGTGCCTGGCATTTTGAAGTGCTGGAGTATAGCAGTGACTAAATCAGACCAAGCTGCTGCACTCAGGGAGCTTATACTCTTGTGAGGGTAGGTAGCAAACAATGAACAATTAAGCAAGTGGCATATTGTTTCAGAAAAACTCTATGAAGGAAAATAGGGCAGATGAGGGAGATGGAAGAGGAGTTGCTGCTTTGAATAGGGATGGTCCTCAAAGGCCTCAGTGAGGGGGCAAATTTGAGCAAAAACGTGCACCTAAGCAGAGGAGACAAAGTACAATGTCTTGTGGCAGGCAGATATTTCATTGGTGTGTTCAAGGAAGAGCCAGAGGCCAACATGACTGGGCCCAGAGCAGGAGAGAAAGGCAGAGACAGCACTGGGAGACAGCCAGGGCCCATAGGCTTGAGAACCTTGCAAGCCAGAAGGAGAGGAGATTTCATTCTGCATATGGCAGGAGGCCTTCAGAGGGGTTCTGAGTCGGGGAATGACATGCACATGCTTTTGTTTTGTCAGGAGCCCTCTGGCTGCTCTATGGAGAACAGGACAGGAGAGTGGTAGGCAGGGATGAGGGGCTAAGAGATATGGATTCAGCAGAAGAGAGAATGCTAAGAAGTAGTAGAGTCCTGGGTGCATTTTGAGGTACAGCCAAAAAATTTGTTTCTAGAGTGGATGAGGATGTGAAGGAGATAAGTCAAGGATGAGGCCAATGTTTTTCACCTGAGCAACTGAATGAATGCTGGCTCCTTTTCTTCAGATGGGGAAAGGGTTGAGCAGGTGAAACCTGGAGATCATCTAGGACACATTGCGCTTGAGACGCCTATTAGTATCCAAGCAAAGACTAGAGGAAGGGGTTAACTATTCAAGCCTAAAGTTCAGGGAGAGTTGTAGGCTGAGGAGGTAAGTTAGGAAGACATCTGCATGTTGATCTCACGGTGTTTAATGTCATGTTCTTGATAAGATCGCATAGGGAGCAAGTGTGGAAAGAGCAGAGAAAAAATCAGGACTCTGCTTTTCAATCCACCAGCATTTAGAGGATGAAAGATATGGAGGACCCAGCAGAGAAAACAGAGGGCGGTCAATGAGGTGGTGAGAGTTTGAACAAATCTCAGCGAGATCACTCAGGAGGGTAATTCATTCTACCTGGAGGTGGCAGGAGTTGACTATAAACCCTGAAGGACAAGACAACTGTAACAGTTGGATGGGGGTGGGAGGAGCGAAGGCTGCCAGGGAAAGTGAGAATGGGGGAGTCAGGGCAGAAAGAACATCAGGAAGAGAGAGTGTGGGGGAAATGGCTGGGTCTGTCTAAGAAATGTCAAGATGTAGAGAATGTGAATGACTGGATGTGATGAGGAAGTGATGGCAAGTTGCATCCAAACCATTCATCAGCCATCACGGAACACAGAAACCACAGCATCCCCCAGTCTACTTAACAGATACCATGAGATCTCTGAACTAAAGTGCCCTCTATCCTGTGGCAAATAACATCCACCATCCCCATCCTTGCCATTTAACTAGGACCACCAAGGAAAATGCTTATGTGATTCCATTACATCTAAGCTCTTGAAAACATAACAAAAAGTTAAATTGACAACTGTATAGAACAATTCTAGTTTCTCTATTTGCACGTGTCCCTTCAACAAAACTGAGCTAAAGCCTCTTTTAAAAATCTGATGCATTTGCCTGATTTATTCGATGAAACAAGGATGAACATATTGTTTTTCCTTTCCTTCAAATATCTACATTGATTTTGTTGTACATTCATCTTATGTTGTATTTTGAAGACCCAATGATTGTCAGTTCTGCAATAGCTTTGGCCCAAAGTAATAATGTTCTGATGCTTGAAAAGACCTTGTTTCTTCCTGTGGGGAAAACGAAGGCTTATGGAACAATGTCCCTGGGGACTTAAAAATCCATCAGGGATCAGGAGAGAGCACACATAAAATAAGGTGGTACATGCACCACAGGCAGTAAATGCTCTAGAAAGAAGAGCCTCGAGGAGGGAGAGGTCACCAGAGCAGAGTGGCTGGGAAAGGAAAGCAAGAAAACCCAGAGGACCAGCACTGGAGAGGAGGCATGACGGGAGTGCTGAGTGCTGGGCCAGTCAGGAGGCCGGGTAAGTGCTTCACAGAGAGTATTTTTTTAACCCTAGAACAACTCCATGAGGTAAATATTACTTACCTTCATTTTAGAAAAAAGTAAAAACAGGCCAGGCATGGTGGCTCACAGTTGTAATCCCAGCACTCTGGGAGGCCAAGGTGGGTGGATCACTTGAGGTCAGGAGTTTGAGATCAGCCTGGCCAACATGGTGAAAACCCATCTCTACTAAAAATACAAAAAATTAGCTGGGCGTGGTGGTGTGCACTTGTAATCCCAGCTACTCAGGAGGCTGAGGAAGGAGAATCACTTGCACCTGGGAGGTGGAGGTTGCAGGGAGCCAGGATCGCACCACTGCACTCCAGCCTGGGCAACAGAGTGAGACTGTCTCAAAAAAAAGAGAGAAGAAAAAAGCAAAACAGGCTCAGGAAAGTTAAGTTCTTGCCAATGGAAGTTTAACTGTATGAGGGAGAGGCAGGCACCACTGCTCCCCAAACCTTAATCATTTACTCCCCTAGCTTATCCTAGAGAAGAACTGGCTGGAGTAAGCTGACACAGGAATGAGAAGGAAGGGACAAATAACTTGAAAGGACCATCAAGGTTGAAGGCCTTGGGCCCTGTAGGCACGAGGTTAAGCTTTGACACAGAATGTGGCCGCTTTTCCATTACAAAGAGTGGCACAGTCTAAGAATAAACCCCAGGCAGAACTTCAGCAGACCAAACATATGCTGACCCCCACAAAACAGGGCCATCAATGACCCATACAGGACCTTCATACTGAAATTAATACACCTACCTATAGAAGAAACACAACACTGCCCTCTCAAGTTTATTTCCATCAGAAAATGTTCAGACAACTTTATTTCTTTTAGAATGAGATATTTTATTGTCAGGGGCCAGAAAATTGTGGTAATCAATAAATACCTCCATTATGCCTATAGTGTGAATGGCACCTCTTAGATATGACACCCTCGTTCAGAGCACAAAACACTGTTGAAAGCAATCATACACAACGCAAACAAATGGAAAAATATCCCATGCTCATGGATTGGAAGAATCAATATCATGAAAATAACCATACCGCCCAAAGCAATCTACAGATTCAATGCAATTCCCATCAAAACACCAACATTATTTTTCACAGAATTAGAAAATAAAAACATAAACGGTACCTAATTAAACTAAAAATTTTCTGCACAGCAAAATTAATTGTCAGAGTAAACAGACAACCTACAGAATGGGAGAAAATATTTGCACATTTTGCATCCGACAAAGTACTAATATCCACAATCTATAAAGAATTCAAACAAATCAGCAAGGAAAAAAATGACTAATCCCATTTAAAAGTGGGCAAAGGACATTAATAGACATTTCTCAAAGGATGATATACAAATGTTCAACAAACATATTTTTTAAATGCTCAATATCACTAATCATCAGGGAAATGCAAATGAAAAGCACAATGAGATACTACCTTACCCCAACCAGAATGGTCATTATTAAAAAGCCAGAAAACAGTAGGTATTGGCATGGATGTGGTGAAAAAGGAATGCTTCTACACTGCTGGTAGGAATGTAAATTGGTACCACCTCTGTGGAAAACAGTATAGAGATTTCTCAAAGAACTAAAAGTAGATTTACCATTCAATCTAGCAACCCCACTACTGGGCATCTACTCAAAGGAAAAGAAGTCATTATATCAAGAAGACACCTGTACACATGTTTACTGCAGCACAATTCACAGTTGCAAAGACATGGAACTAAGTGTCCATCAACCAATGAACGGATAAAGAAAATGTGGTATACACCCACACACGCACGCACACACACAAAAACACACCATGGAATACTATTCAGCCATAAAAAATAATGAAATAATGTCTTTTGCAGCAACTTAGATGAAACTGAAGGTCATTATTCTAAGTGAAGTAACTCAGGAATAAAAAATCAGATACCACATGTTCTCACTTATAAGTGGAAGCTAAGCTATAGGTACACAAAGGCATACAGAGTGATATAATGAACATTGAAGATTCAGAGGTGGGGAGAGGTGAAGGGAGGTAGGGGATGAAAAACAACACCTCTTCTGTACAACATAACAGTACTTGGGTGACAGTTGCACTATAATCCTAGACTTCACCATTATCCAAGTCACCATGTAACCAAAACCACTTGTATTCCCTCAAAACTATTGAAATAAATTATATATGTAGATATATATCATATAACCAGTGTATATATAACCTATATACATATAACATATATATTATATATACATCAGTTCACATAATTATTGTTTAATCTTGTAGAAATTTCAACCAATAAGAAAGGCATATAACAGTAAGAAATATAATTATTAGAAACAAAGGGCTAGAATAATTATTACTTCCAGATGTCAAAATTATAAAACCAGATAAGAAAATTTGAAAATTATTATAACAAAAGTAGTTAAAATGACCAAATACTTAAAAATAATTTTTCTACATACCAAACATAATACATTGAACATATAATAATACAGCATAATGGAAAAAGAAGACTTTATAAAAGTAACTTAAGAAAAAATAACTAAGAGGCTGGGTGCAGCGGCTCATGCTTGTAATCCCAACACTTTGGGAGGCTAAGCGGGTGGATCACCTGAGGTCAGGAGTTTGAGATCAGCCTGGCAAACATGGTGAAATCCTGTCTCCACTAAAAATAAAAAATTAGCCCGGTGTGATGGCATGAGCCTATAGTCCCAGCTACTCGGGAGGCTGAGGCAGGAGAATTGCTTGAAACCGGAAGGCAGAGATTGCAGTGAGCCGAGATCGCACCACTGCACTCCAGCCTGGGCAACAGAGTGAGACTCCATTTCAAAAAATAATAATAATAAATAACTAAGAAAAACTATAGCAGTAAACATGAAGAACTCATATTTTTTTAAAAACAGAACTCTACTACAAGTCATAATGGAAGATTTTTTAAATAGAGAAAGATAGCTCCTTTCTGGATAGAACCCGAGTAGACTAAATACTGTAGAACAGTTAATTCTTCCAAATAAACAACTTAGGCTGGTTGTAATTTCACCAAAAACCACAAATGGGATTCCAGAATTCATTGGGAAGAATGGATAGGTGAGAACAATTAATAATTTTTGAGCAATGGTGGATCCTTGCTATCAGATATCAAAATTTGTTTGAAGTTAGGGACTTGTACAAAAGATAATGAACAGATGAACAGAATAGTCATCCCTTAGACAGACCTAGTGTGTAGAAGATGTTAATATGTGACAAAGACAGCATCACATGCTAGTCCCTCAAATAAGCAAAGAAATGAAAATTAAAACCTATTTTTATGAATCAGATTTGTAAGGATTGATAGTATCTAATGTCGATGAAACTACAAGGAAATGACATCATTGTTAGAGAAAGCAAAATGGTATATCCTTCACGGAGTACAACTGTATAAGTGTGTCAAAACTTAAACACATTGGACCCATCAATTATTATTGAAGAATTGATTCTAAAAAAAAATTGATAAGTACTAATATTCACATGCATGACTGTTCATTGCTGATTGCTAATATTAACAAAGAAAATTAGAGATATCTAAACTTTATAAATACAGGGGTCATTAAATAAATTATGAAATATTCAATGGAATACTGTCCCATTGCTTTTTAAAAATAACTTAAATTTTTTTCCTTTTTATTTCTAAAAAAAAAAAAACTGGATACATGTGCAGAATGTGCAGGTTTGTTACATACGTATACATATGCCATGGTGATTTGCTGCACCTATTAACACATCCTCTAAGTTCCCTCCCCTCACCCCCCATTTCCCAACAGGCCCTGGCATGTGTGTTTTTCCCTTCCCTGTGTCCATGCGTTCTCAATGTTCAGCTCCCACTTGTGAGTGAGAACATGCGGTGTTTGGTTTTCTGTTCCTATGTTAGTTTGCTAAGGATGAGGGCTTCCAGCTTCATCCATGTCCCTGCAAAGGACATGATCTCATTCCTTTTTATGGCTGTGTAGTATTCCATGATGTATGTACCTCGTTTTCTTTATCCAGTCTATCATTGATGGGCATTTGGGTTGGTTCCAAGTCTTTGCTATTGTAAATAGTGCTACAGTGAACATATATGTGCATGGGTCTTTATAGTAGAATGATTTATATTCCTTTGTGTATATACCCAGTAATGGGATTGCTGGGTCAAATGGTATTTCTTTTTCTAGATCCTTGAGGATTCACTATACTGCCTTCCACAATGGTTGAACTAATTTACATTCCCACCAACAGTGTAAAAGCATTCCTATTTCTCCACAGCCTCACCAGCATCTATTGTTTCCTGAATTTTTAATAATCACCATTCTGACTGTTGTGAGATAGTATCTCATTGTGGTTTTGATTTGCATTTCTCTGATAGCCAGTGACATTGAGCTTTTTTTCATGTTTGTTGGCTGCATAAATGTCTTCTTGTGAGAAGTGTCTGTTCATATCCTTAACCTACTTTTTGATGGGGCTGTTTTTTCTTGTAAATATGTTTAAGTTCCTTGTAAATTCTGGATATTAGACCTTTATCAGATGGATAGATTGCAAAAATTTTCTCCTATTCTGTAGGTTGGCTGTTTACTCTGATGATAGTTTCTTTTGCTGTGCAAAAGCTCTTTAGTTTAAATAGATCCCATTTGTCAATTTTGGCTATTGTTGCAATTGCATTTGGTGTTTTTGTCATTAAGGCTTTGCCCATGCCTATGTCCTGAATGGTATTGCCTAGGTTTTCTTCTAGGCTTTTTATGGTTTTGGTTTTTACATTTAAGTCTTCAATCCATCTTGACTTAATTTTTGTACAAGGTATAAGGAAGGGGTCCAGTTTCAGTTTTCTGCATATGGCTAGCCAGTTTTCCCAACACCATTTCTTAAATAGGGAATCCTTCCCCCATTGTTTGTTTTTGTTCAGGTTTGTCAAAGATCAGATGGTTGTAGACGTGTGGTGTTATTTCTGAGGTCTCTGTTCTGCTCCGTTGGTCTGTATGTCTGTTTTTGTACTAGTACCATGATGTTTCAGTTACTGTAGTCTTATAGAATAGTTTGAAGCCAGAGAGTGTGATGCCTCCAGCTTTGTTCTTTTTGATTAGGATTGTCCTGGCTATACGGGGTCTTCTTTGATTCCATATGAAATTTAAAATAGTTTTCTTCTAATGCTGTGAAGAAAGTCAATGCTCGTTTGATGGGAATAGCACTGAATTTATAAATTACTTTGGGCAGTATGACCAATTTCACGATATTCATTCTTCTTATCCATGAGGATGAAATGTTTTTCCATTTGTTTGTGTCCTCTCTTATTTCCTTGAGCCGTAGTTTGTAGTTCTCCTTGAAGAGGTCCTTCACATCCCTTGCTAACTGTATTCCTAGATATTTTATTCTCTTTGTAGCAATTGTGAATGGGAGTTCTTTCATGATTTGGCTCTCTGCTTCCCTGTTGTTGGTTTAAAAGAATGCTTGTGATTTCTGCACATTGATTTTGTATCCTGAGACTTTGCTGAAGTTGCTTATCAGTTCAAGAAGTTTTGGGGCTGACATGATGGAGTTTTCTAAATATAAAATCATGTCCTCTGCCAACAGACACAAATTGACTTCCTCTCTTCCTACTTGAATACCCTTTATTTCTTTCTCTTGCCTGATTGCCCTGGCCAGAACTTCCAGTACTATATTGAATAGGAGTGGTGAGAGAGGGCATCCTTCTCTTGTACCGGTTTTCAAAGAGAATACTTTCAGCTTTTGCCCATTCCATGTGATATTGGCTGTGGGTTTGTCATAAATAGCTCATTATTTTGAAATACATTCCATCAATACCTAGTTTATTGAGAGTTTTTAACATGAAGGAATGTTGAATTTTATCAAAGGCTTTTTCTGCATCTATTGAGATAATCATGTGGTTTTTGTCTTTGGTTCTGTTTATGTGATGGATTACGTTTATTGATTTGCATATGTTGAACCAGCCTTGTATCCCAGGAATAAAGCTGACTTGATCGTGGTGGGTAAGTTTTTTGATGTGGGGCTGGATTTGGTTTTCTAGTATTTTACTGAGGATTTTCACATTGATGTTCATGGGAGATGTTGGCCTGAATTTTTCTTTTTTGGTTGTGTCTCTTCCTGGTTTTGGTATCAGGATGATGCTGGCTTCATAAAATGAGTTAGGGAGGAGTCCCTCCTTTTTCAGAAGGAATGGTACCAGCTCCTCTTTGTTTTTCTGGTAGAATTCAGCCGTGAATCTGTCTGGTCCTGGGCTTTTTTTTGGTTGGTAGGTTATTAATTACTGCTTCAACTTCAGAGCTTGTTATAGGTCTATTCAGGGATTCAACTTCCTCCTGGTTTAGCCATGGTAGGGTATATGCATCCAGGAATTTATCCGTTTCATCTAGATTTCCTAGTTTATTTGTGTAGAGGTGTTTATACTATTCTCTGATGGGAGTTTGTATTTCTGTGGGGTCAGTGGTGATATCCCTTTTATAATTTTTTTGTTGTCTATTTGATTCTTCTCTCTCTTACTAGTCTAGCTAGCAGTCTATTATGTTAATTAAAAAAAAAACAGCTCCTGGATTCGTTGATTTTTTGCAGGGTTTTTTGTGTCTCTGTCTCCTTCAATTCTTCTTTTACCTTAGTTATTCCTTGTCGTCTGCTAGATTTTAGATTAATTAGCTCTTGCCTCCCTTGCTCTCTTAATAGTGATGTTAGGGTGTCAATTTGAGATCTTTCTAACTTTCTGATGTGGACATTTAGTGCTATAAAGTTCCCTCAAAAATAAGTTAAATTTCTATGCATTAACACAGAAGGAAATGTTATTAATATATAATTATATAAAAATAAAATACAGTTTTTATGCAAATCTGCATGGTACAGTACCATTTTTATTTTCTTGATTTCATTTTTTTAATTGACAAATAATAAATGCACATATTCATGGGGTACATAAGTGATGTTTCAATACATATAGTGTATAGTGATGAGATCAGGGTAATTAGCATATGCATCATCTCAACCACTTACCATTTCTTTATGTTAAGAATGTTCACATCCTTCGCCCACTTTTTGATGGGGTTGTTTGTTTTTTTCTTGTAAATTTGTTTGAGTTCATTGTAGATTCTGGATATTAGCCCTTTGTCAGATGACTAGATTGCAAAAATTTTCTCCCATTCTGTAGGTTGCCTGTTCACTCTGATGGTGGTTTCTTTTGCTGTGCAGAAGCTCTTTAGTTTAATTAGATCCCATTTATCAATTTTGGCTTTTGTTGCCATTGCTTTTGGTGTTTTAGATATGAAGTCCTTGCCCATGCCTATGTCCTGAATGGTATTGCCTAGGTTTTCTTCTAGGGTTTTTATGGTTTTAGGTCCAACATTTAAGTCTTTAATCCATCTTGAGTTAATTTTTGTATAAGGTGTAAGGAAGGGATCCAGTTTCAGCTTTCTACATATGGCTAGCCAGTTTTCCCAGCACCATTTATTAAATAGGGAATCCTTTCCCCATTGCTTGTTTTTGTCAGGTTTGTCAAAGATCAGATAGTTGTAGATATGCGGCATTATTTCTGAGGGCTCTGTTCTGTTCTATTGGTCTATATCTCTGTTTTGGTACCAGTACCATGCTATTTTGGTTACTGTAGCCTTGTAGTATAGTTTGAAGTCAGGTAGCGTGATGCCTCCAGCTTTGTTCTTTTGGCTTAGGATTGACTTGGCGATGTGGGCTCTTTTTCGGTTCCATATGAACTTTAAAGTAGTTTTTTCCAATTCTGTGAAGAAAGTCATTGGTAGCTTGATGGGGATGGCATCAAATCTATAAATTACCTTGGGCAGTATGGCCATTTTCACGATACTGATTCTTCCTACCCATAAGCATGGAATGTTCTTCCATTTGTTTGTATCCTCTTTTATTTCATTGAGCAGTGGTTTGTAGTTCTCCTTGAAGAGGTCCTTCACATCCCTTGTAAGTTGGATTCCTAGGTATTTTATTCTCTTTGAAGCAATTGTGAATGGGAGTTCCCTCATGATTTGGCTCTCTGTTTGTCTGTTATTGATGTATAAGAATGCTTGTGATTTTTGCACATTGATTTTGTATCCTGAGACTTTGCTGAAGTTGCTTATCAGCTTAAGGAGATTTTGGGCTGAGACAATGGGGTTTTCTAGACATACAATCATGTCATCTGCAAACAGGGACAATTTGACTTCCTCTTTTCCTAATTGAATGCCCTTTATTTCCTTCTCCTGCCTGATTGCCCTGGCCAGAACTTCCAACACTATGTTGAATAGGAGTGGTGAGAGAGGGCATTCCTGTCTTGTGCCAGTTTTCAAAGGGAATGCTTCCAGTTTTTGTCCATCCAGTATGATATTGGCTGTGGGTTTGTCATAGATAGCTATTATTATTTTGAGATACGTCCCATCAATACCTAATTTATTGAGAATTTTTAGCCTGAAGGATTGAATTATGAACAGACACTTCTCAAAAGAAGACATTTATGCAGCCAAAAAACACATGAAAAAATGCTCACCATCACTGGCCATCAGAGAAATGCAAATCAAAACCACAATGAGATACCATCTCACACCAGTTAGAATGGCAATCATCAAAAAGTCAGGAAACAACAGGTGCTGGAGAGGATGTGGAGAAATAGAAACACTTTTACACTGTTGGTGGGACTGTAAACTAGTTCAACCATTGTGGAAGTCAATGTGGCGATTCCTCAGGGATCTAGAACTAGAAATACCATTTGACCCAGCCATCCCATTACTGGGTATATACCCAAAGGATTATAAATCATGCTGCTGTAAAGACACATGCACACGTATGTTTATTGTGGCACTATTCACAATAGCAAAGACTTGGAACCAACCCAGATGTCTAACAATGATAGACTGGATTAAGAAAATGTGGCACATCTACACCATGGAATACTATGCAGCCATAAAAATGACGAGTTCATGTCGTTTGTAGGGACACGGATGAAACTAGAAACCATCATTCTCAGCAAACTATCGCAAGGACAAAAATCTGAACACTGCATGTTCTCACTCATAGGTGGGAATTGAACAATGAGAACTCATGGACACAGGAAGGGGAACATCACACACCGGGGACTGTTGTGGGATGGTTGTGGGGGAGGGATAGCATTAGGAGATATACCTAATGCTAAATGACGAGTTAATGGGTGCAGCACACCAACATGGCACATGTATACATATGTAACAAACCTGCACGTTGTGCACATGTACCCTAAAACTTAAAGTATAATAATAATAAAATTTTAAAAAAAGAATAAAAGAAAACAGTTGAGCAAACAGAACAAAAAAAAAGAATGTTCAACATTCTCTCTAGCTATTTGAGACTACATATTATTCTTAACTCGTCATCCTACAGTGGTACAAAATGCTAGAACTTACTGCTTCTATCTAGCTGTAATTTTGTATCCTTTAACAAATCTCTCCCTATCCTTCCCAGCCTCTAGTACACTCAATTCTACTTTTAACTTTAATCTTTTATGAGATCAACTTTTTTGAACATATGGTGTTAACTTTTTCTGTTCCTGAAATATTTCATCTAACATAATATCCTCCAGTTCCATCCATGTTGCTGCGAATGACAGGATTTCATTTTTTATAATGTCTGAATAGTATTCCACTATGTAAATATACAACGTTTTCTTTATCCATTTATCTGTTATTGGACACCAAGGTGGATTCCATATCTTGGCTATTGTGAATAGTGTTGCAATAAATATGAAGGTACAGATGTTTCTTCGATATAATTATTTCCTTTCCTTTGGATAAATGCCCATTAGTGGGATTGCCAGATCATATGGTAGGTCTAATCGTAGTTTTTTGAGGAACCTCCATACCGTTCTCCATAATGGTTGTATTAGTTTACTTTTCCAGCAACAGTGTATAAGTTCCCTTTTCTCTGCATCCTTACCAACACTTGTTATATTTTGTCTTTTTGATAACAGCCATCCTAACTGGGGTGAGATACCTCCTTGTAGTTTTGATTTGCATTTCCCTGATGTTTACTTATGTTGAACAATTTTTCATGTTTATTGGCTTTTTATGTTTTTCATGTTTATTGGCTTTTTTCATGTTTATTGGCTTTATATGTCTTCTTTTGAGAAATCTCTTTTCAGATCATTTGATCACTTTTTAATAGGACTGTCTTTTTCCTGTTGAGACGTTTGAGTTCCTATATATTCTGTATATTAATCCCCTGCCAGATGAGTAATTTGAACGTTTTTTTCTGCCATTCAATAGGTTGTCTTTTCATTTTGCTGATTGTTTCCTTTTCTGTGCAGAAGCTCTTTTGCTTAATATAATCTCATTTGTATATTTTTGCTTTTGTTGCCTATTCTTTTGAGGACTTATTTATAAAATCTTTTACCAGTCCAAAGTCCTGAAGCATTTCCCGTATATTTTCTTCTAGCAGTGTTATGGTTCTGGGTATTACTTTAGGTCTTTGATCCATTTGAATTGATTTTTTTTTTCCACCAGTTGTCAAATGATCCTTTATTGAAATATTTTCCTTTGTGCTTAACTGGCTGGGCATTCCACAGCACCACTATTGATGTCATCTATGATGTCATGAGGGTGGCGGCCATCAACATTACAGCCCACAGACTGGGCAGTCCCCAGGATCTCTTTAATGGTTCCAGAGAGTTCTCTGGCTAAGGATCGGTGCCGCATCTGTCGAGCAATGTTGACGATCTCATCAAAAGTGATATTCCCACTGTGTTTAATGTTTTTCTGTTTCTTTCTGTCTCTTGGTGGTTCCTTGAGGGCTTTGATCATCAGGGCAGAGGCAGAAGGCACCACCTCAATCTGGGCCTGTCTGTTCTGAATGGTCAGTTTCACTGTAATCCTCAGGCCCTTCCAGTCACCCGTTGCCTCGGCAATGTCATCACCAACCTTTTTTGGAGACAGACCCAGGGGACCGATCTTGGGGGCCAGGGCAGAAGTGGCACCGACTTCACCTCTGGTGCACCTCAGATATACGACTTTGATCTCGTATATCTGGGGTCGAACTTCGGCTGCATGGTGGAGGCGGCTGGTGTTGGATGAACCCGGATTCAGGATGACCAAACAAAGTTGCACCTTGGCCTCCTCCGAGCCAAAAGCCGAGAGCTGAACTGATTTTTATATAGGATGAAAGATGGGCATCTAGTTTTATTTTTTCTGCATGTGGATATTCACTTTTCCCAGAATCATTTATCGAAAAGGCTGTCCTTTCCCCAATGAGTGTTCTCGGCACCTTTGTCAAAAATCAATTGGCTGTAGATAATGTGGATTAATTTTTCTCTTTTCTGTTCCATTGGTCTAGGTGTCTGTTTTTATGCCAGTACCATGCTGTTTTGGTTACTACAGCTTTGTAGTACATTTTAAGGTCTGGTAGTATAATATCTCCAGTTTTGTTCTTTTTGCTCAGTACTGCTTTGGCTATTTGGGATCTTGTGATTCTATACAAATTTTAGGGCTTTTTTTCTATTTCTGTGAAGAATGTCATTTGTATTTTGATAGGAATTGCATTAAATCTATAGATCACTTTGGGTAGCATTGTCATTTTAACAATATTAATTCTTCTGATCTATGAGCATTGGATGTCTTTTCATTTGTTTGTATCCTATTCAATTTCTTTCTTCAATGTTTGATAGTTTTCCTTGGAGAGATCTTTCAGTTATTTGGATAAATCTGTTCCTATTTTATTTTGTGTAGCAATTGCAAATGGGTGTCTTCAAGACATTCCAGGAATTGTCTTCAAGACAATCCAGGGATTCTGTGAGGTCCTGCCTTTTCCAATTATGTCTCTGTATGAGATTGAATTTTCAACTAAAACATCGCACCAGTCTGAACACAAAAGCAGATATGAGAATCCTGCTGTCTTCTATCGATCCAGACATTAAAGACATTTGTAAATATGTAAAATAATATCTCATTAGTATTTTGTGTTAGAAAACATGTTGGTTTTCTATAAAACGTTATTTATGCTGGCATAGAATGACTTTATTATTGCTATTTTTTAAATTCTAAGTTTTAATTTTTATGTATAAAACGTTGATAGATATAACCCACATAAAAAAAATTACTTGGTGTCCTCAATAAAATTGAAGAGTGCAAAGAGGTCCTGACACCAAAATGTTCAACTCAGAATCAGGGGTCAGCAAACTATGGCCCTTGGGCAAAATCCAGCCCACCACCTTTTTTTTTAAATAAAGTTTTCGGTTTTTAAAACATTGTTGTACTCATGCATTAATATATTGCCTACAGCTGCCTTTGCACTAGTAGCAATGAGTAGTGGTGACAAATCCTATATGGCCACAAAGCCTGAAACATTTACTATCTGGCCCTTTAACAAAATAATTGCCAAGCTTGACTTAGGCCATCATGATTCATCACTTGGGAATCGGTTCAAGAGATGAATCTGATGAAGTCTGATTTTTTTTTGTCCTGGAAAGAAAAATCAAAATAAATTTTAATCTATTTTCTATATAGATCTGTGTCCATTCAGAAAAGAAAAATCAGGGTTCTATTAGCTGTGAACAAGGCAGACCTAACAACCTCTGTCCCCATGAAACTTATTTTCCTGTTGGGAGTAGAGGGTAGAGGACAATCAGTAAGTCAGTGTTGTGTTCCCAGCAGCCAGGACAGTGCCCAGGACAGAACATACTCAGAAGACACTGTTCGATTCTTGTCATGAGGAGTTTAGCAATCTGAGTTTCCTCTCAGCTTTAGTGGGCAGAATTTTCTAACATGTTTCTGATCCTAGTTCCCACTTTTGCAAGTAGCCATCTCCATGGACTTTTACAGTCTCTCTGTAATGCTGATCAATTATGACAAAACTCCTGCCAGGCATTCTTCCAGAAGGATTTCTGCAGCATTAACCTCTAATGAAACAATCTTTGCGGCACCAGGGTGGGACTATTTCCCCACTTCCATGTTGAAGTTGACAGAATGAATTGTGTCTCAGAGACTCTCAAATACTAATGTCCCCTTTGACTATCTAAGCTGTTGAGCTTATTTTAAATGGCTACTCTGCTTAAACCACACTGGCCCAGGGGAGTCTAACCTCTGCCCAATGTTGATAGTCAAAATATTTAGCAACCAATATGACCTAGCATGGAAGCCAGCTCCAACACCCCTATGGCCATACTGATGCCCCCAAGCCGAAAATGAGCCCTGCCTCCATGGTCTACCGGGAATGGCTTCCTGAATTCCTCTTTTGGGGGTGTTGAATAAGGTTTCTCATATTATGAAACCACTATTTTCTAGATTCTTTGCAGTCCACTAAAAGAGAAAACCATTCTTCTGGAGATTATGCTATCTGGAAATGTCCTGTGGTCACGTCCTGACAGGACTTTTGGAGAAGGCATCAAAGCAGCATGTGTTAGTCTGCCCTGCCTCACCCAGCTAGAAGTCATGCCAAGGAAGAGAATGCACGTGGCCCAGAGAGACCAGCAGGAGGCAGGAGGATCTTAATGCAGCTCTAGCTCTTATGACCCCAGGTGAGTGTTACATTTAGGTTTGGCTAGACTATTGTCCCCAAGTTATTCAATCAAACACTAGTCTAAGTGTTGCTGTGAAGGTATTTTGTCAATGTGATTAAAATCTATAATCAGTTTAAGTAAGGAAGATTATCCTAGATTATCTGAGTGGGCTTGATTCAATCCATTGAAAGGTTTAGGAACAGAATTAAGGCTTCCTTGAAGAAGAAATTCCACCTGTGGGCACGTGAGATTTCCAGCCTGATCTTCCTGCCCTGCAGATTTCAGATTTGTCTAGCTAGCTTCCCACAACCGTATAAGCCAATTCCTTGCAATAAATTCTGATCTATATATTCTACATATATCTGTATGTATATCCATATATCTGTCCAGCTATCTAGCTAGCTATGATTTGAATGTGAAATGACGAACAAGAAAGGAAGTTTTCTAGGCCAGGATTTGCTAATGCCTGCCCATTCCAGGGAACCTCTTCTCCTCATGGGACTTTTGGAACTAGCTCTCCCCTCACTAAGGAAAATGCATACTCTGTTGTCCCTGAGCTTCCTGCATCATCATAGCCATGGTGATGCCAAAAAGCAACAAAGTGTAGAATGAGAATGAGCAATTTCTTTTTTTTTTTTTTCATTCAGCCAGTATTTCCTGTGTGCTACTCTGAGTCAGGCGCTGTGCTACATCAAGCATACAGCAGTGAATGAAGGAAATGGGCCCCCTGCCCTCTTGGAGCTTGTCATATAGTGGAAGAGGCAGGCACGTCAATGAGTAATTCAACAAGAATACGTGGGGCTTTCATGGGGTCCCAGCAGGCTGCTGAGGAAGCACACGGGAGGGGCACCCAACTCAAGCAGGAGGGCTCAGGGAAGGAAGGCTTCACTTAAGATGCAACAGCCAAGTCAAGCCCTGAAGTCAGCCAGGTGAGGCTCACCAAGGGGTACAGGGAGGAAATTCTAAGCACAGGGAAGAGTACACATAACCCACAGGTGGGCACCACAGAACATGAGATTGCCTGGGAACTTAAGGCCAATATGACAAAATGCAGAGTGCAAAGTGTAGAGATTAGAAAAGATCAGTCACCCCTTTTTGTACACACTGGTAAGGAGCTTTACACTTTATCCTAAATAGGACCCCCTTGACATGTTTTTTAAAGCAGGGGAGTGACAGGGTAAAGTCTGTATTTTTTAAGTGTCAGCATGAGAAAGACAACAGCATGGTCAGAGAAGACAATCGGGCCTGAGGAAGAGGACCTAACACAGGATTTAGCTGCTCCAGGCCAAGGGCTTCCCCTCCCACTAGGGCAGCTGAGGGACCCAGGACAGTGTCTGTCTGCTGCTTAAGACCATTCCTCAGTGTGCCTCTCCCATCAGCCCTGCCATAGCCAACTTCTTCAGCCTTGAAGAAGTTCTAGGGTCTTTTTGGCTTTTGTTAAGACAACAGAAAGATGCAGGGAAGGGAGGAGAGGGAAGTCAGCATTTATCAAGCACAGTTCGTTTTCCAGGTGCTAGGGTTAAGTTCTTTGTATGTCTTCCTTTCACTTAATCCTCACTCTAACTCGGCGAATATCTAACGCCCATCTCTCCAGGCATAGCCCAGTTGCTCAAGGAGACAGACAGGCTGGTTAACTGGTAGAGTGTCTGTCCCAAACCACGCTCTTCACCTTCCTGCAACACACCAGGAACCCCTGCAGCTCCTCTCCTGCCACATCTAGGGTGAACCAGGTAAGGGCCCTCACAGCTAGAGTGTGGGAGCAAAGACAGGCTCGCTTCCTGTACAGTCACAGCAGCAATTGTGATGACACCAACACACATGCAGGCTTAGCTCAGGCCAGACCCTCACTGCTAAGGAGTTGCCATTATCATCCCTGATATGGAGGCGGGGAACCCAAAACACCGAGAGCAGTGTGTGCTTAGGAAGCCAGAGAGCTGGGAGTAGAGCCCCAGCAGCCTGATCCAGAGCCCCTGTTCTTCACCACCACACTGCCCTCCTCTAGGGAGCACAGTGGGGGTCCTGGAGCCTCTTTCCATCTGTTGGATCTCGGTGAGAGGTACAAATTGATCTTGAATGAAAGCCATGGGCTCCTCACCTTTCTCTTGTAAGATTCCTAAATTTTAGGCACTCTTACTTGGTTTGGTATAGCTAAAACTCTGATACCTTTCATTGTCCTTCATGATTTTACCAACCTCCTTGGTTCTAACAATTGGAGTTTAAGAGTTACTATAGAAAATGTTCTGTATTTTAATGTACAATATGATTGCTGGCCATTTATATACAATGTATAGACTTCAAAGGAACAGAGTAGGAGTGAGCAAATGACTGAATTATCCAAGTATTTCTTCCACAATCCCTTTTTTGGTGTGGGGTCATTTACTTGGTGCATGTGGACATCTGTGCGATAGAGCAACCAGGGGAGCCGGAACACTCAGCCCAGCCTAAGCCTTTGTGTACAGGATCAGGTCCTAAGAGTGACAGCCATCTGCAGGTCATATTCTTCCAAGGAAAAGTCAGTGGTACCACGAAGGGGCTGGGTAAGCATTTGGAAGCTCACCCAGAGGAGGGGGCCTCATTGGTCCACTCCTGTCCTTCTGAAGGCCCACAGTTGAACCTCCAGGCGCCCCCTCCGGGATGGCTTGGTGTTAATTATGATGCAATCCCCTGGCCATGCAGCCTCAGCAACAATTTCAGGAGTCAGGGTCTATGTGCAAGGCCATTAACACTAAACATGTTTTAATCCATAATTGTGTGAGATTTATTTAATTTAGGGGCTTTATTTATAGTTCGATCGGAATTGTAATGTATTTTCAGCCCTCCTCACTGTGATCTGTCAATTTTTACGGCGTCTTTTAATTGTGTTCTTTCAGGCCAGGTGCAAGCAGTTTTCCAAAGCAGGCTGATCAGAGAAGGCCTCCAATTATGTGTGGGGGAGGGGAAGTGGCCTCACACAGACATGACCCTGTGCCACCACGAAAGCAGGGACACTGATCCTGGGTCCTAGGTCTTCTGAGAGCCACCACTCACTGACTGCAGGCACGGTGACCCTCCACCCCCAGCCTAGCCTCCCATTCTCTGCTCTGGCAGAGCTTGTGTGCTAGAATGAGCTTCCAAAAATTCCTCCACTCAGTTTGTTCCTTTGTTCATTCCTTTGTCCATTTAACAAACATTTACTGTGGATCTACACTGTGGTAGACTCTGTGTTCAGAATAATACAAAGATGAATAAGACGATGGCCCAGCCTTCAAGCAGCTTATGGTGTCGCAGGGGAAGACAAATAAAAAATGATAGAATTTGCTAGAATTTGCTGAGCATCTATCTAGTGCCAGGCATTGAAGTATGCACTAGGGACACAAAGCTTGTGGATTCAGGGGATTTGCTCAAAGCTAATTTATCCTAGAGTAATTTGAATGACTATAATTTGGCCGAGACCTAGATGCAGGAAAGCAAGTTCATTAATACGGCAATTTGATCCAAACACCTACAGGTCTCTCACCATCCAAACTGAACAGCTCCTGATGGTGAGGAATCCTTCACTTAGTTAAACATGAGTGTGTCTTAGTCCTGTTTCTTTGAGTCTTGGTAATTTTCAAACACCATGGGAGTACTTTTGCAACTCTTTATGCATCTTTAAGCATTTTATCTGTTTTTCTAAGTTATTTTCTTCCAAATCATACACTGCCACAAGCGATCAGTATTGGAGTACAGCACCAGAAATTGAAGTAAAAGAAGATGAAGGAATTGAAATGAGGTTCCCCCAGCTGGGAACACACGCTGCAGAAAGGCTAATTCCAACAAAGCTGGAGAATAATGTACCCCCAACTCTGTGCTAACACCGAGGCACTCAGCAAAGTCATGGGCCTTGTCCATGTGATTCACTGAGGTATCCTGGAACCTGGAACAATGCCTGGCATGCACAAGTGATCAACAAATGTTCAATGAATAAATAATGGGTGGGGATTAAAAAAACAACAACTAGAGACAATGCTTTACTGGTTTAAAAAATGAACAGGTTTTGTCAGGAAACAAGGTAAGAAATCCGTATTAATTGAGTCCCTACTGTGGGCCAGGCATAGGGCTAAGTGACTTAGTTCTAAGTCATTAAATCCTCACAACAGTGAGGTGAAGTATTGTCATTCCCACCTAACAGAGGACACTGAGGCTCAGGGAGCTTATGTAGCTTGCTTAGGGTTACCAAATATAAGAGCTATAAGAAGAAAGGTGAAGGACGCCCCTGGCTAAGAGGGTCTACTTTCCTGCAGGCTTGCATAAGGCATAATGCATCCTAATTCAGGAACAGCTAATCATGGCCAAACGTTACTCCAGAAAGAATTTTAAATATTGTTAATGTGTAACTATTCAAAATGCTTTCCTTTTATAGGTTTATAGAAGAATAGCTTCAGGGCTGAAGCAGTGATATCCAGTAACGTTGAATATGAAGGAGCTCTATGAAGGCTAATTTACAGAATCATGGCTGTGCTTTTTTAACTCTTCATGTATTTCCCTGTGTTTCCAAATGAACCCTGTTCCTCCTGTTCCTCCTCCTCCTCCTGTTCCTCTTCCTGTTCCTCCTCCTGTTCCTCTTCCTGTTCCTCCTCCTGTTCCTGCTCCTTTAGGAAAGGCTCATGCAATGGAATCTGAGGCCTGTTGGTCATTTGCAAATCTTCATGGCAGTGGGCTCAAGTCAAGGGTGAGAGAGCCATGGGCTCTGATTTGCAGATGACCAAAGCTCAAGAAGCCTACATTCCTCAACATGAGTCCTAACTGAGGCTAAAGCAACGGGTCCCCCCCACAGCTTCAAGACCATCCATCACCCAGAGTTCCTGTAGCTGAATAAAATATCAGTCCTTTGGGAGATAAGGAGAAATACAGCACATGCTTGGAAAAAACTGGAGAAGACAAGAAAATTCAGTGCCATTCACCAAGCATTTATTGAGGACCCCGAGCTCCAAGCCTTAAGTAGGATGGAGGATTAGAAAAGATAGCAACTAAGACAAGATTGTTCTCAAGAATATTACTGCAAGTGTTGCTAACACTGCTAGCCCTTTAAGGCCAACTGGGAAAAGCACAATCAGGCAGCCAGCCAGGCAAACTGGAGAAAGTACCCATTTAGACATTAGAGAGATCGCAGTTCAAATCCCCACTCCTCCCATTAATACCTAACTTACACGGAAGGACTTACCTAACTTCTCTGAGCACAAGTCTTCTCCTCAGTGTTAATGAGCTGAAGGGTTCTGACGTTAAGGGGTGCCTTTGAAAGAAGAGGATCTGGGTGAGAGGAGGCAATGCTGAGGGAGCCTTGCTGGAGAAAGCAGCAATGTGGCAGAGGGCCTTGATACAAAGGACCAAAGGACACAAGTCACTATTTCCTGGAAGGTTGCACGTGGAGGCAGGTGAAACCTAGTCTCCAGAGATTCTCTCATCTCTAGACTCTAGAGATTCTAGAGAACCTCCCAGTTTCTGTAGAGAGTCAAGGAGCCTTTATTTTCTTAAATCCATAGGGATTGATGAGAAGATTCATGGAACAAATGAAGGGCTAGTAGTAGATAAGGCTTTACAGGTAGGCTGGAGCAAATTGAGAAGTCCTAAGGCAGTAAACTTTATCGTTGAGGAGATGGAGGTTTAGAAGACAGGAAGCTGGTGCCTTAGGAAGTTCACACTGGTGGCTGGGGTCTGTGAGAGCAGTTAAGAGGCTGTGCTGATGGGCCCAGTGAGAACCCACAGGAGAGGGAGGGAAGAAGGAGAGGTGTTTGTCAAGTAAAGGGATACAAGTGAGAATTCTTATTAATGGGATCTGGTGGGGAGAGAAGATGGCTTTATCACTGGAGAGTTCACTGAATTCAGAAACCCAGGAGGCAGACAAGTAGGACTGGCAGGAAGAGGATCAGCCTAGATTTACAGCTGCCAAAACGAAAATGCTAGAAGGATGCTTGTATACAGGGGATATCCTGCTGGCAGTGGGAAAGGGGCACAGGGCACAAGGAGAAGCTGATGGCCAGCTGTAGATGTGGGAACCAGCTTCACAAAAGTAAGGGCTGAAAATGTGTCATTGGATACAAATCCCTAAGGGAGAAAGGGCAGGGAGAAGAGGGCCAAGGCAATACCCCGAAAGACCACTGAGAAATAAGGACTTCGGGATGGAGACCAAGAAAGAGAAATCTCAAAGGAGTGAAGAGAGAAGAGTTTCAAGAATGGTGCTGTCCATGGCCAGAAACTGCAGCTGTCACGGGGTATGCAGGAGAGAGCATGTGAGTAGGTGACAGCGAGGACACAGGTGACCTCTGTGAGAGTGACACAGTAATAGTTGAAGAACTGAGATTGTGAGGGTTGAAGGTAAATGGTTGAAACTGCTGAGGAAGAAGCGGGAGATGAGAGGGAGGGACTAGGCCTTCTAGAAGATCTGTAAGAGAAGAGAGGAAGGCCAGGCAGTGGTAGCTTGCAGAGAAAGTTTTCTTGAAGATTTGATGTTTTCTATAGACACACAGGGGAGGGAGCAGGGGAACGATAGAGACGGGAAGATGTGAGAGAAAGGATTCATGGAAGACAAGAAGACAGGCCCAGCAGCCCTGAACAGGACCTGGAAATGCAGAACTCCATGCAAGTCTGACTTCTGGCACTGGAGAACATCAGCCAGTGAGCAGCATGGACACAGCCCATGCCTGTGCTGTCCCCACACCCAACACAAGGACTAAGTATTGGCTTCATCATCAGTGAGATTTCCTACAGAGAATTTCATACTGAGGTGATCAGTTGTGTGTTGCGGGAAGTCAGGGACCCCAAATGGAGGGACTGGCTGGAGCCGCAGCAGAGGAACATAAATTGTGAATATTTCGTGGACATTTATCGGTTCCCAAATAATACTTCTATAATTTCTTATGCCTGTCTTTAATCTCTTAATCCTGTTATCTTCGTAAGCTGAGGATATATGTCACCTCAGGACCACTGTGATAACTGTGTTAACTGTACAAATTGATTGTAAAACATGTGTGTTTGAACAAAATGAAATCAGTGCACCTTGAAAAAGAAAAGAGTAACAGTGATTTTTTAGGGAACAAGGGAAGACAACCATAAGGTCTGACTGCCTGCGGGGTCAGGCAAAAAGCCATATTTTTCTTCTTGCAGAGAGCCTATAAACGGACTTGCAAGTAGGAGAGATATCGCTAAATTCTTTTCCTAGCAAGGAATATAAATATTAATACCCTGGGAAAGGAATGCATTCCTTGGGGGAGGTCTATAAATGGCTGCTCTGGGAGTGTCTGTCTTATGTGGTTGAGGTAAGGACTGAGATACACCCTGGTCTCCTGCAGTATCCTCAGGCTTACTAGGGTGGGGAAAAACTCTGCCCTGGTAAATTTGTGGTCAGACTGGTTCTCTGCTCTCAAACCCTATTTTCTGTTGTTTAAGATGTTTATCAAGACAATACGTGCACCGCTGAACATAGAACCTTATCAGTAGTTTTGCTTTTGCCCTTTGCCTTGTGATCCTTGTTGAACCCTTATCAGTAGTTCTGCTTTTGCCCTTTGTCCTGTTCCCTCAGAATCATGTGATCTTTGTTAGACCCTTATTAGTAATTCTGCTTTTTTCCCTTTGAAGCATGTGATCTTTGTACCTACTCCCTGTTGTTACACCCCCTCCCCTTTTGAAACTCTTAATAAAAAACTTGCTGGTTTGAGGCTCATTTGGGCATCACGGTCCTACCGATATGTGATGTCACCAATGGTGGCCCAGCTGTAAAATTCCTCTCTTTATATTGTCTCTCTTTATTTCTCAGCTGGCTGACACTTATGGAAAATAGAAAGAACCTATGTTGAAATATTGGGGTCCTCAATAGTTGTGGACTCCATCACACGCTGTTTCAAAACTCTTTGCTGTCTCAAAACTAAGAGTGAAAACAGGTGACTAGGTCCTCACGACACACCTGAAAGTGGGTATAGTTGTGACAGATGTAGTGCCTGAGGCAAGGCCCTAAGTTTCAGATTTCCTGGGAGGTTAAGGTCAAATGTTGCATGCATGCATAGGAATCTTGCTTCTCCGCAGCCTGGGCTTTTCTGATATGAGAAAGGACAAGGCCGCCGAGCTCCTTTTAAATAGTAGGTTCTTTTTATCTAGATTTATACTGCCAGCACTGTGTGTGTGTGCATGTGTGTGCACGTGTGGATGTGCACACGTGTGTGTGCATGTGCACACATGTGTGTATTCTAATGGTCTCCAGAATCTGACCTTGCACTGTTCTTTATATTTTTATGTATTTTAAACTTTATGTATCATGATTATACAAGTACCACACAAGTACATTCTTTTTAATTTTTATTTATTTATTTATTTTGAGACAGGGTCTCACTCTGTCACCCAGGCTGGAGCTCTGTGGCACTGTCACACTGCAGCCTCAGACTCCCAGGCTCAAGCAATCCTTCTGCCTCAGCCTCCCAAGTAGCTGGGAATGCAGGTATGTGCCACCACGCCCAACTAAACATAAATACATTCTCATGGTTAAAATTTTTCAAACAAAATAGGTTTTGTCTTCAGCTGCCTATCTAATCCCATCCCTACCAAGGAAAATGTACATATACATTCAAATATGTAATTATATTTTGAGGGAAGTTTTCCATAAAGAATTTAGATATTGATCTTTGCCTTGCTTTTTAGACTTACCTACAGGTCTTAGAGATCTTTCCATGTCAGTATATTCAAATCTAACAACATTATTTTGAAATAATGCATAACTTGTTCTATAGTATGGACGAAGCATGGTTCATTTAATCACCATCCCCTCCCCATGATGAGAATACAGGTTGCTTCAATTTACAAGAAAAACAACCCCTTTAAAAAGTGGGCAAAAGACATGAACAGACATTTCTCAAAATAAGACATATATGCAGCCAACAAACATACGAAAAAATGCTCAACATCACTGATCATTAGAAAAATGCAAATCAAAACCACAATGAGAAGCCATCTCTCACCAGTCAGAATAGCTATACTAAACAGTCAAAAAACAGCTGCTGGAAAGGTTGCAGAGAAAAAGGAACACTTTTACATGGTTGTTGGGAGTGTAAATTATTTCAACCATTGTGGACGACTGTATGGCGATTCCTCAAAGATCTGGAGGCAGAAATACCATTTGACCCAGAAATCCCATTAGTGGGTATATACCCAAAGGAATATAAATCATTCTATTACAAGGATACATGCACACTTATGTTCACTGCAGCACTATTCACAATAACATAGGAGCATGTTATGTTCTTAAGGATGGTACCACTTCTCACAACTGCAACCAAAATGGCAGCTGGAAATGGTGGCTGAGTCATCATGCCCTATCATGTGTCAGAGGTTGCACAAACTACCTCCCAGTCACTCTGGGGTATCTTTGGGAAGTTTTTATTTACCCAGGGACCTCCGACTCAAGCCCTTGCTTCCACTGTATCGATGCTTCTTAGGGATCATTTCACCGCCTCAAGTGCACAGTCCCTTTCCTCATAGCACTGTTCACACAGGGACTCTTGGTAAGGCAGACTTAAAGTAAACCCTTTTTAATATCTTAAGGTTTAGTGCTGTTGGTAGTGGGCATCCTTGCCTATCATTGTTCCCGGGAATTTCTCATTGCCTCCTGTCTCCCAGCCAGTTGCTCAATACTCTCCCCTTCCTACCTTTCCCTCTGTATCTTTCCATGCAAAGTGGCTTCTCCATCCCCTCGTTTTCATGTGTTCAGTATAGATGATGCCCTGTACTCTTCTTCCCACACACACAAGAAAAAGGCTTGGGAAATTATTTACTAAACAAAGACTTTCCTATCCTTAAGAGGAGCTCCGATGCCAGTGATTAAGGTCACATTTTTTCACCTCTTAAACAGGTAACTACATTATCCTGTGATGCCAGGTGGTACATACACCCCAGTCACATTGTAGGTACTCAAAAGATATGTGTCGATTGACCAGGCAGTGGACAAATGACATCACCCACTGAAAAGAGTGGATTGATGGACTGATTTAAGAGTGGCAGAAAGGAAATTTGTGGAATTTCATAGGTACGTCCCATCCTAAAAAGAAAAAAATGGGTTTTTAAAAATCATTTTAGATTACTTTTTAAATAGGAATTGCTTCTTTTGGACTAAAGTAACAAGAGGCTGGATCTCCAAATTATCTCCATGCCTTGGGTTAGCCAACACCTGGTACCACTGCCAAGTTCTGCCCTGTCTATTCTGAAAAGCCTCTAAGGTAAATTCTCTTTGGAATTCATTGGTTGACCTGCTTCTTAACGTAAGGATTCTTTTTAGTCTGTGAACCAAGTCTTAAAAACTGAACGTCATGAGCAGATGTGAATGAAATTGTGGAACCTTAAAACTTTTAAGAAGCCAGGAAATTGTGTTGAACTTAATTTCCTTAGGAGAAGAAAAATAATTTCATAGAAAACAGCCACAACTATGTTATTTTCATTGTGTAACTAAGAAATAGTAGATTCCTTATTTTCATTACATGTTAAAATAAAATATGTAACTACTTTTTTAGAAATAAAACCACCTAAAACCTAATTTGCTATTTGCATGCACACACACATACACACACACACATTTTACAATGTTTTATTGTCTCAACTTGCCTTGAGTGTTTTTCAAAAACCATTCTTTCCCAGCAGAAGCCTTCCCCGATCAATTTTAACATTCAGTGATTTTTTTTAAGATCAATATAAATAATCTCTAACATACACACAACAGAGATTGTGAAGAATTTGCTGATTTTGCTCCAAGAGTTCTACCCACGCAAACTTTGTACTCTTGTAGTGCTGTGAGGACCATAGGGCAGCCCCTGGGAGAGCCACAGGGAAACTGAGAACTTAAGGAAGGTGACTCGTTTAACATTCTATATTTAGAGGAATTTTCTATACGAAAACGAATTTTTTAATTGCTTTTTTTTTTTTTTTTTTTTTTACTTTTTGGCCAAACATCTGAACTCTCTTCCTATGTGTTTGGGAATTCTCCATCATATGTGTTTTGGTGTGACCATGTATCAGTCAGATTACTTTATACCCTGGTAACAAATAACCCCTGCAAATCTTAATGACTTGCAAAGGTTTAATTCTTGCTAATGCTGCATGCCCTTCATGGGCTCATTGTAGCTAATGCTGCATGCCCTTCATGGGCTCATTGTAGCTCTGTTCCATGTCATCTTCCACTTTTGGGATTCAGGTTGATGCAATAGTCCAATCTAGAACATTGCTGTTCTTCAGGCAGAGGGAAAGTAGATGGCAGAGCACGCATTGGCTCTTAATGCTTCTGCTAGCACACCACCTGCAGATTTTCCTCTAATATGCTACTGGCCAAAACAAGCAACATGGTCAAGCCTGATGTCAAAAGGGCAGGGAAGCATAACCCTTTCCCCTGGGAGGGAAAAATGAATATTTGGGGGCAAAATTACAGTTCTTGGAGGCAGAACCCTCCTTTCCACTATGGGCCTGAAAAGACTAGACTGGCAGGGATAGCCTAGGATAGACCAATCAGATCCACCCACTTGGACTCTCTGAATCGAGAGTTGGTATTACAAAAAAAGCAGTATCAGTGGAGAAGTCATTCTGGGTCTACATGGCAGCAGTGCTGGCTGTGGTATACAACACACAGTGCCAATGACAGCAGCCAGGTCCTCACTGGGTTAGTTCTGTGATGTCATTTTGGCTGTCATTTGCCTGTTTTTCCATCTGTCTTATTCCTGTTTGCTTTCTGTGCTGGGTAATCCAGCCTTCTTAGCAATTCTGTGAGCCACCAGTACTATCTCTCTTTTCTGTGTAAGCAAGTCAGGGTTGTTCTCTGTTCCTTTCAACTAAGAACCTGATTGATACAGCAAGGCTTCCGGCCAACCCAAACCTTTCCTAAACTCAGTTTCTGATCACCAGATGATTATTGCCCCGGGCTTCTTATCCCTACACAAATTAAGAACATATCTGCCCAATTTGCACTAAAAGCTATTGGCTAGGAAAGCCTGGGAGGTTCCCAATTCAGCATGGGTTCCGTGCCCTCATAGATTGAGAGGTACTGGGTATTTTTTGAAAGACAATAAATGTGAGAAGGGCCTTGTTAGTAGGAGGCCTTAGTAATCTTGAATCAGGAAGTATAATATTACAGCAATGTTTCATTAGGGTAACTATATGTTCTGATTTGTTCAGGACAGTTCCTAATTACTATTATTTTGGAACTGTTAATGCCAGTCAATTAATTTTAGTGCCTCCCTTTCACCTTAGACAATAAATTATATATATAATATATAATAAATTTTATATATAATATATAATAAATTATATATGTGTGTATGTGTGTGTGTGTGTGTGTGTGTGTGTGTATAAAACCCTGACTGGTCTACTTCAAGCAGTCACTCGCCATGTTACACATATTTTTATTTCTCAACTATATTGGAAACTATTAAATTTCATCCTGAGCCACACCCATAGGAAATCAGCAGGCGTGCTTGTTAATTATTAAGGGTATAAGATCCATAAATGGGGGAAGTATGAAAAGTGAAAAGATCAGGATCTCTCTCAGATAAACAGATCTCAGTTCAACTTCCAGTTCTAATGGTCTCTGTTATTTCCTGGGTCCTCAATCTTCTGAACTTTAAAGTGAGAACAGTCATGCTTATTTATAGGTGTTGTGGGGCTTAAATGAGTAAATGTGGGTAAAGTGCTTAACACAGAACCATGTGCATAGTACAGACTCGCAAATAATGCCCTTCCCTCCACAATTTGATCACTGTGAATATTCTGCAGTTCCTATGTCCACCAGGTAGCTGGCCATCTCTGGGCACTTCTCTGTCCTTTGGATATTTGTAGGAGAAACATGATTCTCCTTAACTGTAGGGCTGGATTGAGAGTTAGAATTTAGGTGAGTCACATAGTAGCATTCCTCACATTCTCTATCATGATTAAGTCTTTTATTACACACACACACACACACACTTTTCTACCACCGCTCTTCTTCCCAATCCAACACAAGTTTCATTCTTTTAGACAGATAACTTCTTAATAAAATTCCCACACACTCTCATCAGAGCAGCTGGACGGACCGGCACCATTATCTACCTCTCTCGGTACACATAGCCTGTGTCTCGGTCTCAGTCCATTTTGTGCTCCTATAAGAGAATATCACAGACTTGATAATTTATAAAGAACAAAAAATTATTTCTCACGTTCTGGAGACTGAGACGTCTATGATCGAGGCCCCGGCAGCTTCGGTGTATGGTGAGAGCCGCTGTTCCCAGGATGGTGCATTGATACTGCATTGTCTGGAGGGAAGGCACAGCGTCCACCCCCATGGCTGAAGGTGGAAGGGCAAGAGGGCCAAACACTCCACGAAGCCTCTTTTATAAGGGCTTTAATCACATTCATTTGTGAAGCCTCATTTATAAGGACTTTTCGTGACCTAATTACCTCTTATAGGCCCCACCTGTTAATATGATCCCATTGGCCATTAAGTTTCAACACCTGAATTTTAGAGGGGATGTATTCAAAACCATAGCAGTCTCTCTCTCTCTTGCTGTCTCTCTCTTGCTCTCTCTATTTCTCTTTTTCTCTTCAAGCCTGCTCTATTTTCCTCTCACATGCAACTGGCCAATCCACTTTATATCTCACAGTCCAAATCCTGGACAGAGCCAGGTGAAACAGCTAATTGTTATCTTTGCACTAGGCCTCCTCAGAGGTCACCTGCCAGCCTATGAATGGGCTGCCCTTGAGTTTTGCGAAACTGTTTTGCGAAAATCAACCTAACACAGCTTCCCTGTGTAGGGGCTGAGGGTGAAGCAGTTTTAACTAGCAGGCGAAGTTGGGCTGGGCAGACACTGTGATGCATATATCATATGTTTGCACTAAAATATTGAAAAATGCCCTAATTACTAAATTCAATGAATGCTTCCCAATTTTTGCCTTACCTGACCTCTCTGGAGTGTTTTATATGGTCGAGCACCCACTCTTTGATACTTCTAACTTCTTTACTTTCTCTTAACTTCTTTCTTCTCCTTTCACTAGAGTCTAGTTCTCACTTTACCACTCCTGTCGATCTCCGTTGCTGGTTTCTCTTCCCCACTCACCTTTTACTTTGAAGAAGCAGCTAGCCCATGACATTACCAACATACACATAACATCTAAGATGTTCTTCATACCTAAGCTCTTGTTCCCCAGTGTTTCTTCAACCTGTATGTGTGTGAAAGCAACCTGGAGGGTGTAGATAGAGACTCAGGGGTTCCGTCTATTAACTGCAATTACAGGGCACTGAAGAGCTCTAGTGCCATGGTCAGGAGTTAGGAGTTACTTACTATTCTAGAGGGAAAGAACTTTGCTTGTTAATATCACAGAAATTCCTCCTCTATCCCTGTCCATCACAAATTTTTGAAGTGTTCTCCGTATCTACCAACATATGACATACCTACCAACATGAAAGCTGTTCACTTCAGACCAGTCATTTTTGTAGTCACTAGCTGTACCTCCTGTTGTAATGTCTTGTGCCACTCATCCGACTTTCAGGCTCTCTTGCTGGAAACGAGCCAAAGAATATTTAAACCTTAAGCAGAATTTAAATCCATGGGTTTTTCTATCTGCTTTTATTTTAAATCTCATCATTTTTATATGAACTTCCGTCTTTTAAGGACATTCCTATAGAAACCAAAAAGTAAGAAATGCATCATTTAGAGCTGTGGGGTGAGAAGGCGCGGGAGGCAGATTTCATTCCCTTTGAAATCAGACTGCCTGGGGACCTAACTATACTTCCTGTTCTTTTTTTTTTTAGAATTAATATACAGTAGAATTGACTTTTTCTCTGTGTGTAGTTCTATGAAATTTACTACATATATAAATTTGAGTTACCACAACCACAAACAAGATACAGTAGTGTTTTACCGCCTCAAAAACTCCCTCCTGCTATCTCTCTGCAATCATACCCCACCTCCACCCCAAGACCTGGCCATCACTTACATGTCCTCTACCACTATGGTTGTGTCTTCTAGAGAACATTGTAGGAATGGAGGCATACAGAGTATAGCCTTCTGTCATAGTGTCTTATGTATTATGTCCACATACATTGAAAATGCCCTCAGATGATGTCGTGTTTTTTGCTTTCAAACCATCAAAAACCAACAGAATAAAAATAATATATTGGCCCATAGATTTATCATTTCCACTGCTCTCTTTTTTTTTCTTAAGGCTCCAACTTTTCTTCTGGTATCATTTCTCTTCTTTCTGAAGAATTTCCTGTAGCAGCTCTTTTGGAAGATGTATGCTAGAAAACAATGAGAATTCCTTCCTCTGAGAATGTCTTTAATTCAGGTTAATTCTTGAAGAATATTTTTCATGGATTTAGAATTTGAGTTGACAGTTATTTTCTTTTAGTACTTTGAAAATATTGTTCTACTTTCTTCTGGCTTTCTTGGTTTCTGATGCAAAAACACAATCATTCCAATGTCCCCCTGTAAGTAAGGCATCGTTTCTCTTGGGTTCTTTTCTTTTTGAGATTTGCTTCCTTATCCGTAGAATTCAGCAGTTTGTTGTGCTGCATGTGAGTGTGCATTTCCTTAGCTTTATCCAGTTCAGGTTTACTGAGTCTCTTGAATCTGTAGGTTTGTGTCTCTTGCTAAATAAGTTTTTAGCCATTATTTTTGCAAATATTTTTCTTCACTGAACTCTTTCTCCTCTATGTCTGAAACTTTAATAACAGACATGTTAGGTGTTTTGTTGTTGTTTCGTGGTTCCCCGAGACTCTGTTCAATGGTGTTGTCTCTATTGTTCAGGTTGGATAACTGCTATTTTCCTGTCTTCAAGTTCACTGGATTTCTTCTATCGTCTCCATTCTGCTTTTGAACTATCCAGTGGCTTTTTAATTTTAATGACCTTATTTTTCAGGCCGAAAATTTCCATTTTGTTCTTTGTATCTTCTATTTCCTTGTTAAGGCTTTCTAGCATTTCATTTGTTTCAAAAGTATCTGCCCTTATTTTTGGAGGATTTAAATAATCCTTGCTGTTAAATGTTTTTCTGATAATTCCAACACCTTCATCATCTCTGTACTGGCATCTGTTTTTGTCTTCTCTCATGTAAAAGGAGATTTTCCTGGTTCTTCATAGACTGAAAAAATTTGGATTGTTTCTTGGACATTCTGAATATTGTGTTGTATTGGTTATCTCTTGCTGCATTACAAATTACTCCAAAACTCAGTTGCTTGAAACAACATTTATTGTCCCATTGTTTCTTTAGTTTGGGCCTAGTTGAGTCCTATGCTGTGGGGTCTCTCAAAGGGCTACAAGCAATATGTTGACCAAGGATCTGTGATCTTATCTAAAGGCCCAATTCAGCTAAACTGGAGGTCATTGGCAGCATTTAGTTCCTTGCTGGTTGTTGAACTGAGGACCTCAGTTCCTCTCTGGCTGTTGACTAGAGGCCGTCATCAGTTCTTTTTGACATGAGCCTCTCTCACATGGCAGCTTGCTTCATCAAAGTGTGTAAGCCAAGAGGGCAATAAGTTAGAGTACTGAAGATAGAGTACAGAGTATAGAGGCAGAATACAGAGTATGGAGACATTGCACATTAGCAAGACAGAAGCCAGAGTGTTTTATAACCCAATCATGGAAGGGATAGCTCAAGATTTTTACCATAGTCACCCACAGTTAAGGGAAGGGGATATGAAAATCAGTATCTGGGAATCATCAGTGGATATCTTAGAAGTCTGCCTACTGGTGGAAGCAACCCAAGTGTCCATCGATGGATGGATGAATAAACAAAATGTGGCACACACACACAATGGAATCATATTCAACCTTAAAAAGGAAGGAAATTCTGACACATGCTATACAACATGGATGAACCTTGACAACATCATGCGGAGTGAAATAAGCCAGACACAGAAGGACAAACATTGTATGATTCCACTTATATGAGGTAACTACAGTCATCAAATTCATACAGATGGAAAGAACAGCAAGGGAAATGAGGAATGGGGAGTTAGAGTTGAATGGGTACAGAGTTTCAGTTGGGGAACACACAAAAGTTCTTGAGATGGATGGTGGTGATGGTTGCACACCATTGTGGATGTACTTTATGCCACAGAACCGTACACTTAAAAATTATTCAAATGGTAAATTTTATGCTTTGTATATTTAACACCACAATTTTTAAAAAAGAAGTCTGCCTACCACACATGTTACGAGATTCTGGGTCTTGTTAAAATCTTATGGAGAATGTTGATATGATTTTTAGGAGGCATTTGACCTCACTGGGTTTAGGCTGCAAGTTCCAACCAGCCTTCTGAGGGTGATAGTTCCATCATCAGTTCAGTGTCCAAAATCGTTGCAGCACTGTTTGGATCTGTCCCATGTGTGCACCACCCAGTAGCCAGTTTGGGACATAGTTGGCCATCTATCCCATAACACACTTCTCAATGTCTGTGCTGTGCAGGGTCAGCCCCGTGCATGCGCTCCTCAGGGGTAAGCTCAGGAACTGCTAACTCTAAGGGGTCACTTTCCCAAGGACCTCCCTCTCCATGTCTCCCTGGGACTTTTCAGCCTGGCCTTTTCAGTCCTCCAGCCAGAAGGCTGGTGCTCTGCCCTGCACCTACTGTCACTGTGCTCACTTCCAGGGCCAAGCAGTGGGAGGACAGATGGAGATAAAAAGCAAAAGGGAATTTGCCACCTTCTTGGGACAATGGCTCCTCCACTAAGGCAGAAGGATTCCCTCCTGCAGAGTTTTCACCCCTGACGGTTCCTGCTGCCACTGCTTCTTATGTGGGTTTGGGGCAGGCACAGGAAAATGGGGAAAAAAGAAAGAGAAATAGGAAATTTCTCCCTCTCTCTCTGAGCATTTGCTGTTTTCTTTCCCACTGGAAGAGGGTTTCTTCTAGAGACCTCTTTGATCACACCCTGATGCCTACTTCCGGGTTTTGGATTTTGATGAGTTCGGCCCAGGGCATCCTGGAGGGGAACAAATGGCAAAGTGCCACTATTTTGGTGGGACTTTGGAGCCTCGTCATCGTCCTTGGTGCTTCTGCTTACTGTTTACTTTTCAGAGCCCTCAAATGGCTGACCCATGCATCTGTCTGGGTTTTAAGCTATGTTCAGTGAGAGAGATGGGGTGTGCTTACCCCGTTTTAAGCCTGGCTCTGACTTTGGCATTTAACAAATGACTCCATCCACCTTCCCACCCCCATTCCCCAATCACTCACCCAGTTATGCTATTAATATGAATTGAATGCCTACTATGTACCACAAACTATGAGGGAAAGAGAAACATTGCATCTTGAAGGTATTTAGAACACAATCCCATCCGAGACACAGCTTCCTAGATTTCACCTATATTTCACCTTCCTGGATTTCACAACGTACTGGCTTCCCACACCCCTCCCCTCCCCGTTTATGCTCACAGTTGATATAAGAAAAGTGAGTGGGTTTTGTGTTTTGCTGTTTCCTTGAGAAGGCAAGTACATATATAAGCCTGAAACCATCCTTACTTCCAAGCTCTGCGGGTGAGGCCGAGGGCTTTGGAAAGAGTGATATTTTCAAACACGCAGGTTTGTGGTTTTTGAAAGAACAGAAAGCATAAAAGCATAACATCTTGTAGGATTACTTTCGGCTGAAGAACAATTGATGTGACATCTGAAAATAATCAAATAAGTGTCTTGTTTTGAGCCTGCAAATAACTTTGTGAAACTTTGGAAGGAAATTCTCCACTTATGGAAAAAAAATAAGAAAAATTGAAATTGAGATCATGGGGTAAGAACAAAGAAGGGGAATTATGAGAGTGCTTTGAATTGTTAATAGCACTTATATTTGTAAAAATGAATCTCTCTAAAAAGGTGGAAGTGGCTAATAATCTTAAATCACATAACATGGCACATGCCCCAAACCTTGATAACCTCCAAATTCAATTGCTTATAACCATTTTTTGGAGCATTCCAAAAACTCGAAGTTGCTACGCAATGTACGGAACTCTGGATTTAAAATTTTTGAAGCCCTTGATTTTTTTTTTTTTTTTTTCCTGTAAGCTCTTACATTTAGAAAGAAGTCAAGGTAGAGTCTAACCCCGGAAGATAAAAATATATTGAACTTTTTTTGTAAAGATGATAACAGCCAAGAAAACAAAAATTGAAGTGAACACGATGATGAAGAGAGTAAAGAAAGGTAAAGACAAGGCTGAAGGTGGCATTCATAAAAGTCCCAGCGCTGAAGGGAGAGGCTGTGCTTGAAGAAGAAAAAGTCTGCTAACCAAGGTAAGACAAATTAAGACGGGTTGGTGAGGATACTCTGAGGCAAAGAAAATTCAACGTTATCAAAAACCCGGGCTCAAGTTAGGAGAGGCTGTAGTAAAGAGAAACTTCCCTCTTGCTTCCATGGTTAAAGGGTGACTTAGAGTTCCTGCACTATGTCATTAATATACAAGTCGAGTGTTGCTAAGACCAGTGGGGATGACAGACAGTTTTACTTTGTGAATTTCTGGTTTCTAATGATGCATTTGAGCTTTATTTTTTACAGCTGTCCTTGTCTTAATCCTTTACTTTTTTCCCCCTGGAGTTTAATGGTTTCTAGTTACATATCAGCATTTTAAGCAGCATGTTGCCCGTCAGGCAGCACATGGCTTCTGATGGTTATGGCATTTGGGTCACCACTAGCTCTCTGGAAGGACGAGTGCTCCTGTGAACAGCACAGCAAACTCCCTCATATGATTGGAACACGGCAGTGCAGGTTCAGGGCGCATGCTAGAAATCCAACCAAATGCCTTTTGCAAACAGCAGCTCAATGAGGATTCCTGCCACGAGGCAAAATGCTTGGAAAGTTACTATGCACTGGCATCACTGGGTTTGGGGTCAGCATGCTGAAACCGGGACTCATTATGTTCCTACCATGCCAACTTGGTGCAATTAGCCTAACACGATAATTTCCTGAAGCCATATGTTGATCTTTAGGGGAGGGAAAGCTTCATACGCCTGATGGCTCTAAGCTCTGACTGGCATGTCCCAGCTTCCAGCAAATTTCTGTAAATCAAGATAACACACAGCAATCAAAGATGAGGTCGGATGGCCAGCCTGGACAGAGAGAAAACTTAGAGCAGGGTTATGTACTTGTTGCGGAGAGTGGGGCTTTTTCTTTTCTTTCCAAAGAGGGTTTCAGAGAAAGGTCATAGGGGTAGCACTGTGTGTAAGGCTGTGCCTCCCCACCCCGCCCCCGCCCAAATCAAATCAACAGAAGGACCTAGAACACGATAAGTTATGTTCCAGGGCTGCATGGCCTGTATTCCCATTGGAGACCTATCAATGTGAACTAGCACTGTTGGGAAATCTCCTCAGCTACTCCTGTTAATCAATACCTCTGTTCATTATACAGCTTTGATGAATATGCGTAATGATTGGGTGCCCAAGAGTCAGGTGACTAAAAATAACTGCTCCTCACTGAGAATCAATAGATTTTCCCCCCCAGTATTACTTCAGGCAATTCAATATTCTCTGCTGCCCCTCCCCAAGCCCCCACCAATGCGATCCTCTCTAGTTTTCATTGATAGATCAGCTCTGGCCTCAGAGCAGCTTTATTAAATTAGTAGCACTTAATCTACTGTCATATTGTCAACTGACACAGGGCAAAGTAGCAGGCGGCAAGCCTTCCAGTGGCTCAGGAGAGCAAGTTGCCACAACCCAGGCAGTTTTGATTAGCTTTGTGCCAAGAGCTGTCTTCATGGGTGCCTCTTCACTGAACAGGAGTATTTCCATCATTTGATAGCATTTAAAACAACTTTTTTTTTTTTCCTAAGGAGAAAGAGGAGCTATTTGAGGGAGAATTCTTGCCGATTACAGACTTATTATGACAGATGAAAAGATCATAATTATACTTGGATTCCCTGCAGGAGTGCCTTAACACATCCATGACATCTAATAACCACATGCCTCAATGGAGGCTGACTTTTCCAAAGTTCCTTAACCTTTCATTTCTTTGCCATCACTGAAAACCCATCTATGGGTGCTCAGAGAAATCAAGGAGGGAGACTCCATCAAGGCCAGGTGGCTGGCATCCCTGATGCTTTGGGAGAGACAGTCAGTCAGTGATACCTGAGCCTGGGTAGCTCCTTACTGGGGGCCTGAGGGGTACAGGCAGCCTGTCCAGAGGCCTGGGGCCAGGGCATCGCTCTAGAGTCCAGGTAGCTTAGGTGCCTGCGTTAGAGGCCAGGGAAAACTGGAGAGGTGGGTAGGACAACCTGGGGAGATGTGAGCAGATCTGGCTCTGCAGATGGAGAACAGACAATACTAAATTGAAGGGGAGATTTCAGCAAAAGTTATAGTCTTGGTTAGTCTAATTTTTAACTTGGATTGGTTTAAGAGGTGGGGGTGATATTAAACACTGCTGAGTCGAAAGCACTTTTTATATAATTTCAACTTTTATCTTAGATACAGGGTGAACATGTGCAGCTTTGTGAGATGGGTGTATTGTGTGACACTGAGGTTTGGGGTACGAATGGTCCCATCACCCAGGTGGTGAGCACAGCACCCAATAGGCAGCCTTTCAGTCCTCGCGCCCCTCCTCCTCTCCCCAGTGTTTACTGTTCTCATCTTTATGCCCGTGTGTGCCCAACGTTTGGTTCCCAAAACGCACCTTCTCTACGCTTCATCCCATAGTCCCCACGCAGGACAACAGGAGGAAGAAATGTTGCTGATTATGACATCTTTCCATCTGCCAGTTTTATTTCTAGATTATAACGAGGACAATTTGTGGAAAGCTGCTGCCAAGAGACTATAAACTGAAAGACAAGCATTCATTCTGAAAAAACATGAAGTCATCATCCTGGTGGCTGCTGTCCACAAATTTGAAAGGATTGGGAAGAAAATTTATTTTTGAAAAGCTCAGGTGCAAAGACACCTAAGTTCTTCCTTTAGTCTTCTTTTCCTCAAAAGAGCAGGGGCAAAGGCTTTGGGAAAAAGACTTCTGGAAAGTCACAGAAAAGGCATCCCTGAAGGGATAGCTGTGGGGAGGAAGACGGAGGGCAGTGTCTGCTGTGCTCCATTGGGAGTGGCCAGGACCTCTGCAGCTCTGACCCAGCTTTGCCATCTGAGCAAAAGATGAGCTTGGTCTTCCTGAGAAATCTATTAAATAATATAGTGGTTCAGCTTGGCTCTGAGTTCGTCAACGAGGGTGCTTAAATAAGGTGAATTGCACTGTGAGCTGAAGGGCTGTTCGGTGTATTTTGTAAAGATCTACCGGAGCGTGTGGAGGTTTCTTGAAATCAAAAAGGTAAGAAGAGATCAGTGACTGATAAATCTTTAATATAAAAATTGTACAAGAATTTTGATACAAATTACAAGAGGTATTTGGACAAAATATGAATAAAATTCCATTTACATCCCCAAACCCTTATGCATTTTATGCAAAAGACATACTGTAGGCAGTTATAGTACAGAAAATACAACCAAAGTAATAGCAAATTAAAAAATTTAATTACCTTAGACTACCAATAAAAACAAAAAGAAAAACAGAACAAAACAAAAATAAAACCCTTGTTCAAGGTACATACAGTATTTAGGAAGCTACCAACGTCACAATGATTAGATCAGGGTGATGCAAACTGTCCCATCCCTTGGTGCAGTTACCTTTTGTAGTACAGACTTTGATTCTGCGGCAGGCTTATTGGAAGAGACTGGTTTTATGCAGATGAGAACAATATAAACAAAAAAAAAGAATAAACAGCTAAACTCTGGGAGAGGGAGAGGACATATCTTGGTGAAAATTCCTTTTCTTCAAGATATTTCAGTTCCCTTTGGCCACTTTTGCTGTCAAATATGAAGGCTGAGTCCAATAATTTTGTTACTGGAGACACACCAATGGGTCTGGAGTAAGAAAGGTATGTGTTCTCCCAGCTGTGTGAGGGATCTTGCTAGTTCTAAAAGACCTAGTCCATCACCAGCAGGAGAGAACAGAGAACTGGCTTTCCCAGATCCCCAACCAGCCCCTTCCCCTCACCTTTGGGGAGGCAGAAAAGCAGCAAGGACTTCATGGAAGAAGCCAGGCAGAGTGTGAGGGGAGCGGGGAAATGGGCATTTGCCTCATTTGGAAACCACCCACTGGTGTGTCAGTCACCCTCATACTGCTGAGTGAGCTACACATGAAAAGCCCAGGTTGTCTCAAGCCCAAGTCTTCTCCCCATTTCTCGACCGTCCTCACCCCTCTGACCTTCATGTACCCATGTTTAGCTCTCCTGCATTCTTTATACTGGCACTGGCAGGAAAATGGTAAGATTCTCTGCAGGGCAGCTGAACCAAAGTTTGCACAGGAAAGCAAATGCACCATATACTAGAAATCTTAGATAGTCTTATCAGGTTAAGATATAATACTAGAACATCTCATTCACTTAATTCACGTTATGTAAACCCTGGACAGCGTAGAACACATGTTTCCAAAGCGATTATAACCAGGATGAGGGAGGGCGTGTTCTACCTTCTTGCTCAAACACGATTTTTTTTTTAAGGGGGGTTGGTGAGATCCGAAGAGCAAAGGGTGGGATTGAGAAAGACAATGGAAAAGTCAGAAAAGTCAGAAAAGTCAGAGGAGATTAAGATACACAATGAGAGGAATGGATTACTCTGTACGAAAACATGCAAAAATACTCCAAATTGGGGACTAGATTTAAAAAAAGAAACAGCCTTGGTTTATACATCTGAAGTGAACCTATTAACTCAGCACATTGTCTGGGAGCTCAAGAGCATCATACCTCATGAATCATACTTCTCGCAGTGGCCACAGCACCGATTCACAGATGGGGTAGAGGATGCTTTGTCTCCTAGCATGGAAAAGGCAGGCAGTGAGGCTCCCACTGAAACCGTGCCAGGTCAGTTCACCTTGCAGGGACTGGCACTTTCTCCCTCTCTTTTGAGAAACATATCCAGGGCCAGATGAATGGAGCTCTCTCACACACCCAGGGTCTCCCCAGAGTCACCTCTCAATCCTTGCATTCCATGACAGAAGTGGGCAGAGCCAGTTAATAATTGATGGATTTGCCATCTTAGCCGTGCATTATCTCAACATCACATTTGGCAACAGGAAGCCTTATAAAATCTTGGTATAGCACTTAGATACTCTCTCTTCAAGAAATATACTTTCAATACTATCTACTTCTCTCCATTTTTCTTAAAATACCTCTGTCTGCTCTTCCCTCCCTTCAAAGATTCTTTTTTAAAAAAGTGAAACAAAGCATTAAAAAAACTATTACAAACATCCTTAAGCATCCCTGTTATTTTAGAGTTAAGGGGAGAAAGCTAGTATCGGTGAGCAGAACTTGTGCAATTTTGGCAACTGGTTTTTCAATTAGGATTCTATTAAGATGTCTGATAAACGATTGTAACATATACATACTGAGGAACTTAAGAAGTATCATGTCAACTAATTGCCTTTGCTCTAACCCAAGAGTCCTTGCTCAAAGTGCTTTTTTTCCCGGTCCCCAGACTGGTTCATGAAATTATTTAGCAGATTTGTCAACATAGACCTGTTACATTGTCTATCCCTAAATCTGCTGCTGTTATCTCCTTGCTAAAGTTCACATGGAAGATGATACCAATACCTGCACGTGTCTTACCTGGCTAATATCTTACTGAAATGTGACTGTTTGTAATGGGACCAACTATCTTCTCTGAGATGTGCTGCGGGAAGGCTGGAAGGAGGCATGGCATCCCCTAGTTCCAGAAAGACGCTTGATAGATCTTGCACTTCATTTAGTCACTAACTAGTCACTTTCCAACCATCATTTGAGTATTTCAATATACAAAAATAGCAGCCAATCTTTGGGCTCAAGGCATTTTGGAATATAACATTTTCACGTATTCTTCCTTTGTACTTTTGGTCCCCATCACTCAATTTTCTAAAGCTCCCTGTACTTGCACTTACCAAAGTTCTTCAAAGTGGAGAATTTACCTTTTACTCATAGGGTGGTCCTTGTTTTAATGATTAAAGTCAAAAGCCTGATGCCATCTTTTTTAGATTGTCAGTCCAGTTTGACAAAAGTTAATCATGTTACACTATGGATTTGGAGGGGTCATTGAAAGATACATTTGTACATCTAGATCCATGGTTTGATGCCAAGGATAAGAAAAAAAAATTACCACTGTGCATAACCAGTTTACAACATGTGCACTTTTTGAAGGGGAAGAAAAATATTTTAATCTTTTCCCTACAGATTAGGGGGCAATATAATCTTACTTATGCCACTGATTTGCAGGAAAATTTGCTCTAATTATAGGGCCACACCCATTACTCTCAAAATGGAATTGTAACACTTAAGTTTTCAAAGAAGCAAAGGATGCTGTCACAGACAGCGTCTCTCTACTGACTCTTTATTTAAGAAGTCATCTTGTTACTGTCCACTTAATAGCTGGAGAGGGCATCGAGAGGCAGCCTTTGGCTTCCCACAGACACAGTAGGTGTGTGTATGTGCTTGTATGTTAGGACGGGAGAACAAGAGGGAAGGAGAGAGAGAGGAGAGAGAGGGAGAGAGAGAGAGAGAGAGAGAGAGAGAGAGAGAGAGAGACTGACTGATTGTGGATGTGTGTGTACATCAGGGAACTCTATGGGAAAGCCTAGCCCTTGTAGTCAATTTCTCCTTCACAAGGGGATAAACAGGCAATTACGCATCCTTTTATATTTGATGGCCAAGTGCTGAACTGGAAAGCACACTATTAGTTTGTGTCCCTTCAGGGCCAGGGCAATAAGTAGCCAGGAGAGCTGGGCTGAAGCAGAGAGGGTGTTGTCTGCTGTTAGTGTGACAGTCTTGTCAGCAGCATTCACATTACTGGAAGGTAATAAAGTGACAAGTACGTTATTAGAAAGATATGAGGTGAAATTGAACTGAAGCTTCTTGCTGCTCAGCCCTGGCTTTTTTCTTTCCTCTTTTGTAATGGTCCACTATTTGTTACAAACTGAGCCTTGTCTTCATACCCTATATAAAAGATTTTTTTTTCCTGCAGTAAAGGTCAAATGAATTTACAACAACACTTTAGAGGAGAAGAATAAAGATAGTTTTATGACAACTATAGTATGTTGCTCCAAAAAATATATATAGCATTATAATGAACAATAATACTGATCCAATTCAGTGTACATGTAAAAACGCTTAGTTTTTTTTTAACCTTCTGTTATTAAGCATTTGGATTTTTCAACAAATGCCAAAAAGACAGTATGTGACATACAGTTATTGCCGAATGACCACAGAAAATCATTTTGCGCAAGATGTGGGAAGGATGAGGATGATGAAACTACACAAGGAAGGACGGGTATGTGGGCAACAGTGATGACAGATAACTCACTGGTCAGTCGTACAGCTGGATTTACATAATACTGTTTGAAAATGACCATTTATGGTGAGCAACACTCCAGCTACAGGAAATATGTGACTCACCTGGGACAGATCAAACATGACCTTAGTACTAACGCAAACAAGACTACCACACGTGGTTTATCTCTGAGGGAAAATATGAAGAGAAGTTACTTATATACCTCATAGAACAGTAAATGAGCTCCCATTTTGATCAAGGTCTTTAGCCTAGTATTAATCACAATCATGGCTTTGTTGTGTTGCTACAGTGGCAAGCACGAGTAATGATCAAGAAAGGAACGATCCATGCTGGTGCCATTCGCACCTACTCCTCTGTTAGGATGAAAACGAGGTGTTACCACTGGCCTTTTCTATAGCCTCGCTGACCCCTGGCATCTTTTGGTTCTCAGGGGATTCCAGCAAGACTTCCCACTCAAAAACAAAGCAAAAGCAACCATACCCCACAATTGTTGGCTCTTCCTGACCCCAAAGGAACTTCAGCTATTCCATGCAGCTGTCCTTGCTTTCCTAACCCCTTCCTCAGAGCCGACTCACCTGGTCATGGGAACTCTGCAGGTCCCTAGTATCAATACGCTCTCACCCACTGCGAGGCAGAGCTATGCCAGTCTTTTCTCTCGAGCCAACATTTCCAGCACATTCACGATTTCCTTTTCTAGCTACCCCAAAACCAGGGCAGGAACCGACCCTCTACTTAGTTCTGATGAAAACATTGTGATCCCTCCAGTCTTTTTGGTACCTTTTATTGCTCATCTTACTCATTTAGATCCATCCCAAAAAAAATAAACAATGAGAGGGAAAAGCAAAACAACCTAATTTAAATATTTCAAGTTTGGGAGAAGGTAAGTGATTTTAAAGAATGAAATTCATTTGTCATAATTTTAAAAAAGAAGCTCTTAAGAAAAGGGTGTGACCACAGGATGAAAAAAAGTTTCTTCTGGATGATTTGTTTCTTGATGATAGCAGATGTAGCGTGTCTTATGACAGTTGAATTTTATTTACTCTGTTAGTCAATCTAACCCAATGCTAACAGACCAGATACAAGTTAGGACTGCTCAGGTCAAGCTGTCAGCAGTTAGCAGCATGTCCATCTCAATCTGGTGACTAGCTTCTTTATGTTTTCATTGTCAACGGCCCTCATTCTCATTTGCTTGGCACACATCTGGGGTGTGTACAGAGAAAGGGGAAAAAAAGGTCACATTGTATTTGGTGGGAACCTAGTGCATAGTTTCTCCTGAGTAAAATGAGGAGAATGCCTCTGGAACAGCTCATTCTTGATATATTCAAAGTTTTTTTTCTTTTTTTTTTTTTTCCTTAGAGCAATGTATACTAATGGGGCTGTTAACCAGTACCAGTTAAGTGCCTTTCTCCTCTTACTGGAAGGGCCTGAAAATTCATGACCAAAGAAATAACACTATGAGGACAGTGGCACCATTGTGCCAAAAAGGTTTTAAAAAATGTTTGCCATGTTGAAAAGGAAAACATTAACACCTTTAAACCTTTAAACCTTTAAAAGGCATCAGGCTGAACAGGGCAGCTGGACTAAGATCTGGAATGAGTTACATTGGGTTGACTTATTTAAATACAATTAATATCAGAACAAAGAATGCCAAGGATTTTTATCACACTTTTAAACCAAATTACTTATTATCTATCCTTTTTCTCTCTCTTTCCATAGCATGCAGATATTCCCGAAAGCGCACTAAACCTGATATTTACAAAAACATAGTTTTAAATGATCAAGACAGTAAGTTTCAACATCAGCTAGAGAACATGCACAGTCATACCGCCTAATTTTGTACCTGTGATAAACTCTGGCTAAAACCAATCACATGGGAAAAAGCTTGTTGGATGAACATCTACATCACTATTGATTTTCAGCCAGCATAGAATGCATGCGGCTTGAGAGAAACTGTGTAACAACAAAAAACTCCTATGAAAAAGCAAATGAGTTGGAATGGGCAAAGATGAAGAGCTCAATGACTAAAATGCTGATCTCTTTATCCTTCCTGTTTGCAAATAAGCCGTGGGATCACCATCTTAACTAGAATTCTAGTTAAGTCAAAACATAACACTCAGCCACACACTCAAGAATGAGCAATACTTTGGGAACAGAAGAATTGTACATTTTATGATTTTCCATTGCATGTACTACATCCATCCACTCCCCCGTCCCTTTTAAGCAAATAGGCTTTATATTGGAAAATGTTATTTACTCATTTAGAAGGCCACCATAACGACTGGGCACTTGAGGCACAAAAGTAGTAGCAAATAGGGGAGATACTTAAAAAGTGTCAGCTGTCCAGGACTTATTGCCATTTCTCTGACAAAACACAAGTGAACACATTCATGTTTCCAAGCAAGGGAAACTCTACTTCTAGAATCTCATTACTTCTGGACTTTTTCTAACTGGCTATACACATTAGCTTGGTTTGCAGCAAGTAACAAACATTTGTTCTAAGCTTGGTGCATGTACCTGCCGACAGCTATGTAATTCACTCACGAGGGCTATCTGACCTTTTGTTTGACATTAAATTAAACAAACTAAACATTGCTGTTGTACAAGATGAGTTCTAGTAACTCAACTGAGTGTAACTTTTCAAAGTTGCTGAAATAAAAATGTGTATTTATTTTCATAAAACTACATGTAGTCTATGCACACTACAAAAGCCAGAGTTTCTATAATGTTTTGTTGGGATATTAAAAATCTTTTCCCACCCTTTTTGAATCTAATCATTTGGTAATGGGGCAACAGCACAATACAGAGAACGCTGAGAGGACCAAAATGTTTGCAAACAAACTTTCATTATTCTAGTTCAATCTTTCACAAACATACTGTACAGAGTCTTATATGGTATAAAACAAAGGAAAACATCTCTGTCTGTTCAATTTAACACAACACCAAAATAAAGCAATTAAGACTTTGGGGAATTCAAAGTACAAGAAAACAAAAACGGTTATTACTAATTCCTCAGCTTTTTACCATAAACACTCGTCATTTAACATAGTGTTTGATATAGTTTCTTTTGTACTGCAGATACTTTTGGTCTTTCCTCCCTGTAGAACAAACGAAGAATTAAAATGGACCCCATAGCATCCTCTGAAGGAGGTGAAAAGATAAAGCTCCTAGACATAGCTAGCTTATCTTTAAGAATCTATTGTTTCTGAAATTTTCACAAATAAAAATACTGAATCCCCAACTAATGATGCTTATTTTGGGAAACAATAAATACTGTGAGGTACAATAAATCCTACAGGAATAATAATAACAACAGAAACATATTAACAGTTTCCTTTGGCAAATTTAACGGAAGTGAATGCTGATGTGAACATAGAAAAAATAATCACAAAAACATGAAAAATGGAAACGACATAAAAGTTAAAACAAAGGGATATTTCTAACTTTTAGACTGATGAGAGAAATGTCTGAGGCCATTAAATGCAAAAAAGAAATACATTCTCTTTATTGTGTACTGTTTGACAAAATTTTCCTTGTTTATCTCTTCTTTTCCCCTCCACTTAAAAAAAAAGGAAAAATAAAAAGACAACAAAACAGTCTGCAATGCACACCCTAATGGTTTTGGCTGCAGACTGAACTTGAGTAAATATCATCATTTAGTCAGTATGTTGTGGTAGCTGAGGCTGCCGATGTGGTTAACCAGCTCAGGCAACATGTGTAAACATCGGAAACAAAACAAAACAAAAAAGGTTTGGAGAATAGTCTCTCTTCTCTTTCTCACTCTCAATTGCTTGGTTTCAGGCTTGCTTTCATTTCTCTCTGACAAATCGTGTGGGGAAACACAAAACACTAAACATTGAGAGATCCTACTTTAAAACCCCCTTCTTCTGGCTTTTCAGAAAGGAGTGTTGCTCCATTCAAGTTTAGCACATGTTTTCAAAGCTTCCAAGTACTGCTGCTGTTAAATGCCTTTTGATTTTGTCTACCAAACAGGCCCGAATTATAGTACGACTGCAGAATTTGCAACAAATTAGACAGCCATACAACAGACCGACCCAGTTCAGAGGATTTCTTTTTAAAGGATAAGCGTTAGGGCCTTGGAAATGAGTGTTCAACTCTTTTACTGTATTCATCTTTGTTCCGTAGCGGGTAATTTGGGCTTTTGTATCCTGAAATATTATCCTGCCTCTGAAGAATAAATGCCTTGGCTGTTTCACACCACATAATTTTGTTTTCCTTTTATGTAACTTAACGTATAAGCAAGAAAGATGCAATGTTGATTCTAATAACATTCGGCACTTGAAAGAATCACCAAGTGTTTTTTTAAAAAGCGGTTTTCTGGTGGCCAACAAATTGGCCTGTGGTTATGTTGAGTGACTAATTGTATTTTCTTTTCTGGAAACTTGTGCAAAGTTGGCAGTTTTGTGTTAACACTAATACTTTGTTTGGCATTTGTGCCCTATACTGACCAGACCATTTTTATACAAGTGAATTTTTTTTAAAAAAGACACTTACTGAAGTATGGCAATAGTTTAAGGATAAAAAAGAAGCATGGTTATTACACATCCCCTTGTAGTGTATGAAAAAAAGTGCATGACGGGATTTATGTACTAGTACAGGACATTTTAAAAAATCAGATCTGTGCTGTAAAGCATGCCAGCACCTCTTTATCACTATATCTAACAGGTAGTAAAAACAAGACCATGGTTTTTTTTTTTTTTTAAATGTGCATTAATGCTAACATAAATGAATAGAGCTAGCCAGCAAACTATCTTTTCCTGCATATCTAACAGCTGGATGTAACTGTAAAAATTAAACAAAAAAGTTAAACAACCATCAATACAATTGTTTTACATCAATGGCCCCTCAAGGCTAAATATTTACAGGTGAATCTGCCATGCTTTAATTGAAGATTCTTTCAAAACCTTAAAGTTCACAAAAGACAACTATAAGAAGTTCCTTTTTGTTTCTTTTTTCTTTTTTTTCCCTTTTATTTTTGCAGGCAACAGTCATGGGTACAACAAATTGTCTCTTTGGGGAAGACCAAGAATTATTCTGTCAAAACTGGGGCTAGTTGCACACTGTGTGTGTGTGTGTGTGTGTGTGTGTGTGTGTTTAAAGGGGTACTCTGTTTTCACCCTTAAATCAAAGATCCCACTCCTTTCCCAAAACTATAAAGGGAAGTGAAAAAAATTCAAAAGCACCTAGTGTTTATCTTGTTTATCTCAAAGAAATACGTGTGTATATGTAGCCACAGAGCATACATAAATGCACATACACACACACACACACACACACACACACCAAGTACATAAGCGCACACTGACTATGGCAGTTCAAACACGTAGGCCATCTGGTGAGAGCTGGCATTTGTAGTGTCCATTCTGAGACTAATCTACTGAAGTGAAGGGAATGTTTTTGTGGAGATTAGGGTTCTGACTGTGCCGATTTCGGCTTCGTACAGAGGAAAACATCATATTGCAACCTGGGACTTTGCACTTGTGCATTTCTCTCAAATGCACAGTTTTGTAGTGCACTCTCAGGGTCCCCTTGTTGCTGTACATTTTGTGGCAAATGTTGCACATGATCCCACCATTGCTCCCAGACAAGCTGCTGAACATAAGAGATCCCGAAACTTCAGCCCCTAGGCTGCCAGGGAGGGCAGGGGCCTCAGCCTTGTGTGCCGACTCCCCACTGTCACTCGCCCCGTCAATGTCATCGAGAAGAATCCCCTCATCGCTGCCTGCGTCGGATTCTCTGGAGGAATGGATGCTGCTGCTGGACTGGAGGCTGGAGGTGGTGCTCAAGTCAAGGACCATGTAGTCCTCCGCCATGCCTCTCCCATACCCGTTCAGGTGGGAGTCTTCAGTCCCTGCAGGAGAGGAGGCGTCTTCCCTGACATCGAACCCCATGGGGTGCTGGGCACCATAGATCTTCACCAAAAATTCATCGCGGAGGTCCTTGCTAAGGGAGGGCTGCGATGAGTCCAGGCCCATGTCATCGAGTTCTTTGGTCAACAGTTTACGATGTAGGTTTATGTTGGCACTGTGTCTAGGAAAACAAGAGGGAAGGGGGGGGATAGGTGGATAGGGGGTGGGGAGGGGTGAGAAAAAGGAAAGCATTTTAAAATTGATTCAGCTTTCACTAGGTATCAAATAAGCACATTCACTGCTAATTACACCATTATAAAAGCAAGCATTCCCCTATATCCTCAGGATCTGGGAGTTAGTGGTGGTGGTGGGAGGTGCACTAAGGAGAGCTTTCCATTAACATTATTTTTATTTTTATAAAATAAAATATTATTTTATTTATTTATCTTATTTTTTTATCTAATTTATTTTTATCTAATTTATTTTATCTTATTTTTATAAGAGAGTAGAATCTGTCAATGGTAGAATGAATGCAAACCCATGCACCCTTTTCTCAATGATTACCCTGTTAGTTTTACTATGTAGCAGCATCAGCTGCAGAGAATTTCATGGCAGAGATTTTAGAATACATATTAAATAAGAAAAAAGAATAGAAACTTTCTGCTTGTCTAAATGGAATAGTCTAAATTTACCTAAAAACAAGAAAAAATAAACATCTTTTCTATACAGCACACACTGTATTTTGAGGTATGGAAAAAATTCATTTTTTAAAAAAGTAGTCTAGATAATTTAGATATAACTTCAAAAAATAATGAAATCTTCCGTCTCTACCCTCCACATTTCAAGTTTTAAGGAAAAACAATAGCTTAACAGATTAAGCAACTTGAAATAGGGTTACAGACTGTCTTTTAACAGCACGAATGCCTTTTCTCAGAATGATTTGGGAATCCCAGTTAAATCTAATAATAAAATACATTTACTTTTTAGAAGTATGTGCATTTTAGTGTCCAAAATATTTTCATTGAGTAATTCTACTTTAAAATTTAATTCTTTAAGACAAAAACCAAAAAACAAACTTTTTAAAAAATAAAACCCACCCACCTTTTTAAAAAAAGTCACACTGAACAACAGAAAAAAAACCCAGAGGCACAAAAATTAAAACACAGTAAGTACAAAAAAAACCAAGCACAACAATAACATAGGGTTCCTTTATTTTAACAACTGGAACCCATACTTCTTAGACAAGCAAAACTTTTATTCTACTCACTGAGTGCTTTGCTTGTATGTATGTATGTATATACATATACATATTTATATATATATATAAAAAGACAGGATTTGTCCCAGAGAATCCATAGGGACATCATGATTTACAAAGCCTGATATGTTATCATCTATCTGGAAACATTGTCTTTGTATTTATATCCCCCATTATTTTTAAAGTGCCCTTGGGCACATACCTCTCTCCACCTGCAAAGGCTCACATGTTCAACAGTACCTAAATTGAAGGTTACCCTTCCAAAAAATAAACTAACATATCTACAGATAAATAAAAGCTTCTCAATACTGGTGGAAGCTCTACAGCTTGGAGAAGTAATTGTGATAAAAGAAATGACCTAAATGGCTGATATAAAGTTCAACAGACCTCCCAATTACACTTAAAAGTATGGAAGACCAAAATGTGTCATTCCATTTGGTGACAAACACGGGTGATATTTCCTAGAGATGGTTGAGAGGTATGTGCCTCAGAGACAAGAAAGGTGGGGAAGACTTCTCCACCTTTCCACACAAGACAATATACAGAACTCTGGGTTTTAAGGGGCAGAGGGCAGCAGCCCTCTCCAACTGCACTTAGGAAGGCTGAGCTTACCTTGTGACAATAAGATCAGCTTTCTAATCTTTTGCTAAATCGATCACAAAAGAAAGCAAGAATAAGAGACAGAGAGAGAGAGAAAGAGAGAGAGAAAACAAATTCACATTCTAGACATCTGGTTTTGAAAAACTTAAACAATAAAATAGGGATTTAAAACGTTCTGATCACAAAATTATTTTCTGTCATAAGCGATCATCCCATACGCTGTCTTGATGATTTTCAGATCAGCTGTATAATCCAAAAATCATAAATTAAATTAACAGAAACCAAATTCACAGCATCATCATCCACAAATGAGTTCTAAACAGATGCATGCAGTGTGTGGGTATGTGAATGATAAACAGAAGTTGTCCCCACGGTCCCTGCTCTGATACAGTAATTCCCCGTTTTCTTGGTGTCAGATGGCAGATGACTCCAAGTGCAGGTTGCTAAGCAAAGTGCAGGAAATGCCTACTGTGAGGTCTTTACTCTGACATGTGGGCACAACACCACCAGAGTTATTACAAGAATGTGGAAGTAGAGTTACGCTATGCGCTATTATTCTATTGATAAAACAATCTGCCAACTATGAGCAGCTCATGAAATCCTACCCCTCTGTTTATTATTTTTAACACCCTCCCCCTTTCTTAATTTCACGAGCACACATTTTGCGATGACTGTAATCTAGAACTCTGTTGCTTCTCACACATCTGCAGTTACCACTTCCTAGGTTCACTGCTGAGAAAACAGCAGCCAGACACACAGCAGTTGCATCAAGACACACCGAATAAGGAAGAATAAATTAACATTGAGAAAAGGACACACTGATCACCCAGATGGACACATCTTCCCTAAGATGACTTGTGAAATTACACATCTCCACCAATATGTTACCAGGAAGAGATTTTCTCTTCATTTCTCACTTACAGCAGTAGAAATCTGTAATCTAATTAGACGATGTACCAGCCCTCAATATCTGTCAACCAAACAATGTGCAGAAATGTGTAGACCAGCTCTGGCACTCTGTTCAACAGTGTCCCTTTTCCGCTGTCAGCAGTACTGTTGGCCTCTGCTAATATAATTACATTGACTTTTATTCAATTAAGTGCCATCCCTCACTTTAAAAAAAAAAGCTACTTTATCAATTGATTCAGGTGTAATGCAATAATAAAGATGAACTCATGGCAGTGCATTAGCTCTGCTCTTCATAACTTCAGTACACGGGTTCATTCATGGTAGTCGATTTCCATTATGCAACCACAATTCAAGAGAATTGATTCTTTTACGTTCAATTCCTAATCTATTTCATTTTTGTTTAATAATCCTCCTAAATGCCATATGCAAAACACTTGAAGTGGAGATGGGAAGGATGGACTGAGGAAAGTCTGCTGTTCACTCTCATGATAGTGGGCTTGAAGATTTTCTCACAAACTCACACAGTATTCCTAAGGTGGAAGGAAGGAAAGCACGAGAAGGAAAGCAGACTAAAATTCTTTAGAGGGTACCGATCCTGCCCAAGAGGTTAGGGTTCAGTCTTCAAAGAAGGGACAAAAGACAGCACTTGATTTTGACAAAGACCTATTGTTGGACTCTTGAATCAGTCAATCCAGACCATTAGCTGTCATAAAATACTGTCCTCATGAGATACAAAGACCTAGGGTTAATAGCAATTTGAGGACTATTACAAGTTTATCCGGATCAGCAAAACTGAAGAGGTGAAAAGATGGGAGAGACACATAAAGAACTCTCACCTACTGATAATCAGATGTCGAGAGAAGACCCTAAAATGGGAGGAAGGCCAGAGAGTGCTGGAAACAGGAGGGGGACTCCCTGGCAAAGGAAGCCATACTCAGTTGTATGTAACAACTGGAACAAAGAATCCAATAAGGAACCAATTTTGAGCTCTCCAGTGATAGAGATGGTTTTTCTAGAAACAGATTTAGTGTTCTGAATATTTATCTCTAGGAAAGAGGGAAGAATACTCATTAACAAAAATCTAGACTGTATTAGAACTTCCTACATTCTATAAGAACATGAACAGTAGAAAGGTTGTTTCTACTTGCTTTGATTTGGAAGGCAAGAAAGATATATGGAATGAAGTTCCTCTTACAGAAAAAAAGTGACTGGAATGCAGAGAGAAAATGAGTTCACAGGTAGAAGGGGTAAGGATTTGGTCTTAAGAAGTGCAGTGGTAATCAGTAAGGCAGTGGTCCAAACCTTAGCCCCAGATGTTCACTTTCAAGAACATAACTAAATCTTATTCGATCTTATGTGTCCTGCACATAAAGTAGAATACTTTGCACAGAGAAGGTACTTAAAAGTACATTGGTTTCCCTTCCATCAATAATATGCATGAGTCTTCAAGAAGTATTTCCCAAAATACACTGTAGAAGGGAAGAAAGCAATGATCCCAAGGTAGGACTCATGTAACAGAATATCCAAGGAAAGGTGGTGGCGACACAACAAAAGGTGATTCTGACGCTATTAATACCCTAGAGTGTTATAAAGGAATGCCACAAAATCAGGGCTTGAAAAAGCCCTGTAACTTGGGCTATGCTTGGAATTACAAATGCTTCCTTTAAACCTCTGTACTCTTTCTATACTGTGAATTTACCAAAAGCTTGTTAAAGACCAGTATCACCCTTAAAAGCAAAAAGTTACAAAAGCTTGGACTGAGGGGAGGGTGCTGCAGAACCAAACTTCTTTCTTCTTTGAAATGCTGAGTGGAAGTACTCTAACTGGACTAAAGTGGACTACCAGTCTTTTTCTGTTCCTTTGATGAAAACTTTACCATGCACCCACAGAAGACATGAAATTCATCAAACGTAGTCAAGTAAGTGCAAATGCCCTTTAGAGAGAAAGCAAGTCTTGCCTTGGACTTCTCTTTCTCATCACGTTAAGTTAGATTTAATGTGATGTCTGGACCATAAAAATTAAAACTAAAAACAAAAACACTATCTAAAGAAAGTGTTTTGAGGTTTTAAACTTGGCTTTAAGATACAGGGGAGACATGAAAAACAAAAAAAAAACAAACAAGTTGCATGACCAAATTAGAAAGTAAGACTGTGGCAGTCAGAGACTGAATAGGTTGCATGAAGTGCCTTAATTCTTAATCAGATTTGAGCCATTCTGAACTTAGTGAATTGAAACAAAATACTTGATAATTAATTAGAATGCCTCAAGTGAAAAATAATTGAGGCCCCACTTTGGGTTAGTTTTTGCCTTTATTTTCCAGCTCAACTCTGCCATTCAACACATACATTTGCAAATTCTCAAATGATATTGTACAGAATGATCATAATAGCACATACATAGCAAAATAATATATACATACCATATGCATCCCTATTTGTCTGTATGTATGTGTGTACATATATGTATATGGGGAGAATGGGAGAGAGAGAGAGATAAATTTATATCCAATCTGGGTAAGTCTAGATGCTAGGGTTAAGTATATTGTAGGACTACTGAGTCAACAATACTTTTGAGTAGAAATGTAAACCTGCTATCAAAATTCACAGAAATGAAAAATTAAAACTTCTGCCTCTCATTAGTCCTTTTCTTATCTGGATTGCTACAATACTATCTATTACACTTACCTCAACATTTTTGTATTATCATTTATTAACGATAGGATGCTTATGGCTCTGTGCACAAAATGATACTTTTGACACTATACCTTTCTGTAAAATTAGTAGTTGTTCTACAGGTTATTATTTAAAGATTCTGTCCAAAAGATCTGAAAACCATCCCCTAGCTCAGGAAGAAAATTCAATGTGAAATTCTAGTGGGTAACACTCAAAAAGCCCCAAATGCAAGGAAGTACATATTAAATGCAAGAAACAAAATCTTAGCAAATTCTTGCAAATTAAAAGTATGAAACTCAGTCATTTCAACCCCTTTCAATATAAAACAAATCATCCATACTATTCACGCAGACAGTTTCCTCTACATTCAAATTATTCACTTGAAGATAAGCTCCCACCAAACTCTTTAGGGGTTTAGCTAATTTACTGCACAGATACGGCATGTCTGTTGTAATAACAGGTAGGATGTATTGGGGTCGACCATTTATCAGAATTAGACTTCTTTTCTCAATTCACAGTGAATTATGCTGCCTACACGACTCCCCTCTCTCAGAGCCTGCCATCCCCGTATGGCCCCTAATGTGGCAAGCAGACAAAATTGACAGTCTCATCTTGTCAACAAGGGGCGATTCTCCTGAGAAGCCATTTAACTTTGCAGGGGAAGCAATGTATTAATGTGCTTGCCCCAGGAATGTTAATCATCTTCAAGCTTCCGATCTAACTTTGACGTGAACGAAATCACCAAATTTGTTTACTAAATGAATCGTAATATGCTAATAAGAAAGCATGACATATATGGAAAAGCCAAACAGATGGTTTGTTTACTCCACTTTGCAACTTTATAAATGTTGTAACTCTGAAGACGTTAGTGAGAATTATTGGTTTGTTGGCAGAGGCAAACATGTCTTTCGCATACTAAATCTGGCGCTACAGTTAGAAAACAATTTGTCATTGCTGTGGAATGCATAAAAAATGTTAATGTAGTGATGGCATTTGGGAAGGCAGATTGGTAGATGGAAAATGTGTATGCTGGATGCACAGGTTAAGTGTAGAATTGATATCCAGCAGCCCCATTCCCTAACCATTCTACTTTTGAGTTGTATCTGAGACATCGAGGCTTCTCAACGGTGCTGATTATTCAATAGGTACCTGTTGCGCTGTAATGTGAGATGAGTGTTACACTGTGAACAGGATTATGTTTTCACAGCATTTGGAAGTGTTCTTAATCAGACAGCTCATATGGTGCTCAGTTTACTACTATTGTTGGGTAAGAAAAAGCAAAGCCATGAGCCCTGGCATCTTTTAAGGACTTACTGAGAATAAATCTGAGCTTTGAGTTTTATATTTACACTGGACAAATTAACCCTCAAGCTTTCCATTCCTTGTTTTATATAGTCTTACTTATATGAAGATTTTAGAAGATATATTTCCAAAATAATAGCAGCTAATTTTTACAGGCATGTGCCACCGTGCCCAGCTTTTTTTTTTTGTCAGTATAGATGGGTTTTTGCTATGTTGGCCAGGCTGGTCTTGAACTCCTGGCCTCCAGCAATCTGCCTGCCTCAGCCTCCCAAAGTGCTGGAATTACAGGTGTGAGCCACCATGCCCAGCCTAAAATGGTTAATTTATGATCTTCTTAAAAGATAACATTCAGGATGCATGAGTTCCCCAAGGAGGTGACACTATTTTGTAGGACAATCAATACTATTATTTAGCTATGGCTTTATCTAGAATTCTGTGTTGAAAATGAAACTAATAAAGACACCTGAACAAAAAGAGTGAGCATAATCTAATTTACAACTTTGATTAAATGTCAAAACTACCAGCCAAAACATGAAAACTTCATTTAACCAACCAGCAATGCATGCATGCTACTAAACGTTTTAATATTTAGAAACGGATGATTTTTGTGAAGTTCTTTTTACTTTTTATTTGCACAGGCAGAGTCTGAAACGCAGGATTTTGTATTAAAGAAGTACTTATTCCCTCTGATGTTATTAACCACTCCCAACATCCTAATCATACAGATACATGTTGAGACTACCACTAATCTTGTGTGATTTCCTGGTGTATCACCATATAGCACTGAACTTTTTACCCGAGAAATGAGAGAGCAAAGTGATCTAAAGAAACCACTGAGTTCATCTTGCTGCCCAAGGATCACTTTGAAGCAAGAAGCATTAGCAACTGTTCCAGCCTGGTGCTTATATCTCATTTGAAACATCTCATTCCTGACCAACAAAGAAAATTTCAATAAAGTACTTTTACTGATTTAACAACAGTGAGCCCCTGGGATTGTCAAAGTGCTAAGCCTTTTCCAAGGAGAGAAGAAATCAGCAGCTCAAATATAATTAACCTTCCATTCTCAATGCAAACTGCCACGCATAGGAGCTCTGCAGTCTATTAGTGAAGTTATAATGGCCAACAGGCAGAAGCAAAATTGGTCAAAAAGTTGGCTGCTGCTGTCATATTTTTGGAATTATGATTAATGGCACTAATAATGTGGATGATTACTGATATGTGTATCTCCAGCAGTTTATCATATTGCTTTGGCTGCCTACGTCCACAATAAACAGGATGCTATCATTTACTTCTTTATTGAAGGCAATCCTTCTCTTGAAGGAGCATATTCTAATTACTTCGTAATGTTTTATGTCTTAAACATTTTGCAGCTCTGGACCTTGCCAACTGCTTCGTGTCTACCATTGATTAATTACTGAATGTTTAATCAAAATTTAGAAACTAATGTAGTCATTTATGAGCACATTGCAGTGCCAAAGTAGTTAGGCTTTGCTCCCAAGTTTGGAGAGTGTTGGGTTCAAAATCAAATCCCAGTCACGCATGAGGATCCAAGAATTTCACCTTGGGTGCTCTGAGGTTGCCAATTCCATCTCCGCTGATGAATGGAAGGTAATCTAACTACAGGGTAAACAGCATCTTTACCTACCCTCTCTTCACTGGATTTCCCTTTGCTCTTTCCTTAGTTCCCTAATCAACCGAGCACCACTGTTAGCTGTTGCTGAGAACAAGAAAGTCCTCGTGAATACCCATCATGAGAATATAGTTTTGAAGTGGTTAAACAAGTGAAAAATAATTTGCTGGGACAAATACATAAGTTTTTTTTAATGTGGATTTTTTATGGTACTGTCATACAACCATTCACCGTTGAAGTTAAGTGTTTTTTTAATACCATTACTGAACTGCTGAAATGGATGCTAATATAGCTTGGAGTGCTAATGTCAAGTCCTGGTAATAAAAAAGACAGACTGCTGAATGAAATAATTTCAAGTAAAAAATAGAACAAAAGTGCTCTCTCTCTTGCTCTCCACTTTTATTGAATTGGGACTGACTGAGCCAATTGCTTTAGAAGTCTGTAAAACACAATTACGAGTGAGCGAACTGACCCACCAGTGCCCCCTCAGTGACAGAGCAGACTAAAAAGGCAGCAGAGTTAGAGCGGCTCCCCTCTGCTGCCCATCAGACCTACAGGGCTTCCAGCCGCAGGTCTGTTGTTCTTGGTGCCCAAATGGGTCTTGTTTTACTTATGAAATCTTATTTCCCATCAATGTGATAAAGTTACTTCATACATCACTTTCCAAGATGTAGATGTCTATCCTGGCAATTAAGAATGATCTGTCTTTTGATATTCTTATTTATGTGGATGTTTGTGTATAAACACACATATACATTATGTGGATGAATTTAGATTAGAACGTTAGCACAATTTTTGAATGGTTGGTAATAATTCAGATTGATATATGCAATAGCAATACTGAGGCACCGCTTACATATATTCTGTTAGAAACACTTGTCTTTTTTTTTTTTTTCTTTCCTAAGGTAAAGTCAAAATTAGAGCAAGCAACAAAAAGAATTAAACTAGAAGTGGGTAACATTTTTCCCCCTAGTTACTAAAAGAAGTAATAGACTCTATAAAGTACTAGAGTTAGGATCACTAACACTTTAGGCATAACAGCTTTTTACCAGGAATTTACAACTCCTGTTTTAATTCAAGCAGCTTGCATTAGGACATAAAATCTAGGTATATTTTAAAAGTGTAGTTTTATGTGAAATAACTGAAGAAAAATTGTCCTTTCCTAAAAAATATTCTTTCTTCCTCAGTCTTAGCTTGCCTGACTCTCCCTCACACACATATCTTGGTACTAAAGAATCAAGGTTCCCAAATCCCTCTTTTATGACATTGCAATTTTTTGGCAAGGACAAGCTTCTTTCCAATTCTGCCACATTCATTTATTTGAAGCTTGTGGGAGTCTTATGGCAAGCACATTATTTCTGAGAAGGCTTTAAAAAAAGAAAAAAAATGCTTCATGGCTAAACCTTCACTATGAAATTTAGGCAAAGAAGGTATCCCTTCCTCTTAGTACAACCACGAACGATCACTTACAGCAAAAGAGTTGATAGCAGCCTTTCATCTAAGACAAAACTGATCTTACCCGAGTTATACAAGTGAATGTTAACATACACATACAGTCTTACTACCCTCTTCTGGGTAGAAAACAGCCCATGTTTTTTAAAAAGAAAAGATGGGCTACAAAAATGAGCATCTCAAATAAATGGTTAAATATAAGAAAGATTCACACCAATAAAGTCTGTGAGAAGGTCAGATAGATTCTGAGGGACGTGGAAATCAGGAAGACCCTTTCAAAGTGGTCTCTTCATGAAAAATACCACCGGTGCACTCAATATGTGCATTCTGCTCAGATATTTTGGCCTGAATTTTCAAGATAATGCTGGCAAGAACAGTAGATTGTTCCTTTATAAGGAAGGTAAAAATAAGAGTTATATAGAAGCATTGTATTTGTGCAACAGACGTTATAATGCCACAAGAGACTTAATGTTAACTCTCATCAATAGAAATTTGTAAAAATCTCTTTGCATCATGAAAAGGAAATCATTCGTCAGCCATGGAGCTTTGTGGTCTATTTGGTACACAGTTCTGAAGACGGTGGAAATGACTGGTGTGGTTCTTGTAGTGGAGGAGTGAAAGGTCAGCAGAGGCTTAAACGAGCTTGTCTTGCATCCAGCTGGGCCAGCAGGAGGTCATTAGGAAGATCCGAGGCTCACTTTAGGCTTGACAGTCTCTCCCCATGATACAAGGAGACCGTTTTGCTCATTGCTCTTCTCCCAGTATCTAAAAAGAACCCCAGGGACAGGAATGACACTGAAGTTTATCTTACTACCAAAGTTTTGCTTGAGGAGGGCACAACTAGCAATTACTCAGGAGGGGGATTTATTTTGTGTGTTTGCTTCTGATGGAAAGTAATGGAAGATAAGTACAAAAGGTCTATTGATCTGGCTCTATTGTGAAACCAAATAGAGTAGCAGGGAAAAAAAAACTCTTCCTTAACATTTAGAAGTCACAGGACCTGCACAACTTCACGTTATAAGAGAATTTTAGAAATGGAGACTTGTAGTTTGATTGTCAATGAAATGAAACAGCTAATGCTTTAAAATGTTCTCCTCTTTTACTTGGAGGGGATTACCACATCGTATTTGACAGCTAATTATATTAGGGCAAATATACTAATAGTTATCTTGAATTGGTGCTAAGTGGCTCATTTCTTAGAGGTATTGCCTGGTGAAATCATGTGTATTTACTGAAAAGCCCTCCCTAGAAAAAGTTCTGTATAAGTTTCCAAACATAGAGAATGATGGAAAAAATGGATGTTGCTATGCTGAGAAGGTGGTAACAGGAGGCAGGTAACATGTTTTCGCATCTTCACCTCTGTTGTTAATGTATGCAGTGGCTCATCAGAGGTAGCTCATGTTAATTTATTCCTGCACACCTGTACAGGGCTGGAAGTCAGGTAATCAGACAAGCTAAAACTATACATTTCTGCTTTTTAGCTACAGCTACCCAGAGGCCTATAAAGGAACAAATTTAGTTCTGGAGACATCAGCAGGTTTTAATAAATCAAATACACATGTCTTCCGTCATAGGAATAGAGAAGTTTCCACATTTAGATGTGGACTGATTAAACTAGCAATCAAATGGAAGGTTCACACTTGACACCAATGGTTGCCTCATATTTATTTATAAATCACCCTCAGCAAATATAATTTGGTCTTTAAATTTATTCATATGGCTAAATCATCTTTCTACAACTTGAAGATCAAACATATATACTTACCTTTCAGATAAAATTTAAGACAAACCTTGACAACTACTGGCCACTACACTGAGAAGAAGAAAGGAACAAAGATAGTAAAACTCATGTAGGATGAAAAAGAGACAATGACTTCTTACTATACAGATCATCTAGTTTCTGAGTACAAAGTCTTCATTTTAGATGGAATTTTAGAACTGCCAATCATTAAGACAAATATAAATAGATTTTAACATATGAGCAAATGATAAGGAATATTAGGAAAGAGAACAGAGGGTATTTGTTGTTTTTCTTCCTGAATAAAAACCAAATGCAACTTATAAATAGGCTTTCCTTCAAAATGGGTGACCTATGCCACTCAGCTCCTGGGGATCAAAAATCAAGTCAGAGTATGAGAAATGATGAAAGGTAAATTACACCCAGCTAATTCTGACTATCATGCTCTCTTCAAGAGAATGTCCCATATGAAGACAGCAGGTTCCAGGCCAGTTAGAGTTTCCTCTTCCTAGGAAAGATTTCATATGTATACTTCGTAATGGAGGGGCAGCCTCCTGTTCCTTAAAAGAACAGCACCTCAGCAGCAGACAGATCAAGGGATAAACAAGGAGGAAAGGGTCTTTAGAGACTTTCAAAATCTAACACTACACCTTGTTATCAGGATATACTTGAAGACTTTAGCAGTCACCTTAGAGCAGCAGTCCCCAACCTTTTTGGCACCAGGGACCAGTTTCATGGAAGACAATTTTTCCACAGATGTGAGTGGGGGGTAAGTTTTGGGATGATTCAATGATTCAGGCACGTTACATTTATCATTAGATTCTCATAAGGAGTATGCAACCTAGATCCCTCACATGCACATTTCACAATAGGGTTTGCACTCCTGTGAGAATCTAATGCCACCACTGACAGGAGGTGGAGCTCAGGCGGTAATGCTCACCCGCCCACCACCCACCTCCTGCTGGGCAGCCTGGTTCCTAACAGCCCATGGACCAGTACTAGTCTGCAGCCCCGGGGTTGGGGACCCCTGCTTTAGAGCATCAGAGTTCTTTACGGAGAAAATTATTTACATTTCACTTCTATCACTCAGAATAAAAATTATTCTAACAGCTACCTAGTAACAAAGATGAATCAGATTTTGTGTGTATTAGCTTGCTCTTTGTCAGTGTGGAATGGTCCTCTTGGCTTCTGAATTTGTTAAACACACACTCATTTACAACTATATAGAAAAGAATAGCTTTGACACTGTTGCTTGGAATCTTCAGCCCTAACAAATCCTGCTTGTGTCTCTCCCCTTCCTCTGTGTCACTTTACACAAAGAGCATTCTTGCTTTTGAAAAATCTTCAACTTGATCTTACAAAATCTAGAAGGACCATAAACAAAGACTTGGAAATCTTTGCTAATTAACTGCCAAACCTAAAACACAGTATTTAACATCTTTCTACTTCCCATCTTACTAACATGCCTATCTGGAGACCAAAAATGCAACTACCTCATGTATAACCACTTTGGAAGAAGCCCAGGCAGACCTGTGTAAAACTCCTCCAAGGTGTTCGATTCATGAAGAAGTCTGCTTTTATAAACAGAAGGAAGAGGGCAATTCTGTTAGCTTTATGACAGGAATCCTAGAAACCCTACAGCCCTGCACACTTCAGCCCCCACTCAAAATCCCCTCTAATGCTTTATTTGCACAAGGAAGACATTGTGGAGTCAAGGATGGATGAAACTGAGACTCTGGGGAGAGGAAAGAAATGGGCCTGAGGACAGCAGGATTAAAGACAAAGGAGGGTTTCTGTTTGAGAAGGTCTGTTGGCTCAAGAAAATGGTAAGAAAACTTGTCTTAGCTTCGCAGCAAATTAAAAGGGAAAAAAACAGGGAGACAAAGTTCCTGGGGTTCTCGTGACTAACGAAGTAAAAGTGAAGAGACAGGAGAAAGTAAGTCTAAGAGACAGATCAGAGATGTAATCCAAGAGGCTTTGTGAATAACGAGATTAAATCACAGGTTGACATTCATTGACAAAATGACAATCAAAGGCTAAAACAGGAATACAATTATGTTTCACAGTTCACTCTGCTGAGATGCAGGAAGAGGCAGGCACCCCAACGGCATCACTGGTTATTTGGTGTAGCTAAACTCATTACATTATATTAATTCAAGTCATAGACTCAACCAAGATGAATACTTTTCTTAAGAAAATATAATGTCAAAATTAAAGTGTCAGAACGTGTGTGTTTCTAACCTAAGATCAAAAGAGTTGCATATTGTTAAAAAGCAAAATTTCAAGTGAGAATAAAAAAAAGTTTTATTCTACAATGTTTGCAATTTGCTTTTTCATTTATCTTATGTGACAAAGCTCCAAAATGAAAAAGACTGGGCATACTGTGATTTCAGCCAAATGAAATACATCAACTGTCTTCTGAAGCTTGCTATCTTCTGTGTGACTGAACATCCCGGGAGCACATCTGTACTCTTCTTCCCACCTAGAATATCCTCATCATCCTAGATGCGGGTCTAAACGTATATATGGCTAGTCACTCACTAAAATCCTGATTCCTACAATAAAAATGAAGACTGAAATATTTTCCTGCTATCAATAAATGTTTTTCCTCAGACAAACCAATAAGCAGTACCTCAACAGTGCCTCCCTATGTGTTAAGACATAAATATACGAGCGCTTGCGTTTTCTAGGAATTTTACATAAATGAAGGCTTCAAACATTGGGTGTGTAGCCTTTTGGTCTCACGGCTATTTATTCCAGTGCTATGACGTGCAATATTTTCAGCAAACCAACTAAAACTGTGATAGGAATTCATGCAATTAAGTTTAAATTTTGGCTTGTCTTCAAACACTCCATTTCCATAAATATTTTATGCAGGTTTTCATGAGTCTTTTATTTTTGTTTAAAAAAATGCAATGCATTAACCTCATTCTTAGTAGTGTACTATCTCAAATTTAAAAGAATGAATATTACTCACAACTTGGGGGAGGGTGGGTACAGTATTTTATTATTCAAAATATAGCTATCTTATCTGATGCATCCTGGGACTGTCAATGATAACTTGGAACTGAAATAACGTTGTGACTATAAACCATGTTTACAGAACAAAGTAAATGAGGGTGGGAAAATCATTAAAAAAATGGTTTCCCCTCAAAGCATGTTTTGGGTTGTACAAGAAAGTTACTTATTTTTCCTAAATATTTTGCTTTTCAAAGATTGGCCCCCTTTTATCTCAGTAGAAAGGAAAAAAATATTCTTCAAACTTTTATTTTAAAAAGGATTGATCTCCAAATATGAAGACAAAACAGAATATTCCAGGGACAGGACACTACTTTTCAGTGGTACTTTTAATGTTACTTTGCCAAAGAACTCTATGCAATTGACAAGCACTAGAATTACTGCTTACTAATGGTGGCTCTGTAGAAACTTTCCAGTTAATTTTAATGTGTTTCTTCCATTGATTTCCACTATGTTATAAAATTTTCTCTAAAATATTTTTAAAAGACAATGTAGAACCAAAAACCACATCTGATATAATGGGAAGAACTAACTGCTGTGTGACCCGAGTTGGGCTGGTGGTATATTATGTAAATGATCTGCTCACAACCTTATCTGAACAAATGCAGGATAACCGCACTATCCTGCCACTGACCACCTTGACACATTCCATTTATATTGCATTTTCTTGAGGATTAATAAAGAACCTTGTAGGTTTAGGACCATCTGCTTCTGCTTAAGCCCAACTGTTTCAGAGCTGCAACAACATAGCAAGAGTGTGATGTCATCTAAAGCTGGACATAATATATTCGTGCTGATCCTCAAAGTATACGCATGCCTCCCCTTCTGTGCATAATCCCCATGGGAGACTATAGTTTAGAGATGTGCTCAAAGACATTATGAAGTTAAGATAAAGAAACCCACATGACCATACCATTTTCCCACATCAACAATTACATCTGTCCCATTTCCTTCTGATATTTTCACAACTCTTAAAGAATTCAAGGACACACTAAATACTCATGTAAGGAATGATAACATTACTGGTTATACCTACGGAGATGCAGGCTGTCTCGATGTCCTGGACCTATGGTTCTTTCCATCCGTAAATTTCTGTTTCTATATTGGATAAATATGTGTGTATGAAGATAATATATTGATTTAATTAAAAAGCCACATGGCAAAGCAGAAATATAAATATATAAATATATATATAACAGAAGCTGCGGCTTCTAAGTGAAGGTTCACGGGGAAGCAGGGAACCGTGTACATAGTTAACTTATTCACACCTAGATGCATGAAAACACATACACACACGTATACACAGAGCACAGAGAAAAATGGCGTGCATTACGGGTAAGATGGCACATGATTCTGCATGCTTAATCATCACAAGCACCAACTGCAACAATCCTTCATGAGCATGGCAGCCTAGTTATCACGTGATCACTGTGGACAATCTTTACAGTGCATCAAAAACATCTAAGTTGGATTTCTTTTAGTGTGAAGTCCAACTTGACTGAAAACTGGCACCCTCCACCCCCAGCAGGAGCAGCCAATGGAGATTTACTGACCTGTCTCGGCTTCGGCGAGAGGGGAATGCAGCATTGCAACCAGCCACTGTGCAGACGTGCATCTCTTTCAAGTGAACGTTCCTGTAGTGAAGTTTCACACTGTAGGAGCTTTTGAAACTCTTCTTGCACACATAACAGATTTTGGGGTCTGGGCTAGAACACAGGTCACCTTCTGGGGAGAACTTTTGAGGGCTGCCATAATTCAGAGACGATGTAAAGCTCTCATGCAAGGCGGCCATGCTGGCACCCCCACCATTGTACAGTCCATACTGGCTCATGTAAAACATGTCGTAAGTGGGGTCTGTAAATTCTTCCTTTACCTTGATGACGTCCTGGTGAGAGGGCTCACTGTGGTTCTCATCAGGCCTCTCACTATTCATCAGGACTTTTTCACTCACTTCACTGTGAATGTGCTCGTCCCCTTCCATGGATTCCTCACCCAGTTTGGGCTCCGAAGACTCAGACTCGTTCTCATAGTCCCGCTCAGGCTCTTGGTCTTCAGAAGTCATGCTGTCGGCCCTCCTTATTTCAGTCCTTGAAATGCACCGGGTCCTGTTATGCTTAGAAAAGTCCTTCACAGACATGCCTGGGCTCATCTCCTCTTGGGAGTGACAATGATTGTCATGGCTCATGTCACTGACCACAGCTCCACCATCATTGGGGTCATCATCTTCATCATCAAATTCATCGGCGGTATCAATAATTTCCTTCTCAATCTTCACAGGCATGCTTGACTTCCTGGGCTTTTTCTTGGGTGCCAGGTCAGCACTGGGCTCATGGGTGGCCATCATCACTGCTGGCACTACTGGCTCAGAGGGTGGCGGGGGGTGCTGCTCTAAGGTACCACTGGTTGGAATGATGGGACTGGTTGGGAGGGAGGTTGGAGGACTCACCATTTCCCCTGGAGTAAGTAAACTTCTATAAAATGGAGGAACTGGTTGTACAGTCTTTAGCCCAGAAAATACCAGCTGGCTAGGGAGAGGATTTTGCAAGACAGGGTCTAGAGGGGGAGTGGTAAAACCCATTGGGGGGCGGCCAGGACTTGTGAGTGCCAGATTTGATTTTGTACTTGCTATGACAGGGGTGGCAGCTCCTGAGGTGGCCCGAATTAAATCTTTATCTCGGTTATTCCTTAGCATAGGCATGTGAAGGCGAGGATTGGGGTTTGCACTGTGGCGATTACGACTTCGGAGGGAGCTAAAGACCATGTTGCAACCTTCAATGGTGCATCGATGTTTGATCTTCAGGTGAACAGCATTGTAATGAATTTTGAGAGTACCTTTGTCATAGAATGTCTTCCCACATGCATTACAGAACACTCTTCCTTTCCTAGAGGCTGACCCCATCCTTCTCATCCGATGAATCCGGAATGAGCTTTTTGGGTGTTCAGTTTTGGTTAGATCACTGACTGGGGCAGAATTCTGAATGGGAGAGACACAGGCTGGCTCGGTTTTAGGCTCCACATTAGTAATGCTGGTCAGGGCATTTCTGTTGGGTGTTTGATCATTCTTATAAGGTGTGGGAGAAACTTCGGATTCGCTGCTCTCATTATATTCATTCTGAGTTGAAAGGCTGGGTTCCCGCAGCCTCAACCCTGGTTGCTCTAACAGTAGCCCATTTGGAGGCAACCCTAGCAGTGGTGCTGAGACAGGGTTTATGTACTGGAATGGAAGCAGAAATGCAAGGCTGTTTGGGATGTTTTCGAAGTGATGAATGCTGGAAGGATTGCTGTTCTCTAAGTGAGCAAGGAGGCTGGGACTCCTGGTGCGATTATTGCTCTCAATGAAAGTCCTTATATCTGAGTCTGTCTTTGAAGATGGTACAGCCACAGCCTGCCCTTCTTTCTCCTGAATTGCCATCAGCTCCACAATGGATTTGGTTTCTCCAAACCGCAGAAACTGCTGAAGGGTGATGATTTCCTCTTCTCGAGACATGATGGCCCAGCGGTCCAGCACCTTGCCAGCAGCATCCTAGAGGCCACATCAAAGAAACAACAAAGACAAACACAAAAACTTATTGATTGTGCATAATTATTCAATGCAACTGAAGGTGCTCTGTGTGCTCATAAAACACTAAGAGCAAGAGCAGAAAACAACATGCAAGCACTGTTAATAAAAGTCAACCCACAAAGCAAACTTTTCTGCCATGCAAATGTAGTAATTAGAGTCAGAGTTAGAGAAACAGATTGAGTTTAATAATGTCAAAGCAAACAAAATGTAGACCACTGGGGCTCTGTGATCTAAAATGCCTTCAGTACTGCTTTTTTAACAACAATGATCTATATACTATGCAACTATTTAGCATATATTAGTATAAGATGTGAACTCTTGCTGTGAAATCCAATATAAATGAAAAAAAATGGTACCTTAGTCCTTATTAAATAGTGATACTATACGAAGCAATTAAGTACTTTTTGTAAAATTTACTTCTTCAACATAAGCAGACATGACACTGGATTCAATGATGAAAATTCCTTTAAATAGGAATTATGTGAATTTCTGAATCAAAAAGATGAATAAAGTAGCACTACCCCTCATACCTTGTTACTAAGCTGTATCTTTTTTTTTGAGTGGCTACATTTTAGTATCATTTAATAGCAGGCAATTTCATAAGGAAGAGTAAGAAAAACATCACTCATAAAAGGTAATTGTACTTTTCTTGAAAATTGGTTGTAATCCTATGATTCAAAGTTTGAGTTAGACTTAATGTATTTGACTTTTTATGATCTTGTTATAAATAACAGCCATAGATATTTAAAAAGTAAACATGTGATGGATTTAGATAGAATAAATGTGTAAAAAGTTGTCTCTCAGCCTCCTCCTCTGATAGCAAAGGGAGTCCACAGAGAATACACATCAGTAATCACCAGACTATGTGTTGTTAAATATACATTAAAAAGCATTTCACACTTTCATTTTTGCTAGTAACTATGAGATTTGCCTGGAGGTAGGACTTTAAAATCCTGCAATGTAATGTCAGGCGATCCATTTCAGCATGGATTGAGAGAAATCTATTCATACACTTAAATAATGACTCCATCACTTTCTAGGGCACCATTTCTTCCCATTGGGACAGCACACTTTGTATCCCTCTGTGAGTGACACTTGCCCTAACTCTGACCATGAATTTAAGGAAGCATAGAATCTTCTTAAAAACAAAATGACAAGATACTTATTAATTACAAAGGGAAAATCATAACATTATCGCGGGAAAACCTAACAGACCCTACCTTAAAAGGGTGATCGAAGTTACCATCGTGAGTAGAAATCACGCCATCATGTTCCGCTTGTTAGGACACACTAAGAAGGTCACAAGATCACTTTTGTGGCATTCTTCTGATGATATGGTTTGGCTGTGTCCCCACCCAAATCTCATCTTGAATTGTAGCTCCCATAATCCCCAAATGTCACGGGAGGGAGCTGGTGGAAGTTAGTTGAATCATGGGGGTGAGTCTTTCCCGTACTGTTCTTATGACAGTGAGTAAGTCTCATGAGATCTGATGGTTTTATAAAGGGGAGTTCCCCTGCGCATGCTCTTGCCTGCTGCCATGTAAGATGTGACTTTGCTCCTCCTTTGCCTTCTGCCATGATTGTGGGGCCTCCCCAGCCATGAGGAATTATGAGTCCATTAAAACTCTTTCCTTTATAAATTACCCAGTCTTGGGTATGTCTTTGTTAGTACATGAGAATGGACAAATATATTGTAAAAAATTTACAACCTCAACTCAATCAACAGAAATCATCAGGCAAACCAAAATTGAGGGGCATTCTACAAAACAGTAGATAGTACTCTTCAAAGTGTAAAGTTCAGGAAAGATTTATAAAAAATAAAGAATGGTTCCAGATTAGAGGGGACTAATAAAACATAATTGTGTGATCCTAGACCAGAAAAAAGACATTAGTGGGAAAATTAGCAACATTTGAATAAAGTCTCTAGATTAGTTAGTAGTAGTATACCCATCTGAATTTTCCAGTTTCAGCCACTGTGCTTTATGTAGGATGTTACACTAGGGGAAGCATGATGAGAGGCATAAGGGATCTGTACTGCTTTTGCAAGGGAAAAGTCTCTCCTCAACCTGTGGATGTAAAATTCTCTCTGAAACACTGTCCTATGGTCTGAATCATCACAGCTAGTTTGATTAAGTGGGTGTTTGTCATTTACTTGAATTACTTTTTTAAAAAAGCTCTTATAGTTATGTGCCCCCCTTTGTAAGGCTCACTCCTAGCATCCTACCATTTTACATAAAGAATATGTGTGAGTACGTGCATGTGGGTGTCCATTCCTATGAAAACTGTCAAACACAGATGTCCCTCCTTCATCATGTAGATAGAATTGGCCTTCAGATCAAATACTCTCATACAACTATCTGCTCAGAACAGTCATATAAGGGTGCAGGCACATGGCAACCCCAGATAATCCTGAAGTCCGGCCACCGCCATTTTCAAAACCTCACTCACAGCAGTTGGTATCGTTCACATTCTGCTTTTGGAACAGGGGTAACATGGAAGAATGTTGGTGCTATAGGTAAATAGAGAAATAAGTTGTGACTTTAAATAGATTATCTCATTTGACCCCTATCATAACTTCCAGAGCTCAGAGAACAGATGAGAAATCAGGGGAGAAGAAAGCTAAGAGAGGTTGTTAAGGTTGCCAAGATACTAACTGAAGGCCCAGGAGCTGAACACAAAAATTCTGACTCTAAGTTCAGAGTGTGTCCACAGTACTCAGTGGCTGTCATTCCATGATGCCATTCCCCAGGTAAGCCCATTGAGTTTGTGACAGTAAAGAGCAGGATTTCTGAGGAAGTCTTTCTCTAGAGTGCTATAATGTCCTCTTCTATACCATCTTTCTTGTACCATCAAATCTACTCTCTTGAGTGTTCTTTTACAGAGCCGTTCACTACGGATTAATTTCTCAGGCTGAGCCCCAATCTGAGCAATGTACAGTCACATCTTCCCCAGGTTCTTCCAAGGTAGCCTGTACCTAAATCTACATGTCAATGATGTACTTATACAACTGGCAGCCTCTGGCATTAAAATGCACCTCAGAAACCATAGCAACTGATCAGTCCCACCTGAGGCATCTCATTTCCATCACCCTTTTATCTTCTTTCTCCCAACAGTACAGAGCAGTCCCATATGGTTTCTCCTGGCCCACCACAATGCCCGCTACTATTTCTAAAACCACTGCCTTTCAGATTGTCTTCTAGCGCTTAGTTGCTGTCTCTGCTAAAATGGAGTCTGTTACATTAAACCACTTGCTTCTGGTGAAAGAGATCCAGGTAAGCATGATTTAGAACTTTGCTAGCTCCTGAATCATAAAAGAGAAGCTTCATTTATAGTGGTATTAGAAGCAGCAATTTATACTTACACAGATAAACAACAAAGCATATTTGCAAACAAATATACTTAAGAACGGGACACATGGCTCTATAACACCAAACTAGAGTCCCCTTGATAGTGCCATAGGTGTCCTTTCCAAAGAAGTCATCATTGGCTGAGTGTTGTGGCTCATGCCTATAATCCCGACATTTAGGAAGGCCAAGGTGGGAAGATGGCTTAAGCCCTAGGCAACATGGCAAGACCCTGTCTCTACAAAAATTAAAAAACTAGCCAAGTGTGGTGGTCCACGCCTATAGTTTTAGCTACTTGGGAGTTTGAGGTGGAAGGATGGCTTGAACCCAGGAGGCTGAAGCTGCAGTGAACCATGATAGTGCCATTGCACTCCAGCCTGAGCAACAGAGCAAGACTGTCTCAAAAAACAAAAAATCATTATCCATTTGATGAAGATTATCTAATTCACCACATTTATAAATGGAGAGACTGCAACAAGAAACAAATTGATCTTACACAACCTAACAAGTGTGCAAGCTGGATGCTAAGAACGGCTAGCAGTTTTACTGTATCTTTGACTAACCTGGTTGAAGGGAGTTAGAAAGCATCAAAGGGAAAAAAGAAATGCCAAGTTTTTTTTCTGAAGATCTTTGTGATAGAAATAAGTAGGGTTTGGTGCTGTGATTCTGAAACACTAGTTTAAGACTCTTCTGTGAACTAACGACCTCTACGCATGGTCTATATTGCTATTCAAAAATGGACCAATGTCAGTTGGATGGCTTTTTTCTTTTTTTAACTCATCTGGAACAAAAGTAACCATTTGGAAAATTTGGGACAAGTGGACACTGCTGCAACAACTAAAGGCATGATACTTTTTTTAGTCAATTTATTTTTATTGTATTTAACTTAAGTACTGGAAAAACTAGTCCTCCTTGCAAACAGTATAAATTGTCAAATAAACTTTACAAAAGTAAATTGGAGTTATAAAAAGAATTAGGTATTATCATGGAATAAACACTAATAAAACAAAAATTCAGTCTGTTAGGCCAGGATGAAGATCCCAACTACCAACCAACTCATGCTGGGCCACTGGTCTTATGCATGAATAATATGTTAACATCAGAGTATATAACTGAGCTCTTGGCCCTCCCTGCAATTTTGTAGTTGGTAAGTCAATTCTTTTAGGTTTTCCCATTTGTAACCAGAGTACAGTGACTTTTAACCCTTCAGGTTGAAAAATGTTATTGACAAAATGAGGATAATAAGATTTACCCTGTTAAGTTAAATGCAAGGTATTATTATAAGTGTTGATTTCCTGTGAAAATAAGTGGCTATACTGTTAATTAAAAGATGAGTAACACCAAATAATATAGACTTATAAACCAGTTTTACTGGGTTCAGGAAAAGTATAAAAGACTTAAAATATTTACATCTACACATTTGAAATAAAAAGACTTCCTTTTGTTACTTCATTGGAACTGGTGATTATCACTCGTAGAAATCTGGCACCCTGTTCCTGTATGGCTCTGCCAAGTGACTTTTTAAAACTTTTTGTTGTAGGATCAAATGCATGGTTTAAATGGTTTTATCTGAGTCCTTTTCCATATCAAAGCACTTCAATGATTTATAGTTTTAAAATCAAAGTAAAATAAGGTTGATTGGTTTCTCTTATTGGGAAAGAGGGATAGTAGGGAAGCAACGGATGTGAAAAGATGGAAGAGAAACCAAATAAGGGGCTTTGGGATAATCAGACTGTCAAGGGACCTCAAGCTCAGCCCAACAAGGTGCCCACCTGTGTTCATGGCAGGCTACAACTCACATCACAGCATACAGGAAAACAACTGCTTTCTTTCTGTCCAAGAATGGAAGTGAGGAAGAAACACTGGATGCAGCACAGATCTAAGGCCTATTTGCTCCAGTAGTCAAATTGTTAAGAAATAAGCAGCCGGGCACGGTGACTCATGCATGTAATCCCAGCAGTTTGGGAGGCAGAGGCAGGCGGATCACTTGGTGTCAGGAATTCAAGACCAGCCTGGCCACCACAGTGAAAACCCGTCTCTACTAAAAATACAAAAAAATTAGTCAGGTGTGGCAGAGGGCACCTCTAACCCCAGCTACTCGGGAGGCTGAGGCATGAGAATCACTTGAACCCAGGAAGTGAAGGTTGCAGAATGAGACTCTGTCCAAAAAAAAAAAAAAAAAAAAAAAAAAAAAAGCAAAACAAGAAGCAAACAGTATAAAAGATTCAATCATATGAACTTATTTTCAGTCAAGTTTAAGGTATAATTTAAAGGAAAATACTAAAATGATTAGCTAAAAACTAAAAGTATTTCCCCCCTTGATATAACTGTAGAGCTTTTAATTAAATGACACTGACCTGTAGGGACTGCTGACTACCTAAAACAAAATCAGAGGTTTGTGAGATATGTTTATTTTTTCATGTCTAGATTGGCACAGTGTGCTATCTTAAGAAATTATTTCATCATAACCACATTGGCAATTTATTTTCATAACCAGTTTCCTATTGTACTTTTCTATTCTTTTTCCTTCTGGGTTAATTCAAATATCAAAGCAAGAGAAACAAATTGGGTAGAAAGTAGAGAAATTACCAAATTTCAAGCCTACCTAGCTTAAGTATTCCATTAGGTAAAATGAAACAGTAGTTGCTGAATTAAAAATTGATGAAACAATGCTATGCAAAACTTAAATCATAAATTTTACCGGGTTTTCTAGATGTTCAAGTCTTAGGGGTAAAGAAATTGTGAGATATCTATACAATGGAATAGTACTGCACAATAAAAAGAACTAAGCTACCGACTACAACATGGACGACTCTTCAAAAGCATTATGCTAAGAATGAAAGAGGTTAGACCCAAAGACATACATACGCTACTGTTCCAAGCATATGAAATTCTGGAAAAGGTAAGATTATGGAAACAGAAAGTGGATTAGTAGTTGCCAGGGGCGTAGGGTGGGGAAAAGGGACTGAGTGCAAAGCAACACTAAGGAACTTTTGGGGTGGTGAGAATGTTGTACACCATGATTGTGCTGAGGTTTCTATGGCCATATAGATTGCACACTTAAAATTGGTGGATTTTATTGTATGGAAGTATATTTCAATGAAGTTAATTCAAAAAATTAAATCACGCAAATTGCTTGAATTCTCACACACATAACTCAACATGTACAGCTTTCCACTGTTTATAAGCCACCTTACTCCTTTCCTCCTGTATTACAGCACGGCCAAATTGCAGGCACACATGCTTCCATTTGCTCCTATTAGTGGAGTATGCAAGACAATCCACTGTGACATGGTGAATCAACATGAAAATTCCTACTTACTTTTACCTAAAGGTGATTTTTTGCTAATATCATTCATACACACACACACACACACACACACACACACACACACACACCCCCACACACAGAGTTTAGAAACAGCTTTACATATATATAAATGGGGGTACATGCTCATATATTTTACTAATGGGATGTGTAATCATAAAACTATGGAGACTGCCTCCCTACAGAGCTAACACCAATATATAGCAGGTATGTGCTATGCACACACACCTTCGCAGACACTCTGCAAGACACTGATAATCCGCCTTTGCTTGCCTCCACCTGCCTTTGTGCTGACCTCTTGGTTAGGTGGACATGTATCAGAATGTGACCCAGAAATTAGGAGACACATCATCTAACTTCTGGATCACCTCAGGAGTGAGTGATGGGCTCAGACCATTATCTCAGGTAATATGAACAGGGGCATTCGATAAACTTCTAGCTAGGGGTCAGCAAATGGAAAACTCCTAGATCCCACACGTGGGTTGGAGAGAACTGGCTCTGAGTGCTGAAAGCAGGAGTTTCAGGGAGATATTCTGTGGAAGAGAAACCTTTGAGCATTACAAACAGTTCTGAAGAAAACACTTATACATAATATGTGCAGTCCTCTTCTCTCTCATTCTCCTATTTACCTGTTTTGTAACTGAGATGGGTCCATATGTAATAGCAGATATTTCAACCTTAAATTGTCATTCTAAAGCCAATATTTAAACTCTTAGTCAAAAAGTTTAACTGATCTGACTGCTCCCTACTATTTCAGAGTCATTTTTTCCCTTTTTTGTTAGATTATGTTTATCTCTCTAATTTATAAGACTTGGCTTTCCAAAGTGTGCATGGATCAATGTTGTGTGTCTGTGTGCCTGCATGTGTGTAAGAATGAGCAGGAAAGATGGGGAGAAGAATAAAAATGGCCACACAAAAAAAATTCTTATTGAAAACAATAGATTCTGGGAAGCATTTAGGGAAATTTTTCAAGCAATGTTTTGATAATTTCTGAGAAACACTTAAAATTATGTGGAAAAAAACTTGGCATGTTTATTTGTTTTAGCAGATTTACATTAAACACATATTTCTTGCTGGGCACTGACGGAGAAAGATGCACCGCTAGTATACACAATATACATCAAAGCAGTTTGCTTGTGTAAGTAAACAAAATTACACCATTCTCTACTCTCACAAAGCTCTTTTATGTGACTGTGCTTTTCCAGAACTTTGGGCTAATGTTTCTAGGAGGCCAGCTGGAACAACTGTAATATTTGTAGGCAGAATGAAACATACTCATTCATATCATGGTTGTACCAAATGGTTCAAATTAGAACTTTTTTTTTTTTTAAATAAACATTTGTTTTGGATAACGAAAGCCCTACTCAATTTTCATGATTTGGAAATTTGTATTTTGCAGAATTTCTCAACAGCATCACTTTACCTTCAAAATACAGTGCTGACCAATCACATCCCTACTCTCCTCTCTAGGACAGGGATGCCCCATGAGTGAGAGTCTTCAGGGTGTGGCATGGGCAGAAAGAATGATTTCCAAATAAAAATTCAGACTGGACTTTACTTGTTAACATTGATCTATGTGAACAAATATGCTTTCCTCATCCATCCCAAACTGCCTTTGTCATAAAGTAAGTATGCAAACATTAGAGATAGGTTTATACCAGCTTGCTGTGATTACACAGCTAATGCTACATTCAGTTCATTCAGATAATAAAGGACTTGATTTGAAATATCCTTCCTATTCTTCCTCTGCCCAAGGGGAAATGAATGCTACAGGAATATCCACCATTAGTTAGAATGTTGGGGCTCTCAGAAAACTCTGCATTAAAGAAGTTCCCATCAAGATAAATACCTTATTAGTCTTTGTTAGCTGACATGCTAACATTAACATTAAATCTTCTTTCTGTAAACACTGACTGCATATAAAGACTGATATTTTAAAGGAGTTACTCATTACACACATGTGCACGTACACAAACACACACAGGAATACAGAAACTACTGACCTTGGCTCACTCTTATTATATATTACTCTCATTACAAATCAGTCTTATTATAGCATTCAAAGTGCTCCAACTTAGCGAATGGTGATATAATGAGGTGAGGTATATCAAACTACTGGCAAAAAAAAAAAGTACATAGTCAAAGAATGCCTCTCCTTGGATAAAAGTGGAAGTTTGAGGAGCATGGCCCTTGACTCTAGTTTTTAGAAGGAAGAAGCAACATGATAATTTTATGTGACTTTGAAGTAGTGGCTTTGATATATTTTCCAGTATACAAATATTTATATTTTTTTCTGATCCATATTTGAAAAAATTTTCACAATGGAAAGGATATATTTTTAAGAGAAGTAATGTATTCACAAGTTGAACAATATACTCTCCAAAAAATGATCACCTCTCTAACCAAAATAACATTACCAAAATGCCAGGGCACTGGTTTCATGTGGTTCTTGTGATTTTTAAAACATATTGCTTGACATTTGATTTAAAAAATTTACTATTACAGAATGTTCTTGATTATGGACCAGATAAGAATGTATAATTCATAGAGTACTATGCCTTTTTTCTTCAGTAACAGTGTATACAGCGTTTTTATTTTAAAAACAGTGATTATGATAGATCACTCTGGGGTTACAACATATTTAATCATAGAAGCTCCAGCTAAGCTCTATTAAAGGCCTGTCAGGATTTCTTCCTTGTACTGAGGAATTTTAGCTTGTCTAGCTTAAAACCAGCCATATGCATTTCCTCTATGGGCATTTGTTTGCAAATAAATAAAGCAGGTGCCTCGCTTTGCCATATAAAAAAAATTCAAAGGAGTAAATTACTTTCTGCAATGTCTGGAATTGGACTTCAAAGATTCCAAAGTATTTTTCAAGTTACCTCGCTGCATTGTAAATCAAACCTGAGAAACTTTTAAAGACACAATACATTATAATATTTAATAAGAATATCTTAGGAATCATTTAAGTTTCAAAATAGAAAATACTACATCCAGTTGACATTCCTAGTATACCAATCTTTAAAATCAAATTACCTATGAGTCCTTAACTTAAGCACAGAATATCTAGCCCTATACCTTTAGGCTAAAGCAGATTTTGTATCTTGATTAGGCTAAATATAACATACACAAATTCAACCTCAGAGGAAAATAAAATTAATGTTCACATGTAAAGAAGAGTCATATTAAAATTTGTAAGCCTTACTAAAAACCCAGCTTTACAATTCTATTATTCTACTATTTATGCCTAGAATCTGAACACAGGAATCACTTTAATTAAAATGTTAAAACCCTTTTACTTTTAACCAACTTGTGTAACCAACGTATTTTTAGAATATGTGTATTTATGACTGACAGTATGCCTTTATCTGAAAGTTCCTGTATTATCGTATATTCTGGATGTTTCCCCTGATGTTTCTGTCTGGTGCTGCTTATCAGTGATGTGATTAGAGTCACTAATTCTTTTGGATTAATTTTGACTCCTGGTCAATTCAATCATCAATCAGTTCAAGTAAAAATTTTGCTTGAAAACTAGGGAAACTGCCCAAGGAGTCCCTAAGAGGCCTTGGAAACCCCCAAATCATACCAGTAGGGTCTGTGAAAATTCTGCAACTTGAAGATACAAAATAAATGTTATATATCAATAAAACTATGTAAACAAATATCTGTAGTCTTTCGGAAATCTTTGCAGCTCCAAAAACTAGCAGTATTTGTATACAAGACCCTCACCTCAATTAAACCCTTTAATAATTCTTCACGTGGAGATGATAACTAGTGGAGATTTTAAAGGGTACTTATTTTATAGTTTAGAACAGCAAAAGAACCGTTTATGATCCTTAAGGAAAACACTAGAAACAGGAGGAAAGAAAGGGACAGTCTCTGCAGTGGCCTTGATTTCTTGTCCACTCAGACATAAAGATAAATCCCTGGTCTTAGGACAGCTATAAATCTGCTTGCTTTACAATAAACAGAACTCACCAGAGCCCTCTCTGACATTTTTGCTTTGAGGTCTACATTTTCTAGCTTACCCCTCCTTGCATAAACCAAAGTTCTGCTACTAAATTTGTAGATAGTATCTAAATACTCGTTGAGGCTTTACATTTCTAAACATAAATGCCAGAGTCCCTGGGATTTCCAGATACGCTTTCCCACAATGTCTGAAAAACAGCAAAAATAGGCGCAAAAAATTTTTTTTACATGATGATGGTGATTTTACACATCAAGTAAGGGCCAAAACTTGAACAATTCAAGGCTACAACCTCTAATCTTTGAGGTTCCATCTGCACAATCAAGATTACTGAGATTGGTATAGAACTTCCAAAGCTTGAATGGATGATTCTCCTTCACATATTATACTTTGAATTACTTTACAAATGAAGCTGATTGAACAACCCCAAGGAACTTTAACATATTCACTAGGATGTGAGGGAGCAGGGGGAGAAAGGGACGGAACACTCACTGAGCAGTATTCCATAAAACAGTGAGGATTGAGTATTCCATAAAACACACTGAGGACTGAGTGTGTGATTGAACAGAAAGATGTATTAGAAGATTTAACTTTGTTCTTTTCTGAGTATAAGAATAGCCGTAGAACACAAAGATTAATTTCCTGCTTTAGCATTCATCAGGGAACAACACATTATTACTTGTAACACATACACAAGGCTGTTGATGGATCTACTTTTCTTTGATTGCTCAGATTAAATGTGTTCCTATAAAAGGCACCCACACATACACATGTGTGTATAATTATAAATCCACATATGCATTAAGTTTGTGTTTCTGTATATTAATAAGCCACTATCGACGTAGAGATTATATATTTTATTGGGCCACAAAAGAGAGGTGTTTGGGGTTTGGTGGCTGACTGAAGAAATATAGATCAAATACAGAATAATCAGAGTAAACAATCAATATATGTTACTATAACAAAACCTCAGAAATTCAAAATGAAAAAGGATAAAAGGAGAAAGCGTACATTATAGAGCACAAGGTAATAATGGCGTCTGTGTGCCTTAATACCCTCTTGTCCCAGCAGTCCTGACTTTCTAAGCAGCCCACTTCTCCACATTAACGGTAGTCATTTGGAGAGCAGCAAACGTGCCATTAGAAGCACTTTTACAAGTGTATATTCATCCACCAATTAGCTTAATGTGGCCGCTTTCTGCATATTTTCTATCCAGGCTTGCACAAATCTTATTAATATTTCCCCCTAGCGCTTTGACAGATTACCTTGTCATTATGCATCCTGGAGCCTTTTAAACAATATGGGTAAACTACTGTTTGTGAGGTTAATGACAATTATCCCCTAATTACTGCATAAGTCACTCAGTCCACTTTATCTCATAGGCAGGGTTCTGCTCTGTGTATCTGCCATTGTGTCACTGTAAATGAATCTTGTATTGCTATGTTTATCTGCCATTGCCTTGTAAATTATACTGACAGAAGAATGAACAAATTACTGCATGTCATCACTTAAATACTACTTCTGAAATAAAAATAAAAAAGCTTCGGCACAGAGCTTAAATTTTAGCGGATCACAATTAGTAAAAACATATTTAATGTTTTATGTTGCATTTCAGAGGTGATAGCTTGGAATTTAGTAGGGGAATCACAACAATGGAAATGGGGGTGAGTGGGAGGTGAAAAGCAATGGGAATAAAAGTTAAAGGCGGGGCGGCGGGGGTAACTCAAATTGTAATGCCAATATGATGACCTGAATACATTTCCTATTATTTTGATAGCTGATATGGCATTCTGGAAGTATTTTCCAAGGTTCATCAATTTTAAATCAAATTAAACAGGTTAGGTATAAGCCACACTCTTCAGCTGGAATCATTTTTTTCAGTGACTTATAACTAGTCCAGACATAAAACACAGAATCTTTGTAATTGAGAACAGATAATGTAATAAAGGCCACAGGCTAAGCCAATTTCATTGATGCATTTTTAAACATTATTAAACAGGTTCAGAAACAATGTTTCCAAAGTTGCATTTGAAATTGTTTAACAATGTTTACATCAGTGAAATTAGTTTAGGCCACTGCTGCATCACAGTGACCACATCTGCTCTGATAAAATTTACAGGGAAAATTAGGACAAAATGAGCATCTTTAAATAATAATTTAAAAAAGACAGACTGCATCAACTGCACATAATTTAGAAGAATTTGTTTTTAATCTGAAATCTATGATTCTGCAGATTATCAGGTAAATAAATGTTTGTGTGAGAACAGGAAGAAACATCTGGCATCCTGAGATGACTGCCATTTATTATCTTAAAACATTTTCAAATGTAAAATATTCAAAATGCTTCCACTATATGAAGCCAAGGTGGCTGATAACTGGCAAGCATAAGTAACAGGGCCACACCAATCTGAAGGATAGCTTTCAACTCTCAATTAATTGGGCGTGCAGAAAGCTTGCATCAAATCGCCTTATGACAACCACAGGTTTGTACAGAGAGGCTTCTAACACTGATGATAAAGCTGTTTGGTAGAAACATGTATACCATACAGTACCTCTTGGTGCACTTGCTGAACAGGCTGGAAGAAACAGCTGCAGCAAAAGGAAAGGGAAACATGAAAGCCAGAGTTGACAGGCCTCGCCCAGGGAGTCTAAGCACAACCCCTCGGGTTCTGATCCCCAGAGAGTAATCTCAGTGTCTGTCCTGCATGAAAGCAATGCAACTTCAACCGAGCAGGTGCTGCAGGCAAAAATGGAAGTCTTTTCTTTTAGTCTTTGCAGTTAAGGGGACTGAGATGCCAGTTAAGACAGACATCACTGTGACAACCACTAAGGGGTTAAAGTCTTTCCTCATTTATTTAACTATCTAGGCTATCTATGGATGTACAGCTGAAGAAAGTGAATTTCTAAATCATTAACTTTGTTTATCTTTTAAGGCTGGATTTCATTGCCTTTTTACCTTTGCTAATGATATATCTACTTTGCAGCCTAGGGAAAATAATGTGTGTTTAGGGGAGACAATTAAGAGAGATAAACTCATGGTGCCACCTCAAAGAAGGTAAGCACCAACAGGATTTTACTGAGTTGGTGAAATTGGTGCTGGTTACAGAAATGGGGGCAATCCTGGAAGGATCAATATAAATGCCAAAAGGTACCTGGGTATAAGTTAACAGATGAAGATAGCCATTAAGAAAATAGCAGGATTTCCCCACTCACTTTAATCCACTTTCTACACACTTTAATCAAATTTCAAAAAAATGAGGTTGGGAATATGTCATCCCCTTCTTAGCAAACCTTTCATGGCTCCCTATTGTACACAGAATAAATAATAAATCCTCTTACCTGGCATCTGAAGTCCCCTCAATATAGACTCAACCTACATTTCTAACAGCATCTCCTGCCAAGACCTCTGAAGCTCCAGCTACAAAGACCTACTTGCCATAAATGATCCTGAACATTACAAAATCTCACCTACTTCTGCACCACTCTGCCTTTCTGGAATGCCCATTTTCATACTTCAAAGCCCAACTGAAATTAACCTCTCCATGAAATGTTTCCTCTCCTATCTTTTTCCTTCCACCTTCCCACTCCCATTAAGAATGACCTGCCCCTTCAGTGATCTGCTTATATTTCAGTGATCTGCTTATATTTCTCTGTCAAGTAGGTCTCTTTATTTCGGGTTTATTGTCCTTGATATCCCCACTGCCAAGAAGAGTCAATGCTCACAGAGTTTGTAAATGCTATGAATGTAGGACTTGGGAGGCAGCTTAGAAATCATCTAGTGCCATGTTTTGTGTTTACATAGAAGGAAATTAACAAGTAAGTATCTTGCTCAAGATCAGGAGGCTAAAGTGTAAGTAGCTGACTTGGGACAAGAATCTAGCTGGCCTGACCTGGTCCAGTGCTTTTCCTAAAAATCTAAACTAGTTCCCCAAGACCAATGGTGCAGGGAGGCAGCATCATTACTGGTACGCTAGGGGTGGAGAACAAGTTAAGAATGATACTTTTTGCAAAATGCATATATTTTAAAATTTAATCTTCATTGTTTTTTCCCCTGCAAGTACGAGTAAGTTACCTATTATTCTTAGAAAATGCTTTTGGGAATGAGATTACCTTTATGTGGTACATTTTCTTGATCAAAGGTAAATTCCAGTGTACAAAAAATTAGCAAACTGCAACACCGTCTCTCATATAGTTGGCAGTCCTGTAAAGGCTTATGGAGGGAATAAATGAATTAAATGAGCCAGTTTAATATTAGACACAGAAATAACGAACCATAACAATTATTATTATTATTTTTTTTTTTTTAGACAGTCTTGCTCTGTCGCCCAGGCTGGAATGCAGTGGCGCGATCTTGGCTCACTGCAACCTCCGCCTCCCAGGTTCATGCAATTCTCCAAAGTACCTGGGATTATAGGCGCCCGCCGCCATGCCCGGCTAATTTTTGTATATTCAGTAGAGACGGGGTTTCACCATGTTGAACAGGCTGGTCTTGAACTTCTGACCTCAGGTGATACACCCGCCTCGGCCTGCCAAAATGCTGGGATCACAGGCGTGAGCCACCACGCCTGGCAGAACCATTACAATTATAAATGTGTGTGGGCGCATACTTTCTTCCTTCATCTTATCTTCTGCAAATAACTTTTTACATTTATTAATTCCTGAATTCTCTTCTGGTCTTCCCCTCCTTCCTGCAATGTCTAATTTCTGTTCTGCATCTGTTCAATCTATTTTATAAGGAAAACTTCAACTCTAAGGATGTCTTTAGGGATATGGCCTACAGATCAATGTAATCAGTTGCTCAAAAAGAACTTCTATCTGAATTCTGAAAACAAAACAAAACTAAACCCAAACCTAGAACACATAAAGGCACAGAGGCTAATGGACGGCTTTAAACAATGCAGTCTGTGCCTTGGTCTCCTCACATATGAAATGGGATTAAAAGTAACTACCTGCTAGAGCAAAGAAAATGAAAGACAAATACTAGTACCTACACTTTGCTGAGGCCTGACAATGAGCCAAGCAGGATGCTAGGTAATAGATACGTATTCTGTTCATCTATACCCAAATCAGGCTTGAGATACTATTATCAAACCCACTTAACAGATGGGAAAACTGAGGTGCGCCAAAGTTGTCTAAGATCATGAAGTGAGTAATTTTCGAAGCCAGAATTCAAACAAGCAGTTTGAGTCGAGCCCTCCACTGAGATGCTCTTCACAGAAGGCACTCCTGCCTGCTCATACCCATCCAAACCCCATCAATGTCCTCTCCTGCTTTATTTCCCACTATTTTTCTGAAATCCAGGCCTGAAGAGTTAAGAGAGTTTCATATACCTATCTCTTTGTACCTATTCTCCCAAGCTTAGTAATAGCTCACATTACATCCTAACTGGATTATTTTGATAGGTGCTCATTGTTCCCATTCACTCCTTTCACCCCACTTACATTCTGACTACATTCTGGTGTCAAGGTGCTTTTTCTAAAGTGCACCTCTGACCACATTACAACTCCTCCCTTTAAAATAAACCTCGGCCGGGCCCAGTGGCTCATGCCTGTAAGTTCCAGCTACTTCCATATTCAGCTGAGGCAGGAGAATTGCTTGAACCCCAGAGGCAGAGGTTGCAGTGAGCTGAGATCATGCCACTTTCCCGGGTGACAGAGTAGACTCCGTCTCAAACAAAACAAAACAAACAAAACCTCAACGGTCCCATTTGCTAAATGATTTAAGCATAAATTCTTTAATGCTGTCATTCAAGAACTGCCCCAATCTACCTTTTATGTCTTAGTTCTCACATACACACTCTGACACTGTACCAGAACTAGAAAATTTAGCTTTCAGTGAACACACTGTATACTCCCACCACCAACATTTTGCTTATGCTACCTCTTCTGCTTAGAATTCTGTCATCAATCTGCTGGGGAAGCATTTGTGGCCCACCTATCAAATGTTATCTCTCTCTCTTGAATTGTGTGATCTGTTCAGAAGTCCCATTCTGCTTTTTTTTTTTTTTTTGTGGTTTTTATCACATTCATCACATTCTATTTTATATCTATGTGCCACATGTAATCTCAGATAACCCCTTACAGTATAACCAGCTGAGTACAGGGTCTCTAAAACACACATCTTTCTATCCCTAAAGCAGAGCTTGGATGGTACTAAAACCATCACATTTATAATACAATTTTTATTTTTTAATTTTAGAGAGAGGGTCTCACTCTGTTGCCCAGGCTGGAGTGCAGTGGTGTGATCATAGCTCACTTCAGCCTGACTCCTTGGCTCAAGTGATACTCTTGCCTCAGCCTCTCGAGTAGCTAGGACTATAGGCATGTGCCACCACGACCAGCTAATTTTTTATTTTAGTTGTATAGAGATGGGATCTCATTATGTTGCCCAGGCTGGTCTTGAACTCCTGAGTTCAAGTGATCCTCCTGCCTCACTCTCCCAAAGTGCTGGGATTGTGAACCACACAACACAATTTTTATGAATTATGCTGTTCTTATACCTAATTTGTTTCTGTCGAAAACTAACCACTTGTTACTTCTGTAAACTCAACTACCTTCTTTAGCGACACCCTTACTAAAAAATAAAACAAACAAAAACAGCCAGTGTGAGCCTAAAACCTGTTTTTCAATGTCTGATTAGGCAGTCACATTTGCAAATGTAGATATCCAGAAGTTTTATATGATATACTCAGAAATAAGAATATGAATATTTTCTAATACAAGTAAATATTCATTTTTCCGAAAATATTTTAAGACCTTGGTTGGGCCTATGATTCTTAGTTCATTTGTTAGAGAATTGTTTATAGTTTTAAGGGCAAAAGCTTAAATTTCCTCAAATGTAAAAATAAATGGCAACAGAGAAAAAGAGGGGCTATCTCAGAAAAACAAGTTGGAAGGAAAAAGAAATGCAGGGACTAGAGACTAAGTATGAGAAAGGAAGCCCCAGGTGCAAATGCGAGAAACGAATATACATTTAAAAGCTTATAGACTAGAGGCAATTTCCAATTGTGGGCAAAAACTGAATTGCCCAATGGTGAAACTGAATATTAGCACATTTAAAATACTTTAACCAAAACAATATGTAGTTGAGTCCTGGCCAGAGTTTGAGATATATCAGCATCTGCAGGTGGGGCAGAGGGAGAAGTGGTAGAGAGCATCTTTTACAGAAGACTTGGTAAGATTAAAATGGCCAAGAGAAAATAAACACATAGGTACATGAAAGGAGAGACTAGTTAATTTTGAATATATCCATTTAATTCTTAATATGGAGCTCCGCTCCTATACCAAAAAGAAAATACACAGAATGGGGGAGTAGGGGAAAGCACAGAAATAAAACAATGTTAATGAATGGATACAAAACGTATTTTAAAAGAAATATTGGCCAGGCGTGATAGTTCACACCTGTAATCTCAGCACTTTGGGAGGCCAAGGCAGGTGGATCACCTGAGGTCAGGAGTTTAAGACCAGCCTGGCCAACATGGTGAAACCCTGTCTCTACTAATAATACAAAAAGTTAGTGGGGCGTGGTGGCACATGCCTGTAATCCCAGCTACTCAGGAGGCTGAGGCAGGAGAATCGCTTGAACCCAGGAGATGGAGGTTGCAGTGAGCCGAGATTGCACCATTGCACTCCAGCCTGGGAGACAAGAGCAAAACTCCATCTCCAAAAAAAAAAAAAAAAAAAATTATACAAGGAACTTCAGGCAGTCTAAGTTATAAAATATAAAAGGCGTTCACTTATTTTACTTTTCATACCTAGCAGCATTTGTTATTTCCAAATTTGTGGCTATAATGGTTCCATGGAATAAAAAAGCTTGTCTTGCAAATGTACTAACTTTTATAATTAGTGAATTGCTTCTCTCTGTGAACTACAGTGCAATGAAAGAGCTCAAGCCACTGCTTAGGATCAACAAGTAGTTGATTTTCTAAATCACCAGGAGGACTTTGTTCTTTACTCATCATATCTATTACAGGAAGAAAAGGTACTATTACATAACAACTACCTATCAAGGTAGTCAAAATTTCACTAATGAAAAGAAGGTGGAAAACATTTCATTTTTACTTGTAATTACCTACCAAGTCAGGAGGCAACATTTTTGTCATGTAATCATCTTTCTTTCAGCATCTGTTTTTATGGAGTCTGAAATAGACATTGCTTATAAATTCACATGCTCTATTTTCTCTATGTTCAATTTTCTTCGGAGTAAGGCATGAAGGTTACCCCACTAGATCAAAAAGGCAAAGTTTATGTGAGGTGAACACTTGCAGACAAAAATCAGAGTCCTGGGAGGCTGAGGCAGGAGAATGGCATGAACCTGGGGGATGGAGCTTGCAGTGAGCCGAGATCGCGCCACTGCATTCCAGCCTGGGAGACAGAGCAAGACTCCGTCTCAAAAAAAAAAAAAAAAATCAGAGTCCTACCAGGCCAAGAGCAGCAGGTAAAGTCACTGGTGGCCAGCAGCCACTCCTGCATCCAGTCTCTATCCTGTACTTTCTCCCCAAATGCTCTGGCGGATATTTCCTAGCAGCACTTCTGCTTCTTTCTTGTCCTGATAAGGAAGCAACTAGAGTCCTTGCAAATGGAGATAGACATGAAAAACTCTAGCAAATTATCTGTTGGTAGAGTAGGGAAAGACATATTCTAGGTAAATATCCAAGAAGTGGGACAGTGGTGGAATATTGTAAAAAACATCAAAAAATTTAACTCTAATTTCAGGTAATTTTTATTTTAATTTGTTAACTCATAAAGAATTTCCATATGAGGGTCAATTGTCACTTTATCAGTAAGAAGAATTCTAGTTAGTACTGGTTTCTGATTATTCAATAGTAGAAAGCAGGGAAAATATGTGAGCATATGTGGTGGGGAGAGAGAGACAAAAAGAGAATGAACATTGTGTTATGTCTCTCTCCTTTATCCCAGTTCTAATGGTAGTAGAGAACAATAAATGAATTTGCAATAATATGTAAATATGCAAGAAATGCCTACCTGATTACATTATATTCCAAAAATATTCACTGACTAAACTCAATGATAAAATGAAGTAGTACTTAGGAAGAAGATCATATGGAACAAGGGGTGTCAATAGAAAAAATTTTCAGGCACACCTTCTGAATTTCTGACTTTTCTCCTCATATGGAATCTTATGTAAGTTAGTTTTAACTACTGTGTTGGGGGTCCAGGTCCCTAAGATCAGTCCCAGGATTGTGAGACTCATAGGACTCAGCACGTGGTCATACACACAGCTAAGACTCACTACAGTGATGGGATACAAAGCAACATCAGCACAGGGCAACATGCATGGAGCAAACTCCAGGGGAAACCAAGTGCACACTTCCAGTGGTGCTCCCAGAGGAGTCACATAGGATGCATGTAATTTCTCCAGCATTAAATTGTGACAACAGGTGTGAGGTGCTGTCTACAAGGGAAGCTCATTTGCAACTCAGTGCCCACAGTTTTTGTGGGAGTGGTCATGTAGGCATGCTTTGCCTACCATGGACCAAAATTCCAGATTCCCAGAAGGAAAGCGCATGTTCGGCATAAAGCATATTATTTACAGTGTAGGAGCAATGAGCCACTCTTTCATCAGGTGAGAAAATGGTGGGAATACTCCCAAAATCCAAGTTCCTGGATGCCAGCCAAGGGCCAACCTGGCAAGCAGGCCTCTCTAAAGAGGGCAGTCTCAGGCCTGCTAACCCTTTTTTCCACACCTTCCCACTGTTGTTTCAGATGCACTAGTGTTTCAGATCTGCATCCCCACTGCCATCCAACATAAAGAGAGATTCTGTGATGGTGGGTCTAGGTGGCCTTAAGCTCAGTTCTGTTGCTCAATCCAGGAATGGGTGGGTAGGTGGGAGAAAAAGGTAGCATGTCTGTCTTTATCTGAGCACAGAGAGGTGTGATTTATTAGTGCCCTCTACAGTGTCCAGTTAGGTTGAGTTAAAAAAAAAAATAACATTACTGAAAACAAAGTCAGTCCTAAGGGGGAAAACCCCTACCATTATAAACTGTGCAATAACAAATACATGAGATTAAGGCTCATGGAAACCAAGGGACCATGCTAGCTTCATTTCCTTTAGAGAGCAGCCATTAAATTAGTATTTAATATATCAAAAGTTATTTAATGGAAGATGCAACTAATCATTTCCCAAAAGAGGCTGCTAGTCCAGTAGAGGCTGGAAAAGCAGCTTTTGTGGTCCTTTTCAACATTTACTTCTAGAATTTACTTCTAATAACAAAAATCAATATTGGGATATTAACAAATATCTTGGGTTTGATTTTGTATTCAAATAGGGTAGAAAATCTTCATTGTTGTCTGAAAATGGGTTGTCAATTCTTGGCCTAAAAATATGACATATCCTACTTATTTATAGCAATCTGCTAGAGTCATGAGAGAATTTAGGAAGAGGAAAACAATGTAGGTAGCATTTTTAAAAAACAATCCACCAACTACATGTAGAAGTGTACAAAAAACATTTCCTACAGCCCTATGGCAAGAAGACACTGACCTTCAGACTTAACTAATGGGCCATCATAAATATGTATTACAGAAAGGGAGGTGTGATATACATTTGGCTCCAATGCAAAGTAACAACTACTGTTTACTAAGCACTCACTATGTGCTGGGCACCAAGGGAACAAGAACTTCACATGCATTTACCTCACTTAATTACTCCATCACTCAGTGCACACATGAAGCCCTGAAACTACATTTCAGCTCAAGTTCAGCGTGAGGAGAGAACAATGAGCAAATACATGCACCGTCCTTCTGTTTAGTTTCCTGGTTTTAATAAGAGCACCCCTGTTGAGGAGGGACATGGCAAAAGAAAACACATTCCTTCCCCTTCACAAGGGTGAAGCAAGTACAGAAACCCTACAGTCTCTTGTGAATAACACCATTAATCAAGAAGAAATCCTTCTGTAAGGGGGAAAAAAAAACAATTATAGAGTTAAATAGAAGGCAAAACACACCCATATACATGCATTTCCTCTCCCTTAGGATGAGTCAGAATTCAGTGTCATGAATCGGCCTGTGTCCTAGCATGCATTCTAACATGTGCAATCACGTTCTCCTATAGCATGACCTTCCTGCATCTCTCCAGAAGAGTTTCATGCTCACATGTAGCTAGAAAAGAAACAAGAAACACAACTGAGGGTGTACTTTATAAACAGCATTCAGGGAATTTCCAGGCCTTTGTAAGTAATGCTCTTAGGGTCACAGGTATTACATTTGTTTTCTGTGTCTTTAGGGTAAAGCTCTCTGCAAAGGATTTTACTGACGATAGGGGGTGGGATTCGAAGGCTCTGGGCAAAATGAAACATGGTGGTCTTTGATCACTCCAAGCCAACTAGGAAGAACACACCTATTTGTAAAAGTCCCTGATCCAAGAACATTACAATTCTCCACAGAAACACAAGCAATGCACGGCAGGAGAATGGGGACTCAGGACTTGGGCCTGAGGCACCCACACACAAAGCAACAAAGAAAACAGCATGCAAACAGCAGCTGCACTGCCATACAGTGAAGACGGAGGCTGGTTTTTAGATCCAACATTGGAGAGAACAAAGACGTCCCAACTAATCACAAGTTAGTCAAGTGGAAAGTTGGGGCTTATGCACCTTATCAACAAATAAAAAGAAAAAAATCATAGTAAATGCATATATTTTGGCATATATTTTTCATATATATAAACCACAGATTTCACAGACTTCCTATGGTCACAGCTGCCAGCTACATTATCCCTTTCTGAAAGGGCTTTGAGAAAGAAAATGGAAGAGGTAAAAATATTTCCATCTTATTACCTAGACAGGGAAAGCGCAAGTGCAAGTGAGTAGACTATTGTCAGGTAATTTTTTGTTTGCCCTAAAGACTATTTTCATACAGATTTCTGGTAAATTTTAAGTCATCCAATACATATTTTATTAAAGTTGATAACAATTTTCAAAGTAACAACTTTAAGTTATAATATAGAGAAGTCATAATTTAAAAGGCAGCAAGATAACAAGAGCAATAGTACATCATTGAAGGGAAATTCAGTAAAAGATCACTGTTATTACAAAGCACTGACCATCAGGAAAAAAGGATTAAGCTCTGGCTCTAACAACCCTGAAATTCTCCCTTCTTGGAAATAAGTGGAGGTAAAACGGAACAGAAAAAAAAAAATCAAAACAAAATAAGGCCGGGCACAGTGGCTCATGCCTGTAATCCTAACACTGTGGGAGGCCAAGGCGGGTGGACTGCTTGAGGCCAGGAGTTCGAGACCAGCCTGGCCAACATGGTGAAACCCCGTCTCTACTAAAAATACAAAAATTAGCCAGGTGTGATGGTGCAAGCCTGTAATCCCAGTTACTCAGGGGGCGGAGACCCAAGAATCACTTGTACTCGGGAGGCAAAGTGGCAGTGAGCCGAGATCATGCCACTGCACTCTAGCCTATGTGACAGGGTGAGATTCTATCAAAAAACCCAAACCAAAACAAAACAAAATACAATGCAATCCTCTATTATATGAGGCATGGAGTCACAGAGCGGTGCTTCAACACCAAGTCTTTTACTTACTATGATCTGCACTGACTACCCTAAGCCTCAGTTACCCAGGTGTAAAACAAGATGAGAAATCCCTGATTTTTAGCGTTATTATCAGGATTGAATTAAATGACACAGCAGTACTTGTGAAAGGCCTCACGGAATTCTAGGCATATGGCAGGCACTCCATAAATGGCTGTTCATATAGATAACAGATACTTGTGGCCTTAGCACAAACCCAAGGATTAAGTGAAATCTTGATCCTACATCTAGAAATATGACTGTACAACTTGATCTACCAAGATGGCAGACAAGATAGTATACAGTAAGTACCATTACAGACTTTCAAGGATAACATTTTTAATTACATCAATATTCATTTTTAATTACTAGGAAAACTATACTTTGATCAGTTGAGGCTCTCTTGGTTATAGGTAAAACATGCAGGGATAAGATTCTTTATCATAAATAACAGAATAAATTTTCTGAACATTTTACATGTGAATGCCGCTCACTTGAATCAGTAAGTCTTTTTTAAAAATGATCATTTTATATCCCTCTGTTGATCTGTTTGTTGAGGCTGTGTGTGTAAGAATAAGAATGTGCACGTGTGGAGAAACTAGGCGCTTCCATGTTTTTAATTAAAGTATGGCAGGAATCTGTTTCTGCTTCTCCAGAAGAACAAGTACAGAACTTCCTTCACAGAACAGAGAAGCCACTTGAATGAGGATTTATGCTGTGATTAGAGCCAAATATCTTTAAAATGAAGCAATCGCATAGGTTATTTTGTAAATATTTTATTAATCCTCTAAGAGCCTCCTAAGTGAGGCCTCACAGATACTTAGAATCTTAATCTGCTATGAATAAACGTTTCAATCCAGCGCCTGCATTCCAATGATCCAGGACAACAATGTGGTAGGGGGTGGGGCGGGGGGAGTTTGTAAGGAGGTTTCGGGTATCACAGGTGCAACTCCCTATCAAGGCACAGAGCCCTGCGACACGCTACATCGCCAGGGACTGCTCGCTCCAGTGATTCAAGGAAGTTACAAAAGTGCAACAGGCCTTGATGTCAGCTACTTGGCTTTACATACCTACTATGTCAGGGACTCGCAACCTTCTTGCGAATTTATTCAAGTATAAGAGTTATTTTGTTTCTAACAACATCTTGCACCTGCCACTGAGCTGGAAGCCTGCTCACTTCTCATGTGCATGCAGTTCACAAATGCTGGTAGTGTTCTCTTTAGTATGAAAGTAAACAAACCCTTGCTTCTGCTTCCTAACAAATAATTTCTTTAATGCCTTTCCTTGATTTCATTCACACACCTCCAGTTGTAGACATACAGTTACAAGATGAATTCAGAGCCGCCTGCCTTTCATCACATGCAGTTCCTATTAACATTTAATGAGTGTCCATCGGCAAGTCTATGGATTGCTTTTTCCTCGGCCACTCTCTCAGAAATCCTCCTGCTGTCTCTGAGCTAATCCAGGATTTCTTCACTCACGTTCTTTATTTTTTTATAACTCAAAACCATCTCCATCCACCAGCCAAAGAAAAAAGTTACTAAAGCCAGTTAGAACATGACATGCTGACATCAATTCAATTTGGCTTTATTATAAGAATTAATAAAGTGATACATCTAAGAACAGCTCAGGAGCCATCTCCTGAGATTCTGCCCCCAACTTTTATATTGAGATAAAGCACCTATGCCTATACCTTCTCTACCTTCTCCAAAGCTTGAATTAAATTTTTGCCTTTAAGTGTAAACTGGTGTAAAATGGAAACCAAAACCAAATCTTGTACCTCCTGCTGGCAAAATGATTAACACGAAGAGCCAAAAGACAAAGTTTGAAGAAAAGTAAGAGAAAAAAAGCCCCATCTAACACCAGGAAAAAACTCCACATAATGGAAAGTGGCAAAGGCACACACAAAAGGCTTTACTTGTAGGACACTTTGTCAAGTTTCTTCCAGCTACATCATACCTCTTCCACAATGGAAATGGTGGGGTAGACAGAACCTATCATCAGTCTGCAACAGAGATCCAAAGACCAGGTCATTTTCTCCATTCCTGCTTGTTCCTGGTCTTCTTCACATTGTCCTCCTTTGACAAAGAGATGCCCCTCCCTCTTTCTGTTCTTTGTTTTTGTATATGATGTTCTAGTTATTTAATATTATGTCTCTTTTGTGCTCCGGATCCTGAATGACCCCAGCTGAAGTTTATTCCCTTCTTCCAGGCTTGTTTGATTTCCTAGTTTTATGCCCAAATTTTAGAACTATCCTCTTCCTTCTCCAGAACCGACCATTTCTGGGGAACTGATCATTTCCCCCGCAGCCCACCCATTTCCTTCTTTCCTCACATTACTCCACTGGCCTCTCTCTTTCCATTTTTACTACTGAAAGCAATGTTGTTCTGAAAGGTGTGCAGGGAGACTAGTACACTAAGAGTGTACTGACTGTGTGTGTAACAGGAAACATGGATCATCTCACAGAAAATGAGACAGAAGTTAACTTTCAGGAGATTGAATGAGAGTGAATGAGAGCATGTTCTGACAACATTTTGGAAAGTTAACAAAAATGACTATGCTGAAAATTTGCCACTGTGAGCATACAAGTATCAAATTCTTGACTTATCTATCCAAATGAAGGGTATATTTGATGCTATCTCACCACACTGACAAAATTAGAATTAATTTCCATTTGTTGCAAATGACGGTTACATATTAACAATGATAGGAAATTATTTTCTAATTCCTCCTCCAACTACAAAATTCACAACTGAAAAAAACAAAAATAGGGTCAGGCACGGTGGTTCATGTCTGTAACCCCAGCACTTTGTGAGGCCCGGTGGCTCACGTCTGTAATCCCAGCACTTTGGGAGGCCAAGGCAGGCAGATCACTTGAGGTTAGGTGTTTGAGACCACCTGGGCCAACATGGCGAAACCTTGTCTCTACTAAAAATACAAAAATTGACCGAGCTTGGTGGTGCACACCTGTAATCCCAACTACTTGGGAGGCCGAAACAAGAGAATTGCTTGAACCTGGAAGGCGGAGGTTACAGTGAGCCAAGATCGTGCCACCGAACTCCAGCCTAGGCGACAGAGCAAGAACCTGTCTCAAAAAAAAAAAAAAAGAAGACAAATATAAATGATTTAAAATGGGAGGGGCTAGTAGTAGACCCTAATAATAGCTAACAACTCTTTAAGATCCTCAAATAAATAAATAATTGTTAAAAATGTAGTTATTCATTTTCTCTCCACGCTGATGTTCAGATAATCTGCACAGGACTGGCATGGCACACAGGCCAATGTCTGGACATCTGCCCCAAGAGCACAGTGTCTGTGCCATTCAGGTCATTAGGATTAAGATTAAATATTACCCATATTATTTAATATTTAATATTTAAATACTTAATATTTAAGTATCAAACAAGCCTGGAAGAAGGGAAGAAACTTCAGCTGGGGTCATTCAGGATCTGAAGCACAAAAGAGACACAATATTAAATAACTAGCACATCATACATGAAGACAAAGAACAAAGAGAGGGAGGGGCATCTCTTTGCAGACTGATGATATGTTCTGTCTCCCCCACCATTTCCATTGTGGAGAGGGACGATATAGCTGGAAGTTACTTGATAAAGAATCCTGCAAGTAAACCACTTCGTGTGTTCCTTTGTCACTTTCCATTAGTATTAAGCATTTAAATACTTAATATTTAAATATTAAGATTAAATATTTAATATAAGATTAAATATTTTCCTAAACATATCTACTTTCCTTTCTTCTCAGAATATTTTGAAAGAACAGTCTTTAATTTTTGTCTTGGGTTCAAGCGATTCTCATGCCTCAGCCTCCATAGCACCTGGGACTACAGGTGCCTGCCACCACGCCTGGTGAATTTTTGTATTTTTAGTAGAGATGGTAACTATATCATTATATGATGTGCTGCAATGGTTTTTTCAAAATTCAACTCCTATCTTTTCTACTTATTAATCCTGAAAAAGTTAAAACTAATCATGTTCTTCTTTCATAAGTCTTCCATCAAAATGGGTGATGTCTGTGACTGAACTATGATCCATGTGCTTACACCTAAATAAATCAGGAAGTGATAGCTCCTCCTATGGCCTTTCTCAATGCTAACTTAGCCCTCAGGATGATTCAGTGAATTCTAACACATGACTTTTAATCATTTCACTCTCTTGCCCACAATTCTGCAATGGCTCCCTGTCTTCCAGAAGAGTAGTCAACAGGCCCATGATCAGTGACAAAATATTAGCACACAGTGCCACTCTGGTATACTTACAGGAGTAAGATTGAAATGTGTTAATAAGGCTGGGCCTGGTGGCTCACGCCTGTAATCCCAACACTTTGAGAGGCTGAGGCAGGTGGATGATCTGAGGTTGGGAGTTCAAGACCAGCCTGGCCAACATGGCAAAACCCCAACTCTACTAAAAATACAAAAATTAGCCAGGTGTGGTGGCAGGCGCCTGTAGTCAGTCCCAGCTACTGTGGAGGCTGAGGCATGAGAATTGCTTGAACCCAAAAGGCAAAGGTTGCAATGAGCTGAGATTGCACAACTGCACTCTAGCCTGGGCAACAGTGAGACTCCATCTCAAAAAAAAAAAAAAAAGTGTTAATAACTGGTAGGGCCAGGCAACAAGGCAACAATCAATCTGAACAGATGCCAACATGCCATTACTGATTAGAACAAACACCAGCCATCAAAACAATTATTGGGCCACAATTGTATACTGGTTGAATATCATGTTCAAATTACATACATGTACTTACAATCCTAATATTTAATGCCTTATAAATATATTACACATATAACATGAATATTATAAGACAAATTATAACAAGATAAGGAAAAAAATCAACAGAAATTCAACACTTTCTTAACATATCTCAATAAACTGCCTAAACTAGCTATCTAAAAAAAGTTCCACTTAGGAGATGACTGGTACAGAGTATGAAATTAAAATGCCTTCTTCTGGATAACAAGGTCTCTCATGATCCGGTGTCTGACCAGGTTCTTATGCTCCAGAAATACTGATCCACAAAATCCTGGAACATGCTATCACTTCTTCCAATTCTATCCTTGAGTGGATGCTGTTCTGTTACTGTGTTCCTGAAAAACTCCTACTCTCATTTCTTTCTTTCTTTTTTTTTTTTTTTTTTTTTTGAGACAGGTTCTCACTCTGTCACCCAGGCTGTAGTACAGTGGCACCAACATGGCTCACTGCAGCCTTGACCTCCTGGGCTGAAGTGATTTTCCTGCCCCGACCCTCCAAAGTGCTAGGATTACAGGCATGAGCCACCATGCCTGGCCCTACTCTCATTTCTTGAGCATCACTTTGAATGCTACCTACCTCTTTTGCAAAGTCTTCCTTGACTGCCCAAGACACACTTAGAGACTCCTTTCCTTACTAATGTTACAATAACAATAGCTAATATGTTTTGAACATTTGTTTTCCACCAAGTATTCTGCTAGGTATTTTATGTGCAGTATCTTTATTTTTTTTATTTTTTATTTTTTTGAGATGGAGTCTCGCTCTGTCACCAGGCTGGAGTACAGCAGCACGATCTCGGCTCACTGCAACCTCTGCCTCCCAGGTTCAAGCGATTCTCCCGCCTCAGCCTCCCGAATACCTAGGACTACAGGCACACACCACCATGCCCGGCTACTTTTTGTATTTTTAGTAGAGACGAGGTTTTACCATGTTGGCCAGAATGGTCTTGATCTCTTGACCTCATGATCCCACCTCGGCCTCCCAAAGTGCTGGGATTACAGGCGTGAGCCACCACACCCGGCCTATATGCAGTATCTTGAATAATTTCCCCAACAACCACCAGAAGGGAGGTACTATTATCATCTCCAAGCTGAGGTTTAGAGGGCTTAAAAGTGTTATTCAAGGTGACACAGCTAACAGAAGGCAGGCGAGGTATCTAGGCCCAAATGTGACACTGAGGTGCATACTCATATACCTCTAGTTGTCCATATCCCCAATAATAAAAATATCACATAGCATTGTAATTGTCAGTTTGCATGACAACAGGGATAGTAACTTTTCACTCTTATATTCACAGAAAACTAATGAAAATGCTTGCTGAATGAATATATCTAGTTAAAATCTGAGATTTTTAAAATTAATTATGAGCTTTTCAGCTTATGTGCTATGGAACATTATATTTTATACCTATGTGTGCTTTTTATATTTTAAACACTGCTAACAAACTAGGTACTGTATATGACTAAATTTTAGTTTATAAGAAGTAAAACTTGCTTTCACCTACAGCAATAAGAAGCTCAGAAAAAGAGCATGTTCAAAGAGTACTAATGATTTGATATGGTTTGGCTGTATCCCCACCAAAATCTCAACTTGAGTAGTATCTCCCAGAATTCCCACATGTTGTAGGAAGGACCCAGGGGGAGGTAACTGAATCATGGGGGCTGGTCTTTCCCATGCTGTTCTCGTGATAGTGATTAAGCCTCACGAGATTTGATGGGTTTTTCAGGGGTTTCCGCTTTTGCTTCTTCCTCATTTTTTCTCTTGCTGTCACCATGTAAGCAGTGGCTTTCGCCTCTCACCATGATTCTGAGGCCTCCTTAGCCATGGGGAACTGTAAGTCCAATTAAACCTCTTTTTGTTCCTAGTCTCTGGTATGTCTTTATCAGCAACATGAAAACAAACTAATACAGTAAATTGGTACCAGTAGAGTGGGGCGTTGCTGGAAAGATACCCGAAAATGTGGAAGCGACTTAGGAACTGGGTAACAGGCAGAGGCTGGAACAGTTTGGAGGGCTCGACAGACAGGAAAATGTGGAAGTTTGGAACTTGCTAGAGACATGTTGAATGGCTTTGCCCAAAATGCTGATAGCAGTATGGACAATAAAATTCAGATGAGGTGGTCTCAGATGAAGATGAGGAACTTGAAGGGAACTGGAGCAAAGGTGACTTTTGTTATGTTTTAGCGAAGAGACTGGCAGCTTCTTGCCCCTGCCCTAGAGATTTGTGGAACTCTGAACTTGAGAGAGATGATTTAGGGTTATCTGGCAGAAGAAATTTCTAAGCAGCAAAGCACTCAAGACTTGCATGCTGTTAATGGCATTCTTTTTTTTTTTTTTTGAGATGGAGTCTCGCTCTGTTGCCCAGGCTGGAGTGCAGTGGCATGATCTTGGCTCACTGCAAGCTCTGCCTCCCGGGTTCACGCCATTCTCCTGCCTCAGCCTCCTGAGTAGCTGGGACTACAGGCGCCCACCACCACGCCCAGCTAATTTTTTATATTTTTAGTATAGATGGGGTTTCACCATGTTAGCCAGGATGGTCTCAATCTCCTGACCTCATGATCCGCCTGCCTCGGCCTCCCAAAGTGCTTGGATTACAGGCATGAGCCACCATGCCCAGCCGGCATTCAGTTTTATAAGGGAAGCAGAGCACAAAAGTTTAAAAAATTTGCAGGCTAACTATGTGATAGAAAAGAAAACCCCATTTTCTGGGGAGAACTTCAAGCCAGCTGCAGAAATTTGCATAAGTAGCAAGGAGCCTAATGTTAATCCCCAAGAACATGGGGAAAATGTCTCCATGCCACGTCAGAGAACTTCCTGTCAGCCCCTCCCATCACAGGCCCAGAGGCCCAGAAGGCAAAGGTGGTTTAATGGGCTGAGCCCAGGGTCCCTATGCTGTGTGCAGCCTAGAAACTTGGTGCCCTGTATTCCAGCTGCTCTAGCCGTGGCTGAAAGAGGCCAACATACAGCTTGGGCTGTGGCTTCAGAGGGTGGAAGCCCTAAGCCTTAGCAGCTTCTACATGGTGTTGTGTGCGCAGATGCACAGAAGTCAAGAATCGAAGTTTTGGAACCTCTGCCTAGATTTCAGAAGATGTATGGAAACACCTGGATGCCCTGGCAAAAGTTTGCTGCAGGGGCGGGGACCTCATGGAGAACCTCTGCTGCAGCAGTGCAGAAGGGAAACACAGGATAGGAGACCCCACACAGAGGCCCTGCTAGGGCACTGCTTCATGGAGTTGTGAGAAGAGGGCCACCGACCTTTAGACCCCAGAATGGTAAATCCACCGACAACTTGTACTATGCACCTGGAAAAGACACAGACACTCAATGCCAGCCCATGAAAGCAGCCGAGAGGGAGGTTGTCCCCTGCAAAGCCACAAGGGCGGAGCTGCCCAAGACCATGGGAACCCACCTCTAACATCAGCATGATGTGGATGTGAGACCTGGAGTCAAAGGAGATCATTCTGCAGCTTTAAAATTTGACTGCCCTGCTGGATTTCAGACTTGCATGGACCCTGTAACCCCTCTGTTTTGGCCAATTTCTCCCATTTGGAATGGCTGTATTTACCCAATACCTGTACCTCCATTGTATCTGGGAAGTAACTAGCTTGCTTTTGATTTTTTTTTTTTTTTTTAAATATAGAGTCTCACTCTGTTGCCCAGGCTGAAGTGCAGTGGCACGATCTTGGCTCACCACAACCCCCGCCTCCCGGGTTCAAGCGATTCTCCTGACTCAGCCTCCCAAGTAGCTGGGACTACAGGCATACACCACCATGCCCAGCTGATTTTTGTAGTTTTAGTAGAGACAGGGTTTCACTATGTTGGCCAGGCTGGTCTCAAACTCCTGATCTCGTGATCTGCCCGCCTTGGCCACCCAAAGTGCTGGGATTACAAGCGTGAGCCACTGCACCCAGCCGCTTGCTTTTGATTTTACAGGCCTGTAGGCGGAAGGGACTTGCCTTGTCTCAGATGAGACTTTGGACTGTGGACTTTTGGGTTAATGCTGAAATGAGTGAAGACTTTGGGGGACTGCTGAGAAGGCATGATTGGTTTTGAAATGTGAAGACATGAGATTTGGAGGGCCCAGGGGCAGAATGATATGGTTTGGCTGTGTCCCCACCAAAACCTCAACTTGAGTTGTATCTCCCAGAATTCCCACGTGTTGTAGGAGGGACCCAGGGGGAGGTAACTGAATCATGGGGGCGGGTCTTTCCCATGCTATTCTTGCGATAGTGAATAAGTCTCACAAGATTTGATGGGTTTATCAGGGGTTTTTGCTTTTGCTTCTTCCTCATTTTTTCTCTTGCCTCTGCCATGTAAGAAGTGCCTTTCACCTTCCACAATGATTCGGAGGCCTTCCCAGTCATGTGGAACTGTAAGTCCAATTAAACCTCTTTTTGTTCCCAGTTTCAGTTATGTCTTTATCAACAGCATGAAAACGAACTAATACATGATTTTCTTAAGATTTGTAAGGATATATTCCAAAGGCCTCACAAGCACTATATTGTCCTGCACTGACACAAAGGGAAAGGAGTCTGGACAGTACAGGTGTATAACCTCACCGCTTTCTCATCTTACTTCTCCTTCCCCTCTCACTTCCTAGGAGAAAGGACGGAGAAACGGTGAGTGTGAGACAGAGTTGCAGGGGTAAATAGAAAAGCTGGTAGTAAGCTTACATGAGGTGCTGCCCTGCATTTGTCAGTGAGAATGATGGAAATTAGGAAAAACTGAGATCTAAGGCTTCAAAACACGTTCTGGTAGCTTTACCTTCACCTAGGTTCTTGTATATACCCACTCTCCCCTACAGGCTGTGCAATCCTTAAGGATAAAAATTCAGAAGAGGTCACATGGCTCAGTTACCTTCCAACTCCTTCCAGACTGGCTCGCCTATTCACTCAATCCTAAACCAGCCTCTTAGCCTTCAAACACAGTGAAACTTCTAAAATCCAAGAATGGTCCACTTCTTATAATCCTTCTTCTTTTTACATCTCTTAGAGGCAAGTGCTGCTTTATGGAACTTTAGAAATGCCAAGAGATGCACCAGAAAATTCAGCCATTGGAGGCTCAATGAATAGTAAATGAAAGGTTAATGTTGGAAGTTACGAGAAACAGCTACTTAATGAAAGGGGTGAAATATAAAAAATTAAGTTTTAGTTATGTTGAGATGGATTTGTGGATCGTGTCAACAGGCATCAGAAGTCAGTGGACATTTGAAAATGTGTAACTGGTACAGAAGGAAGGTGGAAGCAAGGGAAATGGACATGCGTCATCTACAGAGAGGCAGCAGCTGTATGTAGATACTATGGCAGAGTCTCAAGGCACATCTAGACAGACAGGAGAAAACAGTGGAAAAGGACACATATCTGGGAGACTACTTTGGAGCTAAGCATGATACAAGAAGAGCAAATCAGGCGGCTCTTACTTCTTTCCCTATGAGGTGTCCCTAGTGTGTGGGCAGACAAAATGGCACTTGTCACAGTGGAATCTTACATCTCTGCAGAAGAGAAGAAACTATTTTCATTAGCATTATACAGTGGAATGCCATGGACCAAGAGTCAGAAGAATTCAGATTCTTTAACAACCGACCATCCTTCAAATTTCTCATCTTCAGAAGGGGATCCTACTTTTTTCCCTTACGGGGTTCTAACAAGAAACAAACCTGAAAGTGCTCTGTAAAGGTAAGACTGCTATACAGGGATATAAGGTAGCACTTATGAATTCCTTTAAGAAACTAAAGTTAACTTTTCTGAATTAAAAGGCTAAGAGGAAGTACATTTTAAAATATAAAAATAAAAGCGTTGATCCCAGCCTCACCACTGTCAAAGCAACCTTAGGCAGTCACCTCACCTCTCCATGTTCTAATTTAAAGTATTCAAATTTCATTCCTGACTGTCTCATGAAGATATGATGATGGGACCGGGCGTGGTGGCTCATGCCTGTAATCCCAGCACTTTGGGAGGCTGAGGCGGGTGGATCACCTGAGGTTAGGAGTTCGAGACCAGCCTGACCAATATGGTGAAACCCTGTCTCTACTAAAATTACAAAAATTAGCCGGGTGTGGTGGTGTATTCCTGTGGTCCCAGCTACTTGGGAGGCTGAGGCAGGAGAATCACTCGAACCCAGGAGGCGGAGGTTGCAGTGAACCGAGATCGTGCCACTGCACTCCAGCCTGGGCAACAGAGCGAGACTCTGTCTCAAAAATAAATAAATAAGAAATAAAAAATAAAAAAAGATATGATGATGATTAAGTACTTAAAAGTGTTTTCAGATCCACTGGGCAATGTCTTACCACTCAGGGGGCAGTCATGTGATATTATAGCTTGTCTGAATAACTTTTCAAGCTGTGTGATGTTTCTCCAAATTCTCTGGGTCTTTGATACCAAAGATACCCAATCTTGACTGATGTAGCATTTGCTTTAAAGTTCTAAGAGAACTGTAATTTCTAACTGCACTAACAGAATGCACAGTGATCAGCTGTAAAAATTAAGTAAGTCACTTATCCTTGCATACTGAATAAAGTTAGGATTATACATCCTAAATGAAAAGAACATATCCCAGGAAAAAAGAAATTAACTCCACATACAAATCACTATATGTTGTTTTTTAAAAATTATTTCATAAAACAGCAGAAAGAAGAACACTTGGGAACATTAGATGTGAAAATAGGCAAGAGACAATGAGGACGTGAATGAAGGGAGAAAAGTGTTCAAGGGCTATTTAGAAGGCTGAGGCAATGGTATTTACTTAGATGGATGAGGCAGCACCATTTTTTTTTCTTTTGTTTCGTAATTGAATAGAGGAGGTGACAAAGAGGAGAGCATGGGAGATGAACCCTCAATATTGCACCCTGGATGTCCTCCAGGTATGTGCTGGTGGGGAGAAGGTTTGATGAGAAAGATGAGTCAAGTTATTAATACACATACTGAGAATAAAGTATCTCTGCAACACTTTGTTTTGAAAATTGCCTTACTGACTCCTAGTTTATCTTCATATAGTGTAATAGAAAAACGCAAAGTGTTTTAATTGCACTTGAAGCTTTCGTTGAAAAAAATCAAATTGGTAGAATGTTTAAATACTCAGAGAATATCCCAAAACTGAGTTATTTGTAGAAGAAATATTCACATACCATAGTAATTCTAATCTCCCAGTCATTAAAAAAACCCATGATGAACACCACATGGTGGGCTCATCTTGGGAGCTCTCTATCAAAAGGTGCTGAAAATGGCATTAAAGCAAAAGAACTTCAATCAGACTTCTGTGTTCCAGCTTCAACACAGAAAGAACTACATAGACCGGGACAGCTGGAAGATGCCATGCCATATGAGATCGCAGCAAAGGAGGGAAATATTAAAAGGCTTTTCGACACTCTAGGTACAACACTATTCAGAAAGTAGGTCTGACTTTACACCATGGTGAACCCCAGGAAGGCTTTACTCTCGTGAAAATAGCAGAGAATCTATTAAATTCATGAAGATAAGGACACTGGGTTAGATTTTTCCAAGCCATAATGTTAGCGGGGGTTAATGTGCCTATATAATAGACGATCTTATTGTACATATAACATAGCCTTGTGAACACATCTGTGTTCACCTGTACACATGTTATATATACTTGCCTCTTACCCTAAACATGGCTATGTTTTTTAAAACAATGTCAAAAGTTATTTTAGAAACTCACCCTATGTTGCCATGGTGCATGCCGCTGCAAAGAAAAAGCTAATGGGCTGTCTACTTAACGTGATTACAGCCATTATTGACATAATGCCAGGAAGACGCAAAACCATTAGCATTACGCTACAGCTCACTTAAGCATCCACTCAGATTCAGTATTTGATCCACAATTTTAATTTTGTTCTGCTCTATTCAGAGCTGCATTACACAAAATGCATAATTAAAAGCTGCTGTGATTCTCTCTACTTCTCAAATTAAAAACATAGCAAACATTTGTAGTTCTAATCCACTAGAAATTAATAAATCAAATAGTGTCTTTTATCCCCTTTCCTCCATACAACTCAGATTTCAGGTTGGGAATACTTTTGCCTGCAACAGAGTATGCTACAGAAGGAGCAGCTGCTCAAAGAAAAGTCTCCAAACTGCCTACTGTAAAGGCGAGTGAGAACCTAGAGGGCCTAGCAGCACCGATAGCCTTACAATTCCAAGCTTTAAGCCGGAAGGCTTTTCTGGAAAGAAAAAGTTTAATCAATTCACCATAAATCCTTTTGATGCATTTTCCTTCATTAGCTCACTTTGTCAAGCATACACATGCTCCTAATTTAATTTAATCAAATGCACCATGTCTTTGTGTCAACAGTGAAGCAATTCCCATGTCCAAAAGATCTCCTATCAACTCCCTACCCAGGACAGACTAGAGGGGAAACTGATGAGAATGAGGAGTTTTGCTTTATCCACCATTAAAACTGAAAGGGTTTCCCCCTAAAGATCTGCCATCAAGAGCTGAGCCACTGACGCCATTCCTAATTCCACTGCTACTAGAAGCCTTCATCACTTGCAATAACAGAGGATGATGATTCATTACAATAAAAACATTATCTACTCCCCTGTGGAAGATAATCCTAGGGAAGTTCTGGAAGCAGTATTAAAAACAGCAGCAGAGCAAAGAGGGGGAATGCGCATCTAAACCTAGGCTCCCACACTGCCCTGGAGTTTCTCCTGCACACACCTGAGGTGCTCCCTTTAGGTTGCCGTGGCCAGTTCTTTCAGCAGGCCATGCTTCTCCAAGTATCTCACCCCTCATCATCACCGTTTTCCTCATTAATTGCAACTCATCCTTCAGATGTCTGCTCAAAGCTCATTTTGTCAAAGAAGTGATTCCAGAAGTGCCCTAGATAACTTGCTTTTTAACCCGTGTGTGTGTGTGTTGTTTTTTTTAAAAAAAAAAACTCTGGCAGTTTGACACTGTCCCCTCCCCCTAGTCTGTAAGCTCCAAGAAAGCAGGGACCACGGGTTTATCTAGCTCGCCATTTTAACTTCTAGAACCTCTCAGCTTTGGCACATAGTAGGCACCCAAAAAATACATGTCAAATGACTGAATGCTGAGTTAATCTACTGTGATCCAATGGTCTTCCTATACCTGGCAAATTTCTGTCATTTTCTACAGCTATTTAATATTACAAGGTGATCATTCCTGAAATCGTATTTTTGAAAAAAGCATAATGATGCAAGGGGTTTGAAATGCACAAAAATTGTCCAATTTGTGGGTTTTACATGTGTCTGTGGTAGGGAAAGAACATTAGCAGGGAAGGGGTCAGAAGTAATGTAGGATCCAGAAGAGCCTTCAAGAGGAACCCTGATATTCAATGAGAACTTAAATACAAGTGTCCCAAACCACCATGTTGCTCCATCAGGGTAGAAAAGGAGAGGACAGGAAGAAAAGGAGCAAGAGAGGAAAAGACCTCTCCCTGAAGAATAGCCAAAGTATCATTTGGGTCTGTAATCCCAGCACTTTGGGAAACCGAGGCAGGAGGATCACTTGAGGCCAGGAGCTGGAGGTTCCTAAGTGAGCAATGGTCACTCTACTGCCCTCCAGCATGGGTGACGGAGCAACACACTGTCTTTAAAAAGAGAAAATTTTAAAAGTATCATGCAGCTTCAGAATACTCTTTGATTACCTTTAGGGTCTAGTATTGGCTTTTAAAGAAAACCTTTCCTTGATAATAATGTGACAAGGAGATTTAAAAAAAAGTCCTTGATTTTCTTAACAAATCAAGATTTTAAAATGTCTAAGCAACAGCCAAAGCCGTCTCACTAAGACAATCATTTATTAATGTCAAACTTAAACATTTTTTCAAAAAGAATTAGTTATTTTTCTCTTATTCTCGTGGATCTGTTTTGTAAGCTTCCTGCCTTTAAATTTTTAGCTATTTCTTCTTGCTGAAAAGCTAAGAACTTCATTTAGACATTTAATATATCTAGACTATTTCCTTATAACCCTAAAAAAAGTTTAAAAAATATTTATGGGGAAAAATATATAATTATATTTCATTTCAGCTTTAACATTATAGAATTTTCTTTTTTATCAAAAATTTGATATCTCTATTTCTTTGTATCATGATCCTGAATCAAGAGGTGTTTTCTCTTGAATGCTTTCAAAAGGACAGGCATCCTCAGAATAGGCCTGGAGGGAAACTTCCTTTGGGCTCCTACTTTAGAAGCAACTCATAGAACAAAGGGGATACTCTCTTCCGGTGGGGGCACCTGGCCCCCGATTTGAACTTCTCAGCATGTCTTTTTGTAGGTGCTTAGGAACTAAAATTTCTCCTTAGAAAAAGACTTGAGCGGGCTCCTGTATCTTTCCATATCCTGCAAACAGATGACAGGAGTAGTCAGGCAGGAAAAAAAACCCAGCTGTATCTGGCTCATCACAGTCTGAGGAAGTTCATTTCATTGTGTCGTGGCTCTAACTGTTCTATGTCTTTCCTTCCACTGGGCTGAAATCTGCCTTCGTATAAATTTCGGTCCTCTGAGATATTAACAAAAGCAATCTGCTTCCTGGTCCACGTGGAAGCCCTTACAGATGGGGAGGAGGACTCCATTCTGGCAGGCTTTTCTCCAGCCCAAACATTGTCAATGGCTTCCCCATGGTCAGTCTGCAGACCCTTCACCACCCTGGTCATGACTGGTGATCACATTTCAATTGCTCAATGCTCCTCATACACAGTGGTACCCAGAATTAAAAGCAAGATCCCAGAAGTGATCTGTGAAGAAGGGGATAATATCACCATAATTCTGCTGTTAATGAGCAAAGGCACTTTTTCTTAAAAAGGCACATGACATAAATGACACAAAATACAAACATTTTCAGCTTAATATTTCTTCCACATGGTTATAAAATACTGCCTTTTTTTAGATGTAATCTATAACCTAATTTCTGATCTTATTCTTCAATGAACAGTGTTAGTGTAACAGAATATTCAGCTTAAAAACATCTTTTAACACAAATTATAAGATGAAAGGACCATTAGATGTTGTAAGTATAGATCACAGAATGTACAGATGCTTATTAGCTTCAGCAAATGTGAACTCCATATTAACCATACAGCTGCTGGCAAACTCTTCTAGGTCAAAAAGGAATGTCAGTGTGTCAGAGTACCTCTAAATTGAAGTAACTATTTTGTGGCTCCCTGCATTCTCATCTCTCAAAGCTCTTCCCACTCAGACTAAAGAAAAGAAGCATGACCCTGATATTAAACAGATGACCAATAAGCAAATGGGACTTCAATTCACAAAAACCAAGAGGACTCCAAAAAAGAAAAACTTGGTGGTTGGGGCTGGGCACGGTGGCTCACGCCTGTAATTCCAGCACTTTGGAAGGCTGAAGTGGGCAGATAACCTGAGGTCAGGAGTTCGAGACCAGCCTGGCCAACATGGTGAAACCCTGTCTCTACCAAAAAAATAAAAATTAGCCAGGCACGTTGGCGCATGCCTGTAATCCCAGCTACTCGGGAGTCTGAGGCAGGAGAACTGCTTGAATCTGGGAGGCAGAGGTTGCAGTGAGCCCAATGCGCCACTGTACTCCAGCCTGGGCGACAGAGCGAGGCTCTGTCTCAAAAAAAAAAAAAAAAAAAAGAAAAGAAAAAGTTGGTGGTTGGAAATTTATCCCCAACTTTGACTAAAATGGGATTTCAGAGGGTGTGTTCATGTGTGTGTTTCAGACCACTTCAACTGCTATCTCTCATGCCAAAGAATACAACACCTAGGAAAAGTTTTCAAGTTTCAAAAAGGTTCATTTTCCCTTCAGTGACAGGGAGGTGTAAGAGTCTTCCTCTTCAATATTTTATTATTAAAATTTTCAAATACACAGAAAAGTCGAATGAATTGTATAGTGAGCACTTATGTATCTACCATCTAAATTCTACAATTAACATTTTATTACATTTGCTTGTAAGAGTCTTTTTTATGTATCATTGATCAGCATGAGATAACGGTCCTATAATTTACAATTTTGGGGGGAAAGTTCCTGATATCACTGGGTCAGCGCCCATTTTTAAAGTACATAAATAAACATTTCAAGTGCTTAAATTAGGCTAACATAATTTTGCTTGCATTTAAGATCTAACTTCTTTCTTTATGCACGTTGGGTAAAACATTTGCTAGATTATTTATGTTTATTTTAATAGCTCGGCACAAAGATGGTAAAATGTTATCTGTAACAGCTTAACCTTTGGAAGAATACTTACCTTTCACAGTTTCCAAATGTTTCTAAAATCTTGAAAATTATTTGCAAGCTACTTGTGGTCCCCCATGAATCAGCTAAAGTTATTATCATGAAATAAGTATAGCAGCTATTATAATATTCAGTATTTACTATGTGGCAAGTACCATTCTAAGTTCATTCAACACATGTAACATCATTCAACACATGTAACATCATTCGATACATGTAACATCTCCATTAAATAGGTACTTTTTTATTATCATCTCCATTTTAAAAATAAGAAACATGGGGCATAAAGAGTCAAAGACCTCACAAGTGGTAGAAGTGGGATTCAAACTCTGGCAACCTAGCACTGCACACTTTTCGGCTTCTCAGTACACTGCACAGCCTCTCTAGCAAACAAAAACAATCCTGTGCCTGATGAAAATCCAATTTGTTAAATCATTACCATCCCATTGCTGATATTACTGCTAACTCAGGAACTGGTTATTTTCATTTCAGAAACTGAAGCAATGTTCAATTTCAATGAGTATTTTTTAAAGCCAACAAGTTGTTAAGTTTCTGAGTAAAAATTATATGTACAAGGTACAGTGTGGTTATAATATATTTGGAAAAGAAAGTATAGATCTACACTGAGAATGAAATTAATGCCTATCCACAAACACATACAGTCCAATATGCAAAGAATATGTGTGATCTTAGACAAGGTAATTAATTTCTCTGAACCTACATCCTTGTTGACAAAATGAGGGTAATACTATAATCTTAGTACCAACTTCATGGGATCATTATGTGAATTATAGTGGATAATCTGAGTTCCAAAGTATGTGTAATAGAATAAGTACTCAATAAATGTTGGCTACAAACACATATAAAAACCTTAGCACTGTATGTGGCACATGCTAAATACTAAAAACTGTTGTCAGTAATAATAATATTAACAATAATAATAGAAGACCAATATATGTCAATAATAACTAATGTTCACTGACACCATGGGGGAAATTATAGATCCATAATTGTGTTTTAATGTTTCCAAAAGAATAATTTTAATCTTGGCCAAACACAGTCTTCCAGCAGATTGCATCATAAAGGATACTTCTGATTAAATCAAAATGACTAAATAGTACTACGGCAGATTTAGCAGAATAATTTAATTTATAAATAAATCAAATTGGTATCAGTGCAAGGTCCCTGTTGGCTACTATATCCCATTGTGTCAACCCAATAGTGTTGGGAAACCTTTAAAAAAATACTATAAATATTCATCTATAGAAACTCAAACTAATAGGCAAAAAAAAAAACCCTCTTCTTATATTGAACAACACAAGAAGGAAATAAAGTCTATTTTGACAGTTTAAATTGTAAGTTAGCACTGATGAAGATGATTGCAGACACTGATTCTAAGACTCTCGTTTCTACATACTCATAGAAAGATGATGAGACATATAATCTTACTTACTTCCAAACCCCACAGCTGGCAGATAATTTACAAAATCTGCTACTTCTTCTCTATCAGGAATAACTGGGATCACAAGAAAAAAGATTCCCTTCCCTCTGTGTTTCTAATTTAAATGAATAAACTCAGAGGAATCAACCTCTGTATCATCACAAACTTCAGACTCCAGGACTCTCCGGACCAGAATGGGGTCTCAGAGAACAGCCACGGACTCACTGAACCACTCAGATGGCTGTAAGTGAAAAGTCATGCAAAGGTCCGGGGCTTTCCGTGGCCAGCCCATCAGTCTACTCACGTGTGACTAACACCCCAACTATCCATCTGTCTGGACCATTTAGTCTTTGCAGCTACAAATGGCAATTTGCTGTCCATTTTCGAATACACATGTATTTTCTCCACCATATCCAACAGCATGTAAAACAAAAAGTGCCATTTTGTATACACAAAGGCACTTACCAGGGCTCAGTGGATCTCAACACCATGCACTCTGAAAGGATTAATGATGGTGTGATGGGAATGGGAGGGGAAATGAAAAACTCTGTTTTCCCCTGTTAATACCATAATGTAACTTGATTGCTAAAATGAAAAGTATATTCTCTACCACCTTGTGCCACTGAAAAAGACACTGCTGAAACCAAGAGACTTCTGTCCTGATACAAGCAACTGACCATATTTCATTTCCTTACATACTATTCTCCCTTCCTTTCATTTCCTTTATTTCATTGCTCTCAAATTACATGTATCTGCATGGTTTCTTCAAGACACAAGATTCGAATACTACAAAGCTATGTGGTTTTGGCTGCAGGTAGGCAATCCAGTCCTTAAGCAGATGCTAAACAAGACCATATCCAGGTTTTGGTAAAACTTATTTAGCAATAATTAGCAATGATTACATGGTATACAGAGTGGTATATACAGTATATGCCATGAACTAGGAGGAAGCCATAAATCTCCAGAGATGAAAATACTAATTTCATACCCCATATAGCTAATTCTATTGCTATTGCAGGATCAAGAACTTTGAAAAGCATCTGCTTTAACTCAAATCCAAGCAAATACACATGCATATGTGGAGATTATTTTGAGGGATACTTATTTCTACAGCAGCAAAAAGGGAGTGGGATAAAAGGCAAGCTGCCCTTGTATAAAATTTCCTAAGGAATGGTCCCTGAGCAAAAGGACTTGAGAACCACCCATGGAAGATGTCATGGACTTTCAGGCTTCTAAGCACTCATCTTCAAGCATGACCCTGTCCTAAAGCTTTTCTTTGCTCCACTGACCCAAATTACTTTGTAGACTTTTCTATATGCCATGGGTACTTAATAAATCCTGGCTGATAAAGATAATGGCAAAAGAAAAATCTACCCAGAACTCCAAATCACCTGCCAACTCTTTTATTCTTTCTGGCTCTCCCAGGAGAAAGTGGTTGTGATTAACTTCTTAAAATGACCCCAGGGCTTTTGCCGTGGTGTCATGTCCCCTCCAAACTCAGGCACCTCTATCTGACTACTGACTTTCTCCTGTTTACTTACTAACTGTCTCTCTTGTTAAATTTTGAACAATCTATGCCGTTTTACACCTTATAGCTCAGAAAAGGCAGCACAGTAGCTGGTGTAGGGATGTGACAGAATGTTTTTATTCCACCCCCGAAATAAAGCTCCTTGTTTTTGACACACTGGAAAATGTACAGCCAGAGAGTGCTCGAGGCGAAGATGCCACCCCAGCCTTACATCTGTCTGCTTTCATTTGTCTACAACTGTGCTTATAGATAAAACAAGCTTTCCAGATGTCATCACAAGCAGGGCTCATATGCTGACTTCACTGAGACACCATTGTTGGCTGCCAGCATAACAGAGTTGTAAAACTAAAATATTTAAACTCTGAGCTACTCAAAACAACTTTGAAAGTCACACAGGATCTTATTTCAGGATTAATTAATGTACACCCCAATAAAATAATCATGTGTTAAAAACAGAGCTGGCTGGCATGCAAGTGGTTCTAATTTTCCTTTTTCCAACTGTTCCAATGGCATGCAATAGCATCATGAAGAAATTTCTGAAGGACAGCCTTTATGTGTATACCCTATCAAGCTCTTAAGTTTCAGGTGCTACATTTCACTGTGCTAGGACCTATATGTTCTCATTGTTTAAAACAGACATAATGAACCTAAGATGAACAAAAGCAATATGTCAGGCACAGACTATAAAGACATTTCCACTGTCAGAGGGGAAGACCAATGACAAGTGATGGGGGAGATTACTAAGAGGCATTGTTTTACACATCCATATGTGAAGCTTGGCTTCAGGCAACCTGGTATCAGGGAGCTTGAATGTTTGTTTGAGAACACAATATCCCTGTGGTTATAATTACAACCACTGTACAAGAAGAAGACTGCCGTGGTTTCATAATGCCCTTAACAAAGAAGCGCACATCATTCCTGTGCTTCCAGAGAAATTCCACACACACACACATTATTTCCATTTTTTTTTCTCTGAACCTGCCCAACAATTTAGTTTTCATTGAGTAAACGAACGGGAGTTCAGCTTCCATCTAAATGACCATTCCTCATAAGCATCTAATACAATTGTTCCGAATTGGAAAAAGAAGCCCTTTCACAGTTGGGTACACGAGACTTCCACTCATCTCCCACTAACTTGGGCTTTCCTCCTGCTCTGATTAAGTCTATTCTAGCCCAGTTTGCATTTTTATAAAGTTGGGTCAGGGATATTCATTAAGCATCTGTTACTCAAAAACCTGTTTTGTGGGTCATTCTGGTTTTAGAGGCGAAATCCATCACTCAGCCACAAGCCTTCTGGAATTTCTGCTTAATTTAATAAGAGACCAACTTTGCATTAACCCAGTCAAGGCATCATATAGGCTCTGTCAGGGCCGGTCCTACACCCCACTGGGCTCATTTCATGTTGCTAGGGCTTACCAAAAAATTAAAATTAAAAAGCACATTCTAGCCTGAGCAACATAGTGAGACCCTGTCTCTACATAAAGATTTTTAAAAAACAGACAAGCGTGGTGGTGCGTGCCTGTAGTTCCAGCTGCTTGGGAGGTTGAGGAGGGAGGACTGCTTGAGCCCACGAGGGCAAGACTATAGTGAGCTATTACCACACCACTGCACTCTAGCCTGGGCAACACAGTGAGACCCTGTCTCAAAAAGAAAAGACAGAAAGAAAAAAGCATGTTCCAGGCAGTCCACAACCCTCTCAATCCCCCATTTGTATCCCCAAGGTACTGTAGAATAAAACATTTACTTGTGATGGCTTTCCAGGAGACCATTTATAGAGGAAAAGGGAGTCAGTTACTTTGCTTTCCCACCATCCTGAATGTTCCCATCTTCTCTTGAGCTGATCTTAGTTCAAATCCTCTGAAAATAAATCACCCCAAAGCACTCAAGATTTCCCCAAAGGCTCCAGCAGGCTTCCTGCTTTGTTGTTTCCACCCCTGTGCTGGGAGGCTAATGTATTTGAGGAACGTTGTTTTAATGCAAAGAACTTAGTAGAGTCAAAACAACCTGCCATAGCGATCCATCTGCCTCTGATGATCCTGGCCTCTGTCACTCTTGTTTCAGCCAGAGGAAAATGAAGTCAGAGGAAAATGAAGACCTGGGTATTAAATTCTGGTCATTTCTAAGTGTGAGGACAGTAATTATACTTCTTGAAATCAGAATAGTAGTATCATTCCTAGTTTTGTGGGACTTGATGTTCCTTATGTGGTTAAATTTTTAGGCTGTGGCAGGAAGAATTAATACTGAAGCACACCCTGTACTTAATCTTCTGACACCCAAATAAATGCGAACCCATTTTATTATCCTCCCAGTACTATGCCTGGACAATGTCATCTGCAAGATTCTCTTCATAAGATTATTACGAGTGATGCTTACACTAACCCTAATTTTCAGCTTTTCAGCAAACATATATTCCTCAGAAACATTTAATGATACATTAGGCTCTCAAATATTTGCACTAAAGTTTACTTTCTGTTCTCTAAAGTTCTCCTGGGTTTCTATAGGGATGCAAATTATTAAACTGTAGCAATTTGGGAGATTCACAGGCAATTTTTTTTTTGGTAGAGACAGGGTCTCACTATGTTGCCCAGGATGGAGTGCAGTGGTGGGATCACAGCTCACTGTAACATCAAACTCCTAGGCTCAAGCGATCCTCCTGCCTCAGCCTCCTGAGGAGCTGGGACTACAGGCACATGACACCATGCCTGACTAATTTTTTTTATAGAGATAACGTCTCGCTATGTTGCCCAGGCTGGTCTCTTGGATCACGCAATCCTCCCATCTTGGCCTCAAAAAGTAACAAAATTACAGTTGTGAGCCACCATGCTTGGCCATAAACGTCGTCAATCTCATTTTTGCCTTTTAAATCCACTGGGAAATCCAGAAGTGACACTTTCTATATTCTCCTTTTACAGATGAGAAAAGAGATGTGTAACTCAAGTTACCTGTTTGCCTAAAGGCAAGACAGTAAGCCTGGGGCTGAGTCAGTTTACTTGAAGAACAACTAGAAGCACAGTCTTGTGGGGGTCAAACGTCCTCTCCTAGCTACAGACCAGAGGATGTAATAACAGCAGTAAGTCTGTCGGCCGGGGGCGGAGGGGGCGGGCAGTTCTGAACAGTGACACCTAACAGGACGTGCAGTGTTACTCTCAGGTCCTTATTTGAATACAAATGCACTTAAAAAATAACCCAATTTAACAATTCAGAAGTTCTGATATATGTTTTATAAAAATGTATGAGAGACCTAAAAGCCACCGAGAGCCATAACTTTGAGCTGCCTCATTTGTTTCTCTTTTATTATAGTCCTGCACAGTGGGCACAAGCTCTTCACTGAAAAGAGAACATTAAATCTTTATTCTAAACTGTTTTAGCAGAACAATATTAATAGTTGAATATTATTTTGTCTGACTTATAAAATACCATTCAAATAAGACCAAACAGAGCACTGAACCCCAGCCAAGTCCTATGAGAAAAAAATGACAAGCTATCTTCAGAAACAATAATTTCTTGTCACTCTTAAGATTCCAGTAACATGTTCACTGCTATGTAAGCCCAAAAGCCGATTTCTTGGAGTGAAGGTAAGCTATTCAGAAATAAACATTTCCCTGGGTCCCCCTTAACAGGGAAAGCGGCCATATGAAATATTCTTTCTCTTCCTCGAATGTCTGTGTGGTCTTTCCTAAGGCAGCATCAGTAAGCAAACCATGAGGAAGCCACTTTGTTTCCATGGATATTTTACCATAGATGGTGAAACAGGACAAGATTCAAGATTTAAGTTTAGAAGAGAGGGTTCAATCCCGGAAAATATTCAGGCATCAGTACAATTCAATTCAGCAAAAACCCCAATACAACTATTTTTGGCCCCATCTTTGGAGCTCTTTGCTTTATCTTTGTACTACTAAGCTACATATTCCCCATAGCATGCAAAAAGGCACCGTTTCCCCTCTCCTTATACGGCAGTGTGGGTTACTACAGACAATTTCAGTGAGATTAGCCAAAAACCTTAACAATGGCCTTTTTCTTGGGTTTCCAATTTTCTATCAAATTCACAAAGGATTTTTCTCCCCAACCTACTATACCTTGATATTCCAAATAACATAAAAAATAAAATATTAACAACTCATAAGTTAGGAAGCCTGTTTTCTGCTCTAGAGACCTCTTTAAGTAATCACAGGGGTGACAACAGTACTAACAGCTAAATAGGGTTTACATAACACTAGCAGGCCTATACTTACACTAATGGAAAAATTATACTGAACCTAGTTTGAACTCACAGAAATAAATTAAGCAACTTTGTAGGAATATTCACAGTATTTCTACATAAACACTACTGAGTAAAATGTTTTAGTGGGAAACAAATTTTTTTCTAATTAGCAAATGAATGGGTTTAGTCTGGAGATCTTTTCATGCACTAAAATATCTAATTCAGGGCTTAGCCTGCAAATATGACAGATTAAGTACTGCCTTATATACTGTATTGACTGTAAGTTCCTATAAAAAGAAATGCTGTAGTGAAAGCATTCATGAAATATTTGAATCTTAATCCCGATCATTCAGTTTGCCTGTCACTAGCCAATCAAGGAGCAAAGATTAAAGTCTAAACAAGATCAAAACCAAAAGTCTTAAAAGGTGACAGCTTGAACAAAGATAAAGGCTTCTTTTAGCAAAAAAAAAAAACCCAAAAAACTGATTAGTAGACCCAGCAAAAATTACAGGCAAAAAATGTTAGGAATCATTAAATCATCTATATTATGTTTCAGTCATTGCTAATCATTCTGCTTCCAAAATGCCTAGTAAGCTCATTCAGTATAAACCTATACACTAAGACAATAGAATTAAAAATTAACATATGAACTTTCTAAGTCAGTGTTGTCAAACAGAAATATGTGATCCACAGTAGTAATTTTAAGTTTCTAAGTAACAATTATAAAAAAGTAAAAGAGGCAAAACTTTTAATAATGTATTTTACTTAATAAAACAATCCAAAATATTGTCAGTTCAACATATTACCAATACAAAAATTTGTTAGTATTTTAAATTTGGTTTTTGTAATACATCTTTAAAATCTGGTATTTTACCTTTACTGCACATCTCAATTTGGTATGGAATACTTGAAATGTGGCTATGCAATTAAGGAAATCAATTTTTAATTTAATTTAAATTTAAATAGACACGTGGCTAGTGGCTACTGTGCTAGACAGCATAGGTTTATAGTTTATTATCTAATTTACCTTTCATGAGATAATAGTTTTAACACGCAGCAAAATCCTAGGACTAGAGAAATCTTTAAAAAGACAAAATACAAAGCTTCAATCATCGCCGGTCTCAGGGTAGGAAGGCTGAGTTGAAATGTATATGCAAATATGATCCAAGGTTTACATAAATGTGTTTCTGACATTTTTCATTTCCATGCACACATGTGGTGACATGTGATTTAACATCCTAAGGAGAAAAAACATGTCACCCATCTTCAAAGGCTCTCAGGTGATATTTTATGTTACCTGCCTTTCTCCTCCCCAAAGGCTAACTCCATGGCAGGTTTGAAGTACTCTGAAAAGGAAACATTCTTGAGTGATTTGAGTGTTACATAAGGGGGGCTAAAAAGTTTCTTACCCTCTAAAAATTTCATACATATGTTCAGGTGACTCAAAAGAACGTTAACAAAACTTGAGGAGGCAGCAGAACTTACTACTCAAAACTACTGGCAGTAGAAAAAGAGCCCTCGTGTATCGGCCACTGATTAGTTACATGAACTTGATCAAGTTATTAAGTTCCTTACTTCTTACTTAACAATACTGTTTCTCCTTCCCTCGAAAAATTTTTCTGCAAGAAAACAATACGCGGATCTTTCTATTCTTCCAATAACACTCAAATGCAAATGTCTAATTTAATACAATTCAAGTAGGAACCCCTCCAAATCAAAGACCTTTCTCCCCATTGTTAGAGTGAAAGCTCACTGTATTAGTCCATTTTCATGCTGCTGATAAAGACATACCAGAGACTGCAAAGAAAAAAAGGTTTAATTGGACTTACAGTTCCACATGGCTGGGGAGGCCTCAGAATCATGGCGGGAGGTGAGAGGCACTTCTAACATGGCAGCCGCAAGAGAAAATGAGGAAGAAGCAAAAGCGGAAACCCCAGATAAACCCATCAGATCTCGAGAGACTTATTCACCATCACGAGAAGAGCACGGGAAAGACCGGCCCCCATGATTCAATTACCTCCCCCTGGGTCCCTCCCACAACACGTGGGAATTCTGGGAGAAACAATTCAAGTTGAGATTTAGGTGGGGACACAGCCAAACCGTATCACTCACCTTCCTCCAAACTTTCATCTAATACACACCTTTATTAGTACAAATTTTAGAGTTTTCTCACTTCATATCAGACGTGTATGTATTTGTGTGGGTGTGTGTATGTGTGTGTTTAAGGACACATCTGTTTTCCATTAGACTGTGAGCACCTAGAGGGAAGGGACCCTGGCCTAGTGATTCTTATGTTTCCTCAATCAGGTGTTTCATACAGTTGTGCTGGGTTGAAAGTATTCTACCCTCCCTGAAGAAGAGAAGCTACAAAAAGAGAAGCATTTAAGAGAGAGTCCCAACTTTCAAAGGGGTTCGTCTGGAGTTGAGGAGATAAACAGAACTACATAACAATAAAATGCAGTGCAGCTAGTTTCGTGTCAGAATGAGCAGTCCCTCATCTCTAGGTGCTCAAAGGTTTGCAGAGGAGTGTTACTTGGAAGAGAGTCAAGCAGAATTGAATAAGGACTTTTAGGACTTGAATCAGTGGCATATAAGACCTAAGATCCTACAGACCATATGGCTCCATATGAGCAGAGGTGTGGAGGCGGAGCACAAGTCCAGAGGACAGAGACGCAGACAGACAACGTGATTGTGGTGGGTTCCCACAGGGCATAAAAGAATAGAGACTGATACCTGAAATGAGGATGGATCTATGTTAAGCAAGGCACCGAGAGCAAAGACAAATATTTTTACATTGTATGTTGCAGTCAGTGAAAAGCCACTGAGAATCTTGAATGGAGAGTGAACTGCTGAGAATGGGATTTGTGAAAAAAGGATCTTGCCACAGCTTTAAGGATACAAATGGCTGGAGGCAATGCTGTTAATCAAGTAAGATCCTTCCACTGCAGTGATACACTCAACAGGTGGAAAGGGTCTCACGCTGGGGAGGCCATTCAAATGAAGAGGAACATGCATTTCTCAGAAATGACAAGATCTGGTAATGACAAAACTTCAGAGGATCAGAGGTAAGGGTCAAAATAATTTTAAAACACACACATAAAACTCCTACAGCACACCCAGTATTCCTTCAAAATAATTTTTTTCTAGCTATATTGGATATCTTAAAAGCTGGGGAAATGGCAGTAATTCTAAGAGAGCCTGGGAAATGGGAGGAAAGCTTAAGAAAACAGTGAATTTAGTTTGGGCCATATTACAATGAAGGAGGATGGAAATTTATCCAACTGAAAAAGTCAAGTGAGTAGCTGAAGATATGCATCACACTTTGTTCACATGCAACGTGTATACGTGCGCTCGCTCATTAGGGGTGGCTTACCAGTCTCTAAGGGCTATTTCACTGCAGTTTAGTTTCATCTCTTTTTAAGTTATACAGAAACACAAACAAAGAAAAAGTTACTACTACATGTATGCTTACGCTACCAGATTAATCAAAATCGTTTTTCTTGTTTAAAATATATTGATGTCCATAGCATGCTAAATAAACAAAACTAATAAACTACACTCTGGTATGCTCACATACTTCTGCTTTTACAAATCAATTTATCAAGGATCAGTTATTTTTTCTCAGACCTGATTATGCCAGTTTCATCTATAAATACAATTTTATCATTTAATGAAATATTATAAAAACCAGTGAAATACGATTGTAAAGGAAAAAGTTCATTCTATCAAAATTAAGTTGAATGCTTTAGGGAGTCCTGACAATGTCTGTTTTTATTTTTTCCCCACCCTTAAAAAAAAACAAAAACAATCCTGCTTTCACATGGTGTGGGCAAGACAAATGCAAAATATTGGAGGATTGGATGATTATACACTCAACCTACTCATGTCTAAGTTCCAGGTTCACTTTAAAGCAGTAAGAGGTGAAAATCTTGGTGATACATTACAGTTGTGGTATATGTAAAAAGTCAGAACTTTAATGAGCACAACCATCCATACTTAAGTAAAGGCCTTGGCTAATCTCAAAATGCACATTTCTATATTTTCAGCTAAAAATGCTTAAAACATGTAGTTTGTTTGTTTTGGTAAAGATTCACCACTTCAACTGATTAACTGGCTATTGGTCCTGGTTGTGAAAATAGGAGGGATTTTCTACTGCATACGATTTCTTTAAAGCAACAAAAGCATTCTGAAAATTAACTTTAATATGTGTTTACCTGGCAGGTTGTAAAGGTGTTCCTGCTGTGATGTATGGTCCACTGAGAAATCACATGATGTATTTCTTGTCTTTTAGGAATACATGTTATGCATCGAATAAATACCAAAAGCTCCATCCTTCGAGGGTGGCAAAGGCCTGCCCATTTTTTTTTTTTCTCTATAGCTATCCATCAAGTCTACTCAATTAATGATGAGTAGTAAGCATCATCACAAATCAGTCACAGAACACTGCTGCTAAAATCTTTATGGGTAATCTGAAATGGTGTGTCTTCAGTCTGGGTAATGTGAAACGTTGTGTCTTAAGTCAACTGAACATGTAGGTTAAGTTTTTTACAGGCATCACTAAGATGAAATTCTTGATCATTAGTATAAATAACATTCAGAATATTATGATGCCATTAAGAAACTGTTTCCTGGTGATCATCCATACTGCAGAGTATGAAACAGACTTAGAGCTCCCCTGCTTTACTTCATTTTTATTCAAAAATTTCATAGAGGAAACTGTAATTGAATGATTAAGCCACTTTGTTTTCACGTAAGTCCTATTTCGAAGAAACAAAGTACGCACGCAGAAAAAGCACTCATTATCAACGCACAGGTAAGCAAAACCACTGATTTGTGTTTCTCAGAAAATACACTAAGGTGCTCTATCCATTTCCCAACCAGTGCATCCTGATAGGTTTCAGAGTCAGGAAACAGTTACATCTACCTTATTTGACCACATCCAGATCTGGCCAACAACCTGAAGTTAGAAGCCATCAATTCAGAAGATCTTTTCAAAGTACAATACTGATACAAAAATAATTTGAATTTTTAATTAGGGGTGGGTATGTGTAAGAGGGAACAAACAACCCGTTCATTCAGAGCTGTCTTGAGCACCTACTATAATAAACGTGGCAACATGGTAGGTAGACTAGGTAGACTAAGGATGGATGAAATCCTGAAATAATCTTCCAGTTCTATGCTGGCCTTTGTCCCTCCTTTCTTCAGTTAATAAACACTTAAGACATGCCTATACTGTGCTATGTACAGACTGAGAATACAAATCCAAATAAGACCCTCAAGGAGCTTATGTGGTTTAATGGAAGAGCTAGACAAAAGGATAAAAGTAAGGCATTCAGGTTGCTCCCATGCTGGGAAAGGGTAACTCCACTTGCACAGCAGGGGGCCAAGGCAAACCTTCTAGCAGAGGTGACTTCTGAGCCATGCCTGAAGAGCCAAGCAGGTGAAGATGAACCATCTAAATAGATGCAGCAGCAAGTAGAAAGGCACAGAGAGTGGGGGAAAGCATGGCGTGTTTAGAGAGAGCAGAAAGATGGAAAAGATGTCAGCAAGTAGGACATGAAGAAGTTTGACGACACACGAGGGTAGAGAGGCAGGCAGGGGCCAAGTTCATTCAGTCCTCCACTCAACTAATAGGTCTTGACCATATGCTGCATGTTTGCTTTTGTCCTAGGCACTGGAGATACAACAGTGAATGAAACAGACAAACCCCTACCCTGGTGGAGCTTAAATCCTGGTGGAAGAGAAACAGACAACACTAAATAAAATATGAAATAGGTAAGAAAATAATTTTCTTTTTTTTTTTGGAGACGGAGTCTTGCTCTGTCACCAGGCTGGAGTACAGTGGCACAATCTCGGCTCACTGCAACCTATACCTCCCGGATTCAAGCGATTCTCCTGTCTCAGCCTCCTGAGTAGCTAGGATTACAGGCCTGTGCCACCACACCCAGCTAATTTTTATATTTTTAGTAGAGATGGGGTTTCACCATGTTGGCCAGGGTGGTCTTGATCTCTTGAACTCACGATCCACCTGCCTTGGCCTCCCAAAGTGCTAGGATTACAGACATGAACCACTGAGCCCAGCCAGAAAATAATTTTTAAGGAGGAAAAGACAAAGTGGAGAAAGAGGACCTGAAATGGTGTGGGTGAGGAAAGGCTGAAAATTCAGATACAGCAGTCAGGGAAAGAGTCATTGCGATGAGTTCTGAGTCAAGGTTTGAGATGTGAAGGCAAAATTTTTCAGGGAAAAGAAACAGCGAAGAAGCCAGTGTGGCCAAAGTTGAACAAGTGAAGGAGGGAGAGAGGAGATGCAGTCAGAGATGAAAGGAAAAGGAGACAGGTCATGTAGGCCTGGCAAGTCCTGTAAGGTTTTGATCAAGATTTGGCAGGCCGTGTAGAAGAGTTTGGATTTTCATGAGAACACACGGACACAGGGAGGGGAACATCACACAGCAGGGCCTGTTGTGGGGTGGAGGGCTGGGGGAGGGATAGCATTAGGAGAAATACCTAATGTAAATGATGAGTTGATGGGTGCAGCAAACTAACGTGGCACATGTATACCTATGTAACAAACTTGCAAATTGTGCACGTGTACCCTAGAACTTAAAGTATAATAAAATAAAATAAAATAAAGAGTTTGGATTTTCTTTCAACCCAGGAGAATGTCAATGACGTATCATTAGCAAGTGTGACCTTCCATGAGTTGGAGTAAAGAACAGGTTGGAGGAGAGAAGATCAGTTAAGAGGTTCTGAAGAGATCCAAGTGGATAGGAGATTATTACAGCCTGAATAAGGTGGTGATAAATCATCAACCTCTATCTAAATTATTAGCAGATACTAAAAGAGGACAGCTGTAGTTTAACCTACTTGGCTTTCTTGACCTAACATGACAGAGGGTAGCAAGAGCAAAAAAATCAACAGCAAATATTCCCAGATATTATTTACATTCAACATAAAATGAAACACTTTTCTGTTCCATATAGTGAGATCATGCCATGAACTCTGAGGATCTGGGGCTCAAAGGCCAAAAGACCACTGTGGACTTAAGCAGATCACATACTCAAAAGCACCAGCATTGTGACGTGAATGTCAATCTGAAAAATAACATGGTTCCTGGGTTGCCTGTAAACAGTGCTTGCGTTCTGGCTAGAGATTTGGGTCTGGTCCTTCTGGGGACAGGGTGTTCAATGTATGCACTGCCCAAAGTGCCACCAAAGTGGCAAGTGGCGCTGAATGTAGTTCAGGCCTGGCTCACCACGGCCAAGCCATGTGCTCTGGTTTGGGCTTTATCCGCTCAGAAAGAACACCTTTTCTAATTTCATAAAGGCTCAACATGAGCTTGCTAGGGCCCAGTGGCTGGGGCTTAGAAATCTGCACTTGATTTCGTGACTCCCTGAAGGTTAACGAAGACTCAGACATCAGTTTGACTCAGATCAGCAAAACTGATCCTAATGCAGGAAATGGCTGAGATTCTTAGGAGTGTTACACTACCCTGGACTATGCAGGCTCCTACTACAAAATGTTTCTTTTTCTTTTCTTTCTTTTTTTTTTTTTTTTTTTTTTTTTGAGATGGAGTTTCACTCTTGTTGCCCAGGCTGAAGTGCAATGGCGCAATCTTGGCTTACTACAACCTTGCTTCCTGGGTTCAAGTGATTCTCCCGCCTCAGCCTCCCAAGTAGCTGGGATTACAGGTGCCCACCACCATGCCCGGCTAATCTTTGTATTTTTAGTAGAGACAGGGTTTCGCCATGTTGGACAGGCTGGTCTCCAACTCCTGACCTCAGGTGATCCGCTCGCCTCAGCCTCCCAAAGTGCTGGGATTACAGGCATGAGCCACTGCACCCAGCCCTTTAGAATGTTTCATTAAAAACAAAAAAACAAAACAAAAGAAAACAAAACAAAAACACCATAATGATACCAGAACCCATATCTAATGTGGTTCTGTGCTTCTTTTACTAAGATAAAGAACTCAGAGTCTACATTTTCTCCCTAGTCATGATTCTGTTTAGGACACATGCACAAAGAATATAGTTTATTTCTTTAGAACTAGGATTGGACTATTAAAAATAGCACCATTATTGTGACTATGACAAACATTCAAAAGAGCCCTAAGTTGTGCTTAAGCACAATTACCTTAATGTCAGTTGATATTTTATGATACAACTGTGAGGCACTTTATTTTTACGGCAGTTTAACCTGATTCCTTCATGCCTAAGAACAGACATTTAAGGTTTAAGTCCAGGATTCTCAATAAGATGATTAAGCAATGCTCTGCAGTTTATTTAAATATTTAAGATAATTTTCATCACATAAATATTTATGGTTTATATTTTTTCTTGTGTGTATCAGGAGTAGGAGATCTATATCCTTTTTAAAGATGGGGAGGGGATGATCTCAACAATCAAAATACTCTACCAAGCTCTTTAGAAGCCCAGGCTATGGTGAGAAAACCTTATTCAAGTATGTCTATTCAAGCAGATGCTGTATTTACCAGACACCCAGTTGCTGTTTATAGGGCTAGGATCTGGAAGGTGTTTGCTTCTAAAGTATCTTCTTACCTCACAACTTTGGTTCCATCATCACATCAGCAGCCTCTCCGCAGTACTGCTACCATCGTCAACATGGCATTAGATATGCATGATGCTCTTTTTCTGAAGATAGCAGAGTAATTCCACACACATTAGGCTGTGATCCATATGTTCTGCAGAGTCAGGCATTGCCTGGCAGGAAGGGGAAGGGCTCAGAGAGTCTGTTCACCCTTGTGGTCACTATTGTGCACGGCCACTCTGGTAGCCTTTTTGGAGCTCTAATATCACAAAGGGGTTTCCTAGTCATCTCAAAGTATGGAACAGGGAAGTTCCCTAAATACCCAGTTTATGATGTAGGCCTAATTTCTAGATATTGCAGAAAACAGTATTCAGTATCTCATTTATCCTAAAAACATTTCTGTGAAGTAGATGTAGGTAGTTATTATTCTGTCCATATTAGATGATGAAAGTATAGCACTGAAAGTTTTAATAATGTTAATCCAAGTTGGTTTTATCAGCAAAAGCAGAGACCATGCCCCTTGACATATGTCTGAATATTACATATTCTCTAATTCATGAATTCATTCTCAAATTCCTATTTATTGATTGCTTATTATATGCCACACATTATACCAGAAACCAAGCACACTAAATAACAAAACAGAAATGATCTCTGCTCTCATGGACCTAAAAGGTTGGTGGGGGAGATGGGTACTAAATAAACAAATAGGTAAACAAATACAGGACTACAAAGTATAAAAATTGCTCTAAAGAAAATATGTGGTGACTAAGAAAAAAGGGTAAAAGTCATTTAGATTGGGTGGCATTTAAGTTGAGAGTGAAGTCGGAATTAACCAGGTAAAAAGGTTGGGCTAAAAACATCCACCATCATATAGGACATACTATATACCCTGGAAAGAACAATTATACAGAAAAACGCAGGTTAGCCAGTCGTATCTGTGAACAGATAAAGAGACTTTAAGAAATTCTCTGTTTTCCAAGATACTTGCACACTCATGTTTACAGCAGCACAATTCACAACTGCAAAATCGTGAAACCAACCCAAATGCCCATCCATCAATGAGTGGATAAAGAAACTGGTGTGTGTGTGTGTGTGTGTGTGTGTGTGTGTGTGTGTGTGTGTGTGTGTGTGTGTGTGTGTGTGTGTGTGTGTGTATTCCACCATATATATATTCCATCATATATACAGTCCATCATATATATATTCCATCATATATATATATGTGTGAATATATGATGGAACACTATGCAGCCACAAAAAGGAATGAATTAACAGCATTTGCAGTGACCTAGATGAGATTGGAAACTATTATCCTAAGTGAAGTAACTTAAGAATGGAAAACCAAACATCGTATGTTCTCACTGATATGTGGGAGCTAAGCTATGAGGACACAAACACCTAGCAATGATACAACGGACTTTGGGGACTCAGGGGGAAGAGTGGGAGGGGGGCAATGGATAAAAGACTACAAATATGGTGTAGTGTATACACGTGATGGGTGCACCAAAATCTCATAAATCACCACTAAAGAACTTATTCATGTAACCAAATACCACCTGTACCCTAATAACTTATGGAAAAATAAACAATAAATAAAATCTATAATCAAGAAAAAAAAAAGACCAAAAAAAATTCTATGTTTTCTTCTGTCTCCTACCTTAATTTATGATGCCTGATATTGGGAAACAGACCTTTACCAACAATGAAGAAGCCTGGCTTCCAGGTCCACCTTTACCACTGATTCTAAATCCTATTGTCCAGTTCTCAGTGGCCCGCAGAGGAGATGCGTGTCCCTGCCAGGGGTTGTCACCATCTTCTCTGGGCTACTGGATATCAAATAGTAGAATAATGTGAATACAAACAACAGAAACTCTACAAATGCTAGACAGATTGAACATATTTAATAACCGTTTTATTAGTTAACACAATTACTATACCTGCCATAAGAAAAGCACAGGTATGTTCAGCACTTAAAAAAACCACAGTGTAATCAAATTCCCATTTTAAAATATGGACACTAATGATTATAGTTAAAATATACTGCACGCTTACTATTTGTTGGGCATCACGCCAAGGACTTTCTTATATAAATAAGAATTAAATCTCACTTAATTCTTATGTAAATCTTCCAAGGTGGGTATTACTATTCTCATTTAACAAATGAGAAAACTGAGGCTCAGTCAGTTAAGTTACTTTTTTGAGGTCAATGTGGAGGTTACTGCTTACTTAGGCAGTCTGATTCCAGAGCCTATGTTTAGAAATTAGTTTGTATTAATCTACTGTTAATTAATTAAATATTAATTATATTACTATAAAATAACCTGGCATTTTAACTATACTACACTAAATCACAGCAATTCTTCCTCTGGTGTATCTCAAGCCCATCCCTTATCTTTCCATTTGCACTGCCATCAAATATAGCTCCTCCCTAAATATCTTTTTTTTTTTTGAGACAGAGTCTCACTCTGTTGTCCAAGCTGGAGCGCAATGGCACAATCTCGGCTCACTGTAACTTCTGCCTCCTGGGTTCAAGCAATTCTCGTGCCTCAGCTTCCAAAGTAGCTAGGACTACAGGCACCTGCCACCCTGTCTGGCTAATTTTTTGTATTTTTAGTAGAGATGGGGTTTCACCATATTGGCCAGGAGGGTCTTGAACTCCTGACCTCAAGTGATAAGCCTGCCTCAGCCTCCCAAAGTGCTGGGATTACAGGCATGAGCTACTGCACCTGGCCCTCCCTAAATATCTTAAATAGCCTTCTAATTGGTTCTCCTGGCTAAGAAAATATGATCAATCTTCATTCCAACTACTCAGTTTACTACTATCATACTAAGGCTCTTGGAACTCAGCTTTCTGGATTTCATTCTTCCACTTTAAGCCTTCAGTATTCCCAGACTATGAAATGGGGCCCCATTTCATAGCTGGGAATTCACAAACTCCCAGATTCTGAGCCTAGTGGCCTGCTACTCCCAACTCCTCCTCAATTCCTGCAGCCCAGCCCACTGGCTGAAACACATCTCTAGCCACATGCATGCTGACTCCACCCTGGTTTCCACTACATTCCCTCTCTCGTCTACCCCTTTTCAAGACTATTCTCCTCACCATTCAGAATCCTACCCATCCACCAAACTCAACTCAAGTCTGATGTGTCTCATTAAGCCTGCTCCAGTGTTTAGTAATCTTGCCTGTCCCCAAACCCTGGGCATTTAATGAGCACCCAGTTCATTTGACTTCTTGCCAACTCTTGCATTCTGATTTAATGTTTACCCTTTTAATTTTCTAAATGTATAGCACTTGTCTCGGGAACCATATGAAAGCTGATAGCAAGAACAAACCATTTTTTTTCTTTGATTGTCTAAGGGTTCCAAACCCAAAACAGATAAATAAAAAAATATCTAGAATGAACAAAACATTTCACTCACTGGAAGTATATATATAGTTCATATATGACTAAACAATTACAGAGTCTACTTTGTCCTTGCCCATACGGTCATAAATGCAAGTCTGAGTTATGCTAACCAATCTTCTATATGTGCTTGCAAATTTTGGCCAAAGAATTTAGTTTTTCAGGGTGGATGGAGCAGGAGGCACAAGGGAGGGAAAATAATGATCATCACTTAATCATTTTAAAATACAGATTTGAAAAAAGCATTTCTAGTGGCAAAATAGGACACACCCATCACTCTGTTTTAAGATTACACTACTACTCTCTATTGGTGCTTTATACCTAAATAAAGTCCTTTCGCAGGAATGAGACAGGTGGTTACTGGGTTGTCTAATGTCTCACAACTAGTAACTAACCATCAGTATTTGAACCAATCTGTATAAGACAGTGGTGTGTCTTCTAATATCCTGGTATAAATCATACTAAGACAGTGGTTAACAGCATGGACTCCAGAGCTAGACTGTGTGAGTTCAAATCCCAGCTCTGCCACTTATAACTGTATGATATTGAACAAGTTACCTAAGTGATCTGTGTCTTAGTTTTCCTCTTTGTAAAATAAAGTTAGTCATCATACTTACTACAGAGAGTTGGTGTGGTAACAAAATAAGCAAATATAAGTAAAGCACTTAAAATTATATCTGTGCTCTCTAATGTTATTATGATTATACAATAACAGAAATCTAATTAGCCTTTCAAACATTCTCCTGAAGGGAATCTTTATTATTCATATGAATGAGTAATGCTTATCAGTTTCACCAAAAATCTTGAGGAACAAGGGAAGTAACTTATCTCATGAGTCAGCAATGAAAACCATTCCTCAACACACCTCTTGACTGATGATAATAATGATACCAATGCTTTTTATATAACCTTCTCAAAGTTTACAACTTTTCAATACTTTTCATACATTTTACCCTCAAAACCACTCAGTGAGATGGATGGATAGATGGCTGGGTGTCCAAATGGAGGATGAAAGATACATAAAACCTTAGAGTCAGATGACCTCATTAGGGTTAAGTAGCTCTTGCAGAGCCTAATACATGCTTTTAGAACTAAACTCCAGTCTCCCACAGTCTGCATAACATAAAGTACTTCTCTAGAGTTCACTTATCCTGAGATACATAGAAAATCTAAGAAGCATAAATAAGGGCCCTAAAAACTCTCTGTCCACAATTGGTTTGATGGAAATGCTGATCCCATTAGGGGCTGGATGAATGGCTAAGTGGGTTTTAAAAAAGCGAATGTAACCAACACTCAAAGGAAGGTCAGGAAGCTAAGGTCTGTGTTACCCTGACCTCTGGTAGGGTAGGTAAGACACCCACAGAAAACTACAGCCTCTACTCCATTGGTTGAATTGCTAAATAACAGAGAATAAGTGACTAAGCCTGGGGAATACCAAGACACTTTGCCATTTTCTTGCATATTTAAAATGCATTTCTAATTTGCAAGGGCTTTTTTGACTGCCAGTCCCAAGAAAAAGGTCTCCTCAGGTAAATGAGTTTAGGAAATGTAACATATCCTTTTTTTGATTGGCATGGAAGGAGTGGGGGTCTAGTGGTTTATGCCTGTAATCCTAGCTCTTTGGGAAGTCGAGATGGGAGGATAACTTGAGGGCAGGAGTTTGAGACTAGCCTGGGCAACATGGTAAGATCCTACCTGTACAAAAAATAAGAAAAACTAGCCAGACGTGGTGGCACACACCTGTAGTCCTAGCTACTTGGAAAGATCACCTGAATTCAGTTCAAGGTCACAGTGAGCTATGGTCACGCCACTGCATTCTAGCCTGGGCGACAGAGCAAGACTCTGTCTCTAACAACAAAAAGAAGTTTCTAAAAAGTTTTGAATATAAGATTGGGTTAATTTTTTTTTTTTTAACACAGGCTTTCCCAAACTTATCAGAGCTTTGTAACTTTTAAAGCACAACAGTTACTAACATTCCATAGAATAAATGGTTTTGGGATACCCTTGGGGACACTAGTTTAGACACATTTCGACACTCTTGTTTTGTCTTTTTTTCCCCCTCTTACTTTTTCTTGGGGTGAATGGCTTACTTGAAGAATATCATTCTGGCACTTAGCTTTCTGTCTGCCCAGATTCAGAGTCAAGGTCTTCCACAGGTCTGAGGAGGCCATAGAATCATGTAGGAAAGCTATACAAAGTCATAGCCAGAATTGCAGGAAAATCATACTTTACATAAAAATATAAAGATGTTCCATTTCAAAAGATTGTATCAACAGTAAGATTTATTCTGCTGAAAAGAAAGTCTGTGAACTGGTATACAGGCTTTTACTTGATGAGGAGATGGGGTTAATCCCACAGAGGGCAAAACAAAGGCATAAATATCAGAAGGTGGTTTCATGTGGCCTCATGAAGTAACCTAAAGGAAGAGCTACAACAAGCATATTCTAATATACCCTAGATTTATGGGATTGTAACTCAATCAATGAAAGCGTACCAAGAAGACTTTCCAAAAGCACATGGAAGTTAAATGAATTCATGACAGTTAAATGAACTGTCTCTTGCCCTGAGATAAATTTTCACATGAAGAGAAATTGCGCACAGTTTGCTACAGAGAGTATTTGAAAGAAAAACAGAAAAGAATATAAGAGGAAAAACATTCTTAAAGTGTAATATATATGGTTTACCACCCTCCTCCAGCCCCCTCCCACAATTTTGTCCCAAAATGTTACAACAAACATCATTTCTAAGGAACTCTGGATATAACCAAGAACGAAGATATTTTGAGGTTCAAAAAACGAAGCAGAATATCATTCTTCCTGGGCCAAGCTCCAAACACTATACCACGGATGTGCAGAAGGAGACAAATTAACAATCCTGTGCCTACCCTAATTCATGCCCTCACAATCCATCTAACTTTTTTTTTTTACTCATTTTTGTTTTTCTAAGAATTTTTTTTTCTAAATCAGAAATACAAAATACACGGGCCCAAAGGCAGTGAGGAAAGGGGAAAGGACGTTCATGTTTCAGTCAACATCAGGCAATACAGTCACTGGTTGAGAACTAGGTCTCTAATCATATGGTGATAGGACAAATTCAAGAAATAGGAAAATGGGGTCAAGCAGTCTCTCAAAAAAAATCTGATTAATGATAATCTGGAAGAGTGGACCTAAATAAGGCATATCTCAACTTTTTACTATCACTGATATCCACAGACATGACAATATTTATTCAAGTTTTTGTCGCCAGAATGTTATAAATATATATGGATATACAAACTACAAATCAATAACACCTTTATAAATACCTTAAGGACCATTATTTAGCAATTATGTGGGCCTCTTCATGTGCCAACACAATACAATTTTCAACATGCCAATAAACCCATTAAACATATTTATGGTGATAGTTATTAAGTTCAAGAGGTTTTATCCAGGAATTATAGTTCAATAAGAAAAATAACCTTGTAGTGAATCAGAAAACATACTTATTCTAGTCAAGAAATGAATATACCCTGATCTTATAAACATACCCAGCACCTACAGGCAAGTCGGAATCCATATGGCAAATTTAAGCAATAACATATCACGTGCACCTACTAGATGTCATCTTAGCAACAGCACCCATTTCTCTAAGTCATAGTTTCCTCATCTGTGAAATAAGGATTATTTTCCTACACTGTATGTGAAAATGCTTATAAAGATAAGTAATCATGTTCCAAAAAAAGTAGTTAGTCATACCATTTACTGAGAATCAAACTTCTTAGAGTTTGGAATAATACATGTATTCCAGAATCCAAGTCCACATATTCTGAAATAATTGTCTTCCTCTTTCACAATTATATCTATTCCAAATGATACAAGATGCTTGATGAACCTCTGTGACATACTGACTCCCAAAATAGACTGGTTAATAACTTTGCTTTTTCCCTGAATTCAGATTAAAATGTAAACTCTTAAATAAAGTAGACCCTGAAAGCTGCAAGAAAGATACAGACCGTCCAAATACTGGAGATCAGTCAAGATTTGATAAATTCCATTATCTCTAGATCTTCTGTAAAAAACTAGAAATAAATAAATAAAAGTTTCAATACTAAAAATGTGTTCTCATCCTGCACAAACAAATTAGAACTGTGGAACCAGCCAGGCACAGTAGGACATGCCTATAGTCCCAGCTACTGAGGAAGCTGAGGCGGCAGGATCACTTGAGGCCAGCTGTTCGAGGTTGTAGTGTGCCATGACCGCACCTGTGAATAGCCACTCCACTCCAGCATGGGCAACACAGCAAGACCTCATCTCTTAAAAAACAAAAAACCCCACAAAACTGTGGGGCCATGTAATGGTTACAAGAAGCTCAAATTCTAGGTAACATTATTTTAAACAGTGTCGTCTTTGGAATTTCTTTATCATGTAGTAGGTAAAAGAGAAGACTATGAAGTCAAATGTCCAGGTTTGAAACACAACTATCTGCCACTTACAACATAAGTTGAGGCAATACTGCTAACTTTTCTGAGCCTTGTTTCCCTCATCTGTAAAACAGAAAGAACAGAACCTATCTTCTAGGGGTATTGGGAAGAATAAATGAGATAAAATATATAAAAGAGATGCAGCACAGAACTCAGAAATAATTATAACTATCAAGTCAGTGCTACCCTGCCTGAGTAGCAAATCACATCCCACACTATGCCACTGCAATTTTCCAGTAACAGTCACCACTGCTTGGGGCCCAGTACTGACATTTTTTGTTCTAATCTTTGTTTATAGAAGGAGTAAATAATCCAAACAAAGAACATTCCAGTATGCAGTGCTGATGGTTACACGATAAGGCAGGGCCAGGCACCAACACTAGGACTGGCTATCTATGAAGGTGAAAACACATAACTTTGATAATGAAGCTGTCTCCTGATTTATAGAAGCTAGGCTGTCTTAACTCTTGGGATTCAGAGCCAACCAAGGTCTGGAGAAAACTCTGCCTGGAGGGAGAGAGCCGAATATGCAGCCAGGATTTAAAGAGAAAAGATTTCAAGCTTGAAACACCAAAGCTGTTCTAAAAGAAAATAGCGCTTTAAGTTTACAGAGAAAACTTTTTAAAAGAGAATCAGAAAGGTTCTGAGTCCTTATCAGTAACAGTTAAAGACCAAAAAAAAAAAAAAAAAAAAATCATATATAGTTCCCTCTCCTAAATTCATCCATTAATCACAGTGCTAAGAACTTCAATCAGGTCATTTGAATTTCATGTTAGCATTCATAATAATATTAACACCCCAAGCAGAACAAGTCAGTTTCTTAAGCTGTAGGCCAGAGTCTCATTTTAGCACATTTGTAGGATAGTCACAGGTACACAAAGTCTCATTAACCACATTTACAATCTCTTTCAAAAATTCTGGAGTACAGCAACCAGAAACACTTCCTCAAATAAAAAGCATAATTGTAGCTTTCTGGAAGCTCTTTTCACTTTTAGTCCAAAGACTTAGTAAGAAGTGGACTCTGAAAAGCCAGTTGACAAAACTGGCACAGACACTGGGCCATGAAAGCTTTTAAAAATCTATCGCAAACTTTTCCCATTAAAACTTGGATGGAAATTGTAGAAAAGTTTTTACCTTTTTAATGGTCAAGTGTAGGTTAAAAAAAATACTGACTTCCACAAACTTTTTACAGGCATAACAAGTTTTTAGAAAAGTCACAAAAATACTTATGTGAGAGTAGACGAAGGCCACCCACTCGGCTCTGGATGAGACCTCAAAAGACCTTCAGGAAGACAACCATTATTTGTCAAGGAAAGTCCTGGATATAACTAGCTTCTTTCCTGTGACTCTTCTTAATCCCACGCTTAAGTGAAATTATCTGCTGTTTCCTAAATAGGTCTCATGATTTTCTGACCCTGTGTCATCTGGCAAGTTGAAATTCTATCTACCCTTACTGGATCAGATAAAGTACACTTCTCTCTCTCTCTTTTTTTTTTTTTGACGGAATCTCACCTTGTCGCCCAGGCTGGAATGCAATGGTGTGATCTCAGCTCACTGCAACCTCCGCCTCCCAGATTCAAACGATTCTCCTGCCTCAGCCTCCCGAGTAGCTGGGATTAGTCACCCGCCACCACGCCCAGCTAATTTTTGTATTTTTAGTTGAGACGGGGTTTCACCATGTTGGCCAGGCTGTTTGTTTGGTTTTTTTGTTTGTTTGTTTGGAGTTTCGCTCTTGTCACCCAGGCTGGAGTGCAGTGGTGTGATCTGGGCTCACTGCCTCCTCTGCCTCCTGGGTTCAAGTGATGCTCCTGCCTCAGCCTCCCAAATAGCTGGGATTACAGGCATGTGCCACCACGCCCAGCTAATTTTTGTATTTTTAGTAAGAGACAAGGTTTCACCATGTTGACCAGGCTGGTCTTGAACTCCTGACCTCAGTGATCTGCCTACCTCGGCCTCCCAAAGTGCTGGGATTACAGGCGTGAGCCACCATGCCTAGCCTACACTTCTCTATAAAGCCCGCCTGACCTTCTGGAATGAAAGGAACCTTTCCTACTTTCAAGAACTTCTACAGCACTTTATATCTAGACATCTCATATTGGACATAGTATTTTCTACCAAACAGTGCAGTTATTAATAGATAAATCTCATCTTTCTCCCTTGTCTACAAGCCTCTTGAGGGCAGAGTGTCTATTTGCTTCTTTTTTTTTTGAGACGGAGTCTCATTCTGTCGCCCATACTGGAGTGTGGAGTGCAGTGGCTTGATCTTGGCTCAAGCTACGCCTCCTGGGTTCAAGCGATTCTCCTGCCTCAGCCTCCCAAGTAGCTGAGGCTACAGGCGCATGCCACCACAACTAGCTAATTTTTTTTCTTTTGTTTTTTGAGACGAAGTCTCACTCTGTTGCCCAAGCTGGAGAGCAGTGACACAATTTCAGCTCACTGCAACCTCCACCTCCCGGGTTCAAGCGATACTCCTGCCTCAGCCTCCTGAGTAGCTGGGACTACAGGCACACACCACCATGCCTGGCTAATTTTTGTATTTTTAGTAGAGACAGGGTTTCACTATGTTGGCCAGGTTGGTCTTGAACTCCTGACCTCGTGATCCGCCCGCCTTGGCCTCTCAAAGTGCTGGGATTACAGGTGTGAGCCACCGCGCTCGGCCTATTTCCTTCTTATATGCTTCCATTCAACAACTTGCTCATATAGTAGGTCCATAATAAACACTTAGTAATAAATAAATGAACCTTAATTACACATAGCACTAGTACAAACCCAAATGTAATTGAGAATACTCTCCTACTCACTTAAAGCAGCCCAACTATTGATAGCATTCCAAAATAGAGTTAAATGCAACAGTACATAACAATAGTTCATTATTATAATACTTCACTACCAATGAGAATGCAAATTACAGAAAATTTTAGTCATTGAGTATTGATGACCTGTCAAGCATTTTACTAGGCACAGAGTATATGAAGATAAGCAAGAAATACTTTCGCTGCCACTAAGGAATTTGAAGTCTAGTGAGAGAGATAAAACAGGTAACAACAGCATATAAAGTTTAAGTACTACAACAAAGGTCCGCATTGCTTCTTTGTCCATAATTCAACATACTAACAAATTTTAAGATTCTGCTATAAACCCTAAAAGGAGACTTACTTATTCTGCTCCACAGGTCCTCAGGACTTCTGGTCAAAGACATCTTGGACTTGATCATCGTGGACATTTCCAACACATCAGTCAACTCTTAAACAGGTTTTGGTATGTAGAATTCTTGCCACATACTTGGGTACACTGTATCACCAACATCTTGCAATTAATAATACAAAGCAACAAAAGAGACACAGTCCTTCGATCTCTCACTATTAATGCTCAGTAAAAAACATCATAATTCTTGTTGATTCTCTCACTATAAGACGTTCAAGCCACTATCCATTCTGTTTTATTTCTGGCATGTACATGTTGGTTTGAATATCTGAAGAAAATTCCTCTAATTTCTTCACACCTGAATTTATTATGGCCAGAATAATTATTTGGTCATAAAATTTTCATCCTATTGTTCCACACAGGTCAAAATACTTATTGGTTCTTGGCTCTTTATACCCAGAGGCCCAAATCCAAATTTTCATATACTATGCTAGCCCCCACAAAGTTAATTTTTCAAGTATCTGCTTTTCTTCTATCCAGGATATTCTGCCTTCTGCCCACAAAACAGCCTACTTCTCTACTCTTTCCCTCCTCTGTGTATGTTTTGCACATCTTTTTTTTTTTTTTTCTTTTTAGAGACATTGTCTTGCTCTGTCACTGAGGCTGGGGTGCAGTGGTACAATCAGCTCATTGTAACCTCGAACTTCTGAGCCCAAGCAATCCTCCTGCCTCAGCCTCCCAAGTAGCTGGGACTACAAGTACATGTCATCACACCTGGCTGTTTTTTAAATTATTATTATTTTTAATAAAGACAGAGTCTTACTATGTTGCCCAGGCTGGTCTTGAACTCCTGGCCTCAAACTCCTTCCCTCAGCCTCCCAAAGCATTGAGATTACAACCGTAAGCCACCATGTTCAGCCCAAGTTTTGCACATCTTAAACTCACCCCAAATGTCCACTTCATCTTCAGCAACTTTGATATCTAGGCACAAGTCTCACCTTCTCCAGGAAGCTGTCATTCAAAGAAAGCCACCTGGCTCTGGTATCTTCTCTTACAGATCACCTCGACACTTAAATCCTCAAATTCTAACATATACATTTCTACTTATTGGCATATAAATGTTGGTAAATGTACTACAATCATTTCATGCAAGGCAGCTGTTGTCTACAGTCCTTGAGGACAGGAAACACATAAATGTCTCTAACTGTTGGGAGTAAGGACCTTGCACACATAAGTTACTCAGTCAATTTCACTAGTAACATTGGTATCAGACATACTGGGAATCCATACCACGTCACAAAGTTTTCTAAAACAGTATGAAGAAACAACCGACTCCTCTGTGCATATCCATCCCAGTTACAGAAAACCAGGATAGCAAAAGGAACAGTTTAAACTGAGAGTAAGTCAAAGTTACTAACCTGGGTAAAAGTAATTCTGAAGGCTTCAAAGATCTATTCAGTTCCATATCAAAGTATAAGGTTCCAAAATCTGTCAAATTTCTATTCAGGAAAGCAGGAAAATTGTTATCTGGCCAAAGAAAGCAGTATTACTGGCTATTTTAAAAAGAATCTCCAAAGCTCCAAGTTATAAAGTCATTTAAATACTAAAGAAGAAACATGTAGAGGTTGTTTGTAGATTTCTAAGAAACAGAGGTCACCTGCATGAACTTTCAACTGTAATGGTTAGCTGACATGGTTCTCTGTCCAGATTTTGGGTTCTAAAATTAAGGTGAGTTTGAGTGCAAGTATTTTTGAAGATTCTAGGCTGTTTCCAGGTCTTACATTGGTTAGACCATTTTTTCTTCTGGTGTCTAGCAAATGGCTAAAAGACCTGTTTGTACCTCAGATGTTGGAGAAACTGTTCAGGAACAATTCATCTCTGCAAGGCTATGAGTCATAACACATTGCCACGGTCAGGGAGACCTCTGCTAATCAAGGAAGCGCTAGCCACACATTCACTCAAGCTGTCTTAGAGAAGCTGCCCTCAGTGCCCACTGTTCTTTTTCCACAGATCATCAATCATCTCTACAAAAGAGAAAATGTCCAACTTCCTCACTGGGTGGACAGCCTCCTGCTAGGGCCTGCATCCTGGTTTCCTTTCTGCCGAGTTGCTGATTTTCCTAGAGGTGCACAATAGCTACCAAAAGGAAAGTCTCCTACTTGGTCATGAAAAGAAAGTAAGGAGATCCACTTAACACCCCTCTGTAATACAATTAGGATATAAAAAGGCAGGAAGCACAGAGGTATCTGACCTCCTTTCACGTACTCTTTCTTCTTTCGCTTACCCTTACATTTGGTGTATAATCTACAAAGTCAGGGAAATTCACTGAGTCCCAACATAGCTACATGCTGTATATATTTGCACCAGCTCTTCAAATACAAGATCTAAAACTTGGTTAATTTCTTTTTCCTAGGTCAGAAATCAATAGATAAGCCTTTACAGATTTTTCAATCATTTCCTCTTCCTCAGACTATGGCACATTACAGGATAGGTAAGGTGTAAAGGAAATTCCAGGGGAATAAATTGACCTACAAATGTTATGAAATTTTATCAATGAGTGATGGATGAAACTCTCAGGTGATTCACTGCCAGGGTGGTATTTGGTGCTAAAGTGAGGGAACTGAAAATTTAACTGAGCTAGCTGGCTTCACTTTGTCTTTAATCTGAGTAATGATTGCGAGATTCTACATGGGCAAAAAGTTACATTTCCTTCCAGATGACCTCAATATGCAATTCTCATTGAAATACTTTTTCAGACCTACACGTATACCTGAACGCTGTCAGGAAACACACATTTGTTCCACAAAAGGCAGAGAGAAGGATAGGCAAAACTTGGAACTAATAGCCACTTAGCTTTTGTTTAATATGAAAGCTTTCTCAGAAAAGCTAATGGAGATCACTAAACTTACTTTTTTTTTTCTTTTTTTTTAAGAAACAGGTCTTGTTCTGTTACCCAGGCTGGAATGCAGTGGTGCGATCATACCTCACCACAGCCTCAAACTCCTGGGCTCATAGGATCCTTCCACCTCAGCCTCCTGAGTAGGTGAGACTACAGGCACCTGACACCATGTCTGGCTGGTTTTTAAATTTTTTGTAAAGAAAGGATCTTGCTATGTTACCCAGGCTGGTCTTGAACTTCTGGACTCAAGGGATTGTCCCACCTCATTTTCCCAAAGCACTGGGATCACAGGCATGAGCCACCATGCCTGGCAATACATTTACTTTTTTTTTTTTTTTTTTTTTTTGAGGCAGGGTCTTGCTTTGTCACCCAGGCTGGACTGCAGTGGCTCAAACATAGCTCACTGCAGTCTCAACCTCCCAGGCTCAAGTGATCCTCCTACCTCATTCTCCCAAGTAGCTGGGACTATAGGTGTTAAGCCACCATGCCTGGCTAATTTTTGTATTTTTTGTAGAGACGGGGTTTCGCCGTGTTGCCCAGGCAGGTCTTGAACTTCTGAGCTCAAGGAATCCATGGGTCTCAGCCTCCCAAAGTGCTGAGATTACAGGCATGAGACACACTGTGCCTGGCTAATAAATATACTCTTAACCCAACTCCAGGGGCAGAAGAATCAAGACCTTTTGCCGATAAAGTAAGCAAAGGTATTTTTTCCTGTATCATAGAAGTAATACTACTTCCCCAAAACAAGCACAAGGCCATCACACTAAAGGATTTGTGTACTTGTGTGTCTGTGCCAGCCAATAATACATTAAAACATTCATTTAAGATTCCATCAAAAGTGCTCTCCGTAAAAATCTCATTATGATACTTATAATACTAACGCAAATATATACAATAGAATCAAAAATTTATGTGAAACCTACTTTTGTTTGAATCGAGCGATTAATCTATTGATCTATTTTACCTATTAATCTATTGTACACACATGTGAATACACACAAACGTCTTATAATTTGAAGAAAGCCTCACAAGCATTACCCTCCTCAATATTAATATTTTTTCCTTCCTTGAAGTGATGAGGAAATGAAATCCTTAAAAGGGTGTTCGATCATCAAATTACTGATGAAATTATTCTATTCTCTCAAATAGAAGGACTGAGTACTTTAAAAAATCATGCTATTTCAACATGTGGTCAATAAAATTCTGAGCAATTTAAAAAGTTATTGTTACTGAGGACACTAAAATATCATGAGTCATAATAATCCTCAAGCCAATAACTCACAATCAAACTAATGAGAGCTTATTTCTGCCTCCGTGGCATAACCTGTAAAATGGGATAATGCTGACACACAGCAGTCCTGAAGACCAATAAAAGTAACACATGCACACACACACACACACACACACACACACACAGAACCTGAGCACAATGTAATTAAATAAACAACCAACTGAACTAACTTGTCGCATGATGACAAAGGCACATCCAATAAAACTACTTTGTTGTTTTACTTTATACATTTATTTGCAAGGTTAGTATGTGGACAAACACATCTTTTATGTACACTATAAAACTTTGATGTTTTAAGGGGTTTCTATAAAAAACTAGTAAGAATCTTTTTGATATAAAAGTATAATTTTTCATCAAATAAAACAATCATCTCAAACATCAATTAGTTGTTTTCCTGGAGAAGGGTAGCAGTGGCATAAAGCATAACTTTCTTCATACAACATAAACTTTTAAAAAATAATGAGATGTGGCTGGGCATGGTGGCTTATGCCTGAAATCCAAGCACTTTGGGAGGCTGAGGCGGGCAGATCACTTGAGGCCAGGATTTCGAGACCAGCCTGACCAACATGGTGAAACCTGCCTCCAGTAAAAATAGAAAAATTAGCTGGGTGTTTTGGTGCACATTTGTAATCCCAGCTACTTGGGAGGCTGAGACATGAGAATCGCTTGAACCCGGGGAGGTTGCAGTGAGCTGAGATCACATCAGAGCACTCCAGCCTGGGTGACAGAATGAGATTCTGTCTCAAATGAAATAAAAAAAAAAGAAAAGAAAAACATAATAATGAAATAAAGTGTTTATGCAAATGAAAGGTATAGGATATTATTTTCCCCTCAAAATGTGGAAACTTTAATAAAGTAAATAGCTTTTATGAAGACACAGGTCTAAGACATGAGAAAAGGTTCTTTTTTTTTTTTTTTGAGACAGAGTCTCGCTCTGTCACCCAGGCTGGAGTGCAGTGGCACCATCTCGGCTCACTGCAAGCTCTGCCTCCTGGGTTCACACCATTCTCCTGCCTCAGCCTCCCGAGTAGCTGGGGCTACAGGTGCCTGCCACCATGCCCAGCTAATTTTTTGTAGTTTTAGTAGAGACGGGGTTTCACCATGTTAGCCAGGATGGTCTTGATCTCCTGACCTCGTGATCCTCCCGCCTCGGCCTCCCAAAGTGCTGGGATTACAGGTGTGAGCCACCGGGCCCGGCCGAAAAGGTTCTTAATAAATAAGAAATTTCTCTAGTACAATGAAACACAGAGGGGTACAGGACCAGGAAGAAAACTAGACTCTTCTTTGAAAGATGCTAGTTTCATTCAGAGTTGTACATGAGTCCATAGTTGGGAAGGACCGTAGGTTGAAGACTGACACACAACTCAGAAGAAAGAAGGGCAGTCATGGGCCTGGGGATTAGAGCTACAGGTGAAATACTATGAATGATGAACTACGGAGTTTCTTAACGGAACTTCCTATGGATTAGCAAATTCATGGGGTTCAAAACATTAGGCTGTTATTCCACCCTACGCTCGTGTTTATGCCCTATGAGATTAAATGTTAGCTTCCGTGAATGTCCAAAACTAATTTCTTTTCAAAAATATTAGCAAGAATATTATTAGCCAGATAAGCAGGAATCATCTATACGTGTGGACATCTCCTGCCACTTTCTTCTCTGAGATGGCAGGATGTCACAGTTTTCCAGTGGAAATCTGAACCACCAAAGTCCTTTCCACACCCTGGTCCAACCCTTCAGTGAAGCACCACCAGCCAGCAAGGCAGGTTCACCTGATTACTCAAGATTCATCTGGTTTCAAGGGATGAAATACTTCTATTGTCTCCAGACCATGCAGCCTGAGAGTTACTAGGTTTCAAACCAAATTTTCATGTTCCTTCTGTGCAAAGAAGAAATGTACTCTCTACCACTCAAAGAGGATAGCTGCCAACACACCCCTGACTGGTCTGAGTGGCTGAAATTCCATTGGGAGGACAACAAAAGGAAGTGCGGCTTCAGTATGCAGAGCAGGAAGATCAGAATGATGAGCAAAAGCCAGAATCTTTTGTTATGTGTTTTTCACCCAATGCTGACATCTAATTGTTTAGATTTTTTTAAAAAAGGGGGGGAAAAATACTGGTAATAAAGGAGAGGTTCTGAAAAAGTAGCTCTGTACTAGCAATCTGTTATCTGTATCATAAAATTTCTTTCCTCTCTTATTTATCTCTCAGATGTTTACAGTTGACATGCAAATTTCAGTTCTCCTCCCACCAACAGGTGAGCACATTTGTTTCTTTTTTGAATTGTAATAATAACATTTTTCTTCTAAGGAGTCTTAATTTCTATAGTCACCAGGAACTGTTGTTAGCAAGGGATCCACGTCTCCATGATGACAGAATTGAAAAACAAACAAACAAAAAAACACTTTCACATGGAGAGAGAAATAAGTAGTTGTCAACAAAACCATTTCTTTCTTCATTGATAATGGCAATCACTGGATAAGCAGATCATCTTGATTTTAAAAATTCCCAAGTATTGAACTCCAAACCACCACACTGATTACTGATTCCAGATATATATTCTGGTTTCTGGAACTGGCAAAACTGTCTGGCAGTTACACTGATCCAGAAGGGAACAGAAGGGAGGAAAGAGAACTCCCTTTAATGCACAGCTATCAGTACTGTTGGCTATTTACATAATTCTTGCATCAGTAGGACCACTGAACAAGTGTTAATATTGCAAGTGGAAGCAACATCCAGAGGGAATTCAACATCATTAGCTGCATGGAGCAGAGCATGGAGATCCGAGAGGGAATCATGTCAGCTCCAAGAAGCCAACAGTCTGTGGCTGTCAGTGTCTGAAATGGAGTTGCTTCAAAGCCGACTGGGCTGTGACCTGAACACTGCATCCCTGCGCCCAGTGAGAAGAGGATCAATGACTGTGTTTGCTGGGCTCTAGTCATCCCCTTGGCTAATGAAAGCTGTGCTGAAAGGAATGCTATGGGGCCTCTGGGCAGCCTGCAGCCTGGCATTAGCGGAGCTTGGCTGGTGAATGCACCCGGCACCAAAGCCTCCCTCACCCTCACCCGCCCTCTTCCCTGTTCTATCCCACCAACTCCCCTCTGGCTGTCTGTTTAGTGTCACTCAGTTGGGATGGATCCCGTTAAAGATCTGACGCTTAGTGAGGACTCCGAGGTGTCTGGAACGTCTGTCTCTAATCATAAACACCACAGCTGGCAATGATGTGGTCGAAAAAAAATCACCTTGATCCAGTACACATTCTCTTTGATGTCTCTGCAGTGAGTTCACTGCCCAGAGAAAAAGGTACGATTTAAAAAAAAAAAAAAATTAAAAAAAAACTCTGAAAAAAAAATTAAGCTTGACATTCTCAAATCATAACCATATGACTTTCAATTCCATGCTAAAAAAAAGACATATATATATATATTCATCTCATTGCATTTTGTTCTAAGAAATTCAGAAAAGAGGCATCTGACAATGATAACATGAAACAGGTTTGGAAGATAATGGCAGTTTGAGAGGAAAACACTTCCAAAAGGGAAAAAAAAAAAAAGTCAGACTGCCACTACCAAAAAAGGAAGAAGTCTTCTGCCAAAGATTGCAAACTGCAGTGACCTTAAGTAAGAGACTGTAGCTGATTCAAGGGAAAATGAAAACTTTTCAAAGACAACACTGCTTGAGCTGAGCCACTGTTTCTAAGTGCCTTATGCCCTCTTGCCTTTCGGGTGGCCTGGTAAACACACAGGCTAACTGTGCTTCCAGCCCCAGGCCGCAGGGTTCTAATGAATATTCAGCCACATTAACATGCATTTTCTTTGTGTTGTTCTTGTTTTTTTTTTTTTCAATCCTACCAAGATGAGGCTGGTGTAATGTTCTTGTGATGCCATGTCAGGTATTAGAAGTGTAAGATGCATATGCAAGTTAAATGCTAAGATTCCCCAACGATTATGCGGAAACTTAAAAAAAAAAATCTAACCACACTAACCTAAAGAAGCGAGTTTACAACGGATAACAGTTATGCAGTTCTCAAGATAACTCATGAGACCTTCTGATATCAACTGAGATATATATTACTTATGTATCATCAATGTCCAAATTACATACATAGGTACCCAGAAATCCCCTGAATACAGGGTGAGAACTCAAAGAGTCTTTATTTCTATCCCAAAGCGGGTTCTTTCTAGTACACACAGTCTAAATATACAAACAAGCACACAAAACAAACTCAGTTAAATGTGTGCTTCTTTTTTTTTTCTTTTTTAATCTTAAAACGCAAAGTCATTTGAAAAATCTCTTAAGACTAATAGGAGACTAATTATTAATTTATAGTTTTATCTTAATAAAAAAGTGAAGAAATAAAAAGGCATTTTAATCCAGATAGTTTTAAAATTTGTCATATTAAAAGCATCTCTTATTCCAAACGTAGTAAAATAATCAGGTGATTCTAATTCTAAATGAGGTAAACGTTAATTAGATGTTTCTGGTTTCTTTGATTGTGAGCGAAATAGCAAAAGGCTTTAAACTGGTCAGTTGCACTGTGACACAACCAATGTTTAAGAAATCACTCTGTAAACGGCATCCAGGAATGCAGCACCAACACTTGCAGTAACAATATCCAGACGAAGCCAAAAAGTTTGGATACTGCTGTGTTGTTCTAAACTGACTGAGGTTTTGCAGACTAACAACATTCCCCCATAATGATGGTGGTGTCTTTAGATTGAGATAAGATTCAAATTTATTGAGGATTATTTACTGTTGTGTATAAGGTTCTGTGTGTTAAGGAGGGAAGTAGCCAGATGGAGGAGGGCAACTTGGCTGGGCTCACAGCTGTGAAACCTCAGGAGCTTGCATATCCCTATAAGGTAATTTCTTTCCTTTTTTAACATAGGCAAGGCAATTAAATGTTAGTTAATCTTAACAAAATGAAAGGCAAGGATATGCTACTATATACTGAAATACTGGCATTCACTGCAATATTTGCCTTACAGTATCAAGGCTTTCATGGTATCTTATTAAATAAATAAAGCTCTATAAAATATTTTAGCCCAATTCTGATCATGAGTATATGTTTTAAACAGTATTACTTGCCAGAAAGAAGGGGCAGTGGGAGGATAATTCCTATTTGCTGGAATTTTCCTGACAAATTAATTGCAAACACACACACACGTACACAAGTGCACACAAACTTAAGTAAATGTACAAACCTGATCTGGTGTCCTATGATGCAAAGCATTACATTTACAATAGCATAAAGTTCATTAGTTTACTTCCTTCCTCCAAAGCTTAAAGGAGACAAAAAAAATCATGTAATTCATTTCATTTTTGAAAGGAAATATGCCTGGGGTGTTTATATAAACATAGTAAATTGTAGGTTCGATGTAACCATATACATTTTTATTTCTAAAGCAGGGTGGACAAGTCATAGGGTCCTAAGTTTTCTAAGATGATTAATATACTAGATAATTGCAGAATTCTCAGCCATACTTCAGATGTGTAAACCAATCCAAAACGGCACTTGGCACAAATATCTCATGCCAGGGTTTCTACCAAATCCCTTAAAACTTACTGGTCTGGAAGGAACACAGACTGGTTATTGGGCCTATGAGTTGCATCTTGAGAGTGAAATCTGGAAAGAAGGGACAATAGATGTGTGTATTCATTTTCTATTATATATACTTCGGTGTAGCTTGAATTATTTATAAAAATATTATAATGAAAACTAAATTTAAAAATACAGCTGAATGTGGTTGCTCATGCATGTAATCCTAGTACTTTGGGAGGCCAAGGCGGGAGGATCACTTAGCCCAGGAGTTCAAGACCAACCTGGGCAACGTAGGGAGACCCTGTCTCTATTAAACATAAAAAATACAAAATTAGCTGGTCATGGCGGTGTGCACCTGTGGTCCCAGCTACTCAGTAGGCTGAGGTGGGAGGATTGCATAAACCCAGGAGGTCAAGGCTGTATTGAGTACTCCACTGCACTCCAGCCTGTGTAACAGGGCGAAATCACGTCTTTAAAAATAATAATAATAAAATAAAAATAGAAAACATGCCTTTTAGGTTTATTACCACCCCCTCATACCTATCCCTCCCCTCTATTGCTCATGGAATGCACTGGGATTTATCATGCAAATGAAGATCACACCTCCCAGAGACACAGTCCCTAGACACTACTCTGGGTTACATTTTAATGATGGCTGAGAAGGTAGGGCCGGTAAAGGAGGCATTCATCCCTGTTTAAAAGAAAACGAAGCACAGTGCTTACCTCTGTCTCTTTCTTAAAATTAATCTGACAATTCTGGCAAGCACACCTTCTCTTCTCAGCATAAAGACATGCTGATAACACACTTAATAAATAATAATAATAATAAAATAAAAATAGAAAACATGCCCCCCCCCTACTATTATTAATCATATTCTACTAAAGTCTCTGTTACATGAGATTTGGGACGTAACGGTGCAAAAGTCATATATATATATATTTTTTTTGAGACGGAGTCTTGCTCTGTTGCACAGGCAGGAGTGCAGTAGCACCATCTTGGCTCACTGCAACCTCCGCCTCCCGGGTTCAAGTGAGTCTCCTGCCTCAGCCTCCTGAGTAGCTGGGACTACAGGTGCCCAACACCATGCCCGGCTAATGTTTGTATTTTTGGTAGAGACGGGGTTTCATCATGTTGGTCAGGCTGGTCTCGATCTCCTGACCTCAGGCAATCCGCCTGCCTCAGCCTCCCCAAGTGCAGGGATTACAGACGTGAGCCACTGAGCCCGGCCCTAAAGTCATATTTTAATAAAACCAGAAAACAAATATCTTTATCATATAGTTTGGTGAGTCAAACAAACAAACAAAAAGCAAGTGTGTTATCAGCATGTCTTTATGCTGAGAAGAGAAGGTGCGCTTGCCAGAAATGTCAGATTAATTTTAAGAAAGAGACAGAGGTAAGCACTGTGCTTCGTTTTCTTTTAAACAGGGATGAATGCCTCCTTTACCGGCTCTACCTTCTCAGCTGTCATTAAAATGTAACCCAGAGTAGTGTCTAGGGACTGTGTCTCTGGGAGGTGTGACCTTCATTTGCATGATAAATCCCAGTACATTCCATGAGCAATAGAGGGGAGGGATAGGTATGAGGGGGTGGTTCTTCCAGAAGAAATTTTGTCTAGAGCTGGAAAGAGGCGTAGCCCTAGTTGAAGGGATCAAGGGCCAGAGACAAGGATTCTGAAAATTCTAATGTAAAGTCCCAAAAGATAGGAATTTTTTCTCAAATCAACCTTAGCAGATTTAGGAGATAACCTCTTAGGATGTAGAGATGTGTTCCTGCGGACAGGTAGAGACAACCCTCACTTCTGGGAGAGTTTCTCATTTTGTAGTGGCGAATGAGCCCTAATGGCAGTGGGTGGACTTCAAAGGCAGCACACTAGTTAAACCTGGGGCTGCTGCTGACCAAGTGAAACATGAGGTTAGATGGAAAGGCTGTCCAAGGCTGCCATGCTGTTAGCAGACAATGACAACAAAAATAGCTGCTACTTGTGGAGTTCTCTTTAGGTACTAGGCATTTAACTACCATTCTCTCCACTTTTTTCTGCAACGCTGTAAGGTAGACATTATCATTTCTATTTCACAGAAGAGAAAAGTGAGGTTCATGGAGGTTAAGTAATTTGCTCAAGTCATACAGCTGGCAAGAGAAAGAATTAGACTTTGACACAATACCAAAGACTGCGTTTGGCCTCCTTCCAGGTGGAACTAAAGGAGCTATGTCCCAGTGGAGGAGAGATGACCATACCCATGAGACAGTCAATAGACATTGGCAGGGACCAGTGCCATAGTTCCTGGGGCCAAACATGGCAAGGCCCAGAATCCAAGGACCAAATCAAATTATCTTTAAGAATCCTTCTTGAGAAATTCTAATGGGCAGATACCGACACATTTTGGCTACCATAATCTGACTTCTGCAGGATGATGTCTGCTCCCTTCTCTTCCAGCTAAATGCACATGCACAGTAGTTCCAGGAGGCCTACAAGGAAACCTTTCCCATGCTTCTTGATGTGACTCTCAGGCAAGAGTAAAACAATCATCTCACACTGCTGAACACCATCCCGACACTTGGGCTCTTCCAGCTTGAAGCATTCTTGTCATAAGGGTCACAGAAAAGGAAACATCAAAGGTCAGTGCTTCATTATGTGAGTGAGTTTGAGGGAAAGGGAGAGAAGCAAGGGAGAAAACCTTGAACAAGAAAGAAGCCAAAGATTCAAAAAGAAAAGCAAGAATGGTTAAGTACAAAATGGAGAAGGAAAGGAACTGGTGTAAGAACAGTCTGAATGGAGAGCATGAGATTCCTGTTCCTCTGCAATATTGCAGGTAGTTGCATGCACAGACATTTTTCACTATCTAAATCTGTCTTCTTCCTGCGTTTAGACAATGATAGCATAGATAGCAAGAGTTGGAGAGCAAGAGATAGGACATTCTCTGAACAGCACATAAGAGGGTGTAGACCAAGGAAGACTCCTTTCATCCCAACAGCCCAATCAAAGTAATTTATCTGAATCTATTTCATTTCTGAGTACAGAGAGCACAAGTTCACACAGTGAGGAGTAACTATACTTTGTGATTCCAGGTTCCACTGTACCTGCATAAGCTATGGGCGTATATGCTGTGTTACTATAGGTTTCTTATATCAGGCCACTTGAATGACTTTATAAATAAGAAATCCTGTCTTCGGTATGGCACAAGCATAGGTTAAAAAAAATAGCAAAGAAAAACAGAAATCCAACGCGATTTTGAAGAATTTCCTCCAAGAATGACTGACTTGGGTCTTTCTCCAGACATACCAATATTAGTATTTTACTCCAGCTTCTAATCAATTTACATGGGTTTACTTCAATCCCAAGGGAACTGTGGGGCCATCCCCACACCATGGAGCAAGATATAAGAGGAACATACATCAGACATGAGAATCACTTAAAAAAGTGATAAAGAGACAGAATTTAGGATTCTTAAAGATAAAGAATGGCTAGCCTGCCCTGGGAGTTTTCTAGAAGACTCAAGATATGACAGATATGGCCGACATATTTGGAAGAGACCAGGAAAGGTCTGCCAGAAGCTGCTTTTCAAAAGAAAGGAACAAAAATAGTGGAAGTTCTATCTCCCTCTACCTCCCCTGCCTGGTGCTCTGAATCTACCCACAACCCAACCAAAATCTTAAGTTAAATTTCCACCAGAAATAAAAGGTCTGACTAAGTGGGAATGGGGACAATGTTGCTGATTTTGCAATGTGAGCAGCAATGTCATGACACTTCAGTGCTTTATGAAATAACGTGTTAGCATGGCAGTATTTGTCATATACCTGCCATAAATAGGTAAAATGTGAATGGTTTACATCATTAGAGAAGAAAATATAATTTGGCACATATACCTATTTCTTGCAGTATGAAAAGAGTAATGTACTCTTCTGAGGGAGGGGACAGGAATTAAAGACTCACCAATAATTCTTTTTATGTGTGTGCCTTTATGGTTTTTTGACATGTATTTTACGTTTTCCTTCCAGAGATTCTTTGTAACATGAGATTCCTTAAAAGTGCTACTTCCTACTAACAGTAGTCACCAACATTAAAACTCCATATCATGTTAAATTGAATTTTTGAGTTCTGATTTTACCTTAAATGGAGTGGAGGGGGGGTGTAACACTTTTTAAGCCACAGCAAGAAATCCATGGGATAGCTGCAACCGTTTTTAAATACTCATATTTTTGTATGAGTATTAGGCCTGTCTGTGACAATGTTCTTGGAAAAAATTAAAAAGTTCCCTTCCTCCAATAATATGCTCAACATCCTCTTTTGCCAGAGGCACTCACTCATTATATAAATCAAACAAGCACACAGCACCAGACAAAAAGTGACTACTAATGCCCAGTACATTCCTCTGCTTGAGCTGAGATGATTTTGGTGCATTGCATGCAGATGTCAGGTATTTTAATAAAGAGCTCCATTGTGCAGGCCCCACTACTCCTCCTTAGCTCCCAGCACTCCCTGAAAAGGGGGGCAGGAGGAGAGGGGAAGAACGACAGCCATTCCAGCTGGAGCTGGAACCTAGTCTGAGTCAGGAAAACCACAGCTCATAAGCAAAGAGGAAGCATAATGTTCTACAAGGACAAAACATTAGCAGAAATGTCACTCAGACCCAGTTCCACATGTTGGCTGCCACGGCCTCTTCCTCCTAGCATGCCCAATTGATATAAATTCCATCTGCTCAGCAGCCAAGTGACAGAGAAGAAATACCGGCATCTGGTCTCCATTGCTGTCGGGTTTTTGTTCCATGTAAGACCTTAGCTAGAGACATATGAAGAGATGAAGGTGCTGGCAAGCGACTAAAAGGCTGAACTGGCAAAAGAAGACTTTCTGATGCTTTTCACACTTCTCTTTAGATTTTTTACAGGGATGGGGGAGGGTGTGACCGAGACTTGATAACCTGAACAGTGGGAGCCAAGAGGCCTGAAGGTCATTTCATGTTTTTTAAGGTTTGAAGCTTTTTTAAAGAGTTTTAATGTTAAAAACTATAAAGCACAACACTTATTCCCCCTTTCCATCCATTTAATGCAACAGAAGGCAACTAAGTCACAGAAGAATGTTCTTCAGCTATTTTTTCCCTCTTCTCTTAAACATCCACCGATTTGGACCTGCTCCACAGGCACTTTATATTCTCCTGAGAAGCAGCTGAAAAATGCCAAAAATCAAAACCACCACTCTGTTTTAACCCCCAGCTGTCCAGAAAAGTATAAAGTCATCTATCAAGCCTAAAACCATGATGGGAAAGAAAAGCCAGTCTAAGCCCCATGAAGAAAGCTGGATGCTCCAAGAGTTCACTCCCACCAATCTTTCAGGTCATCATTTAATTATTCACTCAATCAGAAGAATAAGAACAGTGAAAATGAAACATGGAAGCAGAACTGGTAAGAGAAAACACAGGTATCGAGTTTCAGTGTATATTTGTGTGTTTTCAAAGCAGTAACAATGAAAATGGCTCTGTTCACAAATGTAACATGGAAAGGGTTTTTAAAATAAAACAACTGGCCAGGCGCGGTGGCTCACACCTGTAATCCCAGCATTTTGGGAGACCGAGGCGGGCGGATCATAAAGTCAGGAGATGGAGACCATCCTGGCTAACACGATGAAACCCTGTCTCTACTAAAAATACAAAAAATTAGCCGGGCAGGGTGGCAGGCGCCTGTGGTCCCAGCTACTCAGGAGGCTGAGGCAGAAGAATGGCGTGAACCCGGGAGGCGGAGCTTGCAGTGAGCCGAGATGGTGCCACTGCACTCCAGCCTGGGCGACAGAGCAAGACCCCGTTTCAAAAAAAAACAAAACAAAACAAAACAATTAATGTCAGGTCCTAACGCTGCCTTGAAAAACAACTGTGAAGGTGAATCTTGTTAAACCCTCTTCAAAGTATAACTAAAGAGAAGAAAGGTATAAACTTTCTGGAAAAAGAATACAAAAAAGATTAAAAGAATCTTTTGGCCCAGCACGGTGGCTCACACCTATAATCCCAACACTGGAGGCCGAGGTGGGCGGATCACCTGAGGTCAATAGTTTGAGACCAGCCTGGCCAACATGGTGAAACCCTGTCTCTACTAAAAATACAAAAAATTAGCCAGGCGTGGTGGCAGGCGCCTGTAATCCCAGCTACTTGGGAGGCTGAGGCAAGAGAATTGCTTGAACCCAGGAGGCAGAGATTGCAGTGAACTGAGATCATCCAGGAGGCAGAGATTGCAGTGAGCTGAGATTGTGCTACTGCACTCCAGCCTGGACAACAATTCCATCTCAAAAAAGAATATTTTAATAACTGTTCTATTTTACAACTCTAACAGATTTTAGCTTCACCCAAAAAACAAAACAACACTATATTAGATTATGCTGTGAAATAAGCTGCTTCAATCTCCACCTTTTCCTCTTTACTACCTAATGAGCACTTGGGGTGAGAACACCATGCATGGTAAGAGGAGTGAATTATAATAAAGACAATAAAGTTAAATAAAATGACAAGGAAACCAGTAGCAACAGAGTTGACTATGACCCCTTTGAAACTGCTACCAGTGTTAATGACTGAGGAAACTGTAATGAAGTACAGTATGAGCTACTAGTAGACACCAGATTTAACCTGAGAGTGAATGGGGCTTCAGCTCAGGTCTCTCATTTGCCTAGGTCGTTAGGAGTTTCAGAGTAAGAGAACATCCTAGGTGGTAAGGAGACGCCAGAGTGCAAACAGGCAAGATTTCTAGGTAAGCATTTCTGACAAGTTCCCTAAGGAAATTTAGAAGGAAAGGGCCCAAACCTCCTTGATTCCTGTTTCCATTTTCTGGTTTTTTTTGGGGTGATTTCTTATTCTAAATACACATTCAGGATTATACCTAAAAATATTAAGATCTTAAATTAGTCTATTTGCTAAATAGGTCTCTGATGTTCCTATGTATAATAATCTATTGAACATGTTTAACATACTCTGTGTAAATAAATGTCATTAAAATAACAATACAGCGGAAGAAAAAATAGATGAATGAAAAATCTTATTAATAATAAGCTCTATACAACAACATTTATTACCTTAAGAAAATAACAATCCTGGCTGAAAAATTTTATTCAGTAAGACTGAAATTCAGGCCAGATGCGGTGGCTCACGCCTGCAATCCCAGCACTTTGGGAGGCCAAGGCAGGAAGATCATTTGAGGCCAGGAGTTCAAGACCAGCCTGGGCAACATAGTTTGACCCTGTCTCTACAAAAAATACAAAAATTAGCTGGGTGTGGTGGCACCACCTGCAGTCCTAGCCACTCAGAAGGCTAAGGTGGGAGGATCACTTGAGCCTGAAAGGTCAAAGCTGTAGTGAGCTGTGACAGCGCCACTGCACTCCAGCTGGGTGACAGACAGAGACCCAGAGCGGGGGAGGGGGGGAGGGAGGGAGATTGAAATTCACTGAATACAAATACTACATAAAATACTAGTAGATAACATTGATAACTAGATAACATTAACTAGTTCACATTGTTTTAAGGACTTGAAGATCTTTCTAAGCCAGACTCAAGAATCAAAAGTCAATCAAAAGATAGTAAAACCACACAAAACTTAAAAAAAGAAAACCAACTACGCAACAAAAACAAATGAAAAGCAAAAGCAAAAACAAGGTAAAGAGCTGAAAACCAACTATGAACAACTATTTACAATACAGATATACTATGGGCTAATTCTTTTTAGATACAAAAAGGTGCTAAAAATGAAAAGGATTTACATTGCAATAGAAATATAGAAAGAACCTGAAAAGACGTTTAGAAAAAAAATGGAAACAGAAACGACTGATAATCATAAAAGGATGGTAAATCTTACTCATTAAGAGAAATGCAAATAAAAGCAATGTACTACCATTTATCCCCTATCAACAACCAGAATACTGAAGATCAAAAATATGTTTCAACACCTAGTCTATCCGTGTATGAAGGAATAGGCACATAAATTATGATACATCCATACAATGCGGCTGTTAAAAAAGAATGAGGTAGCTCTTTATGTGCTGATATGAAGTTGTTTACAAGATATATTATTAAGTGAAAAATGAAAAGTGCAGAATAATGTGCTCACTATATTCCCCTTCACCATTTTTATCAAACACACAGAAAGATATGTTGTGTTTTATACGCATAGACTATTTCTAGAACTATACCCCAATATCGGACTTACTTTCAACCGCAGTCCTTTATATAATTTTTTTTTTTACTAAAGGCATGTATTCCTTTTTAGAATACCTTTTAACTTTAAAAATGTATTTGATACAGCACAATCAAGAGTCTATCCTTGAACTTATGACTAAATACTTTTTGTTTCTTAATATATTTTATCATTCTATCTCCTAGATACTGTATATAAGTTCCTACAGACATAACCTGTCCTTATCCTTATAAAAGTAAACTAAAATGCTTCATCCTGGGTTTTTGTTCTTGTTCTCCCTAAAATGCTGAGTTTCTTACTCTTTTTGGTCTTTTCAGATCGCTGTTGTGTTTAGTTATATATAAAGGAACACATACATACACAGGTATGTATGTATATGTGGCATATATGTACATCTGTGTGGCAAAGAATATGGTATTTTTCTGGGTATTAAAAATGTGATCATTTGCTAATTCCTTACACCCAGTGAGATAAGGATAACAAAGATCATTTACAAGGTAAATTCCTTTCCAAATGAAAACCAAACCAACATAATACCTAACTCATTTACCTCCTTAGAGGATTTATTTTTAAAAACATAATGTGTGTCCACCAATGCTGGGATTACTTCCCAACATAGTTTAATGCCTTTTTTTTTTTTTTTTTTTGCCTTGTGATTCACCTTACTCTCAGCCATTTCCTGAGCCATGTCTGAAGAAATCCTCTACTGCCAAGACATATCCTCAGACAAAGAAATGTCCATTAGTCACTCACTAAAAGGGTAAAAAGCAATCGAAATGTTTTCCTATCTGAACCCGTGGTGCCAGCACAGTATACAGTAGACAATATATGCCATAATTTATTGCCTGAACTCCCCATTGATATGACCACGATATGTCAATGGAAAGTGAGTTCATAAAAAATAAATTCTCATTCTCTTAACATAAATTTATTGAGATTCTATGACACTCCCAGAACGTGGATATAGCAAACACTATGTATCATCCATCAAAAAACTTACAATCCAGTAGGAGAAAAAGACAAGTAAACAAGCAGTTATTGTAGAGCATAATAAGAAATAAACGAAAACTGCCATATGGGCATTTTAGTTGGTACAGTCAATGCCAAATAGAGAGAGCAGTAGCAGTTTCCTGAAAAAGTGATGGCTAGGTTGAGACCTAAATGCAGATAGGAATTAATCTGGAGAAGTGTTGGAAGCAACACACTTCAGGAACAGAGAGAGGAAGCAAGAGAGCACATGTCCAAACAGAGGAATGACACACTGCTAAAGGACAAGGACTGGGGGGCAGTTCACATCTTCTGCATGATAGCTACTGGCCTCTCATTCTTAAGCTTCAGAAACAGGCAGAATGACATACCTGACAGATTCACTAACCTGATCGAACACATCAACCCTTAGTTTGCAAACATCAGAGGATGATGATGATGCCAAGATAATTAGGTGCAAAGAGATAATTAGCATCAAAGAGACAGGAATGTTTATTTGCTGTTGGTCATCTTCACCACCCATCTTATCTCCCCCAGACCCCCATCTACCCCTGTGGCACTGTTTTGCAGTCTAAATGGGAGTCTTATCATCTATTGTTCAAAACATAATGCCACCTTTCTCAAACTGTACGAGGTGTTCAGCTGCCTGCTTGTGAAGCCCACCAACACAACTTCCTCCAAGTATATGGCTGCTGGGGTGACTGAGGAGCTGAAAGAAACTGCATAAGCTTCAATAGCAGGCCAGAGCACCACTTTTCTGTGAACGACAACTGATAGGTCAAATCACTAGGGAGCGGCTAAAGAGTTATTAATGGTGACAGGTACACTACCTGGGAGACAGGTTGAGAGGCAAAAAAGATTATTTATAAGCGAATAGTTAACAGCTGTACCTACTGCTAAGTATTACATGGATGCCACAAACTGCAGAATTCAAATCCTGAGTTATTCAAGCACGAACAACTGCCTGTCACCCAAATGCAATGCATCACTACAAATTAAGGTGGGAGACACGAGATGCTGCAACGCTGCCTCACCCAGGAAGGCAATGTCATCCTGGAGCTCAGGTAAGAGGTGGAAAAAGGACGAGATAACCATGAGGTAAATTATGGTTCTTAACAATAATGATGAATTTGCAAGAACAGCTTTATAATTTTTCCTGAGGGCTTTAACAACAGAACAGATGCCAAATGCGTCTTGTATTATCAACAGTAAAATGGACTTGGGAGTGAGGAAAGATTGAAGAGCTGTGGGGTTAGAATGACAAAATGAGAAGAAAAATCATGACAAAGAAATGATAGAGGTTTGGTCTTTACAACTTTGAATAATTATTACTTAAGATAATTGTTACTAACAAACTCCATTAATAATATATGACTATTTTCTAAAATGACAATAGTTCTTGAATATAACTTTTTCTCTTATTTTTTCTTGTCATCTCTTTAACAGCTCTTGTTTCATGGTGGGAAAACAATAGGTATGTCACAGAAATTTTCAGTTCCTAGAGAAACGAAAATATAAAAACTTGTTGAGGATATTTATTTTCATAGATTTTCAACTCAGTATATATTGAGCTTTCAGGCTTTTCAGAACACTGAGTTGAGAGGAACAACTTCCACTGTTGATTTTCTAAATGTTAATATATGAGATGGTTTCTATAGTTATCTACTTTGTTTACGGTCCAGAGTCATGATAGAGTAGCATAAATATTGCTATCAAAGTGGCAGATGTCATATTTACCCAAAATACAATAGTTTTAGAAGTACCTACTTAATGACCTGGCAATTCTACTTCTAAATATTTATTCTACAAAAACAAACATACGCAGTAATAAACACATATAAGGATATTTCCTACAACAGTGTTTGAAAAGCCCAAACACTGAAAACAACCCAACTGTCTTTAAATAAGTGACTAAATAAATTATGGTATATCCACATAATGGGAAATCATATGGAGGTTCAAAAAATGGGTGAGATCTCTCTATACTAACATGGAAAGAGGCCTGTATTAGTTTCCTAGGGCTGCCACACCAAATGACTACCTCTGTAGTGGCTTAAAACAATGGAAACATACTCTCTCTCTCTGTTCCAGAGGCCAGAAGTTTGCAACTGAGGTGTGAGTAGGGCTGTGTTCCACTCAGAGGCTCTGGGAAATAATCCGTTGCATGCCTCTCTCCTAGCTCCCGGAGGCTCTGCCGCCGTCTTTACCTCACCTCCTCCTCTGCATATGTCTTCTCCTCTGTGTGTAATCTCCTAATTTCTTACAAGGATACACAGGATGGTAGTTAGGGCCTACCCACAGAGTCCAAGATTATCTCCTTATCTTAAAATCCTTGACTTAATCAAATCTGCAAAAACCCTTTTTTCCAAATAAGGTACCATTCACAGGCTCCAGGGATTTGACATGGATATTTTGAGTGGAAGTGGGTATTTTTTGGTCAACCACAAGATATATTTTTTAAACAGTAGGATACAAGAAAAATATACATAGAATGAATCCATTTACTAAAAATCATAATTAGTACCACAGATACATGATAATGATAACATATGGAGAACTGTTATCTCTACAAAAAGGGGCCATGGACAGTTTTCATTTTTGCGTTACACATTACTGCAATGTTTGAATTTTATATTAGTTTTGTATTACTTTCATAATAAAAAACCAGTAACACATATTTAAAAGGAAGCTTTGATATATTTTGACATTTTCCCAAATTTTCTTACCTAATTCTGATCCCTGTTGTGGAAAAAGCGTTTAGTCAAAACTGCATAATAGAAGATGATTACTAGTTGTTCTAGTGGAATACAATTTTATAAATAATAAAAATATTAAGTCATAATTTTTGAGTATGCTATTCATTAAATAGACTGCTGTAGTTTCTAAGGATGAAAAGTTTCATCCTTAATCCAACCTTCTATGAATACCTGACAACTGTTCCACTAAATAAATCCCCAAACCGAAATCTATGACCTCTCATTCAAAACTGAGATTTTAATTTTTTATTTATTTATGAGATGGAGTCTCACTCTGCTGTCCAGGCTGGACAGCAGTGGCATGATCACGGCTCACCACAACCTCTGCCTCCCAGGCTCAACCGATTCTTCTGCCTCAGCTTCTAAGTAGCTGGGATTACAGGTGCGGACCACCATGCCCAGCTAATTTTTGTATTTTTAGTAGAGATGGGGTTTCACTTTCATCATGTTGGCCAGTCTGGTCTTGAACTGCCGACTTCAGGTGGTCTGCCCATTTCGGCCTCCCAAAGTGCATGAGCCACCACACCTGGCCAAAAAAGTGAAGTGGTTTTTTTTTTTTGTTTGTTTAGTTTTTTTTAAAAAGCCTTTCTAAGGTTGACTATGCACAGGCATGAACTACTGAAGTGGCATTACTGTTCACCCTGCCCTTTACGAAATTCCTCTCTTTGCAGATTTTCTCCCTGAATATAGCTTCATCTTCAAGTTTTATTATACCTGCAAAATTTAGTTAACGACAACTTCACCTTACGAACTTCTGGAACAAAAGTTCCAGAAATCACTGTACATTTCTCCACTCCACATTTCACCCACTTCATGAGAATTGCTAAGCACTATGAAAGCCAATTGGGGTTCCCTGGATTCTCTGTCTCATAAAAAAATTGACAAGGCTTTTCTCTGTCTAGGAGAGAGGGCAATGATCAAGATCCACTTTTATGGAAAACATGATATTATGCTGAGAAATCTGTCAAGAGCAGGAAAAGCACTTCATAGAGGGGGAATGTAAACCATAATGCTGAGAGAAATATCTGCATTAACCTTTTGCATTTGTTCACAAAAGTTTATGAAATGCCCACTATGTGAAAGATTGCACCACAAACCATGGTGTATGCTGTAAGCTGTGTGGGCAGAACTTCTGGTGTCTGAGAATCTGACAAGAAGAGAAATGAGTTCACTAACGGCAGACTGTTGCTCTGACGCACGGCCAGCCAGCAAGCCGAGGCACGAGGAGATGCAGGAGAAGAGCATGAGCTGGACAGGTGTCATGCACAAGCAGCTCTGCAGCAGGGCTCACGGTGCCTGATAATTATGGATATTGTCAGATCTGCCAAGAGACATATTTAGCAATGAGCCGGGAGGGGGCAGGAGGAGGTAGGCATATTACGAAACTTGCCACCCACCTCCCATTGGCACTATCAGTTTCCAAGGCTCTATTAAAGATAATCAAGGATGCCTAGCCTCCCCTGAGATCAAGAGGAGATGGTGATTATGAAAATAATAACAGTTTTAAAAATTACTTAAATGTTCTAAGGGAGCCTTTATTTCTGGCAGTGTTAAACACTCGCAAGTAAGAAGGTAGAAAACAAAAACAAACTAGAAGACCACAGTAGCCTCAGTCTGAAAGGCCACTCCAGGGCTACTTAAACCAAACACTCTCTGTGAGTTCAGTGGTTAGGCTTTTCCCTCCTCTGGGTGGCATTCCAAAGGCTTCTCCTTCACATGTGCAAAAACAAGAAAGCAGCAACAAGATGCTACAGCAGATTTCTGTTTGAGATGACGTTTCTGAGGGAATAGGAAAAAAAAAAAAAAAAGAAAAAACACCAAGCGAGAGAGGGAGAAGTTTTTCTTTCATTTAATTTTTTTTTAAACAAAAACCTCCTAGAGACACTAGTCTGTGAAGCCAAGTTTTTTAACGTACAAGTATAATTTACTTTTATATAAACATAACTTCACAGAGCTATCAGTAGGTTCTATTTTCAGTAAAAACAAACAAACAAAAAGAAGCTGCAAAATAATTATAAAACATATGGTGCAAACCCCGGCTGTGTTTATTTTATGACAGTTAACATTATTTACAGTGTGATCTGGTCAGAATTAATACTCAAAGGGTTATACACAAAATATGTCAAATTTTTCTTCTTAATCATGCACACCATTAGTTTTGTCAACCCATCTAAATGAATCTATCTAGAGATCTCCTGTATTCCCCAAAGAAATCAATTATATTTTTTAACATATTATTTTATTCAAAATGCTTGATTAACACCGCCGATAAGCTGCCAATAGTAATATAGGAAGGAGCTCACCCCCTTCTTAAATGGGGAAGTTTGACAAAATGCACTTAAAATTCTGCCATTTGTTGCATGAGATTCTTTAACTACACGCTGTTCATTTCATTATCTCAGTTGCTAATGCATATTAAATTTTTAAAGATTTAAGTTCTTTTTTTTTTGGTAACAACACACCTACTACTTTCTGTTAACACATAAATTATCAATATATCCTGTTGAGTAAAACTATTTAAGCAGCTTATCCTTGATACTGGAGTGGCATTAGGAAGCACTGACTATAGGATCTGTTTATTGTTCAAGTGGGAGATATACAATAGCCAAGAGACATACAGGAAAAGAAAAATAAGAATAATTTTGTAACAAAAATCTTTATTTTTGTAATCTTTGTAATGAAAATATTTATTTTCCCTGTCCTTTTATTAAAAGACTCTGGTATTTTGCTCTCATTCAAGGCCTTATATTAATATAAATACCAAAATTTATGGGACCAGGTGGTGTTTAGTAATGTGAGCTGAAACAGAAAATGGCTGCTTTTCCTCCCTGGGCACACAGACACAAGACATCCTCTCCCTACAATAGACACTGACCACAACCTATCTTCCTATTCACCAGAAATGGTTTTGTGCAGTAGTGTGCTAGGGCTGGCTCATGCCAGCCTATGAGAGCTGATTGCTAAACATTCAGAAATTTTGGGAGTTGGTGGTTCAAACACAGACGACATTAAAAATTAAATTTTAGAAACATGCAATGAAAAAAATTAAAAACAATGATAATAGATACTCAAAATTCATCACTTCTAATTATTTGACATTTTACTATTACCTATGTTCTTATAATTATTTGACTACATTTTACTATTATCTGTGCTCTGAAGATTATTTGCTTCTACTTACGTCTGGTGTGGTGGAAATACCGTATAATAATGTGTGACTAAGTATCTCTTCCCAACTCCATGTTCAGTGACTCATGTTGATAGGCTGAAATCAGCCATCATGGGATATTTTCACCAGAGAAATCAGCAAATACTTGCAAATCAGGGTTGGTTGGTTGGTTGGTTTGTTTTCATTTAGAAAGCTATTGTAAAGCTACCAACACACCGCTAGCAATGTGTAAATAATAAATGACTGTCTAGTTTCAAAACTTAAGACTTTATTTGTAAATATACACTCATTTAAACTTTATAATCCCATCTGTACCCTTGTGGGAAAAAGAAGAGAAAGAGATAATTTTGCTATGACAGAAAAATTAACTATAAATTTTATTTGGATCACTTATTTTTATGAAGTCTTGTAAAACATAACATGGAGCATGATTTCCGGATATGAAAAACATTAGATATGACAAATGAAATATATGGTTTGTGTCTTGGACAGGAAATACCCTGCATGCCTCTGGAAACAAACACAAAGATTAAGTATCAGGCACACAGGTTTTTAATGCCTAGATTATTCTGTTTTTATAATAAATTAGTAAATGAGATTCTAGCCATTACAAATCTGTGTGTTGTTGAAAACTGTCATTTGATCTATGATAAAAATACAAATAAGGAATAAAGCATAAAAGAGAAATAATTCTGAATCAAAGCTAATAAAAATAAGATAGCTTATAGATATTAAAATGTAAGAAAAATTTAGGGATAAGTTACTTTTGGTTAAACATGTAGCAGTATCTGTTAAGATGAAAATGAGGATGAATCAAATATTCATAATTTTAAAACTAAATCTAGGTAGGAAGAAAAATCTGCCTATTTGTATTTCATGGTACATCCACAAACTCATTACTTCAATCTGTCGTTTATAAACTTAAAACAAACATTACATTTTTCAACATTACTGCTATTTGTAAATCACATATAAAAAGGAAGCACAATGTAACTAAATAGCAAATGCCAACAAGGAGATAATTAGGCAGGAAAAATATTTCTGAGTTAAAATGTATGTTTTTATAGGTCTTCCTATAGCAGCAGGCAAAATTTTATAGAAGTGAATTTTATTAGAGAGAAACATAATCTAAAAATCAACTTTTAAGACAATCATTCTTAGTAGTAATACCACAGATTTCAACGTAACTACAACAAATGTCTGACTCCTAAAATTCGTTTTTAAAAACATCCACGTCTACCTAACCCTGGTAGACTTTGTGACCATCAACTAAACCAATAATGGTGTAAGTGCTTTTTAAAATAGTCCTATCCTGAATGAATTACTACTGTTATGATTTAAAGAGAAATATTACTCAATGCAAAGAACTCTAGATGTGATATTAGAAGATGCAATTTTGAGGATTACTAGTTTTGGCACTGTTACGCTTTCTTACCATTATCAATTATGTTTTTCTTCCTTGATCTAACATTGTGGAAGTCTCCCTGTTTTAGTTTTACAGTAAATAAGACTGCCCGTGAAGGAGAGAATCACACAATAGTAATGCAGGAATTGACATCTAACTGTGCAACCTAATTCTGATTTGTACCATGGTTGCAAAATCACATCATAAAGAATCATGAGAAAATCATTTCTAAAAATCTGTGTCTCTCTTCCTCCTTCATTACCCTTTCCCTTAATCCGTCTCTCTAAACTGACATAATATAAAATTGAAATACATTGTCATTTATCATACTTAACAGTTTATGTACCCTGATCTTAATTTAAATTATAAATTGCATGTTTGTCTTCTGGAAACAAATAATGCACTAAGTTGCTTTCTCCCCAAGTATCTCTCTTTATCTTCTTTTGTAGGTAGGTATACTCTTTAACAAAAAAATGATTCTCCATCCATCTATAAGAAGTACAGAGAAACCAGGATCAAACTAGTTTTCTATTTACTTAGCAGGAAGATGGCTTTTGTATATTTTCATAAATAACCTAGACATGATTTCTTTAAAAAACATTCAGTTTGGAGGAGTTTAACCTAGATGACAAAGTAAATAGCAGAAAAAATCAAAACTTTTATACTTTGGCTCTGAAACATAACTAAATAGCAAACCATTCAAAAATCCTAATCTTTTCGTTAAACATGTAGCAGTATCTGTTAAGATGAAAGTGTGGATAAATCAAATATTCATATTCTTAAAATTAAATCTAGGTGGAAAGAAAAATCTGCCTATTTTTTCTGTAGATCTCTAGATAATAAAATGATTTCCAAATTTTTAACTTTTGTCACAATTGACATTTCTACATATAAAAATAATCTTCATCACCTATAAAACTAAGTTTCCAAAAATCCTAGGTAGCTGCTCAGTTCAGAGAAATGAAACTAGGAAATCCAAACTTTTGGGTTTATTGTTTATGGCAACGTTGCCCATATGTTTTTAAAAGATGAGAGAAAACACTTAGTGTCATTTACACATCTTTGCAAGGCTGATGGTAAAGAAAGCACTGGCGTAATTTTTAAGCAATAGTTTCAAAAAAGGAATTTCATATATTCCATCTCTTTCACATTAATACTTCTGGACAGAGGAACAGAAATTGTTTAGCAAGTTGCATGAATGTCCTATGTTCACTATAAACATAGTTAGGTCTACAACCTTACCAGTTTCCTAGATTCCCATATACCCAACCTTGAAGCCTGGAATCAACCTATGAGCACCTTTTTTTCTCCCTCATCTAGTGCATCTAGTCAGCAAGTGGTTTTATCTAACCCTGCTGTTTATCCTCCCTGCCATTACTCTTAAATGCCAGCCTTATTTCTGCTTGAACTACAGTGACTGCTTACAAGCCAGACATCCTGGCTCAGGACTCCTTAATTCCACATAGATACCACTACCAAATGAAGCTTCCTAAGACACTAAATCAGGTGAGTAAAGATTATAGTACTGGTCCCCAAATTGCTCATGTCTTTGGTATCCATGTCCTGGAGTAGTCATCTGCCACTCCAGCTCTGGGCTTTGTAATGTGACTGGCTTTGGCTGATGGCATGCTAGCAAATATGAAGCAAGTAGACACTTTAGAAGTGCCTGCACACTTGGACTTGCCCTCTTCTGCTCCCCTTAAGAACCCTACAACTATCTGCACGTGAACAAGCCCAAGTTAACCTGCTGAAGGATGCATGATAAATTGCCCAGTTATCTCCATTGCCCCAACCAACAGCCAGTAACAACCTAATAGCCAGATATGTAAATGGGCCATCCTAGACCAACCAACCCCAGGTCAATATGCCAGTTCACTGCAGATATGCCCAGCTGACCCACAGACTTGTGAAAAATAATAAAATGCTGGGAATTTAAACCACTATTAATATACTAATATATGCTTTACTCACTTTAAAAAAATCAGTTTTTAGTGAAATGAAACTCTTTAAACTAATAATAAATGCCCTTGGTGCTCTGGTTCTTGTATACCCTTCTACACCTCATCCAAATCTTTTATAGACCATTCTATATTTCAGAATGGACTTTGTTAAAGGCATGCAACATTGTGGAAAAATTAAAAATGCTAACTAAATTTAATAAAAGTGGTCTAAAATACCCTATGTGGTCTTTCTTGTTGTGAAGTTCAGCAAAATTCTTTTCTGTAGAAGGTCTCAAAAGTCAATCACTAATAAGCTGAGGTATGTGAGTTTTTATTCTATCTAAATGTATTTCTAGCCTCACAATTTAAGACTCACAAAAACACAGCCTTTTGTTTTTATTTTTTTCCCTTTCTTTTCATAAACATAAATTGGACAGCTTGTTTGACATGGAGAAAAAAAATTCCCCTTCTCCTTCAGTCTTGTATTTAAGCCCTGTCTACAATAACTGTAACATTAAATAAAGCTTTGTATATATATCCCATAAATATTTCATAGAATTCTAACTCAAGCTAATACTGTACTTTAAATGAAAAGAGAAAATATAATAATCTTTCAGATGAATCTTCATATTTTTGCTCTTTCTTCCAAAGATATATTATGGAAGGAAATAAGAGAAAATTTTGGGAACATTATCTAAGCCAAATTTTAGTTTCTGTCCTAAACCAAATTTCTATAAACAAAAGCAGTTTTTATTATCTGTTTGTTTTACTCATGAACTGTATGCTCCTCAAGGTTAGTTCAGCTATATACAGGCAATTCCTTCCATTTAGTATATTACTTTTATCAAAACTAAATATTTAAGATGTTACTAACATATTAGCATCTATAAATCTCACTACTATCCTGTTCATAAACCCTATAAAGTGAAAATTATATGGCATATTGTAGAGGTCATCCTAAGCAGAAAAATATTCCTGAAACATGTCTAGAAGCTCCAGATTTAACATAATTATTTAGGTTTTTCAACTACCCTGGATAGAAGATGTCTATACCATTCATACATTTATTCTGCAGGAAAATATGCTTTAATTTTCTGAATGTCATTTCAAAGCGAATACACCTCTTGAGGACTATCTTTTGATGTACACTGTAAAAGTCTGATGTTATTAAATGCATGAGTACATACGGTTTCCTTGAATCGCACTCGAAACACTGTAGTATTATTTGAAACATCTTTTAAAAGTATTCTTAAAAACCACATATTACTCTTTTAGAAATATTATTGCTGTAAAAAAAAGTGGACAACAAAAAAAGAACCACATATCCTCCCAAGCCCTCCTCAATAGTTATGTAATATTTACCAAGTGAAAATGATTACAAAATATATATATCAAAAATGAAAGAAAGAACACTGTAGAAAAATAATGCTTACCTTTTCCACCACAATGGTATTCAAATTCTACCATCTTGACTTTCTATTAATATAAAATAACACATGTACGAGAAGGTAGATTTATCTTTCATAAACCCAATGCAACAATTTTAACAAAAGCCAAACCTTGACTAAAATAAATGGCAACCAGACTCATAGCAAGGCATATTTGACCTGTGGCATAGGCAAATCTAAAAAGTTTGTGAAATTTAAACTATCAGACACTCCTTAGGTCTAGGAAACCACAACTTATGCTCAGGATGCTGTTTGGGCCTTCAAAGCAATATGCTCAAGTGAATAAATCATACATGAAAACCCTATACTATAGCATTCTTTTATAAAGTTCCTTTTTAAGAAGGGTTCTCCTTCTAAGGGTGTGCCCCTTTCAGGTCCCAGATACTTTTCCATATGGGAAATGTAATACAGTAAAGCTTCCTTCCATCTGGTGCCTTGAAAAACATTTATGAAGAAGTTTACCTCTTTGATAATTTTGGTACTCCAGACGTCTCTTTGTCAAAGTTATCCTAAAATATGAACCTTAGCAATCAAAATTTATATTAACAGCCTGGATTCAGGTGTAAGGTAGAACAGAGGAAAGAGAGGACAAAGCAGATGGTACTGCCTAAAGGTTCTTCTCACTGTCTTACTAATCGGACACTACTTTTCAGAAGAACCTACTGGCACTAGACTATCACCTTCTTAATTATATACATATATTACTTATCAGTCAAGCTATCAGATGAACTAAAATTCTACGTACTGAGTGAAGGAAACTAACAAAGGGAATACAGACTAATTCTAAATCTGGTACCCTATTTTAACAGGCACCACAACTTAATATACAACATCTACATTTTAATTGGCCCAATTACTCCCCAAGTGGCACTGGCAACAGCAATTCCACAGAGATCGTCTCGTTCTAAATGAGTGACTTCACAGGCAGTTTTTGTAAAATGATCCTGATGGGGCTAAAAATGATCATCTTTGATTTCTCACTAAAAGGAAATTTTAAAATAAGTTTTCATTAACTTGTCGAAACATTTTAAGGAATAGGAAGGAAATATATCTTTTGCTGCTTACCTTCTATAATCTAATAAATAAGTGGGTTTTCCATAATGGACAGCAAAATCTCAGTAACTGAAACTAATATAAATGTTTTTAATTCAAAAAGTGGGGGCCGGGTTGAAATTTACATTAGTCAGTCATTTAATTGCAGAGTTTGAATTAATATTATTAAAATACAACCAAGACAGCTGAAAAATGTTTAAAATTCCTTAAAGCACTGACTTTTCAAGTAAATTGGTAGTATGTCCAAAGAGTCTATTTACATATAATTCATGACTGCAATAATTATAGATCATACTTATGTTTTCATTAGAAAACATACCCAATGATCTCTCCTTTCCCTTAATTTAGCCTGAGTCACCAACTTCCACTAAACTGAAAGCTGTAACAGAGAGGTATGGTGTCTGTCTGTTTACCACTTGTAATATACCATGGTGTGTGTGTGTTTACCACTTGTAATATATCACTTCCACTAAACTGAAAGCTGTAACAGAGGGGCATGTTGTCTGTCTGTTTACTACTTGTAATATACCAGTTATCTCTTGAATAAATACATTTTCCTGAATCCTCAAAACAGGGGGAAAAAAACAAATAGAATATTTGTGGGGAAAAATAAATATGACTGGGCGTGTTGGCTCACGTCTGTAACCCCAACACTTTGGCAGGCCAAGGTGGGCAGATGGCTTGAGGTCAGGAGTTTGAGACCAGCCTGGGCAATACAATAAAATCCCATTTCAACAAAAAATTAAAAAGTGAAAAAAATAGCCAGGTTGGTGGCACACACCTATAGTCACAGCTGCTTGGGAGGCTGAGGTGGGAGGATGACTTGAGCCAGGGAGGTGGAGGCTGTACTGAGCCAAGATCATGCCACTGCACTGGAGCCTGGACAACAGAGGGAGAGACGGATGGAGGGAGAGAGGCAGGGAGGGAGGGAGAGAGAGAGAGAAAGAGAGAGAGAAGGGAGGGAGGGAAGGAGGGAGGGAGAAAGGAAGGGAGTAAGGAAGGAGGGGTAGGAAAAAGAGGGAAAGGGAAGGAAAGGGAAGGAGAGGAGAGGGGAGGGGAGGGGAGGGGAGGGGAGGGGAGGGGAGGGGAGGGGAGAGGAGAGGAGAGGAACCGAAAGGAGAGGAGAGGAAAGGAAAGGAAAGGGAAAGGAAAATCTGTGACCTAATTAGAATTTTGAAAAGGAATGGAGGATCATATTTTAAAGACTACACACTAAATAAACAGAGTATATCAAATTATACATCTTAAATTAGCAGCAATGTGTAGCAAACTTCTATTCACCACCTGTAACTTTTCTAGATGCACCTCCCAAAGTTTTAACCAGATGTCTCAATTCATTTTTATTAAAAATTACTATGCATAGTAAAAAAAAGACAATTTTCTTTCTGTATCTGACCCCCGCAACCATTCAACTATTTAACGTGATTTTTTTTTTTTTTTTTTTGGTAACTGCAAGACACAACCCAGGGTAACCAGAAGTTACTGTGAAATTCTCAAACTTGCAAAAGAAGCAAATATCTGCATATAAAAATTTTGTTTCAGGAGAATACTAGGGGGAATTTAGACTGGAGAAACATTTCCACTTGTGTATTGAAAAGAATAAAATCATTATTTAAACACTCTAAGCTTCAAACTTTCCATTAATCCAAACTGACCTACTTATTAACTCAAAATGCTAGTGTTTTCTCCTATCATATACGTCAATATGCATATTACAATGGCTGGGCACATGAGTATAGGGTCTCTATATCTAAAACTTTGATTTAAAGTTAACCAACTATTTCTCAAATCCTTAAAATAATTTTTGTGGATAATTTTTCAACCGCCTTATAAGGCATACAAGCGTAACTGGCTACAAAAAAAATGTATATGTAAAGGGAGTTAATGGCCTTGCTTAATTAAAATGTAAAACTTCAGCATCTTAAATTCCATTTATGTGATTTTAAAGGAGGCTTCAGTAAGTCGCTCTTTTGACAAGAGCATTCAGATTGCAGAGAAGGCTACAAAGGCGCTAATGACATTTACCCCCCTAATAAGAGCTGTTCACACTTCATGGTTTTTCCTTGTTATTGCTCAGGACAGACACCAGCACCTCATTGAAAGATCAGTGCTGCAAGGGAAAAAGGCCCCCTGAGACGTCTCAGACCTGAGGAAAAGCACTAAATCAGGTGATGCTACAAAGATGACATGTTTGATTCTCCAGGGTTCTTACTCGCCCTATGGCCATGGATTTGAGGCAGTTAACACACAGCCAATCAAAACCCTCCCCTACTCCCAGAAGACAGGGCCATCCTCTTCTGCAGCAGGCATAGTAAAGGCTAGAGAGAAAAGAAATAAACTTCCTTCAGGTGCCCTAGGTCTGGCAGGATCCAAATGTCTTGTACTGCTCTCAGTTAATCTCCATCGATGTGTGGCTGAATGCATAACACACTGACCTTTTCACCTAAGAGACCACAATTTGAATCCAATGGAAAGTCACCAGAGAATCAATGGACAGAGGCACTCATATTTTAAAGCAATAAAGCACTGCAAGAAGGGAAAGGGGGAAAAAGTTTTTTACCGTGGTTTTGGCCACAGATTCAACCCGGTTTCCCTGGCTCAGCTATTATGAATTGGAACCCTGATTCAGAATTGAAAAGCTCCCAGAACTGCCTCTATGGATCTCAAAATCTGGCACAAGCCCATGGCTACTGCAAGACAGACATTCCCTCACATGTCAATACATGGAAAAGCAATCCCTGCTGGTGATGGAATGATGGCTGACTTAATGGAATATACTCAGCAGGAACTCTAATTCTGGCAGAGATGACAGCACAGAGACAAGTAGCTCTTAATTACTCTTTCCAGGGGAATTTAAGTGTATTTTGTTGTTGTTAATTCAAAATTTCTCAACGTGTGTGCACGCTTAAAAAGAGGCAAATGAATGCAGCAATTTAAGCTGCTTCCCTGGTTACCTAATTTTCTTATCAACACACCATAAAATAAACAGACTTCATATTAACAGATTCTCTAGAGACAAAACCTATGGGATACTCCATTGTCAGTTTCTCTGAAGAAGCCTGACCTACCATGACCATAAACCAATATTGTCACTGATCTGTGTTCCAAACATTCTCCTATTTATCCTACTAAGGAATCTGAAAAAAAATGCCTATTGTGCACAGAGCCTTCCTTCGAAATTGCATCTCAGAGAAGATGCAATATACGCCAGTCTTCAAATAACCACATTTACTCAACTGCTGTTTTTAAAATCAAGAAAGAAAAAAAATCCACAGCAGGAAAAGCACATTAAAATAAAAATAGAAAATACAGTAACCACATTACTCACACTAACTAGAAAGCTGCCTCTGACACTATTATTATGGCTCTAAGAGAGAAAATTACATGAGAACAAGGAAATCAGGTTAACACATTTCCTTACAGAGAGAACCTTTGGTTCTCAAAGTCTTTGACAAATGCTTTTCTAGGGGCTAATAGGTAAGAAATACACAGAAAAATGACCATGAGTTCGAGCAGAAAATACATCCCAGCCAATGTTTCACTCTCTTATTTGGGGGGCCTCATATATTATGATCTACTGTAGCCATGCAAGTCCCCTATCTCAAGTCTACCTTGACTGAAAAAAAGAGAGAAAGAAAAGGGAGAGAAGAAGATGGGGGAGGGGACAGGGAGAGAGGAAAAGTAGACATAACAGATCACTCAGTTGCCACCAACAAATGAAAAAACTTCCTAGATACCAACAGGACCACAATGGTAGGTTTCTAAAACAATTGTTCATGACATCACTAGCTAGTTAGCTACATCTTTAAAATCTAAGGCTATCAGCAACAAATGCCAAGTCTGTAAACAATCAGAATCACTAGTGACTTCCCTAAGAAAGAAGTAGTGATATGCAAACATCAGACAAATCAAGAAGAGCTTCAGATCATCAGGCCTAGACGTGGCCTAACCATGCATGGTCATTCATTCTCCTAGCAAATGTATTGGCCCACATTTTGTTTTCCAGTTCTGTCAGCATTACATATAGCTATCATGCAGAAATCAAATAAATGTATCTTTATTTGCATTTGTCCCATCTGTATGAGTTTAGCAAAAGCTTCCAGAAACCCACACAGATCCTTACCTCATTTTCTACTTTTCACAGCCCTTCATGATTTCATATACCAGCACTTGAAGTAAGTCACTCAAAAGAAACAGATAGTAGACTAGGACTCGTTATAGTCACAGAGGATTTCATTCCTGTACCAGTCCCCCTCATCTTCCACTGGGACCTTCTGTCAAATTGGGGGAAATATTAGAAAAGGACACAGTAGCTCAAATAAAACATATGGGCAACTGGAAGACTCATAAAGCTCCCGTTGCTCTAGAAACTTAAGGGTTGGGGTGGGGGGACTAGGAGATCATTCTACTTAAGGAATTAAATTTACTAAGCTCCACTATGAATTTAACATATTAATTCTCTTCATCCTGAAAGCTCCTTTAAGAAGGTACCATCAAGAAAATACGGCTCATGGAAATTTTGTGCTTTTTGTATGGCTCAAGAGTTAATTGGTGCTAGAATTAAGGTTTATACCCAAAGCTCAGAGCTTTCTACTTTAAATTCAACAAGAAGGATGTATGAGTGCTGCTCAGCAGATCATATGATTTAATCAGTGCCATCACAGACAATGTCCATTTCAAGTAAATCTGAACTGATTCTTATCAAATGGAGACTGGCCAGTGAGCTGTGGACTCATTTCTGCTCCTCCTGGGGGAATGCAAAAGCCTCTTCATGTCCCACAGGTGCAAATCCTATTCCGGCAGTTGCTGCATTCCATCCTGGAATTAGTAAGCCATATATTTTTACTTTGCAAGAGTAAAGGGAGGAATATTTTCATTTTAACTCTGAGCACAAAACATCAAGCTTTGTCCTTGGATCTAAGGTGTTTATTTTCATTGCCGTTCAAATAGTTAGAGCTTTGGCAAGGGATTCAAAATCCCTGTATTCCACTTCCAGCTTTGCCTCTGCCTGAGGCCTCCCCATCACGGTAACTTTAAAACCAAGGATAATAGTCTCTGAAACTATCTCTCTAATAGGGAGGTTAGGAGACTTGCCAGGACAGTGTTTGTAGAGTGGTCCAAGCACTTTAGAAAACAGACACTATAAATACAATACACTGCTCTGAATCAGCTATTTTTTGTATATCCCTGCCAAAGACAGGAAGATCCTGACCAATCATACATGTGATCCTTCTTTCCTGAAAAAGATTCACATACTGGTGACATAATGCAATGACACCTTCCTTATGTCATGGTGTTGATAATCCAATCTTTACTTGGGGTCAAATAATCCCCCCTTTATGTCAATTTTCTGGGTCATCTGTATATTTTTGTAGTTTATATAATACAACTTTTCATCATTAGAGTGTTGGTTTTCTGAGAGCGCTCCTCTTGTATACTCAATATATACTAATAAATCAATTTTTTTTGCTATTTGAAGGATTACCTAAATTAATTTATATCTAGATTCATTGATTTTTCTGCTCCAGAAATTTCCTAAAAACCTGTGAGGTCAGATAATACCTATTTCAAAGGCTGTTTTAAATGTTTTATTTTATGCGATAAGGTGCAATCCTAGATACTCTAATCATTTAAACAAATATATCAAGTAATCATTCATTCTGTGCCAGAGCTTGGAAAGTATTGGAAGAGTTGATAAAATAGGGAAATATAAAGGTGATAAAAATGACAGTGTCATATACAGAATAAACCATTACTTGGCCGGGTGCAGTGGCTCATGCCTGTAATCCCAGCATTTTGGGAGGCCGAGGTGAGTGGTTCACTTGAGGTCAGGAGTTTGAGACCAGCCTGGCCAATGTTGGTAAAACCCCATCTCCACTAAAAATACAAAAATTAGCTGGGTGTGGTGGCAGACACCTGTAATCCCAGCTATTTAGGAGGCTGAGGCAGGAGAATCACCTGAATCCAGGAGGTGGGGGTGGCAGTGAGCCAAGATCATGCCACTGCACTCCAGCCTGGGAGACAGAGCAAGACTCCACCTCAAAAAAAAAAAGAATAAACTATTACTTTAAAAAATGCACACATGAAAATACACACCTTCACAATGCAGTAATGGTTAATATTAATAAGAGTACTATGGGCTAGTTATTGCATTACATACTTTTAAAATATCCTTTGATTTAACCTTTATAGATGAAGAAACTGATGTTCAAGTATGTTCTCTCTGCTGGTTAACAGAGCTACCAAAAAGTGAAACCAAGATTCACAACCAAGTCTGTCCAACTCTAAAGTACAAAGTCTTTGTTACTGCATACTCCTGCCTCTTATTTATATCCAAGTACGTTCATATGTACATACAGATATACGTGTGTATGTGTATGTATTATTTATTGATAATTAAATAGTAGCTGCTCTTTTTCTCTACTGGTTAGAAAGGGATTCTTCTCTAAGACGCGCAGTGAAATCCAGGATTTAAGGCTACTTTATAGAAACAAAGTTCTAAAATCATCAGGTTGGCAGTAGTCTGTAATAGTCTATATCATCATCTTTTTCACTATCATATTAATAGTTAGTATTGCCTGGATACTTAGCAAGTGGCACTACTAAATGCTTTATGTGAATCCATTCTACTTTATCTTCACATCAAAGCCATGAGTACTATTATTATCCCTGTTTTACAAGTGAGTGAACTGAGGTGAATAAAGACACGGGCCTAATTTTTTCACGCGTCTGGTAAGAACTGAAGCCAGGATGCAAGCCCATGAATCTGCCTTCACGACATGACTCTGCTGCATTAAGCTTTTCTGGTCCAACTCTATAAAAAGAAGGCATAATTATAGCTATTCCACCACACATGAGTGGAGCACAGGCCTGTACTCATTTTCCCTGAGAGTGCCTGCCAAGCCCATACATCCCGGATCCTCCTCTCAGTCACATGGCCTCATTTACAAATAAGTTCTGGTCAGTGATGGGAGAAGAAGCACCCTACTACACCTCTGAGCCACATCCATGAAAATATCCCACAGAGAACCTTCACCTTCTCTCAGGGTTGCCACCTGGATGAGGAATCTATGATCCCAAAAAACGGTAGAGCCATAAAACAGCAATAGCCCTAACTTACCTCTTGTCAAATCACTTATGGAAGGAAAGCATTCACCACTAGACTAGGCTTGCAGAGAAAAGAGAAACTTCTGCTGTGTTATGCCACTAGTAGTATTTCAGGATGTACTTACTAAAACAACTGCAATTTATCTTATTGATACTAATGCCTAAAATGCATTCCCTATTTTTTTAAGCATTTGGCATCTGTAGAGAAACATGTTTAGCAACTGATATTTCTCTGTTATAATTAGTCAGAGTTAACTTTACACATAGATATAAGTGAAAAAATGCCAATTTATTGAGAAGGAGTTCACAACATACATTTCATCTATATTATTTCATCTTTTTAGCCACTCAAAGGTAGAGACATGAAGGTTATCTTAATTTTAGAGAGGTATGGGGAGTTATCTTAATTGTAAAGATTAAGAAACTATGACTAAGACTGGCAAAGTTTTCCAGATTTAACCCAATCTTGTCTCAATATCCAGAGCCCTTTTGCCATCCAACTTGAAATGCTTTTATAAACCCAGGAAAGACTACTTCATCTCTCTTCCAATCCCTGCACATGGTATAGCTGAAATCTTACTAACTAGGTAGAAAACCTTTGTTTTTATGCTCAACTACAAAAGGTATGTATCCCTGGAAAGGCCAAGTCAAAGACCGGAATTTACAATAAAGCGTTAAGGATAAATACCAGATCTGGTTTTAGTCACAGAAATGAGAGCGAATAGAAGTAAAGATAACGAAATGGAGTATCAGGAAATAGGCAAGAAAAGGAACACAAAAGAGGAACCCATTTCACCCAATTTTACCTAAGGTCAGACATGTGGTGTGCCACTGAATATAAGAGATCTTAAGTTAGTCTGTCAGTTCCAGACTCTCAGGCCTCCTCTCTTCCCCCAAATCATGCCACTCTGCATCTACAGACTCTCACATGTTACATTCTGGAAAGACAGGCTGGTAGCCTTAAAAACAAAAAATAAACATCCGAATATTACCCATAGAGTCAAAGACCTGAATTCAAATCAAACTTCAAAATATCCTCCTTCCAATATTTAATATACCCTTTTATGTATAAGCCTGGGTGCTGGTGCTGGGAAGCAAGTTACAGTGATGAATAAGAGACATGTGTTATCTTCAGGAAGCTTACAGTGTATCAACTGTGCCAATTAACACTTCTGTGATCAGGGGAAAGTCACTTATTTGAGCCTCAACTATACTAAATGTTAATTCGTTGGCAACATCTATAAGAGGATGGTGTAAGAGGAGGAAAAGAGGTAACTTACATGAACTTGCTCCGCAAAGAGCTGTTTAAATACAAGTGTTTGCTTAAGATTGATGTTTTCTACCACATGGATACCACAAAACACTTACCCTACACAGACCACTAGCTAGAAGGCATGGGAGCCTTTAGTTTTCTTCTTATTGCCCTCAACAGCCCAGCTGCTGCTATAGCAGTCAGTCCTTACGAAGCCTGGAGAAAAAACTAAGGGCCTTTTGACAAACTGAAGTTACTGGCTATTCCATGAGTTCCATGGTGAAACATCAAGCTATACCAAGCTAAACAGGTTTCCTTAGCCATTCACTTAACAAATACTTATTGAGCGCTCTGCATTTGTGTTGTTCCCTAGTGAGGAGGCCAGAAAAATAAACATTTTAACAGTTGACTTAATTGACTGATTTTAAATTGTGATAGGAGTTTGAAGGAAACAAAGTCCTAAGATATAGCTACACTAGAAAAGACCTACATTGGCTAAGATGGTCCTCTGTAAGCAAGTGAGACTTTGGCTGATGCCTAAAAGAGAAGAAATTACCCACGCAGAGACACAAGTAAGGTATTCCAGGCAGAAGAAACCTTACATGCAAATAGTTCATGTGGGAGAAGAGCTGAGTGTGTTCAGGAACTAAGTATTTCAAATGAGCTTGAAGGGAAGAGGTTATGAAGTGGGAAGGGTTGGAGAAAGCTACTTCCCTACTCTCACAGGCTCGTACCCTAGACCTCCTCAGAGCCTGTGTTATACTAATGAGTATCATGAAGCTTAAGAGAAGGATCCAGTATGTAGTTACTCCCAAATCTAAAGCTGGACCTCTAAAAGACGGATGGCCCCATTTGTCTTTGAGAAACGCTCTTCTAATGTACCAATTGTGCTGGTAAGATACAGGAGAGTTGAGAGGGGCATCAATACCACTCTTCTTATAAGGCTGTTGACATCTCAGCTAAATATTCAGAGTGTCTCAACTGCTTCTCTGAATTCTGGCAGGACCCACCTGCAAATGAGGAGATTTCCACAGACAGGCTGGTGGACGAGCCCAGGCAAGTCAGTTATACGTTCAAACTGAAAGAGACTATGAAAACTTGATTTTTAAATGACTAAATTCAACAATGATAATCACCTGTATTCTTATTTCCTAGGTCAAGGACAGAGGGGAAAATGGGGAAAGGACAAAAGAGGGGGCCACTGCTTCCATTCATGGTCAATAAATGTATCACGAGATACAGACCTGAACTAAGAATTCTTCTTCTTCTTCTTTTTTTTTTCTTTTGAGATGGAGTCTCACTGCAATGCCCAGGCTGGAGTGCAATGGTACAATCTTGGCTCACTGCAACCTCTGCTTCCCAGGTTCAAGCAATTCTCCCACCTCAGCTTCCCAAGTAGCTGGGTTAACAGGCACATGCCACCATACCCGGCTAATTTTTGTATTTTAGTAGAGACAGGGTTTCACCATATGAGCCAGGCTGGTCTCAAACTCCTGACCTCAAGTGATCTGCCCGCCTTGGCCTCCAAAAGTGCTGGGATTACAGGCGTGAGCTACCATGCCTGGCCAGAATTATTCTTTAGTAGTAGAAAAAACATCATATTCTCCTTTGTATTTAGATTTTAGCATCTAATTGCATATTCCCATTTTTGTTGTTTTCTGGAAAATGCTTAAAAGCTAACTTTCTGTACTTTCTGAATAAATACTTTAATAAGTACACAGGAGAATACTGGGTTCTTAATATATTACCTGACTTCTTAAGTAGTTGTAGTCCAAGTTATGTTATGCATTTTATACCCAACTGGCTAGCTTGTGAATTATATAGACACTCACATAGGTGAAAATTAATTTTATAAAAAAAGTACAGGATCCTTGACCGATGTGCCAGCCTTTTAAATTTATCTGTAGCATCACTGTCATCTCCCTTTTTCTAATAATAATCTCTTCATAAACCACATAGTTTTGAAAGTTCTGCTCCCCCCTTCCCCCTACATCCAAAAATTCAAAATCAGATCAGACAACTGTCATTCTTCCACATTTAAAGGTATCTCAGAAGGCAGGAGTAGCTGTGTACACATAAAGGATGCAGGCTTTGTCACACAGAGAGTTAAATTAATACCCTGGCTTGACTAGTTCAACTTACCGTACATCTTCATTTGCCCAGGAACACAATCTATAGCCAACTGCTAACCAAGTCAATATGTGGTAAGACTAACAGCCACCCTAACCTGCCTTGATAATTATTCTCCTTTAACTGACATAATATTCAATATACTGTTGTTGAGAGCAATAATGCTAAAATTGATGCCTTGAGGGCTACAAGACAATTGAGTTTTAGCCAGATAAAATGACTTGTACACTAATAGAGCATTATGGGGTTCCACAGCCTTCAGATACACATTTTATAGCCTACTTTTACAAAAACGCCATATACAATTATATTCAAAGTAATTTGTGCACACCTTATCATTACCACATACAATCTTTAAAATATTGGCCAATTATCAAATAACATTACTTTAGAAGAAAGGGTTTACTTTTACAGACTCTCTCTTTTTTCTTAACAAAACAAGCATCTTCTCACTACATAAGTGGTAACAGTTTTGGTGTTCTGGGACCATTTGCTTTTTTTTCCAAACCGAGAACTGTTTTAACAAAGAACAAGTAGATTATAAATGCTGAATGACAAAAACCATCATTTAAATAAAATCTATATTACATCAATTCTACCAATAAAACAAGACAGAAACTAAACCTAGAACTCCTCTAATGTAAAAATCATCTATAGTTTTCTCAAAATGTCAATTTTAGACTGAATGGAGAAACATTATATTAAATTTGAGACTGTCAAAATCTATATTAAAATAATAATAATTAATTATAATTTAAGTATTACAATAAATGAAAATGCTCTCTATATGCAGTATTTCACCCTAAAATAAGAGATTTATAAATTTTAGTTCCTGGTTTTACTGAATTTTCCTCTCAAACTTAATTTCTCTTGCAATTTTGTATCTTTAAATCAAGCTTGTCCAACTCACAGCCCACGGGGCTGCATGGGGCCCATGAAGGCTCCGAATGTGACCCAACACAAATTTGTAAACTTTCTTAAAACATTATGAGACTTTTTTTTAAGGCTCATCAGCTATTGTTAGTGTTAGTATATTTTATGTGTGGCCCAAAACAATTCTTCTTCCAATGTGGCCCAGGAAGCCAAAAGATTTGACACCCCTGCTAAATACTGGGCCCTCACATACAAAGTACATTTATATTTACAGAGTACATTTACATTTTTTATACTTGCATTAGAGATATGTTCACAAGTTGGGGAAAAACTAACATCTAAATAATTATTTCAAGTAAAATAAAAAACAGGCACTGGCCAAGGCAGAACAATAGGACCGTAACACAGAAACATTATCAGGCTTTATGTTTACTGCTATCAAAGTGCTACCTGAGCTTGGTAAAATGGCAAACCAGCATAGCCCTGCACATACCTATTTGTTTGGACAGAAAGATACAATGTATATATGCTTGTGTCTCTGCGTAGGTATACAGGTGTAAATATGTTAGGCAACAAATACACATGAAACTGAAATACAATATTAATGACAGAAGTATAAGCAGCATAGTGGAGGTAATAGAGATGGTACCAGATTGGGGCAAAACACTTGTTGGTTTGGAATAAAGAAAGGACTGTTAGCCAAGCTAACAGTTCCATACAAACAACTGTAAGAGGTTTTTCTCTTTGTGTAGGGTAAAATCCACTCAAAACAGACATTAATAAGCATGCTGTAGAAATGACTGTAGAAAGATGTAGCACTGTATGCATCTTGGGGCCAGTATAAGCAGGGATTGTCAAACCAGTTCCTTATTTATTTTTCCTGGCCCCTTCCTCCTAGATCTTGTTCCCCATCATGCCCCCTGACCGTCCAAGACTTATCTTCCTACTTTAACCCACTGAAATGTCCCCATCCTGAGGCAAATGAGATAATGCTTGTAAACATTCTCTATAAACTGAAAACGTAATATATAATTGCTACTATTATCACCATCATCTTATCTTTTGAGGGCCAAATTTTCTGTGTCTTCCCAGTTGAGATTCTCACTAAATTAAGATGCCATTCTATTCTGAGAGCAGACAGGTTATTCCAACTCCCTTCCTTTCCCTACTTCTACTCACTATCCTTCCACTGCTCTCCTATCCCAGCTAACAGCTGGAGGTACCACACAGGAAAATGACAAGAAGCTGTGTGTACTGATGCCAGGTTAAAACGAGAGGTAGACTGAGGCTCCCCACTCCTCACATGCCAAGCTGGCAGCTAATGCCCTTCATGTAACACACAGTAGCTCAGGGAATAAACAGTGGAGATATGTCTAGCACTATACAAGGCTGGCACAGCCAAAACCAATTGTTTTTGAAGGGGTCATGGCTCCTGGTATTATCCTCATGGGAAATTTGAAAAATTGCTTCAGATTCTACTTCTCAAAGTGAGATCTCCTTCGGCGAGAGGGGTATTTCTTCATCATCCAGTGTAGCCTCTTTGGATCCTGGGGTCTCCCAAAATGCTGTTCTCAACATTGACCCCTCAAGGGTTATAGGAAGACAGATAGCCATAAACACATTTCAGAGGCAAAGTATACAATGCAAATGACACATGACACATTGCAAAAATGAGATGAAGAAAGAGAGGGATGGGAGATGGGGGCATGAAGGCTGTGGGCCTCCCAGAAAACTCTTAAAGCCCTTACCAGGTCAGAAGTGCCATTGATACAAAGGAGACACTCAAGGCTGGAAGAACAGGTTCTGCAAAGACCAAATCTAAAACCATGTCTGTGTGTTTCAGAATGTAGAAATCTGAAGGCTATCATGTGAGGGTTTACTGGTTATATAAGTTTATATGGATTATAGTTCTACCTTTGAGTTGGCTGAAAAAACAATAAATAGTAAAATGTGTACCTTTAGGTACAAAGACAACCAAGAAAAACACCGTACCTGCAAACTGAGTATGAGAAAAAGCCCTAATAAACCCAAGTGAAGGGTAATCTCAGATTTTCACACACCCATTACCCGCCTCAAAGAGCCCTCCTTTTTAATAGGGTTATAATAAGACTTGTTGGAGAAGCCAGAAAGCCCATGTTGTAGGGAAAGAGTTGAATTCAAAAAGGTGAAAACAAAGGTAACGCAAGTCAAGAGGCCAAGTTTTCCTTCTAACACACCCTGAGGCCCGATGGTGGCCTGCTTTGTCTCTCTCCTTTCCCCTTCCCTGACAAGCCTGCTGAAATGACCACTTTAATCAGAGGAGGGTGTGCAGCCCTTCCTGAGAGGTTTGCCAAGGACTCTCACCCTTCCCCACCCAGAGTCGGCCCCGGACACGGGTGGCGTTCAAGTCTTCCCCCTACCTGAAGGATGTATCCTCGGACATAGTCCCGCAGAGTCCAGCCAAGGCCGTGCAATATGTGCAGTACCTCCTCTTGCTTCAGGACGCTGAAGAGACGGTCCAGCAGGATCTTTAGCCGCACAGGCACTGCTTGTGTCCCATAGAGCATCAGGCTGCTGATGTCAAACACGACGTTGGACTGCACAATCTCCACTTGGGTGGGGTGGTACAGGTGCTGCGTGCTGAGCTTATCCAAGGCTGTGGTGGTCCCGCCAAAGTTCCAGAGATGGGGGTGTTGGGAATAAACAGATAAAGAGAGAGAACAGGAGTTAGAAATATTGCTGGAAGTTACCAGGGCTCCATTTCTACACATGAATGTTCGCCATAGGTGTTTAAGCAAGATCTTGCAAAGAAAATAGTTCTCTGACACCTCCTTTCTGTTTTACCCCTTTTCTTTCCTATTTTTTTAATTGGATGTGTTTATAAATTGCAGGCAACAACAAATAGAAAACACATTCAACTTTAAGATAAAGAGTCACTGAGGATGTTTTTAAATGACCGTGGCTGGTGCTAAAAACCTCATTGATTTGTTAACTGAACTGTGTTTCAACCCAAGTGACGATGGTGTCCCCTACCCCCCACCAAAAACAAAACAAAACAATTCCTAACTCATGCCATATGGGAAGGCTCAATCAACATCATTTTTCTGAATAAGATTCATCCCTTATAATACCTGAATGGTTAAAGAGGAGGAAGAGAGTGTTCTTTAGATTATAGGGGTGAAAGACCTAATTTGGAGGGAATAAGGAAAGCTGACATCTGTGTGGAGGGCTAGTAATTTAAGTCAAGTCATATTAGCTATAGGGGGTTATCCAAAAACTTAGTCCTCCCAATTTCTCTCATTAGTCACCTGTTAGATAGCTTTTGTGTTCACTGGCATGTTTTCTGAAAGTTATTCAGGATAAAAAAGAAAATTAAAGTCATAATTTTAAAAAGAAAGAAATAACAAGTCACTTTGTTAATAGCTCTAAGGGTATAGATGAAAATGGAAACAAATGACAAACCAACATTTGGGAATTTCTGGTGTATTTCAGCTAACTGTATTATCTCAGTAGAAAAAGCTGAGGATGACCATTCTCAGAGTAAACACTTTTAATAAAATGAAAATTTCAACAATTGGGTGCTTTTTCTCCTCAAATTTAAGAAACGCCATCTCTTCTCTAGAACTAAAGGCCAAAATAAGGTCATAAATTCTAGTCCCCATCCATATCTGAGTTACTGCACACCCTATTGCTGATAATATAATTACATTTTGCCTCAGTTTCTCAAGCAATAACGCTGTCTTATCTGTAGGGCTTAAAGAGATGCTGCAAAGATTAGTGAGATAACGAGTGAGAGGCACTCTAAACTCCTTAAGAGAACACGAAAGGCATTCAAAACTGTCAGAATTATATGCATATGCCCATTTAGGAATTAAACAAGATGAACACATAAGCCTGAAGGATGGTCATCTAACCTCATGAGTCAGGCAAATGGGTATCAGCCAACATCTAGGCTCAAGTCATAACTACACCTAAGTTATGTACCTAAGGTTTCTGCAAATTCTAAACTACTGTGTGGCCTTTCTCAGCTGCTTTTCCTAACACCTTATCCCTAATGGTATGGGCTACACTACAAGTGCATTCTCAGCAACTTCTATTTTACTACACCAATATTACTGCATAATAATGGAGGGATTTAAAAGTGCGTGCACACAGATTTTTTAGTATTTCATATGTATTTTTTCAGGGCTCCTCCTCCACTCTCATTTCCTCCTGACTTGTGGTCACTAGAGAGTTCATGTACTCTTGATAAATTGCTTTCTTACATCCACAGCGTAAAGGCCCTTATCATTTACCCGCTGGCTTCATTCAACACATTTACTCCCAGGAATACTTTGTCAAAGAGTTCGGGTTTTCTCATACTTCATTTCTTGCAGCTGATTTGTCTGATCTTCCCTATTCTAGTGGTTAAGTCAACTTTGAATAAATAGCCTTAAAAATTAATTTAACGTTTGGGAAAGATAAGGGATTCACAAGCCTAGGGATTGAAGTTTTCTCTTACTCCACAGGGCATTTAGACTGCAAAAAAGCAGGGATGGGGTATTACTACCCCTGTTCTTCTTCAAGTACAACTTAACTACTCAGCCTTCTGATAAGTGGCTGCTCTGCTAACAGAATCCAGTGACCAGATCGGGGGGGATCTGCTCCTCCTCCATTTCCCTTCATCAGCTCTCCTCAACTGTATCAGATAGTTCTTTACAAAACAGACTTCTATGACAACAGCAAATATGAAACTGACAGGAGTCAGTAGAAAGGAAATAAAATGACACAAAATCCTGATTTTTGTGTGTGTACTTGGCACCTTGCATGTCTGCATTAAGTACATGCAGGTGTGTGTGCAAATACGTTCAAATTGTAGGTGAAAAAAACCACAATCACTCTCCCTGCCACTCATTAAAAAAGCTTGGTTGTTTTATTTTTTATTATTTTTTAAGACGGAGTCTCGCTCTGTCGCCCAGGCTGGAGTGCAGTGGCGCGATCTCAGCTCACTGCAAGCTCCACCTCCCGGTTTCACACCATTCTCCTGCCTCAGCCTCCAGACTAGCTGGGACTACAGGTGCCCGCCATCACACCTGGCTAATTTTTTTTTTTTTTTAATTATACTTTAGGATTTATGGTACATGTGCGCAACGTGCAGGTTAGTTACATATGTATACATGTGCCATGCTGGTGCACTGCACCCACTAACTCATAATCTAGCATTAGGTATATCTCCCAATGCTATCCCTCCCCCCTCCCCCCACCCCACAACAGTCCTGTATTTTTAGTAGAGACGGAGTTTCACCGTGTTAGCCAGGATGGTCTCGATCTCCTGACCTCGTGATCTGCCCGCCTCGGCCTCCCAAAGTGCTGGGATTACAGGCGTGAGCCACCACACCCGGCCAAGGTTGGTTGTTTTAAAGATGAAGAGCACTAAACTGTTAAGGGAACAGAAGAAAAGAGAATTAAAAGAGCACAGAAAGAACAAAAATATTTCCCTAGATATGCTTTCAAGAACACCTGAGACTGAGGATATTATAAGGACACTAGCTGATTCTTCTTCATAAGTATACCATATGTTAGTAAGTAGGAATACAGCTGGGCAAGGTGGCTCACACCTGTAATCCCAGCACTTTGGGAGGTGAGACGGCAGATTGCCTAAGCCAAGAGTTCAAGACCGGCCTGGGCAATGTGGTGAAACTCCCACCTCTACAAAAAATGGAAAAATTAGCTGGGCATGGTGGCGCCCACCTGTGGTCCCAGCTACTCGGGATGCTGGAGTAGGAGGATTATCTGAGCCCAGGGGAGATCCAGGCTGCAGTGAGCCACGATTGTATCACTGTACTCCAGCCTGGGCAACAGAGTGAGACCCTGTCTCAAAAAAAAGAAAAAAGTAGAAAAACTGTTATAAACCACATAAATACAGAGCAAAGGTCAACAACTTATTCTATAATGGCCAGACATTAAATATTTTAGGTTTGTGGGTTATGCGTTCTCTTTCACACCTATTCACCTCTGCTGTTACAGCAAGAAAGCAGCCATACACAGATAAGACTTAAACTATTAGGTGTGTCAATGTTCCAATAAAACTGTACTTAGGCCAGGTGCAGTGGCTCACACCTGTAATCCCAGCACTTTGGGAGGCCAAGGCAGGAGAATTGCTTGAGCCCAAGAGTTTGAGATCAGCTTAGGCAACACATTGAAACCCTGTCTCTACAAAAAAATAAAAAATTAGGCAGGCACACCTGTAGTCCCAGCTACTTGGGAGGCTGAGGGCGGGGAGGACTGCTTGGGCCCTAGGGGCCCAAGGCTGCAGTGGAGCAATGACTGTGCCACTGCACTTCAGCCTGGGTAGAAGAGTAAGACCCTGTCTCCAAAAACAAACAAACAAACAAACAAACTTTATTTACACAAACAGACACCTCACCAGCTTTGTTTGGGCCCTGAGGATGATGAAAAGGCGGACTAGATATTTAATGGAAGTCAATAGTAGATCACAAAAAAGCTCTAAGAGTGTGGTTTAGGAGCAGTTACCTAGGAGATGAGCCACAGAGGAAGACTTAAAAAATATTAAACTGAGCCAGGCATGGTGGCTCACACCTGTAATCCCAGCACTTTGGGAGGCTGAGGTGGGCGGATCACGAGGTCAAGAGATCAAGACCATCCTGGCCAATATGGTGAAACCCCGTTTCTACTAAAAATACAAAAATTAGCTGGGCGTGGTGGCACGCGCCTGTAGTCCCAGTTACTCAGGAGGCTGAGGCAGGAGAATTGCTTGAACCTGGGAGGTGGAGGTTACAATGAGCCAAGATCATGCCACTGCACTCCAGCCTGGCGACAGAGCGAGACTCCATCTCAAAAAAAAAAAAAAAATTAAACTGCCTAACTTGCAAACTTCAGCATAAACATATCATCAAAGATTATGATCTGTCAAATTTCTGGAATATATCAAAATTTTCTGCTTTACAATTACTAGATCATATCGAGTCACCAAGTTGTGACAACTTTTGGGGAAGTACCCATGGAACTATGATACATGATGATTTTTTTAAGTGTCATAAAATCTGTAAGCTGAGAACTAGACTGCTGCCTAATTTCATGATCTTCACATATCTGACTGTGGAGGAGTCAGGTCTGGATCTTGTAGGGTTAGGAATATGAGTTAGGCCAATGGGGCTGTGGAAAAGGTAGGTCAAGAACTCATTCATCAGGATGGAGTGGGAAAAGATGTCACCTACTTTAATATATTATGGGCCTAACCATCTGCTGATGTGTCCCATACCAATGGTATTGTCAAGATTCATTTTCAGGCCAGGCACCGTGGCTCACACCTGTAATCCCAGCACTTTGGGAGGTTGCAGTGGGCGAATCACCCGAGGTCAGGAGTTTGAGACCAGGCTGGCCAACGTGGAGAAACCCTATCTTTACTAAGAACACAAAAATTAGCCGGGCATGGTGGCACATGCCTGTAGTCCCAGCTACTTGGAAGGCTGAGGCAAGAGAATCACTTGAACCCAGGAGGCAGAGGTTGCAGTGAGCCGAGATGGCACCACTGCACTCTAGCCTGGGCGACAGAGTAAGACTCTGTCACAGGATTTAAAAAAAAAAAAATTCATTTCCAAATGAAATCTAACCAGAAGTTGCATATACAAAATATATAAAAGTGAAGCTGTTTTAGGTGAAGCTGGAGTAATCATGGGTTAGAGAACATCCAATCATGTATTACTCCCTTTTCCTCTTCAACTTGCTTAAGTACAGTTTGAAAAGCCCTTTTCTCTGTAGTGAGTTGATATCAATTTTTTGCCTGATTTGTGTCCACTCCCCTTCACTCTGGTAATAGAAGCTACATTTCCTTTTGGGAACTTGTCCCTTACACTCAACACCAGTATTTCTTTCTTTTCTGTTTTTTTTTTTTTGTTTTTTTTGTTTTTTTTTTGAGACAGGTTCTAACTCTATGACCCAGGCTGGAGTGCAGTGGCAGGATCACGGCTCCCCACAGCCTCCATCTCCTGGGACTCAGTCTCCCAAGTAGCTAGGACTAGAGGTGCATGCCACCATACCCAGCTAATTTTTCTGTATTTTTTTTGTAGATATGGGGTTTCCCCATGTTGTTCAGCCTGGTCTCGAACTTCTGGGCTCAAGTGATCCACCTGCCTCGGCCTCCCAAAGTGTTGGGATTACAGGCATGAGCCACCATACTCAGACAATACCAGTATTTCATAGAACTGAGTATTCCTTAGCCAGGCCTAGAAAACCAGTCTGCTCCAGCACCCTGACCATAACAACTGGTTCAAGAATAGGCAAGTGATCTAAGTCTGGACAGTGCGATTGAATCCAGGAATTTACTTAGAACTACTGGGAATTTCTTCTCTTTCCTCTAAATTTGTACCTAATGAATATGCTTGAGAATGCAAATCATATGAAGAAGAGCTAGGCTGCAAGACGATCTGACAAATATCTAGTACTGATAATATTGTTTGATTGAGAAGATTTGGCAGTGCTTTGAGGCTGGTACTATCCCTGGAATCTTCTGTTACATGAGCCAATAAAATCTGTCTCTCCTTGTCTCTCCACTACCTCTCTCTGTCCGCTCTGCCATTTTCTCACTGTCTACTAAGTCACATTCTGTAAGTTGGAACTAAAAGAGTTCTATTATAACTACCCTTTGAGGTACTTTTCTAGCTGATTAAAAAGTAATTTCAAGGTCAGGTATGGTGGCTCATGCCTGTAATCTCAGCACTTTGGGAGGCCGAGGCGGGCGGATCATGAGGTCAGGAGTTCGAGACCAACCTGGCCAACATGGTGAAACCACGTCTCTACTAAAAATACAAAAATTGGCCAGGCACGGTGGCGCGCACCTGTAGTCCCAGCTACTCTACTCAGGAGGCTGAAGCAGGAGAATCGCTTGAACCCGGGAGGCAGAGGTTGCAGTGAGCTGAGAATGTGCCACTGCACTCCAGCCTGGGTGACTGAGAAAGACTCCGTCTCAAAAAAAAAAAAAGCAATTTCAAAGTAGTGGTCGGTGTTCAACTAAAAGTATGTTAGTTCCAGGCTGAATGCAATTCACAATTTCTGCAATGAATGGAATGAAGAGTATTCTAAACAATTTCACATCTTATACGAATTTACAAAGAGGGATGAATGCCTTCAATAGCATTAATAAGGAAAAATAATGGTGAGGAAGAGTATAAAGAAAATAACCCTTCAAGTACCAACTATATATCAGGCATCATTCTAGAGCAAATTTGTCCAAACCATGGCTCAGGACGGCTTTGAATGAGGCCCAACACAAATTCATAAACTTTCTTAAATGAGATTTTTTTTTTGCCATTTATTTTTAGCTTATCAGCTATCGTTAGTGTGTTAGTGTATTTTATGTGTGGCCCAAGCCAATTCTTCTTCCACTGTGGCCCAGGGAAGCCAAAAGATTGGACATCCCTGTTCTAGGGGCTATTAGCTCATTTAATCCTTCAATTAAAAAGCATACAAACACAGTATTATTATTACTGCTTATTCTGAGATTATAGGCTCAATCAGGTTAGGTAACTGGCCTAAGGTCACTTAGCAACTTCACTCAAGAAAATTCTGTTTTCACCACATGTTCGAATAAATAGTCAATATGAAACCTGCAAGTCCTCATCATGTCGGAAGTCCCTAACTACCAGCAATCTGGGCTACTTGCCCATCACTCTGCTGAAGCAAGCATTTCAAAGGTCACCAACACCTGCCTTTCTGTGAAATCCAATAGCTTTTTTCCTTCATTATTCTCCACAGTCTCTCCATGGCAGCTGACCTTATTGATCACCACTCCTCCTAAAATACTCTCCTCCTTCATTCATGCATACATTCGTTTATTCACCAGCACCTATTAACTTATCTCTGAGGTACGTGCTGTATGCAGATGCAAAAGTAATTTATGTTGTGGCTTCCACCTTCAAAAGCAGACAGATGTAGGCAACATAAATGCCATAAAAAAGATTTGACAAAGTACTGTGGGACACAGAAGAGAGGGCAGTGCTGCCGGGAATGCAGTCTCCTAACTCGGAAGTCAGCAGGCAAGAAAGGAGGAGGAGAGTACTGTAGGTAGACGGAACTAAGGCAGTGATTCTCACTCATTGTGTGCATCAGAATCAAGTGGAGGACCTGTTAAAACAGACTGCTGGGCCACCTCCCCCAGAGTTTCTGATTCACTGAGTCTGGGCATCAAGAATCTGCATTTCTAACAAGTCTCCAGAAGATGCTGATGCTACTGGCCAGGATCATACTCTGAGAATCACTGAATTAATGGGTATACGTTAGGGAACTATCTAAAGAATGTAACGCTTGCAGCACAATAGTTGGAAATTAGTCCAAAAAGATCAGATTAGCAGACTGTAAGTAAGGAGCTGTATTTGTAAAGGCAAAGACCTGTGGAAAGCTTATAATTTTATTTCTTGTTAATAGGATTAGGAAAGTATTAAACATTTTATAAGAGGAAAATGGGTAGGTGTGGTGGTTCATGCCTGAAATCTCAATGCTTTGGGAGGCTGAGATGGGAGGATCACTTGAAGATAGGAATTGGAGATCTGCCTGGACAACACAGTGAAACCATGTCCACAAAAAAAAAAAAAAAAAAAAAAAAATTAATGAGCCAGGCAAGGACAAGTGTGGTAGTGCAAGCCTATAGTCCCAGTTACTTGAGGCAACAGAGACAGGAGGATCACTTGAGCTCAGGAGTTCCAGGCTGCAGTGAGCTATGATCCTGCACTGTACTCCAGCATGGGTGACAGAATGAGACCCCATCTCTAAACAGCAAAAGATTAAAAGATAAAAATGATTTTTAGTTTTAGACGTAAAATTCTCATAAGAGTGCAGAAATTTAATTAAAGCAATAGTTGTCACATGGGAGACATGACACCTGTCCAGCAGGAACAGTGGCTGGTGAAGGTACTGGATGAACCTTGGCCACAGAGCCATAACCAACTAACGTAGGAAAGTTCAGAAGTAAGAGGGTTGTTTTAACTTTGAAAATTGTGGCCGGGAGTGGTGGCTCATGCCTGTAATCCCAGCACTTTGGGAGGCCCAGCACTTTGGGATCACCAGAGGTCAGGAGTTTATGACCAGCCTGGCCAATATAGTGAAACCACATCTCTACTAAAACTACAAAAATTAGCTGGGCGTGGTGGTGGGCACCTGTAATCCCAGCTACTCAGGAGGCTGAGATAGGAGAATCTCTTGAACCCGGGAGGCAGAGGTGGCAGTGAGCCAAGACTGCGCTATTGCACTCCGCCTGGGCAACAAGAGTGAAACTCCGCCTCAAAAAAAAAAAAAAAAAAAACAAAACCACAGCCTTTGAAAATTGCCCCAGATGATTATGACACATATGCCCCCACTCACATACCACACTGAAAATTAGAGATAGAAACAGGGGGAGGGATGGCTTAGAGCCAAGTGAAGAGAGCAGAGCATTTTTGCATTACTCCACTGGGACATGACTTAATTCAGTGGACTTCTCAGTACAGTATGCCTAAGCTCGGGGTATAAAAAGGCCTTCCATAAGGTATGCAAACACAAGGACCCAATTTCCAGATCTTGCAGTTCCATGTTTACTCTAAAACTGATCCACTTGAGAATGGGCCTCCAAGTACATGAAGATTATCCATTCTTGTTTCTCTTCTGAAAATTGTACCCTTCCTTCTTTACAAAATAAAGGTATATACTTGGCTTATATTCTACATGTTACACTAGCCCAGGGTGTAAAACTCTTCTAAGCGCTAAAATAATTCACAATTTGATTATTAAAAGAATTAATAAGCCAGCTGTGGTGGCTCACACCTGTAATTCCAGCACTTTGGGAAGCTGAGCCAGGTGGATTGTTTGAGCCTAGGAGTTCGAGACCAGCCTGGGCAACATGGTGAAACCTCATCTCTACAAAAAATACAAAAATTAGCTGAGCATGGTGGCACGTGCCTGTAGTCCCAGCTACTCGGGAGGCTGATGTGGGAGGATCACTTGAGCCCACGGAGGTCGAAGCTGCAGTGAGCCGTGACTGAGCCACTACACTCCAGCCTGAGCAACAGAGTGAGACCCTGTCTCAAAAAAACAAACAAACAAAAAAACAATTAATAAAGGCTCATATTTCCCTGACTATACACAGATGAGTAAAGTGTAGCTAGATCTCATACAGGATTTAGGACTATGCTGGAATGTTCAGAATTCAGACATCATGTAAAACGGGCAATGATAATGAACTCTCCTCTTACATTCTTATCTATTTTAGTAATGTATTGCTCTTTAGAAAGCATCCTATGGGAGCAAAGCATGAGTGTCCAATAATGAAAATGGTCTCCCTCCTCGAACCCCACATATTCAAAGCTAAGATATTCTTTTCAACTATCCTCAACACTCATTCATCCCTAGGAGGCGTCATTACCTGGGAAGAAAAGTCCCTAAGCAAATATAAGTGATGCCCACTCTTTTAAATTTAGTTTGAATGTTTTCCTGTCCCTACAAAATTTGTAGAATACACTGAATAAAAGGTGTGGATAGAAATTTTACCCAATTGCTTTCAGAAACTATGTTTATCATTTAGTAAGGTAGTTATAGCCTACATAATCAAATAATAGCAAAATATTTATCATCAATCATCATTTTCATCTTAAAAGATTTTGAATACCTTCTACATACTGCTAATAAAAATAACAGAATAAATTATAATCCAAATGTCAAAGCACTTAATTTTTAGCAAGTATGTAAGTTCCTCTTTCCTTAAGCATATAAAAACAGTTTGGTCATGATACCTAGCAAAATTGATAAATATTTTTATATATTACTCTTACCTAATTTTTTCCTAAAGTCCAACACTAAATTGTGCGATACACACGGAACTGTATTTATCAAAGTGATATCATGACTTCTAACATACTTCTCATTTCATAAATAAGTTATATATTATAGTACATAATTACTAATTAACTAATGAGAAATAGCATGTCTATTATAAGCTGAATAAATAAATTTTACTAGCACCACATTTTATTCTGGACTGTTTTAGTAATGTATCATAAAAGATGCATTCCATAACTTATTGATATGTTTTTATAAGTTTTCTCGAAGTGCATTTATTTGAACTGAAATGTGAACTCAGCTTTTTCTAATAAAAATTAAGTCAGATTTGTCAGCCTCACTGATCAAATATGATCATTTGACCACATCATTGGATTTGCAAATTAGGCTACCTGGTGGAAATTTTCATCAATTATGACAGCTAAGTCTGCAACAGTAAGATAAAAGCATTTTGTTAAAAAAAATTGCAGAAGTTATTTGAATTAAAAACTAATGCAGTATTTTTATTTTCTCAATCTTTTCTGGGTATACAGGCATAAACAACATGCCTCTAAACTGAAGACTAACAATTAAATTTATAGGGCAGGACTTGGTGGCTCATGCCTATAATCCCAGCACTTTGGGAGGCCTAGGAGGACAGATCACTTGAGGCCAAGAGTTCGAGACCAGCCTGGCCAACAGAGCAAAACCCTGTATCTACCAAAAAAAAAAATTATAAATCATTATTTGATATAATTTCTTAAAGCTCTTTTCCATAAATTGAAAAAGAAATGACTATAACAGTATCTGAGTAATACGTAGGATGGTTTCAATTTCTTTGCTTTTAGCAAACCAATCAAGTGCTGTGTAATTTTTGGCATATAACTTGAAATGACTTCTAAGAAATGAATGACAATGTGATAACAAACCTCCTAGGTCCCATGTATTCACGTGAACAGATGTCTCAGCAGTTACAGCTGTAGAAATGAAAATTAGGAATAGAACTGATAGGGTACCTTTTCTCTTTTTTGTAATAAGTACTATTCATCCATGGATACATGAACTAATCTGAGAAGAAAAAAATTTATACTGCCATCTATTTCACCAGCAGATACTTCACTGACAGATACATTTCTAACAAAAATCCACTTTATGTTTAACAAATTGTTAAAATTTGTAATATTTATATTGCTTGGATTTTATCACTGTCATAACAGTTTTTAAAATAAAATTTCTATTTCTAGATATTTTATTAATTGTAATTGTAGGCATGCATGTTAAGTTGAGTAATAAAAGACTTTCCAGTGAACATTTATGGTAATGTTATTTGGGGGAAAAGGAGTGGAAACAACAGTTAAGGTTAAAAAATAATGACAGAAAGCAACGATTTCATGTTTCCAGTGTTTTTAAAAGGTGCTCGTTGTCTTCCAGATTAAAGACAGAGTCTCTAGGGCCAGAGTCTAATCCCAGCTCTGCCACTTACTTGCTGTGAGATATTCGCAAGTAACTCAGCATACGAGAATGTTAGGGTAGTCCTTAGTTTTCAAAATTATTTTAAGTGTAAGCAAGCCAGTGACTTGAAGACCACAATCTTAACGTAAGGAGAAAGGAGAAGACAGCATAAAATCAAGACCAAGCTAAGAAGTAGGAGGAAAAACAGATGCTTGTAGTGAAGATGAGGCACAGCTACAAAATGACTGGGATTTTCCAGTTTGGAAGATCTGGAGGCAAAATCAACGAGATTCAGAGGAAACATCAGGTTTCCAGACAAACTGCCTCTCCACCTGCCCTCCTGTGATAATTTGCCCCTAGGAATCCAACTATTCCTACAATACACAGATGATCCCTAACCTTTAAATTTAGCTCTGCCCAAGCTCAACTCCAAACACATACTTGACTCCTTTTGCTGTGAAAGGCAGAACTAGGAAACTAGGCCAAAATATTTGAAATCAGACTTTTTTTGTGTATCATTTTCTCATAGGTGCTTATTGAGAAAATGTTCTAAATTCAAGAAAAAGGAAAACAAAAAGACAATTATCCATAATCCCACCACCCAAAACAATGATTGTCCACATGTTGATGTATCTACGTCTACTTTTTTCAATATATAACTTTATATAGTTGAGGTCATACTGTAGATAAAAGTTTCTATCTTGGTGGCGGTGTTGTCTCCCTTAACATTATCTAGCCAGAACATTCAAAATTATCTCTGACTACTTTCCCTTGCTTCCGTAGGTCATCGTCATCCTTAATCACTTTAAACTCTTCCACTGCAGTTTTTCCTGGATCAATTTCTTCTTTCTAGTCTAATTTAAACCATTTTAGAGCAGGCTTTTAGACCTTCGTAACTTCATTACTACAAGGGCTCCTAACTGATTTGGTCTCTCTCTGTTCTCACTGGCCTATTATATGCTAAATAAAACCAAGTCAATCTTCTCAAAATACTGCTTAGTCTTTCCTCTGTTCAAAATTTCCAATGACGCCCCCAGCCTCTTCACACACATAACTGCCCCACTTCTCTCTCACCCACACACAAAATCCTCAACCTGGGTCAGAAGACCTTGGACAGACTGATTTACTTTCCAGCCTAGTAACTCTCTGACATGAGCCCTCTGGTCTGCCCGAAGTAAGGTTCCCAGCACTTTCACATATTAGTAGCACTTTACTATTTGGTCACTAAATGTGTATTTCCTGTCCCATGCTAAGTTTTAGAGATTCAGTGAAGAACAAAACAGCTATGATTTGGGCCCACTTGAAGTTAATACACTAGTGAAGAAAACAGACTTTTAAAAATTACACTGCAGGGCACAGTGGCTCATGCCTGTAATCCAGCACTTTGGGAGGCTGAGGCGGGTGGGTCACTTGAGTTCGAGTTTGAGATCAGCCTAAGCAACATGGTGAGACCCTGTCTCTACAAAAAATACAAAAATTAGCCAGGTATTGTGGTGCACACCTATACTCTCAGATCCTTGGGAGGCTGAGATGGGAGGATCACTTGAGCCTGGGAGGTTGAGGCTGCAGTGAGCCAAGATTGCGCCACTGCACTCCAGCCTAAGCAAAAGAATGAGCCCCATCTCAAAAAAAAAAAAAGAAACAAACAAACACATTAACACACAAAATTACAAACTGGGTATGTGATGTGAGAACATAATTTCAATGGAGTGGGAGTCGGGTATTCCAGGCAAAGCCAATTCGGCCAGGACATGAACAAGAGAAGAGCCCAAGATGATGCCAGAGAGATAAGTGAGGTTCCATCTGTAAAGCTGTATTTTCTCAGAACGTTTACTTTCAATGCTGTTCAAGTGTCTTTCTTCTTTCTTATTAACTCCTCTGACTACCTTTTCTTTCCCGTTTCAATTTATATTCTATTTTCTTTTTCCATGTAGCCTAGAGAGGCTCCCTCATATAAGAGGAAATGGACTCTACCATTTCCTGGGATCACTTATGTTCCTACTTATCTCAAGACCTTGATTTTGAGCAGCAACCATACCTGAAACAAAATCACTCAAGAGTGTTGAGTAATCATACTGTTGGATGGATGAACACAGTTAAGTGTATATAATAGAATAAAAAGCCATTATTCTATTTTCACTGGAAGGGCAAATGTATGATTCCACCATGCCACCAAATTCTTAATTTCATCCATGTCCCTTTCTCAACGCTTCTTTTGTTCTTGACAGCATCCCCCCCCCCACAGAATAAGTGAAGGTGGGTAATTAAGGCAATTTGGAGGGTAAGGTGGCGCTGCTAGCTAAGCAGGAATCCTGAGTAAACTTGGCATATTTTCTTTCTTACTAGGTCAAGTATTATTTGGGAGATTACAATGCACTTTTAGTAGAAAAACAGGATAGAAGTCTAACATGGTTAAGAAAAATAATCTTAATTGCAAGGTACACAGACTGAATCATAATACACAGACTTTATGAAAATCATCCACAATAGTAGCACAAATCACTAGATTTGTGATCAATATGCTAGACTGATGGCCTTATAGCTATAGAAAAAGGTGTAGTATAGACCCTGGAAAGGGGTCAGAGAACAGTCACACAGTAAGACTGTAAGAAGAGCATCTATAAAGAAAGGATTATTTTTCTTTTGTAAAAGGCCTGGAGGAAAAACAAACAAAGGGTCAATTAACCTCTTTTTAGTATGCAGAATTTCATCTGGAAAAAGCAAAAGCTTTAACTGCAAGATAAGGATATTGGAAAAAAGGAAAAAATTTCATAGAATACAAGCTTCTTAAACTGTGAATGAGGTTACTGATGGGACATAATTTACTTGGATTTCCTTAAAATGCTAGAAACAGAGGCCTAAACTGGCAATTTTACGGCTATAAAACAAAGGAGAAATTGAGGCCTGGATATAATTTCTATAAATATTTTGATAAGATCTATAGTTTTCCAAAGGAACATGGTGGCTAAGCCACAGGACCCCAAAATGACACTTGAGTCTGAATGAAGAAAACTCATTTATGTGGGAACAGAATTGCCATAAGGACAACACCTGGGATTTCTGTGCTTCATTAATGTATGTAATATAAATGTAAAATGAGTATAAAACATAATGCAAAATAGGTAATACATGTAAAGTAATATGTACTTTTAACTATACTGCTAACTTAAAGAACAAAGTAATGTCCTTTATAAAATTCAGTTTTCAAATGTTTAAAATAGTGCTGGGGGTGGGTGAGAGGTAGTTATAAAAGAACACATCTATCACATGAAATGTGAATAACAATTTTTTATTTCTATTTTAAATAACAGGAATTGCTCCTCAAACCTTCAAATAAATTAAAATAAATGTAAACCTGTAATTCTACAGACTTCACTTCCAATATTTTCTGTGAAGGTCACAGAAATAAGAACATATTCAGATACTTTTTTTTCTTAATGTAAGAGTATAAAAGTGCTTTTCACTGATCCTACAAAATTGGCTCTCAGTGATAGTTTATAGTTCTTAGTTTCCACAACTTTTTTTAAACACAACTTTCCTTAAAAGTCAAATTCAAGTGACTTAGTTGGTTTCCACAGGAATATGCTCATTTCAGGTCCTGAGGTCCAGTGGAGTCCATCTAGCTGCTCAGGCATGGCAGAGTGAAGCTAACAGCCATTCAATAAGATAAGAAGTATGTGAAGTACAATGATTTTTCAAAACCATCTACTTTGTAGAATAAAACAATTAAAAATCTGTATGAAAAGGGTCTAAATGGAAACCCGTTATTTCACTAATTTTCAGTCCTGCCCTGGATATTTCAAAATTTTTAATGCTAATTTGAAGTAATTTCACAAGTTAAAAAAGAAGGCTTATTCTTTTATTTTGGGAGAAAACCAAGTGAGCCTTAAATTACAAGGCTAATTGTTTCGAGAACTCTGGGTCTCTTGCCTCAACTCCCTTTAGAATTCCAAATTACAAGCATCAAGTGGTCAGCTTTTAGGAGCTCTGGATCCTAGACTACTATTTTAATTTCCAATAGATTAACATTTAACACCCATCTTTAGGGATTGTTTTTATGAAACTCTTTCCACGATTACTTTAAGAGTTCTAAAAGTTGTTAGAGATGAGATTTTTATTGGAGCAATTTCTGGGGTCAGATTTTAAAGTTTTGATTATTTATAAACAGAATATTTTTACCACTCCTACCTCAAATGTCCAGGCCATAACCTCTGAATTTATGAGGGTGGTGGCTCTTCATTCTTGCTAATATGACCAATAATTTTCAATTATACCGCACTTCATAATAAGCACACTATACCCAATATAATGATATGTCATTTCAATGTACCTAGCCCATGAACTTCCACAGGTTTAATGGGATTTTGCGTATTTAGAATTTCATCATAAACGGGCCCTTTGGAATCATTATCACATCAATCCTTTCCCATTATAAGGCTCAGCTCTCTTACCAGGCAAGAGCATCAGGGCTCAAGGCAAAGGCTTAGTCTACTCTTAGACTGTAAGCTAGATCCTAATAAAAGCCTTAACACTTGGGGAGAATATTAATAAAGGGCAATGATGACATATTAAAACTTTTTAGTGAATCAGGAGATCATGAAGGCAGGCAACAATTGTGATTAAGAGAAAAATTTCTTATGACGTGAAGTGATATTTAGATCTGCACATTTTATTCACTACTTCTGGGGGAAAGAACTATGTCACTGGGAGCAAGTTAAGTACAAAATAACTCATGTTCCATTTAAGTCACAACTTTCTAACTGTAACTGTCAAGGTTGAATTAATTAGGATATTTAATACCAAGGCTTGCTTCTAGAGCTTTTTTTTTTTTTTTTTTTTAAAGAGAAGAAGAAAACGAATGGTATGTAGCTAAAAGAGCTGATCCCCAAGTGTGGTGATAAAAACTGTCAACCCTTATGTACAAAGGGTTTATTTTTTTTCTTCAACAAATAGTGTGTCAGTGTTTTTTAAAATGAATAAACTCCACTGAACCTCTACAAATCCTCATTACATTACTATACCTTATATACATTATGTGATTGGCCCTTGATTTTTTTTCTTATCTCTTAATACATGAGGGACAATGTATAAATACTCTCATGGTTTATTATGAATGTAATTCCAAACTGTAGGGAGGGAAGAGGGACAAAAGTAGTTCCAATTAAGCCCCACTGTCCTACAGATTTTAATCAACCTCAGTTGATATGTACCTTTCAGGGTATGTGGATATACATACGCATACAAACACCCACAATTAGTCCAGGGTAGACACTGAGCTCCACTTGAGACTATACAGCCAATATTTCAAACTGATTGGCATTTCCCTCTGTGGCCTTATGCATAATAAAGTCCTCAAAACAGACTGTGAAAAGCATTAAAGTCTGACTGAGGCACACATAAAAGTATTTCACCACTCGGTTGTTCAGAAGCTCTCTCTCCTGGCTAGTAGATTAAACAGGTCCTTGGTTATACTTATTCTCCCACTTCTTGTTTCTTACATGGCCCACTTTTGGGGGCATGCCTTTGCTCTTTTGCAGCAACTCCACATGAAGGTGGTAACAGGCAAAGAGAAAATTTTATCTGCAAATTTGACCGTATATCTAAGAAGAGATTTAGTAATTGAATCTACTTGCTGAAACCAGGTTTGGGAATTATTATTATTGCCACTGCTGTTCTATCCAATCTCCAGTTGCCTCAGCCAGCTTAAAGTTGGCTACACAAACCCTGCTTTATTCAGTTTATGTACCAATGGATTTAATACACAGTACACTGACTATAAAACATATCTCATTTTAAAAGTAACTATTGAGATTTGCTACCTGAATTAACTATGTACATCCTTTTATTAAACAAAAATACGAATTCTTCTGTAAGAAAATAATCACCCTACTCCCCAGTTATTCACTTTAAAGACTTAATTTTCTTAAAGGAACATATATCTATATAAGAATTTCATTAAGCAAAAAGTGCAAAGGCAAGGCATATTTACTATTTGATAAAACATATGCTTTAAACTATCACATGTGAAAAAATATTTCAAAATTGAGAGTCATGATATAAAAAGCCAGCATCTGGTAGGGAAATATCTAAAAGAAAGAAATTATTATACTCAGTCTTGAAAAAGAAAAATGAATGTCACCTTTGTGTCACAAGTATTTTTTCCTCCTTCCCCCAGTAATTCAGGCTGAAATCTCATTCTAAATCTATAATCAATCTGTTTTCCCCACTGTAATCACTTAAAATCTCTAGGCTATCGCACACACTTTTGGCAGTGATGTGTGTTTTCTTCTGGACTGCTGGATTTGCTTAATGCATATATCAAGTATCAAACTGCTTTGTATCAGTAACTGGTGGGATAAAAAGACCCTATGTAAAGATTTGCTCATAAAAACGGGTTAAGAGGGCAGTCCTAGGGCTTAGGAAAAGTCTAACTTAACGAAATCTTAAATGCACAAGTAGAAAATGTTAAGAACTAAAGCAATATCTGCTGATTTTTCCACTAATGTGATCAACATATCATTGAGCAGATAGGGAAACCTAAAGTTACCATCCCATTCTCTACTAGTGGGCTGTTTGAAATGTATGAGTTATCAACAAGGCAAAAACTCCTTTGGGATTTATACCATTGGCAAAACGAAAGTATTTTATACCATCACACATATTTAATTGGAGCGCAAACTTTCAGAAAAAAAGTGACATCTGAAATAATGTGAACAAAGAAACAGAGGGGAGATGCTGGTTAGTGCTTTGAATTCTGTTTACTAATTTGATCATGATAGTAACCCTAATTTCTAATTAGAAAATTTCTAATTAGATAAGTTCAATTAATCAGTACCAACGGGCACAATCAAAAGAGTCAATACAAATTGTAAAATGTAGCAATTTTTCCTTGAGATATTTTACTGTATTTAAAAACCAGTAATAGAAAACACTTGCCAAATTCATTTAGTCTCTGACTGAGGCACACATATGTGATCTCCTAATTTACAGCTTGCACATACAGATGTTCACACTTAGTAAAAGGGCTTCTTAATAGCTTTTTTTAATTAAAAGTGTGTTGATAATAGGTGTTTTAAATATATCCAAACAACACAGCTGAACTGACAAATGCCTGTCTTCATGCCTCACCACGTCTCACATTGTAGCAAGATTTTGTAAGAGAGAAAAGGTTATATGATTCATTCACATATATATAGAATAAATGTTATCCCCCAAAAACTCCAAATGAAATCTTTCATTAATTTTTCCTTCTATGATCTGTTTCCAAGTAGAAAATGTTAGATAGCTATTCGGTTTATGTAGCCGAAAGCAGAACCACACAGCCGTTGCTTGCTGCCTGCAGTTTTTTTCCTTTGCAAAACTTTGAACCCCATCCAGCTTTGACACACTGCCTCTTCAGTTAATAACTATCAAGTTTCCCCTTGTCTCCTGTCTACTTTTCTTTGAGGCAATTGCGCACTCAGCACCCCGAGATAATAACACACATCTATAAGATAAAAGCAATGGCATTAATGTAATTGTCTGCCTCTCTCTCTTTAGCCTAATCTTTTTTTTCCTTCAGTTTTGACTGCCTGTGTGACACCTGTTTTTGTCTCCTCTGATCCTACGACAGGTTTTCCGCTGACAAGGTTTTTGCCTGACAGAGATTCTGCAGACAAGAACATAATAAAATATGAAGAACTGCTTGTCAGAGTTTCTGCCAATGCTCACATGAAATATAGAAAAAAAAATGACTTTTTTTTTAAGGGGCCTTGTGATGGTCGCTTTTGGCATGTCAGAAAAAAGACCTCCCTAGCCAAGTTCTCCAAGCCAAACAGGTGTTTTCTTTTATGTTAGAGGTTGATTTGTTTTTTAATTTTTACTGATAGTGGAAAACACGATTAGCCAAAAGGAGGCGGGTGGGTAATGTCTCACCCTCAGATTTTTGCAGGCAAAGGAATATAAAAAAACTGGAAAGCAGAAGGTATTTCACTCAAGATCTTATCTTCTGAATAAAACAAAAACACCAACATCTGTTAATGATTAAACAAATTTAACTTCTCTAAAATTTACTTCCTGGATATTTGGGCTACTAAAACCTCCCACTTACCTTTCACTTATTTTGTTGTCTGAAGACAGAGGGAAACAGCAAAGGTGAAAATAGAATGAGAACTGGAAAAGAAAAATGCACAAATGGGCATAAAGACAAGGTGTTTGTGGGCTGTGCTTATACCTTAAAATGGGAAGAGGCTGCTGGAAAAGCAAATGGCAATTAGGAATCTGAGTGAGACTTTTCCATAAGCTTAGAGTTTCAATAAACCTTTGTTCCATGCACTACATGAGATGCTGCAGTATGTTCCAGCACACAAAGATGAAGTGTCCTTCCTGAGCTTTCCAAGTTAGTGGAAGGATCAGTATTACCCAGAAACCTCTGGTCTCAGCAAAGTGTGTTGAGAAAATAAAGAAGGCAGCACTCAATTGCTCCGGGGGTGGGGAGTGGGTGGTGGAGAGGGGAGTAAAGGGGTGGGAATCTCACTTTCTTGATGAACAAGGCACAGGAAAAACTGGCCAGGATCAATAGTGCAGCAAGCGTCAAAGTACAAAAAACTGGGAAAGAGTTTACAGTGATGAGTCAAGGGACAAGAGCCTGGATTTAGGGTGTTAGGATTCTCACACTAATTCTAACTACTCTGCCACCAAACCACTTTAACCTAGGCTTTAGCTCTCCAAATATATTCTCTCATACCTAGAGCCTACAATTACCACGTCTAATGGAAATATAATTTATGGCCGGGCATGGAGGCTCACAGCTGTAATCTCAGTGCTTTGGGAGCCAATGCGGGATGATCATTTGCATCTAGGAGCTTGAGACCAGCCTGGGCAACAAGACGAAACCCTATCTCTACAAAAAATACAAAAATTAGCTGGGCGTGGTAGCGCACACCTGTGGTCCCAGCTACTCAGGAGGCTGAGGTGGGGGGATTGCTTGAACCCAGGAAGGGGAAGTTGCAATGAGATGAGATTGCGCCATTGCATCTGGGTGACAGAGCAAGACCCTGTCTCAAAAAAAAAAAAAAAAAAAAAGAAAGAAAGAAATATAATTCAAGCCAAGATATAGAATTTTAATTTTTCTAGTTTCAAGTAAAACAGTAAAAAAGTGACGTTTAAAAACATATTTGACACGATAAATCAAAAATATATGGAAGAACAACTCTTAATGACTATTTTACCTTCTTTTTTTAAATAAGATGACAGCTCCAAAATTTGGTGTACACTTTATACCTACATCATATCTCAATTTGGACTAGCCACATTTCAAGGAAAGCCGTAACAGTGGCTTCCTTATTGGACAGCCAGGTCTAGAGTCGCCTTTACATTTCTTGGCAAGTAGAATCTAAAGCCTAAGACTGTCCTTTCAATTAGATGGGTTTGCATTTAAATTTATAGCATCACTTGACTGTACAGAAGGCTAAGAGGCCCATGAGGTCAAAGTGGGGATTTCCCTGGGTACCAGGGAGCAGCTGAATGGAGAGAGGAATCTCACTACTGGGCCTTTTAACAAATACTGGTTACAAGTCTATCCAGTTTTGGTAATACTTAAAGTAATACTTAAAGAACTTCTTATACAATTCTTTGGGTATATGAGAACTAATAACAAATTAATTCAAGAAGCTTTTGAAGATATATAAACATCTACAAAGGCAAAACCTGGTAAGAAATGGGATGTATAAACAACATTTTAGGGCTCCCAGAATAAAATTCAGAGTTATCTTTGAAATACTGTACTTATCCAGCAATTTCACACTTCCGTAAAGAGAGGAGAGGAGTTAGAAGTCACCATTTATGACACAATAGAGAAGGAAGAGTGGTTGAAAGGATCAACATGATATTGCTGAGGCATATGGGGTCCTTATGACCCAGCCGAATCTCCTAGTTTATCCTGAGTAAAAGGAGAGGACTTGAGTGTGTTTCATTTATAACCCCTTCAATTTGTGTTCTGCTTAACCTGGTGAACTCCAGGTTAATTAAGATGCTCCTATAAACAATTAAGCTTCCTGTAGGATCGTTAGCAAGATATAAAAATTTATGATGTAATAAAATGCAATAAAATGATAAAGTGGTGAGCCCATCGAAGCACTTCACATGCAAAAAGATAGGTGTGAAAATAGGTAAAAGCAGCCTTAATCCTACCTAAAATTCACCTACTTATAGCTTTTGGATTTTTAGCAGGTAAATATTACTATAATTTATTTTAACTGGTGCAACTCTCAAAATGACTTTTGGTGTAAAATATTCCTTAATGTGTTCAAATAAGCGCTCAAATGACATTTTAGAGGAAATGGAAGGTATGGAACTATACTGGATTCGCTGGGGAAAATAATTTCACCTATGGAACACTTGGTCCAACAGCCAAAAGAAATGGTGACCTGACCTCTGCAACTGCATACTGAAGATAACCTTCCCTGGAAGGAGAAATAGTTTCATCCCATCACATTCCACATTCGTACCTTAAGGGAGACACTAGATATTATCATTAATATTGATGTTTAATATTATTTTACTGACTTAGCAATAACAATACTAGCTCCTAAAATTGTTGTGCCAGAATATTGGGCTAACCCTACTCTTTCACGTAATCCTCTCTCAAAATGAATCTGTGTTATTTAGATGCATTGCTATTATTATCTGAATTTCTCTATGAAATAACTGAGTCTTAGAGAAGGCATTACTAACAAAAGGCAGAGAAGGGATTTGACCACTGGCCTGGCCACACCCAACTTTTAATCACTCTACTTTGCTAAAACATGTCTATCATGTCCACAGTGTTGAAGTCTTACTTTTATAGGAATTTAGTGATAACAGCAACTAACACTTATTAAGTGTTTACTATGTGTGAGGCATCTGGATTATCTCATTTAATCTTAGAAGAACACTATGAGCTAGGAGCTATCATCATTCACATTTCACAGATGACAGAACAGAGAGATTATACAACTTGGCAAGATTCTACCTACAGTAGGTGATAGAGCCGCGATGTGAATGTAAACAGTCTCATTCAAGAACAACATTCTTACCTATTTTGTATATTGCCTCCCATTCATTCACCCGAAGCGGGATACAGCTCTGTGTGTTTCATTCTCAACACCCTCCCACAAAACTCCTTACCAGCAGACCAGCAGTGACTACACTTGAGGCCAGGTCTTGCTAGCCTCACTTCATGTTCCATCTGAATAAAAGAGCTAGGAAAAAAAGAAAATCTGGGGAGCTAATAGGCAGACAGCCCAGGACTTTGAAGGGGAGGCACTGTTTGTGCTGGGTTTAAAGAAAATTTAAGGAGTTCAAAGCACCATCCGAAAGGTGGGCAGGCTGAGAAACAAATCAAAAGCTGCTCAGACACACAATAAGAAAATACTTACTGCCATTAATCAAGCACCAAACCTTTGCATTTGTGAGGATGTCCTCCCTTTAGAGCTTATCAGCAGTGATCAGGGAGTAAAGGAGAGAAGCAGAAGAGGGCACTGTGCCCTCAGGTCAAGCCCAAAAAAGTCTCCTGTGCCAGGCAGGAAAATGGCCTTGCTTTTACTCTCTAAAACGAAGAAAAAAGTCCAAGGACTTTGCTCATGGAGAGACCAGAATCCAGCTGCCTCACCAAAACTAGGAGGCAGCTAAAAGCTGTTTTCCCTGAGCAAAAGAGAATTTTGCAGCTAGGCAAAGCCGGGTTTCACTATTTACAATCTGGAAAAACTAAGTCCACTAGAAAGACAAATTCTTTAAGCAGATACTGCACCAGCTTCCACTTTTTCCAAACGAGTGCACCAAGGGAAGAAGATGATAGTGTTTCTATCCTTGTGTTTCTGAACAAAGCCCTAGAAACATTTCCCCTAAGGATCTGGTTCTTACTTTGCCACTGCTAAGCATGTAGTTCCCTTCCCCTGAGGACTCAAATTAGTGCCTGTGCTACTGTTCACCAAACCCTAAACACCCCTCCGGAAAAAAATTTCTACGAAAGAAAATGTTGTTTTTGTTGGGATAGTCTCCAAGCCAGAGCTTATTGGGAACATTATCTTCCTTTGTCAGACGAAACTTAGTTGTTTTTTAGTCTCCTCTCTTTATCTTGACACATTTACAAATTATCATATGGACACTGTTGTGGAGTCACTCAGAATGAGCATGATATCACAGAAATGTCATGCTTTATTCTTATGATAAAAGAATTTCTATTTGGAGTGGGAAGGAGAGAAGACTAGGGAAGAAAAGAGACTGGCAAGGAAAGGATTGGACTACTTTAGTTATGCTAGGTTTTGGACTGAAGTCAGGGAGAATATTAGAGAGTTACCAGTTGGGAACAAACGACTTTCACAGATATTTAGACAATTTATAAGAACATAGACTGGGACAAATAATAAAGACATGTGACCTTTCATAGGACAAAATGAAAAATTACTTGTTTTGATCTGCCTTGCTTGTAAGTCCTTACAAACTACCACGCCTCCAACAAACTTGAGGAATTTGTAAATAAAATACTGAGATCTCATGATTCTAAATGTAGGACTGATATAATCAAAAGCTTTTTTTTTCTTTTTTTGAGACGGAGTCTCGCTCTGTCGCTGTGCTGGAGTGCAATGGCGCAATCTTGGCTCACTGCAACCTCCACCTCCTGGGTTTAAGCGATTCTCATGCTTCAGCCTCCCAAGTACCTGGGATTACAGGTACACGCCACCATACCCAGCTAATTTTTGTATTTTTAGTAGAGACGGGGTTTCACCATGTTGGCCAGGATGGTCTCAATCTCCTGACCTCCTGATCCACCTGCCTTGGCCTCCCAAAGTGCTGGGATTACAGGCGTGAGCCACCACGCCCAGCCCAAAACCTTTTTGATTATAGGATGCTTATGACCAATAGCCCTGATTTAGGATTTATGCAAATTGAGTCTGAATAGGATTTTCTTTTAGGTATGGGCTTGCCAGATTTAGCAAATAAACATAAAGGACTCTCACCTAAATTTGCACGGTAATATTTATATTTAAAATCATTTATTGTTTATTCAGATTCAGATTCAATCAAAAATTCTATATTTTCTCTTTGGGTGAAGGTCTCTATAAATACCCCTGGTCTGATAAGACATATCAAGTACAAGCTGAAAATTCAAATTCAACCATGCTGAGAAAAAAAAAAGAAAAATTATATCCAGTGAATACAAAAAAAGAAAGGTTTGAAATTAATGGGTTATATGCATATTAAGTCTTACAGTACATTAAACCATAAAGCTGGTTGGTATATGACACTAAATTAACTTTATGCTTCTCATTATTTCCCGTGGAAGAACTGAAGGCTACCTGACATAATCCTTCATGTATGAGATAGGTTTAATAAGTATCTACTGACTGATGATCTGGATGATGTAGACCAGGTCTGCTTACTTTACATTAAAACAAAATCAGAGGAGTTTGGATAAAATATGGGCAGGAAAAAAGCTGGCTTAATTAGTAAATAATTAAAGTAATAATGTAAAACTATCTTTTCCTCAAATGAACTGCATGCAGTAAAAGGAAATCACATTTACAGAACATAATAAAAGAAAGGTCTCAAAATTCCAGTGCAACAAGCATTCTTGCAGGCAGACTTCAGCCATAGGAAATAACACTGGTATTAATTCAGATCTCTTGAAAGTGAATGAAAATTCTAGTATTCATGCAGCTTGTTCGAATGGTATATCCTTTCATTTAAAGTCAAAGAAAAAAAAGAAAATAATTTGCACAGAGAAAGCTGCTGTGGGTGCATTAAGCTATAAAATGTATTTTTTCTTCATCAAGTCTCATATTCTTGCCAAATGCTCACCTCACATACCTAGGAAACAGTGGAATTTAAAAAAATTTTTTTTTTGTTTTTTTCCAAAAAAGAGATGGTCTTAACAAATGAGCTTCATCAGAAGAAAAAGTTACTGATCTAGTTAAAAAAAAAAAAATTCTAAATGAATTACCTTTGTAAAATCTGCCCACCTCTTTTATCAAATACACAAATCAAATATCATGGGATAAAAACAATTTTCCAGTTGTACTGGATTATCATTAAATATTTCCTAAAACACCTTAGAATTCAGTTTGTTTTCTTATTTTGACTATTTTATTTACCTTCATCTTAATGGTTTAGAAATAAAGTCTTCATCTAAACTATGGACATTAAAACTAACTTGCAAATATTAAACAATAAAAATGGTTTCGTGCAGCAGTCCTCAACCTTTACATCATGCCTCCTGTTTTTTTCACAAAGACAGCAAACTCCTATTGGTAATGCTTCCCGTTAGAAGCAGGTATTCTTCAAGGCAGAATAGTAAGTAGGACTCACTCCAATCTGTACCCAATGCTGAGTGTATTCTAGTTGTACCAGCTAATTTTTAACATTCTGTAAAATATTTGGCTGAAGTCTGAATTCTGTGAATCGCCAAATTGCTACTCTAGTGTGGAGGCAAAGGGTAAAAAGAGAAAAAAAATTACATCACCAGAAAAGGAGCCCATTACTGCTCTTATCCTGGTATCTTAATCTTATTTTGCCACTTTTGAACCAAAAAGAATTGAACTTTTAAAAAACTTTTGTTGTTATTGTTTTTCAAGCCATACTCAGATCATTTTAGGTGAATGAAGGAAACGCACTAAGAAGATAAAGCAAACAAGGGAAAGTAAAAAATATAGCATTTATAGTATTTCAGTGAAGTAGTGGCAGTAAACTGGAGTCCTTTTACAGAGACTTGACAAAATTAGAAATTCTGAGCCATTTCTGGCCCACCAACTAAATTATTACAGACTAGGTATGGCCATCTTTTACCAAGAGAAAAAAAAAAAAGTTTAAGTAAATTCAATAAGCCCTGCTTTCTATTATCAGAGTGAAAGAGCTAAGATTCCTTAATGTGGCAGGGTGGTGGTAAGGCAGGAAATCTTTATTAATACAGTGGGAAATACCTACTGATATTCAGAACTGCTCTGAGATTCCTTCCCCCTTTAACTCAATAGTGCTAAGGATTTGAAGGAAATACTCTGTGAAAAGTAACACAGCCCACTAAGTATTAATAATTTCAAAACCCAGGTGTTGCAGTATAATGAATTAATCACTCTTTAATTTATTATTTATTTATTTATTTTTGAGACAGAGTCTTGCTCTGTCACCCAGACTGGAATGTGGTGGCATGATCTCAGCTTACTGCAGCCTGGACCTCTTGGGCTCAATCAAACCTCCCACCCCAGCCTTCAAAGTAGTTGGGACCAAGAGCACATGCAACCACACCGGCCTAATTTTTGTACTTTTTGTAGAGACAAGATTTTGCCATGTTGCCCAGATTGGTCTTGAACTCCTGGGCTCAAGCGATCCACCTGTCTCAACCTGACAAAGTGCTGGGATTACAGGCTGTCAGACACACCACACCCAGCCTTTAATTTTTTTAAAAACACATTTCTAAAGATTTTTGTAAAGTAGCTAATGTCAACAACTTAAGCAGCTTTAATAAGCAATCTTTAAGTCAACAGAGAGAACGTGTGTGTGTTTATGTGTGTGTACATATACAGAAACACACATACGTGCATATATATGGTAGATAATGACCCATGAAATCCAACATCTTAGGAATGAACTGAAAATGCTGTTAACAAGGATAATTTATTCAAGAAAGGAGGTCAACAAATTTCTAAAAATCTGTTTTAGAGAGAATACATGATTTTGGCATTTGGTTGTTTTTTAGCAGCAGATATTAAAAATTTTTTTATTGACATAATGACAGGTAGAATGCATTCAGTGCTACCATGAAACCATTCTGGGCAATGTATCTTGGTAGTTTTGTTGTTGTTCCACGCATTTCAGAGGAAAATTACACACCAGAAAACCCAAGTCACTTCCTCGTTGCCCCACACCCAGGACACTGCACAGTATAAGGCAGCCGGAAAGAATGCTGTGTTTCACCTCTGAGCAGAAGTAATTAGAGACACGATTTCAGGGTTTCTGTGCAGAGAGAGGGAATGAAGCAATTAGTTGTAATGCTAGGGGCAAAAAGAGTGGGTGCTGTCATCCCACTGCCAACTCCAAGGCTAGAGGCCAACCCCTCACTGCTGTATTTGGCCTCATGAATGGTGAGAGTGTGGGATTCACATGCCTGGGTGTATGTATTTTGAGCTGTACACAGATATCTCCCTGTTGTGGGAAAAAAGAGGTCAAGGTGATAATTGTAAGGGAAAGAATTAGAATACATTTTGCTAAGGTCTGAGAAACACCAAAATTAATATCCCAGAGACACAGAATTTTTAATGGTACAGTAGAAAAAGCACAGTCTGGTGTAACAAAAACATCTTATTCAAGTTGGGTGAAAAATGACATTCTTCAGAAAGTCCTCGAAACAATCACTGGCCAGGAATAATTTATGTTGTTCAAGAAGGAAAAAACATTGTTTTTTCCTTTACATTACTAATGTAATATGCACATGGACATTAAACAGATAAAACAAACTGGTGACACAGTTAACTTTTATACTCAGAAGGCTACCATAGTAGATAGATAATGATAATACAAGATGGCTTTGGCAAAAATGAGAGCGAATAAATGAAACGCCCTTTGTTTAATGACTGGCCTCCCCTTTAGTGCTCATCTACTGTCCATTTTACTTTTAATATGTATTAGTTAGAAAGGCTTCATATATTTTCTCTTTAATTTTCATAATAAGACTGTAAAGTAGGTACTATTAATCCTATTTTACAGACAAGAAAACTGAAGTCCAGCAATATTAACATGACACGAAGTGACAGAGCCAGGATTTGACCCCAGAACAGTCTACACCCATACTGCCTCCAATATTTGTATGATTCTGATGGGTTTAGGATATAAGCTCTGTACCTATTACTCAGCAAAACCAATACTTCTTCAGAGAAAAAAAAAGGATATTTGGGAACTGTAGTGGGCTTGTGTTCCCCTAAAATTACTATGTTGAAGTCATAACCCCTACTACCTCAGAATGTGACTATATTTGAATATAGGGTATTTAAAGAGGTGATTAAGTTAAAATGAGGCCCTTAGGGTGGGCCCTAATCCAATCTGACTGGTGTCCTTATTAGAGGAAATTTGGATGCACAAGAAGACACCAGGGCTGGGCACAGTGGCTCACACCTATAATCTCAGCACTCTGGGAGGCCGAGGCAGGCAGATCATGAGGTCGGGAGTTCGAGACCAGCCTGGCCAACCTGGTGAAAACCCGTCTCTACTAAAAATACAAAAATTAGTTGGGAGTGGTGGTGCATGCCTGTAATCCCAGCTACTCAGAAGGCTGAGGAAGGAGAACCGCTTGAACCCGGGAGGTGGAGGGTGCAGACACGAGGGCGTGCCCCCACAGAGGAGAGACCATGTAAGGGGCCCATCTACAAATGAGGAGAAGCCTCAGAATGAAACCAACCCTGCTAACACTTTGATCTTGGAATTCTAGCCTCCAGAGCTTTGAGGATATAAATTTCTGCTCTCTGAGCCACCCAGCCTGTGGTATTTTGTTATGGCAGCCCTAGCAAAATAACATACGAAGAGATGAAATCATTGAATGTAGTAACATAAAGAGACTGCAGAAGTAACTGCAGCTCGTCTGTTGTTCAAGACTGGACTGAGAACTGTTGCTGATTTGGGCCTTGTTAATAAAGCAGGAAAGCGCTGTGGGCATGAAGGACTGCAGGATTGTGGCTGCATGGTGGAAACATATCCCTTCCCAGGTGTTCCTCTCAGAGTACTCTCTCTCACAGAAACATGGCTGAAATGTCCCCGCAACTCCATCACACACGCCCTCACAAGCAAGGTACATGATAAATTAAAAGCATTTCAAGGCATGGCCCAGTGTTGTTACCTCAGATGTTGCTAGAATAACATGACATTTATAAAAATACAACCCACTGGATGTTTGGCACTACTTGGGAATGAAGAATATGTCCACTTAAGAGGCAATACCTGGGGCTGTCAAAAAATCTCAAGCCAGGATTTCTTTTTATAAACATTACCTATCTTTTTAAATTCTACAGTCTGGGAGGTGAAAAAAAAAAAAGTCTGCTTATTTCCAAGTCTCCTTTTACTTAAACAGAATAAACATAAACCATACACAGGAATATGCTGAACGCTCAGTCAGGGCACACTGACAGAACGGCTCTGTGCACCTGGCAAAAACCCTCAACACTCATATCCTTCGCGTGGGGTCTCCCCACCCCAGCACACACCTACACAGAGCTCACACTCTACCTACGTCGACCACCTCCAATCCCCATGCACACTGAAAGGGAGTATTTACAGGTTATATTTTCAGATACCAGCCAAATAATGTTCCCGTTCACTCTCTCGTCCACCTGAGACCATACAACATTTAACATCTAGAAGGATAAGCTCAGCCCCTAGCACATACGACAAGGGTGAGCAGTCATCGAGGAGTTCTCAAGCAAGGAGGATTTGCCAGCTTCCCTCTGAGGTCCAGGCCCTGAAAGGCCAACTGTGGTATGTTTGAGTTTCCATCAGGCCTGGTGCTTGCTGGCTGCGCCCATGCTCAGTAAGAACTCCACAGCCCAACTGTCCTATAAACATCTTGGCCTTCTGCTGAGAGCTGCTTGCCTAGCACTGCTTCTTGGAGCTGAGAATATGCTGTTTGAGAGCCGCAGGCTGAATCTTAACTAACACTTGGAGCATAGCTGACCTCTCTCTTCTCCAGGCCAGTGACTCCTCTAAACAGACACACACACACACACACACACACACACACGAACATGAACATAATAAGAACGGGAAGAAAAGCCCAGATTTTCCTCACCATGTGCCACCCAGCCATGTTTACACTGATCGCAAGTCCTCAGGTTAATCTTCCCTGGCTGAAAACATTCACATGTGCAGTTTACCAGTGTGCAACGGATGGCCTGAAAAATAAAGGAGGAAAAAAAGGTCAGCATCTGCTCAAAGATACCATACTCTTTCCACCATTTCAATAAATATTGCCCACTTCCATTTTTAAAGACTTTATGATGGTAGGGGCCTGGAGAGTTTTAAAAATAAATTTAGATATCACCAAAATCTCTTATTAAAAAAGGTAAAGAAAACAAAGCTCATTCACTAATACAATGTTTTAGGTCATTCACAGTAACCTTTAAATTACAAACTTAGAATAAAAATAAAGGATTGCATATTCGATAAGATACTGGATTTATGACATCACAAATCCAAAAAAGAAAAAAGTATATTGCTGCTAATATATATTTCCACTTAAATTTCTCCACTCGTCAATAAAGCAAAAAATACATTGTAACAAAATAATATTCAAGTGAAATGTTTGTGAAAGTAAAATATGGCACACAAATACTATTATTAGAATATTACTTTTCTTCTGCTGAATTTCAATTAAATGTTGTGCTAAACTCTCAAATATATTTTAAAGACACTCCTGTGCTCAATAAGACCTAACATATTTCTGTTATTATTTAATCACATCCCAATTCCTTGAATATTTTTTATTAATTCCATTTTCGTTCCTGTTTTGAAAAATACAAAACAATCCTCCTCTTATTTCAACAGTGACATAAGAAAGAAAATAAGTTTAAATTTTGGTTTTAGATCAGACATGGAACAGAAAAAATCATTTATGTGAATATTTTATATCTGGAACAGTACACCTGTATTGCAGAAAACTGAAAAACACACTTAAAAATCTTTCATTTCCTTATAACCACTTTAAAAAACCATCTCACCAGTTAATATTATAAAATGAATCCATAGAAAATTAGCATAAATGAAGTGTAACTTTTTATGAATAAAAACCTACGTTTAAGAATTGTGCTAAAGCTGACCTACGCTCCCGGACTACAGTTAATAAATTTATCTCATACAGTTAATTCTAATTTGCATGGAAATTCTGAAGACAGACGGGATTTAGTCTGATTATTCACAGATTAACAACCTACTGTAACTACTTGAACTGCCAGGAAAAGATCTCTCTGCAGATTTAGATGCAATCAATGATTACTGATTCTGGGGTAGAGGGGTGGGCATTGGTATACCTGAAACTGCAGCTCTGTGCCTGAAAGCCATGCTCACTCACACAGCTCCAGATGCTCATATTTCTGGAACCATTAGGATTTTTATAGAAACTGTCTCATTTGTAACAGGCAGTATTTTGGATATTGTTAACACGACTGGGACAAATTTCATTCACAGAGAATAAGACTGAGCGGGCTTTTACCATTCCCTATACTTTAGATCAGGCAAGTGTAAAATATTTCTCTTCTGTTAATTAACATTAAATCTATGGATCCCTATTTGGTTTCAGATCTTGGAGTCCTCACTGTAGACTCCATTCATACTTCACCCCCCATCTTTAATTTGTGTTTCGATTTAGCACTAGGGAAATATTTAATTGTATAATCTCCCTGACATTTCAGGATCTGTCTTCCAAACATGGTCCAATTGTAGCTAGGTTGTAAACTTTGTTGTATATAGAAGTGATTAATTTGTAGACTATAAGGAGAAACATTTCTTCTAGAAGTTCTTAAATTTCAATAATTTGTTAACTGAGAAATATATCAGAACATCCCAAGTCAGAAATAGTTTATTTAAATAACATGTTCATTAGTTAATGAACTCAAAACTTGATTGTACTGTGACCAAAATAAAAAGAGCTTAGAGGACAGCGTTTCCACTAAAAACAAGAACTTTATAAATTATCTAATTATAAATTCAGATACAGGAACTATGCTGACATTAAAACATTCATATAATTTGAAGTGCAATAATAAAAGCTTTCATAAATGCTTTAAAAAAATACCTCTGCTTTACCAAAATCAAGGGAGGGCCAATAAAATGAGATGGTATTTCAAGGACAGTTATATAAACTCCAGCATAAAAGACACAAATATTTAAATCATTAATTTGATAATATTTATTTTATGAAAATATCCTAATTTTGTATTGTCTTTAAAGCACACTTTCATCAACTTTAATTACAGCCATATTTTTCTGGTCTACATACCAGAACAAATTAAGAGACTGTGGATTTGCTTTATTTTTATGAGTATTTATTTTTTTTTACTGGTTGAATCATTCATTCACTTACTCTGAACAAGTTTATGATTCAAATATTTTGTCTTCCTAAATAACTTTACACATTTGGTACATTTGGGAATTCAACTTTTTAGATCATCATTCCTTTTTATGAATTCTATTCTTTTTGTACCTAAACATACAAACACTGGAACACCTCAACTCCTTTTGTATATAAACACTTAAGCACTAGAATATCCATTTTGTATATCTATGAATTCCAGAAGGTCTATTTGTTTTAAATTCAGATTTAAATAGACTACAATTGTCCCTTAAGGGAATTATATATATTTAAACAATATGGTCTAAATAAATATTTTGAGTAAGAGACTATTGCCGCTTCAAAGGAAGTTTTATTCTAAATAACATTTTTGAAACAGCATAAAACTTTGACATACTATTTATTCACAACAAAATAGAACCAATGTGATCACTGGCCAACTCACCCACACGCAAAAAACATAAATTATCATAAAACTATCAAAACCAGTTAAGCCTCAAAAATGTACATGCATTACAAGGAGACAGTTGGGAAGAGTCGAAATGAATATGCTTTCATTCTTGTGAGCATGTTCACGGCTGCCTCCATTCAGCTCATGTCTGAGTGCCTCCAACCCTCTTCTGGGCACTCGGGACAAGACCAAGCTGTTATATTCTGTGAACTACACACTTTGAAAATGCAGGTATGCAGAAAGGAGCAGAGAGTTCAGTCAGAGTGTTCGCACCTATCTATGCAGAGATTGGTATTCAGGTCTGGGTAAAGCAGGCCTCCAGGACCCAGCCTAACAAGGGTGCCAGGGTGCCTTGTAATTCTTTCCTCAATTTCCATTATTGGAAACTGTCTGCTCTTTTCTTCATACCTGCATTTTCAAAGTTTGTCGTTCACAGAATTTACCACATACAGCTTGGTCTTGTTCCGAGTGCCCAGAAGAGGGTTGGAGGCTCTCAGACATGAGCTGAATGGAGGCAGCAGTGAAGATGATCAGCATATCCCAACTCCCCAAGAACAACCATAAAAGCAACCATACATTTTCTTAAGTCTGCAGCTTATTGAAAGTAATTATTCCTTCTGCTTACCTTTACCATTGACTTCTTGAAAGAGAAATCCATGCACCCAGCAACCAGTGCTCCCACTTCCTCACCACCACCTACATTTTAACTCTACAATCCAGATTCTGCCCCACACGTGCCTGAAACTGTCTCTCTGAGAGGCAACGTTCTCATCCCATCTGGTCCTTTTTTCTAGTCTCCTTGTCCTCCCAGACTCTGATGCAGCTTGCTGCACTAACTCTCCTTCATTCCTGGGCTGTAGAGACTGACTATCCTAGTTTTTCTGGCAGCAACTGCTCTCTCCTCTCTCTCTCTCTCTCTACTGTAAATAAATACAGGTGTTTCCCATGGCCAAGCTCTTCATTCTTTAATTTGGCAACTTCATGCCCTCCTACAGCTTCAAATATCATCACTAAGCAAAAACCATCACTGTGGAGCCAGGCACTGCCTCTTAAGTGGTGGGAAGTGGATGGCAGTGTCCCTGTGCTCAAGGACTTGATAGTTTGGGGTTTGGGGGCAGTGAGTTTAGAGGAGAGACCCTAACTGAGAACATAAAAGAAACCCTTACACAGATTGGAGAAGGACTATCTCCTACTCATTATTCCTTCTCTACCAAACCTCAGGATTTTAATTTATTTATTTACAATAGTAAATTATTACCTGTTATAATAATAGCTAGATGTATTGAATATCTTCCGTTTTCCAGACATTGTGCTAGAGAGTTTACAAACATCAGCCTTCTTAGTTCTCAGAAAATAGCATAAAGTTGTTACTACTATTACTTTTATTTCACAGAGGAAACTAAGGTAGAGATAATTTACTAAGTTACCTAAAGTCAATCAACTAGTAAAGTCACAGATCTAGAAATCAGAACCAACTCTCCATCCCACTGACTAGGAATCTTTTTTTTCTTTTCTTTTTCTGTTTTTCAAAGAGACAGAGTCTAGCCCTGTCACCCAGGCTGGAGTACAGTAGTGAGATCATGGCTCACTGCAGCCTCAACCTTTCAGGTTCAAGCAATCCTCCCACCTCAGCCTCCCCAGTAGCTGGGACTACAGGCGTGCACCAACACGTTGAGCTAAGAATCCTGAGCTATGATTCCATTCACAGCAAGTTATAGGGCAGAGTTTTCACTGATATTCTGCCTTCCTCCAAAGATTATGTATCCCTTCCTTTCCTGTCTTTTATTCTCACTGTTACTACCATAATTCCAGTCTTTTTTTTTCTAGACTATTCAAACTGTCTCCTAATTAACCTACACATTTCTCTTCTCTCCCCATCTCCATGAACATTCTCTCTTCTTAAGAGATCCACACAGTTGATTGTTATTTGCTTGACTGAGGTTATTTTCACCCTCCTGTCAGATTCTGCCTACTAGAGTAAAAACAGTGGCTGTCCATTCTCTTTGGTTGGACAGCTGACTCCTCTGCTATCCAAATTCTCAATCCCTACTTCTCCAATACCGTGCTCTCTAGCTTCCCTCCTTCCAAGTCCTGCTTAAGTTCTTAACCGCTACTTATTCTTTGGAGTTCAAGTACCACTCATTTCCCAGGGCAGCTGCCCTGTCTCCCATTCAAGACAAGTTCCCCACTAGACTCCTGTATCATAATTGATCTGTCATAATGCTTAGTACAGGTTGTGAATATTATATTTATTGGTGTGATTATCTGATATGGGTCTGTTTTCCCCTCTAGAATTTAAGTTCCATGAGGGCAGGATAGACATGTCTGTTGGGCTTTCAATGTATAGTGGCAAATAACAGGTGCTCAAAAGGCACTTTAAAAATACATGATTCTCTGAGCCCGTTTCCTGATCTGTAAAATGATAGTAACAATGACATTGCAACAGTGGCAAAACACTCAAATGAAATCATGAACATAAAGTAAGTGTTAACCTGTCTGGCAATAGGAAAAGCTCAATAAATGACAACCATTTATGGCCACAAGAAACTTTCCACATATTATATTTAAATGATTGTTTTTCTCTTATGATTCTTCCCAATGTATTGTTTTACTCCAACACCTTGCAAATTGCTTAACACATATTTAGTCTTAATAAATAAATGAACACTTTGACATACATAATACCATATTATTCATACTATAGTCCTCTAAGGTAGGCACACAGATTATTATTTCTGTTTTACTATTATGGTTCAGAAACGTTTATGTGTTTTACATGGCTCTTAAATGATCTAGTGAAGAAGAAGACAAATCTCCCAATTATGACTCAGTTTATTTCCATTACCTATAGAAAACTAAAGAAAACTTATAATAAAAATAATTATAAATATTCATATTCAAAAGTACATCTAAAATATACAAAGCAGAATAATTTAGTAAAAAAAACTAATCAATGTTTGGTCAGTAACACTTTTATATCTGAATATTAAATAAAAGTACATTTGAAAGTATTTTGGATGCATTCCAAAGCTCTAATACAGAGGATAGGTTCTGTTATCACTAAAGCTGAGGTCTCTAGCTCTACAGTTGGTTCCAATTCTGCAAGTTTATGTGAATTGAACCCCAATCTTCTGACCAAATCATATTTCTCAGGAAAGCACAAATTGTTGTTTCAGTAAATATATAGGGTACTTCACAAAATAACTACACACAAGGCTAACTGATAAAACTCCTATTAGCGGTTGTTTGGGGACACTTACCCCAGTTATCTGACACAAATTTAAAAAGGCAAAATATGGCCTTTGGGCAAACAGAAGCATAAAGCACATATTCTGAAGGACCAATCATAATGAGAGTGGAAAAAGCTGATTCCGGTTCTGGGTTTTGGTGTTCCACACACACACAAAACCAAAAACAACTATTCACAAGGAGCTCCCTTCATGGGTTCATTAACTTTCACCAATCTCCCATACATAACTAAAAAAAAAATTTTTGTTGTTTTTTTCTGAGACAAGATCTCGCTCTGTTACCCAGGCTGGAGTGCAGTGGCATAATCTCGGCTCACTGCAACCTCCGCCTCTTGGGCTCAAACAATCCTCCCACCTCAGCCTCCCAAGTAGCTGGGACTACAGGTGCACACCACCACATCTGGCTAATTTTTGTATTTTTAGTAGAGACAGGGTTTCACCATGTTGCCCAGACTGGTCTCAAACTCCTAAGCTCAAGCGATTTGCCCGCCTCAGCCTCCCAAAGTGCTGGGATTACAGGTGTGAGTCATCGCACCTGGCCTAAAAGCCATTTTTTGTTTTTTGTTTGTTTGTTTGTTTTGTTTTGGTTTGTTTTTTTGAGACAGACTCTCACTCTGTCGCCCAGGCTGGAGTACAGTGGTGCAATCTCAGCTCACTGCAACCTCCGCCTCCCAGGTTCAAGTGATTCTCCCACCTCAGCCTCTTGAGTAGCTGAGATTACATGCACACACCACCACACCCGGCTAATTTTTTATATTTTTAGTAGAGACAGGGTTTCACCATGTTGGTCAGGCTGGTCTCGAACTCCTGACTTCATGATCCACCCGCCTCGGCCTCTCAAAGTGCTGGAATTACAGGCGTGAGCCACGGTGCCTGGCCCTAAAAACCTTTTTAACTCTTCTTTCCCCTTGTTAATTTCTGGAGAGTATAGCAAGATTTACAATATGAATTATGAAATTTTAAACTATTTTAAAATGTTTAATAGTTAAGTACATGACCTACATTAATATTAAATTATAGAAAAAGCTAGTCATTAACATAAGCAGCCACTCAGGTGTGGTGGCTTAAACCTGTAATCCCAGCACTTTGGGAGGCTGAGGCAGCAGGATGCCTTGAGCCCAGGAGTTCGAGACCAGCCTAGGCAACATGGCAAAACCCGGTCTCTACAAAAAATACAAAAATTAGCCAGTATGTACAGTGGTAAAAGAAAATGCATCACAATAATTAATAAAAGGCTCTAATGGGGGAAAAAAAGAAACTTTTTTAAAATTTTTCTTTTTGAGACAGAGTTTTGGTCTTGTCGCCCAGGCTAGAGTACAATGGCACAATCTTGGCTTGCTGTAACCTCCGCCTCCCAGGTTCAAGAGATTCTCCTGCCTCAGCCTCCCAAGTAGCTGAGATTTCAGGCGCCCACCATCATGGCCGGCTAATTTTGTTATTTTTAGTAGAGACAGGGTTTCACCACGTTGGCCAGGCTGTTCTTGAATTCTTGACCTCATGTGATCCACCCGCCTCGGCCTCCCAAAGTGCTAGGATTACAGGCATGAGCCACCGTGCCTGGCTTAAAAAAAGAAAATTTGTTCTTCAAAGACATTTCTATCCTAGCAGGGAATAGTGGCTCATGCCTGTAATCCCAGCAATCTGGGAGGCCAAGGAGAGCAAATAGCTTGAGCCAAAAACCAGCCTGGACAACATGGCGAAACCTCGTCTCTATAAAAATATGAAAAATTAGCTGGGCGTGGTGGCATGCACCTGTGGTTCTAGCTACGCTGGAGGCTGAGGTGGGAGGATTGCTTGAGCCTGAGAGGTCAAGGATGCAGTAAGCCATGATCATACCACTGCACTCCCTGCCTGGATGGAAGAGTGAGACCTTCATCTCACACACACACACAAAAGACGTCTATCCTAGTGGAGGAAAATCTGGAATAGCAAATTATCTGTAATGAATCTGAAAGCTAATTATTCCAGGATTGCCATAGAATACACTGCAATAAACAAACTAATGCCTTGCTAGCATTGTGGATGCAGAGAGTGATCTTATAAACATGACCAAAAAGATGAAACAAGCACTTTTATATAGGTTGTGTATGATATGCTAAGACAGTACTTCAAACATTGCCACAAAGACTAAAAAACTCACATGATAGTAATGGTGATTAAGTCAGCAAATATCTCCCTGTATAATTTTCAGAATTTATATAATACTGCCTTGGTAGAAGAAATCAGCTTCCTAACTGGCCACGTCACAATGCAGCTTGAGCGAAAAAATTCTGCATTTTTTCTTGCACGGTGGACAACTACTAAGCTTACTTAAGACCAGCATGAACTACATGACTACATATGAATTTCACTTGTACTTGATTACAAAACTCATCTATGATGAATGTAAAAGAATATCCACCTGTTGTACTGAAGAGTTTTGCAACCAAGTACCAAAAGGAGACAAGGAAGATGTGAGTCAGAAAGATACAGAACATGGGTCAAAAGATCTACAGTTTTAAACATCCCACAAAAAAGCTTTATTAACAACCTAAAAAGTCTATCTAATTCTGACCATGAGAGTATTAATATAAATCTATAGTTTTAGTAAGGTGGGTATGTTTTCTCCATTTATACAAAGAAATACATAAATCTAAGTCTGAATGAACAATGCACACAGAATTTACATGCTATGATTATCAGTGATTATAAAGCTGATTATAAATGTTAAGGGTCCACAAGCATGTTAAACCATAGTGCAAATGTCACTACTCCTAATGTAATAGTAACAGCAGCAAATGAGAAACAATGAAGTTATTCTGTCTCCTTAAAAAAATCTACTCAAATATTCATATGATGGAAAATTATACCTAAAAGTATGTCTCTTATTTGGTGGTAACCAGAAAATTAAAAATTAATTAACAATTCCAAGAAAGGTCCTTACATTTGTCTAATTGTTTTTAATGTCATATGAAGAAATAGCAAGCTGGTAAAAAATGATTATTTTGTTGTACTTAATGTGTTCTGAAATTTCTTGGTGTCTTTTCAACGAAAAAACAGATTAGATCTTATGACTGAGACAGGAGATTCGCAAGAGCCTGGGTTTGCTGGACTCACCAAAAGGCCAGGTGCCATTGGTTTAAACTGTGGGCAACATGGTAAAAGGCAAAAAGCTGGGCAATTTAAAGATGGTTAACCGCCTCTCCCCTCCCCGCAAAAAAAACCTTGAGAAAAATGTTATGGACCAAAGAAATACATCATCTTCACAATAAACACATCCAAAATAATCGAAAGAGATTCACTGGGAAAAGTTGACCTTCGAACATCAACTGATGTTAAAAATCAGGAGATTTAAAACCTCATTTTATAAAATGCTATCCCTCCATCCACTGACAAATGGATAAACAAAATTCAGTATATTAATATAATGAAATTTTATTTGGCCATAAAAAGGAATGAACCACGGATACATACTACAACATGAATGAACATGAAAAACACTAAGCTGAGTCGCAGGAGCCAGTCATAAAAGACCAAATATTATTATACCATTCAGATGAAATGTTCAGAAGAGGGAAATATGTAATGACAAAAAGTAGATTAGTGGCTGCCTTGTGGGGGATGAGGCTTAGGGTGATAGCTAAAGGGCATGGAGTTTCTTTTTGAGGTGATAAAAATGTTCAGTGATAACTGAACCTAACCATAAACATAGTAAAATACAGTGAGTATTTTAAATGGGTGGAATGTATGGTAAGTGAAACATATCTCAATCAAGCTGTTTAAAACAGGGAAAGGTGGGAGGAATCCCACTGCCCCACCTACTTTCTTTCAGTGGTGTTAAAACCATTTAATCCCATAAGATATCATTCCCCAGGAGACATAATGCAGCACATCTTTTGCCCAGTAGGTCTTCAATACACAAATGCTAAGTGAGTTAACACATGGACGGTGAACAAAGAAATTTTATTGCTGCTTATATTTGAAAATCCTTTCTACTTTGAAAATATTAAAACCTAATATATCCATTTAAAAATCCACTGCCATTTTTCTATCCGGAAAAATCCAGTACATCTTTCAAATATTTGCGGGGCAAAAAAGCAAAAGCAAAAACAAAAACAAAACTTCTCAGTTATGATGCTCAGCAATATTAATATCTAAGTATTAAAAAAATTCTAAGATAATTTGTTAAAAATTGACAATGCTGAATTCTGTCATGTATACCACCAAAAAAAAAAAATCCTCAATTTACTGTGATGAAAAAAATTATTTCAGCAAAAGTCAAGATACAAATTTGGCTTAGGGGGAGTAGGCAAAGAGGGAAAACCATAAACTTCTGGGCATATGTTTGTATATGAGTGTAAATGTTTCTACAACTGTGTGAATATATAAATACAAACAGGGAGAAAGGGACACACACAGGCATATAAATTTTCCCAGACAGAGATCCAATAAGCATCCATAGTCATTACCTACTATCACAACTTACTATCAATCGATATAAGAAAGACCCCATTTAAATAATTTAGAAGTTCAGAGTAAAAATCAACAGCGGGATATAGCCAATTATATAAGGAAAATACCCATGCTTCTATGGCATCAAAGCATATGCAAGCTTTGGAGTGCGTGTGTGTGTGTGTTTCAATTAAATTAGGCCTATGATAATACATGCGATTTTGTTAGGCAATTAGTAATATTAAAGAAACATGAAATGAAAAGGCACTTCAATTTAGGCAAAAACATTTTATTTTCTTACCTAACATTTAAGATACTCCATTTATTGCCTGTATAGTTACAAATTTTACAGGCTACTTAGGCAGCTGTAATAACATAAATAGAAAGTAAATAGTCCTTCCATGAACAGACCTATCACCTAATTGAAAATAAAGGGTTAGCTCGCCATTAAAAAAAGAAAAACACACATTTTAACTCAGTCTATATTTACCAGAACACCTAACTTTATATAAGGAGGCAAAGCACTTCTGATATCTGATGATGCTAAGTAATAATAATCTCATTTCATCTTAATGTTGAATCAGCAATTTTGTATTCCATTGATATATATTTTATTCATTTTCACTAATGCAATTTGAAAGATGGTAATGTGATTACATTTCTCTGTGGCATTCATGAAAACAATTACTAATATAATATGATAGAGAAGACATGAATAAGGACGGGATTTATAATGAGATGCAAAAAGACTTATAAACCTTTAAGCACTTTACAAAGAAACTATTCCTCATTAAACAAGAAGCAAGACAAGATGAAGCTTACATTCTGGTATGTTTCAAAAGCACCTCCAATCCTAGAAAGAACGATCGATTTGCATGATTATCCCACACTTTGGTGACCAAGCAAAGACGTACAGAAGTAAGACAAAAGTTGTCCCAAGTTGTGCCAAATATAACACCTCATCCTAAGTCAGTATCTTTCCCTTCCCAGATGGAATGTGAAGGGCTCTCTAAAGAAAGGAGTTCCTCTAAATCTTTACCCTCTTTATAAAAGGAGCTGTCCACCTTATTTCAAATGCCAAAGCACTGTAATCAATCCATTTCCTAAGCAAGAGCATAGGTAGGTGACCTTTTAATTAAATTTACTCCTCTAGGTTTGTGATAAAATTTACCCCAGTAAAGCAACAGGGGAGAAAATTTGTTATGTTTTAGAATTTAACATTTCAGATGACAACTGATTACCCAGGCCAATTGAGACAGCCTGTAAGACTAATAATATCCCATGTTTGTACAGTGCTATGAAGCTTGCATAATACTTCAAATACATTCTTGTATTTAATCATCAAAATCCCTAAAATTAGAGATTTTTTCAAACAGCAGAAAATGAGGCTCTGAGATGTCCCTAAATGGCCACAGCTACTAATCCAGGGTTCTTTCCACTCACCCTGGGCATGGGAGAAAAGGAGCCTGATAATCCCCCTTGTTCCCCTCCTCCTCAATGAGATTTCCTCAGATATGTTTTCAGTTCCAATAGGAGCTTATAACCAAATAGGAGATGTGAACAAAACTACACAAAAAGGGAGAGGGATGGGTAAAGGTTTAAGCAACTTGAAAAGTGAGAGAAACTGCTAAGTAAGCAGTTAACCATATATACTAGGATTTTCTGCCAAAAAGTGGTACACTTCTAAATAAAGTGACCCAGCACAGTATTTTATAGTCTTTATATGGTTATATTAAGAAATGTCAAAATCTGAAAACAGTGAGACAAGATATTCCCAGGAACACTTGGTTTATTCTAGAGCATTTTACTTATACCTGTCTTGGGACTGTCCATCAGCGACACATCTCAACAAACATTTTAATACCTTCTATTGTACATCTAACTGTGTATCATAATTATCTCTGATTATAAAAGAATATGTTTCTTCACCTAAAAGCAGGTATCAGCACAGGAATCATACCTGTTACAAATAATAATAGTGATATGATGAACAGTCTATGTGCCCCCTTATACGTTATTTATGTTAGGTCATAGATTCCCCAGGGGTCTGTGCTGAGACCTGGACTGGCTTCATTAGCGCTTCATATAAATCAATGAAGGCATATCTTGATTTTACCAGTGGCTAGAGTCACTGGAATTTTTCAAGTGAAACCTCTCAGGTAATACATTTTTAAAAAACACAAATACAATGTTACCATTTCTCCTGAAAGGTGGTTTTCTCAAATTCAAAGGGCTAAATTCAGATGCTCAGAGAAACCCCACAAATTTCTATGAAATCTGTAAGAATCTGAAGGTAAAATGTGCGCTAGTATGCTGAAAAAAACATTATTCTCTTTTTTCTTTTAAAGATTAGATGGTTTTTAAAAACAGACATAAAGAGAAAGGAAAAAACAGACTATCTAGCTAATAACAAATGCTTCAACATCACTGAGCAAAGCAAGAGACCTATGTAATGGTTGTCAGGAACTTTGAGCTAACTCTTGAAAATTAATAAATAAATAGAAAGCCTTGTGGAGAAAAAAAAGTCTTCTAGAACAATGTTAATGTCATCTTGGGCATGTGGACTGGGTTCACATGTGTGTCAGCTGAATCAACATAATGGGCTATAACAGCTTCGAAGCAGCTAATATGGTCCACTGGGTCAATAATCCGTGAACTAAGAAGGATTTACTTGATAGACTATAAATGGTTCATAAGAACTCAAGAATCACTCCATCAGATCAAAAATCCAATTTTCATATGCTGCCTTTCTACAAATTAGCCAAAAGAAAGTAATGGCTCTGAAGGACTTCAAGGTCTATCAGCTAAAAATTCATGTTTTAAAGAACAGTGTAGAGGAAGAAATAAAAATTAAACATCTTGGGGCATGGGAGATCAACCTATTTAAGGGGAAAAATATATTTTCTTAAGGAAAGCTAATATACAGTATGAAATATCCAAGGGGCTTTTTATGTTTTCCTATAGCTACGTGAATGTACAAACAACTAAAATACAAACACATATACACTCATATTTTTCTCTCTCTCCCCTCCAGATATCTACACACACTAGGTAAATTGCAAAACCCGATTTCTAAGATAGCAACAATGCAAAATGAAAATTTGTATTTTATATTTACCTCCTTACACCATTTGTTTGTGGATCTATGGAGACATTTGGGACAGAATATGGATACTGGCAAATTCTTTCATTTTCACTTACAGAAAAGCAGGCAAAAGAAACTACAAAAGGTAAACAGCAAAAACTACAATATATTTTCAACATTTAAGAGAAAGAGGAGAGTTCATTCCCTGGCTGGCCAAAGCTTATACAGCCAGCATTTTCAGATAACTGCAACTTCTGCCCTCTCTAGACTGCAGAGAAACAGGAGCCTTTATCCCATGTTTGTGAATTTCATTACATATTCACGCTAGGTGATTGTGGTTGTAGATTAATTTTTTTTAAATAAGCCTATCTACATGAATAATTGTATTTACTAAGTTCACGGCAACGAAGAAAAGCAGATAAAAATACTCCAAAAATATAACAGGCTGTAATTAGAATTCTTAACAAGAAAGAATTCCTTTACTCGGGAAGAAAATGTGATCTATCACCTCTCTCTCAAAATGCTATCAGCTTCTCTTCATCATAGGAACAACAAAAAGAAATCATTTCTTTTTCTTTTTATAGAAGTGACACTGAATAAAATAATGGATGTTTTTACATCAAAGTATATTAGCTATTGACATAAGCTCGGTCCTCTTAACTTTTACACAAGAGAAAGAAAAATTCCAATAATTCTGAACTAGACAGATAAAACTTTTCTCTGTGGCTACAGCCATGTACTATTATATGTAACTGCTTATTTTTAAAAAGAGCCTTATTGGTGCTCTCTGAAGGATTTTCTTTTATACATAGCTTTATCCTATAATTTTGTCCCTGTTGGGCACGCTGCCTAAATTTAAACACAAACAGTCAAGCAATGAAGAAACATTAACACATTTACTGTGAACAAAAACTCCCAGTTGTACAGTGAAATTTTAATACATTTCAACTTATCTCTTTTACTAATGGGGAGAGTACAAACCCTGCAGGAATTTGCTCTGCAAACTGGTAATTACAGTAGACTCACTTTTTTATAATGCATATGTATAGTCAGACAAAAAAAACGCTGGCTGCCCTTTTGATGTAGGTTACAATAGAAATGTTTTTAAAAAATTATGAAAATCTACAGCAATTCTAAAGGAATGTGTTATTTCATGGAAAAGTGTCCTTTAACTCTGTATGTGGACACAAATAGACATATATTTAGATATTTGTTTTACACATGAGAAGGCATAAGCTTTACCTGCATGAGCTTTTATGTCATTTCCCCCATAATCTTAAGTGTACAAAATAAATCTGCTCCTATTTGTACAAAGCTAGTGGTGATTTAAAATATAAATTTATCTATTTTAAATATAATTTATTTATTTATCGTATAAAGATGATATTCTTTCATTCCGTGCCTGGTTTTCGGGGCAGTTTTGAAGATTTAAATCTATATATTGGGATCTCACCGAAACTTCTCATTAAATAATTAAGGACTGCAAATCAGTAATTTGTCTCTCAGTGCAGGTATATGTGCTTCTTGACGAAAGAGACCCTATGTGCATGCCTGAAGAGTAAGAACCATATACTGTAATATTCATAATAGTAGCATAATTGATAGAAATGAAATAAAATCTTTGTTACTATTCACATCACGTGCTAGACACTTTACATTTATCTGTCAAATTTCTGGTTCCATAACAACTTTCTAAGAAATTGAAATCTGCTAGACTGCTAAGAGGCTATCAATATATAATTTATGTTAACCTCAGGTTTTCTAAGTATGATCTGACTAGGGAAAAAAATAAAAGCAGATAAAGCTTTTAAGTGGACATAACTTTTGTAAAATTACATGAATTAAAAAATAAAAGTGATGAAGTTGCTAAAATGTCTATTACTGAGTATTATCTACAAATTCCAGGGACAACTTTCTAAAAATAGAAACTATAAAATTCACATGAAATATCTAGCATGTATTTACTAGCAGAATATGCAAAAGTTGCTGTTCAGAAATCACTGCCTTAGTCATCCAACTTCACATAAGAGAGACAAAAGATAATCATTCCTGGTAGGCTTGGCTGTGGCAGAATGAACTCACCACTATGGGGAAGAGACGTTCTGGAAACACTAGAAATAAGTACCTTCTTCTAAGTCCACATGCCTTACTATTCTTCCAGGCAACGCTAGTAACATTCTAACCTTAGATCTCCCTGTCATTATAGAAAAGAATATGTTCCCCTCCACCATTCTCATCTCTACCACCAAAGGCTACTTTTACTATACTGTACCTGAAACCCAAAATAGGAAAACAGACTCATCACAGCTTAAGAGGCGGGCACTGGCTCACAGGCAGTGTATATATCCTGGGCAATACCTATTCCTTCTACCTGGAAATTAAATGAGATGCTTTGTGTTTTTGAAAAAGCCAAACATCGAAATATGTATTTTTCACTTCTATTTCCTTAAAGTTGGTTCTTGCACAAAACACTAAATAGGGTTGTGCCTTAAATATGAATAAATTAACAACAAAAGTACACTTCAAAGACATGTAAAACTTTAGTCTCTCCAATATCCATTCACCCATGTAAAAACAATTGAACATTAAAATGTATGTAGCCTATCACAAAGCATTCATCCCTTCATTTGCTAAGACTTGACTACTCCAAAGACAATGCTAGAAATTATGAAATATAAAAACATAAACAAATACACTTCCTGCTCCCTCATAAACAAATATGCTTCCTGCCCACAAATAACTGAACTGTGGAGCAAAGTGACTTGGAATATGAGCTTAATGTCAACCATATTCAAGTAATTTGGAGAGTTAGGTCATAACTTATATACTACAGAGACTTACAACTTTCATAGGATCAAAAGGAAAGAGTAGAAATTCAATACTCTCTCTTGCTGCAAGGCAGAGATGGCTGTGAACGGAAGCCTAGGTACAAAAACGTGTCATAACAAAAACACACACCCTTCTAACACCTTCTTCAAATGAATGGTTCCCTCAACTTGTCTTTAAGTAAAGGTAAAAAGCAGTTTGAGGCCAGGAGCGGTGGCTCACGCCTGTAATCCCAGCACTTTGGGAGGCCGTGGTAGGTGAATCACCTGAGGTCGGAAGGTCAACACCAGCCTGGCCAACACGGTGAATCTCCATCTCTATTAAAAATACAAAAATTAGCCAGGCGTGGTGGCACATGCCTATAATCCCAGCTACTCGGGAGACTGAGGCAGGAGAATCACTTGAACCCAGAGGCAGAGGTTGCAGTGAACCGAGATCACGCCACTGCACTCCCACCTAGGCGAAAGAGCGAGTCTCCATCTCAAAAAAAAGTAATATATTAAGATATGCTTAATACTTTCATACATCTGCATTTTTCATTGATAAATTGATAACAGCGCATGCCCATGTGTTGTGGTGCTTCCAATACTTCAATACAAGCACCATAGGACAAGCCAATATATTATCGGATGAGCAAATACACACAAACCAGCTTTGCTGGTCTATGAAGAATGATAAAGGAAAACAGGGGCAACCAACAGTTTTACTGTATCACTCACTCATATTTAAAACCCTGATATATAAGAAACCTATATCTAGACTACGGTATGTCCTTTAAATAATCCAAGAGGGGCCCTACATTGATGACCACAAATACTGCTATTTATGACACTGAACATCAGTTGGATTTCTGTAAAGTACCTCGTAAGTTTGTGAGATGGCTGTTTCCTGCCCTATTTGCACAATTAGTGTGTTCTACTTGAGTGAATCATAAATAGATCAGGAAAGCACAATTCAATATGATTTTTCTCTGAAACATTATCTGAATATCCATAGAGTTGATGATAAGCATGCTTTAATACTTTATGTTTGATCATATCCAGTAAATGTGAGGCTATTATTTTAATTGTCAAATATATTACCTGTGCTCAAGTTGTTTAACACAGAGACACAGCTGCCAGATGGTATGTCTCCGAAAAAAGTAAAGCAGACGTAGTACAATTTTAAGTGGGTGTGTATTTGTACAGTATTATTTTCTTTAGATTGCCAGTCTATTGACAAATTCAGCATTTTATTCCTTAATCAGAAAATAACAAATTTTAAAGTTAAGGTATACATGCTTCCTCACCTATCCATATTCTAGCTGAAAAACATCATTTTTAATGTTTACCTATATTTAATATTTCAATTTTGTGTTTCAATTAGTTAAAATAGTAACTCTCCCTCCCCCAAATCAACCTACTTGTTTTATTTTAAAAAGGTAATGATGTGGGGGTGCGGTGGGTGGCGAGAATCTTCTGGTGTTAGAAGTAATATAAAGTGGTAGTGTTATAAATGAATAAAGTTAGTTTGTGTATGAAGGAATTACACCTGAGTTAGTAACCTGAGAATCTCTGTACACAGTTGTCAGGTATGCTACCTTACATCTGAAATAATAATGCACAACAAAGAGTAGAAATGTAAAATATGTGCTAATAACACCTTCAATGTGAAAGTGCCTCTTGCTTTAATTTGGGATCACAGAAAATGGTGATGATACATCTTTTATTATTTAAACATCTTAGAAGGGGCAAGAGGAGTCTGTAAATTAAAGTGAGATTTATCACATGCTGCGAAACAAGGTTCCACAGCACAATCTCATCTTCTTTAGCTATGAACCAAATGTTTCCACTTCCTTAAGCAAAGCAAAAGAAAACTCTTACCTATTAAATATAAAAAAGAACAGGTGTATGTCAGAATCATCTGTGGTGCTTTACAGAAGTACAGATATCCAGGACCACACTCCAGAATCGGGGAATCACAACTTCCAGTCCACTTGCACAACCCGAGAAGAAGTGCCTCCTCAAATTTTGTACCTTGGGCACCTCATTTGGCTCACCCTACTCCTGGCCCTATATTGTTAACACTTGTGGTACTGTAAGAGGCAGGGAACTGTGCTGAGAACTAAACGAATAGACACAAATGCAAGAAGATGCTCTGTTTAAAGGACTTCAAGGGTAAAGCGAAATCCCAAACTTGTTTCTAATCCCTTGGGACACTGGCGAGAGAAGTAAGCAGTTTCCTGAGGAGGGCCTCATGAGCTTTTCCAAGATTTGAAAGCAGAGCTTCTCAGAGGGAGCTGAGTCCAAGCCAACTGTTGAAGCAAGATCCTACTACACACTCCTGAGCCTGAAAATGATGGAGAGGGGAAGAGGAAGCCAGGGAGGGCAGGGTCTGGGTACCTAAATGGTTATCCATTTTCATTTTAAATGGATGCAGGGAAAAGATATACATGATTAATATGACTAATCAATTCCCTTAGTAATTCCCTTCCTCCCCATTGCCACCACTCACTAATTTTTCAATATGCATTTAGGAAAGTAGAGAGATTGCCTACAACTGGCCGTAACTGCAGTCACACTTTTCTATAACCAGGAGTCTGGTAATATCTCTAAAGTTTAAAAGATAATGTTCTGGAAAGCACCCACCACAACCCCTCCAATATAATAAGTGCTCAGTAATGTTTCTCTTCCCTGTCTTCTACATAATCGTCAAAGTATGGAGCCATATACAGCAATCAAGCTTTGACCTAGTTAAAAGTTGTTCAGAGGAGGGTACCATTCTGCTTTCGTAATTTTTGTCATTCTAACCCCCTTGCAGGAACTAAATCCTTCACTCCTGACCCTTATGAATACAAAGCAGGTTCTTTGCCTGATTTATGGTAATTGTAACTGAACTGGGCCAAGTGGCTCCCCAACTGATTTTTGAAAGACTAATATGCCCTCTTCTGGTTTCTTATTTAAGAAAAAAGGAAAACAAAATGTTAGTTTATTAGATGTGTAAAAATGTGAGGTAAAAATGTCTACTTATTTATTGTATTTACTACTAATCATCTTAATTACTTCATAGAGATTTTCATAGGTAACTTAGTATTTGGAAGTCCCAACATTAGGTAAGGTGAAAATACTTTCTAATGACATGGTGTTCACCAATGGGGCTTTGGACAAATTTTTCCCAAGCCAGATGACAGTGTAAAAATGATATAAACTGCACGAACAGGGGTCAGAAAACAAAAACCTAAATGTGGTATACTAGGAAAATCTACAATGTCTTTTCAGTGGTGCCACATGCCCCCTCAGTGCTCCCCATTCTATGCCCACTCAGGCCTGCTTTCACAGCCCTGGGCCGAGAGCAATGCCAATTAGTGTCAGTTGTGATGGAGTTTGAGAGACATGGACCTTTGTCTTAGAGGAAGTGGGCTGCAACCACCAACTTACTGTACAGAAGCAACCTAACAACCCATTAGGTGGAAATGACTTTTCAGCCACTTCCTCCAGGGACTGTATCAGAAACTGATGGCTTAGACAGATGGGAACATTTTTACATTTCTGTTTTAACTGCATCCAGGAAGATGGATTTTTATCATTTGATGCTGCCAAACCCTCATTTCATCTGCTGCTCTTTTCTATAGTATTCTTTGACTAATAAAATGATAAACTAAATACTTTAGAAATAGAAGATGCCATCTTACTGTATATATTAAAAGCATTCTATGAGTTATCCACTGAATGTTTGGGAATTTCTGAAAACAAGAAATTTCCTTACTGGAATATTGTTCTCCAAGTAGCATTACATGCTTTGAAAAGATGCTGATGGTTACCCTTTATGCCTCCAATTGTCAAACCAGTAATAGATTAGGTTAAATCTATCAAGAAGCAAAAGTAATCCTTCCTTGGTCCAGGAAGCAATGAAGTCAGGCACTGCAAACAGAAATGTTCACACATTTGTAGATAAGTCAGGGCCAAAGGCTTTAATCCAGCATTTTATTTATGTGGTTACAGAGCTAAAATCAAAATTTACTTCTACTCAGTGTCAGGTAGAATGCTAATGTTATACAAGAAAACTTGTAACCAGTTAAAATTACATTTTTCATATTATTTAAAACATATGATTTTAAAAATAAACATTTAATATACATTAACTGCTACCAATGCAAATATTTGTTAAACTTTTAACAATCAGGTTCACCCTAACATCACACACCAAAAGTCACAATTTTTTTGTCTGTGTGCAAAATTGCTCCATTGAAGAAAATAATTTCGAGACGCTAAACATATATGTACATAAACATTATTTATCAGCAATAAGCAGCTCTCAAATGCCATAATAAAGACTCAACAATTAGAGCATCCTTTCTGGTCTAAGATGCTTCACTTTAGGCAAAACTAAAAAGGAGGTTGCAAGTGCCATGAAATCTGGCAATAACTTAAAATTTTTAACTTAAGACTTTTAGGTAAGCTTCACTATCAACATCCCAAACCTGCTGTTAGTATTTCTGCTCATAACCATGGTTGATTTTATTAATGCCCAGAAAAATATACACTTTTCTTTAATTTTTTTTCCGTTTAGGTATATTTTCAAACCTCTCTCAAATATTCTCTTAAAAATTAGATATTTTATAAAAAACATTCTGTCACGGTACTGCTTAAAATGCTAGAAATTTCATATAAATTGTCCATTTTTTTCTTTCTTCAAATCAAAAAGATACAAAAGAACATAAACTCTAGTAAATAAAACTTTATATGAGTTTGTATACTCAATAACATCCTAGATAAATAATAATAAAAGTCTAAATTTTATTTGATCTGGATGTTGGCAAGATAGATGTTCAGTTCTCTTCATATTGCTCTAATTAGTTCACAATTTTAAAACCACTAACAATTACCTGCTTAGTCAACAGAAGTATAATACAAACCAATACAAAGCAAACATCTGGGCCCTATCTTAATTAGAACCTCTTTCTCTCTCTCTCTGTGAGAGATTTTTTAAAAAACACTTTATAAAAGAGAAGCAATGCCCCATTCATATTAATTAAATGCCAACTTTTGTTTAATTTTGTGAAACACAGAACTGCTATGTTTATTTTAGAAAAGCTGCATGACATAATTTAAATGCAAAGCAAAATTCATAAAACTTTAAATATAAATCCTTTTCAATTAAAAAGATCTTGAGAGATAGATGGCTACAAAACTATGCTAAACCTACGCTAAAAGCCACTGAATTATATACTTTAAAATGGTTAAAATGGGCTGGGCATGGTGGCTCATGCCTGTAACCCCAGCACTTAGGGACAATGAGCTGGGTGGATTACCTTAGGTCAGGAGTTTGAGACCAGCCTGGCCAACATGGCAAAACCGCAGCTCTACTAAAAATACAAAAAAAAAAAGAAACAATTAGCCAGGCGTGGTGGTGGGCGCCCATAATCCCAGCTACTCGGAGGCTTAGGCAGGAGAATCACTTGAACCCAGGAGATGAGGTTGCAGTGAGCCGAGATCGCGCCACTACACTCCAGCCTGGGCAACAGAGAGAGATTCCATCTCAAGGAAAAAAAAAAAAAAAAAAAAAGAAAAGGTTAAAAATGATGAATTTTTATGCTATGTGAATTTTACCTCAATAAAGAAACCAGACCTTGTAAAACAAGACAAAAATACTTGTGGGTGTCAGTCTTTGTGTGTTTGTTTTAGTAAAGCTAGTAAGGCTACTGTATCAAACAAATCTCTCCACTCTCGGGAATTACACAAATAGAGCACCAACTTTCTTAACGGACACATCTTTTTCAACAATGAGTTCATGTGATGTCCCCTCATACATGCCAAAGAATAAGTCAATATTTCAAAAGGAACACAACATTGTAACTACTTTCTGTAAAACACATGACTAGATTGTGACCTCTATCTAATTCACCAACAATAAATTAGTAGAGAATGAAAAGAGGAAATTATCCTAAAGATTTCATGTTTTCAAGTACATATTTTTACTTATTTGCATATTTCATATATTATCTGCAAAGTTAAGTTTAAAAATACTGGCAACACTTCTCACGCACTTACTATCAAGCAGTGTTCTAAACACTCTGAATAGACAAATTCAGCTTATCCTGACTTTTCCCTCTTAGGAGGGTATCACGCTATCATTATCTGAATTTTACAGGTAAAAACAACAACAAAGCACAGACATTAACTACCTTTGCCAAGGCAGAGCCAGGACTTCCGGTCAACTTCACTACCTACTCTCTAAACCACTATGCTTTACCAACTCTAAGCTTCAACATTTTTCTTTAAGTCCCATGACTACTGTTAAGTAACAAGTGCTACATAAAACTGTTTTCCACATTTAAGATGGGCTGAATGGAAGCTTTTCTTATTGCCAAAGAAAGAACTCAAAGTGAGAGCTTCAGAAAATATGAAATGGAAGTTTATTAAAGCACAACAGAGACCAGAGTCACGAAAACGAGCATTCTTAGAGTTCAGAGTCTAACGTTTGAAGAATTCTTTTTTTTTTTTTTTTTTTTAGACATGGCCTTGTTCTGTCACCCAGGCTGGAGCATAGTGGCACAACCACGGCTCACTGTAACCTCAACCTTCCCAGGCTCAGGTGATCCTCCCACCTCAGCCTCCCAAGTAGCTGGGACTACAGGTGCACACCACCATGCCTGGCTAACCTTTTCAAACCCCTGGCCTCAAGTGACCCACTCACCTTGGCCTCCCAAAGTGCTGGGATTACAAGCGTGACCCACCACACCCAGTCAAGAACTTTTTTTAAACAAGCCATTTAGAGTACCTGCTGCTAGAACAGAAAATAAGGGCTTACAATTTCAATTATGAGCAACATTTGAGTCCTAAGTAAGAGAAGTAATTACAGTATTTATAAACCAGCTTACACGTATATTTAGAACAATGACTTAATTCAAACATGTATAAAAGACAAAAACTTGAGAGAATAGAAAAAATATTTTTTAAAGGATTAGCTTTAAAAGTTAATAATAAAGAAAAAAAGAGAGTTCACTCCATCAGAGACTCTGAGGAATGGATTAGAGGGGAGAAATATATAGGTATTCGATTTTATTAATTAATTTATTTATATGGTTTGGCTCTGTGTCCCCAACCAAATCTCATCTTGCAGCTCCCATAATTCCCACATGTTGTGGGACAGACCCAGTGGGAGATGGCTGAATCATCAGGGCGGGTCTTTCCCATGCTATTCTCTTGATAGTGAATGGGTCTCACAAGATCTGATGGCTTTTTTTTTTTTTTTTTGGACGGGGGACTGAGTTTCGCTCTTTCCCCCAGGCTGGAGTGAAGTGGTGCAATCTCAGCTCACTGCAACCTCCACCCCCCAGGTTCAAGCAATTCTCCAGCCCCAGCCTCAAGCAATTCTCCAGCCTCAGCCTCCCGAGTAGCTGGGATTATAGGCGCCTGCCACCATGCCCAGCTAATTTTTGTATTTTTAGTAGAGACGAGGTTTCGCCATGTTGGCCAGGCTGGTCTCAAACTCCTGACTTCAGGTGATCCACTCACCTGGGCCTCCCAAAGTGATGGGATTACAGGTGTGAGCCACCACGCCTGGCCGGCGATCTGATGGTTTTTAAAAACAGGAATTTCTCTGCACAAGCTCTTTTGGCCTGCGGCCATCCACATAAAGTGTGACTTGCTTCTAAACAGACTAACACATTCATTGAGGCAGGGTCTCACTCTGTCACCCAGGCTGGAGTGCAGTAGTGTGACCACAGCTCACTGCAGCCTCAACCTCCTGGGCTCGGGCTATCTTCCTGTCTCAGCCTCCCAAGTAGCTGGAACCACAGGAGTGTGCCACCACAGTTGGCTGACTTTTAAAAAAAAAAATTATAGAAACAGAGTCTCGCCATGTTGCCCAGGCTGATCTCAAACTCCTGTTCTCAGGCAATCATTTTGTCTCGGCCTCCCAAAGTGCTGAGATTACATGCGTGATCCACAGTGTGCTGCAGTATTCAGTTTTAAAAAGGGGATTCGTTTTGATAAAAGCAATGCAAAACCTCAGAGAAAGAAAAAAACAGAAAACAAAGAGAGATGGAGAAAATAATTAGGGAATGTAGAAAAAAGGGGTGGTCCTATGAAGCAGCATTTAAAAGAAACATAGGACCAAGTCCACACTCGTAAACTTGGTTGTAACCATTTAAACTCAGTGGTCCTTTTGGCAGGTGGTTAAACTAAACACATCTAAAGAAAAGAGTTTTGATAACGGCTATGCTTTAGGGTACGTAAACAATTTTATTATATTCTTCCAGAATAAATTTTCAAAGCAAAAAAATGTTTTGGTTTTCCTACTTTACCAATCTTGTTTAAAATAATACACAGAGAAATTAACAACTCTACTTGAACATAGCATAGTGTGCTAATGTATTTGTATATGCTACACAGATGCTTTCATTTTCAGATGAGGTTCATTTTAAGTCTTTTTGAAATCTAAGGTGATGTTTTCCTACCCTGTCTAGGCAGTTAAGACTTCCAGATGGAAGGCCCCTTAATACTGTAGTTCCAACTCTAGTGACCTAATTTATAGATTAACAAAATTGATCTCTTTTTTAAAAACACAAAACAGGCAAAATAAATTTGACTCTCCTGAAACATTAATGTGTGAACACAGTTTGTAATGAGTAAGACAGGGTTCCCAGGATCCCCAACTTACTCTTATGACCAATATGGAGTTCCAGGTATCCAGAAACCCCCATGGTACAAGCACCAGTCACACTGCCAGAAGGGACCACAAAGCACTGTTTAAATAAAGCCTTCAAGAAATTTGAGACATCAAATTTACGTCAGGGGAGGGCAGGCTCAAAAAGAGTAGAAAGCTTGTGATTCACTAAATCTACCCTTATCCTCTACTTTCCATGAGCAGAAAAAGATTCCTTAGGGGTACTTCCTACTTCCTATGTTTAAGTTAATTATTTTCTCTGAGACCCCAATTCCTCACCTGTAACAATCGAATGGTACTACTTTTCACACAGCGATTTTGTACACATTAGAAATATTTTGCTTAAAAAGCTAAGCACAGTGACAGACACAGAGTAAATGGTAAATAAAAACGTTTATTCCTCCTCCCTCTGTCTCTGTACAGGGGAGCTTCTTTTTTCTTTCTTCCCCCTTCTTTCTTGTCTATTAAACTCCCTGCTCCTTAAAACTAAAAGAAAAAAAAAGTTCATTATGATTATTAATTCTTACACAAAATAAGCATTTAAAAATAATCAATTTTTAAAACTTTTTTTTAAAGAGACAGACTCTTGTTCTGTCACTCAGGCTGGACTCAGTGGCAAGATCATACCTCACTGCAGCCTTGAACTCCTGGGCTCAAGGGATCTTCCTGCCTCAGCCTCCCAAGTACCTGGGACCACAGGGGCACACTGTACATTTCCAAAACATATGGCTCCCAGACATACACTTTACATGTTAAAATGTGCCCTAATTACTTAATAGATAGGTTGATGTCATGAAAAGATAACCTGACAGGGAGTCAGTGAGATCTGAAAAACAGAGGTACTGTTTCCAAGCCTGGCAGAAGCATGCAAACTTGAAAGAGGCAAAAGTCAAACTCCACTTCCTCTTCCATTACATGCATAAGTTTCAATATGCTCAACATTTCTTCAAAGCTCTAGGTTTCCATATTTTATAATGTTTTTATTATGTACTTAAGGTTCCTAAACATCATACCTTGCCAACCTAAGTTCAGTCTCCTGTACAGGAAAGGATCTTGGGATTTTTCTGTGTTTCTTTGGCGCCTAGAACACAGCCTTGTGAAAGATGCACAACATGGGCTGTTTGAATGAAAGGGGATAGAGCAGGCTTGGCTAACTCTGATCACTGATTGCCTAGAGAAAAGTGCACCCCAGAGGACGTTTCGGAGCCACTATTCAAAGGCTCAGAGAGCTTTTATAACAAAAGTCTCAGACACGAAATCATTACTTCAATAAGTATTTTGTGAATGCCTACTCTGTGCCGGGGATTGTATACATAGTATAAAACCAACAGTATCCTCAAGAAGCTTGAGCTGCAAGGAAAGTAAATAAGCAATTTCCAACAGAGTGGGGGTAAACCATAGGGTGTTATGATATGAAGAGAAGGCGCACCAACCTAGTCTTGCTTCATGGAGATGAACTGAGATAGGAATCTAAAGGCCCAAAGGTGAAAGCTTGAGCTGCTCCAGGACAACAAAAATTGGAGCTCAGCTGGAAAACAAGCTAAATATGAGCATATAGAAATAACTGCTAAAACTGTGTCCAGCCTGCTAAGGAGAAGACTAAACTTCATCCTTGTATTTCCTATGCTTCCTTATGTTACAGGTAATAAAGGTATGTAGAAGATGGCTACAAACTATTCAGGCACCTGGACAGCAGAATCCTAGGAGTGTGCTTTATGGAATTTATCTATGGGACATATTTCTATTCTAGTTCTTAATTTAAACTAATCTCAAGAAAGGTCTTCTCTGCTGGACTTCCAGAAAGATCACTGATCTTTTTCTTTTGACAAAACTGTTGCTCTTCCCCCTTGTCTCCAGTATGTCTTGAATCCCTTACCAGCCCTTCTTACCTTTCCCTTGGTACCCCCTCCTCTCAGGACTCCTGTCTCTTGGTATCCTCTGTTTTGACTGAATTGAGAATAGAAGAAATAGGTTTGGCTTTGGTTTGCTCTTATTCTTCTCTGCCATCTTCTGTCTGATAATCACAAGCTCTTAAGAAGGCAAACCACTTCTGTCCCTTAATACCAAATCATTTGTATCTCATCCATATTATGGATAAATATACCATTATTTCCACAAATTCTAAAGGAAAGGCCCAGCAACATAATATAGATATCACACAATGCAGTGATGAGGGAAAGGAAAAGGGGTGGCAAAAAATTGGGTGCACCATGTAACTACAACCAGAAGGATAACAGTACAAGGCAATGTACCTAATAACGCAACTGAAGGAGGATTGCTGAATCTGAAGCATTTTAAATTATGCTCATAGAGTGGCATTTGGGAGCCCCCTTTGCTCATCTAATGGTTTTCATGCCTGCCACATGCACCACTATAATTAAATTCAGTAAAACTTGAAAGGAAGGGCCAGTGAGTAACATCTTTCCTTAAATACTCCCAGAAGGAATCCGAGGTTCCCAACAATGTATGTACGACAAGAAAGCAGACTACAGATACAAGTTTGAAGGAGTGATAAACTGACAAAATATTTAAATTACTATAATTTATCAGGGTTATAAGGGTGTATGAATTGAAGCAGAGATAGGTAGTCTCTGATCAGTTGGCCCAACAGAATTTAAACGCAATCAATGAAGAAAATACAAAGTAGATCTTAAAAAACTCCTATCTGCTTTTAAAATGTCATCTACCCTGTGGTAACTTAACTCTCATTCTCATACATGGTATTTCACCTTTCCATGCTTCACAGTCGAAGAAAGGCAACACTCAGAAGATCATTAGGTACATAGAGTCTTTCCAGGGGTACAACATCATACACACTTAAAATAATTAGTCATGAGTGCATACCCATTTTCAAGATGATGTGTATACAGCAAATTCTGTTGCTCCCTGGCACTTAAGAGTTTTTTAATTTGTCATGATAAAGCAAGGAGAAAGTAGCTGTCAGTTAGGCTGCCACTGCTGTCATACTTTTTAATAATACAGCTCCTGTAATTACACTGTGGTTCCTTATGTTAACTCAGTGAAAGCTTGCTTGGTTTTGCATGAAAACAATTTATGAAATTATAGAAACAGACTGAACACAGCAGTTCATTTGTTGAAGCAATTATCCAGATCCTTGTCAAAAAAAAAGTGCAAGCAAGAGAAGACTGCGATGTGCAAAAAATGGTTCTAATTCTATGCTTTAATATGTACAATATGTTTGTGGTTGTGCTGAATTATGTTAATAAACTGCAGCCGAAATATATTTGTTACAACACAAAGGAAAGGCACTATCAATCGTCCTGCCAGATACTTTAAATTAGTCACCAAAGCATCCAGCCAGAGTTTCTTCTATAACCTGCACATGAAGGGAAAGGCTCACAGGATAGTTTTCTAAAGGACCAGATGGATTTTTCTAGTATTTTGAATTATCTGGAAAACAGCTGTAAAGTGAACTGTGGCACAAATTCCATTTTTAAATGACACATAAAAATCCAACCCTGGACATCAATCTTATGTTATTTTTTGACTGGTTATCATATAAAAATCCAGGTTCCCAAGCAGCTCCCAAGATAGGAATTTAGAATACTTGTTGCTGAAAAGGTGAGGCTAATAACACAATCAAGTGATGCCAGAGCTATTGTTTAAATGACTGCATAAAGAACAACAAAAAAAAATTCAAGGTAAAAAAAAGGTCTCACTTTATACTCTGATAAAGCAAGACATGCAGTCTGTTAGCATTCAGCCATTAAATAATAACTTGTAAGACCAGCTTGTAAGGCTATGCCATCCAAGTTTCACTAAATGTGTTTATCAAATTCTCTGGAATAATGATTAAGCTCAATTTTAAAATATTCTACCTGCAGAGTAAAGGAACAATTCTTGATTTAACAAAATTTTCAAAATTCATATACAAGTAAATTTATCATATAAGTGTCTCCAAACGAAATAAATAACTCGAGGAAGAAAAAATATTCCTCCATATAAAAATAACCTAGTCTCTTTCTTCTAACTAGACCACCTAAGTTCAATAAAAGCACATTACTAAATGTTTCCTTTAAATTATTCTATTAGTTAATTTGTAAGAGGTAGAAGAGAGAACAGAGATCTAACACTAAAATAACTAGAAAACAGAAGCAAAAAAAAAAAAAAAAACCTCTAAGCTCAAATTGTGAATTGCGCAACAAAGTGTTATACGCAATAAAATGTGGACGTCTTTCTTTCTCGCCACATCTGGAGATAGTTTAGTATACCGACTTCCAGAAACCATGCAATCCTCCAGCCTGACTAGCCCCTTTCATTCACAAATAAACAATTAATAGAATGGGCAACTAATTTTCCAAGTGTTCATATTCATTAGGCTGTTTCCTGAAATTAAGTATCTGCCTCATGATACAATACTGTACACATGAAACAGTCTCACACACCCACCACTTCCCCAGCCACTTTCTCATACCAAACTTAGAGAACTATGCATTCATATTTCTATTTTCCATCCTTATATTAGAGTAGAATTTGAAAATTAAATTCCCTTAACTGTACTGAATAAGAAATACAAAATATTATATGACAAGATCCCCTCACCAATTCTTAGCATGGATTTTTATTCTTGTGGCCCCATCAATTCAATAAATATTTATCAAACACCTACTATGTAGAAAACAGAATTCTAAACCCTGACATGTAAACATAAATATGTCCTTGAGGAATTTACAACTGAGTAGGGAGATAAACCTGACCACAAATAACTATATTATAAAGTGGAATGTGATCAATGTGACAAGACAGGCATAAACAAAATGCTTTAGGGTTCAGGGGAGACAGACTACTTCTATTGAGGTAATGAGAAAAAGCTTAGTGAAGGAAGTGGTTTGGAAGATGGATAGGCTTTCAAGAGGCACTGGACTCAAAGGTCCTCAAGGTCAGAGACCATGTCTTGTTTTACTTGGCACCCACACATATCTCCTAGCTCAGTGCTGGACCATCATCACTTATGACAAACCTATTTAAGCGATTTCAACAAGCCAAGATGGGGAAAGAAGATCATCCAAGAAGATGGACAAGTACTGCCAATGGTATGGAGGTAAAGCAGCATGGGGCTTGTTCAAAGAACATAAGAGTTATAGCAAAGAGAATACCTAGGACTATAAGGTTAGAAAGGTAGTCTGAAAAATAAATTGGATTAAAATAAAAGATAGCAGTGAGTTTTATTTTAAATTTGTGAACCATGGGGAACACTGACAATTTCCAAGCATATGACTAATTATTAGAGCCTGTATGCCTATTGTGCCAGTTTGAATATGCAAATACCCAGTGTACTTTTCCAATTTTAAAATGCAGATCACACAAGGGAAGGAAAACGTACTGTGTTAAAGAAATAACAAGAAATATGCAAAACTCCTAGGAAAAAAATCCATTTTGTGCTTGCAACCCAGAAAAATGTTGCTTTAATAAATTTTAAACGTAAAAGACAAAGTCAAAAGGAAAGGTGGCCCCAAATGCCACATGTTATTGAAAATCACTGGGGACAGCAGGTTATGGAGTATTCCCCACTACTACTGTGCAGGCTTCTCAGAATAGGTATTTATAACAAACGCCAACACCTGTACCTCTTCTGAAAAGGAGCTCAGCTACTACCTTCATTTTTCAATTACTGAGATTGTGCGCAAGAAGATCCCCCTACTACTTTTCCTGAGTGACAACAGGTAAATGTAAGGAGGAGCCTCTTAGACCTCTTACCATAATTTGGGCACCCCTGCATCCTTGAATCCAACCACCAATTCAGCTTTAAGTGAGAAATCCTGGGTAACCAGGACAGCAGACTATCACAATTCCCTGGGATTTCCCAGAAGAAATAGTGACAAGCACAGTTGTCACTGGGCATGTCATGGAAGATTGCAAAATTTTCTGAGTTGTCTCTGATTCCAGACAGGCGTGTATTTTCAATTAATTGTCTCCATGACATCATGCAACAACTCGATTACAAAAGAAAGGTAACAGTCACAAGAGGGAGATGAGCAGTACCATATGGAAAACAGCCTCAAAAGAAAGGAATGAAAATAAGTTCAGTTTTCTGGTTTGTGTGTCCTTGGAGCCAAACCTAATGAAACAAAGCTCAAAACCAAATTACAGCATGTCCTATATATTAACGCTTGGGAATGAAATTAACCAGAAATTAACGCTTGGGATTGAAACGCAAAAATGTTAAATTTCACTGTCACAAGCCTCAAGAAAAAATACAAAAGCAACAGATGTAGGGGTACACCCTGAGATCAATGGATGAACTTCTAGTAGAAATAGTTGGCCATTGGCCAAAACTTAGAAATCTTTCTATAATATTAATGTCATAAAGACCTTATTGCAAGGATGGGGTCTTACTCATCACAGCCTCCGAAATCCAAGATTTCTGTGGATTTCTGTAGATTTCTGTGCTAACTAGCACAGAGTTAGCAATCAATACATGTATGCTTCAAAAGAGAAACACATTCAGTTCACTGTGATTGCTTTTGTTTTAAAAGCCAACAAAACCACTTGGAAAAACTTTATTTTTTCTTGAAAAACAATCCAAAAAACTCCACCTAATCATGTAAATGGCTTCACTATTATGGTAAAATGCACCTTTTCTCTAAATAAAAAGAAAGCAAGGTTAGAGTTTCCAGGTACTATTTAAAAGAAAGGTTTCTGGGGTATTGTTCCCTTTTATTACAGTAAGGTGATATGGAAGAGTTACATTCATGAAGTTAAAAAAAATGGCCAGGAGTGGTGGCTCATGCCTGTAATTTCAGCACTTTGAGAGGCTGAAGCAGGAGGATCCCTTGAGCTCAGGAATTCAAGACCAGCCTCAGCAACACAGGGAAGCCCTGTCTCTACAAAAAAATAAAAATAAAAATAAAATAGCTGGGTGTGGTGGCACATGCCTGTGGCCCCAACTACTTGGGAAGTCGAGGTGGAAAGATTACTTGATCTCTGGAGGTGAAGGCTGCAGTTAGCTGTCATCGGGCCACTGTATTCCAGCATGGACGACAGAGTGAGATTCTGTCTCTTTAAAAAAAAAAAAAAAGCCAAGCAGGCCAATTACCTTTCCACATACAAAAACAGTCTGCAGACACACCAGCATGCCCCAAATTAGGCAACACTTACTGCTAAGCACAAGGAACACTGCTTGCAAGAGTGAGGATACAGCATGATAAACCCATTATTACTGCCATAATTAACGAATGGTGGGCAGCTCATAGGTAATTTAGCAGGTAAGTTTACAATTCTGCCCCACATCTTCCTAGATGTCATAAATTTAGAGTCAGCATTTCTCAAGCTCTTGATATGTGCCAGGCATTAGGCTAAATATGTTTACATTAATGTTGATGGAGCTCAGGACATGCTACCCCAAAATATGGCACCTTGACATATTGAATAAGATTAAGAGTTTTGAGAGATGATATATGCAAGGACTCTCTGACATTTCCCCATCCTTTTCCCCAGAAGCAGGCCATAAGATTGTCGTGTGAGAGGTGCCCTTCCCAAAACCCAGAGGAAAAAAGCATCTGTATATCTGAAAATGGAAGGACATCAAGAGGAATCTCAATAAGTAGGCCTTGCTAAGTTTCCTTCGGTTTACTACTCTTAGCACATACTCTTTTTTGTCTTATCACGTTTTTCCAGGACTGTCCATTCTTCATGGAACCTATAAAAACATTCAGTTTTAATTGTTTCTTCAAGTCTTCATTTCCTTATGAAGGAAATGTGTCACATAAAATTTATATTAAATAAATTTGTATGCTTTTCTTTGTTAATTTGTCTTTTGTTACAGAGTTGGCAGACAAGAACTTAGACGAGTGGAAGGAAAATAAATTTTTCTTCCTCTATAATGTAAATACTTCACATGCATGAATTAATTTAATTTTCATGACAATTGAGCATGATCGGTACTATTATATCGCCATTTTACAGATAAGGAGACCAAGGGTCAAGGAGATTAAGGAACTTGACTAAGGCCTCATAGCTGGTCAATGGAAAAAGTGGAATTCAAAACCAAGTCTGAGAGCTCAATGGTCACATTTGTTCAATTCCATTACATCAAGATAACTCCAATTAAGCTGCAAAATCAAGCAACCGTGTCCAGTTAATAATGTTTCCATAACCATATTGAAAATGTTCTGGGCCAGGCATGATAGCTCACACCTATAATCTCAGCACTTTGGGAGGCTGGGGTGGGATAATCATTTGAGTCCAGGAGTTCGAGATCAGCCTGGGCAACAAAGTAAGACCCTGTCTCTACAAAATAAAAAATAAATAAATTAGGTGGGCCTGGTAGTGCATACCTATAGTCCCAGCTCCTTGGGAGGCTGAGGCAGCAGGATTGCTTGAGCCTCGGATGTTGAGACTACAGTGAGCCATGATCACACCACTGCACTCCAGCCTGGGTGACGGAGAGAGACCCTGTCTCACAAATAAAATAAAAGAGGCCAGACATGGTAGCTCACACCTGTAATCCCAGCACTTTGGGAAGCCCAGGCAGGTGGATCGCTTGAGCCCAGGAGTTCAAGACCAGTGTGGGCAATATTGCAAGACCCTGTCTCTACAAAAAAAATTTTAAAAATTAGCCGGCCCCATGGTCTCAGCTACTTGGGAGGCTGAGGTGGGAGAATCTCTACTTGAGCCCAGGAGATCAAGGCTACAGGGAGCTGAGATTGTGGCACTTCACTTCAGCCTGGGCAACAGAGTGAGATCCTCTCTCAAAAAAAAAAAAAAAAAAAAATTAAAAATTAATGAATGAAAGAAAGAAAGGAAGGGGGAAAGGAAGGAGGGCAGGAAGACAGGGATGGGAGGGGAGGGGAGGGGAGGAAGGAGGGGAGGAAGGAAGGAAGGAAGGAAGGAAGGAAGGAAGGAAGGAAGGAAGGAAGGAAGGAAGGAAGGAAGGAAGTTCTACTGACACGTGGGAATTTTCGTACGTGGCTCTCTATAGCATTTCATAGTATGTTCTTTCCTCCTGTTTTGAACCATTCTGTCCTAGTTGCCACTTGTGCAAGTATTATTACATCTTTGAGGAATCTTTAAAAAAAAATAGTTGCCACAGATAATATGAAACCCAGTTTTGTGAATTACAACAGGTAATTTGTTAAAGGCTTAAATCACAGTGTTGGCAATCTGGAGTAACTATTCAGACAACCATATAATGCATTTGAGAACACAGAAATTGATATGGGGTCATGATCATCATCGATAAATGTAAATTTCAGTTTACTGTCAAGTCCACTTTAACCTTGGCCCTGCAATCAAAATGAGGTACTTATTATAGAACAAACAAACAAACAAAAAACCTACTTTTGAACTAAACTTGATTATCAGATATATCTTCTTAGCCACATGTAAATTGAAAATTAATCACTTTGGTTACAAAAAAATACAATTGAAAACATCATTCTATGACAAATTATACCTGAGAAAGAATGTATCACCCAAAGAAAACAAAGCAGAATATGAAAAGAATTATGAAAATGGCCCTATTTTTAGTTCAAAGTAGAGTTTCCTCAGCTACACTGTCACCCAAGAGAATCCCCACAAAGCCCTGTAGAGCCAGCTCCTCCAAATTTTACGTACAGGATGGAGAAAAAAAAAAAAAAACAAGATTATCTATAGGAGCTTCTATACAAGGCACATGTAACTATGTAACTATGGTTTTTGTGGCAGGCACAAAGTTTAGTAAAACCTTGGGGCCTTAATGAAGGGTCAGGTTCCAGGGGTTAGGTTTCACTAATGGTTTTCTGAAGCATCAGCAGCTCTCAGCACTCAGTTTTATTTTACTACATAAACATGTATGCAGCATTTATTATGTTTCAGGCACTGTTCTAGGCACCATACATTCATTAAATCCTCACAATTATCTTCAACTATGCAGGAAGTAGGTATTATCCCATTTCACTGATGATGAACTTGGGTGCACAGACACTTCAGAAACCTGTCCAGTATCACAGAGACAGTACAAGTGGTGGAAACAGGATTCAAACCTAAGCAGCCTGGCTCCACAGTCCATGTTCTCTGTCACTGTGACATGCTGCCCTTTCCCAGCAATGGTATTAAGGCCATGCCTGGACTGAACTCTAAAATGGAGCGCCACTTTACGGTGACTAAAAGCAACTTTTGGGGCTACCTATTCTACGTGCCCTCATTGACAGACTTGTAACACTGCCATCAATAATCCCTGATCCCATACCCAGTGGAATGCTAGCTACCCTCTCAGTGAGGCCAGTGCCTTGGGGACTGGTTGGCTACACTGTCTCTGTGACTTAAACCAGATCATCTGGATACCTTATTCTCTGAGCTGGGTTATCCCTGAAAAAAAAAGCTCAGGTTGCATTTAACACCTCTTCTCTCTAGCCAAATTTTAGCTCTAGAGCTATTCTACATAGATTTCAGTTCATTCTATAACAGCATAGAGAAAGCTATCCTGTGGACTGCTTTTTAGATGATGAACCTTCTCATTAACAGAATCTGTTCATGGGAGGACGCCAGGAGGAAGAAAGCTGTATCGAGCATGGCCACGGACTAGGGACACAACATCAAACATAATGTTCAGAGCTCTCCCCTTATTTACAGAATGCAATCAGCAGCAAGATCTGTAAATTTAATTCTTCAAAAAAGAGGAGTAGGACTTCACATTACAGTACTTAATACATCCTAGGATAAGAGAATCTACAAGTTCTCCAAAACTATGAATCAAAGATCAGGTGGAAACAAGGAGTGATAACAAGAGGTCCAGAAAGGACAGATACTCATCCTTTCCACATGAGCCTTGATTGCACAATTACTTAAGTTATGCATCCTCAGAAAACCAATTAATTGTGCTGATGCTCTCTGAAGCTCTAACACCGGCTTTGTCAACAGCTGAGTGGTTTCATAAAGATGGAGAACAACAGTTGCAGCTCAAACAGTCCTGAAGCTCTAAGAAAAGGTGCCCTTCTAAAACTCAAACGACTATCAGGAAAGAAGAAATGAAAATGATTTGTCACCAAAAATATTCATTTTCTGACATGGGAACAACTTTAGCTAAGTCACCAAATTTACCAGCATTTCTATAAGTGAAGCAATTCAAAGTATTCTTTATTGAACACCTAAGGTATGCTGGGTGCAAAGATCACTAAAACAAAGAATCTAAGGGCTCTCTATCACCTGGGGACTTAAGAGTGAGAGAGGGAAAGAGAATAATTCAAGAGAATTATAAAAATTCCAAGGAAGGGGTGGCTCTGTTCAGGAGAAAAAGGGAAACATGAAGCCAAAATTCCTGGTTAAAATATTCACAGAAAAATAAATATGTATACCATCAATGTTTTTCTCAAAAATACGAAAGAAGGGAGCAAGGAGAAAATTCAAACCCAACATAATGCTTTAGAAAAACAAAAATAGTTTTCTTTAAAAACAAAAAACAAAAAAAAAAACACCAAAAAGCACCCTTCTGGCACAGCAGGCTTCCTGTGATTGCAGAGTGAAAACTGTACCATAAAAATCCAGTCCACAAGTGCCAGAGGAAAAGAAACTTTCCCCAAATAACAAAATAAAAATAAACCTTCAGTTAAAATAATATATTACACACTGATGTAAACTGAAATGCTCTTGTCCATGGGTTGAGCTTATGAAACCCTTAAACATGAACATGTAACACTAACAAACTATTTGACATTATTATTTGGGTTCAAAGACTCCCTTTCTCTAAATGTTTATAGCACCATACCAGTTATTTCAACTGAGCTGACACAATGAATTTCAAATGATCTAATACTTTTGACTTACCAGAGGATTAGCACATGATTACCCTGAGTAAAAGGATTATTATTACTGCTGCTCTAAGATATTAACACTTTCTGTAACACACTCTAAGGGCGCTGTATAGATCACTAAAAAATGTGACAAAATGCATGGGGGAAAGGGGATTTTAAAAAAGAAAGGTGGTAAGTGTTCTTTCTTCTCTTTTAAGTTTCCCTGCTTAAAACACAGTGGGCCTCCCAACGGTAGAATCAACATTTTGCATGATGCTTTCAGTGGATATACAAGTCACAGATAAACAAGTCCAGCATTCAATGCACTCAGGAAATTAAGCCATGTATGGCCTTCTTCCCATGAAGATCAGGCTCCAAACAAAAACCCCCACTTTGTAATAGACAACTAATTCTCATGTAATGAATGACAGAACACAGCATTAATGTACTTAACAAGACAGAGCTAAATTCAATGAAGCTTGACGCCATTGATATGAAAAAGGGCTACATTTGTAGACAGAGCCAAAGGGAGAGAGAAAATCATTCTGAATTCCGAGTTAAATAGTGCTGCTTCTGCTTTGGTTTAGCCCTCTCACTGGAAATAAAGATCAGAGCTAAAATATGACCCTTAAAACTGGCAGCAGCGAAGAAAGCTAAATACCACTGTATTAAACTCTCTTACTGACTGACAAAGAGGCAACAACTAACGGACTTTGCTCGGAGCTTTTACTGGCAAAAGTGTTATTTCTTCGTGGCTAAATTCCTGATGCATTAAAAACATGCCCCTTCCCTATCAGTCTTCATGATATGCAATTCTGCCACCATCTTATATCATTATAAAAATTTCAGACAACCCAAATGATGACTTAGTAGCTACTGAAACTTCCACATACAGCATCAAAACAAAAGATATGGAAGCAAACCATGTGACACAAAATGAGTATGTAGAAAAGTTTCTTATGTAGAGCCACCATAAGAAAAGATTTGTAAAAGCCTATGAATACCATAGTGCCAACTCCCTTTTTTCAGTCTAAGTGCAGAAAACAGATTTTAAACTACATTTAAAAAATAGCATATGAACAATGCTGACTGATCATTCTGAAAACAATTTATAAATTATAAGTAGATGAGTGAATATTTAAACTCCTTGAGCAGGATTACAGTAAGAACACTGATCTAAAAAGCACACTTTATGCATCTGGTGATATGACTTATTTCTGTAGGATGTTCTTACACACACAGAAGTAACACCACCTGGAACTGCTATACCTTAAGGCAGGGAAACCTCGACTTTCCACTTCTCTCCTCTATCCACAATGTTATCTGGTTCCACTGTTGTCACAGAGCCAGGGAATAAAGCTCTTCCAGAAAACTCACCCAAGATCAAACTGTGCCTGGTGACAGCAATGTCCAGGCCATAAGTAATGTTCAAAGGATTCAACAACGCCTGTGACTGATCATTCTTTTTCCCTTGCCATCACCTGCTGATTTTGTCCAGGTGTTTTATGGCTATCTTGAGGATCTGGAGAGCAGACAGAGGGAAGACTTTGCCAATTTCTTTTGTCTGGGATTGTGAATTCCTTACACAGATGGTGGACAGCCTCAGTCCAGGGCAGCACCAGGGTATACTGCCTTCAACCTCCAAAAGGAGAAACAGAGGGAAACTTTTTCTTCTCCCACAACACTGCCTGTAATGTGTCTGTGGTTAGCAAAACTGAGACAGTATGGCTTCACAGGGAGTAAAGTGATGAAGGAAAAAAGTCTACAAGAAACTTGAAAATATTTACTTGAAGTATTAATAAGCATTTGCCAAGGAATCAAAAATGTTAATGAGAAAGATGATTCTAGAGCAATGTGTTTCTATTATAATGACATATAGGATTTCAGTTACTTTGTCACTTGTATATCAAAGACACCAGTTCTCCTAAATTAACCAAAATAAGACTTTGAAAATCCAAGTCAACCCTTTAAAAGCTACTACACTGTTGTGGTGGAAAGAAAATTGGACTGGTGTCTAGACCTAAGCCATCCAATATGGTAGCCATTAGCCACATGTGGTACTGACCATGTGAAATGTGGCTAGTCCAAGTTGAGACATGCTGAAAGTGTAAAATTCACTGAACTTTGAAGGCTCAGAATGAAAAAAGAAAAGAATATGTCTCGATAAACACTCATAATGATTATGTATTTTTTATATTTATTATACATGGAAATCATAATTTTTGATATACTGGGTCAAATGAAATACATTATTAAAATCAATTTCACCTGTTTCTTTTTACTTTTGTAGTGTGGCTACTAGAAAATTTTAAATTGCATATGTGGTTTGCAGAATTTTTTCTACTGCACAGTATTGGTCTGGACACTAGGATTCTTGTCCATTTCAATCTCTTGTTGGTTGTGATGACCATGGTCTTCTTAACCTCCTGAGCTTCATCATTTCCAAATGAGAGGGATGAAAATCAAGGACACGGATTCTAAATTTTATAGCTCCCCAAATTATAAAATTTTATCTAGTTATTTTTCAGACTTTCATTCCTAAACTCCATGATTCATTTTCATCTGCGCCCACTCTAAAAGAAGCAGTGAAGAACAGCCAATAGGAAAACAGGTTTTATTCATTAGTCAATTAATTTAAGAACCTATAGCTCCCTCTGATGACTTTTAGACTAAAATTTTTCAGAAGGATTTGTGTAATATTTTTAATGTAGACAAACTTACTAATCATGATGAATAACCCAAGATGACATATCAAATAAAGAATATCTATGCCTTAAGTGGATGTGGATTAACAAAGCAATGAATCGAGTTGCTTGTTTTGTGAATTCAAGCTCACTATCACAGGTACACTTGATTGCAGTCCATTTGGTCAGAAGGTTACCAAAGCCTCAGAGAAGGTTTTTTCACTAAATCCAAGAAAGTGTATCTGAAATTACAAGATATAATGTAGCTGATCCCTCTTGGAGGCACAATTTTTGACAGAAATAGCTGCACAGATTGCATCAGTTATACCTAACTTTGTGATAATTCACGAAACACCTCTTCACATGGTTCTTAGGTGGGTGGCCAGGCCAGGAGGAGGGTATTTTTAGAAGCCTGTTGCTCCCACAACTGGCACTAACTGGCAGTGTTAGGTAATTACAAAGGGCTAAGGGAAACGCATGTAAAGAACAACAATTTCAGGTTGACAATTTAAGTGCTTAATTAATTATATACTAAAAAAAAACCTTATTATTTTTATTTCTCTACTGTTAAAAAACCATGAACAACTTTATTCTCCGGGTACCCTAATAATAATAAACCTTTGGTTTTATAGATTATACTGAAGATTTGAATCAGTTTGCTGTCTGAATCAAAGAAAGAAAACATAAAACAGGAGGAGAAGATTAAATGCAAGTCAGAAATTCAGTATCTGTTTAATACATGTATTTTTACCAAAATGATGGTGAAACTAAGCCACACACCCTGGCTCACTGAAAGCCTTTGTTGGAATACGTTGTTGGACATGTAAGACACACATGTATCCTTGCTTTATGGATGTATTCCAGTAAACGAGACAGAAAGTAGTCAGGTTAGCCACCAGAGATTGAAAGTGCGGCATACAAGACTCAGGACTTAAAAACTAGGAGAGAGAGGGCACATTGTACCAGATTGAATTATTTCCTGTCATGATGTGTTTAAAATTCTAATACAAAGGTAGCGGAAAAGACAGATCAATAAATGATGCTATATTCTATGTATCCAAAAGGAAGAACTTTCTAAAGAAATGAAAAGACCAAAGTAAAAAGCACTAACAAGTAGATGCAAGTGAAGGGGTAGAACAGTATTGTCAAAGCTAAGGAGCCTGCAGAGAAAACCAACAGAATGGCTTAAACAACTACACTTTGTAAAGCAATTCAGCCGACTATTTAAAAATTTGAAGTTAATATGATGTATAGCTGATTTTAAGGATCTAACTTACATGCAAGAAAAACATTAGTTTAAATTATTTGCTTTTTAAATATTCCTAATGCATAACAGATAAATACTAAAGTGAGGCTGGATTAATTCATAGTTGCTCTAATACCAGATGTATGTGGGTCATAAAGTAAATGGATCTTTCCAAAAGCCTTTGGGAAAACCCAGTGAGGCCAGTTTTGAGATCTATCAGTAGCAGGAAAGGTAAAAGGATTCAGTAAAAAGCAAAGCAGAAGTTAGGAAATAATGTTACCTTAGAAACTGATTCATTGTGTATTTTTGTCTCCTTGTTTAACGTTTCTTAAAACAGAGAACATGATTTGCTTAAATGTCAAACTTGGAAATCATATTGATCTCAAAAGATCACTTCATTCAATATTAAGTTTTAGCCTAGTCAAGAATTTCTTAAGATATACCAAATGTATTTTAAAATATTTTAAAGTGCTACTTCAAAACTCTAAACTACAATGTTTTTTAAAAGTCTTATTTCTTCACAGCAAGGAGCTTCCAGAAACCACTAAAACATTCTTGCCCTTTGAATGTTTGGGCATAGTCTCTTCATGTGTTATTAATAAGCCAGACGAAGTATTTATATTAATGGCCATATAATGAATATTCAACTGTATGTGGACTCATACCACAGGGCTACGAAAACCAAAAATCACCTTCACGTGGACTTGCCTAACTACCCGATTATACCAAACTTTTCATGGCTTAAACAAAGTTATATAAATGTTCACTATGGCAACAACACCAGATAGATGCACAAGGAAATATCTGCAATTTTAAAGGGGGAAACAAGAAAAACTGCTCACACAACATAAAAGTTAATTTTACATTAGTATCATTAATATTATACTCACACTGTAACAGCCAAATAAACCTTGTGCTTTAAAAACAGATCAGGTCACTTGAGTCATCTGCTGCATTCCGCTAAGAAAGCAAAACCTACCATGCATGGCAAGTGTTGACACTCTTCCTCAATGACTTTTATTGTCTCTGGTCAACTTGTAAATCTTCTTTTTCCAAGTATGGAATCAGAATACCTCACGTGTAGAAAGTTACATCAGTGGTATTAAAAGCATATTGAAAACTTTAAAAAATTGATTCAAATGGAAGTCATGCTTTTAAAAAACATCAAAGTTATTTCTCTAGTTTATCGGAGCATTTAAGGTTTTTTTAATCCAACAAGTATTTATTTAAAGAATGATCTTTATGTGGCTGAAATGAGAATGCACACACGATAGTTTTTCAAGGCCAGCAAGCACTTCCTAACCAAATCCCCCACTTCCTTTGCTAGCTAAACATAACTACTTCAACTGTGTACATCCTTTAAAAAGTTAGAAGAGAGCACCTCGCATGTAATAGCAGGCAGCTGGGAAGCCAATTGGTGCAGTCGGAGTGCACATTTTAGAAAGCAGCTTTTTAACATTCAATAACTAAGTGGTAATTGGGCACAGAAACATAAACTGTCAAACTGAATCAAAACCCCTTTGCTTTTCAGAGAATTATTTGTAAGATTATACTAGAATTAAATTTGAACATGCATCTACCCTATGCATTCAGTCAAATTATGAAACAAACAAAAAAAATGCTGTGCTTTCTTTGGATAAAATTAATGTCAGCTTTGTGTCCTTAAACCAGACCCGATCGGGAAATGAAATATGTTTAGTCCTGAAATAGTTGTGGTAATTCAATCCCTGCACTCTCCTTATTTTCTTGATGACAAAGAAAAACTCCCAACTGGCAGGGCCACCTGCACTGATTACTCCTCCATCCACACCCACAGAATATGAAAATGAGCCAATGATCATTAACCTTAATTTCTTCTAACATAAACCTCAGCTCTTTTTCAGTCTTGCTACTCAGGGAACTCCCCTGAGATAAAGGAAAAGAGAACGGGGGAAATAAGGAAACAGGGAGTGAATGCTCAGAGCAAAAGGCGGGGGGGCGGTCCAAGTGAAAAGCGGAATCCACTGGCGTTTTAAAAACTGCACAGCTGGCTTATTAAACTTCATACAGAAAAGAGGTTACAAAGATAAAGAGATTCTGAGGCATCACTAACTCTCTAGATAGTGGGATACTTTCCTTTCTGAGCAAACAATGAGAAACGCTGCTTCCTCTCCACCCTCCCTATCCCTGACCCTGGGCATCCCACTCCTCCACCTAGACATCACTATATAAAGACAGCCAACAATAAAGATGGGTCTGGACAGTAGGAATGCATGTATGGCGGTATGATCTCCAGTATGAGGACCAAAGGACCTCTACAACCAAAAGAGAGATTTCCAAGGTAAGCACTTGCAATTACAGTGGAGAATGTCTAGCACCTTCTGGTCATTCACATTCAAATACAGCCAACTGGAATCATTTTTGGTCCAAGCTGTGTGGAGCTAGATACCATTAGCATTACATCATCTTCTAATGGATGAGGAGCTAGTTGGGGCCCTTAAAAGAAACACAACTTGGAGGGGAGCAGGAAACCTTCAGAAATACCAGTCTCTTTAGCACAGACGTGTGTACTGAAAATTGTCTTGTAATGTTTGCCTACAGACCTTGGTATATCTAAAGAGGACTCCTCAAAGATAAGACCACAAAAGTGAGGAACAATTCAACAAGGCAACCACACATGACCCTCTGTAAAGCATTCCTGAAGCTGAAGGGAAAACAAACTTCAAAAATCATGACATTGCTGAATGAAAGCAGAAAGTCTTTAAAATGTGAGTTTTTCATTAAAAATATTAAATGCAAAGGCAATAAATGCTTAAAGAATATAATAAAAGTCAAAATGTTTTTTCCTACAAGTACATTTTCAAGATGCATGGTGCCTACCCAGTGCAGGCAGACAGAGCAGAACTTTCATCTCTCAGTTATCCCCTCATTATTTCAACCTCAAATCAAGTAGCAGTCATGAGGAGGGTGAGACAGAAAGGCAGAGAAAATAAACAAAAACAAAAACAGAGACCTGGCTGCAATTTAGTATTGGATTCAGAAGCCCAATTTAAACTAAAACCTGGCTCTGGGGTGCTAGCCCTCATCTCCTTCTTGCCTAGCCTACGAAACGTAAAAGGCAAACACACACACACACACACCCTGTATTCTCTTTTCTTTCTCCTTTTTTCCCTTCTCTAATCAGGCTCTCAAATGTCAATGGTCCCCTCTGGAAGGAAGTGAGGACAGGGTGTTGAAGTATTCAGTGCCACGAGTCATCTTACTAGATGCTCTAGCAACTGCCTGTGACCCAGCAGTGAGCCAAGATAGCAGGGCTTTTAATAAAGCAGCACTTTTGCACACTCACAGCCCAGTTAATTTAATACCTGCCGCTTGTTTACCAAACAGCACGGGCATGTCTCCGTGTCGATAACTTCGCAGTGACAGTGAGGCGACTGAATCTGGGCATAGAACAGATGCACCTTTTTACGCTCTGTTAAACTGTGTCACAGACTACAGCCCCTGAGCGCATTCCTTTATTTATCCTGCAGCCAGTTGAGCTAATTGTCAGAGACAGACCTGGTTCTAATTCTGCAGATTCCAGCAACTGCTGGAGTGTATGTAGTGAGGCATGAATGGTGCAGAACTTCAGAAGGGAACAGTTGAAAATAGAGTCTGCGGGTAGAGGCATAATCTGCCAATATTTTACTTAGACTTTGAAAATACCACCTGTCTCAACAGCAGGTTATGGGAGTAGAGACAAAAGTAAAACAACTCCAGTGTCAGAATGAAGCAGAAGCAAGCAAATGTCAAAGCATATTCCTATGTAAGGAAAACACAACACAGCAGCAATGGCATTCATTTTCCAAAAAATATGGTTCGGCCTGTGCAGTTGTAAAATATTCACAAGCTCAAAAACCTGCTGATAACAGGCCAATATTCAATGCAGCTCACACCAGCGGTGCTGCACAATACCAGGATTGAGCATTACAGAGATACCCATTAATGACACCAAAATTACTTAAAACACTAGTCTCTCAATCCTCCAGCCATACAACTTGAGTCTGCTTGATCATGTGTAGACAAAGAAACTCCCATTTATTGTTCTCCTTGCATCCTGTGGTATTAGAAGTGTTTCTTATGAGCTGTAATACCACACTCATATTTTATCAGTAGCAAGAGTTCACTCCAGTTAAAGTTCTTCACCCGTCATGGGCATTTTTCAGCAAATTAATGTCTTTTACTTGCATGACTTCCCTTCATATTATAATTTGGGGTTTAAACGGATCATAATACTTTACAGAAAGTAAAAAGAGAAAAAGAGCTCAGTGTTGATAATTTTTACCACTTATGACTAAATGACCTCAACTGAGGAATAAAAAATTAAGTCATTTGTCTTATGAGGTACAAAGGACATTTTAAGGTGTACAATTTAGCTAATAACGGGTTCAGGCCAATCCTTAAGAAGTCACATGTTTCCATTGTCCCTTCACCCCCTGCTTATGTTTTTACCACATCCTAACAAAAACATGACCAGAACTGGTGAAAAACATACGGTTCCAACTAATGAATCACATACTTTCCCGCAAGTACAGTAAGTACTACCAGCTGTGTGACAGTCTTGCTTTGGCAATGGGACCAGCTTAGAACAAGCCGGCCCATCTGAAAGCAGCTGTACTGAAAAACCACAAGCAATATAAGTGTGTCTGCCTTCTCAGGGCGGCTTTGTCTCTGTTCTGTGTCTCTGCTCTGTCCCCAGAATGTGCCAGCCATCTTGTTTAGAGAAAGTTTCAGAAATTACAGAGGTAGGGAGAAAATCCACACATTCAAAAACCTTAAGTTTTCAGAAAGTGTTGTCACTTTATCAAGTGGAACGCCGTGAGAGGTCAATTAAAGGAAAACACCTCTCTCCCACATCCAGCCTTCCATATGCATCTTTTGGGGTTTGCCTTAGATTTAAAAGTGTCATATTTATGTATCTAAGTAAGTGAGGTGGGAAACGGGGGGAGGAACGGCACAGGATCCAGCTACTTACAGATGGGCTGAGGCATGCATGCGAACACACACAAACACACACGCAGAGCAATTCGCAGATTATCAACTCATGCCATGAGCTACTGCAAAAAAGTTCTATGATTTTAAACTTGCCATTTATACAACAATAAGCTTCATTTGTAACCACAAAGCATTCTGAAAAAAATTCCCTGGCAAGCCCCAGATATTTTTACACAAATGCACTTTTCCTTTCTGTGAAACAACATTCAACTGGATAATCATTGCTGTCAAAGGGAAAGAAAGTCCAACAGCATTGGTCTAGAAATTTAAGTGGAAACAGTAGGATTTTTAAACTTCTGTAGTGTCTGAAGGCAATAACTAATTAAAATTTTTTAAATGTCATTAAGTGATCAGTAGCTTGTATGTAAGCACCTAAGTACCATCTCAGGCTTGTTCTGCAAAAAAGAAATACCTACCGTTGTCATTCTTGACTTTTCCAAAGTCTCAATCAGAAAAATAAATACAGAGTAGTGAAATTATTTTTGGTTTTTGTGAGTGTTTTACATACAGAGAAGTCAAATGTAAGGACTAATCGGGAAGGTTTACCTTTTATGTTTACTTTTATTGCCTAATTTAGCCAAACACATTACTCTAAACTAAAATGTTGTAAAGATGCTTGATTCGGCAATAATCTAATCCAAAAGTTATATTAACATCACATCTTTTTATTTATACCATAGTTGTGTGAAGAATTTTTGTTTTGAATGAGCTATCAATGTAATACTCAAAAAATTGCCAGAAGACTCACTACATTCAGAAGACTCACTACATTAATTAGAGAAGATCTTGGCCTCTGTGGTTTCTTCCTAAAATTCACTCTTTCTAAATGAACTTTAATGTTTGTGTGTTTGGGGGAGTTCAGTGCTGGGCTGGTCAAGGGCAAGTACTTAGGGTGAATCTAGAAATCACATTGAGCCTTACGATTGGATAAAGGCAGACAGCATAACTGGGAGCACCAACAGTAGTGGGGAAAGAGTAAAGGATGAGCATCTGCAGGCAAACATCGGAGGAATTCAGGTTCCGTTCCAAACCACCACATAAACCGAGTCACATAATTTTTTTTGGTTTCCCAGTGCATATAAAATTTGTTTATTCGATGCTGTAGTCTATTAAGTGTGCAATAGCATTATATCTTAAAAAAACAGCATACATACATTTAAAATACTTTATTGCTAAAAAATGCTAACAGTCATCTGAGCCTTCAGTGAGCTGTAATCTTTTTGCTGGCAGAGGGTCTTGCCTAGATGTTGATGGCTGCTGATTGATCAGGGTGGTGGTTGATGAAGATGGGTGGCTGTGATGTCTACTCATAAAATAGACGGTTTGCCGCATCAATTGACTCTTCCATTCAGAAAAGAGTTCTCTGTAGCATTGATGCTTTTGATAGCATGTTATCCACACTAGGACTTCTTTCAAAATTGGACTCAATTCTTTCAAACTCTGCCACTGCTTCAATTTGTAAAAGAAATGGAGTATCTGCAGAGTGCAGTAAAGCCAAGTGCAATAAAAGGAGGTATGCCTATGTTAAGCCTGAAGAACAGACCTAACAAATACATAGACTTGAAACAGTACACTGATAAACAGACATATAATTTTAAAAGAATATTGACTCATTTATAGCACTTAGTTCATGTTAAATCTAATAAAGAATACTAGTCCTAAGTGGGAAAAGTCCAAAACTGTATTATTAAATTACACAGTAAAATCTATCAAGAAAGAGCTAATATGGCTGAGCCAAAATTATGATTAAATTATGATAAAAGCATTAAAACTCAGTTATTAATAACATGGAAAGATAGTTACAAAATATTGATAAGCAAAAAGCAGCTTACAAAGCAGTGTACGCAGTATGATCCTCTATTTTTAAAATGAATACAAAAGTGAAAACAAAAAATGATTAACACCTGCGTGGGAGGAACTATTGGCAATGCTTTTACTCTTGTTAAATTCCATTTTCTAAACTTTATTTATTTAGCATGTATAAACTACATATAGGAAAAATAAGTGTACTTCTTTTCCTTTTTTTAAGCAATGTGACAAATTTTATTTTTAAGAAATCTAGTAACTACATTTCTGGTCCTCACCAGTAGTTACACTGCAAAACCTGTGTATTATTTAAAAATGTGGAGCTTTTCTCTCTTTTTTTTTTTTTTTTTTTTGAAACAGAGTTTCACTCTTGTTGGCCAGGCTGGAGGGCAACGGCACGATCTCGGCTCACTGCAACCTCCGCCTCCCGGGTTCAAGCGATTCTCCTGCCTCAGCCTCCCGAGTAGCTGGGATTACAGGCATGCGCCACCACGCCCAGCTAATTTTGTATTTTTAGTAGAGATGGGGTTTCTCCACGTTGGTCAGGCTGGTCTCGAACTCCTGACCTCAGGTGATATGCCCACCTAGGCCTCCCAAAGTGGTGAGATTATAGGCATGAACCACCATGTCTGGCCTGGAGCTTTTCTTAAAATCAAAAATTGATTTACTTTGAACAATTCTTTAAAACTACATTTATGGGGTACGTGTGTGTTCTCTATAAAATCTCAAGACAAATACCAAATTTACTTATCCTCTCCCCGATACCCAGTTTCCCAAGAGTATTCTTTCATAATTTGAGCCAGAAACTAGCCTTTGCTAATTCAACTTTTACATAATTAATGAACCACAGATCTAAATCTTTATCTTTCTAACAAAAATAATACCTTTAAATAGCACTTAATTGCCAAAACACTCCCATAAGAACCTATACCCCCACCAAATCACCATTACTTAATCCCAAAGTCTAGAGGCTGCCCTGTAGCACACAGTCCAGGGCACTGGCGTAGTATATAATACCATCACAGGATCAATGCAACAGAGCGAATCTGTTAAATATGCTTATCCACATTGAAACATGGCAGAAATAACTAGATTAATAACCATACTCTTGTAATAAGGGACTTAGAATCACAGCCAATAATCAAGAAGATTTATTATTAAAGCAGCATTCAAAGCTTTTCATTCTGCACCTGAGAGGGCTGGTATGAACACTCATTTGTCAAATACTTATTAACTGATTTCCGTGGCCTATCATCATGTCCAATGTCTGGATTTGAACAAATATAAGGAAAAGCGTCTTGACATAAAAACCATCTAGTGAAGGAGAAAATTCAAATAATTTATCACGTTGTGCAGAAGAGTAGAAACACACAGAGCTTTCCAGAGAAACAGAAGAAGGCACCAACTCAGGTAGGGCTTTAGAACAACTTCAGAAAAAAAGACAGAACATAATGAAGCTTAAATATAAGTTTAGTAGCCAACCAGGCAAGATAAGGACTAGGGAGAACAACATGGGAGAATGTTCCACGATAGGAAATAGCACAGAATCGGCAAAGAACTACCAGCTGATCTGTGTTGCTGGGGCAATAAGGCTGAGGCAAGAAATGACAAGAAGGGTAGACAGAGAAAGGGGCAGGTCCAGTCATGTAGGGTCTTGTTTGTCCCTTTTAAAGAGATTCTAAGTTTCCCTTCACCTAATTCAGCAGTGAGAATGCTCAGTCTCCTTACTCCTGAAGAGTCAGGACTACCCATGTCATCTTGCATATGATGGTAGGAACTATTCCCTCCTTTTTTTAATCGTTATTTTTATTTCAAACAAGTATTTACTGAACCCCTTCTATGTTTTAGGCACTAAGATCTCAGGATCAGACAGTCTTGCTCCTCCTCTGTCCCTCCAGGAGTTCACTTTCCGTGGATCCCCCACATTCGGTAATAATTTCTTTAAAAGCACAAACAAAAAAACTGGCATAGCCTTGTACGTCTTCTGGAGTCTGACGGCTAAGAAAGACTAAAATGGAAAAAAGAAAAAAATCTGTGTATGTAAAAGCACCATATTCCCAAATCATTTTATCAGGTCACATTCCACCAAACTGATGAACTATTAATTAAAGAGAACAATTTGTCAAGGCTCTGCTAATTGCAGATATTAGCATATCAGACCAACCAAAACTCAGAAAACTTATTCTCTTGATAAAGTAACAGATATGGCCATTTTATATAAGCCATAATGCAGACAGCATACACTTAGGTCTAGAACACATCTTTGCTCACCCATTACACTGAGTACAGACTGCCATATCTCTGAATGAGACACCCATCTCAATGTCTAATTTAACACCATTTGGTAAAATTCCAGATGCAAGAGTGTGATGCAAATTTTGATGAGTCAAATTTTAGCACCAACTTTTATGCAAAAGTCTATACCCTGTAAAAGCCACTTTCTCAATAATTCCTAAAGCAATACTCTTAGGGAAAACAATATAATCGAGTTTTATAGGAGAGTAGGTTTCTTAATACCAGCTGGCAATATTTGGGCCCCAAAGCATGAGAACTGATCATATTAAAATCCAGATACCAGCTATTATATCTAAAATTGTTGCTTCATTCATATTTAGCATGAAGAGGAGCCTATCTAAAGCAGGCTCTATTTAATACAATGTGGTTTTAATTGGAGTCTGTTTTAGATGAGCCACCTGTATTTCATCTTTTAAAAATTATCCATAATTTTCTGCGCAATTTGCCTCTGCAACATAACGAAGAGCAGTTAGTTATAAATTATTGCCATTGTTTAGACGTCTAAGAAGAGAAAAAACTCTCTATTTACTGAAATACGATGGCCCTGTACCAAAGAACAAAATGGGGAGCCCAAGGTTCTAGTCTGTCCCAGTGCACAAATGAACAAGGACATACATAAATGTTATTAAAAAGCCTTAACTAGAAAAACAACAGATTAAAACCCTGTTAGTCTTACTCCAGCTAAACTTCATTTATGGCTACTCTGAAGCCTACTGTTACAATAACTAAAGTCTCACATTCTTTCCTACTTAAAAGAGCCTCTCTTTAAGCATTTCTAACCGTGAAAATTCTGCTTCCAGCAACTACCTCAAATAACTTTTTTTGGTAGTGCGGTAGCTCTACTTTGCAATTATGTCTATACTAATATATTCTTGGTTTCTTTTCAACTAAAACCATTCAAAAGTTTTTATAATATCATCATTTCTACAATATTTTCCATCTTCATTGTGTTTATCCAATAATTGTTAAGGTATCCGGAAATACAGTATATCGTAACATCGTGACAATGTTTCTTATTCAGATCCAAGTAAATAGCAGTTTGCAAACTAAGGTATGTTTATTTCTGTGATGGCTACAAGAACCACCCAAAGAAAACATCTAAAATGCAACTTTTAAAGAGGATTCTTCAATCAATCTGTTCTGAATTACCAAAAACATACCCTAACGGGTAAGTCAGAATTTCAGTGGGTGCCAAATATGTTAAAATTATTTTTGATAACATGCTAAAATAATGCTTACTCTAGGCTATTTAGCAAAAGATAAAAGTGTCACAATCCATTTAAATGTGCTGACACTGTTTATTAAACTACCCTATCCAAGCGTTTCTCTTGATGCTTACCAGCTAATACAAGTGATTCCTAACTAGTACTTCTCCTCTAAACAAACTGTTCCACAAGACTCTACTCATCTCGTGTTCTGACAGGACTATTTATATGAATAATATTCCCCAATTGCAATTTGTCCACTGTGCAAATTCAATGGACTTAGGTATGCTATAGAAACAGCATCTTTCTCTTTGCAAATGTCAATGTATTTTTTCCTTCAATATACTGTATTTATTCCTCTATTATTAAGTTCTGAGCTTGCTTTACCTTGTCCCTTATTTAAAACATTCTGATTTGAAAGTATCACCAACAGCTTATGTGATTTTCCAAATTTCTCAAAATACAGTTGTCACCATTAGTCACTTGAAGTCTGGATACTGTCTGGTGACAAATAGGTAAACCAAATATGATTATTGTTATTAAGAGTAACCTCTTACTCACCAAATTTATCCTATAATTAGACCTTCAAATATCTTATTCTTTTTTTTTTTTTTTTTTTTTTTGAGACGGAGTCTCATTCTGTCACCCAGGCTGGAGTGCAGTGGCACAATCTCTGCTCACTGCAAGCTCCGCCTCCCAGATTCACACCATTCTCCTGCCTCAGCCTCCCGAGTAGCTGGGACTACAGGCGCCCGCCACCATGCCTGGCTAATTTTTTGTATTTTTAGTAGAGACGGGGTTTCATTGTGTTAGCCAGGATGGTCTCAATCTCCTGACCTTGTGATCCACCCGCCTCAGCCTCCCAAAATGCTGGGATTACAGGCGTGAGCAACTGTTCCTGGCCCAAATACCTCATTCTTAAACCCCAAAGTCTGAGCCCAAGAAGCAGTGTACACTGAGGGGAGGGGGAACACATACTAATAAAGGTATTTTTTTTTTCTTTTAATCCAACCCAATAACATCAGCAATTTCCTTACATGTTCCATTATAGACATTGTAGCTTGAGTTCAGTGCCACTTGATAGAATCTATTAGTAATGTGGTCTGTATAAATTACATACCGTATACTCCATATGGAAACCTATTTTCAAAATAACCTATGCTTAATAACAAACATAACTTGGGGTATCTTTTGCAGTTTCTCTTGCAGTCTTTGCTGCATCATTTCAGCAATTTGTCTGTTCAGGTATTTATGAAGCCAAGGCTTTTAAATTTTCTCACTGTAGTTAAAAAGAGATTAATTTTATCCCATGTCATATTAGTTACAAGATAACTAGATTCTTTAAAAGACACCATCAGAAATTATCTTGATTCACAAATTACTCTGAACACTAGTAGGTTAACAGTGCTCCTGCATAAACATACTTGTTTGTGGAAATTACTGATTTTGTTTATTTACTTTATAATTTTATGTATTTTTTTCTTGGTCTCTGTCAGATAAAATTTGTTAGTCAATGTGCCACAAACTCTAACTTTATTTAATATTTTATAATACTTTGGAATACTTTGATAACAGCAAGTATTTTCTCATTTTAATAAATGTAGTCTGGTGTTTATGTCAAAAATTTACAAGAAAAACCTATTTTACTGGAAAGTAACAAAAAATAATTGTGATTAGGACAGAGCTCAAATTAATACTGCAGATTTTTGTGTGTATGCAAAAGATATAATTTGAAGTCATATTTCAAAATTGGACAGACAATTCTATTATACAGATTTCTTGGCCAACTTTTGTTGGCAACTCAAACAAGCTAAATATATTTCTAGATACGATCTATAATAAACTCAACAGATAAGCCACAGAAATGTTTAAGATTTGGTGCCTAAAGGCCATAATCAGTTTTTAAAAGTAAAGGTTTCTTCAACACAGAGAAGGCAAATTTGCTTATTTAAAACCTAACAAACAATACATCCCACACTCCATGTGGCAAAGGGTAGGATGGTGGTGAGGGCAGGGGACAAAAGAGTTCCCAAAAAGTAAGAGAATGTGTAGAACAGGGGATACATTAAGAGGGTTGGTTTGTTTGTTTTATTAATATTCAGAAACTGGAAACAATTTAAACTTAAGATAGAAAAAGACTCAAAATCTGCACAAAGCAAATGGCAAAATAATCTTAGGAATGTTCCTTGGACTACTCTAGAATTTTAGAATATGGAGACTGTTAAGATGAGTGAACCAGCAGACTCAAAGGCTAAAATGTGAAACTACATTGGCATATTGGTCATATAATCATAATGCTGAAAAATTATCTACAGAAAAAAAATCTGCTAACATAAAAATAAGAAGGTCTGACCATCTATAGTTCATGGTTCTAGAAGATGCAAGTTTTTAGATGAAGACTTTCTTTTTTTTTGGAGACAGGGTCTTGTTCTGTCACCCAAACTGGAGTGCAGTGGCACCATCACAGCTCACTGCAGCTTCAAACTCCTGGACTCAAGCGATCCTCTCACCTCAACCTCCCAAGTAGCTGGGACTATAAGAGTAGGCAACCACACCCAGCTAATTTTTTAATTTTTTGTAGAGATAAGGTCTCACTATGTTGCCTAGGGTGGTCTTGAACTCCTGAGCTCATGCATCCTCCTACCTCGGCCTCCCAAAGTGCTAGGATTACAGGTGTGAGCTGCCACACCCAGCTAGATAAGCTTTTTGTATAATGCCTACATATCTATATACCATGAAGCATGGATGAAAGAAGAATCCAGTAACAGATTCCAAATCTAAAGAACAAGAAAATACCTGAAGGGAAGTGGAGAACTTCCAGGTTATTCTATCTTTTATTTCTTCCTTTTTTAGCCAAGCTACTGGAATTCTGCATCTCACCAGATCCTCAAACAAGTCAAACAGGTGGGATGTTATTTGGAACTACAGCATTTATTTAACTAATAAACTAGAAGAGTGTTCATGTAAAATCTAGATTCAATTTAAATCATTTGTCCTATATTATTCCATGATTTAAATATATATATATTTAACTATATACATATATTTTTCAAATATATATATATTTAAATATATACATATATTTTTTTCAAATATATATATATATATTTTTTTTAAGCTCCCATATTGCTTTCCTAGCTAATGGGAAAAACAAGCTAGAAGACCCTTAAGAGTAAACCCTGCTGTGGTTCAAAGACAAGTGCTCTTGACTTTTTTTTTTTTTCTTCTTCTTGCCATATAGAAAGAGGCAATTTTTTTTTCTCTATCTTCTTATCTTCTTTTCCTACCATACCCTTATGGCTCTTATTAGCCACATTAAAGGGTACAGAATTAATTTTGTGTTCAAAATTACTCAGTAACAATCCCCATATATGAGCTCCTACAGGAAATCACATAAAGAAATAAGACTCTTAAAGTGCCTAACTGACAAGCAAAATTTAAAAGGAAACTGCCCCCTTCACTGTTCATGTATTCAGAACTAAAGTGAAGTTGGAATTATGTGAGAGATGCAGTGAGAGATTCAGCAAGCATTCTTACAGTGTAAACACAGCAGTTCAAGTTGTGATGTTCACCCAACATCAAAGCCATCTATCCAGAACATGCAGGGGCAAGCCTCCGCCAGGGAAGACCTGTCTGTGTCAAATAGACTGCTCTAACTCCCCAAAATAACCAGTGTGTGATTTAAATCACAACAGTACATAATAAACTCTGGCTTTATCACGCTAATTCCAAGTGTTCAAAGCCATTACTAAATTTCTGAGGCTGGCCAAAATATTTATTTAAAAAAAAACAAAAACAGTAACTTTTCTAAAAGGCAGCAGCCTCACGATTTCAAAGATGTGTACATACAACCATGCATCTAACACACCTGTAGGGTGAAGCAGGCCTCACCTGGGTGAGGAGAGTGCCCCAGCTACTAGAAATTTTAAGATACAAATGAAACTAGATTAAAAGAAAAAAAGCCATCTGTTTCATCAAGGTTGAACAAGATACACCAGGCAAAGAAAAAAAATGCATAGATTCAAAATGTGAACAGTATTGTGGTATAATATACATACAGTGAAATAAACAGATTTTAAGTGCCCAGCAAGAATATATTTTGGAGGGAACATGCAAAAAATCAGAAATATACTTAGGTGTGGCTGATAACAAAATCACTGGGACATCATAGGCAACTATAATTAGCAATGGATGACTCTGAGCAGGATTGGATCCGCCTCCTAAATTTTAAATGATTGCTTCAAGCTAAATTTCTGGGAACTTCTTTGGTCTGGTAATCAGTCTGGGAGTCTTGTAGGAACAAGCTTTCTCGTGATATTTCCACTGCCTCGTGGTTTCTGGCAAGGTTGAGCCGTCTACAGAAACAAGATTTTCTAAGAGTGTTTTGTTATTTCCATTTCCTATCTCATCTGAAACCAAGTGCATAGACATAAAAATGTTGAAAATACATACATAAGCAAACTTTTCATCAACAAAGTTGTTTCTAAATCAACTCAAATGAAATTCATCAATAGTACTTTGAAGAATCAAGGCAGATCATTACTGATTATTGGATAAAACAGAAAACTTGGATAAAAATAATTTTATATTTTTTAATATTCTCCTAACTGTCCAGCATTAAGAATGTTTAATAATTAAGATATTTTAATAAGTTAAACACCCAAAAGAAGTCTTAAGATTACAAGGATTTTTCCTACACACGATTCTTCAGGCTCAGGTTCTTGCCTGTACCCCTCAAATGGCCTGTATGGCTCTAATTACCTGTAAAAACCCTTACATATAGGTCACATTATCACATATTATGCGACATTCCACTCATAAAACTGTAGTCCTAGAGACAGACACCCTTTAAAAGAAAAAAAAAAACCCTTCATCTATGAAAATATACTAAACAGAAAATAGCAAACTCCAAATAGAACAGGATAATACTATTTTTAATGTTTCCTTCTCTCCATTTATTTTAAATGAGTAAAATTGACTCTCTTTCTAAATGCACATAAATTGCCTCACTTAAAACCACTGGATAGGATTTATGATTTTCAGTAGGGAATGTAACATCTAAACACAATGATAATATAAATTGCAAAAGTTAAAGATAATAATTAGAAAGTAATAATGTCTAGCATAGCAATGTAATGTAAGAATAACGATTCAATTATTATTGATTTGAAAATACATTTTAAAAGTCCAAGGTTTAAGAAACTCTCATAAGAAGAAAAAGGATGTCATGTGTAATAGGCTATTTTCCCTCAAAAGAAACTTTTCCTCAAAGTGAACTTAGTAAGTTTGAGGTTATCAAAAAAATTACTGTACTTATTTTTTAAAAACAGAAATTAATAAAGTATTCTTGGATGACACTTCAGGAGACATTTTATCAAAACCAAATTTTAGTTCAATAACAGAAATAATGAAAATTTATATTCATAACAATGTTATTATTGGTCTCTGTTAAGCAATGGAAAAAATCTGGTCATTTTATATTAATATTAAATTTTAGCATTTGCTTACTAATTACCAACATCTAGAAGAAGAAAAGCTCAGTGTCTGGCATGTTTATTTCTGTAGACATAGGTCTAACATATGTATTTCAAAAATGATTTCAAGTTTTAAGAAATAATTGCAATCTCAATACACCACTGTTGAATGCTACCACTATATTCTCTTTTCTATTGTTTTTATGTTAGTCAGTGCCCTCTTCGTTAATTCTCATATCAAATTTTTTTATGTCCTTATTAACAACAATAACAACAAAACCAAATGAACCTTACAATAACACATGTGAAAACACAGGAAAAAAAAAATCTCAAGTCAGGCACAGTGGCTCATGCCTGTAATCCCAGTGCTTTGAGAGGCTGAGGCAGGAAGACCACTTGAGCCCAAGAGTTTCAGACCAGCCTCAGCAACATAGCAAGACCTCCATCTCTACAAAAATTTTTTTTAATACTTAGCCAGGTGTGGTGATGCATGCCTACCATCCTAGCTACTTGGAAGGCTGAAGCAGGAGGACTATGTAAGCCCAGGAGTTCAAGGCTTCGGTGAGCTATGATCGCACCACTACATTCTAGCCTGGGCAACAGAGTGAGACCTTGTCTCATTTAAAAAAAAAAAAATCTCCAAAGTGGATTATATTTTTCCCCCATTAGTGACAGACAGTTTGAGAGATTTTTTAAGAGTGATTTTGATTTTTACAGATGTATGAACCCATTTCTATTATAGCTCTTCTAAAGATTATAAATAAAACATAGTAATACAAATCTCTTCTTCATTAAAAAAAAATAGAGACTAGCAAAGAATTTGATACACCTCTGTCCTTAATTTTGCCAAGTCACATTTCAGGTTAAGAAAATTAAGCAAAAGAAGAAAACAAAGTCTTCAGACTACAAAAGCCAAGAGTAATAAAATAAGTGCATTGGTAATTAAATCCGGAAACCAAATATTCAGAGAGGGTCTCAATCTCTCTCTCTCTTTCTCTCTAAGCTACAACCATCATTCCTATCACATTTCATATCCAGATCATCTAAACAGATTATATTAAATACAAATACATGGGAGTTCAGCTAATTTTGACACTTTTACAATGTTTAACAAAACACGTGAGGGATAAAATCCTTTCATGTTAGAAAATGGCAATTATTAACTACTAGTTTTCGACTAAATTTTCATTTACTGGTTAATAAGTTTCCAAAGAAAGCAGAGAGTCCTCCTTTTCTTATTGCACTTCAACATTTCAAATTATACAACTCAATTAAGCGGTCATTCTATTAGGCTGAGAAAACATGTAGAACATATTCAAGTTTATGCAAGAAACTGTGAGGGATGGTTTGCCATATACATTAAGCATGACCTTAGGCATGTATTTTAAGAGTGTTTTATAACCCTATACACCCTTCAGAAATACCCCAACAGGAGGCATCAAATTTGTAAACTTTAGCTTGCAGCGTAACAGGCTAGCTAGGGAAGAGTCCAAACTGGGCATCAGAACAGCTGCAACCAAGACCTGGCTCTGCCCCTTGTGGTCACAGGACATCCAGACTCTGGATTTCAGTTCTTACAGTGAAACTAACACTAGGATCCTGTTACTTTAGAAAGAGAGGTGTCTAAGAACTCAAGGAGCAGTACGTTCACAGCTCTAGAAAGAGTTAAGATACCATCACTGTGAGCATTTACGGATGTGCCAGGATGTGAATATAGGAAATTGGACCCTCAGAACAAGACCTTAGAAATGCTCACAGAGAAATGCATGAGAATTACTGGATAAAGTAACTACTGGAAAATACAAAGAATGAAGACTTTGTTCTATGTTGTAGAAATCATTACCAGAAAAGTTCATTCTCAAAGAAAGACCACTGATTACTTTTTTAAATCACTGCACAAAAGTAATCACACTATGTATAGTATGCACAGTATGATAATTTTTCAGAATACTTCAGATTGCAAATCATTGAAAAAGTCAGTGAGAAGATTAAAATAAAATCATGGAAAAGATCTTAAATTATAACAGAAAGGAAGTGGTCAGGTGAGTGGGACATTTCTTCTCTCCTTCAAGAACCTTCCCTTTCCCATGTCTGGGAAACATAAAAATCTACACCAAATAAATTTGCTGAGGCACTTTCTCAGATATTTTAAAGTGAGCTATTATTAATATTACAAATAGGTTTACTATCCCAATCTGTTGCCTCTATTTAATTAATTTCTTGTTTAGTCTAATTTGCTAGACTGTTTCAAAAGATAACTTAATTTCACCACTAAAAATTTCTAGATTAATAAAGTATTCGGATGCAAATTACATATTGGACTAAACAATCCTGCTATCACATAAGTGTCTGAAATCAGTGCTTCCAGCTAAGATTCCAAAACTTCTAGTCCAAATAAATGTTACATTTCAATGAGGGTATATGGATTAAACGAAATAAAGCATATATACAAAGATATGGCCATGTTAAATATGTATCAAATATGTAATCAAATATGTAAACTCTCTCTCTAAGCTACAGCCATCATTCCCACATGAGAATTCCCTTTTTTGGGAACATGCCAAGAAATAATCAAAATACCATGTAAGATGATGCTATTTAATGGAATGGCCATTTTTCTGTTTGCTGTTAACATTTAATTAAAAGTCACAGGCAAATATCTACTAACGTACTGGTTAAAGATTTTTCCTTCGCAATTAAGTAAACACCCAATGTAGTAAGTTATTAAGCAACATTTATCATCTGATTTACCATCATGTTCTATAAGCCAAAATAAGTAGTGACCCTTCTTCTAAAACACTCATCTGATACTAGAAAATTACCTTGCCAACATGCTCCTTCCACTTCCTTATCCTTGAAATTACACCTAATATAATACAAGTTTTGTTGTTTACTTTTATACTTTAAAGTGAGCACATAAGGATTTTTTAAGGAAAAGGAGAAAGAAAACAGTATCTGTAAACATTAACAAGTCTCAATAGCATTCTGTTTTATAAATTCTATTTTAGGCAATACTGCAACGGCTTTTCATTCTGACCTAAGAAACATCTCCAAAGTTCTTTCAGGTGGCACTAGTATTGCTACGCACCCTGGACTCTTCTTTGAAAGGTACAGTACATACTTTAACATATTCTTCCTTACTATATAGCTTTCCTTATTTTCTCCACACTGAGAAAACAACACAAACCATACTACAAAACCACTGACCAAACCACCCTTCCCACAGCATACGCCTCACTAAAATTTTTCTTTCACTTCTGAGGACACAAAATCTTTGAAGCAAATCTACAACTAGTGGCCAACCGTCCATTTGGCAGTAGGAAGACTGTCATCACTAATACCCCATGCTCTCTTAAGATTCAAGAATCAAGGAAGAAAAACAGTGAGTGCCTTGGGGCCACATTTTTTGTTTTCTTAATTCTGGCTTTCAAAATACAGTCTACAGTCCCTATGGCTTAAATAGTCTACACAAAACTTTGTTTTGGAATGAAAAGCAATAATCAAATCCTTCTAGGAGAAGGTACAGTTAAGTAGTTCAAGAGTCACAGTTCTGGAATCTAACTATCAGGGTTCCAATTCCAGCACCTCCACTTACTCTTGCTCTAAAAATGTAGACAAGTTACTTTCTCTTTGGGCCTGTTTCCTCATTTGTGAAACGGGAATATGAGTACGCTTAATTAAGAAAGCAACCCTGTAAAACTGCTGTCATGGTGCCTGGCCAACAGTAAGTGCTCCCTAAACTGAGCTATGATTATCATAGTAGAAAGAAAACTACACAAATGAATAATGATCACAGACCTGTCTTTTCTATATAGAGCTAGCATTAATTTGGGATTAAAACATATGAGGCTGGCCGGGCATGGTGGTGCATACCTATAATCCCAGCTACTCGGGAGGCTGAGGCAGGAGAATCGCTTGAACCTGGGAGGTGGAGGTTGCAGTGAGCCAAGATCATGACAATGCACTCCAGCCTGGGTGACAGAGCAAGACTCTGTCTCAAAAAAAAAAAAAAAAAAAAATGAGGTACCAAATTCTGGGAGACCAGAATTTGGGTCTCAAATAATTAGTTATCTACTCACAGGATAATTTTACCTTCTGTAAGTCTCAACAACCCCAAACATAAGTAAGAAAGGCTGGTCTGGAATCCACATTCCTGGTTTTCAACCTTGGCTATACATTTGAATCACCTATGGAAAGTGAAAAAAATATCCACGCATAGCCCCCTCTAGCAAAGATTCAACTTTTATTACACTGGTTATGGTATAGGATCTTAGGTGCTGCACTATATATGATCTTAGGTCCCCCTCTTATTTTTAATTCTAGAATTCTTTGCTTTTTTTGCATGAAAACATATGGAGAAATTATATTCTAAGCATGTGAAGAGCAGCAATCACATCTGATGTTTCTTGGTACTTATAAGGGTAGCTGCTATTCAAAAATCATTTTTAGCTTCTTCTGGAGTAAATGGGACAAATACATGGCTCTTTTTCTGCCCCAAACTGACCTTCCTCAGCATGGTTTAAGATTAAAGATTTTATATTAAAGAAATCTTCAAATAGCTGTCTTTAGCACAATTTTCCTCAAGAACAATAGGAACAAGTAGCCAGTGTTAAAAATCTTGAGTTCTCTTAACACAATAAACTTTCAGAAGAACCTATGGGAGGTGTGGAATGGGGTAGGGCTACACCTATACGCCTGTAATAAGTACCCCAAGAGAACCTTAGAAGAGCTTTCTGATAACCTTTCAGGAAGTCAAAGCAGAGATTCACAGATTTACAAATGGTAACCTACATCAAAAGACTTTGAAATATCTTTTATTTCTATTCTGCCTTTCTAAAATGATATCAAAGTTTCCTATACATACCAAATCAAAAGATATTCCAGAGAGATATTTTCATTCTCAATTTATCAATGGAGTCAAGGGGCAAGAAGAGGAAAAGAATCTAGATCTCTAGAATAACCTTAGGTGGCCCCCTCAAGTTATTGCAAGATGAACAGAGAAATGACAAGGTTGAATCAAGGGATCCCTTAGGTTCCATGTACCTTACATATGTTTTGATTAAAATTTTTTAAAAAAGATTCTCTCTTGGATGGTATTGAGCATTGAAAATAAACTTCACAGGCAACAAAACTTAAAATTAAAGCTGGTACTATCTAATCCTGATGACTATTAATAGAAAAAAATAAATCAACTCGGTGCATTCTAGATATGCTAAGTCATTTATAGTCATAGGGATTCTGAATAATCCCAAATTCTCTAAAATGTTCGTCTTTTTCTTTAAGCTTATGTACTGTGTTTATAGAAAATCACAATTTATCCTTTAAACTATTCATAACAAAGATGAAAGGAAAGATGTAATCAGTGGCATAAGACAGTTAACACAGTGTCAGCCCAAGAGCATCAAGAGAGAAACAGAAAGACAGTAAATAAGTAGCACATATCAAACATCGTACAGCCAGTCCAGCAACTCTCAAGGAGGGGATGAGCTTCCCAATGGAGAGTAGCTGCTGCCTTGTGCAGGTTTCTTTTCTCTTTCCCTTTCTTTTCTTTTGGCTAGTGTTGATTTAGGTACTTATTTTGCTTTTTCTCTTCCAATTCAAAGTTTGAAAGAAACTAGAAACTGTTCCAAAGTACACTTTGTAAAGCAGCCCCTAATTCTTCAACTTCCTCTGCTTCACAAAGTCGTCAGCATTGTAAATCTAAGCCATAATGAAGACGCTACATTTACATATTTTAAAGAAATCATTCCTGACTGCTGTCATAATAGTCTCTTAGGTAAACTCTTAACACATACAAGAATTTATCTAGTCCTTGTCTATGACTTGCAGGTAAAAAAGATAACAATTAATAATGTTCCTTGAACCTTGGCTTGGATAAGAGAAAAAGAAGATTTGAAAGGGTAGAGGAAGAGGCACAGGGAGACAGTCTAGGTTTCTTCCAACTCTGTATTGCTGTGGAAAAGTTAAAGAATCTTGTCTCAAAATCTTCATCCTCAAAATGTGCACAACAGTTCTTACTACTACCATTCTTTATAAAAAATTATTATTTTCTGCCTTTTCACATGTTCTAAGACCCTTAAATGAAAAGAATTCAACGCAGTTAGAGGCTCCAGTTCACGTCACATTTTTATACTTTTCATAATATTCAATAGCTTAACAATTATATTACACTGGATATTTTATACCCAATACTAAACACATTTACATTACCACACTGCCTATTTTATACTTGGGAGGAGATGTCCAGAAAGTATTTGTGGGACTTAGAATAGAATGTTGGTAGGACTGGATGTCAGATCTGGAATCACATCCTTGTCCCATCACAGTACAAGAGTTGTATAACCATGGGTAAGTTATTTAGGCTTAGTTTCCTCAGCTAGCAAGTGGGAATAATAACAGTATTAACATAAACAGGAGTTAGATTATATATAAATTAATGTACATAAATTCTTAGCCTATTGCTTACAATGGTTAAATAGTTTAATAAAGAATAAGTATTATTAACCTAATCACCCAGCACTTCTGTCCTAAAGGTATCTAGAGACCAGCGGGATTGCAAGATCCTCTCAAGTAGCAACTCAGGTCCAGAACGATTCTGGGACTTCTGAAACCTTCAAAACCTACAGAGAAAAACACTGAGGGCAGGATACATTATCGAAAATACACATCACGAGACTCTCAAAGACAAAGTTCCTTTCAGGTCATTCCACAGAGTTCTGAAAAGGCCTTCGTATTGTTTCAGAATCCTCACTTGTACACAGAAACACGTCTACCTTCCAGTTAGCAAAACAGTTTCACAACATAAGTGAGGATAGCAAAAGTTTTAAGATGCTCTAAACCATCTCAGTGAACTGGAGGTCACCATTCCTTCTGAAGTTCAGGATGTGAACCAAGAATACCCAGAAGCCTGAGAATTTGGGATGGGCATTCAGCCCACAGCTGGGGAATTCCAGAACCCTTGGGCAGGGAAGTAGTAAAAAAGTGAAAGTCTGATGACAGTCAACTATTTGTTAAACTCAAGAGCTGCTGCAATTTTAAGATGTTTCCACTATATAGAAACAACTCATAAAATATGTCTAAATATTCATTTTTTAAATGGCTGTTGTTTACAGTGAAATATTACTTGGTAATAAAGAAGACACAAACTACTAATACACACAACAATATGAGAAAAACAAACAAAAAAAGCCAGATACAACATAGTACATACTGTATGATCCAATTTATATAAAGTTCTTGAACAGGTAAAATGAATCTATTGTGACAAATCAAAATAATGGTTGCCTTAGGGGAAAGGAGATTAACTGGAAAAGGCATAAGGGAACATTATGGGGTAAAGAAAATGATATGTACTTTGGTTGGGGCGATAGTTTAATATGAGTATACACATTTGTCACAACTCATAAACTATACACTTAAAATGGGTCTATTTTATTCTGTGTAAATTGTACTCATGTTTAAGAAATTAGAGGTTAAATAAAAAAAATCCTAAATTTCTAAAAGGGATGCAAAAATAGAAAAGGTCACAAAAGGTATGAGACATATTATAACAGCTGGGAATCCATAGAGGGTCCACTGGGATGTCACCAATAGCTGAGTCCCAGGCGTAAGTTACATGAGGTTCCCCATATGAAGTATCACAGACAGATCTGTTTCATTTGTCAGTTTAGCAGACCATGCCCACCCATGAGCAGACATGAGAGAGCAAGTTAAAAGTATTACATGTCGGGGAAAGGGGTGTCGGAAGACAAAGAGGAGAATGATCGTTGATTTTATTTAAATGCAACCTGGTTGTAGATGATATTTCCCATGTACACTCATATTCCTCAAGCAAACATCTACATATGGTTGTGTTTTCCTGATGTCTATCAGCCCTTCTTTGTTGAGATTTGAGCACAGCACATGTTCCAATTAACTCCACTCTTTGTTGCAACTTGCTGACTCGGGTGTCCCTTGCCAAAAAGGGGTAGGTGGTAGGTTACATAACAAGGATTGGGGTGGAATCTGATGTCAAGTCTGCACAGAGAATTGGCGGAATGTGTGTGGTACGGGTGGGGGCCGGTAGAAGGTGGAAAGAAAAAGGGAGACCACAGGAAGAATAACATCCTTAGACAGACTTTGACAGAGGCCGACCTGGATAGCTATGTGGCTCAGGGAAAGGAGGTCAAAGGGTAGCCAAATTGGAGATAATGAATGGTCAATGCATAGAATGCACAGAGAGTTTTTCTATTACACAATCATTTTTCCCCTAGGGTGATGCTTCTGGGAAAAGTCTAAGATGATAATGACTTTATGAAGAAGCTTGATCCAAGTGCAACATGATGAGATTTTTGAGAATGAGGGAGAGAAAGGGTTTATCAGGTTAAAGGATAAAGTAGCCTTCAACAGAATTTTTCAAGTAAAATATAAGAGATTCATCAATATGTGTATTCCCATCAATTTAGTAAGTAAAATACTGCTCACTAGAAAATAAATATTAAATATGATCCTCTTAGGCAGCTTTAATAAAGGTATCTTATACATTTAGATCAATATGCTATTCCAATTCACTTGTGGATTAGCTAGTCTATTCCATGGCCATGAACTATATTTCTAATCTTATTCAACCATCTCCCAATTTTGAAAAATTTTATACATTATTAACAAAAATGAATTCCCACCACCGGAAAAAATTAAGTGACAGAAACTAAATACTAAAAGGCAATCACTGTAAAGTATCTCTGAGACTGGTCCCTTTGAAGACAAAATTACAGAGAGTCACCAATGTACTCAATAAAATGTGTGTGCGTGTGTGTGTGTGTGTTTAAAAAAAGACATATGAAGTTTCTCAGCAATAAGCAACAAACATAGGCAAACATAAAAATTATTCACTAGAGAGATAAATGCTCTGCTGCTAATGTGAAGATTTCCTAGATGAAGCAGATGCTATGAAAAAGGAAAACTGCTCCACTATTGCAATTATTGTCACAGTTACTACTGCCATACACTTGGCTGTTTTTAACTAAAACTATACGGTTCAGAGATTCTTTGGGTTTCTATTTAAGACAGTAGAACATCAGCACACCAAACTCTGAGGAGAAATGACAGAGGGCTAAATAAGGACTGCATGGTGATAGCAGTGATTGAGAACACATCCAGGTTCTATTAGCCAAGACGAGAGAGATGTGTGTAATGCTGGAAAGCAGCTTAAAAACACAATTCTGAACATGGAATTCCTTTGGCTTCCTCGAAGACTAAGGACCTGGGAGAGGTGTCACAAGACAAACACTATTCACTGTGCTGAATGCAAAGTAATGAGGACAGAACTTATCATGACATGTTTAATAACATAATTTTGCTAAGGCAAACTAAGGGGTGGTTAATGAGGCTCCATCAAATAAGTTATGTGAATTGTGTCACCTGCAAACCACAAACTATCACATTAGTTAAGAGAAACATTTGACAAGCAGTTTCCAGTCTCTTGACCAATTCCACACGAGACAGTCTTGCAAATGACATAATTAACACAGCTTACTTAACTCATCTCCATTTGCAATTCATTAGGAATAGTTTTTTAGCAGAATTATGCCCTCTAAAGGTGACCATGCACATAAGGGCAGTTAACAAGTATGAGGTACTCAAACTATGATAAAAATACAGTTAGAGTCAATCACTTTGAGTTAAAACCAATGATATCTTTATGTGCTAAAATAGCATAACGACTTAGTCCCCTTAGACTCTGTATGAAAGACAAAAACATAGAAGTGTATCTTTGATATGTAAGTGTGTGAATGCATGTATCATCCCATGCTTTGTACACTACTGGGATATAAAATGATTTCTACAAAAATCTGTGTGCACATCCAGTGAAAAAGAGAATGAGCCTGACTAACACAGAATTTCCAAAGGTTTTCCAGGACGGACTCATGGGCCCCAGCACACCCACTGCATCTTGGAGTTGCAAAGCAGCATGTGCTATCTACCTGAACCACCCAGTGTTCTGAGAGGCCAGTGGTCTGCAGCTGACCAATTCTTTAAGAACCATTAGTTTTGAACAAGACTTTCCCAGAGTCCTTGAGAAGAGAAGACCTGGAAGACTGCTTTCTCAGACCCCTACAAATCACAAGGAAGAATCAAGTCTACTGGCGACAGATCTTTCTTTCCATAAGCCTAATGCTTTTCTTATGAACTATCACTAAACTCAGAGGAAAAGTAGGAGCACCGGTGCACAAGAGCTTACAATTAGAGACAGAAAAGGGAAGTATGGGAGAGGGAAAAGTATATTCTGTCTTCCTTTGTTTTGTTTTGTTTAGGGATTAAAAAACTATCAATGACTACAAGCTTGAAAAGCCACTTCTACAGGCCTCTGTTTCTTTTAATCTTAAAATCTTATTTTATCTTCAAGTGGCACAATCTATAAGAGAAAGGCATCTATTTCTGATGTATAAATTATGAATTAGCCAAAATTTTGTTCCAGATGATACGTCAATAAACTTCATTTGTTTGAGAGGCCAATGCTATAGAACCATAAATGATAGCACAAGCTTTGGCTCAGCCTATACTAATCTGCCAAGATCATTCGCTCAGTGGTAAACTTCAGAGGTACCCCAAAGAACAGAGCTATGGAGACACACAGGCCTTCATAAATCTTCTGTAATCTTGCATTTTGAAAGTGTGGGCTAGGGGAACATTAAATGCTCACCCACATTTTCCAAAATGGAGACACCGAAGAGGTTCATCCAATCTGATAAGCTTAGACCTGCAGTCAGCACTCAACCCCAGGTGCATGGCAGAGGAAGGCAAAGACCAAGAAAGCAAAAATGGAGATAAATGCACAGTTGGTTTCAAAAGGACTCTGCCCTGAATACAGAATATTAAAGACATAATGTCATTCACAAGACACAGGAACTCTTTAAAATTCAAAACAATATTGACTGTCTGCAGATATTCTTAAATGGAATTTTACTTGTCGACCATTTTTAATAAGGAACTTAGGGCATAAATAGGACCATTCCATTTAAATTAGCTGTATTTTTAAATTGAAAGTGCATTGTGTCTCAGTGTAGGCAGGACTGAGCTCAACTGGTTAGGGCATCACTGATGTGTTCATGCCTTAGTGGTAAAATATTCTGTTTTTACCTATTCTTTAAAGACAATTAAAGCTTTTCAGTTCTTCATTCTTCCCTGTACACTCAAGGTAATTCCCGTCTGATGTATGAGTAACAGAGTCCACCAAACTGCCTGGCTGTTTTCACAGTAGAAAAGATTATTTCAAAAAATTTTTTATTTTTTTGACACAGTAGACTAATTACTCACTGATTTGTGTTTATAAATAATGGCATTTCAGACCAAAGTCTGACTTCTATAAATATGTAATACAGTTTTAACTGGATTATATATAGGTAAATGTAGTATTATGCAGTATAGCATAATCAATTGCATTCGGAAAAGGGAAATATCTTATAGAAGCTTCTAGCTCAAAATATATTGCAGCTTCCAGGTAGCAAAAAAATTATTCACAAAGCTATGCCTTTTCCAATCCTAAGTGTCGCCTACTTTCCAAACTTTTAGAAAATTATAGGTCCACAAAGTTATGTTTGTGTAAGTTTTCTAAATATTGACACATGCTATACGTAATGCAAAATATTTTTCACTTCTAAAAATTAATTTTATCTTGCTTTTCTTTCTAGTCAGATAACTCTTCAAAAACAACCATTTCTATATGCCTCAGTTTCCTCACCAGAAAGCATAGTAACTGTTTACCCTAAGATGCCACCCACTCATCCTATTCCACAGGGATATTTTAAGGATTAATGAAAAAATAAAGGTAAAGTGTTGTAAGCTGTGCAAAAGAGAAGGCTTGAATACAGAAACAATGGTCATCTTAAGCTATACTTTCAAAAGAGACCGTTACGATGTTTTAACTATATCTACCTGTTCCTTTTCCAAGCTATCAGGTAGATATTACATCATGTATATTTCAAAATGATAATCTGTTGATTCAATTTTATTGACGACTTCCATCAGTAAAAGAAAAACAAGTAACTTAAAAAGCCTATCATCTTAACCTTAGATTTCAGCTATAAGCAAAATCAGACACACTTTACATTTGCCGTTATTACTCTGACAGATTCTAAATGCATCTTTACTTTACTATTACTTCAAATGATTCATATTACAAGATTTTGTCACAGAACTGGGGAAAACACTACAGGGTTTGGGTTTCTTACCCTCCACCAGTCACTTGTCCTAGAAGCTAAACAAAACTCCCAGCTCTGGCTGATCATGGCTGGGAGCTCATTAGGCTGTTCCTCACGTTAAATTACTGAAAAGGGTGATGTATTTATAACACAGCTTGCGATACTATAAAATGGCTCATCAATCTGTTTTATTCATGGAAAGTCCACATAAGGCCACTAGTCTGTTACTGGCAATAAACCTTGGGTGCGTCTTCAAAAGACCTGCATATTAGATAGTGATTTATGTCTCTGTCCAAGAAATCAAACATGATACTAACAAGGCAAGGGATAACTCAACTGACACTTTCGAAAGCAATATAATTTCAGTAGTAAATCAAGTGAGTATAACATATACGGAGAAGAGAGAAAGACGATTAGCATGTATATATTAAAATAAAAAATAGAGTGTTAAGAAATACTAATCCTGAGTGTTCAGATCTTAAACCATTCCTAACCTATTCTATGCATTATTTTTCTTAGACGGTATTTCTTACACAGCATATGCGTTCCTCAGCTCCCATTTTATAAGTGGAATATCCTTTTGTAAAGACACTGACATATCCTAAATAGTTTGCTTATTTTGTTAATACCCAAAGGCAGAGTTGCTCAGCTGTTTCTACCCTCAAAATGTAAATCTGTTTTGGATGAGACATAAAGACCCAACAAAGAGAACAAGAAATATTTAGAATCAACATAAGAAACCAAAATAATTAATTGAGTCATTGTTTTCAGATAATAGCACTTTTATTAGAATTTTTTTTTCTCTCAGGAATCCACAAAACTCAATACTACACAGAGATCTCATACTTTAAAAACAAGTAAAAACTATAAAACAAATGATTTTTTTTAACCATTGGATTTTCTTTTTGGTTGCCAAACCAGTCACTTAAACAAATAGGATGAATGTGAAAATGGAGACGTAGAAAATAATGGGGCTTTTCATGAAAGTGAATAAAGAATTCAAGATGCCTTGTTATTTTTATCTTCAGTGGTCTACTTTTTAAAAAATTCATTTTAATAAAAGATTTAAGGTGAATTATACAAATGCAATATAGTATTACATACATTGAACCTGTCTGCATTATTTTACTTGAAAAAGAGAAACCTCATTTTTAAAGGAGAGGTTTTACACCCTAAGTGCACATGATGTCATCACTTTTCTTCCCCATCAATGTGCCTCATATTTTCCTTTGGGCAAATCTGAAATCTACTGGAGTTTTCCTCATGGACAGCTCAATCTTATGCACAGGAGTTGTGCATGCAACAACATTCCTAAAAGTGAAAGGGAGAAAGGCATCCTCCCTGTTATTGTTAGTCCAAATAAAACACTCAGCTTCAGCAAAGAGTAACTGAAACACCTTCTACTTGGAGGCAAGCATTTCTGGCAAACCGAAGTCTTGACACACCAAGCCCAACAGGAGATAGGGTATACTTCCTCAAGGGCACCCTGTGGGCCCTACTCCCTAATGGTTTATGGGATCAAGTTCTGAACTCTTGATTTCAAAATGGTGATGGTTATATGTTTCTGTTTATATTAGATGATTTCCAAATTACAAACTAGTATTTTTAGTTTAAAATTACCTGATTTTCAGAATAAATGAACTTTTTAAATGCTGCAAAATGACTTGAGTACAGTGGATTTTAAGACTATAAAGAGAACTGCAGATTCATATGGATAAATGGGTCTGTGTAGTTTTACTCTTAAACAACATTTAAAATAACTGCAGATCAATTAAGTGTGACAGTTGATTACTCTTCCCCATCTCACCAAAGCTTTTGAAATAGAGAAGAGGGGAAACACACACACTCACAAATGTAAGTGCCCACACACAGAAATCTCCCCTTCGATATGTACAAACAGAAAATAAACTATCTCCTCTTGCCTCCTTAAATACAAAATGAACATATATACACTATTGCCCAGACATCCTTCAGTTTATCTCACAGACAAATGAAATAAAAAGGGCTTCTTTTTGTGTGTTTTAAGACACACACAAAAAAGCACACACGCTCCCTCCAAGAATCCTGCCTCCAATTTTCTGTCACAAGGAGCACTCTGGGGGCCCGGCGGGGGAAGTGTTTGGGAAACAGAAGGAGCCGTTTCAGCAGGCATCGGTTTCTCTCTGTGCCTGTGAAGTGGACATTGGCATATCTTGCCTCGGCTGTTCCTGTGGGGTTCATCTGGTCGGCAGGGTGGGGAATAGTTGTCTGCACCATACCAAGGTCAGCCTGCTAGGTCTGACAGTCTCTGTCTCTGTACAAAGAAAAGAATCAATACTTTTGGACTACGGCTGTGCCCTCAGCGTAAAACAACAAACATGCAGCGTCTGACATGTTTCTAGGTGATTTGTGGCAGAACCTCTTGTCTGATCTGTATCCAGGAGCTGCTGTGTTACTGCTCTTTGCTTTTCGCCTCCCCCACCCCTTCCTCGGCCCCCCTCCTGCCTGCCCCAGCTCTGTGATGTCTAATACTTTACTCAGGTACAGAGGCGGGTGTTCTACCCTACAGCTACTTGTCACTCAATAAATCACACCTACAAGCGCAGTCTGCACAGAGTGATCTGGGCTTTAACAAAGGATCAGAGGGACAAAGTGCAGGCAAGATGCTGTAATTATAGCAAAAATAAAACATTCAGAGAGAGGGACAAAAGCACAAGCTCTTAGGCAACTACAGTAGAAATTGTATTTTTTGTCCTCTCTTTTGGTTTCACTCTCTTAATGCACTCCTCCCATCTTTCCTCTACCAAACCCCAACACCATTTATTTTTGTTGTTCTTGCTCATTTTCATTCTAACTAGAGTTCAGGGCATAACATAAGCATTATTAAAGAGTCCATTAAAATAAACAATGCTCATCTCAGATGTTAAAATGTACGTAAGTTGTGCTAATGAGAGAGAGGCACTTTTAATAATTATCTTTACTATCTTCAGTTTTTATCCTTATCTAAAATATTTGGGCATGCAGGTCCCAAATCCTCCTGAAACAGACTAAAACATAACAACAGTACCAAAAGACAGCTATTAATTATGACTTGAACTTAATTATTTGAACAGCCATTAAACAATTTAACTTACACAAAAATACACTTGTTTTGTCTGAGTTAATTTGTGTAGATCTATTTCTTCAGTAAAATATTAACATATAGATTGCTCAATTTGCTTTGGAACAATTTTATACTAGATCTGTTCTCTTTTTACCCATCCCCCATGCCCCCAAATTTATTTTCCAGAGCCTGAACCATTAGCCAAGTCAGATAAGAAGGTTTCGGACAGTGTATTCTGTTCTAAATATTTTAAATGCAGCAGTTTGAGTTATCCCAGCAATTTCAGTCACATCAGACACCTCTTAATGCAGGAAAAATGATGTTCCATCATGGAGGTCTTGCACAAGTCTCTACTGTAACTGTTGCTGATGAAAATAAAAGTGAGTTAGAATAGCTCTACACTTCCTTCCTAGTCAATCAATGCCTGACAGCACCAGTTCCTTCAACCACGTACTTCAGCGATGATGGATCAATAACTGTGGTTTAACAACCGGGAGCCACCAATCATTATACGAATGATTAAAAGGGGTCTCACTCACATACACCTCTGCAGACAGACTAGGCCATGAGATCAGAATCCTTGCCACATTATGCTTCATATTACAGAAATTCAAGTAAAGGAGGGAAAAACTGGGGGAGGGAAAATCATTAAGATACAGCATAAAGGAAGTATCAAATGCTTCATGACCATGCTAATTTTGAGCCAGTATCTTAAAACACAAATTCTCCAAATTCACTAAAATAAAGATGAATAAAAGCAAATATAGGGGGGACACTGCTTATCGCTAAATCCTACAAAGCATCAATGTATTAAGATTACTTGGAATTTGCCCCCATACACACCCGCAGGCCGCATCTGCCGACAGTATGAGACTCAGGTAACTATCTTGGAAATCTCCACTGCAGCGACTTATTTTATCTCACTGTATTACAGTTCCTCCTTGACTATCTATCTGAAAAGTCTAAAAGGCCATAAAAAGGCAGGACTATTTCATCCAGGAATAAATAAAGTCCCTAGCACAAAACAAAATTCAAGCATTATTGACAAATTAATTAAATGAATGAATCAGACTTTTAAAAAATCAAGTCTCTTTTTGAAATAATTCTAACAAAATATATTATACAACTTCCCTCATGTGCCTATTATAGAATATTTTCCTTGAATTCACTTATTACAAAGCAAAGCCTGTTATCAAACTATCAAACTGTTCCAAATGGCAAAATTCTCCACAATTGCTCACTTTCCTTTCTCGTTTGTCTAGAGCAGCAGCGAACGACTGTCCTGGCATGCACAGTCAGGCAGAAAAGAACACGTGCTGACTGGGGGCCACACTGATCTCAGTACTGTTCTAGAAGCCACAGATGTACTGACCTCTGACAGAATGAAGATGGACACGTGTGGACATATTTGCCACGCATTGTAAGTACTTCAGAAGAGGCACATACAAGGCAGTGTTCTTAACAGGGGAGGTTTGTCACCCAAGAAACACTGGGAATGTCTGCAGACACTTTTGGTTGTCACAACTGAGTGTGGAGGACAGTTACTGGTAGCTATGAGTAGAGGTCAAGAAGCTGCTGAATATCCCACAATGTAGCACAAAGAATTACCCAACACAAAATGTTACCAGTTCCAAGGCTGAGAAACCCTGTGTGTAGGTGCTCAGGGAACACAGAAGAGAATGTGCTTAATTCTACCCCGAGAATGGAGGAAAGGGAGAACCGTACTCACCCGTAAAAGCAGGAGACAAGAAAAGTGGTTACAAGAAAGGGCAAAGGGACGACAATGGGGCCACCCATGCTGAGGAGTTTCTGTCTCATTCGATGCACCAGGAGAACTGATGGTAGGATTCGGGGGTGGGGAGGGACAGAATTCACAGTACCACTAGGAGAGACAGCCTCAAGAATGTTGAAAGTGGAGTCTGAAATCAAGAAATAATGGAAGGCTCCCTCACCTCAAGATTTGCTGAGGTATAACTGGTATACAAAAAAACACACAAAATTAATGTCTACAATTTGGTGAGTTTGGATATATGTATGCATTCATGCTACCATCACCACAACCAGAATAATAAACATATTCATCATCTCCAAAAGCTTCCCTGTAGACCTTTAGGGTTTTATTTGGTTTTGTTTTGTGGTATGAATGCTTAACATGAGAAGTACCGTCTTAACAAATTTCTAAGTGCACAATATCATATTGTTAACTGTAGGTAATATGTTGTACAGGAGATCTCTGGGACTTATTCATCTTATATAACTGTAAATTTATACCCATTCAAAACAACTCCTCACAGAGGGAATCTTAACAAGATTAGAGGCACTGGGGATGCAGAATTATGAACCGGGAAACAGAAGTCAGTTGTCATTTCAAATTGGGGAAGGAGGTATGAGCTAGGGAGGACGAGTCTAAGCTGACTTTCTGGTTTCTAGCCAGATGGTGATGCTATTTAAAGAACGGTGGAGGCTGACTATAGCGGGGCAAGGGTAGACACTAAAAATTTAGCTTCTGATTGGCTTAGTTTCGAAGTGGATCAACCAAGAGAGCTCCATACAAACATGGAGCCCTACAGAGAAGCCTGGGTTGGAGAAATAGGTGGGCAGTTATCATCAAATCTGCAGAAACTTAAAATAATGGGAATGAGTACAACTACCCCAAGTGTGCAGGTGAAAATCCAGTATAGAATACCTGGAAAAAATTTATGTTTAAAAGGATACAAAAGATGAACTAGAAAACAAGGAGTCAGAAAAATAAAGATTGAACTGGAACAATGAAGAGTTAGAAAATCCAAAGACTTAAAGGAGGAGCAAAAGTGGTCAGTGGCATCAAATGTCACAGAGAAATAAGTTAAAAAAACATAAACGCTTCTACAATATGCTTCAGATGAGAGGTCAGTGCTCCAGAGCTGTTGTTGTGGAGAAGACAAGAAACAGAAGCTAGACTGTGGGAGGCTAAGGCAGAAGAGGAAACAAATTTTTTATATCCTCTTTCTAAAGGCTGAGTTCTGAATGAAAGTTGAGAGAAAGAGACTGCCAGATGGAAACAGAGGTGTGACTTGGCCATCAGTAGGCTGAAGGGAATGAGCTTGGACCAGAAAGAGGCTTATCGTGTATTAATAATAGGAAAGAATTAGAAATAAACTCTGGGAGAACTGTTTTATCCATATAATGGAATAATGTGCAGACTCTAAAGATGATAGAAGGCTGTTCATTATATCAAACATATAAATACACAAATGCATCAATGACATTACATCATATCAATATTATATATCATACTATGAGGTCACCTGAAGCATAATTTGTAGGGGCTACTTGAGATACATAGGTGTGTTGATCTTAGGGCAGGCAGTTAGGGTTACAGATGATGTTCCTGCTTTTTGTAATCTCTGATTTTCTAAAATTCTTATGTTTAATATATGTAATAATACACTTTTAAAGGAACCAACCCCCTAAGTAGAATAAACAGAAGTTCAATAATAGGCCAGAATTTCGGGGCAAGAGAAAGGATGGCATCCAGAGCACTCAGAGGTAGAAGGAGATCCTAATTTACTAATTTGCAAGGGAATGGGGGCATCTCTACATTGCAATAAAACTGTGCAGCAATTTAGAAATTCTCCAAATCAGTAATATATGTAGAGTGAGTGAAATTTTTCATTGTTAAACTATTTAGACATTTACAAAAATTTTCATATGTGTGTTATTAAGTGTTTTTGCAGTAATCTCAAAACATGGAAACAGACAGCTATAAGGTTGAAGGGAGAATTTGGAGTCAGGGGGAGTACTGTAAGGGAGAGGGGAAAAAAAGAAAACATAACTTTAAACAGCCCGGTATATTTTAGTCAATGTTCCTAAATGCCACTGTGAAACAAAGCCACTTCAGTTTCTACTACGTGAAACTAAAACACACATTACCCTGGTCAAATGCTTGGGTAAATGCTTGTTTTCACCGTGAATAGTCCCCATATTGTTCAGCATATCACCTCCTGGATTCCTTAATATTTTTTTCCCATCAAATGGTCTAGGCCACAATTAGAGGGAACAGTTCCAACGTCAAATTCTTAACAATTCTCTTATCCTTCCAAATTCTGGGAAAGATCATAGGTCTTATAAGCATGTGCCCAGCCCTTTTCCTCCCCAGCATCAATAAACAACTTGGTCTGTCTCTTAAGGAAAGACTGTACTTTGTCTCACAGCTAATTTACCAACTATCCCAGAACAGACAATCCAACTACCAAATAACCCGTGCTCTCTTTACCCAGATGTTGAAGGCACTCTTTCTTACGCCCACACCCCCCACCCAACTTTTTTCTCTTACACTCTTTTCCCTCTAAAAAGCAATGGCTGAAGGACACAAAAGATTTTAAGGTGACAGTTTACATTGTCTTAAAATCATCAACTAGGATCAGAAAAATACATTAGGCCGATACACAAACTATTGACCATCACAATTGTCTCTTTCTTTGAATGTGATTAAACTTAAGCATGAATTCATTTGAGAGCTAGATCCTAGAATAGTGGCTAACTTAAGAGAGGTACTCAATAAATATTTGCTGAATGGCTGAATGGATGGATAGACGGACAGGTGTGGGTAAATGGCAGATGGATGGAAGAGGGGACATGTGAATGCACACACATGCACTGACTTAATGCAGAAGGCCCTGACAATAGTATTACAGTCAAATTCTATTGTATCGCCATGTAAAAGGGCTCTCCGTTTCATTGTGCCCTTCTGCAATTTCAGGACCCCTGTTCACTGGCAGCCATGCTGCTTCTCAAAATCCCAAGCTTGTGGCGGGCACAGTGGCTCATGTGTAATCACAGCACTTTGGGAGGCCGAGGTGGGCGGATCAGGAGGTCAGGAGATTGAGACCATCCTGGACAACATGGTGAAACTCCATCTCTACTAAAAATACAAAAATTAGCTGTGTGTGGTGGTGCACGCCTGTAATCCCAGCTACTCGGGAGGCTGAGGCAGGAGAATCGCTTGAACCCAGGAGGTGGAAATTGAAGTGAGCCGAGATTGTGCCACTGCACTCCAGCCTGGTGACAGAGCGAGACTCCATCTCAAAAAAAAAAAAAAAAAAAAAAAATTACCAAGCTTGTTTCTGCATCAGGGTCTTTGTCATTGTTGTTCTCTCTGCTAGAATATTCTTCCCTTGATCTGTGCAGGGCTTGCTCTCTCATTTTATTCAGTTGTCTGCTCAACTGTCATCTCCTCAGCGTTGCCTTTCTTGGCCACACCATGTAAAATAACAGGCTCCTCTCTAGCCTCACTTCCCATCCCCTTATTCTCTGCTTTTTTCTTCATAGCCCTTATTATACTCCCTATTTTATCTGTTGTTTACTATTTGTCTTCTCCACTAGAATATAATCTCCAAGGGGAAAGGACTTTGTTAGAGTCACCACTGTACCTCCAGCAACCAAATAGATGCCTGAAACAGAATTATATGTTCAGTTAATATTTGAATTCAGCCAAATTATTCCCTGCAAAATATTTTACAAATCTAACATCTCACTCCCAAATAGGTTTTACCCACACTAGTGACCCCATAATTAGCTGTTCTCCAATTGTACTATTTACTAGCACTTTGCATCCCTTGCCTACAATGTCTTGGACTTCCCCTTGAAAATTACACATCTTTGGGGCCGGGCGCGGTGACTCAAGCCTGTAATCCCAGCACTTTGGGAGGCCGAGGCGGGCGGATCACCTGAGGTTGGGAGTTCAGGACTAGCCTGTCCAACATGGAGAAACTCTGTCTCTACTAAAAATACAAAATTAGCCGGGCGTGGTGGCACGTGCCTGTAATCCCAGCTACTAGGGAGGCTGAGGAAGGAGAATAGCTTGAACCTGGGAGGCAGAAGTTGCAGTGAGCTGAGACCGCACCACTGCACTCCAGACTGGGCCATAAGAGCAAAACTCTGTCTCATAAAAAAAAAAAAAAAAAAAAATACATACCCCTTTGTATTAGTTCTTTGTTTATGTGTGCACCTCCTACTCTTTAGCAGAACACAAGCTGCCTAAGGTATCCATTAGCACCGACTAAAATTAGCCTTCACAAACAAAGCCAAACTTTATTGGATAGCAGAAAAAGACAAAGGACAAAAAGGGGGAAAAACTAAGTTTCCACAGAATGTGCCAGCCAATATGACTGCTATACAATCAGCCCTCTGTATCTGTGGGTTCTGCATCCATGAATTCAACCAACTGCAGATTGAAAATATTCAGAAAAAAATAAAAATAAAAATAACACAACAATAAAAATAATAGTAATTTAAAAATCAATACAGTATACCAATTATTTACATAGTATTTACATTTTATATTATATTATGTATTGTAAGTAATATAGAGATGATTTCAAGTGTACGGGAGGATGAACATAGATTATATGCATAGTAATGCCATTTATAAGGAACTAAACTGTCCTCAAATTTTGGTATTTGAGGGAGGTCCTGGAACCAATTCTCTACAGATACTGAAGGATGACTGTAGATGATCTAACTTAATCCTAAATATTCTAAGGTGTATATACCATTATTCCCATTTTAAATGTAAGGAAACTGAGGCTCAAGAAAAGTAATTAACCTTCCCAATGTCATGTGGTAAAACTGATTTTACAACCTAGGGGTTCCTTTCTTCATTCCTAGAGAGAAAGAAGGTGTGAGCCCTTACCTCATTCCCGTATCATCAGAAGAACAGATGTAATGGGTAATATACTCATCTTCTAACAAAAAAAACCCTAGGTTTTAAGTCTTACTATAGCTAGTCCTTATTAACTGTTTGAACTTACTTGGATAAACCACATAAACTCTCTCAACCAGTTTCCTCATTTATAAAACAGCAGGTACCACCTGCCCTTACTAAATCACAAGTTTACTTGGAGACTGACTTCAATAGTATATGAGGAAGTGATCAGTATACTATATAGCTGTATGTTAGTTCCCCAGAGATGAAAACAAAGCTAGGGTACGTATTATAGAAGACTCCAGAGTCCTTTGTCTCATAATTTTAGAGGCCATTAAAGTTTAGTGTCATCAGTTTCCTCTCTGGACTCAGGGATTCCCTCCATCAGAGTTTCAATATATTAATATTTCTATTGCTTTGGAGACTCCTACTAAAGCAGCCATGAACATCTAATGATCTTATTTTCATGTCTGCTTCTAAAGACTACATGTGTTGTGTGTGTGTGATTTGTTGTGAGAGCATTCTTGAACTTAAAAACATCAATAAAATTAATTTCTCAAGATGTTTTTAATGTCCATGTAAATACACATAAGAAAAATTATTTTGTAAATGTCTACTACAGAATTAAATAATAACAGAGATTTTTAAAAATAAAACCAAACCATTTAATGCATAAAACTAATCTGAAATTATTTAACTCAACTAGTTAGACAACTCCTTAGCATCAAAGACAAGTAACAGAGCAGGTCTAAGCTTTAAGTGTGTAGAAAACCACGCTAACAATTGTCTTTAAACCGCTAGTTATTTCAAACAGCTGCCAACATGTTTCCCTAGAAAAGCAGATTGGGATTTAGGACCCTACAAAGTGATACCAGTTTGGTTAACCATTCAAAAGGAAATTTCTACTCAAGCTATTAAACTCTCAATATTTCTCCTAAAGAGGGGAAAACATTCACATATTAGTTCATGAGTCTACTTTGTGTACTCAGAATAGATATTCTGGTCCTCTAAATGGTAGATGATGTGATGCTACGTATTTAAAACATTCTAGAGCATATGGCTCAAAAAAGTAAACACAACAAACTATGAAGTGTACAACAGGGCAAGATCTCATTCTACTCTACACTAATTACACCACATCACCAATACTTTATTTAAATTCTAGGAGTCATACCTTAAAATAAATACTGATTACAATGGGGCATGGTCAGAGGTAATTGGCCAGATTTTAACTCATCACAAGAGAAAATACCCGGGCCGAGCGTAGTGGCTCATGTCTGTAATTCCAGCACTTTGGGAGACTGAGGCAGGTGCATCACCTGAGGTCAAGAGTTCAAGACCAGCCTGGCCAATATGGTGAAACCTCGTCTCCACTAAACTTACAAAGATTAGCTGAACATGGTGGTGCATGCCTGTAGTCTTAGCTACTCAGGAGGCTGAGGCAGGAGAATCATTTAAACCCAGGAGGTGGAGGTTGCAGTGAGCTGAGATCAGGCCACTGCACTCCAGCCTGGGTGACAGAGCGAGACTCTGTCTCAAAAAATAAAATAAAACAAGAGAAAATATCCTACCTAAAACAGAAAAAAGAATGAATATTTGATGGCATAAAATCAGGGAGACTTTCTACTTCTTCCTTCTCTAGAAACACCATTCTTAAAAGGTTACTAAATCAATGTGTTTTTATTATAATTTTAAACAAATGCTTTTAAAGTTGCTATTACCTGCAGTAAGTGCCTTAAACAGTAGTAGCAATATAAAAAGGAAAGCTTATGATCTGCCCTCAAGGAGGTTACAGTCTATTCTGGTTATACCCTTTTTGATTATCTCATCTGCTTCAGTATACAGCCAAGTGATTTCATCAATAACATCCCTAACACCTCCCCCACTTGCTCACTCAATTCCAGTGATCCATAGGCACTCCACTGTTTACTCTCTCTCTCTCTCTTTTTTTTTTTTTTGAGATGGAGTCTTGCCCTGTCACCCAGGCTAGAGTGCAGTGGTACAATCCCGGCTCACTGCAACCTCCACCTCCTGTGTTCAAGCCATTCTCCTGCCTCAGCCGCCCGAGTAGCTGGGCTGATTACAGGCGCCTGCCACCATGACTGGCTAATTTTTGTATTTTTAGTAGAGACAGGGTTTCACCATCTTGGGGCTGGTCTCAAACTCCTAACCTCATGATCCACTGGCCTCGGCCTCCCAAAGTGCTGGGATTACAGGTGTGAGCTACCATGCCTGGCCCACTCTGTTTTCAAACTAACACAAATATGGGTTCTTTCTAATTTACCAAGAAGGTTATGTATTCCAGCTCTGTGACTCTGGACTATACTATAAAAAGAAGGGACTGAACTTCATGACCTCTAATATTATGATATTCTTGGTACTAATACTCTAGTTCTTAGAATATTTGCTCTAAAATTATGTATTTCTGTAACTGCATTCTGGTGACTTTACACAGCTAAAAAACACAAAAGAGCATTTCAAAAATCTTAAAAAGAGTAATAATGTCCAATAGCGTCAATTCAAATGTGCCTGCTGGGATATCTAATCCACTGAACAAAATTTTAAAGAGTCAGGTGTGAATATTATTTCCTTACTTAATAAGAAAGAAACAAATCTGAAAGCAGACACATGAAAACAGATTTTTCCAAATAAATTTTTGCCTTAATAAGTAATTTCTTCCTTGAATAAATGTACTGTTAAACCTATAGAAATTTGCCTAGAGTCTACCTATAAAGTCCTGCTATATTAAATGTATGGTCCAAAACAAGGGAGGAGGTAAGCCCCTCGCAAGAAAAGGGCTAACTCAACTAACTTGCCATTATTATTAGAGATTAGTTATGAAAACTGAACCCTCCATTAATCCTCATTTCCACCTTTATCCTGCTTCTCGAAAAAATAGGCCTTTATTCCTCCTGTTTCCCAATGTAAAGGGAAATACCACCACAAGAAAAAGACACTCTGGACTTGTGACAACAGTATTCATTTCGTCTCAAACACTGAATTTGATAGGGAATGCTCCATGTTATTGATTTCCTAAACATACTTCAGAGTCCCAAGGTTGTCCCTCCTCTCCATGCCAGTCCTTCCCTGGCTGGCATCTACACATTTTGTTGCTCAGAAGCATGCTAAATCTTCCCTAATGCTGCACTTTGCCCAGAACGTCTGACTGTCACTACCCCTCCCAACCACAAGTTCATGAGTCCAGAACTTTCCTATCCAGAGAAATTCCACTACAATTGCATCCAACCATGGTCTTGACTCATAAACCTATACCAAGTTTTTGCTCAAGGCCTCTCTCCTTTTAGCTGAGACTATCTGGGGACACTGAAGAGAATTTCTGGCCTTGTAGGAAGCAACTACAACTTCAGGGTTTCTATGCAGTAAAAATTCCTGTAAACTGCCTGTTTCCTAATCTGGTCTGGTGTTGGGTAGGATGCTTATCAATGACAGATTCATAAAAATGAAAGGAAAATAAAAGCAGGGGCAATAAGGGCATTCAGGAAAAAAAAAAAAAAAAAAAAAAAAAAAAAAAACAGGGGATCTACAAGAGACCCAGTAAGGAGAAGGTTTTGTTGTCCTCAGCTGAAAACGCTGTTCTGCTCTGGGATAAACTCTCAGAGTTCATGTCCACGTGAAATATGAGCACCAGAATGCTTCATCTATACCATGAAGCATTGTGCTGATGCTGCCTACACCCTGCCTATTCTTAGATTCAGAATACTGTGAATCTTAAATTCAGAATAGGCAGGGTATAGGCAGCATTAGCACAATGCTTCATGGCAGAAGCAGGGAAGTGCCTTAGACATCACAGCAACTATCCTAAACTAGACCTGTAACCTCTTTATAAATTAAGGAAGTACCTTAGAAATCATAGCAACTTTCAGCTGGGTGCAGTGGCTCACGCCTGTAATCCCAGCATTTTGGAAGTCCAAGATGGGTGGATCACCTGAGGTCAGGAGTTTGAGACCAGCCTGAAAAACAAGGTGAAACCCCGTTTCTACTAAAAAATACAAAAAATTAGCCATGCGTAGCGGTGCATGCCTGTAATCCCAGCTACTCAAGAGGCTGAGGCAGGAGAACTGCTTGAACCCAGGAGGTGGAGGTTGCAGTGAGCTGAGACCGTGCCACTGTATTCCAGCCTGGGCAATAAGAGTGAACCTCTGTCTCAAAAAAAAAGAAAGAAAGAAAAAGAAAAGAAAAGAAAAAGAAAGAATGAGAGAGAGAGAAAGAAAAAAGAAAAGAAAAGAAAGAAATCACAGCAAATTTCCTAAACTAGACCTGTAAATTCTTTGAGGTTGATCAGTTCTTACCATCTTATTTTACCATTTGACACTATTTTATGCTACTAAGCATGAAAGTGTGTTTAGTATTTGACTAGCATCATGAATTTATAGTCAAGACTGATTTAGAGATATGAAAATGCATAATGCAAGTTAACTTTCTAATCAGAACAAAATATATTTCCTCTGAAACCAAGCCCTGGAACTGCACAGATCTAGGCACACTGGAGTTAGTATCATTACAAACCTAATCCTTAGTAAGTAGGCATTTGATTTTTTAAAAATTATAATCCTAAACGATCTGTAAACAAATACTTCCTACCTGTTGAACTTTTCCTAGTAAATCATCAGTAACTAATTGAAAAAAACACATATTTCCATGATTAGTTTTTCAGTCATACTTACAATAAGGACTTCTAGGATTAAAAATATTAGAGAAACTATCTTTAAAATTTTATCTGGTAAATTATCCCCATTTTTTTTCTTGTGCCATTTCAATGCAGATATTTATTTGTTAAAACACAGTAATTTTAATAACTACTTCATTGACAACTTCTTTCAATGAGTTATTTCTTGTGTAAAATTTGAATTCATATTTCAATAAATAAGAGATCATGTGGGTTTTTTAGAATATTTTTCCCATAAAATACATTTTTTTTTCTATGAAGAGCTACCTTCTAACATACCTTCCTCCAGAGCTATAGTTTGCCAGAGGGCATCTCTATCTATCTGATTTTGGTCTCATCTTCAATTCTCTGTTTTCTTCACTCCGGTAATGTTGGCACTCCCTTGGTCTCTGCTATGTCTGCTGCAAATGTTCTCTCCTATAACTCTATAGAGAAATTTTATCTGGTTTTTCTCAACATCATGAATCCTCCAATAAAGCAGGTAGGTGGCATTAAAGATATTTAACGTGCTTCATTAAAAGAGAGAAACAACAGCTTAAAAACACATGCACAGAAAGGTTACTGACCAATACTATCAATTATCTAAATGCTACAATGCAACCGACAACACAGTAAACAACATCTAAGCTATCTTGGCAATTAAGTAAAAACACCTTTCAAGAAACCATAGGTCAGCTTTCATTACTGAGACTCATTGGGTGATTCTGGAGCTAAACACTTCAACACACATCCAGCAGACCTGTTTTCCTGGTTTAAACATGGTATCTAAACAGCAAATATATCTGTTTTGCCGCCCATCTGAAATGTAATCTACACTAATCTATACAAAGCCAGATGCACACACATTTTGAAGCAATATATTCTTAACAAATTTTTCATGCTTTGAGGAAGTGCTAATTCACTTAAATGTAATTAGCATTTTTCAACCTGAACATTTTGTTTGCCTGATATATTTTGATTTTTTTCTGATTCAGTCTACAGTTAAAAAATTCACAGATAAATTCAAATAGTTATGAACTAGTACTAGAGTGATATTACACTCTGAAAAAATTTAAAACCAATAAAGAACACTGTAGGCTTCCTATTTCCACTAAAAAGCTAAATACTAATTTCAGAAAAGCACACATCACTCACACACACACACACACACACACACACACACACACAAGCTGATGTTATAAAAGTACTGTCACTAGAATACATGCTTTGGTTGTTTATCCAAATGGTAATGAGATGTGATGATCTAGCTTCTTTAGCCAAGTCCTCTTTTGTAATAATAGCATCCATTTATTTAACAGCTAACCAAAATTTGCAGTGCTGTCTATGTTTATTCAAGGAGTTTTTCCTTTTGCGAATCTAACCGGCCTATAAAAGAGTAAAATCCACAATCAAGCTCCTGTTGGTTCCATGATGTCCTCAACTGAGATTAGGTGGTAAAAACAACTAAAGCATTGTTACTGACAAGATAATCAACATTGTAGTTAATTGAAAATTAACAGTGAGACTCTCTACTTAGTGCCAAATGTAGTAATTTGAGGTGGTCATCCTCAACAGCCCAAGAAAGCTGATTTCCAATTATCAGAAAGTGAGGATTATCTGAGCAAATAATACTTTCAACTTCTTATTGACATAATTAAATTAAATGAGATAGCCTTTTGACAGCATTTTTCTCTCTAGCATAAATTATTTAGATATAATCAAACAAGAAATGTTTTGAAACCAAAACATTTACCACATTCGTAATATGAAAGTTAAGAAAGGTATAGTTCAAGTTTATATATAGAAAACAATATAGCATATGTTTTGAGGACCTACTATGTATGGGGCACTATGCTGGATACAAGCATATACAAAGATCAACACAACTTTATTCTTGCCCTCAAGGAGAGCATCTTTTAGGCGGGCTTACCTATTCTCCATTCTATTTGCACCCCAAAACACTATTCAAGAACTCAACTAAAACTCCATCCCCTTTTTAAATTCTTCCTTGGTTTTCCTGTCCTCTGTGATTCCATGGCACAAAGATTGGCATTTATCACATCAAGCAATTATTAGGTACGTTCCTACTAAGTGCCAGGCCCAATGGTAAGTACTGAGACCTGAAAGATGAACAGGACTAAACCTGTCCTTCGGGAAGATCACATTTAGTGAAGCTCCCATGGAAACACCAGCTTATTTTTATGCACCTTGTTTTTCTTCTAAAGAAAGGAGACCTCACTGGGAGACCTCACTGTGTTGCCCAGGCTAGTCTGGAAGAGATCCTCCTGCCTCAGCCTCCTGAGTAGCTGAGACTATAGCCACAAACCACTGCACCTAGCTTCTTCTTATGCATCTTTACACTGCCAGCCCCTGGCATACTGCAGGAGCTCGATGTGTTAATTAAGTATCCTATGAAAAGACCTTTAGATGAGAAATCGGAAGACCACTGTGACACTATGGGCCTCACTTTTTCCACCAAACAATGCAGTCATTGTCATTCTCCGATATGATCTCAGGGTATACCATACATGAGTGAATATTCTGATTTCAAGTGAGAGTGGTAAACATACTTAACAACGTCAGGATGTACTTTAAACAATTTTAAACCCCTCTAAGCTATGATTAGTTCAATGACTAGGCCTATGCTAAAATACCATCTTGAAACATTATTGTAGCCATTATTGTGGAATTTACTTCCTGATTTTGATATATTGAGTTCTTTTCTTGTCTCCCCTTATCCACAGATGTATAATTTGGGTCTGCTGTATTCTTTCAAAGGAAGAATTGGCAGGGTGGTTGCTGTTACCTAGGGTAAGTGTGTAATCTCTTTGACTTTCTCTTGTTGGGCAAACTGCCCAGTGAATATCAATTTTTTTAGAGCTACAAATATGGTTTTAATAGATTCACAGATTTTAAATTATTATAATTCAGAGCACGTCTCTCCCAGGGTGAGCAAATAATTCACAACAATCCATGAGATGCAAAGGAGATGACAATGGATCAATCTGTATGTGAGTAAGTCGACGCAGTGCTTTACTGTTCCTTCTGTCTCTACAGACCCCACCTCCCCCCCCCCACAAGACACACGATTTTCATATGAAAAAAACTGCTTTGGTGTATGAAAGTTTAAATTAGTCATAATACCCACTTTGGGGACTGAGGAAGACTTACTGTAAATCAGCCACTCAGAAACCACATTTGACATATTTTGGTTATAATGTAACTATAAGTTGCATAATACTGTACAGATTGATTGGAGCCTCAGAATATAATGGAAAGCAACTGCCATATACTGAAAGTGACCAACCACAAGAAAAAACATTGTTCCTGAAGAGCCCACTAAGGGAGTAATTTTCCTTATAATCTAAAACTCCTTATCCTCTAGATGGCATATTCTATCACACCCCTAGGTTACATTTTGCCCTAAAGGTGCTAAGGTATGTTAACCTCAAATAATCCAACTATCCAACTCCCTCAGATCAAGAGAAAGTTCTAGCAGAGTAAACTAAATTTTTCCTTTATTGAAACAGTACTGGCTATTGTGAATTGGAGCAAAATAGCACATCAGATGCACATCTCACTAGACAGCAACTCCCAATTGGCTGAGGATCTTATAACAGTTATAAATTCTTAGTAGAATCAGGCCCTCTGTTGTTTCTCTGTTCTGGTCTTTTACCTTTAAAATACAATAACTTATTGAGGGAATTAAAGTATGTGAGATACTATGTTATGCATTTGCAAGGTGTTCCTTCCATCTACCTGCACAAATAGAGAACTACTTCTTCTCCACCTGCTTAAATTATCATTCCTATAAGCAGTACATATTTCTTTAAACAGAAACAACCAGAAATAAATCAGATACCACAGAAAAAGAAATGAAGATCAGCTCATCCACTTATAAGAAGCAAAACGTGTTAGAAACTTGAACTGCAGCTTAGAGTGGATGGTAGGAAACTTTGATGTGGTTTCATCTCCTCTGCATGATCCATGATAATAGTTAACCTTATAATTTGTGGACCATGACTCCAGTAAAAATATGTAACTACAATTTAAAAACATATAATAATTGTGTAATTCAACTGCTTTTGTTAGAAGTTGGTTTCTGAAACAGATTCTTCTATCAAATAAGTACTGAAAGCATGCATAATGTTTCAATCCCACTGGGTACTATTTTTAGTTTTTCCTTACACTCTTCTCTAAATCTTCACTAATCTATCATATGTCATGGTTTAATAGAAGCATTAACTATACCTATTGGGGTTCCTAGGACCATTGGAAAATTCCAGTAAAGATTTGGGTCTACTTTTGAACATCTGAAAGAGCCAAATTACCCTGTGGCAGAATTCTGCTAAATAACTCAATTTAGAATATATATAGAATATAAACATAAATAAAATATATTAGAGACAAGGTCTCGCTCTGTCACCCAGGCTGGAATTCAGGGCGCGATCATAGTTCACTGTTACCTTGAACTTCTGGGCTCAAGTCATCTTCCCACCTCTGCCTCCCAAAGTGCTGGGATTACAAGCATGAGCCACTGTATCCAGCCAATTCAAGAAGAATATTAAAAGTGGCTGAATAGCTGACAACTTTCTCCCACTCCAAAATCAAGGACATAGGATATAAATGTTTTATGCTTTAGTGTGGATAAAGCAGTAGAGTTGTGTTAATAAAAGGGAAATGCATTACCTATTCTAGATCATTCTGGTCCTAATGGTGAATGACCAATGTTCCAAGAGGTAAGATAAAATTATTAAAGGAAATGCAAACAATCCCTTCAAGTAACAAAGTGATGGTAAAGGTATACCTGAACTCACCTGAGAAGTACACTACAATAAATATAAGAAAAGAGAAATTCAGAACAGCAACTACTCCAGAGCTCTCTATGCTTTTAGACCAAAACCAAAAACAATGTATGGGTTCCTTGGACTACTTAAAAATCCTCTCTGTCACATCTCTTATTCTAGCTGCATGAACCAACTTCCCCCACTGATCGCTAATTAGCACCTTCCCCTGAGCTTGCCCCACCTGAGTCATGCTTCCTGACAACTTGAAGACGCACATGCACAAGCCAAAAGTGTGGGAAGTTCATGCTCAGACGGCCATACGGATCAATGGAAATGAGAGCCAATGGTTAAATACTTCCTCAGAAGGCCTCAGTGAGAATGAGAACCCATCAGTTGTGGCACTGATCATCTCAGTAATTCATCTTTGTGTTGGTTTTCCCTGGTCCTTCATTTGTACTCTAGGATCCTCCCTAAACAAAATGCCTTCACGCAAGTCACTCTCTCAACTGTTTACATAAGAGCCCACATTACATCGGCTCCTCCTAAAAGACATCCTAAAATGTATGGATAAAATAATATCTGATTGTATCAAAATGAAGGAAAAGGTGAAACACTGAAATAACTCACAGGAAAAAGGAAAGGATAAGTGGTAAAAAGAAAAGAACTAGGGAAGTGCAGAAAGGCTGGAGAACACATCTAGTCTTTCACATCCAAAAGAACAGGCAGCCCATGGAAAAGCCAAACTCAGGAGAGAATCTCTGTACAGTGCCTTTACCCCAAATCAGCCTTTACCTTTACCACCAGGGGTTCTGTTTGACAGAAAATTAGACTATATCCCAGAGTTTCTCATCAGCTCTGGTCCTATGCATCACTTCCAAAATAGAAACTGGACACACAGCTCATACTGTTTACTCAGCTCATTGAAGCCTGCCTCTCATGAGATTTGAGAAGCAGGCTCTGGTTGGCAAGTAAAGGAGAGCAGTTGGCCCACTGTTAGTCACCTCTTCAACCCAGAAGGCATCTTGTTTCACCATATGCCTGAGCTCCAGTCAGCAGATCCCGGTTTTAACACTGGTTTGACAAGTACTGTTCTGAAAGGCTTACAGAAAACAGACCCAAACTCCACCAAATATATCTACATAGCTCAACAATGACTGAAAATCCCAGTTGCATAATCTAGAACAGAGCCAAGTGTAACAGTGAAAATATACCTGTACATACATTGTGAGGTTGTCTTACACCACAGTTTCTCTCATTAAGCAAACTCTGAACAAATCATTCATGGGTGATTGGTCACAAATCTTTTAGTGGTTACTGATTCACAAAACCACAGAAATAATACATACTCTGCTAACAGCAAGGGGTGTTGCTATGGCATCACAGATAATCACAGGTGAAGCAGGGAGATCTGGGACACTCCTATGAAGATGAGACAAAAGATCTTTAAAATAATACATCCAAATATCTGACATGTCAAATTGAAAATGTTTAACACTGGCCAGGCACGGTGGCTCATGCCTGTAATCCCAGCACTTTGGGAGGCCGAGGCGGGCGGATCACGAGGTCAGGAGATCCAGACCATCCTGGCTAACATCGTGAAACCCTGTCTCTACTAAAAATACAAAAAATTAGCTGGGTATGGTGGCGGGCACCTGTAGCCCAGCTACTCGGGAGGCTGAGGCAGGAGAATGGCGTGAACCCAGGAGGCAGAGTTTGCAGTGAGCAGAGATCGCGCCACTGCACTCCAGCCTGGGTGACAGAGCAAGACTCCATCTCAAAAAAAAAAAGAAAATGTTTAACATCAACTATAGACCAATCCAGAGCAAAAAATCCTAACTGTTCAGGACAAAATGAAATCATAAGTACGATTTTATCATATCACACTCATAATCACCCTATGCATAATCCTAAAAGAACACTGTTCTAAATCCATTCTCTTTATGAGATTAAGTAGGAACAACAAACTCCAGCCATCAGGCTCCATTCATAAAAGGTTTTACAAGAGAGATTACTGTGACATTTTTTTCCTACAATTTATTAGTTACTTTATTGGACACTGTCGCCAAATTCTGTTAAAGAGTAAGAGAACACCATGGAGTAGTGAAGCAATCTAAGAGCGAGGTAAATAAAATCTACATCTTTAACTTTCCAAAAACAAAGTTCTCATTTGAGGACATAAAGAAACCAACTTCACGGAGTCAAAGGAATAGAGACAAGGAAAGAAAGCAGGGTAAACAACACGAAGCAAAAATCCTGAATCAAATAGTAAATAATGACGCTGACAATTTTCCTACAAGCTGGAATCCCTGTTTAGTTTTTGGGGGGTTTTTTATTTTGTTTTGTCTTAGTGTATCTGTTTTCTGCTCTTTAGGTGACAGGAGTGCATTCTCATATAAAAGATAACGAATGATGCTTGCATGTATTAGACATAGACTTATATGACTAATAATTACAAACAAAATTACTTTGCATATCAAAGGGAGAAAAACCTTTGTTTATTCAAGAAATTCCTAATGGTTTCATTTATAAGTAAAACTTTCTCTTTATTTGAGACCCAGTAGCATAGCACAGTATTAGCTAGAAGACAGTAGGTAGCTCTTATAATAAACTTTGCACAGTTTTGAGGAAATAACATCTGAAAGCAGTTCATTTTTCCAGGGTGAGTAGATGAATGGTTCAAAAAGAATAAAACTCCCAGGGAACATTCTGAGATTTAAAACACACACACACACACACACACACACACACACACACACACACACACACACACACACAACTGAGAGGTGGAGGCATTCTTGCTAATTAAAATTTCCAGTTCTTATGGTCTTCTATATACACAAGTCCTAGTCAAGAAAGATCTGCAGGATCAGGCCTGTACCAAGAAAAAGTATACCATCATCACATCACATTAATTGTATTATTACTTCATAAGGCTAACCAGCCAGGTTTATACAGAATAGATTAAATAACAAGATAATCTTATAAACAATGCTCATTTCATCAGTGTACCAAATAAGTTTGATTTATATCTTTGACTGTTCTAATTAATTTCTGCATCCACATGCTTTAATTTACACAGCCAGACACCTACACTGCAGTAGGGACAGCCATTTTTTTAATATGTTGAACTCTGAGATGGGTTCATGTTTAGTCTCCCCAACGTTGCTGTTTTAGTTCCCCTACACTTAAAAAATGAAGTGACTGTTATAATACCTTGCACTAAAATTGAAGCATGCAGAAAGAAAATATTTTATCAAACTCAATACCTATCTCTCTTGCCAACATTTTACATTTAATTTTAGTTGGTATAGCTTTACTCAAATGTACAACTAGAACTGTTCATTCCAAAGTTCTGAACCTGCCTTTTCGGACTAATATTCCACTCAAAGCCTTTTAGATATATAAGTTCATCTCATTACAGCATCAATTTTATACCCTCATCTTTGTTTTAGTGCAGTTCCCAGAGGCTTAAGGGACAGCTAATTTTAAAAATATATGATTTCTAATCACAGTGAGGGTCTGGATAAAATTTTTAAACTGTCCTCTAGAATGCTGGTTTACAACAGCAAGTACTACCATTGAATAGTTAGAAATAAAGAAATTCAAGAGATGGAGGAAAATTAATTTCATCCCAAATTCCTAGCCAGAAAGACAAAAACATCCCTGAATCCAGACCCACTTATAATACACCATCAGTGACGTCACATTAATGTCAGCACTCTTTTAAAACCCCTAAAAAAATAACAATCTAAAGGAGTATCCTAGTGTCATGATTATTTTAGTTTAGTCACTTTACAACTTGCATGGATAGTCTCAGTGTAGGGATGAAGATGTGTGTTTACTTATTTAATCAGGCAAGCAAAAAGGTTTTTACTTGTCTTTGATATCAAACTTTTATTTATGGATCTAATCGATGTTTATTTGTAGGACTTTAATACAATAACAGATGTCAGCTATATCATCTGTTTTTGATTATAAACTCCTAGAGGGCAAAGACCCTATCTATTCAGCTCACTTCTTATAAGATGCAAACATAGTACCATACGCAAGAAGGCACTTAAAGATGGTTTATATAACATTGATTTCAAGGGGACTTGGTCTGCGTATATGCTCCTTGAAGCTCTCCACTGGCACTCAATGAACAGTAAAGATTTAACACTTTTATGTTCTTGGGCAATTCCACTATTCAGTTGTCTATAATGGCAGTTTTGAAACGGATTATTAGATGGGAATATTTCCGATTCTTGAAGTTTAAGAATCAGCATTTGAGCAACACCCAAATTCTAAACTAACTGACACTAGAAAAGTAGAAGGGAAAAAATAAAAGCAAGACCCAAATATTCCATTTCTTAGCATCAAGTCAGCACATTTCACACACAGTGCAGGAAGATCTCCTATTTTCATAGGGAAATCTGCCAAGACAACTACTACAATGCCTAAAAATGTAGCCTCCTTGCATTCTTCTTCACCTTTCCCTCACCTTTACTGAGGTCTAACTGATATTTACATCCTTTATTTACGTCCACTTGGATTATACAAAACAAGGACTAAATTAATTTTTTTTTTTTAAGTCTCACTGTGTCACCCAGGCTGGAGTTCAGTGGTGTTGTTGTAATGTGATATCGACTCACCACAACCTCTGCCTCCGGGCTCAAGTGATGCTCCTGCCTCAGCCTTCAGAATAGCTGGGACTACAAGCACATGTCACCACACCCAGCTAATTTTTGTATTTTTATTTTTAGTAGAACCAGCCTTTTGCCATGTTGTCCACACTGGTCTTAAACTCCCGGGCTCAAGTGATAGGCCCACCTCGCCCACCTTCCAAAATGCTGGGATTAAAGGCATGAGCCACTGTGCCTGGTCTAATTATCGATGAAAAGAAAAAATTTAGAATACTGCTATATAATACTTGTTAAACTCTAAAGGAATAAAACCTAGTAAATTGTATCTTAAAGACTCTGACACATCAGCAATGAAGAGTGTGTTACTAACTACATGATTTTGGTTAAGTCTTAAAAGTTCTCTGCCTTAGTTTCCAAATCTGTAAAGATATTAGGTTACATAACTTAAGTAATTTCCAGCTTTGGCCGGGCTCGGTGGCTCACAAGGGAAGCCGAGGCAGATCGATCACTTGAGATCAAGAGTTTGAGACCAGCCTGGCCAACATGGTGAATCTCAGCTACCCATGTGAAATTTCGTATTTTAAAATACAAAAATTAGCCAGGTGTGGTGGTGCACGCTTGTAATCTCAGCTACTCAGGAGGCTGAGGCAGGAGAATCTCTTGAACCCGGGAGGCAGAGATTGCAGTGAGCCAAGATTTCACCACTGCGCTCCAGCCTGAGTGACAAAGCGAGACTCCATCTCAATCAATCAATCAATTCCAGCTTTTAATTTCGAAAACACATGAAAAAATACTGATCCTAAAGAATTGAAAACACAAATTGAGATTCCATTATCTACTCAAACAAAAGAATTTTTCTTTTTCTTTTGTGTACATGTAGGGGGGAATATGTGCTCTTAAATTATTAATTATGACTAACTCCAACAAAATATTTGAACAGAACATCACTAGCTATTCTCATATAAAAATACGGATATATACATATATATATGACATGTGTGTATGTACATACAAAATCCATCCATAGGCATACACCCAAACACAAACACGTAATTCTATTTAAGCCAAGAATTAAAATATTTTGTTTTTCTCTATTTTTTCCTTCTTCTATGAAGCTGCTATGGCTTAGGAACGTACATAAACATAAGCATCTTATTTAATACTTCTTACATTAATACTGGCAGTTGCCAACATGAACAGTGTATGTTAAGTTGGTTGTCCAAAATCTAGGTAACATTATCTCACAGAAATACTGGTATTGAGAGAGAATGCAGAAATGTAGTTAGGTTCTCAGGCCATTCAACCAAAGTTTACTTAATCCACAATGTATCCGAAACACAGAACCTGAAACACAGGAATTCACAAATTTAATGCTGCCTAAGCAGATGATAAGTTAACAGCAGCAGCAGAATAAACAAGGTCTCGAAAATATCTAGGGGCATCCAGTTCACACCACACCCAAGTAAGAACAAGGGAGGAGAAAAAAAAAAGCAAGTTCACGAACTGTTTTTTTTCCCCTGTAAATATTTACTAACACACTTCTGAAAGAAAGCACAAGTCATTGTTGAATATATTATCATTTTCTTATTTGTTTTGAGAAACAGATGTATTACAGAATGCGAATTAAGAAAGATAAAAAGAAAAACACAGTTATCTTGTTCCAAAATTTTCTGTGTTCACTTTAGACTTCTTATTTTAGGGAAAAATTATAAAACTGTTTTTAGGTGAATAACATTTAATTTTTCAAGATATGTGAAAATTTCAGAAAAAAAATTCTAATTTTTATCTGCTAGTAAAAGCTAGTAAAAGTAATTTACACAGTAACAACAATGCATTCACTATTAGCCAAAAGCTAATACACAGGCACAATCTCCTTCAATCTGTCCAACAGTGCCAAGAGATAGGCTGAAGAACTCATCTTTCTATACTATCCATCAATTAAAATAAAATATAAAGATAAAAACACACATGGCCAGGCATGGTGGCTCACACCTGTAATCCCAGCACTTTGGGTGGCTGAGGCTGGCAGATTACTTGAGATCAAGAGTTCGAGACCAGCCCAGCCAACATGGTGAAACCCCGTCTCTACTAAATATACAAAAATTAACTGGACATGGTGGTGAATGCCCGTAGTCCCAGTTACTCGGGAGGCTGAGGCAGGAGAATCGCTTGAACCTGGGAGGTGGAGGTTGCAGTGAGCCAAGATCACGCCACTGCACTCCAGCCTGTGGGACAAAGACAGACTTTGTCTCAGACACACACACACACACACACACATACACAGTAGCAATATCCTGACTACTGGTCATTCTATTCAACTTCAAACACGTCTAAAGTTAAGGGAAACACAAGTGTTTCAACCTGAATGTCTTCCTCCTGTGCCCGGAGTAAGAAGAGAGAGGGTAACCCAGAGCTGCAAACTTCTAGCTGACTTTCACCAATAACAATTTTATTCTGGTCCAGGGAAGAGGATAACTCAATGAGTGTTCTGCATTCCTTTTAAAAAGCTTAATCAAGGTTCAATTGCTTTCTTTTAAAAAATTCGCCAATGGTCACACAACTTTATGTAAAAATACAACCTAAATTTTATAATTTTACAAACTAAGTAATTGTAGATATCAATCTTTTAACTAGTAGCAGGAAAACCAACATTATAAACGAAAACGGAATTGCACCTCACTTTCTATGACGGTAGAGGATGAGAATCAATTGTAACAAAAATGAGAGGATGCAAAATAAAAGTGAGAATAATGGAAAGGAAAAGAGAAAATGGAGAGAGAGGAGGAAGAAAAAAGGCAGCACGTGACAGTGAATAAGAAAGGCAATAAGATAAGGGAGGGATGAAGGGGTGAGGGAGATAAAATATTTTTAGCAAAACAACTCTTGTCCAAAGCTTGCCGAAGTTCCAGACCATCACCTGTATCTGTTTTCTTTCTTTTTTTTTTTCTTTTTTTGAGACAGTCTTGCTCTACCACCCAGGCTGGAGTTCAGTGGTGCAATCTCGGCTCACTGCAGCCTCCACCTCCCAATTCTCATGCCTCAGCCTCCAAATAGCTGGGATTACAGGCACACGCCACCATGCCAGGCTAATTTTCTGTATTTTTTTATTAGAGACAGGGTTTCACCATGTTGCCCAGGCTGGTCTTGGGCTCCTGAGCTCAGGCAATCCGCCCACCTCCCAAAGTGCTGGGATTACAGGCGTGAGCCACTGCGCCTAGCCATGTATCTGTTTTCTGACAGAGGGATTACCTCTCCAGTAATTTTTTAAAAATTCTTTCTGTACCTAAACAGTAACAGTCTCTCTCTCTCTCTTTTTTTTCAAATTTCCATGATTGTTTTTACATAAAAGTTCAACTTTGAAAGCTTCACTTGTGTGTAAAGGAATGGCTTTCATTTTACAAATATACTTTAGAACCTACACACCATTGATCCGTTTAGTGCACACAACCTCGCAGTTGTCCTGACATTCCAAACCCAAGTTTTTCCTTTGTAAAGAAATTGGAGATGTCTCCTTCCATAGTGCCTGAAAATTACAATCGAAATCAGTGTTCACTGATTGTGCAAAGCCTTATAAATATGTTCCCTTGCTTGAGGAGTAATATTCTATCGCCCAAGATAGTTGTTTTTAATAGCAAGAAAACAACATGGATGTGCCCAAAGTGTCAGAAGCTCTCACAGGAACATTCGTAGTTGGTCATCAGAGAGAAATTGTCCTCCAAGCTGCACTATGTACACAGAGCAAGGGCACCTAATATTGTAATCACAGCCAGACTCTATAGAAAGGTACACTGTGCCTCAATTCAGCCTGGCAAAACACCTCCCACCCACCTCACTGCACCTTTACCTGGTGGCTTGCTTCTTTCTACCCATCCACCTACGCATCCTCTCTACCTACCCATAAACCACTGGTCCTTACTATATTCCATACCATAGGAATGTTTTATAATATAAAAATTCATTAAATAATATACCACTTTTGATATAGTGATCCTACAAACTGTAACTCTGTGAAATGGTTCAACACGATGTCATCACTATACAGCAACTTGTTTCATTTACAGTATCTGTTTCACTTCTACTCATGAGCTAATATAATTCAATTTTTTTTAACTGCACACAGGCTGCTAGACACATGTGCATGGCAAATGGAATCTGAACTTAGCTTAACAGCCTCATTTATTCCTGATGGTTTAAATTATTTCATCACAATTAATGACACCCCCTCAGCTTCCTGTGCAGCGCTGCCAGATGTTCGGAGACCACAAAGCCACTCTCTTCTTTGACGGCTGGTGACAAGTCGTCCTCTGAAGGACGTTCCCTAGGTGCGTGGGCCGGATGACACCTCCATTGCTTAGCACCTCTCTGCCTCCCAGAGTAACCATGGAGAGGAAAAGGCAGGAAGGCATGAGAAACCAGCAAATGCATTAGCGAGGGCAAATTATGTGAAGTGATCTAAACTCGGAGGAACTTGGCTCCTGCCAGAGGAGTTCCTAACCTTGTTGTTTTATAAAAGGGCTCTTTGCCTCCACCTTCCACCACTGGTATCCACTGAGTGCCTACCGTGGCGTCAGTCCTCAGGGAAGTCAGAACAATAATCATACAAACTTTTCCACAGGGATTTGTTTGGTTCTTAGTAATTTTGTTTTGCATGGGGGAGTGTTATTTAAACTTAACCCCTCCATCATGATCTTCATCTTGTTTTTAAGGGTAAACAGTTTGAAATCACTGTCCTCATGTTCAACTGCGATCATCTTCTATCCTATTCACTAAAAACTTCCAACAGAAACATAGAACATTTTGGCAACTTGTGGTAAATGGTTTTCCACCATTTACTTAGGTTTAGGAGGATTTAATCTTTTCAGGGGCTTTTGTTATTGTTGTTGTTAGCTTTGTTTGTCGTTTTGTTAATTTTTTAAAGAAAATATTGAAAAACAGGCTTCACACTTTTTCTGTGTTGATTCTGATGTGGGTATAATCACTTACCTCCTTTAATAACAAAAAAATTTTCCTCAGTACGGGAATTCAGAAATAATAATTATATTTCTCATTTAAATTTCATATAAAAATATAAATTCACATAATCACAGGTAGCTAAGAAGGTAGCAGAAATAGTAAACACACTAATACTTTTACAATAAGAAACCAATTCCACAAGTCTAATTTGGAAAACATTTCCATAAACTAGAGAACATGTGGCAGACATTTTATGGATTATTTTTTAAATGTTTAAAAAAAAAAAACGTTGATCTTATTCAGGGAATAAGAGGCCTTTCCATTTGCCAAAAAGTGTAATAGGAAAACAGACAGGCCACCTGTGTCAGCCCACCCGATAGTATGAACATGAGCTATAAGGGCATTTTGGAAAATATTTTCAAACTGAGATGAGAAAAAAAAAATCAGTATCAATACAGATTCCAAGCAGATGCAAAAGGCTTCTGTGCATGTTAGTGATTACGTGTGTGGCCTACACAGGCTAACTTCAGATTCCTCTGAAACTCAGTGTACTTTCTCTTTTTTAAGCTACTTGTGATTAAAACTAGAGCCTCATCCATATCAATTTTGACAATGGACACAAACACAGAGTAAACCAATCAAACCAAATAAGTTGAATTTTCTCCCTCTTAGGTGGCTTTTTAAATTCTAAATGACTACTGAATTTTACCAGACACTCCACACTTAATATTTTGACAGCTGTTGATTAAAATTACTTTACTGGGAAGTCCTGTGAAACCAACAGTCTAGTTTTTATCAGAATTGAGGCACTCAAAGGGAAGCTGAGATGGTGGCACATTTGCAGCAAGCAGACAATAGGAAACTCTTAGCACTCCCAGAGTTACGTCAAATTTTCCATGGACCGAAACTAAAATGAAATACTTCAATTACTGAGAGGTAGATAAGTAAAATAAACAATTAATTTCATACAGTGAAGTCAGGAGAGAGTCATATGGACCTCATTCTGTTGTCTCCAAACATTTTATCGGAGGGGAAAAAGGAGCTGAATAAACTTTAAACTCTCATGTAGGGATGTATTGCTTGTGTGTCCCTGGCAGATGTGGAAAGGAGATGAAATGGGCAAGGGAGAATCAAATATCCCATCGCTGCAGGTTTGCTGAGGGAAAGAGCACTGCAAAGATCTCACATCTGGCAATCATTTGTCAATAGCTGGAAAGAGAACTGCAGGAAACTTTCTGGCTCTTGGAGAAGATGAAAAGACAAAAACCATGTGTCACACACACAAACACACACACACACTCACTCTGCAATGGTACAATGACTACTACACTTATTCTCTACCCCTCCCTTCCCCCACTAAATTTAATGATCTTCAGATATACTCTACTCCACGGTCAAAAACATGCAGTCACTTGACTTGTTAAAGCTGCAGTGTATGTACATTTTTCAAATAAACCCCAGGGCTGATGTTAGAAAATCAAAATCAGTCAAGCATAGACCGCCTGGTACTTTGGGCAGGAATCCTTGCGGTTTAGTCAATAAACAGAATCTGAATGAAAGACACCACAGTAACTAGACAGTAACGTTTTGAACAGATCTTAACCTGAAAGAGGGGGTTGGGGGACCGGTGCGCTGGTGACCAAGGATATAAGGCTACTGGTCCACTTAGACTGCTCTACCTGCAACACGACTTACAAGGTCATCTATTTGGAACAGAAAAAAAGAGAGAGAGTGAACTTTTATTTGGGGGGATGTTGTGGATCTATCTGTGAAGGAAACAACCTTTTTTAAAAAATAAATTATACTCATTTAATAAGGTGGTAAGGGGAACTTCAGATTTTGTTTAGTTCATACTGGTGTTAAAAAATATAGAGAATTTGCTGGCTTCATTGTGAGTTCATAAACATGACCAGCTTTGCCCCAGTAGGTTTATCATGTAATAAAAAGTTTCAAGACACCCTATACAAAATTAATTAACTTCTCCAACATCATAGGAATTTAAATCTGTTCATAGTGATCGACAGACTTCGATGAGCAGCTTTTGGTTCACCCTTATGTTGCATTTAACTAGCAGCAGCAGCCGAGCTCATCCCCGTGATTCCAGAAGTGAATGCTGCAGGTTGTTTAATAACCTGGCAAATTCACAGTAGCTTGTCAAATTATTACAGGAACAGTGTCATCACTAAACAAGCCTGATCACGGTTAATTACAATGCAGACCAGAGAGCAGCCACAATTGTTCATTAATTACAGGAAGCACCTCATTTAAATTTTATGGAAATTTACACTTGCACCCCAGTATGTCTGGAAAAAAAAGAGATCCTTCACACATTCACATAAGAAAGGAGCCTGTGGTTTATAAAACATCACAGTAAATTGTGTCTAATCTAGTACTGAAATATCGGTTCATTATTTACTCTAATTTTTTAAGCACTTCAGTGGTGAAAAATACCGAGTCAAACCTCACATCCTGAATTCCCAACCAAGAAAAGAACTGTGCTGAGCTAAATGTAACAACTTAATACATGATGAGGCACAACTGAACTAACAAAGTAACTTTTCTCTGATAAAAGTAAAATATCTGCAATTAAGGAGAGCCTAAATTAGAATAACCATTTCTCAGAAGATGATTGCGTAAGAGTGGAATTCTTTGCTGCTGTTCATCAGTTAACCTCCCAAACTGGAGTACCCACTTCAAAAGCCACTGGGGAAAGTAAATAAAGTTAGAGAATCAAAATCTTGATTTCCAGTTATTTTTCTGAATCAAGCAATATTAACACAAAACACAGCAGAAGTCCTTGCAAAAGTCAAGTCAGGCACAGACTTGAAGGTTGACAGTCATTCAAAACCAAAGATACATTCATTGACCACAGTAGGGGATCTTGGGATTATTGAAAAATAAAGCTGCTAAGAAATCTGAAATTTTAGGAATAAAAGGCAAAGGTTTAAAAGGAAGAAGGCAAAGAGCAGAAAGGGGCTCCACCAGTCATGAAAGAGCAGAAAGGGGCTCCACTTATGTCAGCTAAAATATAAAAGTAAACCAGATTTGAGGGCTGTATGTCTAAACAAAAATCCTTTCTAAGAAAGAATATAAACAAACCGTTGCTCCTAAATTGAGGTGTACGGGAGGTTATTCTCAGACTCAAGAGGCCAATGAGCATATCCTCTAGTGATGATAATGCCTAGCCCTGGGGGAAAGCCTATGATACAAGCAGGAAAAGGAGATGACTGGCAAGTCCTATAGTGAGTTCCCTAGAGTATAAAGCTATGCTGAACAATAAGAAATGGCTCATTCTCTAGGAAAAAATTTAAAAAGGACTAGGACACATGCCATGGCAAGAATGAAAGCAGTCTAAGCTAAAAAATAGTCCTGAAATAGATAGCTGGTGAAAAGTATATTAAGCATCAAGTTTATTATGGCGGACATAATATGCATATGTACTAGGTATTTCTAAAATGTGCAGAAGAAGCCACATTTAGGAAGGCAGAGGAAAAAGAAGAGAGGGAGAAATGCTTCAAGTGGTCCCAGCTACTTGACTAACTCTCCATAGTTGATCATCTTTTAACAGATTCAATCCTTCCACGCAGTCCACCAAAATGATGATCCACAATGAGGAATATCCAATAATATCACTTTCATTACTTTGTCCAGGAACTTGGTCTTCTTTGCAAGGTCCTTGCTGAACTATCAACCCCACAATCTGGTTCATCTACAACCAGAATGTTACTTTAACCTGTAAATATAACATTTTCTACATTTTCTCCTGTAGTATGTCAATGTACTCAATAGGTTTTTTTTTTCCAGTTTTATTTTACACACTCACATCTGCAAAACCCATTTTTCTTTTCACTGTAATTCAAGGTTTAAAAACAGATTTCCAACAATCACCCATGACAGACCATTCCAGGTGATGTGTTTGAAGAACATCACTCGTCCTACCCAAAAAAGGTCAAGGATCAGACTACTCTCCACAAAAAGTCTTCCATCACTCTGCATTTGCGTGTCACACACAAGCTGTTAGCTTTCTAGAACTAGGAAATACATGATCGTGTTTCATGTGTCCCACCTGCTTTTCTGTTGTATCACAGCCATACACCACCCAGACAGTACCAGTTTGGGGCACAACAGAGCTCAGGTGGTCTTCCCTAGGCCAAGAGCAGGTGTGCTAGAGATGGCATACCCTTCGGTACCATAAAAACTGAAACCTCCTCCTACCACCACTTCTACCCTCATTCTCACTGAGTAGAAGTCCATTTTTTAAATGGTTCTCTTTTCTCATTTGTGGTTCTAAATCAGTAAAAATGTTTTAAAACTGAGCTCACTATGCTCATCTTATAAGCCTGAAAATTTAGAAAATAAGGCCAAATGGAGGTACTAAAAAAAAAGTATGAGTTTCCTCATGCTAGGGAATGCTACCCATGTTGAAACTTCAGCCTGCATCTTTGCATTGGCACACACATTCCTTAAATATTATTATGTACATAGAAATGGAGGCATGCCTTTAGCCAAAATGTCACATTTACATTTTTAATTTGCAATACACCAAATCACTTCTAATGCCTCAAGACCACACAAAACAAACTGAATTTCAATCCAACAGTTTCACCAAAAAAAAAAAATGTACTTTGCTGATATACTCCTATTACACCACAAGACATATCTTCCAACCCATGAAGACAGAAGATATTTCATTAAGTCCTACTTTTCTTATAAAGCACCCAGTTGAATGGCTGCTGTTCTCCTGAGCTGGGAGACCATATTGTAGGAAACATGACTTACTCACATAAATCCCAAAAGTCTTAGAAGATGAAAGCTAATATTTACTGGGTACCTGTTATGTGCCAGGTCCTGTACTAACTGCTGAATATATGTCAGGTCCTTCAAATTCTCATCATCACCTTGTGTGGTAAATCTCCATCTTATAGATGAGAAAACTAAGGTTCACTTAAATTAAGTGACTTGCCAAAGGTCTCACAGCAACTTGTATCAACTCTAGGTAGTCAACCTTCAGAGACCATGTACTTACTACAGTCTGTATGTATTTCTTGACTGAACAAACAAATGATCTACAGTTACAGACAACGCATCCTGAAAAGGACCTTTGGCTGCACATATGCTACACTGGTCCCTCTTTACACCTATCTCAATGGTTGTCTTTTCCTGATGACGCTGATATACCCAAATGGCTTTCCAGGACCACTGTTTCTGTCACAGCACCCCCAGCTGAGAAAACAGTTAAGACTCCAACCTGGACTTCCAGCCTGTGGTCTGGCTCCTCCAGGTTTGGGCAGAAGTCTGCCCCCAGCACTCTGCCAGTACATGCCAATGGAACCTGAGGGAATACAGCCACATTAGATGCTATGTATGGAGGCTGCTGAGAACTGCACACAGTCACACTTGACCCAGGCAGAGAGAGGAAATCCCAACTGCGGGTCTATAACAGGTCATCATGGCTTGACATGTATGTGACACTTAGTATGTCAAATATATAGTGAATACCATATAACAAAGTTTATTAACTACCAGAAGGTAAATTCCAAGAAGAAAAAAGCAACATAAATTTTGTTCCTCCTTGTATTCACAGCATGTAGCACACAGTAGGCACCTAATAAATATCCACGGACAGGTGGAGGGAGACAGAAGGAAGGAAATGCAGGGAGGGGAAAAGACTTAAATAGATAATTTCTGTTTCACATTGGTAACATAAATTTGTTCTTTTCCTCTTTCCTTTAATTTTCTTACGTAGGAATTTTAAAAAAATACATTCAACAATGCCTAAGTTCCTTTACATTCTTAAAATATTTGTTCAAATTTGTTTTTTCTGTTCCTGGTGTAGGCTAGCACAGGCAGACTTCTATTTATCAATATTTATTATTAATAGTTACTCATTTAAACATGTTATCTTTAAGCTTAAAAACCCTGTTATATTTATCTGTCCTAATAATAAAAAAAAGGTTAAAACTTAATGAATGTTTCTCTATATCTAAAATTCTACACTGAAAGCCACTAAGATCCCTTTTTAAAACTAAGCAATTATAATTAGTCAATATCGTCCCTAAATACTGCCTACTGTCCCTTGCTTATTTCATTTCAGATTTTTTTAAGATTAAACAAGGTTTTAGATTCCACCTAAACACGTTCTCTGCTTTTTAAAAATTTCTAATTGTTCCCCATTATTTCCATACTTATACTACTCACACTAATCATATATCTATATGTCCCTAAACTCAATACATCAACTAAGCATCATCTCACCTTTGTCTTCTTTCCCTATCAAAGCACTCTTCTGTTTTGTTTTCTTTGACTTTTTTAAAACTCCAATTAAGATCATTTGTGCTAATCAATTTGCTTTGTTCAGACATCAGTTTTCAGCCATGCATGCTAGCTTAAAAGGTGCTTCCCTCTTTCTTTTCACCCAAAAATCAGTACAAGCGTCCAAACTTAAACAACGTTCAGTACACTCCACTTTCCAAGTTCACTAGTGAATATCACTGGAAAGAAAAGAAAAAAAAAACGCACTCAGTCAACGCTTCAAACATTTTTAGGTCCAGTTCTCTCATTTTTTTCAAGTCTTTTATTCCTCTTCACTAGGCTCATAAGGTGAAATGGACAGACTGTCATCTGTCTTTGAAGTTTATAACCACTCTTTACCTAAGAGTTTCACACGTGGAGGCCAATGCGCCAGTCACTATGTGGGGCACCTTACGTGTAGATTAACCCTCATTTTCCTCTCAACACTCCTACGGAGTATGAGCATCTCCAGTCTACAAACGAAAAAACTGAGGCTTAGAGTAGGTAAATAACTAGCTCAGAGTCACATGTTATTAAGTTGCAAAACCTGGATTCAAACTTAAGAAATGAGAAAGAAATGAAAGATTAAGAATACATTTCCAAGAAGTTAATTTAAAAAAAAAAAAACATGTAATAACTACATTTAGTGGCATCCATTCTAGAGGTATTTGTTGATGTTTCATATGAAAGAAATTACAAAGAAGACAGCAAAGGAAAAAGGCGCTAACAGAAATCAAGACCTGCTACCTGCTCCTTGGTCTAGGACAACATAAGCAACAAAAAAGGGAATTTATCCTCTTAACTGAGGAATAAGAAAGAAATGCAGCAGGGAGAAGAGCGGGGACACTGTGCATTTGTGTTGTGTCACACATAGAAATAATGCTGATACTACCCCTCAGCTGACATATGGAAGGCCACTAATGAGTTCTGCAACAGTTATTCTCCCCAGGGAGCAATAGAAGGGAAAAGAAAAAAATTAAGCTGAGAATATTCCAAATCAAAATGAATCCCCCCAAAACCTTCTTATAAAACCTCAATAAATAGGACTTAACTAAGGCAGATTCAGTAAGCCATATATTGCAAATTAAGTGTAAACCTCACCCGATCTCACATACACAAAACAAACTGCTACTTACCTTAAGATTATTTGACCACGTCACAAACACTAAGTTTCTAGTTCTTTTTATCGCCACAGTCACAGAATGCACTTTATAAACATCCTCAAGAGGGAAGGAGAAAGTTAAACAACTACAATTACATGCAATTACAACTTGAGACACTTAGAAATACACAGTTTCTAAGAGAAAACATAAAGGTCTGTGAGTAAGTTGGGAGGAAATGGTGGCAAACTACCAGTATGTTTCAACAATCATAATCACAAAAAGGAACTAGTAGGGAAGTGGGTACACTTTCAAACTTAGAGTGCTAGGATTTCTGAGCAGAAAAATATATCCATAAGAATCTTTGAAAGTTGACTCCCATATTCTAAAAAATAAGGAACGAGATTCAAATCAAAATTGGTTCACGAAGTTCACTGAACGGTTCATGGTCTAAAAATACACTACACTCTCACCCTATCCACCACAATCAGCGTCATCAGTTAGGGAAATTTTTCAACATGGAAAGGCAAACCATATCTCTTTCTTAATTCATCAAAATGTACTAAGGAAGATACAAAAGAGATAAAAGTTGATAACCTAATTAGTTGTAATTTAGCACATCTCATTCCACCTTTTGATTTAGAAGCCTCAGAAGTTAGCCAGCCATAAGCAATCAAAAAATGATTGAAGAAAAATCAGATATCAATTGTCTAACCCCTATTATTACTCTATTGTAAATTAGGATAATAAAATATGGGGTGTGCCTAACCATTATTTAATATAAATTTTAAACTGATTTGGGGAATTCCATTTTATCCACTTTTCCTCTGTGCTAGTACCTAGTGCCTGTTTTAATGACATACTATATAGTACAAAGTTCTACAAAGATTTTCCAAAATGTTCACAGTGATTAAGATTACAGGTACTTAACTTTTATTCTTTTTGTATGATTGTATATGTTGCTTTAAAAGTAATAAAATCATTTAACTTAAAAACAAAAAAATGGTGAACTGTTCAGCTAATATTTCTAAACATTATGCCACAGGTTTAATTATGGAATAACTGTCTACAACTGATGTAAATTTCATTATCTTAGTACTGTAACAGGAAGTCAGAGGCCTTGAAAGGGACCCTCTGAAATCCCCAGGGCAAGTGGAGGCTGAGTACATATCTACTCTCCTGTACATACATACCTTGAAGGAATCATGGTGTGTGAGAGAGCTATTTACAACTTACTTTGTGTATAATCAGCAGAAACAAAAGATATGACAACAAGTATAAAGGCCTCTCTCTCTCCCCTCAGGAGAATTCAACAAGGGAGGGCCAGTGGGCATTCACTTCAGTGTCAAAAGGGCTTCCAGAAAACACATTTTCTGTGGGGCAGGGAGGAAATATGGCAGGCTTCCTACACACATAACCCCCCCCCCCCGCCCCCATACACACACACACACGTTCTTTGTTTACTGAGATCACAAAAAAAAAAACTGTTAGGGACCAGACTTCTGAAAAGAAGACATAAAAAGCTCCAGGTTGTAAATGGGAGCTACCGTTGAAAATATTTGAAGATGAATGGCTGTGAAACATCGGTGGTAGGAAGGGGACAAAGGAAAAAAGAAAAAGGCACAGAAATGATAACTTGAGAAAAGAATCATGTTACAAAGAAAAGGGCTCATAGTCAGGGATGCCTCCTGCAGAGCCAGGGTCGACTTGAAATTTCCATTTTACTTTTAAATATTAAACATGCAGGTAGGCATCTGCCTGATAGACACTATGAAAGTCACAGCCTAAATAAACAAACTAACTTCCATGTGAGCTCCAGTCTCCTCAGTCAAGCTGGCCCCAAGCCCAGATCAGTTCTGAAGTGTATGTGTTTTGGTGGCTTCAATCTGGCAGTGTTGAAGGGACAAAGACCTTGGAAAAGAATGATATACAACGTAAGTTTAAAAAAAAAAAAAAAAAAAGAGGGAGAGAGATAAACAGAAATAAAGCCCCATCAGAGTGCTCCTCAGAGACATGGCTAGGTACAAGCACTGCCGGATTCCAAGCCAAAAGGAAGACCCAATAGCACTCCAGCCTAATTTCAGTGGTTATACAATGCCAAGCGGCAAGAGGAAAAATCACTCAGATAACACAAAGAGTTCAGGAAGACCATTAAGTGAAATAGATTTGACAATAAGCTCACCAGGAGTCCCTGTGAGAAAGAGCAGATAAAGAAATAAACAAATTATCCAACACTGTAAAGATGAAGATGCACGCTAAACACACTGCTGCAAAATAAATGAATACAAAAGCAGAAACACAGGAAGGTGAGCTACGTGGCAGGGTATGCAGTTAAATTATATCTTCATTTTTCAGCCTACAATTTAAGTAGGAGACAAAATTCTGGGCCTAAACTTTCTCTACCATGGGACCCCAGACTAAGACTCAGAAGGCCCAAGAATATAGAACCTAAGGCCAAAGAAGGAACCCACTGCTCACTGATCAGAAAGCAACTCGTAAATCAAAACAGTGTCAAGCTGGATGTGGTGGATCACACATGTAATCCTAGCACTTAGGGAGGTCAAGGCAGGAGATCAGGAGTTCTAGACCAGCCTGGGCAACACAGAGAGAAAAGTAATAATGAAAGAAAAATTAGCTGGGTGTGGTGACATGTGCCTGTAATCCTAGAAGGATTACTTAAGCCCAAGAGTTCAAAGTTAAAAGGGGCTATAAGTGTGCCACTGCACTCCAGCCTGGGTGACAGAGTGAAACCCTGTCTCAAATACATACATACATACATACATACATACATACATGCATACATACATACTAACAACACAGTATTTATTATCCAGCCTGAGTGACAGAGTGAAACCCTGTCTCAAATAAATAAATACAACACAGCACTTATCCATTTTCAAATATGGAAAGACCAGAAATACATTCATTGTTATAGAGTCCTCAGATGCAGAGTTGTATCAATAGGAACATGATAAGGATGGGAGATATTTTATAGGAGAAGAACTGGATAGGACAGATGCCAGTGCCTGAAGGAGACACAGATCTCCTCTGGAGTCATCTCAGAGCAACGAACTATAGGATCAGCATAAGATAAAAGACAATGGAAAAGAGTCAATCAGTATGTGATTCTGTTATGCAACAGGTTGAGAGACACAGAAGATGATGGAGGTGGGGGGGATGCCAGGGTAGGGGGTGGAGCAGGCACAATGTCCTCACAGGTGCCAGGAGCTATTTCACTAAGGTTCACTCTTGCTCTTCCTCAGGAGCTGATCCTCTGGGGTGAGCTGCCAAAGAACAGTGCCCTGGGCTCTGTGATAGGAGCAACCTCTGCAGGTACAATTACAGGAGATTTTTCACAGCCACAAACAACAACAAAAATACCTTGTTTTTATACTGTGAAATACGGGATAAAAGGTAAAAATCCCTCTTCCCTGGTGACACCCTGAGGAGCTTAATGGACCATGAATAATGCTAAAATTACATAGAATCTTTCTTCCAGAGTGCTCAAAGGGCTTTACACATAATATTTATTAATTCCCACATCAGACAAGTAAGGAAGGGGAGAAATTTCCATTATACTCCTTTTATTTCTAAATGAGAAAACTGAGGCCTATCACTATGGTCTCCCTCTACATTTGATAAAAATGGATAGAAGTGAAATTAAGACAAAGTTCTCTCAATGACTTCGCTAGTGCTTTACTCAAAAAACATCCTACTATTGGACAGATTTCACGTACTTCCTGCAATTCTTGTTTTACCTGGGTTTTAGCATTGGAGAAAATGAGAATGAAGTCACTTGTACCAGATCCACAGATGGGTTCTTTTTTTTGAAACAGAGTCTCGTTGTGTCACCCAGGCTGGAACACAGTGGTGCGATCTTGGCTCACTGCAAGCTATGCCTCCTGGGTTCAAGCGATTCTTCTGCCTCAGCCTCCTGAGTAGCTGGGACTACAGGCACCCACCACCACGCCCAGCTAATTTTTTGTATTTTTAATAGAGATGGGGTTTCACCATGTTAGCCAGGATGGTCTCGATCTCCTGACCTCATGATCTGCCCGCCTCGGCCTCCCACAGTGCTGGGATTACAGGCATGAACCACTGTGCCCAGCCTTTTTTTTTTTTTTTTTTAAAGATGGAGTCTCACTCTGTCACCCAGGCTGGAGTGCAGTGGCACAATCTCGGCTCACTGCAACCTCTGCCTCCCGGGTTCAAGTGATTCTCCTGCCTCAGCTTCCCGAGTAGCTGGGATTACAGGTGCCTGCCACCATGCCTGGCTAATTTTTGTACTTTTAGTAGAGATGGGGTTTCTCCACATTGGCCAGGCTGGTCTTGAACTCCTGACCTAAAGTGAGATCTGCCCACCTTGGCATCCCAAAGTGTTGGGATTACAGGCGTGAGCCACCACACCCGGCGGCTTCTTATATTTAAGAAAAAAAGGTACAGAATTCTATTATTTTCTATTGGTTTGCAATCATTCTTTTAATACATTATTTTGGAAATTGAACACCACAGGTTGTTGCTTATGGGCAAATACATTGCCAACTCTGACAGTTGACATTAAATGCAATTTCAAGTATGCCACACCCAGGTTAACTTACTTTCTATCCTCAACGCTCAACTCCAGCTATCTTAAAGACAGGTAATACTGAAAGAGTTCTAGCTTTGCAATTAGATCTCTGTTTAAATCTCTACTGCAATATCTTGTAAAGTTGCTCAGTTACTTATCTCAGAGCCTTGTTTCCTGCACCTGTAAAATGAGGATACTTACATTTATCGTGCAGGGTTGGCAAGGTTGAATGAGATGACACATGTAAAGCACCTAAGGATTCAGTAGGTACACAGTATATCTGTAAATGCTACTTTGCCCCCAGCCCACAAAAGCAGCACCATGGCATACCAATCCATTGAGGGCTGAGAACTTTGAGACCACAATGGAAGCCGCATAGGGGAAAGGAAAGCAAGCCACAAGGGTCAAAGGAATATTATAAGCAACTGGGGAAACTAAAAAGAGACAGAGTCACTTGGTTTCACTCAGGGACCAAGGGCCAACTCAATCATCTTTTAGAAGGCTTCCTAGAGTGATGCTGTGTTTAGAATGACTGAAAAGATCGCTCTCAGCTCAGAGGGACTTACTGTTAAAGACTTCACTGGGTGCTGGGTGTGGTGGCTCATGCCTGTAATTCCAGCACTTAGGGGGGCCAAGGTGGGTGGATTACCTGAGGTCAGGAGTTCGAGACTAGCCTGGCTGACATGGAGAAACCCTGTCTCTACTAAAAATACAAAAATTAGCTGGGTATGGTGGCGGGCGCCTGTAATCCCAGCTACTTGGGGCTGAGGCAGGAGAATCGCTTGAACCTGGGAGGCAGAGGTTGCAGTGAGCCGAGATCGCACCACTGCACTCCAGCCTGGGCAACACAGTAAGACAGTCTCAAAAAAAAAAAAAAGAGACTTCACTGGGGGATGAGGGGGTGAGAGTGGCAAGAAGCAGCACATCTGCCCCTCCTGCAACCAACCCTTTCACAATTAAAATATAAGGTAATTTTCTGAGTTCTCTTATGCTAGCAGCCTGTCCTATAAATTATTAAAAAGTAAAGAGTTTCCAGAGAACGTGCATGAATAAAATCTGAAGAACCCAACCCTCTGGGGGTGGGCAGCACACTGACAGACAAGACCAATAGTCTCGGTCAGTGCCCAAGGCACGCTTCTTGGCCAAAGATAACTGTGATCATCACCTGAGAGCATGTCTGAAACTCATTTGCATGCCCCACCTGAGACCCACTGTGACAGAAACTGGAGGTGGAGTCCCTCACCTGTGTTTACAAGCCCTCCACGTGATGCTGATGAGCATTAAAGTTTGAGGCTCCCTAGCCCATGTAAACTAGAAAACCAAAAAGGAACCATAAGGCAAAAGCTCTATAGATCATAACTTAGTTTTAGAAACGATATAACTTAAAACAATGGAGAGAAAGAAGAAGGAGCATACACCAAGGCACAAAATCCTTATCTCCCAACATCTCACTCTGTAAAGAAAAGAAAGGAAGCCAGGAAAGGAAAAGCTTATGAGAAAAAGCCAAAATGAGCAAGCAACTTGAGCAGTGGTAAGGCCAACTTCACATCTGCTGCAAACATTAGAAAGAAATTATGTGGGGACAGACATTAACTGTAGCATTTACATGAAAAGCACTTTAAAATGATCCAGGGCAACTTGAACTCAGCCACTGGGTTTGCTCCACTCAGCTCCTGTACCTACCTTTCTGCGGCAATCAAGAGTGAAGATGTATTTACCTCTAATGAGGAAAGAGACTGCCTTCAAGTAATCACCATCAAGCTACTGAATGCTTTATTTTGGGGGGAGGGTGTGGCATTTTTTTTAGAAAAGAGTTTACTTAGGAAGAAAACACACCCATTTGAGTTGCTCTTACTTCATCAGAGGCACAAAAATGGAACAAATTGAAAGGGTTTCCTCCCTCGCTAAACAACACCAAAGGGAAAAGGGTGATTGAAAAACGTATGTAAAAAAAGCAGAATAGTGAATTTGAATGAAACAGGATACAAGAATGTGTTGTGGCATCAGAAAGGGAAAGAGCAAATATTAGTTCCCAAAAATTCAACTTCACAAACTACTCATTGAACCACCTACATTAAACCAATTATGATTAAAAAAAAAAAAGTTTAAGTAGCATACACAGTTTAAGAGACAAATACAATGGGCATTTACTAGAGTAAAAGCACAGTGGTTGGCTAGAGATGCAAATTACTCTGGACTAGCACCTTGCCCCATTTGACATGAGTTAGACTTACTATGAAAACTGAGCCTGAAGGAAGGCCACAGATGGTACCAACAGACCAGAAGAATTCCGGCTGCTCTAAACAGGGGAGCCAGGGGAGCCTTTACCTTCTGCCAAGGCTCATAATGCAGCATGTCGAAGATCAATGAATCAACAGTTTTCTTTGCATGCAAAGCTTGAACATAGATAATGTTAAAAGAAGAAAGGAAATGAGAAAGCAGATTCAGTCCTGCTGTTCCATACAGGAAAAATTTTCCCAAGTCAAACATAAGTCATACTGTGTACTACACAATTCCCCCTCCAAGCCTGCTGAGGACCCCAGACTAAAAAGAGAAAAATGTGCAAACGCATACAAAGTTGATTTCTAAGGGATACCCCCCACCCCCATCCCAAATGCATGGATCTCAACTGGGGTGAGAACTAGGGGAGATGAAAAGCTGTAGTAGTCTGTATCAGACAGGTAAAAAGTGAATGTAAACCCGTCCTACCAGTAACATCTTTGTTACTAAGGTTCTCAGGAAGTGGAGAGAAGATAAAGTCAAAGGGAGTTATATTTTCCTTGGAGGTCCTATAAAAATATTTTTTTCCCAAACTGAACATACTTTACTCTGAAACCTAGTAGCTTTAGAAGCTAAGAAGAGAAGCTTAGTGGACAACAGAATACTTTATAAATGGTAAAATACATGAGACTTTCTTTTTTGCTTTTCTTTTGGTATTAGTTGCCTCACAAAAAGACAGAGCTACTTATGTAATTGACTTACCCAATGGCAAGTAATACTTAAAATAATACCATTTTCTTTTTCTTTATTTTTATTTTTGAGACAGGGTCTTGCTCTGTCACCCAGACTGGGATACAGTGATGTGCATCTGTGACTCGCTGCAACCTTAAACTCCTAGACTTTCCTTTCAGTTTACTTCTGAATATCTCTAGAACATGACTCCAAGTAAGCAACCTCCTAGAAGGGGGAAAATACCCATGTGCCCTGCAATTTAGCTGAGAAGTGATTCTTTTCAGCTAAATTTTTTTCTTTTTCTTTCTTTTTTTTTTTTTTGATAAAAATGGGGGTCTTGCTAAGTTACCCAGGCTGGTCTTGAACTGCTGGCCTCAAGTGATCCTCCTGCTGCGGCCTCCCAAAGTACTGGGATTACAGGCATGAGCCACATCATGTGGCCGCATTTTCTCTCTTACACGCATTCTCGTTAAGTGATGTGAAGCTCTTCTCAAGTTTCAGCTATCACATACCTCTGTGTGAACAGGGCTCCTAAATCCCTAACCCTTACCTCTCATGTGAATTTCAGTCCTGCATTTTCAAACTTTCACTAGATTTTTCTAAGTGTCCAGTTAACATCTCGAGCTAAACAAGCAAAGCAAATAGGTTCACTGGTCTCCTTTCTTTACTACAGCTTTCCCTGGATTTTGCTATATTTTTCAATGTTATTACCATAATCCCATTAACAAAGACTCAGAACTATACATCACTATTAAAAGCCTTCTCCTTATTTCCTAAACCCAGTCAGTTCTGATAGCCTGTCCATTCTGCCCTTTCAATCCCCTCAGCTGTCCCCCACACACCTTCCAGAATATTTCTAACAAGTACATGCTCAGACCTCTGCAATAACCCTTTAGCAATAATCCCAACTTTATCATTCCATATTTGCCAACTAGTGCTATACACCACCCCTCCAATTGTCGAACACATTCTCCTAGATCATGTTTATAGCTCCCCACCAATTACCAATTACAGTTCTTTCCAGGCCCTCTACAATCTAGCTCTAACCTGCCTTTCCAGCTTTATCTTCTCCTCCTTCTTCATGAAAAATGCTTGATAGACACTCTAATTAGAATATTTTATGTCTCTTGCATACTGATTCGGACTTTCCTAACCTGAAATAGTTCTCATGCTGCTCTTTTTGGAATACCCTCGCCTGTATTCTCCCTTTGAAAATGTCCCTATTTCCTGATGCCACTTCTTCCATGAAATTTCCTGATACCTTTGGATGAAAGGGATCTCATCGTCCCAAGTGCTCTATGTTCCTTAGGGCTCTAAGCACTACATGGCCTTGAACCTTAAACACATGTTTTTCTCTCCTTAGGATCAAGAACTAACTTATTTCTCTTTGTATTTCCCAATAGCACTTGCCATACTGCTTTACACATAGCAGATAGTCAACGAATACATACTGAATAATAAATAAATATCTTAAAATTCATAAGGGCACCAGTGACACAATGTTGCAAACAGAGTGATTTTAACTATTTCATTATTCCAGCAGATCCTCAACAAATACCCGTAAGGCAAGTAGAGGCCAATAATTCCTGTTTTATAGAAACTCAAGATGCAAAAAGGTTATTATTTATGCACAGAGCACTTTTTTGAGTATAATTTAGCCTATTAAGGTTCAGTAACTAACTCAGTGTCACCCTGTTGATCCGTGGTATATTTCTGCTGAAATGATTCTTCTCCTCTTATTGGACTTTCCTTTCAGCTTACTTCTGAATATCTCTAGAACATGACTCCAACTAAGCAACCTTCTAGAAAGAGGGAAATACCCATCTGCCCTGCAATATAAAGAGTTTGCCGTGCACAGTGGCTCATGCCTGTAATCCCAGCACTCTGGGAGGCCGAGGCAGGTGGATCACAAGGTCAGGAGTTCGAGACCAGCCTGGCTAATATGGTGAAACCCCGCCTCTACTACACTACAAAAATTAGCTGGGCGTGGTGGCACGTGCCCATAGTCCCAGCTACTCAGGAGGCTTAGGCAGGAGAATCGCTTGAACCAGGTAGTGGGCCGAGATTGCGCCACTGAACTCCAACCTAGGCGACAGAGTGAGACTCCACCTCAAAATATACAAAAATAAAATTAATTAATTAATTAAAGAGGTTGTTCCTTGCCCAACAAGTTGTCAACATATGCTAAAATCTAAAGTATACGATGTGGCAGGGCGCGGTGGCTCACGCCTGTAATTCTAGCACTTTGGGAGGCTGAGGCAGGTGGACTGCTTGAGGCCAGATCAAGACCAGCCTGGCCAACACAGCAAAACCCCAACTCTACTAAAATATTTTAAAAGGCTGGGTGTGGTGGCACATGCCTGTAATCCCAGCTAGTTGGGAGGCTAAGAGGCACAAGAATTGCTTAAACCTGGGAGATGGAGGTGGCAGTGAGCCGAGATTGCCACTGCACTCCAGCCTAGGCAACAAGTGAGACTCTATTTCCAAAAAAAAAAGTATAGAATGATAAAAATATATACTGGTATATATAACCTCTTAGTTTAAAATTTACTAGGCTTCAGGAGTACGGGCCGGTATGAGAAGCTCCTTTAATAAGTTCTTTAAAATTAAGTATTGATTGCCACATACCTGGAAAGAAAGTCATCAGCCCATTACATTGCCCTGAGATAGGAACACATTTCTAAGAAACTGTAAAAGCAGTTTACAGCAAACTAGGGATAAATTTTCATCCCAAATTAGTTTCTACTTAGTTTCAAGTCCAGGGTAGGCAAACGAGCCTGTGGGCCAAATGCTATCCTGCTGCCTACTTTTGTAAATAAAGTTTTATTGAAATAGGGCCCTGCCTATTCCTTTACATACACAGGGGCTTGGTCCTACAAAAACAAACTTCAATAATTACTACAGAAACCATACATCTACCTATTTACCATCTGGCCCTGCACAGAACAGATTTGCCAATCTCTCTCTTAAGCTGTGCAATATTATGCTGCCTTCCCTAGCAGTATCACATCTAAGTCTTCACCTTTAGGAAACAGGCATACAAGTGCAAGCAAGGATGTTCATATTTAAGCACTACTGTTTATTTTTAAAAAAAAATCTACAAACCAAGAACTCATTAAATAAACTATGATATAATGGCAAGCTAAGAATCCATTAAAAGTCATGATGAGGGCCGGGCACGGTGGCTCACGCCTGTAAACCCAGCACTTTGGGAAGCCGAGGCGGGAGGATCACCTGAGATCAGGAGTTCGAGATCAGCCTGACCAACATGGAGAAACTCCATCTCTACAAAAAGTACAAAAAAATTAGCTGGGCGTGGTGGCGCATGCCTGTAATCCCAGCTACTCGGGAGGCTGAGGCAGGAGAATCGCTTGAACCCGGGAGACAGAGGTTGCGGTGAGCCAAGATTGCACCACTGCCCTCCAGCCTGGGCGACAAGAGCGAAACTCCATCTCAAAAAAAAAAAGCCATGATGAATATCTATATTTACGGACGTGGAAAGATACTGAGGATAACAATGCATTTTTTAAAAGTCACATATACATGTAACATCATCCCTTTATGAAACTACTACCTATTCATACATTGGTAGGTACTTGTAAATGAAGAAAGATGACTAAAAATACATTAACAGTTCCTTGGTGATAGCCCTTCAGGCAGTTTTCTCTCTTTGAGGTTTTCTTAATCAGATCTGCCCAATGAACACATATCCTTTTTACAGAAGTTGTATTTAAAAGTTTTAAAACTATTAAAAATTAAAATCAGTACGCAAAGTTTAGATTCTACATTTTATAAAGCACTGGGTTTTCCAGAAAGCTAAGATGGTATTTTTAAGTTATTTTTGGTTTGGGTAGTGATTTTGTTGTTGCTGTTTTGTTTTTTTTTATTTTTTTTCCCTTTCCCTTTGTTTTAAAAAACAGAAAGGCTATAAGGCTTACCAATAACCTGCACATCTATAAACTGTCATCCCCACTATATGTGGCAACCTAAATAATGCAACAAAAAAGTCCCTTATAGACGCATGCATGGGTTAGGAGGAGGAAGACAGGCTAACAGAATAGTCCCTTGATGGAAATGTATTAATTCAATCAGTGCCTTGCTTCTGGGTTACCATAAAAAGGTTCATAAAGTACCCAAAAGCCACATAAGATTTTAGAATTATGCTGCTCAGTGACTGATTCTCAGTGAAGAGTAAGAAAGAAGAGATTTCTCTCCACCCTCATTTTCTTCTGCAAAAGTAAGACTTCTGCAAGAGTGACACAAGTATTTTTTAAACTAGTAATTGAAAAGGCCAAGTATGTACATGATGCAAGCATAAAGAACACTGTGGCACTGTTGATAAACAGATACCAAGTGCAAACTGCATAAGACCAGCAAACTACAATAGTAACAGACAGAAGAAGAAATTGGTCTAACTAACCTTCTCTGTGCCAGAATTCACAGGCATCATTTACTTCTAAGCCCCATTTTATAAATGAAGTAACTAAGATTCAAAGAGGTTATATAACTTTTACAAAGTCACATAGGAAACAGATCAGTTCAAATGCAGATAAATCTAGCTAAAAAGCCTGGACTTTTCTCACTATATTCATGAAAGAGACATTATATTTCTAATAAAGAGCTATATAAATTCCCAATGTAAATTTATCTGGTGAGAAAACCTGTAATTTCTGGTTTATAAAGATATTACAGAATTATCATGGCAGTTAATTTGTTTTACAAGCAATTTATTTAAAATAGTGATTTTGACATTATTTTCCCAGTTAAGTTGATCCACTTTATCTTCTCCATCCTTATGTTTACACACATATGCCTGTATGATATGTATATGTCTTTTAATAAATATGCTACAATGTGATATACAGCACCCAAACTTTAACCTTCAAAATGAAGTAGAGTCTATAGACACAGACTTCAGTTAGACATAAAACTGTGACTTAGTTTTTTCAGACTCGTTCCGCAGTAAAATTACTTCATTGCTACGGATGAAACAAAATTTATACCCTGAAAATTAACATTTACAATGAGGCCAAACATGGTTGCTCATGCCTGTAATCCCAGCGCTTTGGGAAGCCGAGGGAGGAGGACTGCTTGAGGTCTTGATAGCAAGACCCCATATCTACAAAAAATTAGCCAGCCTTGGTGTAGCACAACTATAGTCCCAGCTATTCTGGAGGCTGAGGATCATGCGAGCCCAGGAATTAGAGGCTGCAGTGAGCTATGATCACACCACTGCACTCCATCCCAGGCAACAAAGCAACACCTTGTCTGTGTTGCGCAAGCTGGACTCAAAACTCCTCGGCTCAAGCAATCCTCCTGACTCAGCCTCCCAAGCAGCTGGGACTACAGGTGCGTGCCAGCAACCTGGCTTGTAATTTTTTTTTGCAGTGGTATTTACCCCACAGTCTTTCATAGACTTTTAAAATTATACTGATTAGCAGTCAGGTGCAGTGGCTCATGCCTGTAATCCCAGCACTTTGGGAGGCTGAGGCAGATGGATCACTTGAAGTCCAGAGTTCAAAACCAGCCTGGCTAACATGGTGAAACCCCATCCCTGCTAAAAATACAAAAGAAAAAAATTAACTGGGCGTGGTGGCACACACCTGTAATCCCAGCTATTTGGGAGGCTGAGACATGAGACTCTCTTGAACCTGAGATCGTGCCCATGCACTCTAGCCAGACTCTGTCTCAAGAATAAATTAATAAATAATAAATAAAATTATACTGATTAGCTTTTCCTGTGAATTCCACGTTATAACATCGCCAAGCGCAAGATAAACAAAACCTTCAAGTCCCAGATGGGGAAACTGAAGAGTTTCACTAGGCCCCATTTTCTGGGGTGTGGGGGTATTAGGCTAACACTTTCTCATCAAGTATTCCAGGGATCCCTAGGAGAGCCCTAAAAGATGGGACTCTGGCTCTATCTCTTTTCATCTAGAAGAGCTCTGATTTTTATCAGTTTTACATATTGACTTCCTCGTAAAATTTAATTTGAAAGGAAATAAAACCAGTGGTTTCTACAACTAACTTTCTTTTTTCTTTTTAAATAGCTAGCTTAAATGATATATGAAGAATGCAGCAAGGGGGAAAGCAAGGGATTTGGAATCAACTTTGCTGGATTACAAATGTTAGGCCTTGATTTCTTCATCTGTAAGATGAAAATATGGGTGCCTTCCATGAATGCTTTTGTAAGCGTAAATATCATGACTACCATCCCTAGCAAACTATGTGTGCTAAAAGGTAGCAATAAAGTTATTAGTTAACAATTTTCATTTGTTTATGCTTACTAACAAGCCAAAGTAAACACTAAGTCAAATATTTATTTTAGATCTTAAGATGCCGTATGTTCAAACTTTGGCAGGCTAAAAGAAGTTAGATATTAAGCAAAATAGCAATACTAATTAAAGACCATCTACAGGCAGGTGTGGTGGCTCACACCTGTAATCCCAGCACTTTGGGAGGCTGAGGCGGGCAGATCGCTTTAGGCGAAGAGTTCAAGACTAGCCTGGCCAACAAGGTGAAACCCCGTCCCTACTGAAAATACAAAAATTAGCCAGGCGTGGTGGCGGGCACCTGTAATCCAAGCTACTCAGCAGGCTGAGGCAGGAGAATCATTTGAACCTGGGAGGCGGAGGCTGCAGTGAGCCAAGATCACGCCATTGCACTCCAGCCTGGGTGACAGAACAAGACTCTCCAAAAAAAAAAAAAAAACCATCTACAATAATATTAATGTACTTCACATGGGAACACAATTATTTTTTATGAAAACATAATCCTGGGCTAAAAAACAATAAAAAGAAGCACATTATTTTGCTCAACAAATAGTTCCTAAGTCCTTAACTACCCTTTAGGCATTCTGCAAGACTCTAAATGAAGATAAAGTATTGCCCAGATACATGTATGTTGACTGCTGCTGTTTTGTTTAATTCTACAGAGGTGTAAACACTCGAAGCTTTAGCATGGTCTTAGTTCCATGATTATAAGTAGATTTTCACAAAACCAGGGAAAGACGCTGGAGTCTAACTTGTAAAATCAAGTTTCAAGATCCACTATCAAATGCTAATGACTATAAGGCAGGAAGCTTTAATTCAAGCAAATGATTAGAACGGATTACACAAAAGTAAACAGGATCCAACAGAATCGGCCAACTTTACTTCTAATCTACCTGTACCAAAACTGGTAACACAGAAATAATAGCATCACTCTGACATACACAAAGATCAACCTAATGAAAATTTTGCAGAGTGGTAAAAATGTAGACTAATAAATAACGCCAGAGTTTCTTTACTTAAAAAAAAAAAAAAAAGACATCTGCTGATGGCCTAATATCGCCTTTCCTAGAGATAAATGAAGAAATTAAAACATTTTATTTAAACTTATTCCCCTACCATCCTACACTACTATTCCTAAAAATTCAAGCTTCCCAAGGGATAAAAACTGGAGAATAAGCCACAGAGCAGGCCAAAGGAGGATGAGCAAAGGTTTATTAAGTATCTACTATGTACTGGAACTTCAAGTGTGTTGTCTCATTTCATTTTCCTGACAATCCGTAAGCTAAATGTCCTTTTCCCCATTTTAAAAGTGAAGAAAATAAAGGTCAGGGATAAAGTCACTTATCCAAAGTCACAAGGCTAACATATAGCAGCATTAGAATCTGAAACAACACCCATTTTTTCACTATTCCACCAAGTTTTCAAAGCCAAACCATTGTGCCTGGCACAATGGGAACAGGAAAACACTAAAAGAAGAAGTGATGATATTTTTTAAGAAAATTTTACTTTTATGGGGAAAAGATTCCTAAATCAGCTGAAATTTTCTTATTAGAGAGATGTGATACTGGAGTAATTCCACTCTTCCCCTCTCGGATTATGAAAGGAAACTTTTAATAAATCAAATTGGAAAGGGCTGAACACAACTACAACATCCTTTTTACAGTTTAAAAAAAGTGCTTCTATCATTAGGAAAACAAATATAATTTTAGATAATCTAAATGTTAATTGATAGATTTTTCTCCTGAATTTGGCAACATTAACTACTTTTTCTAGTATTTAAATAAAATAATTAACTTTAAAATTGGCTGTTAAGTAAAAGAAATAAAAATCCAGCACAGAGCAATATTCTCCTGAAAAATCGCATTTTAAAATTTACTAAAAAACAAATCACCAAAAAAAACTATCATCATGTTACTAGATCAAATAGAATAAAAAGAAATAATTATTGAAGTGGGTATTCTCTGGAATGTAAGAAAAAAATATCTAATGAATTCACCTAAACTTTGAAGTGCCCAGTCCATAAATACAGCTTGATTTTCCTATGGAGCTGATCGCTTATTGATTTAAGACTTCCTATAAATAATGTCAATATGTTTAAAAAGAACAAGCCATCATACAAACACCATTAGTCAGATTAAACTCAAGGGTCTATCTTGACAAAATCATTGTTTTATAAAACGTATAAATCATGTACTTAAAACTCTATAAATAGGGCACACGGGTCCACTCATAGTTTACTTTTCTGTGCTATATTCTTGAGTTGAATTTTTGTTACATGACTTTCTGACTGATAATGTATCAATGGAAAACTAACTTAGCAGCTCTCCAAGTTTTTTCTTATAACTATTTGGCAGTTATTAAAATGTGCACACACTCACACACACATACAAGTATATATGTATTATTAAGGAAGAGAAAAATAACATCTGAACAGGAACATGAAAACAAAGAATTAAGGTTTGAAATTGAAGAGAAATGCAGTCTAAAAGTAAAATTCAAACTATTATTAATACATCCTTTCTTAGGTCATCTTAGGATAATACATATTTCTCCTATACATTGGGGGAAAAATCAGACACATGAATATTTTATAAAGGCACACTGCAAAATCAGAAAGCTGTTCCACACATCCACACTTTAATCTGTTATAAATTAACTTGAGTCAGTTCAAATGTTATATGTAACGCACACAATTACAACTGAAGTCAAATCATACACACCCTCAGTAACTGTAAGCCTAAAACAACTCCAACAGTGAATGAGACGGCTAGAGTTTTCCCTAAGGAAGGACAGGGGTTGGGGGCAATCTGCAAAATGGATATAACTGAGACAAATGCAAAGACTGAAAATATCCTAAAAACCTGAAGATGCTCGTGTGGTTTCACAACAAAGTCCCTTTATAAGATTCCACAGCCCAAATGACTTGCATCTTTCAACTGCTCCATTTCCAGAACTCCTGATTTTAAATCACACTGAAAACCTTTGGCTGCAATTTAATTAGCATGGTTGGATTTAGCCCTTCTAAATGCCAAAAAGGAAAAAAAAAAAAAGTACCATTCTAAAGTTTGTTTTGTTTTAAACTCGGATCTTCTGCATTCCAAAATCGTATCCCTCTGACTAATATAAACCGTTATTACAGAGAAATGGTTTTTGTTTTGTTTTTTTTTTTTTAAATGCCAGTGAAAAAGAATGAGGGAGTAGTAATGGTAACATACAGTACCATGAGCTGCAGCGGCCTCCCAGCCAGTGGTGCAAGGTTAACAGATCAGTCCTGGCCTTCGGGCAGACAGCAGAACACAGCCTTGGGGAAGGGGGGACAGGGACGGAGGCCAGGGGAGGGGGCCCGCTCTCAGGCAGTTTACACAAGAAGGCAGCTCAGCTCCTTTCTGGCGCACTCCTCCTCTCTATCTCCCAACCTCTTTGCGTGTGTCTTGTCATATTTTCTTCAGCTGTTAATTGTCCAGACTCCAAGACTTTAAACAGCCACAGTTTAGGAAAAAGCGAAACCCTTCTAAGTGACCATCACAGCAAATCAGCTTCATGCTAGTGGGTAAAATTTTCCAAGGGAAGTGTTCTTCTGATAGTTCCTGAGTCTCTAAGTCACCCCCACCCCCACCCCCACCAGCCGCCACACACACTCCCCTGGAGGGCTAAATGCACTGTGGCAATAAAACATTCATGCGACTTGGAATTTTAACACAATGCCATTTCCCTAGTTTAACCTGAAAGGAATGCACTAGTCACAACAGACTACATCATCCTGCCATTAAACCCTGCCAAGGAACCGCTTTTTTGGCCGCGCTGGGCCAGCTTTGACGGGAAAGGAGTACACAGACCCACACACTGAGCACAGAGGGGCCACCTCTGCTTCCTCAGCCTTATCCAGCAACACCCTGCTCTTGAACATGACCCCTGACCCCTTGCATTGTGACCAGCTTGTGAGGCATGTGTCACCCTGGAACTTCTGCAGAGCCACACACTGCGCAGGCCATTTGCTGCTCCCTCTCAACAGGCTCTTGGGCAGACGCCAAAGGTTCTTTCTTATTATTACTGCTACTATAGAAAGTCTTCTGTTTAAATGTAGGGATGCTTTTTCCTTGAGTTGTATGATACTGTGGCTTGGGTTTTTTTTCCCTCCTTTGTTTGTTTTGGACTTTTTAAAAAACAAACTTTACATTTGCATTGATAATTATGTTATTATTACTGACAAAATGATTTGGTATGGGGACTACGTATCAAAGGTGTCAGTTCTTTCACATTTAAGTGACATTCAATTTAGATTTACAAAACACAAAGCCGGAAACAATTCCTATTTCTCCAGAGAAGTTTAGAGAAAAATTCAAAGGGATGGAATCCTAAAACACCTACACTTAACTATTTTTATTTACATGCTAAGATATTATTATAAAACAAACAAGCAACAATATTAGATCAAAAAACTGGATTTATTGACTTATTGCTTGTGCAGAGAGTTCTGCCTTCCAAGCAACATAACTGACAAGGAACTATTTTAAAAAGTGTATACCAAATGAAAAATTAAAATCATACTAAATGTTTACAAATCTTTTTATTAATTTTAAAACTGTTCTCGTGTAGCCCTTTATAACCAATCACAACAGTATTAATTTTTGCAAGTTAACAAAGGTCATAGTTTTGCACCCCAAAATACCCCTTTTTTCTTCTACCACCAATTCTCCTACCACTGAAGGATGTCTTCCAGATTGTCTTTTTCTGATCATTCATCTTATTAACTATCTTCATATGATGCACATTCACTTTCAATCTTGTCCAATTGTTTTATTATTCCTCTTCTCTACTGTAGTCATAGGCAATTCTAAAAAGCACAAAGTCCCCTCTTTTTGCCCTGACCTTGAGCTACAGCCAGGTGAGCTGTGATTACCCCTACAGAAGGCAGAAGGTGTTCCAGCTTTAATCTCCTGGAGTGAGGCCATGTCCCCTTTCAGCAACAAATGAAGAACATCTTACTTCATCTAAGAGAATACCCTAAAATACAAAATGATGATCTCAAAGCAAGTTAACATGCACATATAAAATAAAACCAAATTGTCTTCTTTAGAGTAATTTTTGTCTCCTTAGTAGCTGGAATTAGTCTTAAGCCCTAGTTAAAAGACTTTTTTCTTTTTCTTTCCTTTAAACAGACATTATTATGCCTTGAAAAGTCATTCTAATCCCTTCACCTTAGCCAAGCCATGCTAATTCATGACAGGAGGACAGCAATTAATTTAAAAAAAAAAAAAGGAATTATACTTGACTGGGGGGAGGGAAGAATCAATCCAACTCAGAAGCAAAGGTTACCAAAACCTATGTGAAACACTTCCATTTCAAATTGTAAATGCTGAAATCAAATTGTCAGTTTAATCTATATAAAATACAGCAATAAGGCTGGGCGCGGAGGCTCACGCCTGTAATCCCAGCACTTTGGGAGGCTGAGGCGGGCGGATCACGAGGTCAGGAGATCAAGACCATCCTGGCTAACAGGGTGAAACCTCGCCTCTACTAAAAATACAAAAAATTAGCTGGGCGTGATGGCGGGTGCCTGTAGTCCCAGCTACTCGGGAGGCTGAGGCAGGAGACTGGTGTGAACCCGGGAGGCGGAGCTTGCAGTGAGCTGAGATCATGCCACTGCACTCCAGTTTGGGCAACAGAGCAAGACTCCGCCTCAGAAAAAAAAAACACAGCAATAGACATTTGATTTTTTTCAAGTAATCTGGTTTATTATCAATGTGCATATTCAAATTCCAATTTTGATGTTACTAGTGTGAAGTTAGTAGAGTGAAACCCAGTAAAATTGAAGGAAGAATCAAGTGATGCCATGAGATTAAAATTACAGAGGTTAATCTCTATTTTAGTCCAAACAGATATACTTTTCTTCTTATATCAAGTTAATCAACACAGTGACACCAAAGTATCTTGGACCAATATTCAAAGGATGAACCGGGGCCTATGAAAAGAGGTCTGTGAAGTTGCACCTGCAGTATGTGTAACCCTCTCCATGGTAATACATCTCCTCTGAAGACCTCTGGAACTTTGGGATACATCACTAAAAGAAGGATAAGCAATCTCATTTTATTCCTAAACAAGTTGCCAAGTAATTATTATTAGTAGTAGTATTATTATTATTTTTGAGATGGAGTCTCACTCTGCTGCCCAGGCTGGAGTGCAGTGGCATGGTTTCAGTTCACTGCAACCTCCACCTCCCAGGTTCAAGCGATTCTCCTGCCTCAGCCTCCTGAGTAGCTGGGACTACAAGCATGTGCCACCACACCCGGCTAATTTTTACATTTTTAGGAGAGACACGGTTTCACCATGTTGGCCAAGCTAGTCTGGAATCCCTGACCTCAGGTGATCTGCCCACCTTCGCGTCCCAAAGTGCTAGGATTACAGGTGTGAGCCACCATGCCTGGCCAAAGTAATTTTATAATCTAAGTATTCACTACTATGGTATAGCGATGCATCACATATTAGGAAATCAGAGCATGCTACAAATACCACGATGAAAACTATTTTCTATGAAATTGTACCAGTACAAATAAGCGGAATCAGAACAATACAGAACCTGCTAAAGAAAAAATGTCGTATCAGTAAGTTCACTGAAATTCAAAAAGTTGCCCAAAGTTTTCTAGAAATGTTAATTTATTTTGGCGGGTACAATGTGAGTAGATCAAATCTGTGATAACCAGCTGTGATTTCCATTTTCCTTGAGCCAAAAGAAAACTTTACTGTGTTAAATAGCATTTAGAAATAAGAGTTTTAAAGTTCTGTAAGTTACCTTTTAATTTCTAGAAAGCAAAAGAGGTGAAATTTTTCTCATGAACTTCTATTAAAAACGAAACATCCATGTGCAAACAGGCCTATGTTAATTTATTCTTCTCTGCAGGGATTCATTTGGAGTCAAGAGATTGGCTAAATCAACCCCCTCCTCAACACACACATACAACATGCACATGCAAGCAAAGGCAGTTGACAGACTGTAACCCTGAGTGAGGGAAAACTCACTCAGAGATGAGAAAGGACAAGATGTGTATGGACAAAGAGAGAAGGAAGGAAAAGCAAAGAGATGGTGTGGGAGGAAAACCAGACTGAGAAAAGCAAGCCACAGGAAGGGCGGGGTGAGAGAGAAAAAGAAATAAGAATGAGATAGGGAGGAGCAAAATGGAAAAGAGCAGAGAGAGTCAGTAGGGAAAGGGAGAGAAAAAGAAAAGGAAGACCGAAGGAAAAAAGGGATTGCTGGCAGAGAGGAGGAGCTGGAGCCCCACAACAAAACAGTGGATCAGGCAGCTGGCCTGAGATGCTAATTCAGCGCTTTAACAAATCAATGCCACTTGAAAAGTACAATGTGAGCCCTCACTGGGTAGATGTCAGGGGACTGAGAAAATGCATTCTCAAGTATTTCACATTAAGAGGGAATAATGTGTTAATTTATAACTCTTCACCCTATACACTTGGATTATCTATCTGTGTCAGCGATTTGACTTCTTAAATTTATCAAAAACGCACGCAAAGGGAGGCAGCTTCGGCTTTACCACTGGGAAATGGAGGTTTAGGGAAAGCCTGTCAGCCAGTCCTAGGTAGTTCTGCTGTTCTTTCCGCTTTCCTATTTGGGCTGAAGTGTTGGTGGGGGTGGCAGCAAGGAGTGAGCAAGCCACTGAAGGGGAGATGAAGGGAGGAGGGGAACTCCTGGTCCAGTTACTAAAGCAACCAAAGAAAAGGCTTTCTCGGCCTGTGGTTGATTGCATTAGGTACCATCCGTCAAAAGTGACACAGAAGAGAAGGAATAACTTGAATCAGCAACCCAGGCTGCCATCGTCAGAATTTACTTTATGGAAACTTACTTAAGTCTCTCAGCACACCCAGCGGAAGAAAGCCTGCTGACAACTGGATTTTAATTAAACAGTACACTTGCAATGCCACCACAGTTCCACAGAGCTTATCAAAATAGGAAGGGAAGAGAGAGTTAAGCGGATTTTGTTTGGTTAGTTTTGAGACAGGGAGGAGAGATGTTAAAGAACTCAGATTCCAGCTCAGCATTCAGGAGTCTCATTAGAGGGACTATTTCTTTCTCAAGAAAAACCTATTTTATTAAACATCAAATTCTTGGAATTGTTTCCTAATTATTCCTTAATGAAATTTAGTTAACTTTTAATATAATGGTTGCACAGTTTCTAACCTGTGGGAGAGACAGAGAAAGACTACGTTAGTAAGTTTTGTTGCCAAAATTGAAGTATTATCAGACTTAAATTTTCAAAGTTTAAGCATTGTCAACATACAAAGGCAAGTGTGTTAAAATTTTGGAATAAATAGAAGAGAGTAGGTTTCAAGAAAATGTTTTAATTAAGATTATGTCTTCAAAGATATGAAGGGGAAAAGTGGTTATAGGTATAAAGGAAAAACAAGGCCCAATTACGAATAACTTCTGAGTTTAAGATTGCCCAGACTACACACAGCAGTATTCTAAACTGGGGGCATTTTTATTTGCTACATGTACAATTGCAACAGAAACAGACATTCTCTTATTTTCAAGACATTCATATGTAAATGAATGCTGGTGAATGGAAATGAGATGCTAAACATGATGGGCAACGTTCAACGTTTAAAAAAAAAGTTACTTCACTTGCTGAAGCTTGAATCTCTTCCCTCCTACACCTGGGCACAAAAAGAAATGAATGACAATGATGGACCTTCCACCAGTTTCTATTGGTTAAACAACACCTTACAGAGATATTCAAGACAGAAAACAAACATTCTTTCAGTCTTATGCTTTGCATCTTTCCTATGACATGTATCACACAGAGTCCATTGAAAATAAATATTAGAGACTGAAATTATAAGTAAATAGACAGAAATATTACAGTAGCATTGAGTTAAAGGGCTAAAATATCCAAAACAGTGTAATTATTTAATGAATGTTTTCTTTCTTTCAAATGAGATAATTAATAAGGAATTTCCTGGTTCATGACCACAGAGTACACTATTTTCCCTTTTCATAAAATCTTAGGAGACTGAACATACATTCTGGGCAGTGTGTTTGCAGTGGGAATTATATATATGCATGTATGCTTTTCAAGGGTCTCTATTTATGCCCTCAGAGTAGGATTTGTTCTATCCCCAGTTTTTGCATGAATTACCATTCCTGTCTGTCCCATCCAAGCTACCCCCACAGAAAGTATCTATTCTTATCATTATGGTACCATTAATCCCATTCTCCCCTCCCCCTCCCAACTCACCTAAGGGGTTAAAAGACTTCAGTACATTTGTGACTTGTCAGTGACATATAATACCCAGGTCCTTCATGCAATCAACTTTTACTTGACATGTATTTGCTCATCACAGGACCCGCATTACTACTGGGAAAATGAAGAAAAACCTAAATTAACACTTGACATTCAATATGGTCAAGTCCTTAATTGGCTGGGCTTCCTGAGAAAGCAATTTTCTATTCCCCAAACTGTTCGTGTGTCATGTGTGGAGTGCAGCTCTTGGCCATCACTGCTGTCCCTCGCTCCCTCTAATGAGAGCAGATGAATTAGTGCTACGTGACACGATTTGAGCAGGGCTTCCTCCTCCTCCCCTCCCCCCAATCTTTCTCCTATACCAGTGACAGCTATGTGGCAAAGGGAAGAAAGAAAGAGAAATGCAAGAGCAAAGAATCCTGTAAAGGATGATCATTTTTTTAAATGAACCTTAAATGTCTTGTTGAAACTACAGAACAACAGGGTCACTTAATTGTGGAGGTGGGGAAGGGGGGTTGTTACAAAGATCAGGGGAATGATCTGGCTATGGTTGATTTGGGTTGTATTAACTTCCAGCATGTTTCTTCCATTTCTCGCTAGTTGCAGTATTAGACTGCACTGCTCTAATTAAAACGGAATTTACATCCACTTAAAAAGTTTTTGAAAGGTCTGGAGAATGGGTCAACTAGGAAAAAAAGAGAACAGCATGAAGTGATTATTGTTTGAAGATAAATATACCTCTAAACTAGAGAAAGTCCTTTCAACAATCACTTACGTCAGGAAGAACCTACAGCACAAAACTATAGTGATACTTTGTTTTCAAATATTATTCCATGTCTGAGCTTAATGCAAACTATTCTATCCTAACTCATTTTGTTTTGTTCCCATTGATTGTTGAATTACTGAAATGAAAAAGTACTTGATCACTGATTTCATTCTATTATTCTGGAGAGAAGGAATATATTCTACTTTAAATGTGCTTGTCTAGCTCAGTAAGAAACAATGAATACATGCATGAAAGGAAGGCAGGACAGAGTCTGCTTTATTCAAAAATACTAAAAGGCAAATTAAAGGTATTTCTCTGAGTCTTCACTTACTCATTTTGAGCCCAAAGTAGTAGTAATTTTAAATCCCTAATCGCTCACCCAATCTGATTAGGACAAAACAGAACTACAGGATAGAAGAGAACGTGGCAAATCATTTAGGAAAGTAATTAGTACAAAATACATGGATAAGTGAAAATAATTAGTGAAAGTCACAAACACCTTAGCACCGTGGATCATTACTCAGTTTTATTTAGGTGAGAACCAAGACAAAAATGTTACCTGTGTACAAAAAATTATATCAAGACTGCACTGTGGTGTCACAAAATCAGTTTACACATGCAAAACACAAAACTATGTCAAGTATAGCTCCCCCACTTCAAGTAGCATGATCATTGATTATTTGTTCTTCTATAATTCTGAATATAATTTAAGCAGTAATAAATACTGAATATAATTTCAGTAAGTAAATTGTGAGTAGATTTAAAGATATAACAAGATGGTGAAATCCACTTTTACACTATGTGTAAAGTTATAACCTAAAGCCAAAAATGCTATTTCCACATTTTATATTGGTGGGAAATAATGGGAAAGGAAATGAAGCTTTGTAAGATTTTTTCCAAAATAAAGCAATTCATAACATCTTAGAGCATTATCGCACTAACAGAAGACAAAATGTAAATAAAACTGTTTTTTAACACCTTGGATTTTCGAACTTGTTGGAACATGATTAGTTTCAGACAACAGAAACACTAAAAGATGAGTATAATTTTAGAAGTATTTTCATGGAAGCAAAACAACACAACGGACACACACACTGCACAGATTATCTCTTCTGAGGCCAAAGCACTGATATTTCACTATCATTAAGATCCTTTTTGAAATACATTTGAGACAGCTTGTGAATGGGCATTTTATCAGGTGTTTAAAATAAATAAATAGATAATTTGGTATTCTGGAAAAGTAGCTAAGTCTAATACATCCAGTTAACTGCTACAGTAGCATTATCATCACTGAGCAACAAAGGGCAGTGTATTCTGCCAATAGCTTTTAGGGTGACCTTTGCAATGCTGACTAGTCCGTCAAATTCCATCTCTGAGATGCAAGGCATAGACAGGGATGGTTTATTAACTGAGGTAGGAACTAAAGACTAGGAGGCTCCAAAAGGGTAGGCGTTTCACATTCAGGAAATGGGGAATTCCTTTCCCTAAGAAGAGAAGAGTGTACGGTAAGATCAGGCTGAGCAGGCCCATCGTCTTCCCCATGGAGACTTCCATGGTGGGAAATTGTCATGTACTAGGACAGCATTACCAGTTTTACAGTTTTACATGTTCCTTTTCTCCCCAGCTACATTTTTTTTAAGGACTGCAATGGAAACCCAAGTGGAAATGGGTAAAATGGGATCAATGTCTTGAGCCCTAGGAATAAAGCTGCAAAGGGATACTGACATAGTCATAGACCTTTAAACAAATTGTGACCAATACTACTTTTATTTGGAGGTAGTTTCCAACCATCACCAACAGGATAAATCTACAGAACTCAAGGGGGCAGAAACAATGGTTAAGAAAAATAACTGTACTGAACTGGGAAATTTTTCAAGGATAACCTGTAGAAAACCAGCCTAGGAAAAGGCACTTTTTTTTTTTTTTTTTCCCAAGAAAGTTAACTGTGACTATGGCGAAGTGACATGCTTAAACTTGATATTCTCTTAGGGATGTGCAGGCTTTGAAGCTCATAATAAACTTGAAATGGCTCTGTGGAATGTTAAGGCTTAATGTAGATGGTTGGTGCCACTGTCATGCCTATACAAAAGTATGTCAACTTAGAAATAACTGCACTAACAGCTCCAGGGTATTTAGAATGGAAGGCTTTCCCCCACCCTTTTTGTTTATTATTAAGAATTTTACTTTGAACCATAAGAAGAAGCTGCATTCAGTTTCCAACCTAGTTAATGCAGCTAAAATTAAAATACTTACTCAATTTTGGCTGGGCGTGGTGCCCTCATGCTTCTAATCCCAGCACTTTGGGAGGCCGAGGTGGGCAGATCGCTTGAGCTCAGGAGTTCAAGCCCAGCCTGGGCAATATGGCAAAACCCTATCTCTACAAAAAATACAAAAATCACCTAGGCATGGTGGCGTGTATCTATATTCCAGGTACTCCAGAGACTGAGGTAAGAGGACCGCTTGCGCCTGCGTGGGAGAGGTGGAGGCTGGCCATGAGCCCAGATCTCACCACTGTGTTCCAGCCTGGGCCACAGAACCACACCTTGTCTCCCCTCAACCACCAAAACGATACTAATTTCAGTTTACTGTAGAAAGGCAAAATGTCTGCCACCCACTTCGTCTGTGTTACCTTTACATTACACCATTCTCAAAAAGTTTAAACACGGCAGAGGAGAGAAATGAATGCTTTGAAATAGCCCAGCATATGTAACAATAAAACTATCTAGCAAACACAAAGCACAAATGTTATTTTATAAAAGTTAACAGCATCTAAAGGGGTATATTCTTTTATCCTCCATTATTCGCTACCTCTTTTACTTCAGTGGTTCCCTCCCCTTGTATTAAAGATACTTTATCTAATTCCCAGTTGAAAGGTTTCTGAAAGCGTTAAGTCACAGCTGTGTTGATGCTGAACTTCTTGAACATGGCATACCAGCATCATTCTGACACATTTATAGATGTTTCCTTACAAGCTGCACCAGCACTTGATTTGAAATATCTGACTTACTCTAACACAAACTGTTAATCTCTGGTCTTTTCTCCAGTTGAGTTCTTCTCTGAAGTTTTGGAAGCAAACCAACAACTTGTTATGTTTAAAACAGAAATGGCTCCCTTCTGATTGGTTTCTGACACTGTTCAGTGATGCTATTAAACAAGACCCTAGAAAGAGCCTAGATATACCTAGGCCCCATTTGCAGATGATTTTAACAGGATGTTCTTGTTTCCTTTTCCCACGAAAATCAATAACAGGATGACCTTCAATTTGAAATTCAAACCAATTAATTACCTGTTCTGTTGAAAATGTTGATATCTGATTTGCCTAGAGAATTTCAATTATGAATAGATAATTTCTTTTAAAGAGACCCTTCAAAAAATATAGACAGGCATTTTAAACCTCATCTTATACAATATAAATAATGTTTTCTTGAATCACGTATAAAATATTGGCCTTGCACGAATTAGTAGGGGGAAATTTTCCCCCTTGTGGTCCATCTCCTCCTTGTAACATCATAATCAATTGCTTGGTAAATTATAGCAATCCCACAAAGATTCAGGGCCAAGAATCTACCGCTTTAAGGTGAGATGAAAAGCTTTTTATAGTTGAATTCAGCTTTTCATCTACATCAATTACTTACACAAATCATGGGATTATTTTCAGAATTCAGAAATCTTTTACTATTTTAAAATCCTTACACTTCTACCTTTATTTAAATTATTTGACTATTTTTTTGTTTTGCCCACACAGGTGATTTTTCTTTAAATGTGGGTCATAAGGAGAAAAGCTATGCATCAAAACTATCAGCACCAGAAATATATTTACTAAACTTTTTTTCTAATTACAGGGGAAAAAATGAAGAATTTGGTTCATCCTAGTGGGGAATTCCCAAGATGAATGATCACATGCAATGAAACTATTATCTTCATCCATTAAAATATTATCTAAAACAGAGGTTTCTATCTGGCAGCCAGAGGGCTGAATGTAGCCTGAAGATGAGTTTTGTTTAGACCACACAGTTTTTAAAATATTTGAACAGGTTGCCAAGATTTCAAAATCAGGAGATTTCACATAAAAATCTCGATTTTTGGCTTATCATTAAAAAGCAGCAGCAGTGGATCTGGCAAACTGGGCCTGCATTCCCACCTGGTAACAATTGGCTGGAACCAAGGAGCAGCTACCTCACTGTGGTTGAGACATGAGCTTTCTGGTCCACCACAGTCCCCACTAGACTCACTCTACTTGTTTAATTTTTGTTACCTCCACATGGCCCTTTTAGACAACTCCTACTCCTTAAAATGTCATACTACTCTAGAGTTTATGGGAAAAAAAGAAGAGGGTGTTCTCAGAACAGAGATTTAAAAATACGTATTTCACAAGTTTACAGAATATAAGACAATGGGAAGCAAGTTTCATTTCAATGAAACATTCATGCAAACCAAAGGAAACTCATTTTCATAATTAAACGTTTTTTAAAATAGTAAATCCAGAACTGATGACCCAGCCTTACAGAGTGGTTCAACAATCTTTACATTGGTTTTCAATCAGCCACCTATTTCTCTGAAGCCCAAAATAGATGCTCATGTCAAAGTATTACTCAGATTTTGTTCCTTCACATGTTAACACTTCCACACTTCCTTTCTAGAGCTATCATGTACTTAAGTGAAAATGTACTGTAATATGAAAATAGGATATGTCTTCAAGGTAAATTTTAAAAGTCAACATTTAAGATGCATGAATATTATCACAGCAAATATTCATCTTTACTGACTCCACATGTATGCCACCATCTGACATTTATACTTACATTAAATAGACATTATTATGGGTTCAAATGACCCAAAAAGTCATGGCATATTTCTTTACAAATGATTATTACCTAAAAGCACATGTCTATGACACAGTCACCATGTACTTCTTTATATCTACTTTTTTTTTAATGAAAGCAATTGCAAGGAGAATATCTTTTACATTTCATTATTCCCAATCAATCACAACGACACAGCATTTCTACCTATTAATGGATTTTAAAAACAAATTAAAAATACCCTATTTAGCAGAGGGAAGAAACGGCCTTTTCATTTCATCCAACTATATCAGAAACAGGCTATCTCCGACGTATTACTACAGTACAGAAATGCTTACGTATCATGCAAACTGTAGTACGTAGGCTATGACCAGTCATATGCCAACTAATTTAGATCAACTATAGTATAGTGTTTTTACATTATGTTTCATCATTGCACCACATGCTCGAAAGATTACTTTTTAAGGTGTTTCCTTCCGACAGGAAGCATTTTTCTTCCATTTTTACCTGAAGAATGTAATCCCTGAACATATGCCAAATTTACTTCACAATCGGACTTTAATCCCCAAATTCTCTTGATTCTTAGCAACTTGCACAACTTTAAGTAAACAGTTCACAAAATCATAATGATCATACTGCAGCATTACTTAACTCCTAGGTGAATAGAAAAAAAAGAAAATACCGTAAACATGAACTCCATAAAGGCAGTCTTAGGCCTGAATGACAGTGTATTTCTTATGGGAAACATTTTTCCTTAATTTCCATTATGATTGAAATTTGAGCAATTAGAAATAGACACCTGGAACTCAGTTGTTAAATTTATCTCTTCCCACCCCTTTCACACTTTTCTTCAAACCATTTCTTAGGATGCATCTGAAAGATATGATCTTACAGGATGACCTGCATATAAAGGGGACTGAACCAGTGTTCACATTACTTTCTTTAAAATGCCTTGTTGTAATCCAAAACTAAACTTACTTTCTTTCTTTTTTAAGTATATAGCTTTAGGGAAAAAAAATGGAAATTTCTCAAATAATTACTGAGTAAAATGATTAAAAAAAACAAAAATTAAAACAAAGATTCTAAGGAAAGTATATACTTCATTACACTCATGTTAATTTGCCTTTTATATCATCTTAGAAAGGGAATTTTATGAAACACACAATTCCCTCCCATGATGACCAAAGCTTTAAGCTGGTCTCCTCAGGTTCACATCATGGCAGCTGACTGCAGATGTGTAAAGCAGTTCTGGAAGACTCACAATTTACAAATTTTTGTTTCTACTTAATTGTTTTAAGATGAAAAAGTGTGAGATAATGGATATTTTAGTTAATCTGTGTTTTATGGAGAGAAAAGCATTACTGTCACTTAACTCCTTCTATTAATCACTGCTTTCTAGAAAAGAATATCTCAAAGTAGGCTTATACTGAAGCTCATTTCGGCATTCTGCAGTTGTAAAAAAAATTTAAAAGATCAAAAGTACAGGACTGCTGGCACATACAGGAGTGATTATCAGAATACTCAGAAGGTAAGCAAGCAGCAGTTGGTTTATTAAGAAATTATTTAAAATAACTGTCTACACAAGTTAAAACAACCAACTTCTCACTTTTACTAAAAGGATGTTTTCAATATAATGAACATCCAAGCTTTTCTGGTCATGAGAAAACCTGGAATATATTATACACGCATGAATGTGGCCCGGGATGCAGGATATGGGATGTGCTTCCTATCAACAGATTAACACTTCATTTTCATTACTCTAATCTCACCACAGGCTGTGAACACTCTCTTTTTCTTACTTGAACAACAATGGTACATGAAAAACCAAGCTGACAAGCAGGCGGGGTTCATTAAATGCACAAGGCCCTTATTCCCATAACACATCTCACCTGTATGACGCCAGTTTTCTGGCTTCCCGGCTGGCTACTGAAACAAGCTCTCTCCCAGATGTTGGAGTTTGAATTCTTCTTATCCCTTCCTTACATTATAATAGATGACAAAAATAAAGTAAAAATGAAAAAACTCTTCTCCACAATGAACAGTATTTAGTAATAATAGGACTGGTAACATATTTTAAGCTCCATTCAGTCCCATGATTACTTTCCAAAGTTGTCCAAGAGAACAAAGCAAAGTGGCTAGAAAGGGAAATTATGAGACATCTGAAATTTTAGTCAGAGAGACTCATCCTGGTGTCTCTATCCTAGCGTAATTCTAATTTATTTGAAGTAAGCTGTACTCTCCCACTTGTTGAAAATGGCAATTCACAAAATAAGAAACCATCATGCTATTTTCCAATGAATGACACTGAGTTTCACCAAAAAGCTATAGTCAGGAAAGAAAAAAGGCTATATAGCATAGTACAAGGAATAATTACAACAAGATTCTTAGGATGGAGGATGCCTCTTTGGGGAAAGCCATCCACATGCTCACTGCCTCTGAGGAAGTCATTAGCAAGTCCTCAACATACATAGAATTAAGTCACCTAATTGTCACCAGCCAACCAACGAAGCAGGCATACACTTTCTGCATGTCTACGCATTACATATAAATGCACTACCATAATGTGGCAATATGGGATTTTTAGTACTTTCAAGACAGTAAGTCCTTCCACAAAGTTTACAGCCAGACTTTGGTTTTGGTTCTTTCTGGTACTCTAATATTTATACCTAAAAAAGAAAGAATAAAGGAAAAGCAATATTAAACAGCAGTTAACCTCGCTGACTCCAAGTTAGGTTCTGGCATGAGGTCAACAATGAGAATGTTTGCAGGCATTCTCACTCAGGGACACTCTCATGAATATGCTCAGTGTATAATTACTCCCCATATCTTGCAGGTGACATCCCAGCCATGTCCACTGACCTCCAGCACTGGCAGAGGGCACAGTAGTGGGCAGCTTTCTTAATCTATGCCTGATCAGGTGTCCCAAATAGCCACCCTAATGATTTAAATCAATGAAATTCTTCTTGATTTAAATGTTAATGGAAAGGGAAAAAAAATTATTAAACTCCTCTAATGGAGATTCTCATTTTAATATTAGTTTTGTTATTATGTTAAGCCAGCTGAAAGCAATTACTTGTTGTCATGTAAAACATTCACTAACCTGTTATCTTCCTTTTCAGACACCCAGTTCAGGTACTCCGATCATAAAATGTGAGTTCTGAAGAACTGTCTAGAGAACCAATAGCCACTAAAAGACACCTTAATAAAGTTGAAAAATTCATGACAGTCTCAAAAAAGCACAGCAGGCACAATACTGAAAGCTATGTCTTTCCCATACAGAATATGTTTCAGTCTTGTCAATTTTAACAATCTCTACACCTTGTGAGACAATGGGTTAAAATTTATTAAATACAAAACAAGAGTGAATCCTCCTCATGTGTTATGTATACTGCACGCTTTAAATTTTAATTTCATAATACCATCCATTAATACTGGTCCTACCATCATTTCAAGTCCTTTTTTAAATGTTTCCGCTAACTCTTACTAGCTGCAGTTTGTCTGAAAGAGTCATCCCTTCAACCTACTGCACTGCCCTTGGTATCTTTTCCTTCTTCTGGGGAAATAAGCTCGTGTAGAAGTCTAACTGCACAAAATAATAAGTCCAAGAACTAGGTTTTTAAAAGAAGAAAAAAGGAAAGCAAAATCTCTCTTCATCTAAGTACTTTCTTATACAGGCTAAGGATCAAATTAAGCTGCCTTTCAGCACCTCTGAATGATAAGCCGGGGCCCCTGGTTACACGTTTTTATCATGCCCTTACTTAAAGAACCCTTCTACAGCAACACTCGGGACAGTCCTGTCAGCACTCACAGAGGACCACACCTGAGGGTGGCACCTCTCTTTCATGCCTCTGCCAGAATGATGTATTGGCAAAAGGGTATTTATTCAATTACTGCTACGTTTCAGGTGCATTTCAATTCTCTTCTATTAAGGCAAAAAGGGCCAGTGAAAGTAAGGAGAAATTCAGAATAAGAGAGATGAGAAGAAAAGAGAATAAAGTGAGAAAGAAATTACCTCTATGAGAAAGGAAATAGGAACAGAATAACCTTGTATTTAGGTCATTAAGTAAATTTCTGCCAACCAAATAGGAATGAGATTTATAAATCAACACCACTCAATGACACATAAACCCTAAAGACAGTAGCGAAATAACATTACAGTTCAAAAGTATTGAGTAAATAAGACGTCAGATATGCTCAAGAGAATCAGTTGTTTCAATGAGTAACTTCCTACTGTTCAAGATTATTTTCATTTTCTTCACAGAGAGAAATGAAAAACTGATGGGCTTAATTAAAGAAAAACAAAAGGATATTATTTTGTTGTTAAAGGATCAATTCTTTTTTTTAATTGGAATGATGATTAATAAGCTGAGAATTTGGTTCCTAAGCTAGCCAGTTTGAGTAACGTGTTGTTTTTCCACAAGCATTTCCATTGAAGAAAGCTCTGTGAATGAAGAAAACATACAGCGATTCCTCTCTTCTCCTGATCTCTGCACTTTGTGGCATGAAATGCTACATACAGCATTTGAACAGAACGACACTGCACACTGTCTTCACCCAAATGAACTCCAGTCATAAATTTTTCACCTGAGGGTTTGAATGCACACTGTGAAATCTGCGAGGCTTCCTACAGGGAATGTACAAATTTAAAAATAATCAATACTTTTATTTTTCCTATTCGTTAAACTTCCTTTAAGCCTGGGGAGGAAGATGGCAGTACAGGTCAGGCTCAATGAGGAGGAAATGTGGGGACCCTGGATGTCATGGCCCCAGACATCGTTTCTGGGATGTCGTCTGCACATTTTAAAACTTCTTAGACCTTGAGCTGCTTAGCAGATTTTTTTCATCTTATTTTTCCTGCATCTTTACCAGTTTTTCTTATAGGAAAACATTCCCTCTATTACCCAATGTTTTGTTTCTATGTGAGGATATAAAGGCTGTTGTTCCTGAATTATGTCTCTTTTCCTTTGTTTCTCTAAAGCTTAAAAATAGATGTCAGTTTCTTGAAAGGGTCTTTGACTGCCTTTCTCCCTGTCTCCGGAGTCCTTCAGTAGATGAAGATCACCCAGCAAAATGTAGAAGCCAGCTGCTTTTCTGGAAATAAAAAATGGCATCAGCTTTGGCAGACAGCAGTGAGATCCATCATTTCCTAGGACCCCCAAACAATCTTCTGACCAAGGTCTGGAGAAGGGTGGTCACTGAGCAGCACCATAAACAGACCACAAAAGCATACCACCAAAGGTACAAGAGGATTTTCAAATGGCGAATTATTTCTACACGCATAACAAACCAGGCTCCAAACCTCACGTGAAAGGAAATCTTGGAACCATTATATTCCATGTTCTTTGGACAATAACAAGCAGGGAATCCCACAGAAAATTTCTCTCACTGAAAAAGTCAACCTACCCGATTCACTCTGTTTTCTCTACAACCACAAAGTTCTCTGACAGCACTCTGTGGGGAAAAAGGAGTTAATTCCTAGATCGATTCAAACACTAAGGTTCAAATTATGGACACAAGGTAAAAGCAAATTCCAATTTCTTTTCCTCTTTCCTTTTGATATATGTGCTAGTCTAGAGTGCCAAGTTTAGAAAATATCTCTTGGGCGATACAGAATCATTAGCTATTCACGTTTATAAGGAAAATCCTCTCAAAAGCTTTGCAGATAGATGACGGCAGACGCCCAATGCAACTTTTTTTAAGTGAGTGTGTGTAATGCATACAAGGTAGAGGGAGGGAGGCACTAGAATTTGTGTTTTTCATTCAAGTGGATGACGCCAGCTCACTATCTGTAACGGACTGTTCCTTTGGAATCAGCTCCCTGTGTCACAACGACCTGGCAAACTTGAATGCTTTCACTATCACTGGAGTCCTTGCAATCCTGCCTTGGTTGTGACCCATTCACTTCTGCCCCAACTTCTCAGAGATGCCTTACTCAGCATCTAATTAGTTAGGGAGGATTTGCCGCGGCTCTTAACCCTGACATGGGAATGGGAAGATGTGCTGCTGTGGTAGCCCAAATCTGTCCTGTCACTGCATTAATCAGATTTCCATAAAGCTACACATGAATAATTGGATTTATCAGTGAATGTGAATATACACTCATAAATATAATTATAAAAAAATACCTACAATTATAGATAAGATATCTACACCTTAGAGGGATTTATTTTTCAACTGCAGTTACTTGGCTCACCTTAGCAAAAGGCTTTACAAATCACACAAACATAATAGACCTGTTTGCAGATGACAGAAAGGTGAGAAAATTAAATAATTTCAAAACGATCACCTACTGTGTTCAAATTCATTTAAATGAATCATGTTGAAAATAAACTCCAAATTTGTGCACAGATTTTTAACATATACAAAATACACATCTGAGAATGTTTGTGCATGCTTTATTTGCATTAACGTTTACATGTACACAGAATACCATATATATAAACTATTACTTTCCCACTGCATTACAAATGAGACGGTATCTCTTACGTGAAGTCTGCATGTTATCCACAGACCTTTAAAGTTTAGGACAAACCAAGCACCTGTCTCTATGCTACAATTTGTATCTTAACAAATACAAATACCCAATTATTCCTACTTTAGTGTTACATTATCAGAAAATATACTGAGAATTATATTTGAATATATGTCTATTGTTAAAAATAAAACATATTACCACTCAAATTAAGAGGGGCCTAAATAGGAGGTCGTAGCCTAGTAATTCAACAGGCTAAAACTGCATGCCTCTTAATATAATATAAATATTTATTTTAGCATTAAGACCACAAGTTTAGTCAATTTAATCCTTTTTTAGTAAGACAAGATCATCCAAACATACTAACTGTAAGGAAGGGAGTAAAAATGGAGAAAACTGCAGAAAGCAAGCTAGGGATGGATGATGCCTGGCAATGAAAGTCGTTTTCAAAGACCATTAACTATCAGCTGCTTTACTCAGGGCTTTGATTAAATAAGAATATACATCCTATGTAAAAAGGGATGTCTATTTGAGTGGGACAGAGTTTAGAATAAAAATGCATTGTATGAACTATAAAGAAGACCCAAACCACAATGTACAATTAGGCGTCTGACTCGTAATACTATATATATATGCCTTTTAAATGACTAGTGAGTAAATACTCAAAAAAATGGGGGGGGGAACAAAACCATTTTCATTTAAAAATATAGATTCCAGAAACTGAGATTGTTGGCCTATATGAATACAAAAAAAAGATTTCTTGAGGAAAATTTATATTCAGCACTGTTTTAAATGGATTCTAGCAATGTTATTATACATTTCTTATAATATATTTTATTTATCATTTCTCTGAAAGGTGCTAGATTTTTATACTAGTAAGAAAGTTTGCTTTTACTCTGTCATATCTCTGGTGAGCAGATGCTCTGGTATTAATGTAAATCGTTGATTTAATTTTTAGCTTTCTTGGTTTGCCCCTCACCTATCTAGAAAATGATTTCTCTGGTGATAACTAACACATCATGCTAATGAGAGAATCTAATGCACAATAGAAAAATGTCACTACTAATAATATTTGCATGAAGTTAAATAAAGCAACTGTAAGAGAATGTCAGACAGTTGTTCTTTAATAAGACACAGTTTCACAATGAAATTATGTTGCTAATTTTGTTACATCATCGGGTGAATCCTAAATTACTACATAATGATGCAGAGAGTCATTTATAATCCTAACTTAGTATTTCACTCAAGTATGAAAAAAGACCTTATTAAGGGATCTACATTTTATTTGAAACAGGTTAAATATACCTCACCAATAATAAAAGGTAAATGTCTCTAGTAACACATTAAATGTGGGCTATAGCTATTTACCTTTATGGTTTCCTTTCTGAAAAGATTTTTCAATAGACTAGACTATTACATCCCTTGAGATAGCTACAAGAATTTTATTTACTATTCTCTCAAATGCACAAAATATTTATACAAATAGAAGAACTGCCTCCTCAAGTGTGATTTAAAAAAAAACTTTGAAAAGCAAGCCTCATTTTTTGCTTCTAACAGTACCTTGTGAAACTAAAATAGGCAAAAATAAGGTTCTTTCTCCACCTGTCACTGATCAAACTGATCCAAAGAAGAACTCCCTTTACACAAGTGTCATACCCTTTAAGGTTCTCAAATACTCAGCTATATACATAGAAATAATTTGAGAAAATCATACTTCAGTATAGAAGAAAAAATGTACAGGCACAGGAAAATGTAGTCAAATAGTCTTCACTTGAACTTTAGGGGCACATACTTCATCCCACTAAATCTAAATTGGCTTCAGATTGTGATTATTTGTTACTATCAGACAGAATGAAAGATGTACATTTAAGCAGATCTAATTTTGCTCATATGAAACAAAAGACAAAGATTTTTGTATCCCTACTTCCTAGTTTACTAATAGAACACATAGAACTAGATTATTAAATTTCAGTATTCATGAGACATTTCCCACAAGTTTCTCTATAGTTAAATACTGGTGGTAAATTACCTGTAACTCAGTTTTGAAACCTTTTATAGCAGCCCTACTAGTCAGACTTTTCAAACGTCTAAATAAATAATCAGGAGAATATTAGTTTTTATACTATTAAAGAAAACTTTAAAAGAAAAATAACCCAATAAATTTTATTCATTTCATAAGCTAAGTAAATTTTACTTAGAAATAAAATAATCACAATCTAGAGAAACCTCTTTATGCCTCAGCAATGAGATGTACAGAATTCTACATATTTGATTAAACTGGACAAACTTTTACCTGTAACAAAAGCTAGCGTAACTGTATATATTCAAAGTAATACTTGTTTAAATGGCTGGCTTCAAGAGATATCAGAGATATAATTTCAGTAAGTCTCTCTCTCTCTCTCTCTCTCTCACACACACACACACACGTGCTGAATCAGCATTGCTGATGAACTATAGGTAAGAAAAACAAACATATTAAATATGAACAGCACACATACTTTCATTCACATAGTTTGAACTTAAGTTATGTAATATTTATACAAACTAAAATATCACCTTGAAGAGAAAAAAAAAGAAAGCTCATATCCTCTTTTACATGCTTTCCAAAAATGCACAAGAGGTAAACATTCAGTGACCATGACAGAAAAGGGTGGGTTGGGGGGATAGGAGTGATTGCTAACTACATCAAAACCATAAAAAAAGAAAACGTATTTAAAACTGTGATTTCTCTCCCTTTGTTGTACTACTCTATTTCATAAATAGCATAATATTATACAGTTTTAATAGCATCCATTAAGCATAAATTAGTTCCCTATATTTCTATTCTCTCCATATAATCACTGATGCTCACCATTACACATATATGCACACACAGGTACACACAAAATATCCACACAGTCAGACAGCTGGATCAAAGACATCATAAATTTTCCTAATTCTGACCCATCATTTATATTACTTTTATTTGTTTTTTAGTTAAAATGTTTTCCATGACAAAATCTCCTTAGATTCAAGTCTACTTGGAAATGGGCTAGTGCCAAATAAGCAATCTAACACCACCTATGTGGCTCAATAGCCATTTATCAATTGATCATTATCTCTATCTGGTTTTATTAACTCTTTTCTAGCTAGAGGGAGACGTAAGCCAATCTTCCCTTCTAACACACACACACACACACACACACACACACACACACGACCTCCACTAACTCAAGGAAAATCCTGAAGGTGACATCTAGTTTTAAAAGTGAAGCACAAGTTATTTGGTACTAAGGTTAGCGAAAACACTGCATTCCAACATGAGAGAGCCACCCAGGCAGGGATGCGTCGCGGAAAACACCTCTCACAGCACTCTGCAGTGACAAGGAGCATCTCTGTGTGGAAATGAACTTTTCACTTGAAAGAATGGGAAACTGCACATGAAGAGTTACTTATTGGGTTTATGTTGATTGCATTTAAATCCCAGCTTACTGTATCAGCAGTAATCAGGGTCCCTCTACAGGATATGTCAAAATACACCTTATTCAAATGCATTTATCCTATCTAGAATTGTGTGCTAAAACTGTTCTCTAGCTAAATGCTACAAAACCCTGGTTGTAAGTATTATCGCTTGCAAATGTATTTCTAAACTTGTAGTAGTTTATAGCCTGGCAAATTTTCTTTTTTTTTTTTATTATCAACAACTTTAAATATCTAACTCGAAGTATTTAATTTTCATGAACTCTTACAAACAAAAGGGTTTTTTTTTAAAAAAAAAAAAAAAGAAAGCAGTTGCAGTATTTTTTTCCTCTGAGTGGCACAATATTTCTTAATAACCGCCATCAACTTAAAATCCAAGTATATTTGTCAATAGTACTTTTGTGCTGTGTGGATGATAATATCAAACTAACTTGCTTTGTGTGGGTTTGGTGTAGGCTTTGGAAAAGCAAGACGTGTCTAGGAGGGAGGCACCAGGGAACTTCCCTCCCTCACTTGAGCACAATCCAAGATGAAAGTTTCTGGGTTGTGTCCCCTTCGCTTCCTCTCACCCTCGCTCCCCCGCGGAGCCAAGGAGCCAGCAATTGTGCAAGAGGAGCCCGGCGCACAGGGCGCGTATCACGGAGCGCATGGTACGAGCCGCCGGCTCCGGTGATTAATTATCAGTAACCGATGGCCTCGCGCTACCACGTCGGCTTTCCCAGCAGAGCCAGCAAGCCGAACGCCTCCAGCGCGGCCGGGACGGAGGAGCGGCTCTGTGGAAGACGCCGAGGCTGCGCCCGAGTGAGTGCGCCGGCGGGCGGGCCGGCCGGCGGGCGGGCGGGAGAGCGGGCCGGAGCCGGCGAAGGGAATGCAGGGGCGGGCGCAGAGGGCTGGCTGGCAAGGAGGAGCGGAGCGGAGGAGCGAGGACCGAGCAGCACAGCCCGCCACGCACGCCGACTCCTCCAGCAACCCTCGGCGCCCGCAGCCAAGCCTGCACAGCCTCGTCTCTCTTCTCAGGTCTGAACGAAGCTGCCTCCAGCCACATGAAGTCAGTAGGGCCGTTCTGAGGGGCCCCAGATTTGATGACTGTTTTTTAGGTTGCGGAACCTACTCCGAGAGAGCAAACACTTTGGACGAAGTGATTCACATTGATAGAAAGATACATTTGTTGGGTGGTGGCTTCTTTCATTCTCAACAGAAAACAAAGAAATAAATTAAGTCTTCCCCTGACCCAGACTGTACTGTGAAACTTTTCAAAAATGTCTCTGCTTTCTTTTACTTCAGTATCCTTTCCCCTTTTTCTTTTAAGACGCCCTTAGGGAAACCATGAAGTAACCCTGCACATTCCAGTAACACAGTTATGACAAAATAGAGCCTAACTAGGAAGTGACCACATTTTAAAAAATATTTAGAAAGAAAAACACCAGAAACAAAAGTGCCCATAACAATTCAAGGTTTCCTAAAAAAAGAAAAAAAAAAATCAAGAAAGAAAGTAACTTACCTGTTGGGACATTCTGAATAAGAGGTTAGTATCAGCGTTTTGCCATGTCCCCATGAACCCTGGTTCAGCCGTAGTCGTTCTGGTTCCGAACTGCATGGAGTTGTCAGTACAGGAGTCTCTTAAAGTCAAGTCTCTTGCCCTCTTTGGCTCTCTGTCTCTCTGTGTCTCTCTTTCTCTCACATCCACTTCTGCCTCTTCTGACTGAAAAGTGAAGGTGGATTTTTTGAGCCTCTTGGCAGCCAGTAGCAGGAGTGTAGTGTAGTTAAGAAGCTGGCTGAACTGTGCATTTCATTTGGGAAGGGGAGATTTGGGGGAGGGAGGGGGTCAGAGCTTCTTTCGCACCTTCTGCACAGATATCCCTATCATTTATGCATAGATTGTGACTCCCCAAGCTTGCCTTTGCTCAGTTTAACAGCTGCCTGTCAGGTGTGCAGACGGCACTGGAGACCCAACCATCAGCTTCAAACTCTCAGCCACTGCATGTCATTGGATAGCAGAGCTAAGAGTCAACTGCACTGTTCCACTGTCAGGCACCAAATGACACCCTGCACTAACCCCTCTCCAGATATACAGATAGATCACACTTATGCACACTCCAGGCAGCACCACAATCACTGTGCACAGGGCGAGGGGAAGCTAGGGCCCTTCCCCGGGAATTTTTCTCAACAATGCTTTCTGATATAACACATAATATCTGACACCAGTCTTTGCTTTAACATTTGTAAAACTGTGATCCTTAAATTTTTTTTAATTACACTGAAGAAAGTAAAATATTCAGCTGTAAGAGAATGTAAAGTTGGCTCAGTTATGGTCTAAATGTTAGCTCCTGAAAGTCATATCGTATGTGCTGGGCTATTTATAACCACATAGAAACTCCTAAATAACATACATAGAGATGTGACCTTATACTCTGAAGAGTTAAGTAAATAAGCCTAGCAGTTTTTATAACATAGAAGATGCACAATAAACATTTGCCAAATATAAATATATACTATTTAATATCTAGTACCTCAGGCTATTAATTACTAAACTGCCTGTTAGCTAATGAGAAACTGAATGGCAAAGGAAAAAAGTGTACCTTTTCTTAAAGCTCAAAAGTAGAAAAAAATCCTTTGTTAAAGTTCCTAGATGAAGCATCTGCAATATCCTTTCAAATCGTAAGAAAAGAAAAAGATAAACAAAAAAGCCTGTCCCATTTCAGGCAAAAAGTAATGAATATAAAAACTCCATTTTTTATTCAAGATCTCTTTGGAAAATTCTATAACGTTTTCCTGCCTGATTAAATACACCCTTGATAACATGTCGTATTTTTAATTAAACAAGTCTTAAAACTATTCACCTATTTATTAGATAGTATTTGTCTGCCTTATTTATGGAAAAGCAGCACTGAACAAAATGCACTGTACATAAACAGTAACTTCAAAATGGAAAGCTAAATTCATGCCATCTCATAAAAGTAGTCAGCAGGAAAAAGCCATCCTTCCTAAACTTAAAATGTAAGGAACATTAATCTTCAACCACCTACAAATATCGAGGACAAATGTACCACTCTCCTTGCTCCTCCTTAACTCAAGAATAACAATAAACCTTACTCTCTGGAACAACAAAAGAAACAGAAAAGAGCTTCAATGGCAGCTCTGTGTCATTAGTGGACAATGAGAAAAGATGAGAAAACGTACACTATGTTGACACAAATGTGCCTTCCCCTCTAGAACCGACATCTCCTGAAAGCTTTTCTGTTAAACTTCCCTCCAGTTCACCACCATTAAGCACAAAAAAGTCTCAAAAGAAGCAAATTCAATATCTGAGAGGAAACAAACAAGAACCCAAAGAATTGTTGCCTTAAAATATATTAAGTCCACCTGTGGTCAATAAAAATATTCTTGCTGGGGGGAGGACAGGAAAATCCCCTACGAGTCAATTGTCAACAGTGACTGTACCTTTACTGCTAGCTATTACCCACTTAAACTCCCTCTAAAATTTGCTAGCCTCTTGATTTCTGAAGTGGCACTCAGTGCCTCAGTCAAGCTGCCTGCTCAGCTCCTGACCTTCCCACTAATGGCTGTTATTTGTGGGAGGCTTAAGGACACTGTCAATAGCAAGCTTTCTCCTCCTTCCACTCAGGCTCTGTTGTATCGCTTTGCCTGTGTGTTTTTGCCTGTGTGTTCTCTCTCGCCTCTCATTCGCCCTCTCCTTGTCTCTTTCTCCCCCTCCTTTACTCCCTCTTCCTCTTTTTCTAGCCCCCACCCCATTTTTTCTCAGTCCTGCAGTCCTCTTCTTTCCCAGGTATCCTCCCCACCACCCCACACACACACTAACAACACAAAAATCAACTGGCATGCAGCAGCAAGCACCTGCAGTAATAGACTCTTTTATTAAAACTGTTATTCTGCAAGACTTGAAATTCCCCGTGGACCGGGCCATGTCAAAGCCGATATAATTAACTAGAGGCTCAGCAACGGATCAATTACCAGACAAGCAAGTGATAGTGAAATCAATGAAAGATCATCAGCCACATTATCAGTGTTGCAACTCATTAGGGCAAAACTGAGAAATGTGCTCAAAGCGAGCCCAAGCAAGGTGGCATTACAAAACAAAGGGCTAATTTGGAGACCCTGCTGTGAACAATCTGTAACAGAATTAGCCTTTTTTCCCCCTAAACTGCACAGCTCCGTAACTAAATGTGACAGAGAGATGCAGTTTATTAAGACACCAACCCCAAGTTTATTTAGTTCATAAACTCTCTCCTAGAAAATCAATACAGTCTGTACAGGGTTATTAGGCTGACTAGCTAATACATCCAAATCTAGTCTGCCTAGCCAGCAGTCTTCTGACAAAATGCTACCCAGTATAGGCAAACTGAGCTCCTTCAGATATCATGGACTGAGGTGGCCCTGGCTGAAACAGGTCTGCAATATAACATGTTACTGCCACAAAACAAGCCTTAAAAACAGCAGGATATCTTTCTAAGTTTTAAAAAATATTTTTTTCATAAATATACAGTACTGCACCTGCTAAATGGATTTGCTCAAACAAAATCTTAACTACTGTGTAACACAAGTTTACAAAGAGGACAAGCTTTGTTACAAAAAGAGACAACAATTAATCCAGACTCAATAATAAATAAGATTTTAAGTTTCTCTAACACTCATTTTAAAATAAATATTTGAAAAGAACATTTGACCCCTCTATAAATCCCCAAGATACATGATCTGAACTTCCACATATAACATACTGTGTAGAACATTTGACGTTAGGATAATTTCTATCTAGCAAGTGGGACATCTGTATCGTTTTACAGACACAGGTATAAAAAAATACACCTACAAGGCACAAATATGTCTTCTGAGTTTTTTTCACTGGCTACATGGTCTGACAATTACGGAATAACTCTCTGGAATCATTTATACGAAAATTATTTAAAACTAGAAGGAAGAAGACAAGTATCACTTCCACAATAATTGCTTTTTGCTGCTGATTCTGAGTATTTCAGGTTAAAGAATCAGAAGTACTTAAAGGCCATCTGTTGGCTTTCCCACATTTACTGATAGTGAGAGATGGACCATGGAAATTATGAAGTCCACCAAACTAGGTTTCACTGCATCCAAGTTAAAGACATTGTGTGAATGTGAATACCTCCCCCCACACCACACCACATAAGTAGAAATATACTTACACAAAGTAAGAAACTCAAAAGCATTTTACAATGGTAAAATAGATTGGAGAACTGAAGGGAAAAAAAAGACAATGGCTCTGAAAGTGATTTCTGATGTTGATGATGTTTTAACGTTTAAAATCTTTCAAGAAAAGGAATGCACTATAACATGCCTTTCATATACTGGCTCTAATACACTAAATCCTAAACTTAAAAAGAAATCTTTATTTTCATATAACTATAGTAAAATTCAATTTATAGATTGCCGTAATTAAACATTTTCCCTGTAACTTTCAAGCTGACACCTTATTAAGCATTTCATAGCTCATGTTTTTGAGTAATCTGTAAAAAAGTCAGACATATATATTCTAAACCTGTGCTATAGGTGCCATGTTTTGGATAGTAATTAAAAGTTGTAATTGCAGGAAAATTTTACTTTTTAAAACCTTTTTGCATATAACTACACACTGTGCATGTACCCTCAATGAGATCCAATTAGTTACAAAAAATTTGCATTTCAGTTAGTGTGGAATAACAAGACTATAGGGAGGCACAATGCAATTCCACCAGCAGGGTAAAAAAGTGTGTTCTTTCTTGTTAGCTCTGTAAGCAATAATTCCCACAACCAACTGTTTAAAATGTTACTGATCTTTTCAGTACCTGAGTATTATGGTGGGTTTTGGGTTTTTCCCTCCATTTCCTGTAAAAAAAAAAAAAAAAAAGAAAGAAAAGAAAAAACCTATGTTGGTGTAAAAAATCAGCCACAATGAATACATGAAAACACAAGTGAGCAAAGAATTTTGTTTTGCATGTATGTTTGTAGGGTGTTTTCTTTGAGGGGAAGGGGATATAACCTATATTTTCTTCTTTCTACTTAATTTCTTTAAAAGCACATTGCTTTCATAAAATAAGTTATGTAACTGCAGGCAAAAAAAAACCTCATTGAGTTCTATGTAAATATATATGATTTTAGGATAAAAGCATACATTTACTGCACTGAGAAAGTACTCTAGGATTTTTATTTTTTCTGTCTCCAACAATGTAAATCCTGCACAAATATAAAATAAATGTGTAGTTTTTGTATACAATTTAACAAGCATCTCTAGAACTTCTCCTGGTTCACAGAACAATACCTGTAATTCCCTGGGTTGAGTTCAGCAACTGTTAACAGATTCTATAATCTGTAATGTGCTCTGCCTTTGCTCTTCTTTTATTCACTATTCATTTTCAAGGCTTGGTTAAGTACAGAGCTGGGTTAAAGATCAGTGGTTTTTCATGTGACACACGCTGGTATTCATCTAATGGTTTGTCAAGACAAAACTGTCCCTGTTCTTGCCAAAATAATAAAAACGACGCTCCACATCGCATGACAATCAGCACTTCCTTATGGCGAAACAACTCAAGCTTTTGTAATTCATTTATTTTATAGAAAAAAATGTTAAAAACTGGCTATCCAATCTTATATGTGGAATCAGGTTGCCATTCTCGAAGTAGAGTTTTAAAATGTTTTGCCCTCTCTTAATTCTACAGCAACATGTAAACTAGTTTCTAATCAAATCAGACTTTACCATATAAAAAATAATGCTGAAGATACAAATTCATATGGCATTAAGGTATATAACTTAATATATGCAAATTATGCAGCAGGCTGGACTCAGTCACAGAAGTGGGGGAACCAACTGAGGAAATGTCATTTTTCTTGAGAGCAAAGTATGGGACTTGCTTTCCAACATCTGTTGGGCTGTGTGAAATGTTAACAGATGTCTTAAGTGAAAAAAGAAGTAATAAAGGAAACCTCTTCTGAACAGATAATCCACCCAAATTTCCATATTCCTGAGGAAAGAAGTTGACAGCAACTTTTTTCCCTTGTGAAACCTGCCATCCTACTTTATTGTGTAAAGTTTCATTTTCTATGTGAAGTTAAGGGGAAAAAATTTTTGACTCACTGTAAAGAAATGAATAGAAAAGAAGTAAAACAATAATTTCAGTTCAGGTTTTTCCCTTTGTAAAAAATTATATCGTAATTTAAGCTGCCTGTTTTCCCTGGACTCACATATGTAAATTGATGGAAAGACAGTAAAAAGTTCACCTCCTCCCGCCCAAAAAAAAAAGAAAACTACACGCACAAAGATGAAATATTACTCTACTATGCTTACATTAACTCTATTGGCATGGAGTGGGGAGAAAGAGGAAGAGTAAAGAGTAGCTTGTAAGATAAAGTTCTGATATGAAGCCATCTCTACTCATAAAGGTACTCATCTTCACAATTAAGATTCACCTATCATTAGCCAGGCGTGGTGGCAGGCACCGGTAATCCCAGCTACTCAGGAGGCTGAGGCAAAAGAATCGGTTGAACTTGGGAGGTGGAAGTTGCAGTGAGCTGAGATCACGCCACTGCACTCCAGCCTGGGCAAAAAGAGCGAAACTCCATCTAAAAAAAAAAAAAAGATTCACCCATCCTTTACACCTAAGTCCCTGCACTCTCCCACTGGCTCCTAATTTCCTTTCATTACCATCCTTATGAGAGATGAAACACTCCTCTTAAAACAGCCAAGTGTTCCACAGCAGTAAAGTCTGATATTCCTGAAAAATTTTGGAGAATACTAGTTGGATCCCTGTATTTAAACTTTAAGGAACCTGGACAGCTACTTTCCTAGTTAACAATTCTCTTTTGGGTTACAACTTATAGATGATCTAGCCAAGCCTAAATGTAGCAGCCTTTAATTCCGATTAACATGTTGATGCAGGCATGCCAACTACTGGATCTAACCTAGTGCCTATATGTGAATGAATGAACTATACACCTATCTGCTTCTATACGTCTTCCTCTTTAGAAACACCTATATTCTATTGCTTATTCTCTTAAAAACCTAGGACATGAATTTGGGTTAACAGCTTATAGACGAACAAATTCAAAGTGCTCTTAAGGGTCTTTACAGATTCAAATAGGAAGGAAAAAGCTTGTGTCATCTCTGATTGCCAGCCTCAATCACTGGCCCCTCTCTCATTATAAGGGTCCATTAGAATTATACATGTTACTTCATATTTACAACTCTACCTTCTCCAGATGGTTCTGGCCACCTTGACTGGGCATTTCAACATACAGAAGGCTTCATCAAAACAGCCCGAAGATTTCAAGGGGCAAGATCATGGTCCAAGTTGGAAATAAGACATGAAGGCATGCCTTCAGTTTTCAGCTGGTTTTTGCCAAAGTATTGTGAGTACTATATGGTCCAGTGTTTACACATAAGAACATGATATCCAAGCCCGTGACAAAAGAAAAAATAATAACCACTCACCTACAGGGAGGGAGAAAGCTTGTGTACTGAAGACTTCATTACATGCCCTTAGACCAATAGAGGAAAATAGGCCTTCTAACATAAGGTTGGAGCAGGACCCAGGGTCAAATCACTTTAAACAGTGGCACAAACATCCTCCATAACTAAATATTATCTAAAAGCTTCACCCTTCTCAGCAAAAGGGAGAAACTGCTCTAGCTGACACGTGTGTCTATACCAACTGAAACAATCAATGTAATACAGTATCTGCTGACAGCCTAATCAGGGGCTCAGTTTCATAGAAACACATCAAGGAAATATCCAAAAGCCATAATCCCTTGATGCACTGCAAAAATTTTAAAATAAAAGGATTTGAGTAGGGTATGGTAGATGAGGTAGTTTACAAAATGTTAGGGAAATGATGAATCCATAGACTTAAGATATTTGCGGATAATAAAAGCAGCTGAGGTCAGCATGAATATTGTGCCTACAAAAGGTCAAACATTTTACCTACCTTGTTTTGGTTTAAAAAAAGAAAAGTGACTTTATTAATCTTCTCTCAAGTCCAAACAGTAACAGTGGCTTCTTTTTACCAAACCTATATTCAATGTTTTATGAGAAAATCTAGAAGGAAAGAACCAGTGATGGCTTTACTTAAATGAATTTAAAAAAAAAAAAAAAAAAAAAAAAAACAGGCTGGGGGCACACACAACGGGAAATTAACATGAACATGAAAGTTGCAAGAATTATAAAGGTAATGTTAATTTCTTTGTTTTTTGTTTTTGTTTTGAGACAGGATCTCACTCTGTCTTCTAGGCTGGAGTGCAGTGCCGTGATCTCGGGTTACTGCAAGCTCCACCTCCTGGGTTCAAGCAATTCTCCTGCCTCAGCCTACCCAGTAGCTGGGATTACAGGCGTGCATCACCACCCCCAGCTAATTTTTGTATTTTTTGGTAGAGACGGGGTTTCACCAAACCCTGACCAGGCCAGGCTGGTCTTGAACTCCTGGCCTCAAGTGATCTGCCCGCCTTGCCTCCCAAAGTGCTGGGATTACAGGCGTGAGCCACCATGCCCAGCCAAGATAATGTTAATTTCTTTATTTACTTCCTTCTAAAGTCTGTGGACCAAGAAGCTTGCAGCCTCAGTAAAGGTGTCATAATAATGGTTTAAATTACTGTCAGAAAAGAAGATTGAGATTCACCACCAACATCCAAGAAAATCATGTTGCAGGCCAGGCGTGGTGGCTCACACCTGTAATCCCAGCACTTTGGGAGGCCAAGGCGGGTGGATCACTTGAGGACAGGAGTTTAAGACCAGTATGGCCAACATGGCAAAATCCCATCTCTACTAAAAATACAAAAATTAGCCAAGCATGGTGGCGCATGCCTGTAATCCCAGCTACTTGGGAGGCTGAGGCAGGAGAATCACTTGAACCTGGGAGGCAGAGCTTGCAGTGACCCAAGATCCCGCCACTGCACTCCACTCTGTTTCCAAAAAAAAAAAAGAAAGAAAAAAGAAAACCATATTGCAAGGCAGAGCTCAGTACCTTACAAAATTATTGAAAAACTCAACACTGCCTTTAGAATTACACAGGAAAAAGCAACACTAAAAATGATACTCCTTCATATGCAATTTACAAACCTAACAAATAAACTTAAAAAATAAAATCCCAGTAAACTTAAAGTTTCAAAAATTTTTATAGAAACAGAGACTATTTATTATTATTATTATTATTGTTTATTATGATGATTATTTCTTTTTTTTTTTTTGAGACAGAGTCTTGCTCTGTCACCCAGGCTGGAGTGCAGTGGTGCAATCTTGGCTCACTGCAATCTCCGCCTCTCAGATTCAAGCGATTCTCCTACCTCAGCCTCCTCAGTAGCTGAGATTACACGTGCACACCACCACGCCTGGGTAATTTTTGTATTTTTAATAGAGACGGGGTTTCAACATATTGGTCAGGCTAGTCTCGAACTCCTGACCTCGTGATCCACCTCTCTCAGCCTCCCAAAGTGCTGGGATTACAGGTATGAGCCACTGGGCCCAACCTATTATTTTTTTTTCTTTTTGAGATGCATAATGGATACACTTTCGGCCTGCCTAGCTCTTTCACTCTTGTTGTGCAGGCTGGAGTGCAACGGCACCATCTCGGTTCAACACAACCTCCGCCTCCCAGATTCAAGCAATTCTCCTGCCCCAGCCTCCTGAGTAGCTGAGATTACAGGCATGCACCTCCATGCCCGGCTAATTTTGTATTTTTAGTAGAGACAAGGTTTCTCCATGTTGGTGAGACTGGTCTCGAACTCCCAACTTCAGGAGATCCACCTGCCTCAGTCTCCCAAAGTGCTGGGATTACAGGCAAGAGCCACCATGCCCAGCTCGGCCTATTATTTTTTAAGAGATACGATCTTGCTCTATCGCCCAGGCTAGAGTGCAGTGCACAATCATTGCTCACTGGAACCTCAAACTCCTGGCCTCAAGCAACCCTCCCACCTCAGCCACCACACCTAGCTTTTTTTTTTTTTTTTTTTTTTTTTTTTTTTTTTTAAGACAGTCTCGCTATGTTGCCCAGGCTGGAGTGCAGTGGCGCAATCTTGGCTCACTGCAAGCTCCGCCTCCCAGGCTCACGCCATTCTCCTGCCTCAGCCTCCCAAGTAGCTGGGACTACAGGCGCCCGCCACCACACCCTGCTAATTTTTTGTATTTTTAGTAGAGACGGGGTTTCACCATGTTAGCCAAAATGATCTCGATTTCCTGACCTCGTGATCCACCCACTTCAGCCTCCCAAAGTGCTGGGATTACAGGCGTGAGCCACCGCGCCTGGCTTTTTTTTTTTAAAGATGGGGTCTCGCTGTGTTGCCCAGGCAAGTCTGGGAACTCCTACTCTCAAGCAATCTACTGGCCTTGATAGAGACTATTTATATACATACATATTTAAATCGAAAAATGTTGAAACAGAGCAAATGTTCATGAACTTAGAGATTGTTCCAAATTAAGAAACCCAAAAGATGCCAGAAACCTATTAATGGCAAGTTAAAAATACGAAGACTTAACAGGTCCCTTAGAAGATCTGCATAGTGATTGCCTTTGATGGAGAATAGTGGCTGGGCTAAGGGACACTTTTGGGGTTCAGGTAGTGTTATGTATCTCCATCTAGTTTGTGGTCCTGGGTATATTCACTGTGTAAAATTTATCACGCTGTACACTTTTATTTGTGCACTTTTCTGTAAGTATGTTAAACTTCAGTTTTAAAAGTTTACTACTAACACTATTAATATAGTATTATTATTAAAAATAGTGATAACAATAAACTAGCCCTAGAACAATAGGAAAGAAAGAATAGAAAAAGGAAAAGAGAAGTAAGTGCAGGTAGGGAGAGAAACAATAGAAGGCAGATACTTTATCACATTCAAAATCATTCAAATAACCATCATTAAATCTACTTTCAATGATTTCTTCAGAGGCAAGAAGTGTTAGGAAGCAAATAAATACCTGAGTTTCATAGAATGAGGATGAGTATGAAAGACAGTAAAAGAGTGGCAGAAGGAATAGGTGAGAGATATATCTTAACTAGGTAATCAAAGCATGCAGGTGTGTCCAAGTAACTTAAAGGGGAAAAAAAAAACCAACATACCTCAATTTGAGATGTATCAACCCCACAACATGGGACCTTGAAATATGCTGGCCAGTCTTGCTCACTAAGCCTGTCCTCTGATTTGTAATTAAGGCTATGTGGAGGTGGGGTGGGCCCAAGGTGTGCCTATTGAGAGATTGGGAAAGGAAATTACATATGCCCAAACAGTATTACTTAAAAGCACTGAGTACATCAAAACTTTTTTTTTAAGAAATTGCAAATATAACACACCAATGACCAACTAAACACATTTTTTAAGAGTTAATAGTTTCTAAGGCTGATAGTAGCCAACAGCTAAGTAAACTTTGGTGAGAACTAAAGTAACAAAGTGGGAATAACTGAATAATTTGCTGATTGATAATGGATACACTTTTGACCTGCCTAGCTCAATTTCTTACTCCCTTTTCTTCCACTTAATATGACACTTTTAACTGCTGTTAGGGAATACTAATCACTCCCCCCATCCACCCGCCCCAGCCCCCCGCCGTGCTCCCTTGCCAAGTACAAGAAGCTGTGGAGAACACAAAAGTTAAGACATACTCCTTGCTCACAAGTTTACAGTCTAGTACAGGAGATAAGCCATGAACAAAACAACCTTAACAAAAACAGAATAGGAAAAGAAACAAGAGCAGAATTCCATACAACTTAAGAGATCCCTTCCAGCCAGTATGGTTTTTAAAAAAAAAAAAAAAAAAAAAAAAGCTTCTACACCGAGGCACTCTCACACTGAGCGTTGATTATATTCCTAGAGAAGTAATACAGTTTGACTGGAACATAAGGGAAGATGTACATAGAAGAACAATCAATGAAATGGATGCAGTGGTTGATAGGAACTATTATAAAAGTAAGGGCCCTATACTCCACTACGAAGAGTTGCTATTTAGCCTGTTATCTACCAACAGTCCAAACTACCAAAAGCCTCTCAACAGCAGTAACATCTGATCATTATTTTGCTCCAAGAAGATTTATCTGGCAACAGTATGACAGATGGACTGAAGTGTGAAAAGACAAAAGCAGGGTCCAATTAGGAAGACATTAAACTAGGCCGGGCACGGTGGCTCACGCCTGTAATCCCAAAACTGTGGAAGGCCGAGGCAGGCAGATCATCTGAGGTCAGGAGTTTGAGACCATCCTGGCCAAAATGGTGAAACCCCGTCTCTACTAAAAATACAAAAAAAGTTAGCCAGGTGTAGTGGTGCATGCCTGTAGTCCCAACTACTTGGGAAGCTGAGGCAGAGGAATCACTTGAACCCAAGACGCAGAGGCTGCAGTGAGCGGAGATTGTGCCATTGCACTCCAGCCTGGGCAACAAGAGCAAAACTCCATCTCAATCAATCAATCAATAATCTGGGTAAATTACTGGCAATACGGCTGGAGAAAAAAAAAAAGGACAAGATACAGAAGATACTGTGAAGATAAAATCACGGGGACCAGAATGACTGTAACAAATGAGAAGTGTCAACAAGGACACTAAAGTTCTAATAGTCAGAGCACAGGAAAGTGGTAGCATTATCAACAGAAAGGGGGATGAACTCGTTTGTGAGAATATATAGCAAGTTTAGTATGGGGGGAACAGCAGATCATGCAGATAACCAGGCAACTGGAAATGTTAGAAAACAGATTGATACTGAAGTTATCACATCCAGCAGCCATCTACACAGACCTGAAACAAGAGATAAAACAAGTGGCCAAGGTTAGTATCTCAGGGGATATCCATGGTTATTAGGGGAAAAGACAGAAGGAACAACGTTAACAGGAGCATCGTGATTGTCCAACGTTCCACATGATAAGGGAAAACAGTTGACAGAAGATAGGATGCTTGAGAGTTTTAAATGATCTAGAACAACAAGACTTATATTTAGGGTATGGTTATAACCAAGTGAAATAGTAAGTAGAAGCAAATACAGTAAGAGCAAACCAAAAGGCATGGGAATAATAAATACCAAAATCAGAATAGTGCTTAAGGATGGAAAATGGGGAAAGGCAGATAGGGAGATTGACAGTGACTGACACAGTATAATTTAAATGGTAACTCTAGTCTTCAGATGTGTTTGTACATTATTAGTTCCTAAACTCGGGTCAATGAGTGTTCAACATACCATTCATGTATATTTGTGGCTAAAATATTTTATTAGGCTTTGTGTCATAAGAGTGAATGTCTTTGTAGATTGATAGGTATACAGAATCCATATTGCAGAGGAGTTAAGAAGTAAGCAAATTGAAGACAAAGAGGCAGAAAAGATAAAACATTCTTTGGAGAAATTCTGCAAAGAAAACAAGTAAGAGAAATGTGATCTGAAAAGTTAGAGGAGCTCGGCCAGGTTGTGTTCATAAGTTGGCAGTTTGTTTTTCACTACAGGGAAAAAAGAGACTATCACAGGCAAAAGGGACGAAGCCAACAGAGAAAAGGATATTGAAGATCTAAGCCAGAGGGAAAATGGTATGAAAGGGTCCGAGGAGAGAATATGATCAAGAGCACAAATGAAAAGGGTGCCCCTGGAGGGAGAAAAAAGAAACCCTTTTTTTCCCTCAGAAACCAAAGGTAAGAGATACAGAAACAAAATCTGTGGTTAAGAAATACATATATTAAAACTGCTCATGTTAGAAAACCAATTTATTACCAGTCTCTTCCACTAAACTGTACACTTCTTAAAAAAGAATTTATCTTTGCTAATTCAGGGTCTAACAGGGTGCTCAATAACAACAGCTACATGAACAAAATAATCATCTGAGAAAAGTTAAACATGGGGCTATCTGCTAAGGGAGACCTGATAGGAAGGAATCGAGGAGTACTAGAAGGAAGAAAACATTAGGTCCAACTGGAAAGGGTAAAATGAAACTCTGCTATAATCCCAGCACTTTGGGAGGCTGAAGTGGGCGATCACCTGAGGTCAGGAGTTCGAAACAAGCCTGACCAACATGGAGAAACCCCGTTTCTACTAAAAATACAAAATTAGCTGGGTATGGTGGTGCATGCCTGTAATCCCAACTACTCAGAAGGCTGAAGCAGGAGAATTGCTTGAACCTGGGAGGCGGAGGTTGCGGTGAGCCGAGATCACGCCACTGCACTCCAGCCTGGGCAACAACAACGAAACTCCACCTCAAAAAAAAAAAAAAAAATGAAACTCTGAATCAGTAAGAAATGAGTAACAGAAATGGCAAACAGTAGAACTCAGTCTGGGTTCCCACAAAAGCGTGAGAAATAATAAACAAGCTGACTGGGTCCAAGAAAGTATAGCTCAGAGTTCCTAGTTTGGGAAGTGAAATACTTAGAACCAGCAAGGAGTTCTCGACACAAAGAGAAAAATACCTTGCTCTAAAACATACACCATGCCAGGTGTGGTGGCTCACGCCTGTAATCCCAGCACTTTGGGAGGACAAGGCAGGTGGATCACCTGAGGTCAGGAGTTCAAGACCAGCCTGGCCAACGTGGTGAAACCCCATCTCTACTGAAAATACAAAAATTAGCCAGGTGTGGTGGTACACACCTGTAGTTCCAGCTACTTGGGAGGCTGAGGCACAAGAATCGCTTGAATTCGGGAGGTGGAGGTTGCAGTGAGCTGAGATCACGCCACTGCACTCCAGCCTGGGTGACAGAGTGAGGCTCCATCTCAGAAAAAAAAAAAACAAAATGACAACACATATACCTTGATGGGCAACAGTATGTTATAAATCATTGTCATTATGCAGCATTCTCATAGTATATAGTTCTTATGAAGAAAATAGAGTAAAACACTGAGAATTGATTTTAGATGAAATTACTTAGTCTTTGTTTAGGTTTTCCCAAATTCGAAGTGTTTAGTATGTAGTGTTCTAATGTCTATGAATTTATTTCTGGCTAGGAAATTCCCCAAAGCCAACAAAAATCAAAATACTTTATGCTACGTCACCTATGTGATTTGAACAAAGGCATAAAAGATGTGGAATAATTTCACTTCATTAATAAACATAAGACAAAGCTGAAGAGAGCCAAGTTCCACTCCTTATTGCCTGATTTCTGTCTCCAGAACTGCAGTTGTGGTCCAAAGTCACACCAGCTTTCTGTCCAATTAGCAAGGTGTGCATTAGCAGAACTCAGCACTTCTAGTCCAGAATCCCTCTGGAGAGCAGTGAAATGATGGGTTCCATCACCTGGCCAACATTAGCAACCGCCAGAGTCACCTTAGGGACACAGACAAAGATATTCATCTACTGTACTGGCAGCCCCTACAGCCTGCCTTCCTAACAGAGTCCTTTCTGTGAAGACCACTATCTAAGTGACCTGTCATAGAGCTTTATCAAGCAGCATTAATACTGTGGGCCAAAATGAGATTGATCTTTGAGCTTCGTGGTCTCCTGTTGTCAACAGTGCATTATAAAACCAATACTAAATACTTTATAAACAGGTCTCCCTACAGTATATTAGAAAAACAGTGCATATTTCATGCCCCATAGTTAGGTAGCCACATATCCATCAGACTAATAAATTATTTATTAGGTGCTCAGAAGTGCAATAAGAGTCAATAAACTAACTTCTGGATACTTATAAGCTACTATTTCACTGCAAATTGTACCTGAATGAGAAAACTGTCTCACTAACTGAATGGGGGATGGAAATAGCTCTCTCAAGTGTACTGTCAGAAGGAAGCATGGGCATCATGAGTGAGAAAGGACAAAATCCCCACACCCTGAAAAGAGTCCTAGTTTATTAAATTACAAAGAACCCATGCTCATTCCTTTTCTCTTGTGTATAGATTCCTCTGGTTCTACCATCCTTGGAGACAGCTCAGGGAAATAAAAATCGGTGGAAACACATTTCTAACACACCCTGAGTCAGGCCAGATGACAACCACCAACAATGGTTTGCATTTGACATCTCCAAAGAAACTACACGATGACTTGAGTGTACAAGCTTTCTGCTACATGCATAGCACAGAATTTCAAATTTATTAATCTAAGGTTTAGAGCAGACTTTTTACTTTTTTTTCCCATGTTTGGTTAAAGCTCCTAAGCCTACAGACACCCTGTGCTCTGTCCAACACTATAAGGCATCTCTTTCCTGGTTCTACCCCTCTGAAAGAGGACCTTCCATTCTAGAATGTATTCCAGCCCTTCAAAAAGGAATTTCTTCAAAAGGAGTTATTTCTCAAACTATCAGAGGCGTGGACCTTTGTGTAGTATTGTGGGTGTCATGGTTTCACATGTTGGCCACATTAATACCGGAGAGCAAGCATCTGTAACCCACAGCTGTGTGTGCTCCAGCCCCAAAGCACCCGCAGGGCTGATGCCAATGCAAACCACTCTTCCCATCCCACATCTGAACCACACTGGTTTTCTTCAGGAGCCAGAGGCTGAGATACAGTTCTGAAAATGAAGGTTTGGGGTTCTTTCCATTCACATGATGGGTATAGGGTGTTGAGAGGAATACTGCCAGATGGACTGGCTCCTTTTTTCTCCCTCATTCCATACCAAGTGAGTAAACCATAAAGAGGCTTATGGTGTCAAAGGGTATTCCAAAATACCTCAGGGGAAAAACCTAAATGGATAAATACATAGATTTTGTTCACACTATTCTCGGTTTTTTTCCCCTACCATCTTATACTTTTATTCCTACAGACTGCAGTTTGTTTGTTTGTTTGTTTGTTTGGAGACGGAGTCTCGCTCTGTCACCCAGGCTGGAGTGCAGTGGCGCGATCTCTGCTCACTGCAAGCTCCGCCTCCTGGGTTCATGCCATTCTCCTACCTCAGCCTCCCGAGTAGCTGGGACTACAGGCGCCTGCCACCACGCCCGGCTAATTTTTTTTATATTTTTAGTAGAGATGGGTTTTCACCGTGTTAGCCAGGATGGTCTCGATCCCCTGACCTTGTGATCCACCTGCCTCGGCCTCCCAAAGTGCTGGGATTACAGGCGTGAGCCACCGCGCCTGGCCCAGACTGCAGTTTTTAAGGTTGAAAAATATTTTATGTCGGTATGAAAAAGTGGAACTAAAGGAAAAACGTGGGAGAGACTTAGTTTCACATCAGTTTCTCAAAAAGACCTCCCAAATCCTACAAATAATGAATGCTAATGTAAAAATATAGGAGAAGACTGGTTTCTTGTATTAGTTTTGCTACTACAACCACTACTGCTAAGATGATTATTCATATTAATGAGTTTGGTATGTAGACAAACTATAAAAGACGTAGTCTCTGACCTCAAGTACTTATCTCTGTCTTCTGGGATTTACTCCTCCTGCTAGATTTACTTTTATTCTTCATACCCTTGCCCAGAGGAAGTGATCATCACTCAGGACTTGGAGCATTTCCATGGGTGGGGTTTAAATATGACAATGAGAAGAAAGAGAACTTTTGCCCTTGGACACAGACAACGTTGGCCCCAAAGCTCAGGATATCTAGTTTGTGGCAAGGAGAAATATAAACTCCCTGTGAAATTTTTACACTGGTCTCACTGAGCTTTATCAGAAGAACTGTGTAAAATGTGAAAGCTTATAGCATTTCAGTGCTTTATCACATCGTGCCCACATATGCAAATACATGTACATGAAAGAACTAACAGTAAACAATTTCTCTTTATCCTTTATAGTGTTATTTACATTTTGTGTGTGTGCTTAGAGCATCTATAGAAGAAACATATCCAGGAAATCAATTTTGCCAAGTGGTTAAGTGTCAGAGTTCTGCAGCGCAATTTCTTGGGTTTGAATAACTGCAGAACATTTTACTAATTGTGCGATCTTGGCAAGTTACTTATCCAAAGTTCATCTCTAAAGTGGAAATAAAAGTACCTGTTCACAGAATTGTTGTGAAGGTTAAACATTTTTATTAGTGCAAAAGGGGTAGCCAAGCGCCTAGCATACAAGTACTAAAATATCAGTTGCTGCGTAGGTATGTGTGTGAAAAGAAATTTCAAAGTAGAAGACCACAGGCCAAGTTTGGCTTCAGATGTGTTTTGCTTGGCTCCTCCTAAGTGAGTGTGTATGAGTGTGCATATGTTTAATTAATGACCAACATGTAAAACACAAGAAATTTTAAATTAAAATATGGATATTCAGCTGCTGAGGGAATGGGCAGGGAGAGGCAAAAGGTGAGGCATTAAAGAATTAAAGATATGGTAACAGAAACGTATGTTCCTTCCTGACAACAATCAGCAAGGGAGGAGTAGAAACTACTCCCTGCAGCACGTACTTTCATTTTATACCCTACCAGGTTCTTGCAATTCCTTTACTTGCCTGGCCACTATTGCCATCTAAGTTCATGATGCCTGGCCTACAAGCATCCATTAGCATATATGGAGAGTTCATTCACACATAAATGAAAGTCATACTTAAATAAAGTATCAAGTACCAAAATGTTTTCTATTATGCCTGTCTCTGATAAAAATAACACTGAATTGCATTCCATTACTTTTGCGTTTTCCTAAACCCTAGATTGTTTATTGTAGTATATATATAAGGAATAAGTAAACCCATTACATGTGACTGTATCAGGGGCCCTGCTGCAAGTACAGACATGGGCTTTGAGACAGCTACTTTTTCAGTAACAGTGGTTCTCAAATATATTTGCTTTAACTAGGGGAGACCTTTTTTGAAAAGAAAAAAATATTGATATTGTGAATATATGAGACAAGTAGTATAAAGCCTGGGCCCCTTGGCTTCTGCAGCCTGACACACACAGAATTGTAAGGTCATACCAAAAAAATTTTAGGAAACAGATCTAATCCCATTGCTTTACTATACAATCAAGGAAACTGAGGCAAAGTCAAAGAATAAACTGGTAGCAAAGCCTGGACCATATTTCATGAATTGGTTCTCCTAACTGTGTTTACACCGGAGCTCAAAGCAGTCACCCAGGAGGTTGATAATCTAGTAGTATACCAGATTTACTCTTTGCAACTTGTGAGAACTGACTATTAAATTTTTAGGAAACTTACAAGCCAGTTGACTTCATATTGGCCATGTTGAACCTGACTGCAATCAGTGTCAGAGTCCCCCACATTTAACCCTATGAACCTTATTAAACTCGTTTTTGTTTTTTGTTTGCTTTTTGAGACAGGGTCTTGCTGTCACCAAGGCTGGAGTGCCATTGTCCAATCTCTGCTAACTGCAACCTCTGCCTCCTGGGTTCCAGGGATTCTCGAGCCTCAGCCTCCAGAGTTGCTGGGATTACAACCATGTGCCACCACGCCCGGCTAATTTTTCTATTTTTAGTAGAGACAGGGTTTCACCATGTTGGCAGACTGGTCTCGAACTCTTGGCCTCAAATGATCTGCCCTCCTCAGCCTCCCAAAGTGCTGGGATTGCAGGCGTGAGCAACCTCGCCTGGCCTAAACTTAAAATTTGGCCAGGGGCAGTGTGGCTCACACCTGCAATCCCAGCACTTTGGGAGGCCGAGGCAGGCGGATCACGAGGTCAGGGGATCGAGACCATCCTGGATTAACACGATGAAACCTGTCTCTACTAAAAATACAAAAAATTAGCCAGGCGTGGTGGCAGGCGCCTGTAATCCCAGCTACTTGGGAGGCTGAGGCAGGAGAATGGCGTGAACCCTGGAGGCAGAGCTTGCAGTGAGCAAAGATAGATAGCACCACTGCATTCCAGCCTGGGCGACAGAGCGAGACTCCATCTCAAAAAAAAAAAAATAATAATGATAATCCATGTAATTGAAAAAGAATTATACTTTCCACCTAACAGATATTAAAACATCTGAAATTATTCCATTTTTAAAATATACAAAATATCACACCACGCAAAGAAATACAAAGTATACTACGAAAGTACAGATTATTAAAATTTTACAAGCACAACCACTGCTTGAGATGTTCACATTTGGCCAAGTTAGGCATCTTCACAGGGTACCTAAAATTTGTCCTTGTACCCGCTTCCAGAGATTTGAGAAATTTCATGAAAAGTTTCAAGAAAACCAAGCCAGACTCTTAAGAGTTACAGAATAAATCTACACATAAATGTGGACTTCTTACTACGTACAAGACACTGTAAGTTTTATAAAAGATACAATTACAGTAAAATCTCAGCATCCAGAGCTCTTAGGAAATTAATCATTCTGGAAGGGCACAGAGTCAAGGAGATGGAACTTTATATTTATTGAGCACCTGTTGTGTGCCAGGTACTATGCAAAACATAAAATATTTTTTCATTCATTCTTCACAGGTCCTCTGAGATAAGTATTATTATTCTCATTTTACCAATAAGGAAATCGAAGCTAAGAGAGTTTAGTCACTTGGCCGAAGTCTTATATTAAGTGTCAAACTGGGAATTCAAGACCAAGTTGGTCTGATTTCAAAATATGTGCTCATCCAAATATCCAGCATTGCCTCTCCAGGTTTCTACCATTTTAGACAAGAATTTTCTGAAAAGGTGCTGCCTATTACCCTGTTTTAAGCAGGACATATCTTTCTTGATAATTAAACATCAATTAATATCTGGTAATATCTTTAGGCTTCTAAGTGCTTAGGGTCTCCTATTTGACTTGGCATGGGAAAGAGGAGCTCTGGGAATGCTCTATTTTTTTAAATTCAACTATCTATCATTTTATCCTTTCATAGTTAGTTGTAATTATTAATTGTTTGCCTAATATTTGCCTTCTTCCCAGTTCTAGAATTTGCTATTTTATTTTACTATGAGTCTTTCCAATGGAATATTAAGTAGTCATTAAGAAGAATGGAAAAAAAAACTGTAAGTACAGATAAACAACATCTCCAAACAAAACACGAGTAAAAGGCAAGATGCAGAACAGTAAATACTGTGTACTATCATTTATGGAGAAAGAGAAAAACAGGAGAAAGATAGAGTAGAAAAGAAAAACTGAGGAGGTAACAAATACTTCTAAAACGGGGCTAAGCTATTGCTAGAAATACCTTTAAGGATCTGGCAAATAAGTCTGGGTGTGATGGCTCACGCTTGTAATCCCAGCACTTTGGGAGGCCGAGGCAGGAAGATTGTTTGAGCCTAGGAGTTCAAGACCAGCCTGGGCAATATGGCAAAACCCATCTCTACAAAAAATACAAAAATTAGTTGGGCGTGGTGGTACGTGCCAATGGTCCCAGCTACTCCAGAGGCTGAGGTGGGAGGGTCACCTGAGCCCGGGGTGGTCGAGGCTACAGTGAGTCCTGAGCGTGCCACTGCACTCCAGCCTGGGCAACAGAGTGAGACACTGTCTTAAAAATTTAAAAAGAAGGAATCTGGTAAACAGAAAAAAAGGAGAATTTGGCTGGGTGCGGTGGCTCATGCCTGTATCCCAGCACTTTGGGAGGCCGTGGTGGGTGGATCACTTGAGGTCAGAAGTTAGAGATCAGACTGGCCAACATGGTGAAACCCCATCTCCACTAAAAATACAAAAATTAGCCAGGCTTGGTAGCAGCCGCCTGTAGTCCCAGCTACTCAGGAGGCTGAGGCAAGAGAATTGCTAGGACCCAGGAGATGGAGATTGCAGTGAGGCGAGATCAGGCCAATGCACTCCAGCCTGGGCAACAGAGCGAAACCGTCTCAAAAAAAAAAAAAAAAAAAAAGCAACGGACCATTTGTTTTCTCTGTGTAAGCCTCTGTACTTTTTTTTCACTTTTTATACTATATATATATATGAAATTAACAAAATAAAAAAATTAATATATAATGATGGCCCTGAAAACCAGAGAGTTTTGGAATTTTCAGGTTCTAAGCAATATATGGGGGAATGACTATCTTAGAAATTCAGTATGTAAGCTTTGTTTCATTCTCCAGGATGCTCAAAGCACAGTTCCCGCCTGCTTTTCAACTGTGCTCATATTAGCCCAGTATGAATATTTAAAACAAAGTCCTCTAATTTCACATCATTTACAGGATAGCTGGAGAGACTATATGTAAATGTACAAGTTAAATAAAAGATGTAAATAACCACTCTTACAAAAGTAGAAGTCTACAAATCAGTACATGTGTTGTTAGTTATAATACATCCAGGAGCATACGTTATTTGGTTAAAAGAGCAATTTGAGCCAAGATTCTTAGACTAAGGAGAATATCAAAAGGCAAAGAGAAGAGAACATTCCAAATGGGTGGGGGAAGCACGAATAAAAGTATAATAATCCCAGCACCTTGGGAGACCAAGGCGGGAAAGTCAACCCGGTTGTTTAAGATCAGCCTGGGTAATAGAGTGAGATCCCATCGCTACAAAAAAATTTAAAATTAGCCAGGTGTGGTGGCACATGCCTGTGGTCCCAACTACTCAGGAGGCTGAGGTGGGAGGATTGCTTGAGCCTGGGAGGCTGAGGCTGCAGTGAGCCATGATCGTGCCACTGCTCTCCAGCCTAGGCAAGAGAAAGAGATCCTGTGCTTTAAAAAAAAAAAAAAAAAGTGTAAGGAACTGTTCCTTGGATAGATGAAAGATATTAATTAATAAGACATGAGATTAGAAAGCGTATATACAGGCAAACTGTAGAGGCCTTGAAATTTGGACTTCAAATTTCTGAACACAATAGTTAAGTAACAGAAGTTATGTTTCATCTAGGAATGGTGAATGCAGCAGAAAACAGAAGTATTAAATTAGGGGATTTGTTTGTATTCAAATATTCCCCTAGAACATAAGCTCTAAGAACGAGGAATTTTATCAGTTTTATATTCATTTATACTGCATGCATTTACACTTGAAACTATAGTAGACACTAATAGGAAATGGACAGCCCATCACAGAGCATGAGGGCCTAAACTAGGTAATTGTGAGAAATAAATTAACAATTTAGAGTTTTGTTTTCTGTTTTAAAGAATCTACGAGAACTGATGCCTAAAATAATTTTAGCTCTAAGGGAAAAGAAGCTAAAGATAATTATAAGATTTCTAGCTGGAAAAAATGGTGAAGGCAGAAATATAATTTGATATTTATATTTGTACCAATACATGTACCATACAGTTAAAATATTTCTACCTAAAAATATTTTCTGAAATTAAAAATGGCTGAACACTAAAATTATGCTCTATCTTCAATTCTCTACCATCTACTACTGACTGGCATCACACCCAACAGCATATGGCTTTACCACTCATCTCTAAACTAATGTCATGTCATTCCCCTTACAGAACCTACTTTTGCCTTGCATTATGGAGATGTTGGACATCATCTATACATTTGACCAGGGGATCATCTAACCTGTCAGATGGGAATGGGCATCCCTCCAGAATGCCTGGCATACCCATTGAGCAAATGCAAGAGAGCTCTCAAACAAACTCTAGAATCTGCCAGATTTCTACAATAGAATATCCTTCTTACTTAGGTCCCAAGTTCAGTATCTCTGAATTAGACCGTAACACATTCTTGCCAAAACCGCTGCCACCCTGTTTTCAACTCTTTGTTAATGAACGATTAAGCCTCCCACTCACCAAGGCTTGAAAGCAAATTCATGCCTGCTTCACCACTATATTCCTACCATGCTTGGCATGCTGCTACATATTCAGAAATGTTGAAAAAATTGGGTGAATGAATGAACACAAGATGAATAAATGAATGATTACAGTAACACAGAAGTTTCTGGGCTAGGGAGATGAATTCAGGAGATGCTTCCATTGACTGGTACCTCAGCGGCAATGGCAGGCATTGCTAACCAAGTACAGAGTTGTGTCTTTTTTCTCTGGCCCACCTCAGACTCTCAAAGCATTCACCAACCATCAGCCTAAATTCACCCACAAGATTAAATATATCTGTCATCCCAGAATTATACCTTTTTTTAACATTCCAAATTGGTATCATTTAAAAAGCTTTTCCAGGTAAGCACAAGGAAAATATTTAAAACATCACTGAAGTCTAAAAAAAACTACAAAACTGTGAAATAAAAAAAACTACAAAACTGTGAAAACTTAATTCTAAAATATTCTCTTAAATTGCATTGAAAATGGTTTTTTTAAAAAAAAAAACCCTAGTATATTGTGAGCACTAGAGTACTGGATGAGTAAATGTAAACTAAGGAGTTCATGCGTTCTCCATGATCCATTCAGCACACAAATGTTACATGCTTTCAAGGAAAACATAGCATCACATCTAAGAAATCAGCAATGAACTCTCTCAAGAAAAAGTCTTATCTTTGCTCCCTTTCAAGAAATCTCCCTATCTCTCGACTTCCCTTGCATTGCAGATTAATTTTTCTCACAATAAAAGTAAATATCAAACACTGTGAAGAGTCATAAATCATATAAGAAGTTATTACAATTGTTCTAGAAATATAAAGCTGCTGTCCCCAGCACAATAATATATATATATATATTTAAAGATTTTTAACAATTATTTTCAGCCGGGCGCAGTGGCTCACGCCTGTAATCTCAGCACTTTGGAGGCCGAGGCAGTTTTATCACTTGAGGTCAGGAATTCAAGACCAGCCTCGCCAACATGGTGAAACCCCATCTCTACTAAAATACAAAAATTAGTCGGGCATGGTGGCAGGCGCCTGTAATCTCAGCTACTCGGGAGGCTGAGGCAAGAGAATTGCTTGAATCCGGGAGGCAGAGGTTGCAGCGAGGCCAGATCACACCACTGCACTCCAGCCTGGACAACAGAGCAAGACTCTCAAAGAAAAAAAAATATTTTCATCTTAATAAGATAAAGATCCAGTTTTTTATGTATGGTAACTTGAACTCCTAGCTGAAGACAAAATTAACTGTTCTAATAATTTCTTTTAAGAAATTACGTCTTTTAAAAAATAAGAGATCCGACGATAAACTGGGTTTACATTTCAGATGGTAAGCTGTTTTGGCTCATTTTGTTTTGTTAAGCTATGTTTTACTAGTGCTTGAATAATAATAATAATAATAATAAACACAAACTACTACGAAAAATTAAAGGCTACAATATTTGCAAATGCTTTCACTTCCTTTTTAGATAGTCCAAAGCCCACTGCTTTAAATACAATTAACTATAACCTGAAAGTTTAGCTTCAAGGCACATTTAGACTGTATCTTCACAATATTACAACAACTGATCAATTAAGTCAATGTGTTTGGGGGGCAGTAGTAAGTCAAATGGGACATTTCATGCTGTTGTACACAAAATAACCAGCTGACTGAAGCTGTGAACTAGTAGTTTAATCTTAGAAGTAAAATTCTTATCCAGTCTTAGAGAACAAATCATTCTTACAAATTACTTGGCAATCACACATTTTAAATACAGCCTCTCAAATTGCTAGATTTTTTTAATGACACAAGTTATAAAATAATCTGTATAGTTTTCTTTTTATTCTAGATTCTCTCTCTAGAAACATATATATCATCAAGTAAACAAAATCGCAACAATCTTTTTTGAAATAAGAAAGAATACAATAACTTGCCATATTTGTGCATTCCAAAGAAGCTACAGGAGTGTGAGCTGGCACAGCCAATGCTAAATGTATTCCACATGGTTATTAGCCAGTAAGTTTTGAAAAAGGGAGAGAAAATCTGACACTTAGGGTTTCTAAATGAATACAGTGCACTACATTCACTCTCAGTTATGATTCTGGATGCATAGTTTAATATGATTAAAAATTTACAGAACTGCACAGAGCCTAATGTCAGGATGTTTCCATGTCCCTCAACATCATATGAATATCCCAGGTCAAATATAACATGACACTAAAGGTCTGGAAACAAAGTGGATGACCTGAAACTGTGTATTTTAACAGATCTCATTGACTCTTCTTTTCAATGACTGTGGGACAAACACAGCAGTTTGAATATTAACAATGGCTGTTAAGGTAAAGCTTAATCCCAAATGTGTAAGCATAAAACTACATTCTTCAAAAAGATTTTAGAGTATATTCTATTAAATCCTGAAATGCATGTCCTGGTAAATTTCTATATAAATTTGATTTACAAATTCCAGTGAAAATGTGCCACAGCTGGCAGAATAAATTACTGCAATAAATCATTATTAAATAACTGTAAATCTTTGTAATGACATAAAGCCTAACTTTTAAAAGTATGCAGAAGTCAACATTTGGTTCAAGAAAAGCACTCTTCACACGGGAAAGCAAATTACAAAACTTACCATGCCAACACTACAATGTGATTCAGTGACTAAACAGGGAAATAAAATTCACATAAATAATACTTAAATCTACAGTGGAGTTGTGTTCACTATTGCATCAAAGCAAATTGTATGGCAAGGGGTAAAAAGACTCAAGTTTTTAACAGTATCAATCACACTGCCAACGGGTAAGTCTTACATGTACAGCTGGATCCAATATTTTGTTAGACAGTAAAAGCATATTCCAGGTATCAATCAGCAAGCCCAGTTTGTCCCTTCTCTGAAGCTTCATAAATATTTCTTTAAAATAAACTATTTTTCCACCACCACCCTCTCTTCCATATAGAACACCATCCTACTTCAAAATAAACTTTAAAAATATCTATACAGAGTTCTATTCTTTTTGATGTGGAGCAGATGGGTAGTTACAGTAATCCATTACTTTAGATATCACTTGAAGTGAATCACACTGAATGTCTGTGCCTTACTGAGTGCTCTGAAGCTTCCATATGCCAAAGTGCAGACACTTCGTACTTGTGTCACAACCAATGGGGTCCATGGCTCCAGCCCAGATGGGCTCCAGCAAAGCGAGAAGCCTCAGAGTGCCCGCTTACAGCCTGTAATTGCTGCCTCTGTCTCTCAGAAAGGGTAAATTATTAACCGACACTCTCAGACTGTCTAAGATAAACTCATTAGAACTGTTAGTCTACAGAATATTTCACACTGCCAGTTGATAAAATCTTTGTCCAAGGCATCACTGCCTACCTTTCTTATGTATTTATCTTCAGCTCACAGTCAGTCATCACAAAATGAAATGTCCCTGAGTGCCATTTCTACCTGTTTTCCTACTTGCCAAACCCCAGTTCCCTAAAGTGTCTCTGGATAAGAACCTTTGCCTCCTCCACCAAGTGCAGAATTTATCAGTATATGAGTCTGATTCAGAAAAGCTGCCCCCAACCCAACAAACTTGCAAACTGACCTGTCCAATATAATAAAGAGCAAAGGTCACTGCTATTTTAATCCAGATCAAAATATTTTTGTAAATACAAATGAGAGGGTCTTTCCCTCACCCCATATTTCATTTTCCAATTATAGGTTCAGTTATAGGTTCAAATAGCCATCTCTTTTTCTTTTCTGTTTTTTTCTTTTTTCTTGAGACAGAGTCTTGCTCTGTCGCCCAGGCTGTAGTGCAGTGGCACAATCTCCACTCACTGCAAGCTCCACCTCCCAGGTTCAAGCGATTCTCCTGTCTCAGCCTCCTGAGTAGCTGGGATTACAGGCATCCACCACCACGCCCAGCTAATATTTGTAATTTCAGTAGAGATGGGGTTTCATCATCTTGGCCTGGCTGCTCTCGAACTCCTCACCTCAGGTGATCTGCCCGCCTCAGCCTCCCAAAGTGCTGGGATTAGAGGTGTGAGCCACCGCACCCAGCCCCAGCCATCTTGTTTTCAATATGCAGCAACTGATTCACTAAGATCATTATTAAATGCATCCACCCAACAAGGACTTGAGGGCCACAGTCAGGTATTTCTTCCCAACAAGATACTTCCCCCTTCACCTCCACTTCCAATCCACACAAAGCCATTCTCCGCATATTGCCCACACTCATGGGAGAGCAAAGCATCTGTGCTGTGGCCTCAAAACCTGACACATTCCAGACCAAATAAATACACCAGAAAAAGGATACCTGACTCTGTAAAAAGGTATAAACATCTAAAAGTTATGTGTGGAAATAACTGAAAATATTTCCAAATAAGCAACAGTTCAAAAAGAGAGAGCAAGACAGCATGAGAAGACACATAGCCTCAAATGGAGGGAGGCAGAAGCACACTGGGTGCAGGAAAACAGTCCACAGGAGACCCAGGGGACTGAAGAGAATGCATAATCAGTGAACAAAAGGAAAGGAGGCTGTGGGGGGAAACCACCTCAGAACATACCCTATTAACAGAAAAGGGCAGGAGTCTAGATTACAAAAGTAGGTGATGTAAACTTTTAGCTACATTATCCAGGAAAAGTAGTCAAAAGATGAAAATGTCGACCACTGCTGCGCTTAACCATTAGGGTAATATCCCTATGCTAACTATGTGACTATATAACAAAAGAGATGACCTCCCATCCTTTCTTCCCCATCCCACCGTTCCATGTCCCTAAGCCACCCAGTACATTCCCAGGGTTCAGTACTACCTGTTGACGGCTAGTAAATGTCTGTATTTAGCCTAGATCTCCCTTCTCCACTATGAATGCACTCCTGTCATTTCCGGGGCAGTGTCTAATAGAAACTTCAAACTTGACATCTTCCCAAGTGTCTGTCTTATTACTCCTCAAATCTGCTCCTCCTCCAGCGCTGCCCACCTCAGTAAATGGTACCATCTGCTATTGAGGGCTTGGAAAATGATTTTCTCCATTTATAAAAGACCATTTTATCCTTCTCCGCTTTTCTTAGGAGTGTTTCCTTGGAGACATCGTGAATCTGAGTCCTTACTCTAACCTTTGGAACAGAGATAAATCTCTCTAAGGATTAAGTTCAGTCTCCAGTTTTTACAGTGTAGAGATACGTCTAAGTCATGTGCCAAACCAACTCTAGATATGTGAAAAACAAACCTCTGGGATTAACTCAAGTGTCTCTCATGAGATGTACAGAAGACTATCACAAGGGACAACCCTTTCTTTGTCTCTCAAAGGGATGAGAAGTTATTAAGAATATACTTTCTTCTGATGTTCTGTATTAACTGTGATTTTGTCCCCAACTTCATAGCCACTTTTGAGATATCTTACATACCTGCAAAATCTTTTTATGCCTACTCAATAATAAATTATATTCTCTCTCTCTTCGCTGTGGATAATATGTCTTTTTTGTTGGCATGATTATTTTATTTCCCCAACTACCTCTCCCTGCCCCCTGACACCCCACATGCAGTCAATCTCCAAATCTTTCTAGTTTATCTCCTAAGTATCTCTGGATCTATCCTCCATTCCTCTCTCTATTACTCTGGTACAGACTCATATTTTGACAGTTCAAACAGCCTCCTACCTCAGCTTCTTGGAGTCACCTTTTTCTCCCTTCCAATACATTCTTCAAACTGCAGCTGAGGTTCCAAAATCATTTAAGTGGACCCTGTAAGATTTGATCTCTGCCAACCTAACCACCTTATCACCTTCTCACAGTGATCCCAGATTTTCTCTGCTCCAGACATTCTTTCTTTGCTTTAAAGCTTTTTTCTTTCCTCATTCCTGAACCTCTTCCCTTGCCTTCAGAAATGGTTTCTTAAACTAGACCTAGGCCGGGCACAGTGGCTCACGCCTATAATCCCATCACTTTGGGAGGCCGAGGCGGGGAAATCACAAGGTCAGGAGATCGAAACTATCCTGGCTAACACAGTGAAACTCTGTCTCTACTAAAAATACAAAAAAAATTAACCGGACATGGTGGCGGGCGCCTGTAGTCCCAGCTACTCAGGAGGCTGAGGCAGGAGAATGGCCTGAAACTGGGAGGCAGAGCTTGCAGTGAGCCAAGATCACACCACTGCACTCCAGCCTGGGCAACAGAGCGAGACATGTATACATATGTAACTAACCTGCACGTTGTGCACATGTACCCTAAAACTTAAAGTATAATAATAATAAAATAAATTTTAAAAATAAATAAATAAAAATAGACCCGAGAAGGTAATTACCTATTCCTAAAGCACCCTGTACTACTTTCCAACACTGGTAATTATTTAATTTCTATCTTCCTTATGGGTCAATAAGCACCATGATGGTAGGGCTCTTTGAACCTATATCCCCAGTGCCTAGTACAGACAGACTCAATAAATACTTCTGATTGAATGTTCCAACATACTAGCCATGAAAGTAGACAAGCAGCTTAAAAGCTATTTAAAAGCATGTAGATTTACCTAATTTATTATACATATTTACAGTGATCTTAAACATCTTGCTATATGGTACAACATCTTGAATCCTGTCATTTTCTAACTAGATAGGAAACGATTATCTGAAGAATCAGAACTCCCCATCACCACTACTTTCTGGCTATCACCAGTGTCTAGCTTATCAAGACAGAGATAAACTCACTCATGCCCTGGCGCTTGAGTCCAATAAACCCTTGAGCAATTTCTTGACAACTGTCGAACATGACAAAAATAGAAATGTGAGAAATATCTGTCAAAAGTTTGGAGATACTTCTTAAGACCTAACACAGTTACATTCCTACATTTCCTTAAGCCCCTTTCTCAAAACTCCATTGTTAACAACAACATTAACAATAGCTAATGAAAATGTTGACTATGTAATTTTACTGTTTCCAACAATTATTGACTGCCTACTATATTCCTGGTACAATAGTAGCAAAGCAACCCTTGATTTAAAAAAAAAAAAAAAGCATATTTGCAAGGTCGCATCAAGTTCATCGTTATTTAAAAGCAAAATTAATTGTAACAATCCATTATAATGAAGTCTTATAAATTACAATTTTATATGCAAGCAAATAGCTTTTTGTTGCTTTACAGTATTTAGAGAGTTTGGTGATAATTTTATTCAACAAATTACAAACACAAAGCAAGGTATATTAGTTTTCTATGTCTACCCTAAAAAATTACCACTAATTTAGTGGCTTAAAACACAAAGTTCTTATCTTACAGTTATATTGGTCAGAAGCCTGACAGGTCTCACTGGGCTAAAGTCAAGATATCAGCAGGGCTGCCATCCATTTAAGAGACTCAAAAGGAGACTCTGCTTCCTTGTATTTCTCAGCTTCTGTCCGCCACCAGCATTCCTTAGCTTAGGGCCCAGATGACCCATCTTCAAAGCCAGCAATGTTAGAGCTCTCTTACTATTCTTCCATGGTCCTCTCTCTCTGACCACAGCTGGGAAAAGTTCTCAGCTTTTAATGATTCATGTGATTAGACTGGGTCCACCTAGAAAATCCAGGATTATCTCCCTCATCTCAAGGTCCTTAACATTAGCCGCATTTGCAAAGTCCCTTGTCTTCCCTTTTTTTTTTTTTGAGATGGAGTTTCACTCTGTCGCCCAGGCTGGAGTGCAGTGGTGCCATCTTGACTCACTGCAACCTCTGCCTCCCAGATTCTCCTGCCTCAGCTTCCCAAGTAGCTGGGACTACAGGTGCACACCACCACACCTGGCTCATTTTTGTATTTGTAGTAGAGACAGGATTTCACCATATTGGCCAGGCAGTTCTCAAACTCTTGACCTCATGATCTGCCCGCCTCGGCCTCCCAAGGTGCTGACATTACAGGCACGAGCCACCGCGCCCAGCCCAAAGTCCTGTTTCTTATGTAAGATATATATTCACAAGTTCTTAAAAGCTGGTCATGCTTGGGTGGCCATTATTCTATTGACCGCACAAGACATACAAAAATGTTAGGTTAGCATTCTACGCTGAGAATTAATAGCATTTCTAATTATCCGGTATTTAAAAATCTGCCAATTTAATATAAGGCTAAGGCACAATATATCCATCAATCTTATTATCACAATCAAAAATCTTTGAAGAATCAACTGGTTGTATTTATACTCACAGATGTAAAATTAAATCAACCTTTTAAAAAATATTATTTAAATTATCTTTCATTTGAATGGGAACAGTATTCTACGGTCAAAGTTCACGTTTTTGGTATAAACACAGATTCCTAAGGAAATTTGTTCTGATTTTTACCAGTAATAAATTCCAAGAAACTAATTCATTTAAAGTAGGTTATAACACTTAACTTCATGGTAATCATTTTCACTTCACACCAAAAAGCAACATAGAGAAATGGATTACAAGTTACTACTCCAACAGCTGGCTATAATCTCACACTTCTGTAATAAGAAAGATATGATTTCACACAAAAATCTAGGCAATTGGAATTGAGGCTTATTTCATTAATTGCTTTTACTATTTTTGTACTTTGCTATGATAAGGGTCTTTTTCCACAGAAGGACCACAAATTAATTTTGTTTTATTCAAGAACAGTATGTTTTCTGTACAGATATTAGAGAGGACTTTAATGGAAAGTATGGTAACTTTTAAGATTTCAGGAGGAGGAAAACCACCAAATATATTTTCCTTAATTTTTTTTACGCTGAAATCTTATCGTCTTGATAGAAGTTTATAAACTGAAATGAAAATTAACACTATCTATATGACTCAGTGTTAAATCCCTCAAAATACATAGAAGAAAAAAGGAATACTAAACATAGCTTGAAAACAAATCAAGAGAACAATCATTCTTAACCATGCCATTTATATATAATTCCGTTTTATTGGTATCTATTTTAAATCTGTGAAGGCATTCTACAATCACAACTGAAGGTAGAAGTCACATAAATATCATAGAATACCTTAATTTTTGGAGACATAAACTATTTTTTTTTTTTTTTTGAGACAAAGTCTCGCTCTGTCACCCAGGCTAGAGTGTAGTGGCGCGATCTCGGCTCACTGCAAGCTCCACCTCCCGGGTTCACACCATTCTCCTGCCTCAGCCTCCCGAGTAGCTGGGACTACAGGCACCCGCCACCACGCCCGGCTAATTTTTTGTATTTTTAGTAGAGACGGGGTTTCACCGCGTTAGCCAGGATGGTCTGGATCTCCTGACCTCGTGATCCGCCCACCTCGGCCTACCAAAGTGCTGGGATTACAGGCATGAGCCACCGCGCCGGGCCAGAGACAGAAACTCTTCCGAGCTAAGTATTTTCTGAATTTTATTTGCAGTGAGAATGTGTAGGAAATATCTATAATGATACTTCCATGGGGGAAGGCAGGACAGGAGAGGGTCCTAACAAAGACCATCTAAGTATACCACCAAGTAATCAGCTTCATTTTAAAACTAAGCCAAAAAAAGACAAATTCAATGTAACCTCCTCAAGGTGAGTAGTATTTTTCAAAATACCACTGCTGTTCAGCAACTCTCAGAAAAATGTACCCACACTATTGGGTGGAATATAAATAGCTAAGTCATTTAATAATTTGTACATCCATATATTGGGTCTAAATCATGCATTTTCAATAGAGGTGAAAAAATTTAGATATTACAATGGTTTATGGTCCTTTAAAGTTCAACCCTGCCAGACAAAATCTTATTCTTAGGATGTAATGAGGGCCTGGCTGGGAGGAGGTTGGATAAAATGCCTAAAAAGGCTCCTTAGGCCCTGATAGTGAAAAAAAGGTCCAATCCAGGATAAATCCAAGCCTGGTTAGCAACTACAGGGATATGAATACCAGGAGATCCCCAGTAATCTGCTTTAAGTCCATCTATTCCTACAGCCAACACCTCCACTGGTTCTAAGGCATCTCTAAGGATAACCCAGTTGGACCATGTAAGAAATCAACAAAAATCATCATAGTCCAATGAGTCATTTGTGAACTCACCAAAGGTGTACCTAACCACAGAGAAGGTGGCATGGGAAATTAATTTAAATTGTGTTTGAATTCTGATGAACAGAAAACAAAGTTGCTGACAGGAAATTTGGGGAGGAGAGGGAAGCAGGGGAAAAAATAATGAGTGCTGCAGCATTTCTTTAAAAAAAGAAAGAAAGAAAGAAGAAAAGTTAGTAACATTGAACCAAGAAGTTCTGTTATCCCTTATCCCCACTTAAGAATTTTCAGGGCCAGGTACAATGGCTCACACCTGTAATTCCAGCTCTTTGGGAGGCTAAGGCAGGAGGATTGCTTCTGCCCAAGAGTTCAAGACCAGCCTGTAAAACACAGAGCGGCTCCGTCTCTACAAAAAAAAAAATACAAAAATTAGCTGGGAGTGGTGGCACATGCCTGTGGTCCCAGCTACTTGGGAGGCTAAGGCAGGAAGCTCACTTGAGCCTGGGAGGTTAAGGTTGCAGTGAGCCATGATTGTGCCACTGCACTCCAGCCTGGAAGACAGAGTAAGACCGTCTCAAAACAAAACAACAACAACAACAACAACAACAAGTTTTCACATGTGGTATGAAAAGAAGAAAAAATATTTCTGGTATACAGGTAACAATAGTTAGCTGCAATTTCAGAGGTAATTCCATTTGTTTTACTCTTGATGCTGAAAGACTAATATTATACCTATAGCAAACATATGTCTCTGATTTTCCACAACAATCCCAATTTCATATAATTGTATTCTTCCTCTTCAAGAAAGTGATTCTAAAATACAAAGCTATGATATAATCTAAGATTTTCCAAACAAACAAATCAATACCAGACAATCCATTGTTAGACTCTTACGCTTTTGCGGGGAGAGGGAGTCAGAAAAGCAAACCATTCTATTTAATTTATAAAGCAACATACTTGTAAGTTCAGGATTCTAGTTATGGAAGTTGGAAAACCAAATAATAAATGATGGATGTCTTTACCAATCTATATTTATTTATGGCTTAATTATTCAGTACTCATAATTATTCCAGGGCTCCCTTAAATAATATTTTTGATCAACAGAAATAACTTACATTTCAGACCATGACACTCAACTGTCTTAAGTTCCACTTAACTACAAAGGCCCATGTTTGAGGAATTAGTGCTCTGTAGCTGATGAAATTGAAAATGCTACCAAGTTACATGTAAATGGTGGAGGAGAGTAATCAGTCTATAAATAAGGTAACAGAAGTAAAATTTATCATGATAAAGTAACAAAAATTAAAAAGAATGAACATGGAAAGTAGCAAAACTTTTTAGCCAAGAAGAACCAATAGAGTCACCAATATCAGTTTCAGAATGTTAAGATAAAGGACAGGGTAGGTTACTTTAGAATAGTGATATTTGTGAGATCAAAAGAACCCATGCTCCAGGAAGCAAACTCTTCACTCTGGAAGGTGAGCGTCGATCCTCTATTTTTTCATGGACATCATCAAGTTGGTGCCATCCAAGGCCATATGGAAGTACATCACCTTCTGGAATTTTTTATGAGGTGTGAGGGAGGAAGTATTTGAGATGAAATGCCAGAAGGGGCTGATGTAGGAAATACAATCATCTTGTACAAAATGCCTTTGAACACTATCCAAAGACATCCAGAGATCTTTAACCACCCTACCCCCAAATGTTTTTCTCTTTCCTAGTAAAACGGTATGTCGAAAAAACAAAGAAAATGAAAGTTGCAAGTGGGAATGAATCAAAGCCCACAATCCACTTCAAAACCCCTGGATGTGCACGTTACAGAAAGGGGAGATCAGTATCCAGAGAGGCACAATGAACTTCCCACTTTAGGAAAACCAACACCAACAGCAGCTCCCAGGAAATAACACGAAGTAGACTACAGCTACCCCATTTGTCTCAATTTTCTATTTTAATTTTTGTGTTCCTGGTTTTGCTATTTGTTCTCCGAAGTAACAGATAGAGACAACGAGGAACAGACCCTGGCTTCAAGAAGAAAGAGAAAGATAACCTGACCACTTAAGGTCCTCTGTCAACTTCTGGATTCCACAGAACATATTCTGAGATAACTGTTTAGCATTAAAAAGTACCCCCTTTGTATATAGCACTGTAATAAAATAACAGTAATGATAACAATAATGAAGAGGCCTTGCATCTAGTGCCTTATACCTTACTTAAAGTGCTTTAATGACTTTAATGGACTGAAGCATCCCTATGAGATCAAAGGCAGATACTATCATTTCCAGTGTACATAATAGAAAATCAAGGAAGAAAGGTTAAGTGACTTGACCAAGCCTCACTCATCAATACAGTGATGTTCTGATCACAGTTAAGGGGCTGCTAGTCCCTGTGCTGCTTAGATGGTCGCTCAGCTCAACCTGCAGTTGAACCCAAAACGGCTCTCTAGCTGAGAGGTTATGGTGACAAGGGCTTTAGAAAAAAGATCCATTTAAACTTTGTTAGCAAAGGGCTCCAGAAAATGTCAGAAGATAAATTTATTTTTATAGAGAGCAATTCCATTCCCCTCCATTTTTGTGGTCCACACCCCCACAAAATAGTACAATGCAAAATCACCTTCAGGGTTAGGCATGGTGGCTCATGCATATATTCCCAGCATTTTTGGAGGCCAAGGCAGGAGTATCGCCTGAGCCCAGGAGTTCATGACCAGCCTGGGAAACATGACAAAACCCCATCTCTACAAAAAAACAAAAACTTAGCCAGCCGTAGTGACATGCACCTGTGGTCCCAGCTACATGGGAAGCTGAGGCAGAAGGATCACTTGAGCCCAGGAGGTTGAGGCTGCAGTGAGCGATGTTCACACCACTGCACTCCAGCCTGAGTGACAGAGCGAGACCCTGTCTCAAAAAAACAAAAAAAAAATCATCACCTTCAGATGATAGTGATTTTATATGAAGTTAGAAAACAAATAAAACATACAGCATGAAGGCATCAAGAGGGAGAACCTATCATTCAGGTCTTCTCCAGGCTAGTGGTGAGTGGCAAAAAACTACATAGCATGTTACTTTATAGTGATAAAATCTAACCTTCCTACATCCCATTCATTCTGCTAAAAATGAACACAACACACCCAGCAAAAGAATGCTCAAGTACCATGTCACAAAGGGTGGCAACATCATCTTTAACCAAGACCTAGTGTTTGAAAACTACAGAGCTATATATGCACTGGAGTCCACCAGGCCCTCCTGCTGTACACTAATCACTCCCTACTGGAAGACTATAGCAAGTGGGGGGAAAAACTAATCCTAACACAAAGTTCCTTAATGTCCCTTTACTACTTATTTATTTGAGTTACCAAGTATGTAACGAGAATTAAAATAAGAGCTGGGATTGGTTCCTAATAAAAGTTAACCTTGCTCTCGCTTTCCCACCCACACAAAAGTAATTCTGTTTAGGGACTTTAATTTTTTTGGCCCCAACCCACCCTTGGGGTGTGTAGCTCACTCACTGCCAGTAATTGCTTCCATACAATTCTGTGTTTTAAAACATGTTTGCATACTTATGATGATACATGACATTTATATTACATTTGAAACTCCAAACAGGCATAGAGATTGTATTTTCTGTATTAAGAAACAGAGTCTATGCACGGCATACCAAAGTAGCCACTAGAAAAAAAGTGACCTCAATTTCATTTTTATTTTCAAATCTGTCTCTGAATTTTTGGCCTTCTGAACTTTAAAAAAATTAATTGGAAACACAAACTCATTCATCTGGTAAGTAACTCAACCTAAAAATCTGTGACAAGAGACCACGAGTATATATCCTGTCATGTACCCAAATTAATATTACCCAGGTCAATATGCCAAAAATTGTATTGGTTAATAATCATTTTACTTAAGGCAATTTCATTGGCCCTTTTACAAGACTCACCTTAAATGTAACAAAAATAGAAAACATATAATAATTATAGCTCACATTTCCTTTCTTGAAATTACTAATATAACATTTTAACCCATGTACTAGTTCATTAATGTGGAATTATACAAATTGACAAAACTTTACTTATTTGTCGGGTTTTTTTTAAATAAGAAGCAATTATCTTTCTACTTTAAAAATCAAATTTTAAGATTTGGTAGCTAAATTTGATAAAGTGAATTTGTTCTTCACAATAAGCTTATGGTCAATGAAAGACATCAAAATTATCCCAAAAATAAATGAGAGGGAGGGAAAGAAGGAGGGAAGGAGGGAGGAGGGATGGGGAAGAAGGGAAGGAAGAAGAAAGAAGGAGAGAGAGAACATCTTCTGTAAGGATACGAAACCCACTGTGGCATATACTCTGATTTTTTGGAAGGTTATATCTTCCATCTTGGCTCTTGGTTTAGGAAGAAGTAACAACTCTTTAGAGTCAGACAAGGGATGAAGCAGCTAAGGACTGACGTTTGTACTATCCATACTCTATCGTACACAAATATTTAGTATTCTAGACCCATTTGAGGGATTTTTGTCTCTAATATGGTAAACATACACAGAGACAGTCTTATTAGGTAAAAACTTAAGCAATTAGAGGATGTTTTCTGGGGTCACAATGTAATTTTATGAATTGAAAATGTAATTGGATTTTATTCTGGCTAAGACTCCTAAAATGCAATAATAATTTGCTTAAAATATACACATAAGATTTTAGATCTATTTTGGAGAAGCAAAACTCCACCCCTGAAATGAAGGGATAAAAGCTAAATTTTGCTTTCTGTACAGATGGAAACAGTATTACTCAATATTATATCTGTTATTATTAACATTTTAGTCAAAACTAGTGCCTTTTAAATAGAAATATTTGACTTTAGAAAAGCTGAAATAATTTGACTTTAGAAAAGCTGAAATATGTTAGGTAATGAAATGCACAGTCACAGAATCACCACCTGGTCCCCTCCAAAGCTAAATTTTAAAACCAACCCCAAACTCTTTTGGTAAAAGTAACAGGTTTTTTTCCATGGGCTATAATCAGTCACGAATGATGCCTTAATTAAAGCCGGGCAATGAAACTGTGTATTAAGCTTAGTATGTCAAGTCAAAAAACTTACTTCTTAGCACAACAGGGCATACTCATAATTTCTTTTTTTTTTTCTGAGACGGAGTCTAGCTCTGTCGCCCAGGCTGGAGTGCAGTGGCGCGATCTCGGCTCACTGCAAGCTCTGCCTCCCAGGTTCACGCCATTCTCCTGCCTCAGCCTCCGGAATAGCTGGGACTACAGGCGCTCGCCACCACACCTGGCTAATTTTTTTTGTATTTTTAGTAGAGACGGGATTTCACCATGTTAGCCAGGATGGTCTCGATCTCCTGACCTCGTGATCCGCCCACCTTGGCCTCCCAAAGTGCTGGGATTACAGGCGTGAGCCACCGCGCCCAGCACTCATAATTTCTTAATGCATCCTGTTAGGTCTACATATTAGCAGAGATGTAAACGATATCACTTTTCAACCTTAACTGTGAATTTCTTCACTTTTAGTGCTTTCTGTCTCAACTTTAATGTTCTTTTAATGTAGTTTTTCCTGTGTGATATATCATACTTATCTCTGTAACCATCCATCACTATTTCCTTTAATTGAGGTTAATTTCTTTCAACTTGGGGGAAGGTGGGAGGGATGAGGGGAATCCTCATTCTGTAGCTCTGAACACGAAAAGCATTCGCAGCTGCTGATTTTTTAATCATGAGGACTGATTTTCAGGATGCTTAAATTCCTCAAATCTGCCCCACTGCCCTCCAATCTGGACCTAAATCAACAATCTACTGGGATGGGAACCCAGTTCCCACCCAGAACCACTTAATGAAAAATTTCTATCTAACTAAAATCTCTCCAGCTGCAATCTAAGTCCTTTTGTTTATTTTCACTCAAATGGCTAACAGCTGGTACTACCTTCCATGCAAAATAATTTCATGTGTTTGAAAACAGTGATTAACTCATACCTTGGTCCTTACTTCTCCAGACCACAAAAATTAGTTCATTCCTCAAATCTTTTAAACATCTTCTACTTTTACCTCTGGGCTACAGGTCCTGTTGGAGTTTGGAATCATCAAATGGCCAGAAATAAGTGAAATGAATTAAATGGTTTGGGAAGGTTACTTTGCTTTTCCTGAAGAGTCTAGTGTAGGGGCTTTAGAGTGGGCTCTCGCAAAAAGCTGGCTGGAGGCTGCTCTCCCCACACAAAAAAACAACTCCCCCACCCAGTTTTATGGAGTAAAGATGAACCAAAGAGAGGAAAGAGGGACTTAACAAGTGTAAATACAGAGCCTAACAATTTTTAAAGTCACCATTAAGAAGAGACTGGACAAAGGGTTTTGACATGCTAATCACTATCTGGCTACCTTACATAGCATAGTCTACCTAAGCATCTCTGAACATTATATACTTCATTCCCAAAGGAGAATCTAGGAAGATCGTAAGAGTGAGGGAGAGGGATGAAATCTACAGCCAAGGTCAGCCCAGAAAGCCAGATGGTAGACTCTCTCCATATTATAGACCAGAAGCAACCAGTCAATTAAATCTCAAGTATTCATCAAGTGCCCAACACTCAGTAGGCATGCAATGAGTATTAAACTGAAATATTGGCAGGCTGGGGAGAACCTTCTCAGTTTGGGCAGTCCTCAGTAATAGGATAAAACTGGCTGGGGGTCAGTGCTCAGAGAGACACAAGGAAACAATTACATACAATGTGATAGGCCCCTAAGGGTGGTACGTGCTAAGGGATATGGGAGAGAAAACTCAAATCAGGCTAGTAAATTAGGCCAGGGAGGATTTTTTTTGTAGAGCTGAGCCTTTCCGGAGATCAATGCTGAGGACAGAAATGGCTTCAGAGTAGAGTCAGCCTGTATACAGAGTTGAGGGAGATTAGAAGCCAAATGAGGCATTGGGGAAAAAGTATGAGAGGGTTGTATGCTCTGCCAAGAGGTTCATATATTATCTATAGACAGTGTAAAGCCCAAATTTGCTGTGTTTTATTTCAAATTTTTATTATTGAGGTTTTCAAACATGTATTATACAAATGTAAACAGTATAATAGCCGCTCTGTGAGTCTCACTACCTAACTTCAACAATTATCAGCACATGGTCAATCTTGTTTCACCTCCCAAAATCCCCTTTACCTCCCTCCTCCACCAGATAATTTTAAAGAAAATCCAAAACATGACATTATTTCACTAGTGAATACTTCAGTAGCTATCAAAGACTTTTAAGATCCGACATGTTCAAATCTATCAGGGCAAGAGGTGAAGAGGCAGGTTATGCAATTTTTTTTTTTTTTTTTTTTGAGATGAAGTTTTGTTCTTTCACCCAGGCTGGAGTGAAGTGGCACAATCTTGGCTCACTGCAACCTCCACCTCCTGGGTTCAAGCGATTCTCCTGCCTCAGTCTCTCGAGTAGCTGGGATTATAGGCGCCCACACCACGCCTGGCTAATTTTTGTATTTTTAGTAAAGTTGGGGTTTCACCATGTTGGCTAGGCTGGTCTTAAAACTCCTGACCTCACGTGATCCACCCACCTCAGCCTCCCAAAGTGCTGGGATTACCGGCGTGAACCACCATGACAGGCCAGGTTATGCAGTTTAGACACAGAAGTCAGTAACAGCCACCAAGTAGTGGCAGTGAAGGTAGGGAAGTTATGGGAGATGCCAAGGAATCTTTCCTTAAATCAATCTTCCTACTCAGAAGATGGTGAGAAAACGGGAGTGTTACAAGAAACTGAGGCAAACAGGGTTTGGGTAATGGCAACGGAGACATTTAACAAGAATTGGAAATAAGGAAAAAATGCAGAGTTGGGGAGATGTGTTTAGTTTGGGATATGTTCAATTTTACAGACCAAATGCACATGTAAGTAGAATAAATGAAAATGCTAGGCAAAGAGATGAAAGAGAAAGAGCTGATCCAGAGAAGAGAATGAGGGGGGTGGAATCCAACCTAACTCAGTAAGTATTTGAAAACAGACAAGCAGCTGGGATAGATACCAGAGATACCAGAGAGACAGAGAGTGGTCCCTACCCTCAAGGAACTTTTAGTCTAATTGGAGAAACAGAAAAACTGCCTACATAAACAAATGCAAAATTAGGATAAGCGCTTAAAAAGAAAATTTTTCAAAAGCGATATATGACTTGAAATAATGGAGACTGGACTAAGATCTTATTAAATCAAGGGTTGAATTTAAACAGGGTTCAGAAATGAGAGAAAGACAGAAAGCAGAGCAGGAAACCTTAAGAAACAGACAAATGGCGCAGACAGCGGCAGGAGAATAGAAGAGGGGAAGAAGAAGCTGAGAAGTAGGTAGGGGGCAGAACTTCCAGGTTTCTGACTTCCAGAGACCTGAAATGGGGAACATTAGGGGAAAAGGTTTAGGTAACAAGGATTAGGTAAAAAGATCCATCAGTAGGCAATATAAAAGAAAGCAACGGGTCTTCTATAAGAATTACAAATAGGACCCTAGAAAAGCATGGTGCCTGTTGAGGCTGCAGCTTAAACTTGAAGTCAAAGTTCCTGGGCCTTAACAACTATATATGATTCAGACATATAGCACAAAACTAAGTGCACTTTTTGTTTAAGTGTCTTGCCATGCCTACAGGTCTGCAGGCTTCGTGAGCAGGGACCACGTCTGTTCGTGTCACTGCTGTACTGGAAGTTCTAGCACAGTGCCTAGCATAAAATAGGTGTCTAATAAATAACAGAGACATTATCTCATTTACTCCTCATGACAACAGGTTAAAGAAGAAGGATCATTCTCTCCCATTTTACTGACAGGGAAAATGCCACTCAGTCAGTGAAAAGACTAACAGTGTCACCTGGTTAATAAGTGATGGGGGTCACGTGACAGGACCCCAAATCAGGGACGTAATCATTGTACAGGCATGAGAGCCAACGGAAAGGAGAGTGGAGGTTAGGGAGGCCATGCAGCTTAAAGGATGTGATGTCAAAGGCCATGGACCTGGGAATGAGACCAGGCTTGGATCTAAAAATCCCAGTGCTGCTTGCCCCTTACTAGTCACACAGCTTCCTCATCTACAAAATGAGGTAAGTAGTCTCCAAGTCCCTAGCTTAATGTAAAGAGCAAATGATGATGGATGTAAAGCATCTAGCAGAATGCCTGGCACACAATAAGCACTGGATAAAAGCAAGCACTGCCACCACTTACAAGATTCATGTGGGTGGAGCTTGTCATTGAAGCTTGCGAACGTGAGAAAACCCTGATGCTGTGAAGTATAGACCAACCTGTGGCATTTTCAGGCTCTAAGTGGGTGCTCTGGGATAAGTGGAGCCCTCTGGAATTACAGAGAAATTTCCCAGGCCTTGGGAAATTTACACAAACCCTATGGGGAGGAGAAGCTGTATACCTAACCTACAGCCTACGGTTTTGCTCAATGAATTACTTGACCCAAAATGAATGTCAGGCCCAGCAGTCACCGCCAGAAACAAGGAGGTCTTTTCTTCCTAAAGCAGTTCAACAGCAGAGGAAACTAACATAGTCCCACAGCGCAATGCTAATCTGGAAGGTATGGGCCAAATCTCAGAATGCGAGGGACTGAACACCCAGAGATACTGGAGAGTTGACAGTGGATGCTCATCCACTGCCACCCTAAGATCAGGGCCAACCCTGTGTAGTCACAGATATGGGCTGATTGTGCTCTTTCTATTCAGGTAAAACAGAGATGGTCGTTATGAAAAACCTCTCCCCAAAGCTCATTCACCTTAGAAAAATAGTAAGATACTTCTTAAATAATTCACTGACAATCAGAAGGTAAATTACTGACATCGACATCTCTAAATTAACTTGGTCTGTGGCTTAAGAACTCAATTGACAGGCTTCTGAAGCCAGAAAGGAACCAAAATGACCCATATGAATACTGGAGCAACTACTTCCAAATCAGGAGTTTACCCACAATGACTATGGTAACCAATCACCCAGGGGCTGTTTCACGTGAGAAGTTCTACATCTAACAGCACACCCCTATTTCTCAAAAACCATACCCTTAAGTCATTCAAAAATTTTTTTTTCCAGCCTGGGCAACATGGTAAAACCCCATCTCTACAAAAAATACAAAAATTAGCCAGGCATGGTAGTGCACGCCTGTAGACCCAGCTACTCAGGGGCTGAGGTGGGAGAATTGCTTGAACCCCAGGAGGTGAAGGCTGCAGTGAGCCAAGATAGCAAGATCATGCCACTGCACTCCAGCCTCAGCGACAAAGCAAGACCCTGTCACAAAAAGAAAAGGGCTGGGCTCGGTGGCTCACACCTATAATCCCAGCAGATTGGGAGGCCGAGGCAGGTGGATTACTTGAGGCCAGGCGTTCACGACCAGCCTGGCCAACATGGCGAAACCCCATCTCTACTAAAAATACAAAATTAGCCGAGCATGGTGCCACATGCCTGTAATCCCAGCTACTCGGGAGGCTGAGGCACGAGAATCGCTTGAACCCAGGAGACAGAGGTTGCAGTGAGCCAATATCACACCACTGCTCTCCAGCCTGGGTGACAGAACGAGACTCTGACCCCCAAAAAAAGAATTCTTAGCAAGGATACCTAATTTGGAGTGGAACGTGCTGTATCTGTCCTCAGGACAAGAGGTGGCACTGAGACTAACAGATGTGAAAAAAGGTATCAATTTGGTGAGACTGATAGGCTTACAACCCTCTATACTTAAAACAAGGTTTTTAACACAAGCTACTTCAGAAATAATAAATCTTTCAACAGACTGTGTAGGACAATGTGTTCCCAGGTATGTGAGATCAAAACTCAGCTCTTACTGTCTGCAATCCCAGAAGTTCATTAAATACTGCTATATGGCACCCAAGGTTTGGTTTTAAGATATGTGTTCATTTTCATCCAAGAGGCAGCCACAAGTATAGGCAGAGTATGTGTCACAGTTGGCTTGCCTAGCATATCCTGCATGAATAGTCAGCAAAAAAGATAAGACGTTTACAGATTTTAAAAGCCCACCAACAGCAATACATTAACTATAATGACAAGACAAAGCCTCACTCCAAAGGACATTCAACTTGATAAAGGTGTCACTATTCACAGTTACACTCTTACCATTTATATTTTTTCTCATAAAAGAATGTATTTAACACTTTCTTCAATTTTCCCTAGAAAGGCATCTTTTGCTAAATTACAGATAAACTCTGCCAAGAAATTTAAGACTGATTTTATTACCCTCACAACCCTAATCCTCTATAAAGAGGCAACATTTCCAACATTGAAATATTTTAGCAAGCACAGTTTTAAGTTAAAGTAGTATCTTTACAGTTCATGGTAGGTGGGAGGATGGCAGGGACTATAAATGGAAAAAGAATTTTTAAATCCCTGTTGCATTATCTACCAGATGTAAGTGAATAATAACTAATATGTCTGCAGCCTCAGCCTTAATCTTAAAACAAATGATAGTATTCAAATATAATATTTTACACATGCAGACTGATAACAGGTTTTTCCTTTATTTCTTGAAGAGTCTGTGAACGACACAATACAAAGTACAATGTATTTAATGAAAGGTTTCCAGGCTGATTTCCCTACAGGTTATTTTCTTTCTTTTCTCTGGAACCCACACACGGGGTATACTGCAGGGACCAGGGGTGTATATAAAAATAAACTGTGAGCCAGTATCAGAGCTGATACCCTTCTCCTACAGGGGCAAGTGAATTATTAGATCTGTGTCATGAGTGTTTTTTTTTAATATGCCATTGTTCCCACTTGAGCACATTAAATTTTCCATATCCACTTTTAAACCAATATAACCTTTTTTTCCTTGTTCATAATGTTCATGCTGTACATTAACAGGCAGAAAATCCAATAGCTTAAGTCATCATATAGTAGTTATATGTAAAGCTTAGTAGATGAAAACCTTTTGCATTTTCCCCCCCTTTGAACTGATACTATATGAAGTTGGCTAAAACCTAGGGAAAAAAACCTCACACCTCATGGGAAACTGTACTAATTTTTTTTGTCTTTTATGATTGATCACAAATCCATTTTGAACATTACACATTTTTTTAAAGTTTATTATAACTGGTTCAACGTCTTCAAGCCCAACAAACTGAAGGTGCTGGAATCTTTTGGTCTGGAAGATGTGTTTGCCAATTATTTTTGCACTAGTGCACATAAACAGGGAAGACTGGATCTTAGGTAGGAGTTATACATTCCCGTACAAAATAATTGTATATTCTATGAAGACTGATTCTTTTTCTGGAGAAATATACAACAACACAAGGGAAATCTTGTACTAGCAGCCTAACTGAAGTGGCAAGATACAATATTAGAAAAACAGAGCTACTTTCATTACTGTGATGCTGTGTGTCAGAATGTCTCTCCTTAATGAACCTGTTTGCAATAAGACTCCGGGTGCAAAGAGGCTATTTAGAGAGACTACTGTGTCTATAGCGAGTCCTTCAAATATCTTCCCACTATTAGACATGCCGCATTGACCAATTCTGTCCTGATTGCTGTTCTTTTTACTATCAAGGGACACTCTTGCCCAGACAGACGGATGGATCAGACACTGCAGTTCATAAAATGTTTACACTGTACACACACATGCACTATGGTACAAGCTACTGAACTCCAGATCATACAGTGAGTTGAATGTGGCAGTGTCATATGAAGGCTTATGACTTTGCAATATCAATGAAAGGATTTAGGTTAAACTTTGCTCATCCTGCCTGCCTGTCACTCTCAACAAAAAGCCTTTTTTCCCCTCTCTCTTTCAGTGTATGTCCATTCCCACTGCTTACATGGGAACACTTCAGGCAAATCTTTTCAGCGTCATAAGGTTTTCTCATTCTGTTGAGATTTTCCTCCTAATTGCTGACAAGAAAAGAGGACTACACATGTCATGCAATCAGAAGGAAAAAAAAAAGGGTGAGGGACAGTGCAATAATAATAATTTTAAAATGGTCCAAAAGACTTCCTAAAAAGATTTGAAATTCCAACTCACATTGACAGCCGCTGAGATAAAGGGGCTTGTCACTACAGTAAATGAAGCATCAGCAACCTTTTTACCAAGTCTTTACATGAGAGCCCAAGGTGCTTGGAGGAAACTTTCCATTCATCTTACACTGTGTATGGTCTTATCAGCTGCTGAGTGTTGCTGTAGCCTCACCTTTCATACACATACATGCCAAATGACCTCTACAAAAGCCTTTTTCCTCTTGTGCATTTTCTAACAGTATGTCCTTTCTATTCGAATACAAATAATGTGCTTGCCAACAAGTTGCAGATGGTATTATCCCACGCCCCCAATCTCAGCTGTCAAATAGAAAAAACTTCAAGCCCAAAGGTCCAAATTGACAGTATTTTTTGTTGTTGTTGTTTTGTTTTGTTTTTAAAGACAGTCTCACTCTATTGCCCAGGCTGGAGTACAGCGTCACGATCTCGGATCACTGCAACCTTTGTCTCCCAGGCTCAAGGGAGTCTCATGCCTTATCCTCCCAAGTAGCTGAGATTACAGGTACCCGCCACCACACCCGGCTAATTTTTTTATTTTTAGTAGAGACAGGGTTTCACCATATTGGCCAGGCTGGTCTCGAACGCCTGACCTCAAGTGATCGGCCCCACCTCAGCCTCCCAAAGTGCTGGGATTACAGCCATGAGCCACGGTGTCCGGCCTAAATTGCCAGTATACTAATAAGTACAACTACTATTCGTTACATCTGATAAGGAACCAGAAATGCACATCGAACTAAATCTGGATCTGATGAACCAAATGCATCCAATGACAGTTTCGATCCCATTTAAAAATTTCTGTAACTACCTCCTTTTTTCTAGGCTCAACCTTACATCCTATCAGGCCTGACATACAGACCATAGCTTGTGCTGTAGCTCAGGCTTCGAAAGACATTTGGAATATCTATGATTTCAATGTTTATTTCCTCATCCAACTTTTAAATCTCCATTGTGATAAAACTTATAAATAAGGCTTTTATTAAATTACTCTGAACATTTACTAAAAACATACAAGCATTTCTTAATCAACATATTTGCAATATTGTAAGCCTGTTTAAACATACTGAATATCTGACTACAGATTTAGGAGCTAAAGGGTCCAGAGAGATCTGGTAGCAGTCGCCATTTTTCTACAAAAAAAACTAAGGCTACAAAATATTTAAGGAAACCTGTTTTGGGCTGAACAACCCAGGACCCTGAGTGCTTTAAGCCTCTGGATGCCTTATCTGCTGGCCTATCCCACAAAAGACTGTATGTCTGTTATCCAGTGACCCTCTTGTATTTTGCCAATGAAGCGTTTTTTATTTGTTTTTGCTTTTACTAAAATATGCTCAGTTATATCTGTCATGTACAACAGTAGAGAAAAAATACACGTAATTACAAGGAATACAGATAATCCAAGCATTATTTCTAGGTTCCTTTAGAACAGCTGTTTCCAAAGTAGTGTCTCACAAGCAGCAGCAACAGCATCATCCAGGAACTTGTCAGGAATGCAAATTATCAGACCCTGACCACTACAGAATCAAAAGACCTGGGGGTAGGGGCCCAGCAATCTGTGATTACACAAGACAAGCAAGTGATACTGATGCATGCTCAAGTTTAATCGCTTTTTGAGATTCATGGCATCTTTTGAGATTTATATTTTATTTATAAGTAAATGAAGAATGTCCCCTATAAACTCTAATTTGGGATAAGAAGAGCAATATACAGAAGTAGCTGCTGGCTCCACAGTGAAGGAGTCCATATCACTGTTTCTTTAAACACTGATTTTGTTATTTTAAAAAAAAAAAAAAACTCACATGATTTCTTCATGTTGTATGTGTGTTAGAATTAAAACTAAAAATGATTTTTCGGAAACACTACACTCTGGTCAAATGTGTGAGGTGACCAGGGTATCAGTTTCATTCAGTGACAGCCCTTATTCTTCAAGAGCAATAGCTTCTGAGCAGAGGACTTAATACTCATCAAGAGTATCTGCTCAAGGAATGGAAAGACCTTGATCCCAGTGGGCCTGAACTTTCAGTTCCTCTGCTTCCAGCCTGGTCTGCTGGTCCACACTTTGGTCTTCTAGGATTTCTTCAATGGATACTTGCTGGAGGGGTGTGTCACTCTCATTTTCCAAGTACAAATTGATCAATACTTCTTAAGTCTATTAAGTGTCCTTCCATCTTGAAGCAGGACCAAGTATTTTTTGTCAGTGTCCTCAATGAGGCTGGTGGTGCTGGGCCTCCACAAACTGGAGTCCTTGCAACACAAAGGCTGCAGAGGAGCTCAGCAATCAGTTTATTTTGAACTGAAATAATCCTGCAATGTACAGCAGCGGTGGGCCACTGTGTCCAAAACTAAAACCTACCTGCCTAACGCAGTCGCTGCCTCAGCAGGACTGAGACCAGAAGTGGAACCCCGACCAGGACAGGCACTTCTACGCTGACTTTCAGCCACAGGGACCTGCAGGAAACTTCTCCATATTACCTACCCCTCAAGTTTATAACTATGGCTTTAGAATATACACCATGACTTACTGATTTATATTTTTTTAAGAGGGAGTTTCGCTCTTGTTGCCCAGACTGGAGTGCAATGGAACCATCTCGGCTCACTGCAACCTTCGCCTCCTGGGTTCAAGCGATTCTCCTCTCTCCGTCTCCCAAGTAGCTGGGATTACCGGAGTCCACCACTATGCCCTGCTATTTTTGTATTTTTAGTAGAGACAGGGTTTCACCATGTTGCCCAGGCTGGCCTTGAACTTCTGAGCTCAGGCAAGCTGCCCACCTCGACCTCCAAAAGTGCTAGGATTACAGGTGTGACCCACAGCGCCCAGCCACTGTGATTTATTTAAATTCATATTAAAATTATTTAAAATGGCTAGTACTCCTTAAGGATATAATCAACTAGCTGTAGGCAACAAACAGACACAAAGGAAAGAAAAACAGTCCTGGATTTAAAATAACTTCAGAAATATCCCAATTTAGAGCAACAGCCAATTAATTGTAAAGATGTAATTTTAATTGTAATGCAGAATACAAACCACTCAACTAATTCTGTTATTTGGAAGAACGCAAGCACTCTCTTTCAGAATAATTAAAAAAATTAAACACTTAAGTAATTCCAAATTTGAGGTGATGTGATAGGCAACATAAAGGAAACAAATTAATGAAGTTAATAATAAGGGTCAATTGAAAGAAACTAATATGAAGGAATCATTATTTAAAAGATAGCACAGTGGCAGCCAGGCATGGTGGCTCACACCTGTAATCCCAGCACTTTGGGAGGCCAAGGTGGGCAGATCACCTGAGGTCAGGAGTTCGAGACCAGCCTGGTCAACATGGCGAAACCCCATCTCTACTAAAAAAAAAAAAAATTAGCAGGGCATGGTGGCACATGCCTGTAATCCCAGCTACTCAGGAGGTTGAGGCAAGAGAATCACTTGAACCTAGGAGGCGGAGGTTGCAGTGAGCCAAGATGATGCCACTACACTCCAGCCTGGGTGACAGAATGAGACTCCTGTCTCAAAAAAAAAATTATTAATTTAAAAATAAAAGTAAATAAATAAATAAATAAACGATAGGACAATGGTTTGGGGCAGACAAAGGCAAGAAGAGTCTTAGCCAAGGTAAATGGATGTGGGGGTATGAACAGATTAGAAAACTAGTACCAGATGAAGAGCAAAAAGGAGAGAAACAGGGACATTCTGCCACACGAGTTGTAATATTCAAAAGACCTGTGAAAAACATGAGGAGCAAATTTGAATTGAATCTATCATCAAACCTCAGGGAAATTATTTCATAAGAACTGTTAGGGGCTAGACACGGTGGCTCACGCCTATAATCCCAGCACTTTGGGAGGCCAAGGTGGGCAGATCATGAGGTCAGGAGAGCGAGACCATCCCGGCTTACACAGTGAAACCCCGTCTCCACTAAAAATACAAACAATTAACCAGGCGTGGTGGCGGGTGCCTGTAGTCCCAGCTACTCGGGAGGCTGAGGCAAGAGAATGACGTGAACCCAGGAGGCGGAGCTTGCAGTGAGCGGAGATTGCCCCACTGCACTCCAGCCTGGGTGACAGGGCAAGACTCCATCTCAAAAAAAAAAAAAAAGAACTGTTAGGATGTAAAAAGCATGTCAGAATCACGCATGACTGTAAAATCAAAGCAAGCACTGTTTATAATAACAAAAAATTGGATACAACCTAAGCGTCCTCCCAAAGAGAAGTGGTGACAATAAGTATGGTACTCCCATACAATGGAATTCTCTGAGACTGGAAAAAAATTATATACATTCCATGTTACTAAACACTGAAAATATCTACACTGGCAATGAGAAAACAGCAATTAAACAAAACACATACTATGATCTAACTTCTACTTCCAAAGCCACATTAACACATAGTATGTAGATGTGTATAGAATAAAGACTAGAAAAGTATAAACTAGAATGGCCATAGTAGGTGACTAAATGGCAAATGAATTTTATTTTCTCCTCCCCTTTTCTCTATTTTCTGCATTTTCCTATTTTATAAATGAAAAACAATGACTCTCGTAAGGAGGAAACTGTAAAGATACATACACACAAATACTACAATTACTCTCATAATGAGGATATTGTAAAGATACATTCACACAAATACTTTCTTTTTAAGGCAATAAATGATGTTCTCTATTGGTAGAGACCCAAAGGAGTGCTGCTGCCTGGCAGAGGTATTAGAGCAGTGACAAAATTCCAGAGTCTTCATGAAAACAGGATTCTGAGACAAAGATACAAACTTTGGAAGAAAAAACCCCTGAACTACCAACAATCATCATAATATATATAAATCCTTTTCAGCCAAAAAAAAGTGATGACCTAAGCCACTACATTCAAAACAATAATCCAAATAAGAAATAGAAAGGACAATCTATTAAGCACATATTACGTGTCAGATACTTTCACATTATTTCTCTTTCACAATAACTTGCAAGGTAGCATCTGTATTTTGCAGATAAAAGGCTCAAAAGGAACAAGTACACTTCTAGTGCACATTGGACCGCACAGCCTATACCTAGTTTACCAGACTTCCAAGCCTGAGCTCTTTCCACTGCACAAGGTTTCAAACGAGATCCTTAATGCATAGTTCTCAAAGTGGTATAAGCTGAAATCTCGGATGCCCAAACAACTTCAGAAAGGACTCCATTATCCTCTATTAAATACAAAACAAGTATTAAAGAATAGGAGGGCAGAGGAAGGGGAAAGGCAGCAAAGGTCTGATGTGAAGGCAGCCAAGCAGGTTATGTTAAAGACTTCTGACCCCTAAGAGAGAATGATATTTTTAGAAATGCTCCTTTTGTCTTCTTTTGGGGATGGCAGTGGTAATGCAATGTTCAAACAAAAGATGTTAATTAGATGTCAGGCTCGTGCCTGTAATCCCAGCACTTTGGGAGGCTAAGGAGGGCAGATTGCTTGCGTTCAGGAGTTCAAGACCAACCTGGGTTACTCCATCTCTACAAAAATTGTAAAAAAAAAAAAAAAAAAACCAGCCAAGCATGGTGGCGTGCACTTGTAATTCCAGCTACTTAGGAGGCTGAGGTAGGAGGACAGCTTGAGCCCAGAAGGTGGAGGTTGCAGTGAGCCAGTATCACACTACTGCACTCCAGCCTGGGTGACAGAGAGACCCTCTCTCAAAAAAAAAAAAAAAAAAAGGTTTGATTAGATAGTTACCAGAGGTAAGTAGAAGAAAGCAGATTTAAGCATCCAAGAGGTAAAACTGACAAGATCCTACTGATTGATGTGCTATTATCTTATACCCAACAACATATAAGCTTAATTCTAAACATATTTATATATACCTTAACCACTAACAAGCTCTGAAGGCATTTCCAATTTAGGGTACCACAACTTCAGTTCTACCTTCATTTTTGCCTTTACAGGGCGCAACCACCCAAGCTGATTTACATATTTAACAGTATTTGATTGACCAACTGACGGATAAATAAAACTGTGACCTATCCATACAATGAAATATTAAGAGGCAAAGAAAATAATAAAATATTGATATATGGCATAACATGGATGAACCTTGAAAATATACGTAGAAGAAGCCAGTTACAAAGTACCACATATAGTATAATTCCATTTGTATGAAATGTCCAGAAGAGGCAGTCCATAGAGAAAAAGTAGATTATGGTGGCTGCCTATGGCTGGAGGAATGGCAGTGTTGGCGGGGGCCAGAAAGGTGAAAGGTAAAGGGTATGGGGTTTCTTTTCTGAGGTAATAAAAACGTTTTAAAATTGACTGTAGTGATAGTTAGACAATATACTAAAAACTACTGAAACTGGCTGGGCGCGGGGGCTCACGCCTGTGATCCCACCCAGCACTTTGGGAGGCCGTGGCGGGCAGATCACGAGGTCAGGAGATCGAGACCATCCTGGCTAACACGGTGAAACCTCGTCTCTACTAAAAATACAAAAAATTAGCCGGGCGCGGTTATGGGTGCCTGTAGCCCCAGCTACTCGGGAGGCTGAAGCAGGAGAATGGCGCGAACCCGGGAGGCGGAGCTTGCAATGAGCCGAGATCGCGCCACTACACTCCAGCCTGGGTGACAGAGCGAGACTCTGTCTCAAAAAACAAAACAAAACAAAACAAAAAACTACTGAAACTAATAAAAACATCTTGGCTGGGCGCGGTGGCTCACGCCTGTAATCCCAGCACTGTGGGAGGCCGAGGCTGGCAGATCATGAGGTCAGGAGACCAAGACCATCCTGGCCAACATGGGGAAACCCCGTCTCTACTAAAAATACAAAAAATTATCTGGGCATGGTGGCGGGCGCCTGTAGTCCTAGCTACTCGGGAGACTGAGGCAAGGGAATCGCCTGAACCCAGGAGGCGGAGGCTGCAGTGAGCCGAGATCACACCACTACACTCCAGCCTGGCGACAAGGCAAGACTCCACCTTAAAAAAAAAAAAAAAATCTTAAGTAGGTGAATTGTATATTATGTGAATTACATTTCAATAAAGCTTTTTAAAAAGTATTAGGGTTTTTTTATACTTATTGATTATCTATGATGTACTGGACAGTAAGGCAAACACAGGATAAACAGATGAAAACAGGACTTCAGCCCCAGAAGAGCAAAAAATCTGCAAAAAATAAAACCCCTGTAAACCAAGTGGCTTCTAGTATTAAGACAGAATACCTTGTTATGTGGGAAACATCCTTGACATCTTTAAGAAAAAAAAGTTTACCTAAGAAACAATTCCAGTTTTCTTTTGATTCTTAACTCTACAGAGGTATTTATTTAATAACAGATCTATTCCAGTTCACTAACCAAAAAGAGTACTTAATCATGCACTTACAGAACATTCTCTATAAGATATAATTCCTTTGTTTAAAAAAAAAAAAGAAGAGAGAGAGACAAGCTATCTCCAGATAAAACGCTTTATCCAGGGACTTCTTTTTTTTAGAGTGGGCACTCTAAAAACATGGGATCTAATTGTTTCATGTTTTTATTAATGCAAAACGACATTACCCTTCAGTTTTGTGTCCAGCCACATAACATTTTGTTCAGCTGATATGCTTTTACTTGAACAGATACAATAAAGATTCATTTTCAAATTTGCACCAAAGGTCTGAAGATCTGGATTCAAGACCTCATGTTACCAGGGCTGGACTGATATTGGAGGCAGGTGGCAGACAATGCATACCTACCAAAAAAGCCAGGGGCATAGAAGAAAGGCTATAACTTTATTATTACTTTTTTTTTTTTTTTAAGACGGAGTCTCGCTCTGTTGCCCAGGCTGGAGTGCAGTGGCACAGTCGTGGCTCACTGCAACCTCCACCTACCAGGTTCAAGCAATTCTCCTGCCTCAGCCACCCGAGCAGCTGGGACTACAGGCGCAAGCCACCAGGCACAGCTTGTTTTTTGTATTTTAGTAGAGACGGGGTTTCGCCGTGTTGCCCATGCTGGTCGCGAACTCCTAAGCTCAGGCAATCTGCCCACCCTGGCCTCCCAAAGTGCTGAAAGGAAATATGAAAGATTTAATTAAATGTTTCAATACAAACACATTCGTGGCAGAATTTTCAAAACAGCAAGAAGTTAGAGACAATCTACTTTTCCAATATAAGTATATTGGAAAATACATAATAAATGATGTATAAATGAATAATAGTTGATGACAGAATATTATACAGCCATTAAAATTGATATTTTACAAATATTTCCAATGATATGAACACAATTAATGTGTTTTTTCCGTTAACTGTAAAATATCAGTTACAAAATAGCATATTTGATATCATCTCAATTTTATAAAACCAAAGATGGAAAGGAGAAAACTGGTAAGGATAGTTACAAAATGACAAGTAAGATTATCTATATAATATTATTATGACTTTCAACTTTTAATAATTTTGTATAGGCCAGGCATGGTGGCTCACGCCTGTAATCTCAACACTTTGGGAGGCCAAGGGGGGCAGATCACAAGCTCAGGATATCGAGACCAGCCTGGCCAACATGGGGAAACCCCATCTCTACTAAAAATACAAAAATTATCTGGGTGTGGTGGCGTGCACCTGTAGTCCCAGCTACTCGGGAGACTGAGGCAGGAGAATCGCTTGAACCTGGGAGGCAGAGGTTTCAGTCAGCCGAGATTGTGCCACTGCACTCCAGCCTGGTGATAGAGCGAGACTCTGTCTCAAAAAAAAAAATAATAATGATGATAATAATAATAATAATTTTGTATAATTAAATTTTTTTTAGAATAAATGAGTATTTCTGTCGGGGTAAGAAATCAGTTAAGTTTGTAGTCATTTTTCATCTCCTCATCAAGTAAAATGCAGAGGAAAATTTTTCTGAGCCAAAATGAGAGTTCCAGTTATTTGAGTTCTAGTTGCCTAAAGTTTTTACACACTAGTCTAATGTGCTGACTTCTCTATTTTCTCTGGACTTTTACCAATGGTGTTCTTTGTGCCAGGAGCATTTGTAGCAACCCCTCCTAGACCCGTTCCTCTGGCTGACTCTGAAGAATAAAGAGGCAGAGGTGTCACTTCCTCCAGGAAGTCTTTGGGCACCACTCACATATGTGCCGATGGAACTCTGGGCTTAGGGATTCCACACCATTTATCATAGTACATGGTACTGTGGTTGCCTGGTTTCGTATTCTCCTCCCCTACCAGACTCTAAGATACTCTGAAGGCCAGAAACGTCTCCCTTTTTTTCACTACTATATCCACTATCATTCCTAGCACATAGTATGAACATGGAATATTCATTTTTGGAAAAAGTGAATGTATAATGAATGAGTGAGTAAGTGAATAGTCCACCTTAGAAGCTAAGCATGCCTAATTCTTAGAAGCATTTACTCTGAAGTAAAGCCGGGGTGTTTCACATAATGAAAACATCGGAGTGTAATCACTCAGTACTTTAAGCAAAAGAGGTCTTAATGCTGCTTGTGTTTTCAGAGTTCAAAACTCTGAAAGCATGAAGCTAGTAGAAAGTTAAATATATCCAATAACAGGGTATTAAATATGTTAATGTCTTAAATACACAATTTGCAAATAAACAGAAGTAAGTTGAAATTAAGGGAGACAATTAAAATAGATTATACCACATTTCCTGAACTTGGTTCCCAAAGATCAGATTCAGATGTTGCTTTTATTCATAAGCTCTGAAAAAGTAAATAAAACATTCTGCACACTGCTCACCATAAATCTTAACTCACCATTCAAATTTAATCTAAACACAAACATAAACCTAAAACCTCCTCCAGTCCCACAAATACTCAGACAACCAAAATCTGATTTCCAGGACAAAAATGTTACTCTACAAGTACAATATTTATGCTGAAGAGATAAATTATGCAAATCATAATGGTTTATGCTTATGTTATAGCTACGCTTACTCTTCTGCATACGACAAGTTTCAAGAGTCTACAAATTTACATAAAGCTCAGGTTGTCTAATGATTAAACAATTTTACTATTTAGGACAGTTTTAATATTGATTTAGCTTTAAGATATATTTGGGAACAGCTGATAAAAGCTTCAAATGATATGCACTGCTTTACATTATTGACTTAGCACTTGATCACAGTATCTCTATAACAATCTCAAAAATTAATTCACAAATTAAACCTCTACTTCATTTAAACCACTATTATATTCACCTTTATTCCATGCTGTCTAGAAATGTTTTTTTTTTTTAAGTAATTCCAATGAAATCTCAAAGCTGTATTTAAACTAGATCAATCATCCCTCACCTTTGGCTGACAACCCAATTAGCCAAAGGTGTATTGGTAAATTTTCCAAATATAAATTTTAAAATTCTTTTATATTTTTAAAATATTTTGATACATATATTAAAATGTTGGAAGATTTTAAAATAATTAAAATTTCAAGCAAAGTAATTAGTGACACCTCAATTAACAGTGGAATAGCATCCGATTTTTCCAGTGAATTTGGGAAAAAGACAAAATTTCTGTTTAAAACAAGAAAAAAAATTCCTATTCAAGGAATGGAGGAAAGCATCACATGAATAAGAAACAAACATGACTATCTTTTTAGTCAAAAAGACTTTCCTGCCACATTGCTGTAGCACTGGAGATTCTGGGAGCGCAGTCCCAGCCCTGGAGTTGCTCACAATGTAGCAGGGAAGACAGCTGTGCAAACAGATAATTAGGGTTCAGAGTATTCAGGGGATGTTGCCCTAAGGTCTTTGCAGTAGTCTGGTGCTACTTTTTTAACTAGTTACCACTACTACTACTATACTACCACTACTAAAAGTAAATAAAGTATTTTCAAGAATTTCTAAATCTAGTTTGGAGCGCTATACAAATGTACAAATAATTGTCCCACAAGGGACAAAGTAATAAGTGCCTTAAGAAAAAGACTGCAAAATAAGAGGTATTCCTGGGAAACAATATGGATAGGACACAATATCAAAAGAGTGTCAGAAAGAGATGGAGGTAGAAAGGTAAGCAAGCCTACACTCAAAGAGGGATACTGAGCACAGAGGTAAGAGCTTACTTCTGAATACAGAGAGTCTGCAATAAATGAAGTTTTGGGGCTGAGCACTGACAAAGTCAGAGGTGTTTTTAAAAGCCTCCAATCTCAATGACTAGAGTATCCTAGAGAAAGTCTAAAGGCAAAGTGGGCAGGTACTGCAACAAGCCTATAGTAGGTCAGTGGGAATGAAAAGGAGTTAAAAGAGTGATGTGAACTCACAGTATAAACCACTCCCCTGCCCTCCAACTGTGGAGCAACAATAATGAGACTTTTTCTTTTAAGGAGGGGACTGTTCCAGAAGGCAATGTAAACTAAAACAATCTACTTCTAGGACTTGGTAAATGACAAGAGTGGAAGAAGAAATAAGATGACGATCATTGAAGTTTTTAAGCCTGTGAGACCCAGAGAATGGACACTTATAGAAGCTGATTAATACAGTATTAATACAGTATTCTCTGTATGTGCTTATGCTACAAAGCATTTTATAAAGACAGCTTCCAGTGTACCTTTTGGAAAGGGAATGTGTTTGCACTTTGTAGAAAAGAACGGGAACTTTAGACCCACCTGTGCTGAACCCAACTACCCACTAGGCGAGGTTAATATGTGTCCACATTTATGCTCTCATTGCAGTGCAAGACAAGACTGCCCAAGCCTTAAAGTATCCCACTGGGCAGGTTTGTGCGAGGGCCTTTACCTCCTGTTTAATAGTGTGGATGAACAGTTGTTCTCCATTTCACAGATATCACCACTGCAAAAACTGAGGCCAGGGGGAAAGTAAGGGGATCAGGTGACTACTTAAGGTGATGGAAATTCTTGCTATGTATTTCTTTTTTTTAGTTGAGACGGAGTTTTGCTCTGCCACCCAGGTTGGAGTGCAGTGGCTTGTTATTGCCTAACTGCAACCTCTACCTCCCAGGTTCAAGCAATTCTCCTGCCTCAGCCTCCTGAGTTGCTGGGCCTACAGTCCTGCACCACTACACCTGCACCACTACACCCGGCTTCTTTTTTTTTTTTTTTTTTTTTTTTAGTAGAGACAAGGTTTCACCATGTTGGCCAGGCTGGTCTCAAACTCCTGACCTTAGGTGATCGCCCGCCTCGGCCTCCCAAAGTGCTGGGATGAGCCACCATGCCCAGCCTATGTATTTATTTACGAAAAGAATGGAAGCAGGCTGGGCGCATCCATTCTCGAGTAAATCAGTGAACCAAGCTTGCACTATTGCACTCCAGCCTGGGCAACAGAGCCAGATGCTGTCTCCAAAAAAAAAAAAGTATGCAAAAATAAAAATACACAAAAACTTGACAAAAACAAATGGCAATGTGAACACATTGCTGGGGCCTTTTCCCAGGGCCTTGAAGGAAAATCCGCCTCTGGGCCTGTGCACCTATTTAGAAGAACCGGAGCTCGCTGGTCCTCTGAGGAAGCTGAAAGGAAGGTAGGAAGAGGGTAGTCTCGGGAACCACAGACACCTTCCCTTGTGAGAAGCAACAGTAAACTTTCCTGGACAGCACCCAAAGAGTTAAAATTACTCATGAAAATATAAGTGAAAAGAGTGGAGTGGCTTAGACTGGCTGATTACTCTTCTAAGAATCTCATTTGACAGAGGTAAAATACAAAGAAAGTGTGTGCTAGTTTTTACAGAAAACATATGGGAACTTACCTGGGGAAATTTGCTTTCTCTTAACTAAACAAGGAGTCTTTTCAGGTATTTTGAGTTGAAATTGGGAAGGACAGTCTTAATTATAGAAAATGTGGAGAAAGACTGAGCCATTGGAGAATGGTGACCATGGTGCATTAATATTCAACTTCATTCCTGGGTAGGTGGAAGAAGACTAGAACAGGACTTAAAATTTTACATACAAAGACCCAGTATAGAAGAAAAGGAGGGAAAAAAAAGTCAGTCTCTACCTGAATAAGCTTACACACGAGACTTTAAAAGAAAGATCAACAAATATTAAAGAAAATTACTTTATCCCCCAAACGGTGGCTCTTCAAAATAAAGTTACAACAGATATGAAATGGAAACCCTTTTCTGTCCCGGATACCATATAATCAGGGTTCCATGAGAAAGCATGGGTGGGGCAAGCAAACTTCATCAGAACTCCCTCTCTAGCTCTGAACCCCAACTGCAGAAAGGGGGAGAGGCCCTGCCCCAAATGTGGGGGGCAGAGTCCTGCTGGGAACCCACAGGATGACTGTGATACAGGTAGGGCAGAAAGAGCAAAACCACAAAGACTGGCATCCTCAAGGGAAGGTCATTGATCTGCGGCACAATAACTCCCACCCTGAAACAGTCTAATTCCCCTCCCCCATCCCAAAACTCACCCCAAACCCACATGGTTGGGCAGATTCTCCTCTCTCCTACTTGTTAGTGGGAAGGGACTGGAAGGAGCAAAAGATCTGACAATCAGTGATTAAACAGGACAGGCTAGAGACGAGTAACAGTGATTCCAGGCTCCCTTGAAAATAATAAATGGCAGAGGGGACAGCAAGAGAGCCAATTAGTACATTCCCAGGCAAGAGAGAGCTGAGGCCAAAGTAAAGAATGGAATTAAACACCAATTTTGCCAGTCTGCCTATTTCAGCAACATCTCTCTTCACTGATGTGAAACTGACAAGCAACCAAGACAAAGGTACAAAACTTCCAAGAGTGACAGAAACCCTGGGCAGGGGGAAACTAGTTCTTCCTCCACCATCACCTGTGATCTTGAGTGAGTCATCTCAGAGCCCTCTCTAGACTTTACTCCTATCAGCTGTAAAATGAAGAATGGGGAAACAAAATAATTTTCCTAAGTCGGCCTGGTGCTAGCATTCTAGAATTCTGAAAACAGCATGATGTGCATGAAAGAGTATGGACTCTGGTGCCACACTGCCTGAGTTTAAATCCCAGCTCTGCCAGAATTAGCTGTCTGTCACTGGGCAAGTTACTTGACCTCTCTGTGCCTCAATTTCCTCACTTGTAAGAGACAAGAATAACATGCTTTACATCATGGAACTATCCTGATGATGAAATGATCTGTTAGCTGAAGTTATGGTAGTGGGCTTATTCTATATCCGGTACCTTTTGAGTGTATTTTTGTGGTGAATCACCTAAAGAGGGTAACTACTCTGGCCACCGCTTCCTACAATGCTTCCCCTCCTAGGCAAGAGGTAGACAATATTTTCTCTCTTCTTTGTAGAGATGAGGGTCTCACTTTGTTGCCCGGGCTGGTCTTGAACTTCTTGCTTCAGGTGATCCTCCTGGTTCAGCGTCCCAAACTGCCAGGATTAGAGGCATGAGCCAACGCGCCCTGCCCTTAGACAATATTAATCAAGCACAGAATTACTTCCTTAGCCAGGATGCAGCTTCAGAACCCTTACTGAATTAGAATCACTGAATCATAGCACAAAAGATGAGTCAGCCACATCCTAAATATGGGTAATATTATGTCCCTTCATCACTAATTCCATCACATTTGGTTCAAACTGGTTCAAATGTAGTACCCTCAAACATAGAGTTCCAGAAAACTCCTTCTGGTGGAAAGTATGTCCAGGATCTTTATAGAAGAGAATCCCCAGCCTGGATTTGTGACAACTGAACTCTCTGACTTCCAGTTCCACAGACCAAGCAAACCATAGCTATCTCTGCAGATATTTTTACGTTACCAATGAAAAACAATGGGTAACCGCAGATGAACTGACTTGGCTGATGATACTCCATAAAGAGGTCATTCCTGGGCCGGGCGCGGTGGATCACGCCTGTAATCCCAGCACTTTGGGAGACCAAGGTGGGCGAATCACAAGGTCAGGAGATCAAGACCATCCTGGCTAACATGGTGAAACCCCACCGCTATTAAAAATACAAAAAATTAGCCGGGCGTGGTGGTAGGTGCCTGTAATCCCAGCTACTCAGGAGGCTAAGGCAGGAGAATGGCGTGAACCCAGGAGGCGGAGCTTGCAGTGAGCCGAGATGACGCCACTGCACTCCAGCCTGGGCGACAGAGCGACACTCCTTCTCAAAAAAAAAAAGGTCATTCCTTTTAAACATGACAATTTGATTCAATGACAGTCCACAATCCAAAGCAAGGCCTTGGGAGCAAATTCTTGGTGGTGATATGGTAGGATAAAGAGAAAAGGGAGTCCTTTAATTAACAAGATCAGGGCCTAGCAAATCTGATCCTGGCAAAGATCAGAGGATAAGGCAGGAGAGAAAGCAACTCCTTCATATGCCTCACACCCTGCCAAGGTTGACTTGCAGGACAATCCCACACTCCTCAGCCTCAACAGGTCCAATATGCAGGGCCTCCTCTTTCCCACCTGTTTTTCCTTCTAGATTCCCCACCTTGGTTGAAACGAATTCCACCTCCTACCTCAAACCAAGCTCCTCCTTGGCATCTCTATTCCCTCTACTCCATTAGCACGTGGTTAAATTGTAATACAATCAAAGTCTCTAGTCTTGCTCCTCTCAAATCCATCCTCCAATCAAATCTCACGATAATTCTGCTTAAAACCCAAAGGTTCTTACATACAACAACATAGATCAATCTCAGAAGTATTATGCTAAAGGAAAGAGACAGAATTAAAGGACTACATACTGCATGAGTCCATTTACATGACATTTTGAGAAACACAAAACTACAGGGGAAGAAAACATCAGTGGTTGCTAGGGACTGGGGGTGGGAGGAGTTAGTCACTCAGGAGCACTGAGGGATTTTGGGGAGTAATATAAATGTTCTTCGTCTTGATTGTCATGGTGGCCATCGCACTTATATCAAACACACCAAATAATATAATAAAATGGGTCCATTTTACTGTGTAAAAAATATACCTTAATTTAAAAGAAACTAGGGAAAAACACTATAGACCCTCCCCATTGCCTACAAGTTCCATGGCATTCCTGATCTGGCCCATACCTTACCCTACACACTTCAACAACACTCAACTTTTTAAAATGTCCTGTGCTTTCCATGCAGATGCTTTCCATGCAGAAGCATCTCACCACTGTACCCTTCTTCAACGCAGCTTTTCCAGATTAATTCGTAAGTCCTCCAGGCACGTCTCCCTGCCTCTCACACCTCTCATACACTCAGGCTATGTGTTTGATAGGTGTCCTCTTGGCTCTTATAATGCCTGGTGTTTCATTATTATTTCATTCACAGAAATGTATTATACATGTTATAAGCATATGTTATAGTATAATGGTCTTGTCTCTCACCAGTCAACTAAGATCCAAATTCTCTGAGAAACGAACTACTATTCATTCACATGTGTATATGCTGCCTGGCACACTGCAGACATTCAATAAGCCTTTATTGGAATAAATGCTTCTTAAAGGCAGGTTTGGGCTGTCTACTTTGTTGGTATATCCTCATCACTTACAAGAGTGCCTACTTGGCTCAATAAATACAGGTAGCCCTCACTCTGCATGATAATGCAATACCACAAAAGTGATCACGCACGCTGAAATGATGTGAAATGATTTTTTTTTTTTTTTTTGAGATGTAGTCTCGCTCTGTCACCCAGGCTGGGGTGCAGTGGCGCGATCTCGGCTCACTGCAAGCTCCACCTCCCGGATTCATGCACTTCTCCTGCCTCAGCCTCCCAAGTAGCTGGGACTACAAGCGCCCGCCACCATGCCTGGCTAATTTTTTTGTATTTTTAGGAGAGACAGGGTTTCACCGTGTTAGCCAGGATGGTCTCGATCTCCTGACCTCGTGATCCACCCGCCTCGGCCTCCCAAAGTGCTGGGATTACAGGCGTGAGCCACCATGCCTGGCCATGAAATGATTTTAATAATCAACAGAAATATTATGATTGTTCTATGACCTTTAATTTTTTTGTCAAAACAGTAAAAACTGTCTTACTATCAACTATAAATGTGTAGGAAAATGAAAAGTATATTTATTTAGTACTTTAAAACATGAGAAACTCTGAGAATTGTTTTATTTATTTATAAAAAACTGTGTCAATAGTAGTTTCAATGGGAATGCCTTATTCTCATTGCTAATTTACAATTCTAAACAAGCATCTTTTCCATGCCTTGGCAGATAGGTATACTTCTTTCTAAGTTCAGACTTGCTTCCAACATTTTATCCTTTGTGTTTTCACAGTTATACAATATCTGTGAGAGTTCCTTTCATATGATTTTTTTTGCCAGCATCTTTCCTCTGTTACATCTTCATCCTTTTCATCACAACCACTTCGTAACTGACTTTGATACGTTAGTTATCCTTCACTAAGTGCTCCTAGCTGCATATATAGAGCCTCTAGAACACTGGCTGAGCTGACATTCCCTTAGTAAGTTTTTTTTTTTTTTTTTTTTTTTTTTTTTTAGAATCCTGTTTACAATTAGCTAAAATTTTACTCCAATTTTAACACTTCATTTATTTGATGCACTTTGATCTTTGTTTGACAATCCTCCCCTTTAATTATCCATTTTTATGAAATGCTACATGGGTCTATCACTGGGAGACAAGAAGGCAACACGACTACATGCTTTGCTGTCCACTGATGAACAAAATAACAGGAAGTGCTACTGTATGGAATTTTATACAATTATGATTTTTTTTTTTTTTTTTTTTTTTTTTGAGACAGAGTCTCGCATTGTCGCCCAGGCTGGAGTGCAGTGGCGCAATCTCGGCTCACTGTAAGCTCCGCCTCCCAGGTTCACACCATTCTCCTGCCTCAGCCTCCCGAGTAGCTGGGACTACAGGCACCCGCCACCATGCCTGGCTAATTTTTTGTATTTTTAGTAGAGACGGGGTTTCACCATGTTAGCCAGGGTGGTCTCGATCTCCTGACCTCGTGATCTGCCTGCCTCGGCCTCCCAAAGTGCTATGATTACAGGCGTGAGCCACCATGCCCGGCCACAATTATAGTTAATATAACATGATACCTGAAACTTGGACTGTGTTGAGGGACTAGTATTATTTAGTTAACCATGGCAACTGAAAATTGTGCATATTAAAATCATGCAAAGTGAGAAATATCCACATTTAGCAAATACAAATAATTTTAGAATGAACTGGCTCACCACTGGGCCAAATTTAAGAAACAGAGATTGATGCCCTTCCCATTACACCTTCTGACTGATAACATCACAGAATCACAGCAACTTCTTAAAGACCCAATTCACAGTCAACTATAACAGATGAGAGGAGAAATCTAGATTATAATTCGAACACTGTCACTAGTAACAAAGTCACATACTGACACTGTGTTTCTATGACTTGCCCTATAAAATAAGTAATACTACTACCTCTTCACAGGGTGGTGTGAGGACCAAAAGAGAAAACAGATTAAAAAGTACTTTTAAAAATTCAACTAGAGGCCAGGCACGGCGGCTCACACCTGTAACCCCAGCACTTTGGGAAGCCGAGGCAGGTGGATCACTTAAGCCCAGAAGTTAGAGACCAGCCTGGGCAGCATGGCAAAACTCCATCTATATCAAAATACAAAAATTAGCCAGGTGTGGTTGCTCGTGCCTGTGGTCCCAACTACTTGGGAGGTGAAAGTGGAGGGATCCCTTTAGCCCAGGAGACGGAACTTGCAAGGAGCCAAGATCATGCCACTGTACTCCAGCCTGGGTGATAGAACAAGACCTTGACCCTCCAAAAAAAAAAAAAAAAATTCAACTAGATACCATCATACCAACTATACACTCAGTATGCACCAGGAACTATTTTAAGAACATTTTACAAATTTTCACTTACAATCCTCATGACAACCTAAATGATCAGTCGCATTATAATCCCCGTTTTGCAGAATACCAAAGCATAAAGAAGTCAAATAACTTGTCCAAAAGCATGCAACCTGTAAGCAGTGAAGTCAGGATTTGAACTCACAAAGTGTAACTCCATAAGTGAAGTTCTTCAAAGCTTCATCACTAACTTATCTGCTTTCCTCAGAAAGAAGGATACAGTCATTGAGAGGGTGTAATATTGACTCCTAGAAGCCAGGCAAACCTGATTCACTATAATTCAAAGATCATTGCCAGTTAGTTCTGCTGGGAAATTTTCAGGTTTCTGGCAAAAGAACAAGGATGCACAATATGCAGAGATCTGAGAAGCTAGAAAGACCATTCCCAGTCTGCAGAAGGGGCCAAAAGAATAGTTCAAATACATTCAATTCCTTTAATTCTAGTGAGTAGAAGCATAAATACCAGGGGGGGAACCAACTAAGAAATAAAGTTTACTTTGCAAGAAGAGGGAAAGAATTCGTATTTATCATTAAGTGTATAAAAAAGCTAGAGTGCTATAAAAACAAGGTATGTAAAACCAACAAACTTCATTGACATTTTCAGTAACACTGACCCTGAAAGCTAATAACATTGTTTGCTGAGGTCTGATTTCACAAGAATTCCATATGGAATAGGAACATGAGAGCCTAATAAGGATGTATGATACAAAAGCAAAGGGATTAGTTAACTAAAATAAGTGGATTCCTCTCTAAATATAATCTACTCATAAGGATACATTTAGAACATTTGTATCTCATTAGGGGTATTAAGTGAGAAAAGATTCTCAATACCAAATAGTCCTAATTATAATTCATCTTAGGAAATAAAGTGAGTTTTCTTAACTAAAAGGGAAAATATACTGCAAGAAACAGCTTTAATATAACAACAGGATTGTCAACAAAGTCAGACACCAAAACAAACCCAATTGCCAAAAGGAATAATGTGAAAACTGAGTAACTGCTCCAACAATACAATGTTTTTTAAGACTATTTCTCAACACTTTACACTTTTTTCTCTTATTATCCATCATAACAATCCAAAGCCGAAATAAGTTACCTAAGCAAAGAAAATCCAACTATAAACAGCAGAAACAAATTAAATTAATACAAACCATACAAACCAAACACGAATGTATTTACCCCATCACACCTTTCATCAAGGTTCTGCCAGTGGTGAAAATGACATGGTTAGGATATGACTTAACAAGCCAGTGAACATTTTCTTTGGGAAGGATCAATTCTAGTTTTCTTTTGTCCTTTTTTTTTTTTTGACAGGGTCTCACTACATCATTACCCAGGCTGGCCTCAAGGGATTCTCCTGCTGCAGCCTCCCAAGTGGCTGGGATTACAGGTGGGTGCCACTATGCCTGGTCAATTCTAGATTTTGATCCCACCCAAAGGGGTACTTGCCTTTTATATCTTTTTTTTTTTTTTTTTTTTTTGAGAGGGAGTCTCACTCTGTCCCCCAGGCTGGAGTGCAGTGGCGTGATCTGGGCTCATTGCAAGCTCCGCCTCCCAGGTTCACGCCATTCTCCTGCCTCAGCCTCCCGAGTAGCTGGGACTGCAGGCGCCCGCCACCACACGCAGCTAGTTTTTTGGGGTTTTTTGTTTGTTTGTTTGTTTTTTTTTTGTATTTTTAGTAGAGATGGGGTTTCACCGTGTTAGCCAGGATGATCTCGATCTCCTGACCTCGTGATCCTCCCATCTCGGCCTCCCAAAGTGCTGGGATTATAGGCGTGAGCCACCGCGCCGGGCCTTGCCTTTCACATCTTGAAATAGAAAATTATTTAAATGATATACAGTGGATTGTGTGACTTAGTTATAGGTTATAAAACAAGAAATGAGAGGTAGCACCCAGTGCTGGGTATCAGTGACATGGCTCTGCCTTTCTCACTGCAAGGTATTGTCCTCAGGCTGGCCAAGAAGGTCCATCTCCTCTGTAAGCTTCTCAGCTACATTTCAAGCAGTGATGTGTTTTTTATTCCAGATGGGAAACTCTCACTACCGTCCCCCAGCAGACTTCCTCTTACAAAGTATTGGTCAGAACTTAATCACATGACTGCTCGTAAACCAATCACTGCTGAGGGGAATGCAATTATCATGACTGAGCTTTTTTCACATTAATCTTGAGATATCTCCTGTCTGTTCATTAAGACCAAGGCTCTCCTGTTTCCAACCCCCACCCCCAGACACCTGGGAAGAGAGAGGTGGGACAGACATCATTATTAACAGGGTTGGCATTAAAATTTACCTCAATTATTCTAAAAGATCCATATGACAACTGTAAAAGGGCTGTTTTTTGTAAAGATGCACTATAGTCATTATCACCATCTAGGCCTGGGTCCCAGTAACTTAAGAAAAACACTCCACCATTAGACAAACAAAGGCACCAGAATGCAATGAACTATAATACTTCACTCATTAGGTGAGTAAGAGCCAGTAAATCAAAGGGGCTTTTAAAAAACACAATTCCTCAGCTAACACCATGAAGCAAAATAAATCGTATTAGTTCTCTTCAATTTTACACTTTCGGGGGTTTAGACCTCTCAATCACTCCAGATTTGTTCAAAAAATTAGCTGTCCTTTTTCATTTAGACAATTTTCCCCTTCCTCAAAAAGAAGTGTCAGGCTCAAATTACAACAGCTTATCTGATGGGGGAAAAAAGAAAAACCCATGCAAGATATATTCCTATATTTGGGCCTTTAGTAATAAGCTTATGATAAAGGAAAATACAAATACTCTCTCCTCCTCCATGCCCATGAACAGCCCAAGACTTGGAATCATTCTTCACAGGGTTCACTCACTATCCAGTCCAACTCTCAACCTCCCTAGGCCTTTAGCAGATCCAAGAAAGATGCAATCCTCTAAAGTTTCCAGAATAATGAGACTAAAAAGAAGGCTGACTAGAGTTGAAAACAGGAACACTGCCTGCATCTTTTCTCACTTTTTTTTCAGGGAGTCCTTTAAAGCAGTGTAGGTGGAAAAGAATAAGCAAAGGAAGTAGGAAGGTTTAACACAAGATAGTAAAGAGAACTCCACATGTGACTGGTCTTTCTATAGTCCAGAGATGCCCAATCTGCACGCCTCTACACACAACAGAACTGACACAAACAAATGATGACTGCTAACTGCTAATTCTGGCTTTTTTTTTTTTAAACACACTCCAGAAGTCATTGCAATACCGGAAACATTTGGGAGACTGAGCCATCTGATGACAATTACAGGAATCCTGGAAGGGAAAGAATGCTCAAGGAAGGCCAGACGGCCATGCAATTATAAACCCTAGCTCAGCCCATGTCCTCTCCACACCCTCCACATCACTGCCAGCGAGAGGAGGATGGTGACACCATTAACCAACATTCCCAGGCTGATCCCAGGCTCACACACACTGCTCCAGAGAGGATATCATGATTTTGGTTTGCTTGGTTTTCTTATCCTTTGAAGTAAGACACTTTATGATTGTCATGAGTTTGGTTCCCAAGGGTGTGAGATTTATAGGAACCAAGACTTTTACAGTAAAGAGATGATTTAAAAGGCAAACCACTAAAAATGATAGTATGAAACTAAAACGTTTCCAAGTTGCTTTAATCCCTGAACTAATCCTTGCAGAATGCCAGGGAAAGAGGATGGGAGGTAAAGGTCATGGTTAGGAAGAGAAAAAGAGCTAACATTTACTAAGCACCTCCAAGAGCAAGCCACTTTCAGGATAAAGAAACCTTGCAAAGGAGAGAGCATCCAAGTCTAATGAGAACTAAGGCTCAGAGAGACAATTTATGCAGCCTCAAAGCTCTTAAATGAAGGCAATGGAGTGAAGCCCCAAACCCATCTCACTTCAAAGCCCACACTCCTTCTACTAAGGAACACTGTTGGTGAGACAGCAGGTACACATAAAACAGAGACAGAGCCAGTATGACACAAAACGGCATTAACCATTCACTATCTAACCAAGGCACAATTAACTTGGCTTCTTTCTTAAGTACTTTATATAGTTTTACATCCATTTCTTTTCAATTAATATAGCATAAGTATAATCCCATATAATTAAAAATTCCACAAAAGTCTAGTCCTTTAAATAACTACACCCTGATAGATTTCACAACTGATGTCTTCCAACTTAAAGCCCTGTGCTGACAGGACTAGGAAATTTAAAACATTTGAAATAGTACAAATTTAATGAAGAAGTCTCAGGAAGCAAGGAAGTATAGGAGACTGCTTAATAAGAAATCATGAGAGGCAGGAGAATGGTGTGAACCCAGGAGGCGGAGCTTGCAGTGAGCTGAGATCACGTCACTGCACTCCAGCCTGGGCGACAGAGTGAGACTCCGTCTCAGAAAAAAAAAGAAAGAAAGAAAAGAAAAGAAAGAAAGGAAAGAAAGGAAAGAGGAAAGGAAAGGAAGAAAGAAATGATTCCATAGAATTCCTGCTGTTTCAAGAGAATGTACTTGAGTAGAATCGTATGTGACAAATCTTTATAAATGGGAAACATAATCTATAAACACACACAAATGTACAAAAATCCAAAATTAGGATTGCTAACTACCATTTAATTGTCTTCAACTAATGCCTTTTGTGGGTCTCTATACAAGGTCAAACACTGTCAAATTTTCCTTAAATTGTCGCAAGTTGAATACTTGCTTCAGTCTGTTAGCAAAAGTGGGGCTTCTACAATATAGCACAAAACAAAAGGTAGCTTTTGTTAAGGTAGCTACCTGACTACCTTACAAAATACGGTGTTGGTAGTAATAAAGTGCAACAGGAATGATAAAAGTAAAAATGATGATGATGACAATAATGGCAGCTTTCATTTACTACATCTTTCTCAGTGTCTGTCACTATTCCTAAAGCTTAATATAGATTTTTTTTTACTTAACCTTCTCCAAATCCCATAAGGTAGCTACTACTATTATCCCCAAAAAGTAACAAGCAAGTTGAACTCAGAAAACTTGAGTTCAAGTCCACACTTGGCTCTAATAAGTTGGAAATAGCTTCATCTTTCTAGATATCCAACTTCTCCACTATACAATGGAAAGGTTGAGGTTGGGGGCACTGTAGATTAAATGAGCTCCCCTGTACTATAGATTTGACATCCCTCTGAAAACACATATATGCTCCTCCCAATCCATGGCAACACACATCACTAAACAATCATGCCAGTGAATCTCATTATGACTTCATCATCTTTCACAGCACAACACACTAGGAAGTTATTAACAATCAACATGAGATAGCTTTTAAAACGAAACCTCGTTGGCCTCTTAAGGACGACACAATATCACCTAGCTGGAGGCTAGGTATGCATCTAGTAAGAGTGTCACACAAGTCCAAAAGCTAAAGTTTGGCTACTTAAAATTTGAACACCAAGATGAGATTGAGTCTGTCAATATCTGGTAACCAGCTGAAAAGTCTTAAAAGAAACTGGGGTTTCTTGCCACCCTAGAAAGCCAGCAGACCTAAGCAGTCACAGGTCCCCACCAAAAGTTGCCCAGGGCAACAAATGATACAACTCCAGTCTACCAGTGTGGCATGAAAATCCATGCCATGTCCCAGGAAAGGAAGCAGGCCTATCCCACCAAGAGAAGACTGCCTTCAGAAGGAAAGTATGGGATATCCACAGGAAAGGAAGAGATCCAAATCTGATTTTCATCTGGCTCTGATCCCATGTATTAAGTTAATGTTTTAGCTCAGTGAAAGTAATTACCAGCTAGGCTCTGCAATCCAACAGTTCACCCTGGGCATTCCTGCTGATTCTTTGGTCTCTAGGACCCAAGAATCCCTTTTGTTGATCTGGAAGTGTGAAGGAAAAGTTGGTTGTTACTAGTTTCTCTCTTTCTATTCTAAATTTCTGCCAAGTAATTAGGAAGAGAAAATGAACTATTTTCAAGTTTTTTAATGGAAGCTATGGGGATTCGAGTAGGCACAGCCTCTCACGAAACTAAGATTAAAACCATGTATCTTTGATGTCCCCCCTTCCAAGTAGAATGGACAAATGCAATTTGGCTCTAGGCTGTGAACTCAGGGACTTTATCCAAATCACCTCCATTCTAATTTAGGTAATTTGGCAAGATTAGCTTAGTCAATAAATTAAATATATATGGATTTACAAAAGATTTTCACATGTCCCTACAACTACCCTAAAGGAAAATATTATTTGTATCCCCATTTTGCAGACAAGCATGACAATGTTCAGAAGTTAAAAGTACTAACCCTAAGATCAAAGTGACAAAGCAGTCTCTTGACTCCAAACACTAGACTTCTAAGTAATTTTTTCAAGTATGGTAGTATCTTATGATTTAAAGGAATTCCTCCAACCAGAATTAACATTCAAAACTACATTAAGGACTTTACCAAGTGCCATTCAGACAGCAGGCAGGTAAATTTTTCATTCTCCACTAAACTACGTAGAAATTATAGAGGAAATTCTGAAATTATTCCCCTATGCTCCCCACCAACCCTGTAAGTCCATTTCCATTGCACAACTACACTGAATGGGCAATATAAATATAATAAACATATGCCCACAAAGAGTAGAAGGTAAACAATCACGCACAAGTAATGGCAACAATAGCCCTTTCTGCCACTTAAGCTGTAAACACAATTGCTGACTTTGGTCACCAGCAAACCCCATGGGAAGGTGGCCCAAAGCTAAATACACCACTTCCTATCTATCCAAATGTCAGGGGGCTCTGAGAGTCATACAAACATCAACAAGCCTGTAGTTTTTATAGCTCAGAACCAAGGTTCTGGGATCTGCAATTTGAATGGCCAGTGCTTGTCTCCTTAGGCATGTCAAAATCAGTTATAATGCACATTATTTTCCTTTTTTTTCTGATTCTACAAGTAATACGCTCTAGCTGTAGAAAATATAGAAAATGTAACAAAGTATAAAGAAGCAGAAATTAGTCATAACTCCAGAGGCAACAACTGATAAATATTGACCTATTTCCAACATTGTTTCCTTTTCTGCAGTAAGTATTTACTTTCTATTTTATTTATTTATTTATTTTTGATATGGAGTCTCATTCTTTCACCCAAACTGGAGTGCAGTGGCACGATCTCAGCTCACTGCAACCTCCACCTCCCAGATTCAAGCCATTCTCCTGCCTCAGCCTCCCAAATAGCTGGGATTACCGGCACCTGCCACAACACCTGGCTAATTTTTGTATTTTTAGTAGAGACAGGGTTTCGCTATGTTGGCCAGGCTGGTCTTGAACTCCTGACCTCAAGTAATCTGCCCATCTTGGCATCAGAAAGCATTTACTTTCTTCAGGCAATAACAAGAAAGGCAAAATAGCCCAGAAAAAAATTAATCCCACTGTATTTACAGAACTAACTCAAATTTCCCCAGTAAAATCTTGATGCCAACTACATCAAAAATGCATGAAAATCCTCTGGAAAAGCCCAGTAAGGTAATCACCCAAGTCCTTCTACTGCAACACCCACAAAACCAGAAGAAACAATAATCTATAGTGAATATAAGCGGTAACCTTGTCAGAATTTGTTTTTTCAGAACTTTTTTACCTTCCAAAATCCTATTTTTGCACTGAAACTATTAACCCTAATTATCTTATCATTGAGAAAAAGAACTTTGGCTCACACAGAGAAGAAACTATGTAGAGGCTGGGCACAGTGGCTCATGCCTGTAATCCCAGCACTTTGACAGGCACAGGTGAGCAGATCACCTGAGATCAGGAGTTCGAGACCAGCCTGGACAACATGGGGAAACCCCATCTCTACTAAAAATACAAAAATTAGCCGGGCATGGTAGCAGGCGCCTGTAGTCCCAGCTACTCGGGAGGCTGAGGCAGGAGAATCACTTGAGCTTGGGAGGCAGACATTGCCGTGAGCCAAGATTGCGCCGTTGCACACCAGCCTGGGTGACAGAGCAAGACTCCATCTCAAAAAAAAAAAAAAAAAGAAAAGAAAAGAAAAGAAAAAGAAACTATGCAGAATGGGGTGGCAGGTGGATGGAAAAAAGGTCTTATTTCCTTCTCAAATTACACTTCTAGAAGAAACGAAATACTAAGTACCATATACATGTCTGTTTGCATAATATATAACCAAGGAGCACAGCGTCTGTCCTCTCTAATTTGAAATGGATAGCTCAAAAGTAAGGCAAATCCTGTCTAACAAAGTTAAGGGGATATTCTTTTCATATCAAAAAAAAATAGAGACTTAAATGCAACCAGTTACTTAACGAGTAAAAGCACTACTTTTGTAATGCTAAAAGGCACTGGAACTTTTTTTTTTCTGGCAATTTCATTGATCATGTATTTCTAAGGTACCTATTTAAGAGGAATTCATAGAAAAAGTAGTCTTGTACTACTTATCACTAAGTAAACACAATTTTTAAATAATTTTCAGTGCAAGAGACCTGGAATTTTACTCCCTACAGCCTAGTGATTTTAAATGCCCTGTGACTTTCTTAGGCACTGCCAACATCAACATCTGGTACCTGGCACAAAGAAAATGTATTTTCAACAGTTTTTAAAAACCTCTTCTTTTTCATCATGTGCTTTAAATATGTTTCTAAGATAGTTGTCTTTCTCTCCTTTCCGATGCAGAAAAAAAAGGGAAGCTATTCTATCAGGCAACTCCATGTTTTAGAAGCAAAAGGGAAAAATAATAACCAAAAATTAAGTTGTTGCTAATGTTTTTTCATTCCTCCCAAAAGAAAGATTACACAAAATGACATCTTCAACCTGACTAGATGAAAAAAGAACCCAAAATGATTGTAATTATTGCCCCACAAGTATATACACTTCTAAACAAGACTTCAAAATCCAAAGTATATCCCCTACACAATTCTCCATATTTCTGATTTCTTCCTCCTTTTTCACACGTAAGTCTTTTTGTGACCTTCAAATCTCCCAAAGACTTTAGCAAAAATAATAATGATAGTACTATTGATAATCAATACATTCATCACCTTTATTTTTATTTATTTATTTATTTATTTTGAGACAGAGTCTCACCCTGTTGCCCAGGCTGGAGTACAGTGGCGTGATCTTGCTCACTGCAACCTCTGCCCCCTGGGTTCAAGTGATTCTCCTGTTTCAGCCTCCCGAGTAGCTGGGACGCGCCCGGTTAATTTTTCTATCTTTTTTTTTAGTAGAGATGGGGTTTCACCATCTTGGCCAGGCTGGTCTTGAACTCGTGACCTTGTGATCTACCCACCTCGGCCTCCCAAAGTGCTGGGATTACAGGCGTAAGCCACCGTGGCCAGCCCCATTTGTCACCTTTAAATGCTGTACTTTAGCAAACAAGCTCATTCAATTAAACCTCAAATACTTATCCTAGAAGTTTCAAGTGACTTTTAAAAAGCAATACAGCTATAAGCAAAACTGACCACACTTTACAAAGGAGTGAGAAAGCCATGCCAAAAAAAGCTGAAATTTTATTATAAGACACCCTTAAATTAAAAAAAAAAAAAAAAACACACACACACACACAGAAAAAATAAAACTGCCTCTCAACTGTAAGTTAATTAATTGAAACAAAGGGATAATCCCTCACTTGTATAGCTTCAAAACAGCTGCGTGAAGGTTCATTTCTATGTAAACTTCTCCTTCTCTGTGGTTCTGGCTCAAGTCTGAAGTTATCATTATATAAGTAAAACAGCCCATAAAAGTTTTTCCCGTTTCAGTATCATCAACTTGTATACAGGAGACATGCAATGGGGCAGTCCACAGCTAATGCATCAATTTTTTTCACAAGCACTCATGTTATGCCACACGCCTGCTTAGTACCCAAAATAAAACGACTGTCTTCTACATTAGAAAAATTTTCTCAAAGAAAAAAACATAGCTATCATTCATTTCTTAGCCAAACATGCTCAAGGATACGCGGCACTGGGGCCAGTTAAGAGTGCAAATATATTAGCTGCGACTTCAGCAAGTGCCTGTCATGTTGAATAGCATGAAGAAGAGAGATAGTAATTATTGCCGAGAAACCATTAGAGGGCTCCTTAGTAAAACAAGATGCCCGAGCAAA